>NC_086121.1:19166008-20485190 GCF_963921235.1 Mobula hypostoma | reverse complement strand
TCAATTGTTAAGGATGAGGCTTCTGGGTACTTGGAGGTACATGATAACATAGGCCAAAGTCAGCATGATTTTCTTAGGGGAAAATCTTGCCTGACAAACCTGTTGGAATTCTTTGAGGAAATAACAAGCAGAATAGACAAAGGAAAATTGGTGGATGTTGTGTATTTGGATTTTCGGAAGGCCTTTGACAAGGTGCCACACATGAAGCTGCTTAACAAAAGCCCATAATATTACAGAAAAGAAAGAACATTGGCTGATTGGCACGATGTAAAGAGTGAGAATAAAGGGAGCCTTTTCTGTTGGTTGCTAGTGACTAGCGGTATTTCACAAAGGTCAGTATTAGGACTGCTTCTTTTCACTCAATGTGTCAATGATTTGGGTGACAGAGTTGATGGCTTTGTGGCCAAGTTTGCAAATGACACAAAGATAGGTGGAAGGGTGGAAGCAGGGAGTTTGCAGGAGGACTTAGACAGATGGGGACCAACAGGCAAAGAAGTGGCAGATAGAATGTAGTGTAGGGACGTTGAAAGGGATTTGGGAGTCCTTATCCTGGATTCCCTGCAGGTTAAACTTGCTGGTTCAGTCAGTTGTATTGGAAGGCAATGTTTGCTTTAATTTTGAGAGGACTAAAATATAAGAGCAACGATGTAATGATGAGACCTAATAATGCATTAGTCGGACCACACTTGTAGTATTGTGAGCAGTTTCAGGCCACCTATCTAAAAGTTGTGCTGGCTTTGGAGAAGGACCAGAAGAGGCTCATGAGAATGACAGAGCTAACATATGAGGAGCATTTGATGGCACTGATCTTGTACTCACTGGAGTTTAGAAGAATGCGGGGGCGGGGGGGAATCTCATTGAAATCTATCAAATATTGAAAGGCCGAGATAAAGTGGACGTGGGCAGGATATTTCTTATAGTGGGTGAGTGGAGGACCAGAGATCATATCCTCAGAATAGAGAGACATCCATTTAGAACGGATGTGGAGGAATTTCTTTAGCCAGAGATTGGTGAATCTATGGAATTCAATGCCATAGATGACTGTGGAGGCCAAGTCACTTACAGTGGGGTTTGAGAGGCTCTTGATGATTCAGGGCTTCAAAGGTTAGGGGGAGAAGGCAGAAGAATGGGGTTGAGTCTAATTCTGCTTCTATGTCTCATGTGTCCTGCATCATCCAATTCGAAGGCGTGGTGAAGTATACTCGTGCCTATTTATGTTGTAACCAAGGTAAGATTTGAACCAGGAATGGAACCCAGCTCCTGAGGTTAACAGCTCAACCCCTGAGTATCCAGAAACTTTTACAATTTTTACTTTAATTCAAAGCAACACCAACCACTCAATAAAGTGATTTACAATAGAAGTTAGAATTAAATAATGCATGAAATTAACAGCAGCTTTGAGATTCTGAAAGAGTGCAGATAAAAGACAGGCCACGGCACCTGCATAATCCTCACAGTGGTGCAAGCCACTAATGCTGGTAATGAATTATTAAAAACTTCACTAACATTAGATCTGATCTGTTTTCATTCAATCGAAAAATCAAACCACAAGTCATTTGCTGCAATTATGTTGTTTATTTCAAACTGTTAACCTTAGGAAAAAGAAAAATCAGACAGCAATTTCACCCCAAATCACTTTTGATCAGAAACCTTCTTCCCCCATAGTTCTTTTCCTCAATGAAAATTTTCAATCTTGCAATGAAAACATTATGCAGCTAGTTTAATACAGATTCATCAAAATGCTAGGATCTGCACAGCATATATCACACTGGAAAATGCGAGGTCACTTGTTACTGGAGACAAAGATGAAGCCAAGAATTTCCAGCTGGAACACCAGCAGAATCTCAGCATGAACAGTTAACACCAAACAGCTGTGTGCCACAGGTTGGTCTAACATCCAGTGTCTAATCACATCTTTAATGCAAAATAAATTAAAGTAGTGCTCTTCATCAAAAAAAAATTGGTTTGTAGACATGCTCTCAGCTGACGTTGATGCCCGCGTCACCTTCTATTCCTCTAACCCTAGATGTTAACAGCCACATGACGAGGTGATGATAAAGGACAAGAATCATTTCATCAAATTCTTATGACATCCTGTTTAATTGACAAAAAGAAAACTGTAACCAACAGACGTGGAAATTGATTACACAGCATAAAAAACAACTCAAAAGAAGCCGGAGGAAATGTATCAGACAAGTGCACATCTACGATGCTGACTGCAGCCCCAGAAAGTGAACGGTGAGCAACACTAACAATCACAGGTAAGAGGAGACAGTAACAATAGGTGTAACTGAGTAACAGCAAAGAGCAGCAAGAATGAATGGTGCTTTGGGTGCCAGTGTTCAGGGCAATTACAATGGGAGGTATGACAATGCAGGGAGAAGTATAGATTAACACACACAAAATGCTGGAGGAACTCAGCAAGTTAGGCAGCATCTATAGAAAGGAATAAACAGTTGACGTTTTGGGCCGAGATCCTTCATCTGGACAATACTGATGGAAGTGCCTCGGCACAAAATGTAGACTGTTTATTCCTTTCCATTGGTGCTGCTTGAACCTGCTGAGTTCCCCCAGCATTTTGTGTGTGTTACTTGGGATTTCCAGCATCTACAGAATCTCTTGTGTTTATGAAAAGTAGTAAATGTGAATGATTAGGAAAATGAACAGTTTTAACAACCCGGAAGTAATAATGGATAATACAGTAATTTATTTTTAGTGTGGCTTTAGCAATTTAAAAATACATTTTATACCACACATTATCTACAGTCAGAGTGACTAAGCTGGCTCCCAGGCTTTGTGGATGTTGCTTTGTAAACCACCATTTGAACCCAGCAGCAGAAGGTGAGCCTGTGATTGGGACTTTCATTTAAGCAAGCCAACAGAACAGGGAGAATGCAGCCTACACCTAGTGGGCAGGAGTGGACAGGGACGGACGGACAGACGGACAGACGGACACACACACACACACAGCTGAGCAGAATGCAGCTTGTGCTCTATCAATTTGAGAAAATAACACTTGGGTACTAAATGCAGGACAATAAAAGTAAATAATATCCTCATAAATGTATCTCACATCTAGTTTGAAGGACAATTCATTGCCAGCTGCTGCTAAATATCAGAATGTGATATGAACCCGATCTGAAATGAGTATTTCACGAACAGTGTGGCCTTCTAATAACAGCACAAGCTGAAGTTGGGCAATAATAATGTCATGGTTAATAGCAGCATAAAGGAACGTGAGTCTTTATAAAGCCACTCAGGTAAAGCCAAGATCCATTTAGTTCCTTAAACAAGAACAATGTCAGAACAAGATTTACTTGTAAAGGAGAGGCTGGCTATTGGTCTCATTATTTGTTGGGCTGATCAGATTCAAAGTTACTTGAGGGCCCCTGTGAAATACAGTGAATATGACGCACACAATACATTCACAAATAAGCTCAGTCTTTAAATAAAACCAACAAAACCCCACCGACAAACAGCCATGGGAGATTCTAACCATTCGCTTCTGCCACTTATCCCCAGCTAATACTAAGCACAGGAAGAATGAAAGGGGCTTCCCATACAAGTACAGCCGGGAAGAACCACTCTTTTGAATAAGGTTGTCAACTTGTCTTTCTCGTTGTCGATTCTCTGCCATCCTACTCAACAAGGCTTCTGACGTATCACCCCATGCAGTCTCCTAGACATTAGCTGGCCTTTAGGGCCTTTTTCTATTGGTTTGTTGCAAATGGTATTAGTTTCATACATTGCAATTGTAGCAGTGGAAGCCAGCTAACCAACATCACATGTTCACACAAATTGGACAGCTGACATTTTCCAAACATATTAGCAATCAGAAAGAGAGCATCTGCTTTTAGAAATGAACATGGAACCTAGTGGTCCCTGCATCTCAGCAGTTTAATTTAATTTTTTTTTAAAGAGATACTGCTTGGAATAGGCCCTTTGAGCTACACTGCCAGCTCCAATATAACCCTAGCCTAATCATGGGACAATTTACAATAACCAAATAATACACAGACCCAGAGGTCCCCAACCTTCGGGCCGCAAAGCATGCAGTGGTAGCCAGAACGCACCCAGCACATCTTTAAGAAAAAAGCCGAAATAAACAAGCTAATTAATTACATGCCGGGCAGCACCTAATTCATTACCTTGTTTATTTTGGCTTTTTTCTTAAAGATCTGCAGGGTGCATTCCGGCTACCGCCGCACCGCTCCATTCTTCGCGGCCTGGTATTGGTTTGCGGCCCGGAGGTTGGGGACCACTGCACTAACCAATACATCTTTCAACTGTGGAGGAAACCAGAGCACCTGGAAGAAACCACACATTCCCTGGGGAGGATATACAAACTTTTACAAATCACTTGATGAATTCCCGAGCACCAAATCTTCTCCCTCAGTGTAACCTATCCACTGTTCACTCATTTCACATCTTGTTAATTCTTGAATCAGGCACGTAGAGTATACTTAGAGCACAGTTCCACCATAACATAATCAGACCTCATTCAATATCCTGGCCGCAGTCTGTGTGATAAGTAGGATTAGTTGCAGGGCCAGTCCATCATCCATTTTGGATAATAACACTTAGGCACTACATGCAAGACAATAAAAATATCAACATCCTTCTGGCAAATTAATCTCAACTGACCGAAAGGCCAGTCTACTTCCACCTGCTGATAAATGAACAGGGTCATTTATGAAACGAGTCTGGTCTGAAGTGTAGCTTTTAATAATGACATACTGCAGTGCTGACTAGATTCCTACGATAACAGGAGCAGCAACATGAGGGAAGTTCCACCTACTGGAAGTGATGCTTTCAATAATAGACATATTGCAGAGCTGACTAGATTCTTACAATAACAGGACCAGCAATACATGGGCATTTCACCCACCTACTGGAAATTATGCTGTAAGTTCTTCAAAACTTTACTTCCTCAAATCAGAAGGAACAACTTTTTTTCCGCACAGAAAGTTGCTAACGTTGAATAAATGCAGTTTCTACTGAGCCCCATACTACACTCCATGGAGACTCTGCTCCAGATCTCTGGAGGCACTGAGGCCCAACTCTGCACAATTAGAACAAAGATCTTTTTCTACATTTACTGGATCCACTGGGTTCTGCTCCTCATTCACTGACCCACTCGGATGCTGTTCTATAATCCTGACCTTACTGAGCTCCCTCTGTCTGTCTTTATCCTCAGCGGGACTCCCACCCCAGTGCAGAGTCTTTGTGGATCCACAGAGACTCTTGCACTTTCTGCACATAATCACTCCCGGTAGACAGACTGGTGACACAGGACACAGGCATTGTTTCATCACCCTCAGGACTCAAGCATCCGGTTTTGTCTTCCCACTTCCTTTGCACAAAAATCACCCAAAACATAACTTCTGTTAAGTAGAGAATACCCTTCGCCAAACTGTGTGCACACCACAAACACTCCGAACAATGAGCTGGAATAAAAGTGATAGCGTGTGATCAGTGTGGGTACTTAATGAGGGCCTGGCACACTTAATTACAGTAACACAAGGCTCAAACCTTGCTTAGATCTACTGCGAACTAAGAAGCTGATACATGTCACTCAGGAAGGGCACGGTTCCTCTTTGAATCAGGATAATTTTGAAGAGGTGAAAAATGTCACCGAAGAAGAATAACAAGTCCCGCTTAGCACCAGAGACTCACGGGTAACCCCACCTCAGAGAGAAAGATTATAGGAGTCCAAACGTAGGACTGCTCCCAGTGAGCAAGCAGAGACAGGGCACCCGCGTTAGGTTTATACCTTGCTCCTGAATATCGGCTTGGCACCTGGGCCGCAGTACTCGTTGTAGATGAGCTTGAAGAGGAAGAGGTGGAACAAGGTGATGAGTGATGCCACGCTGAACCAGAAGAGGAAGGGGAGCCCCGGATACTGTTCGGCCATGTGATCCTCATGGGCAAGGATTGCCTTCAGGTGCAAAGTGTGCCTCAGTGCTTGCAGGTGAGTCAAATCAGTTGAAATGTACAACAAGGGAGTGATTGGCCGAGTCACCATGACGGGAAACACGTGCCCCTTAAGTTCAGCAGTCAGTTCCACTGGGTCGTTCATGCAGCCCGCCTCACAGCCATAGAGCTTGACTTGCTTCTCCTGAGGTTTGACTGAGACGTGGAGGAACGGCTTGGCGTCTCCATCCAGCAACACAGCCAGGTTGATCAGGTCCTTGTTGTAATGAATCCCTCGCAGCAGGTAGCTGTTGTGCAGAACCGAGGGGTCTGCCTGGAACTGGAGGTGGTTTTCGGTGAACTGGAGTCCCCCGAAACTCATCACCATGCCCTGCATCATGCCGTGGGCGCCAGCGGCCACCAGGCTCTTGCAGCCTCGCTTCTGCAAGGTCAGCCTCCACAGGCTGGACAGCTGCAGCAGGTGAGCCACGTCAGAGATCCGCTCGGGCCACAGGTTCTCCGCGTGCATCGTGGCGTGGCCGCTGAAGCAGTGGTCAGCGTAGTTCAGGCTGGCCTCCAGCTTCTCCCGCTCTTCGGCCCCGCTCTGCAGGTCCAGCAGGGGAGCCGGCGACGTGGAAAGGACGTAGAAGAGCGTCCTGTTCACGATCACGCTGGAGGGAGTGTGTGAATCCGTAATCTTCTTCATCTCCACGCCTGCAACAGAAAGAGGCAGCTCACCACGGATATTTCAACATTACCGGGCTACACTGAATCAGCACACTGACAACTACAGCAGGTAAATTTCTCAGGCAGCATGACCCAATCTGGGACTAGCAAGAGGAACGAGGAGAAATTGAGAAAGTGGAAGCAGGGGGGCGGGGGAGGGAGAAAAAAGCAGAAGGGTGAAGTAAAAAGATGGCAGGGGCTGTGAATATATTGACGCCCCAAGTCCAGGTATATACCGGTTCTTGGAATGGATTGTTGCAGAAACATACTCCAATATCTACCTTCAACTCAATCCCAAACAATAAAATTCATGCATAAACATCAAGGGCTCTTTAAGTGTAGGCCTTAAATATTCGAACGAGCCCCCTTGCAGGAGGGCCCCCACCTCAACACCCTGGCCAGGAGCCCAAAAACACTGATGGATTTGTACCAGCCCAGCTGAAACTTCTTGGGTCAGTGCTGTCTGGAGGTGAATCGCCAAATGATGATGTGAACCTATTGCATCACGAGTCACATTTATTCTGGGAGGAAGCAGGACAAAGACTCAGCTCTCCGCAAATGGGGGCGTCCAATCTAAACCGTGGGGATGGGAGGGCTGTCTGGGTTGGAGAGTCTTTCAGGGTCGGGGGTGGATAGAGGGAGAGCACAGACTGGAGCAGGGAAGGATGTGACAGGCCTTGGTTTAGATTATAGGAAAGGTAGGAACCAGAGGTCTATTGGTTTTCAAAGCTTCACATCTTGAGCTTGTAATGGTAGAGCAGAGTCAATGGGCCGAATGGACTAATTCTGCTCCTATGCAACACTGACAACATGCTGGAGGAACTCAGCAGGTCGGGCAGCATCCGTGGAAACGATGAGTCGACGTTTCGGGCTGGAACCCTTCGTCAGGACTGTAGAGGGAAGGGGCAGAGGCCCTATAAAGAAGGTGGGGGGAGGGTGGGAAGGAGAAGGCTGGTAGGGTTCCAGGTGAAAAACCAGTAAGGGGAAAGATAAAGGGGTGGGAGAGGGGAAGCAGGGAGGTGATAGGCAGGAAAGGTGAAGCAAGAATAGGGGAAAACACAATGGGTAGTAGAAGGAGGCGGAACCATGAGGGAGGTGGTAACCAGCTGGGGGAGGGGGCAGAGTGAAATAGGGATAGGGGAAGGGAGGGAGAGGGAATTACCGGAAGTTGGAGAATTCTATGTTCATACCAAGGGGCTGGAGACTACCTAGACAGTATATGAGGTGTTGCTCCTCCAACCTGAGTTTAGCCTCATCATGGCAGTAGAGGAGGCCATGTATGGACATATCCGAATGGGAGTGGGAAGCAGAGTTGAAGTGGGTGGCTACCGGGAGATCCTGTCTGTTGTGGCGGACAGAACGGAGGTGCTCGACGAAACGGTCCCCCAATCTGCGTCGGGTTTCACCGATGTAGAGGAGGCCGCACCGGATGCAATAGATGACCCCAACAGACTCACAAGTGAAGTGTTGCCTCACTTGGAAGTACTGTTTGGGGCCCTGAATGGTGGCAAGAGAGGAGGTGTAGGGACAGGTGTAGTACTTATGCTTACAGGGATAAGAATGTTTTCCCAGTTCTGGCTCCACATGGCAAGTTCAATACAAATATCAATGGCTCCATTTTGTATTGCTCCTTCCACTGAAGCCAAAGTGACCGGTCCATCAGAGAACTTCCCTGTATGAGTCAGAATTATAGTGCTTTGAGAAAGTATTCGGCCTCCAACCCTTTGTCCAACAAGTGTTACGACTAGGGATTTTGTCCAATTTAACTGAAAATTTTTATCTGTGAATCATATGCTCCTTTTTTCACAGCAGAGCCCAAAAATCAGGGGAAATCGTAAAGCATGAAAAACTAAAAATTCAAAACCTGAAATGAAACAGTTCAAAAGTACCCATCCCCCTTGCTCAATGCGCAATTGACCCACTTCTCACAGCTATTACAGCTAGTCTTTTTGGATAAGTCTCTATTAGCTTTGCACAACGTGAAGGATCACAGTTTGTCCATTGTTCCTTGCAAAATTGCTCAAGCTGCACCAGGATTTTAAAAGAGGTGGCTGAAGAGATTGTGATGGCATTAATAACCATCTTTCAAGAATCACTAGATTCTGGAATGGTTCCAGAGAACCCCACAGCATGGTGCACAGTGTAACATTTACACCACATGTATTGCTCAGTGTTGAGGCCCAAAAGTTCCACTTTAGTCTCATCCAACCGCAAAACCTTCTCCCATATCTTTACAGTATCGTCTAAGTGATGCTTTGCAAAGTCTTCACGGGCAAGGATATGCTTTTTTTTAAAGTAGTACATGTGGTTTAAATCTACTACTGTGCATCGGCCGGGTAAAGTATGGTGGAGGTAGCATCATGCTGTGGGGATATTTTTCAGCAGCAGAGACTGGAAATCCAGTTAGTTTAAGAAGAGAATAAAGGGATTGTAATACTGTAACTGACATCATTAGGGTGTCCTTAAAAGTGGAGCATAATTGTCATGTGGAGTTGGGGAGATGAATGCTGCTAAGGTGATCCTGGCTATCTTCTACCAGAAAGTTTAAATTGGGAAGGCAGCTCATCTTTCCAGCAGAACAACGACCCACAGCACACTGCCAGAGCAACTACGGAGTGGCTTCCAGCTGAAGAAAACTGATGGCCTTGAATGGCCCAGTCAGACTCCTGACCGTAACCCGATCAAACATCTCTGGCAAGACCTCAAGATCGCTGTGCACCGCCACTCCCCAACCGACCCGGCACAGCTTGAGCAACTTGCAAGGAGCAACGGGCAAATCTTGCTCCATTCCTTGTGCAAAGCTAACTGAGACTTATCTAAACAGAGGTGTGGTCCAACTAAGGACTGAGCAAAGGGGGGAAAATACTTTCGAACTGCTGACATCTCAGTTTTAGAAATGCGAGTTTTTCATGCTTTACAATTTTCACTGGTTTTTTTTGGGCTGTACTGTGGAAAAAAGAGAAGCACAGGTTTCACAAATTTAAAAAAAGCTCAGTTAAGTTGATCAGAATCCCTGGTTGTAATACTCACTTATGTGAACAAAGGGTTGGGAGCTGAATACTTTTTAATGGCACCATATTAGCCCATTCGAACAGAAATAAACCAACTTGATTAAAACTGTTCTCAGCAAAAGGGCCTCTTTGCTTATACAAAAATAAATTAATTGGAGAAGAGATGGAATTAGACTAAAGCGTCACAGGGCATGGCCAGACTGGCCCTTTTTCTCTGTTCGAGGGCAACACTGCAGAAGATTAGGTACCTGGCAATGAATTATTGAAGCTGTCACAGTGGAGCCTACCTGAGTTTATTAAATCACCCCACACCTTCTGATGATCTTGGTAGAGTGCTTCTGCTCCCAGTCTCAGCAACTCGGACATTTCTGCTTTGGCTGCTTTCCGCAGTTTGCTGAACGACTCTTCCACCTTCGTCAAGTCCAACAACTCGAGGGTGTAGACCACTGAGAGGACGTGCTCCGTAAATTCAGACTTAACAGCCACCTGCAGCCTGGGTGCCACTTTCTCCGTGGCCACAACCACCAGGATGGTTTCCCTCTTCTCTGTCAGTACTCTCCCGGCTAAGAGGACAAATTCCTGGTCGTTCTGCTTCTCCAGGCTGGAGGAGAACTTGCTCCCCACGATGGGTGGCGCGTTGACTTCCAAGACGGTCGCTCTCTCACTAGGGTTGGAGATGTGAATCCGTTGCAAGATCAGGTGGGGCCGGCTCCGATGCACAATCACGTCTTCGCGAAGTGTGACACACTCCCGGGATTTGTGCGATGACCCAGTTTGGATGCACTGTAGTAAGTGAACCATTCCCTCCTGGAACCGGACGAGTGCAGCTCTGGACGTTGAGCGAACATTTAGTGATTTCAGAGACACCAGAGGTACATAGTCTGTCAGGTGAACAGCTGCAACACCTGAGGAGGCAGGAGACGATGCCACCCAAAGCTGATTAGAGAGAGCATCCACGATTAAATGACCATTGCCAACCACAGCTGGGCCAGATAACTGTCCTGGGCTATTTCCATCAATATGACTGATCATGGCATTGCCGTGGTCCACATCTAACTTCCACTCTTGGGTTTCTTTCTGAAGACAAGCGTCTGTCACTGTCTTGGGATCTGTTGACCCGGGAAACAGCTTGAATCCACCTTCTGAAGTCAGGTACCAGTAAAAGATTAGCAGGAACCCTAGACCTGCCAGCATCCTCCTGGCCCAGCTGCTGGACAGTAGCATTGGCAGCCCCTTCAGACGCTGCTGAAACCACATCTTGAGGCTGCTAGCTCCTTCCCTTTGTCCTATCCCTTCCAGCCTCCAACCCAAACTGTCTGCTATTCCACAGACTCTGTGATACCTTCCTGTCAGCTCTCAGGAGAGAATATGTATGAAAAATACATCAATAAACCTATTTTTGTTTTCCTATTTTAATTCCCCCTCAACTCCACATGACAATTATGCTCCACTTTTAAGGACACCCTAATGATGTCAGTTACAGTATTACCATCCCTTTATTCTCTTCTTAAACTAATTTAAGTGCTTTCTCTTGTTTAGTAGGTCGAAGAGAACTTGGTTAATTATACTTACTGCGATTTAAGCCCTGATCTATTCCCCCTTCCATATATTGCACGTACAAGAGAAAGTTTGCTTTTCCCCTAATTATGTTGTCCTTTTCCTGGCTCAACCCCACTCTCAATAAATCTCCACCTGAGCTGCCCTCAGCGTTTCACTCTGTTTCTTTCTCACTCTCATCGCCCAATATCTCAATACCATCTATACCCACCCGACCTCGTTATTTAAACTACCTCAGTGGGGCTATCAGATTTCACATCAAATTCTATTCACTTCTGCTCGCCTTCCTGCTCCTGTTACTCCGGCAGCAACACTGTCGTCAGTTGGATTTACTGCCATTGGTGAGATTCACGCGGAAGTGCCGCGATAGGGCCGATGTTTCGCGACAGCAGTTCTCGCGAGCGAATGGGAGGCCGGATGAAAACCAAGCGCGGTGGCCCCGCCCCCTCCTCAGGCCCCGCCCCCCGCACGCAGGCCCCGCCCCCGGGAGGGGCGCGCCGCCGGTCCACCGTGGCGAGTGTCTTCTCCCTGGGCAGGATCCGGACCAACAGCGGGTTCGGGTCGAGTCGTTACAAAAGGATAAGGGATTTTCAGACAAACTGATCCAGGTTCTTCCAATAAAATGTTGGGTTTTGCTGTGCACCACGCTTCCAGTCTGTGTCTGGGTTCAGAGACAGTACCCTGGTTGAGGGACAGATTGAATTCAGTGGCTGATTTAAACAAGAGTGACAATTGTGCAACTGATCTCTGTGATCCGACTGTAACTTCAAAACGTAACACATCCCAATGCTATTTCTCACAACTTTTGATTTGGAGTGTATCCAGACATCCATCGATACCCAGCTTTCATATTCTGAGCTGCTGAGCAAACACGATTTTACGTTCTGCAGTATTCCAAGGATTTTTAACTCTTTGAAAGAGATACTGTATTCCCTATATTCAGTCGTAAACTCACTACCTATTTATTCTGACCTGGAGCTTTAGGCTCTTCAGACGAAGAAACGACCTCCCGTCATCTATCATGCTTTTAAATATATGTAGGGTGCATCTATGCGGTGTGTAATCTGCTTTTTGAGCAGTCTGTATATTTTATTATTCCTTCATGTGTTTCAAATTTAATGCTTCTTACGAACTGTGCTTGAGAGGGTCTTAGCAGGTAATTAAATTAAGAAGGTATTAGTAAATTGGATGAATGGACAAAACTGTTACAAGTGGATTAGTGTTGGCAAATGTGAAGATTTGGATTAAAATATATAGAACAAAGTACCTTATACTTTATTGTCGCCAAACAATTGATACTAGAGCGTACAATCATCACGGCGATATTTGATTCTGCTCTTCGTGCTCCCTGGAGTACAAATCAATAGTAAATATTAAACATTTAAATTATAAATCATAAATAGAAAATAGAAAAGGGAAAGTAAGGTAGTGCAAAAAAACCGAGAGGCAGGTCCGGATATTTGGAGGGTATGGCCCAGATCGGGGTCAGGATCTGGATAGATAATGAAGTATATAATGAAATGCTAATATTGGTGCAAAGAACTTAAAGGATTTGTGTACACAGATCATTAAAATGAGGTGAGCAGGTGCAGAAAATGATTTTAAAAAGTTTAGTATACTGGAAATAGAAAATAGACTACCAATGATCTTGTAATTAGTCAGGGTATCAAGGGAGATGGGGAAAAAGCCAGAAACTGGAACTAGATGGGAGAATAGTTTAGCTCATGGTGGAGTGGCAGAGCAGACTCGATGGGCCGAATGGCTTACTTCTGCTCCTTTGTCTTGTGATCTTGTGAATATAAAATAAAAGCCCTCTTAGGCCAGACAAGGAGCACTGTGAATTAGAGGTACCACAGTAACACCAGGAAGTCTAGGACAAGAGGGCAAAGCCTCAGGATAGACGGGTGTCCATTTGAAAGAGAGAAATTTCTTTAGCCAGAGGGTGGTGAATTTGTGGAATTTATTACCACAGGCAGCTGTGGAGGCCAGGTCATTGGGTGTACTTAAGGCAGAGTTCGATAGGTTCTTGATTGGACACGGAATCAAAGGTTACTGGGAGAAGGCCAGGGACTGGGGCTGAGCGGGGGATAAAAGGCCCCAGCCATGATTGAATATTGGAGCAGACTTGATGGGCCAAATAGCCTAATTCTGCTCCTATGTTTTATGGTCTGCAAGGATTAAATTATGAGGTGCTGCCAACGGCACCACCTTCTTGACCTCTTGAGATTAATTAAGAGTCTGATGTAAACAACAGTGGAGCTGAACTTTGTGCATCGGCATCTGATCAATTGGTAATCTCAACCATATAATACAGCCCATGCCCTTCTCCATAACTTTTTATTCACAGTATATCTGGAGATCCATGGACTCCCAGCTTTAACAGCAGCATTATTATCCTCCTGGTACATATTATCATGCCGCTTTTAACGTAAACTCACCTGACTTCCTATCACATCCCCTCTCTTCTGCTTTTCTCTGTCTCTTAACGTTTTACAGTTTTGGTGAAAGGACATCGTCCTGAACAAGTAACGGTTATTCTTTCTGCAGATGGCTGCCTGGGCATCTGTTGAGCATTTCCATCGATTAGCAACACACACAAAAGTCGATGGTGAACACAGCAGGCCAGGCAGCATCTATAGGAAGAGGTACAGTCGACGTTTTGGGCCAAGACCCTTCGTCAGGACTAACTGAAGGAAGAGCTGGTAAGAGATTTGAAAGTGGGAGGGGAAGGGGAGTTCCAAAATGATAGGAGTAGACACGAGGGGGAGGGATGGAGCCAAGAGCTGGACAGGTGATTGGCAAAAGGGATATGAGAGGATCATGGGACAGGAGGCCCAGGGAGAAGGAAAAGGGGGAGGCGGGGGGAACCCAGAGGATGGGCAAGGGGTATAGTAGAGAGACAGAGGGAGAAAAAGGAGAGAGAGAGAAAGAATGTGTGTATATAAATAAATAACGGATGGGGTACGAGAGGGAAATGGGGCATTAGCGGAAGTTTGAGAAGTCAATGTTCATGCCATTAGGTTGGAGGCTACCCAGACGGAATATAAGGTGTTGTTCCTCCAACCTGAGTGTGGCTTCATCTTTACAGTAGAGGAGGCCGTGGATAGACATATTAGAATGGGAATGGGATGTGGAATTAAAATATGTGGCCACTGGGAGATCCTGCTTTCTCTGGCGGACAGAGCGTAGATGTTCAGCAAAGCGGTCTCCCAGTCTGCGTCGGGTTTCACCAATATATAGAAGGCCACATCGGGAGCACCGGATGCAGTATATCACCCCAGCTGACTCACAGGTGAAGTGTTGCCTCACCTGGAAGGACTGTCTGGGGCCCTGAATGGTAGTGAGGGAGGAAGTGTAAGGGCTTGTGTAGCACTTGTTCAGCTTACAAGGATAAGTGCCAGAAGGGAGATCGGTGGGGAGGGATGGGGGGGGATGAATGGACAAGGGAGTCACGTAGGGAGCGATCCCTGCGGAAAGCAGAGGTGGGGGGGGGCGGAGGGAAAGATGTGCTTAGTGGTGGGATCCGATTGGAGGTGGCGGAAGTTATGGAGAATTATATGTTGGACCCGGAGGCTGGTGGGGTGGTAGGTGAGGACAAGGGGAACCCTATTCCTAGTGGGGTGGCAGGAGGATGGAGTGAGAGCAGATGTGCGTGAAATGGGGGAGATGCATTTGAGAGCAGAGTTGATGGTGGAGGAAGGGAAGCCCCTTTCTTTAAAAAAGGAGGACATCTCCTTCATCCTGGAATGAAAAGCCTCATCCTGAGAGCAGATGTGGCGGAGACGGAGGAATTGCGAGAAGGGGATGGCATTTTTGCAAGAGACAGGGTGAGAAGAGAAATAGTCCAGATAGCTGTGAGAGTCAGTAGGCTTGTAGTAGACATCAGTAGGTAAGCTGTCTCCAGAGACAGAGACAGAAAGATCTAGAATGGGGAGGGAGGTGTTGAAGATGGACCAGGTAAACTTGAGGGCAGGGTGAAAATTGGAGGCAAAATTAATGAAGTCAACCAGCTCAGCATGCGTGCATGAAGCAGCGCCAATGCAGTCGTCGATGTAGCGAAGGAAAAGTGGGGGACAGATACCAGAATAGGTTTGGAACATAGATTGTTCCACAAAACCAACAAAAAGGCAGGCATAGCTAGGACCCATACCGGTGCCCATAGCTACACCTTTAGTTTGGAGGAAGTGGGAGGAGCCAAAGGAGAAATTATTAAGAGTATTTCCACCGATTTCTGATTTTGTTTTAAATTGTGAGGAATGACTCTACAGACAAAGATCAGAGACATCTACTACTACTACTACGTCGACTTGGGCCTAGAGCGCCGGCGTTGGGCACGATGACGGACTCTCCACTTCTCCATCTCCCTCATCAGTGTGTTCGGTTCATCTACATCAGCCGGGCTGCTGTCTTCTAGGAGTCTGTTGACCATAGTCTTGGGAGGGCACCCAGGGTTCATCCTCCCGTGCTTGGGCTCCCATATGACGACTAGGCTGGCAGGTGGCTCGGGGTGGCGTAAACAGTGTCCCGCTAGTTGCAGTCTTCTCGCCTCGATTTTAGCGGTGAGCATCGGTAGGTTGTTATAGAGCTCGACGTTTCTCATGTGCTGTTGCCAACTCACGTCAAGAGCCATCTGGAGCATTCGTCTATAGCAACCACCTAGAGACTTTCGCATCGTCTTGGTGAGTGTCCATGTCTCACATCCGTACGTGAGAATAGACTCTATAACTGCTATGAAGATCCTCTTTTTAAGCCCTCTGGTCAGGTTAGACTTCCAGATTTCCTTCATGTCGTTCATAGCCCTCCACACCAGCGCCTTCCGTATCTTTATGTCTAACATAGGTTTAGTGAGGGAGGTTACTTCTGACTAACTTCACTGAATTTCATTAGAAGATAACAAGGAGAGTTGATGAGGGCAAGGTATCTGATGTAGTCCACGTAGTACGTCTTTTAAAGGCATAGGATTACACAGTAATGTGAGGGTGCTGAGCAATGCAGTGTGATAAAAAGGGCCTTGGGATACACCGTATATCTATAAATCCTTAAAAGTAGGACAGGTCAATAGAGTTGTTAAATATACAGTATAGAGGATGTATTCCTTTAAGGCCAAGGCAAACACTGTAAGAATAAGAGAAAATACCCTGGAATTGTACTCAACATTGATAAACATAGAGCATAGAAATCTACAGCACATTACAGGCCCTTCGGCCCACAATGTTATGCCGACCATGTAACCTACTCTAGAATTTCCCTACGGCATAGCCCTCCATTTTTTTAAGCTCCGTGTACCTATCTAAGAGGCTCTTAAAAGACCCTATTGTATCCACTTCCACCAATGCCACCTCCAGTGCATTCTTTGTGTGAAAAACTTACCCCTGACATCCTCTCGGTTCCTATTTCCAAGCACCTTCAAGCTATCCCCCCTCGTATTAGCCACTGCAGCCCTGGGAAAAAGCCTCTGGCTATCCACACGATCAATACCTCTCATCATCTTATACACCTCTATCAGGTCACCCCTCATCCTCTGTCGCTCCAAGGAAAAAAGGCCGAGTTCACTCAACCTATTCTCATAAGGCATGCTCCCCGGTCCAAGCAACATCCTTGTAAATCCCCTCTGCAGTCTCTCTGTAGTATCCACAATGATCAGAATGATTCTGGTATAATCAGAATACAAACAGAGGGGAAGTATGGTTGCACTGGAGAGGATGAGATTTACATAAATGTTGCCAGGAATGGGAAATTGTGGACATGATGAAATATCTGATGTAGCAGAATTCTTTTCCTTGGACAGTGGAGTGTATGGGGAGAAATGACTGGGTCCTGTAAAATTCTGAGTGGTTTAGATATGGAACATGACATAGATATGTTTCCTTAAGCAGAGGGGTCAGAGAGCAAGATCTTTAAAGACTGGTAGAAGGATTAGAGGGAAGGTGAAAATAAAGTATTCGCTTGGAAGATGGTTTGGGGTCTGGAACTCAATCTGAAAGGGTGTGTCCGAGCTATGTATCTTTTTCCATCTGCATTGTTGCACATTGATTATGTGTTTATTATGGTAGTTAGCCACGTGGGTGGGGTGAGGTAAAAGCGAAGGGTTTTGTTACGTATTCGTGCATAATTCTGGTTGGTTTAGAGCAAGGGATCGCCAGATGTCAGATCTTTTGTTGACCGCTTAATTACATCGGAATTCGCTTAACTCCATTTAATGTCGATTAAGTCCGCTTAAGTATGTTTAATATGGCTAGTTTTAGTTTCATAAGTTTCAATGCTTCAATATTGTTTGTTTTGCTGCTTGCTAATAAAGGATCAAATACATTTTTGAACATTTTTTGACTGGATCGGACAGGGTAACTCCGTGCTTGGTCTCTAGCAGCAGTGTCGGTTTGTTTGGGTGCGAATCGGCGCAGAGTGTGTGTGGGTGCTTTCTTGCCGCTGGCTGTGCGTGCCCAGTCCATCTGTGTACAGCCGGTGAGTACGTGCGCGGGGTCAGTCGCGCTGTTCCCCTCGGAGGAGGGGCAGGCCCGGCACAGCGCGATGATGTGATGGGAGGGGGTGGCTGCCGCTTCCTCGGCCTCGCGAAAGGTAGAGCGGGGGAGAGAGGAGCCGGAGAGAGAAAGAGGGAGGAAGGAAGGAGTGCGCGCGGGGCAGGAGAGACAGCGGCGATGGGGCACACTTGCAGAGTTTGTCGGCTGATTCTGACCCTGCCGATTCTAACTCTGATTTCATTCTCCCAGTTTTCCGGCTGTGAATCCAGGAAAGGTCCGATCCCGAAAGGTAATCGGGTTGGGAGAGCGTGGGATTGGAGAGCCGGCGGAAACTGGGGGAACAATCAGATTTGAGGGCGGTTGAGGTGTTGGTGGAAATTGGGGAGGCAGGGGGAGCGAGGACCAGGGAGGTCTGAGCGAGTGTCTGGAGTGCGTAATGGAAACTTGGGAGAGTCCGTAGATCGGAGCCGGTGGGAGAGTCCGGCGTGGGGGAAGGGAGGGGCAGAGGGAGATTGGAGGGGTGTGGGGATGTGGGTACAAATTTGAAGTTTTCTATTTCAGCGCCAGGGGTGTATTCCGTCTGTAGCTGTCTGGGTTTACAGACGTCCCTTTTGGAGGGTGGCGGTGCTGACGTGGAGGGGGCGGGTGGGGTGGGGGTTGTGAATGGGTGGGCCCCGGCAACACAGTGTAGCCCAGAGCCAGTGCGAGAACCGCGGGGTGTGTGGACTTTGGGATCCGCATCTTCACTCTTAATCCGGTTTTCACTCCTCACTGCCCAAAACCCTGTCTCCCGTGGTCAGGGCCCGAATTCTTCACATTCTTTCCTCGACTTTGATTTGACTCGGCGGAACTGGGATTCCACTCCCGGATGGTTGTACCAAAGCGATGTCTTCACAATATGTCATTTAAACCCGATCCGTTTAATTAGTGTCTTCCCAATATATCAGAAGATCGAAGAAGATGGAGGTGCATAGCCGCCAACCCCGGATTCCGGACGGCACCCACTGACTGACTGACTTAATATATCAGGACATTAATTAAACAGACTGAGAAGGCATTCATTAAAATTCTGTTTCTGTAGAAAATGACGTTTTCTTTTCTGCCAGTTGGATATAAGTCTCCAGGCAGCCAGACTTGCTCAGATGGCAATTAGGCTTAAGAATGACCATTTAAAAAGTAATGAAAGAGAATGGGAAATATATCAAATGGGCAGGAGTATGCCCTTGTGTGGTTTCTGAGCTCTTCCATCAAGGTGGCTGAAGTCTGAGGGCAAAAGAGTCTGACTTAAAAAAGCCTCATGTCATCAGAGAAATTCAGTAGATCTGGAACCCTGATTGTGAGACATTCACTACTCTTTTTTGCTACAGTTAGTTTCACCATTGGATGAATTCATGAACACCATTGTTCAGTCTGGTGTACAGGTAGAAAGCAGATATTCCGCAGGGAGTTGCATTTCAGGATTTGGCATTGCTGCATAGCCAGCAATTATCTTCATCCCTAATTGTCCTCGAAAAGCTGGTGGTGCATTGTTTTAGATATTCCAGCGAAGGACCCCCCCACAATGTGTTGGGTAAGGAGTTCCAGGACTTTGACTCAGTAACTGTGATGGACTAGTTTGCATGTCAGGATGGTGCGAGTCTTGGAGGGGAGTTGGTACACGGGCCTGCCCTCCTTGTTCTTCTTCGTAATAGATTGGTGCCGTACTCAGTCAAGTCCCGCTTGATGTCGAAGGCGTCATTCTCGTGTTGCCTCCAGAATTCAGCTCTTTGTTCCGTCTTTGGACCAAGGTTAAAACATGGTGCAAAGCCAGGGGATCTTCGCAAAAGACTGTGTAGGTTATCGGTGGTGAAACCTACTCGTGGTGATGGCTCCCATCACTTTGCTGATGATTGAGACTAGACTGATTGAGTGTCAGTTACTGTAGATAGATAGGAAGTGTCCTGCATGCTGTGACTGGGAAATGCTTGGCAATTTTCCGGTGTTGGATAGATACCAGGGTTGTAACTATGTTGGAACAGCTCGGCTGGAGGTGCATCTAGTTGTGTTAATGGACCATGTTAAGGATCTGGAGCTGCAGCTTGCTGACCTTTGGTTCATACAGGAGAATGAGGGGGTGTCAGATAGGAGCTACAGGAAGGTAGTCAACCCTAAGTTGCAAGAAGCAAATCTGGGTGACTGTCAGGAGAGGGAAAGGGAATAGACAGGTAAAGCAAAGTACTCCTGTGGCCTTTTCCCTCAATAATAAGTATAACGCTTTGATACTGTTGGGAGGGAAATGACTTACCGGGGGGGGGGGTCGGGGAAGCTGTAGTGACCTGATCTCTGGCGCTAAGTCTGTCTCTGTGGCTCAGAAGGGAAAGTGGGGGGGCGGGAGGGAGAAGTGGAGTGCAGAGGTGAAAGGGGATTCCATAATTGGAGGAGCAGAGAGCGGATTGTGTGGACATGAAAGAGACACCTGATTGGCATGTTGTCTCCCAGGTGCCAGGGTCAGGGTGTCTTGGACTGGGTGCACAGCATTCTAAAGGGGGTGGGTGAACAGCTGGAAATCGTGGTACATATTGGTACTAATGGCATGGGTAGGAATAGGGAGGAGGTCCTGAAGAGAGAATATAGGGAAAGCAGGACCTCCGGGGTAGTAATTTCTGGATTGCTACCGGTGCCACATGCTGGTGAGGAATAGGATGATTTGGCAGATGAATGCATGGCTGAAGAATTGGTGCAGGGGACAGGGTTTCAGATTTCTGGATCATTGAGATCTCTTCTGCAGAAGGTATGACATGTACAAAAAAGGATGGGTTATACCTGAACCCAAGGTGGACCAATATCCTTGTGGGCAGGTGTGCTAGAGCTGTTGAAATGGGTTTAAACTAACTTAGCAAGGGAGCTAGGAACTGGAGTGATGGGGCAGTTGGTATACAAGTAGATGCAGTGTGTAGTGAGGCAGGAGGAGCAGGTAGATGCTAGGGCAAAATTGCAGTCAGTGGGATCAGTTAAGTTGTAACAATAAGCAGGTAGGTAGCGAGGGTGGGGTGGCTCCATTGGTTAAAAAATGAAATCAAATCCTTAGAAAGAGATGTCATAGAAATGGAAGTTGTAGAAGCCTTGTGGGCAGAGTTAAGAAACTGAGAAGAAGAAGAAGAAAGCCCTTAACTCCGAGTGGAGTCATTGGGACACCGTCATGACGGTGTTTTTTTTTGGCAGGCTTTCTTATTTTTATGCGGCCGAATTGCTAGCTTGACATTCAACTCAGCACAGATGGAAAGTGTGCAAGGGAGCCTGCTGGATTCGAACTCGGGAGCCTTCGCTCCGAAGTCCAGCACTGATGCCACTACACCACCAGCTGGCTCAGTTAAAAAACTGCAAGAGTAAAGAGACCCTGATGGGAGCTATGTACAGGCCTCTGGACAGTAGCCATGATGTGGGGGCTACAAATCACAATGGGAGGTAGAAAAGACGTGTAAAAAGATCAATGTTACATTAATCATGGGGGATTTCAATATGCAGGTAGTTTTTAGAATGCCTACAGTGTGGTGTTTTAGAACAGATTGTGGTTGAACCCACTAGGGGGACAGCAATTCTGGATTGGGTGATATATAATGACCCAGATTTGATTAGGGAACTTAAGGTAAAGGAATCCTTAGGAGACTGTGATTATAATATAATATAACAGAATTCACTATGCAGTTTGAGATGTATCAGTGTTACAGTGGAGTAAAGGGAATTACAGAGGCATGAGGAAGAAGCTGGCCAAACATGATTGGGAGGGGACATCAGCCTGGAATGACTGAACAACAATGACTGGGGTTTCTGGGGGCCGTTCGGAAGGTGCAGGATAGATACATCCAAAGATGAAGAAGTATTCTAAAGAGAGGATAATGCAACTGTGGCCGACAAGGGAAGTCAACGGCAGCATAAAAGCAAAAGGGAAGCCATACAATAGAGCAAATATTAGGGGGAGGTTAGAGCTTTGTAAAAACCAACAGAAGGCAACTAAAAAGCCATAGCAGGAGAAAAGATTAAATATGAAAGTAAAATAGCCATTAATCTTAAAGAGGATACAAAAAAGTTTTTTCATTTATAGTGTGTAAAGAGTAAAAGAGAGATGAGAGTCGATATCAGACCACTGGAAAATGACCCAGGAGAATTAGTAACAGGGGACAAAGAAATGATCGATGAATTAATAAGTATCTTGCATCAGTCTTCACTGTGGAAGACACTAGCAGTATCCCAGAAATGCGGAGTGTTGGAGGGTAGAAGTGAGTGTAGTTGCTATTACTAAGGAGAAGGTGCTTGGGAAACTGAAAGGTCTGAAGGTAGATAAGTTACCTGGACCAGATGGACTATACTCCAAAGTTCTGAAGAGGTAGCTGAAGAGATTGTGGAAGCATTAGAAATGATCTTTCAAGAATCTTTAGATTCTGTAATGGTTCTGGAGGACTGGAAAATTGCAAATGTCACTCCACTCTTTAAGAAGCGAGGGAGACAGAAGAAAGGAAGTTATAGGCCAGTCAACCTAACTTCAGTGATTGCAAAGATGTTGGAATCTTTTATTAAGGATGTGTTTTCAGGGTGCTTGGAGGCACTTGACAGAATAGTCTAAGGTCAGCATGGTTTTCTTAATGGGATATCTTGCCTGAGAAATCTGTTGGAATTCTTTGAGAAAATAACAGGCAGGATAGACAAAGGAGAGTTGCGAATGTTGTACATTTGGATTTTCAGAAGGCCTTTGACATGAGGCTGCTTGACAAAATAAGAGCCCATGGTATTACAGGAAAGATATTAGCATGGATAGAAGATTGGCCAACTGGCAGGTGGCAAAGAGTGGGAATAAAGGGGCCTTTTCTGGATGGCTGCAAGTGGCTAGTGGTGTTCCGCAGGGGGTGGTGTTGGGACCGCTTCTTTTCACGTCATATGTTAATGATTTGGATGAAGGAATTGATGGCTTCGTGGTCAAGTTTGCAGACAATACTTTTGGTTTTGCAGGTAGGTGGAGGGGCAGGTAGTGTTGAGGAAGCAGGGTGTTTGTAAAAGGATTTATACAGATTGGGAGAATAGGCAAAGAAGTGGCAGATGGAATATAGTTATGGAAACAGATAGATAGATACTTTAATCCAAAGGAAATTAAAGTGTCACAGTAGCATTACAAGTGCACAGATATACAGATATTAGAAGAGAAGTAGGAAAGGATAAAAAAAAAGTGTAACAGGAGGGAGCCATTACTTCGCTAGCTGTAGGTTGACTCATTATAGAACCTAATGGCCGAGGGTAAGAATGACCTCACATAGCGCCCTTTAGAGCAGTGCAGTTGTCTGAATCTATTACTAAAATTGCTCCCCTGTTCAGCCAAGGTGGCATGTAGAGGGTGGGAAACATTGTCCAGAATTGCCAGGATTTTCTGTAGGGTCCTTTGTTCTACCACAGCCTCCAGTGTATCGAGTTTGACGCTATAACAGAGCCAGCTTTTCTAATCAGTTTATTGAGCCTGTTGGCATCACCCATGTTGATGCCACTGCCCCAGCACACCACTGCGTAGAAGATTATACTGGCAAGAACAGGCTGGTAGAACATGTGAAGGAGAGGCTGACATACTCCAAATGACCTCAGTCTCCTCAGGAAGTAGAGGCAACTCTGGCCCTTGTACACAGCCTCTGTGTTGGAGCTCCACTCAAGTCTGTCATCCAGGTGCACCCCCAGGTACTTGTAGGTCCTCACCACATCCACATCTTCACCATCAATAGTAACAGGGAGCAGTGCAGGCTTAGCCTTCCTAAAGTCCATCACCATCTCCTTTATCTTACTGACGTTGAGCTGCAGCTGATTCAGCCTGCACCATTTCACAAAGTCCTCCACCAGAGCCCTGTATCCATCCTCCCATCCTCCCTTTATACACCCAACGATTGCTGAGTCATCAGAGAATTTCTGCAGATGACAGGGCTCTGTTGTATCTGAATTCCGAGGTATACAGAGTAAACAGGAAGGGAGCCAATGCAGTCCCCTGTGGCACCCCGGTGCTGCTTGTAGCCATGCCTGACACACAGCTCTGAAGCCACACAAACTGTGATCAGGTAGTTCATTATCCAGGATATAACGGAAGTGCAAACCTCGGGAAGAGCTTTTCCTGCAGCAAGGAGGGCTGTATGGTATTGAGGCATTTGAGAAATCAAAAAGCACGGTCCTCACAGTGCTGCTCTGCTTATCCAGATGGGAGTAGGCTCTGTTCAGCAGGTAGATGACAGCATTATCGACCCCAATATGCTCCTGGTAGGCAAACTGCGGGGGATCGAGGGCTGATCTGACCACGGGTCAGAGTTGAGCCAGGACCACCCTCTCTAGGGTCCCCATGATGTGTGAGTTCAGGGCCACTGGACGGTAGTCATTCAAGACTTTTGGTTTGCCCTTCTTGAGTACCTGGATCACACATGATGTTTCCCATACAGTCGGGACACACACGGTCATGCACTTTGGTAGAAGGAATATGGATATATATTATTATGTAAGTGGGGAAAAATTCATGGAGTCCTCATTCAGGATTTCCTAAATGTTAACTTGCAGGTTGAGTCAGTGGTTAGGAAGGCAAATGCAATGTTAGCATTAATTTCAAGAGGACTAGAATAAAAAAGTAAGGATGTGATACTGAGGCTTTGTAAGACATTGGTCAGACCGCATTTGGAGTACTAAGAACAGTTTTGGGTCCCTTATTTAAGAAAAGATGTGCTGGCTTTGGAGGTGATCCAGAGGAGATTCACGGGAATGAGCCCAAGAATTAAAGGGTTAATATATGAGGAGTGTTTGATGGCTCTGGGCCTGTACTCACTGGAGTTTAGAAGAATGGGGGGGGGGGTGGATCTTATTGAAACCTATCGACCATTGAAAGAGTGGATGTGGAGGGGATATTTCCTACAGTGGAGGAGTCTAGGACCAGAGGGTACATCCATTTAGTACAGAGATAAGCAAAAACTTCTTTAGCCAGAGGGTGGTGAATCTGTGGAATTCATTATCATAGATGGCTGTGAAGTCCAAGACACTGGGTACATTTAATATGCAAGTTGATAGATTCTTGATTAAACAGGGTGTCAAAGGTTACAGGGAGAAAGCAGGAGAATGAAGTTGAGAGCGATGACAATTAGCCATGATGGGATGGTGGAGCAGACTTGATGGGCTGAATGGCCTAATTCTGCTCTTATGTTTTATGGTCTAACTGTGATATTGTCTACTATTGTAGTATGTGCTGTATTCAGTGTTCTCTGCTGTTTTCTAATGTTACATGAAGTGAATCAAATTTGCAGAAGACTTGGTAGAGTTTGTCAGCTTGGGTCTGAATTAGTCTCTTCCTAATCAAAAGGCCTGCTTGCAGCAGAGTAACAGTCTCCAGCAAGTGAGGAGGTCTGCTTGCTGGGCGACAGGCCTGTTGTGGTCTCCAGCAGTGTGAGAGGGCCTGTTGGTCGATGTGTTGCAGGTTGAGGGGAGAGCTCACTGCTCTACAACATTGCTGGGGCATGCGCTGTTGTTCGATGATCACAGTAGGAAGGACTCGTGTTGGGAGAGTGCCGGCTGTGAGTTGGTCAGGGTGTGCAATGCAATGGGGAGGGTGTGGATTGGAGCTTGGAGTTGATCTGACTACAATGGGAGTGGTGTGGAGAGCATGTCGGCCCTGCAATGTTACGTGTTTTGCAGTTGCCTGAGAGATGTGTCAACCATACTGTGAATTGAGATATTGACCATAGTGGGGATGTTGGGATTGTTAGTTTGGAAATGAGTTGCAGTGGGGATGGTTGAAGAACAGGTTACGAGTCAGGAAGCAGGGTACATGGGGGAGGGTATTAGGAGATGTAACTCTTATATAACCAAACTGTTTCATTGCCTCTTGCAGAAAATCTCTTGGTTTTCACTGTTGCCACCAAGGAAACAGATGGATTCAAGCGTTTCATTAGATCTGCAAACCACTTCAATTACACGGTTAAGGTGATGCAATTTGTAACTGAAAGTTCAACTGCCAATGAAAGTAGCCCAAATGGTGTCAGGGGCTTGAATTTATTTTTGCCGCATGTTTCCCTGTCAAACTAACTCCTGTGGTTATTGAACCTATTCCTGTTCTAACCCAGCAGTGTTACTGGTGTTAATTTCAGATCCGAAGTTCAACCAACTGACCGTATTCCAACCAGTGACTGAGATTCAGATTGGCTGCTTTGTTGTCACTGGAGTTTTTAGGTTCTTCATTGTTAGATCAATCCTGGCTCTGAACATTGGGATCTGTTAGTTTCAGTGAGTTGTTTGCACATGATTCAGAGATATTTAACTTTATAAGTGCATTAGAAAGGAGGGAGGAGTAGATCAAACAACTCAAACCTGTGGCTAGTCTGTTACATTTATAACCATATAACAATTACAGCACGAAAACAGGCCATCTCGGCCCTTCTAGTCCGTGCTGAACTCTTACTCTCACCTAGTCCCACCGACCTGCACTCAGCCCATAACCCTCCATTCCTTTCCTGTCCATATAGTTGTCCAATTTAACTTTAAACGACAACATCGAACCTGTCTCAACCACTTCTGCTGGAAGCTCATTCCACACAGCTACCACTCTCTGAGTAAAGAAGTTCCCCCTCTTGTTACCCCTAAACTTTTGCCCTTTAACTCTCAACTCATGTCCTCTTGTTTGAATCTCCTCCACTCTCAATGGAAAAAGCCTATCCACATCAACTCTATCTATCGCCCTCATAATTTTAAATACGTTTCTCAACCTTCTACGCTCCAAAGAATAAAGACCCAACTTGATCAACCTTTCTCTGTAACTTAGGTGATGAAACCCAGGTAACATTCTAGTAAATCTTCTCTGTACTCTCTCTATTTTGTTGACATCTTTCCTATAATTCGGTGACCAAAACTGTACACAATACTCCAAATTTGGCCTCACCAATACCTTGTACAATTTCAACATTCCATCCCAACTCCTATACTCAATGCTCTGATTTATAAAGGCCAGCATACCAAAAGCTTTCTTCACCACCCTATCCACATGAGATTCCACCTTCAGGGAACTATGCACCATTATTCCTAGATCCCTCTGTTCAACTTCTGCCATCTTTCGTAGTTTCCCATGACTCTCCAATATTCTTAAATCTATTGATCTCAGTTTTGAATGCTGCTGATGACCAAGTCTCCAAACCTCTATGGGACAGATAATTTCAAAGATTAGCCACCCTTTGACTGAACAAATCTCTCTACAATAAGCCTATCCACTATTTTGAGACTGTGACACTTTATTTCTAGACTCCTCTCTCAAGTGAATATCATCCATAATCTACCTTATGGGCTTTTGCAGGATTTAGTGTATTTAACTTGCGTTACCTTTTGTTCTTCTAAACTCCAGAGAGAGAAGGTAGTGTACACCATGTGTGATCTCACTGTGGCTGTACAAACGTTTGTACATAATTGTAGTAAGATATCTTTACTTCTCCAATAAAAGCCAACATACCATTTGACTTCTCAATTGCCTCTTACACCTGCATTTTAAGCTGAGGGTTCCAGAGCCTTTGCTAGTTGTCGGGCTATTTAAAAGCTACATATGGACTGTGGGAAACTTCTTGATGGTTTCACCTCTTGGTCTGTTATTGTATTGTTTAAGAATTTTATTTTACACGAAGAATAAAAAAATGAATTCTAAAAAAAATTAAGATGTTGTTTTCTCCAATTACGGTGCGTCCCAGTTGTTACAGAGCCCAGTGGCAGCAGAAAACTGAGAAGAATTGTGCATTATTTCTTTAAGGACACTTGACTCACGTATAGTGAAGTTAGATAGGGCCTCTCAATAGCCTGTTGTTCAGACCTGTGAATGGCTGCCCTGGCCAGGCACAAGAGCTGGGTGTTGAACTTTTTGGAAATGATTACAACTCTCAGAAAATCGGTTCTTTCAACTTCCCTCCCCAAACTGAGAGCCATGAATAATAATTGCTCGGATAACTAAACCACTTCAGGGATAATAGATAACAGGCTCACACAAGTGCTTTAGCCAGCCTCAGCAGAGCACCCAGTCCCTGCCCCTAATGGGGGAGGCCATTTCATCCCCGGCAGCTTTTGGGGGGGTGAATATGGGTGTTTATTTTGTATTTACGTTGTTTCTCTTTTTGTAGGTGTTGGGTCTGGGGGAGGATTGGAGTGGTGGAGATGTGACTCGTACTGCAGGAGGAGGGCAGAAGGTTCGTTTTCTGAAGGAAGCCTTGAAAGAGCACGCGGATGCAAAGGACCTGGTCATTCTGTTTGTGGACAGGTACGGCCGGCTAGTGTGGGCTTCCTTCGTCCTTTTCCTCCTTCAGGATGAAATAAAAGGTTCCATACCACCATTTCTAAGATGAACAGGGAATTACCACCAGTTTCCTAGGTGATATAAGACACCTTAACTGGCATCACTAGAGCTAGATTACCTACCGTTACGTATTTTCACTACCTGCTCACACATGCTGTGTCCAAGTTGTCTGTCGTGTTTCATACATTGTAACACCAAGAACACAAAAATAAACTTATTGTAAAGGTCTATTGGATGTCCTAATCATATGAAAGACACCGATAGATTACAAAGTTTTGAGGATCAACTGATATGAATCAACACCATATTACATACCTACGTGCATTAGGAATTTGCAGGGACATATTGGTCAGGATGTGACAACATTAAACAATAATAAAGAATTATATAAAAAGTTCAAAGTAAATTTATTATTGAAGTACATATTCGTCACTATATACAACCATGAGGTTTATTTTCTTGCAGACAGGCACAGTAAGTCCAAGAAACACAGTCAATGAAAGACACAATTTGTGAGGACACAAACAACCATTGTGAAAAAGACAACAAAATAAACAATAAATATCTTTAATGTGAGATGAAGAGTCCTTGAAAGTGAGTCCACAGGTGGTGATGGGGCAAGTGAAGTTATCCCCTCTGGTTCAACAGCCTGATGATTCAGGGATAATAACAGTTCTTCAGCCTGGTGGTCTGGGACCTGAGGCTCTTGTACCTCCTTCCTGATGGCAGTAGTGTGAAGAGAGCATGGCCTGGATTGGGGGGTGGCGTTGGTTCTTGATAATGGATGCTGCTTTCCTGTGACGGTGACATGTAGCTGGGCTCAGTGGTGGGGAAGGCTTTAGTCATGATAGTCCGGGCTGAGACTTTAGATGTTAAAGTATAGATATGGAATAAAAAGCGCATAAATATTTAAATACAAACATGTATTTACAATGTAAACAACAGTATAAAAGTGGTTAATAGTGCAGTGCAGATAGAGGGAATGACTAACTAAGGTGGTTGATCAGATTAACTGACTGAGGGAAAAGAAACTTTGAAGATGGTGTGAAGTTTTTGTGCTAATAGCCCTCTTTGCTGTTTGCTCTTGTGATATCTTGCAGCTATGATGTGATATTTGCTTCAGGCCCCGAAGAATTACTGAAGAAGTTTCAGCAGACAAAGCACAGTTTGGTCTTTGCTGCTGAAGTCTTTATCTGGCCCAATCGCCACCTCGAGGTCAAGTATCCCCACGTGCATGACGGTAAACGGTTTCTCAATTCTGGAGGTAGGTTCACTGTTTGTGTTTTACAGAGTGAAAGGGCGGTGTATAAGATTTTATTTGTCCCCTTGCATTATTTGTGTAATATTTAAAGCTGCTTATGGTACGTCTGTGTTGTTCTCTGTAAAACAACTTGTGAATGTGTAGAAATATGTCTGCATGTACTAATTTTCACATGCTTGTATAGTACTTGTGCAGAAGTCTTGTTGTTGTTAAGTGCCATTGAGCCATTGTTGACTCACGGTGACCCTATGGATAGTTGCCCTAAATGAGTTTTGATCCTCGCAAAGGCAGCTCATTGTAGATAATGTTGCGTTCATAGCTGTCCTGATTGTGTCCGTCTATCTGACTGGCGGCCATCCTCTTTCCATTGTCCTTCCACTTGCCAAGCATGATTTCCTTTACCAGGGAGCTGTTTCTTCGCATGATGTGCCCGAAGTCTGATAGGTTAGAGTCTTGTCCTTTCAGCCTCCAGAGAGAGAGAGACTTGGTTTGACCTCGTTGAGGACCGATTCATTTCTTCTGTGAGAGGTCCACGAGATGCATAGTATTTTGCTTCAGCACCACAGTTCAAAGGTGCCGATTTGCTTCCTATCCTTCTTTACTGTCCAACTTCCACATCCATATAATGTCGTTGAGAACACCATTGCCTGCACAATTCAAATCTTTGTATGTAGAGATAATTTCCTGTTCCCGAAGATCTTGTCTAAATCCTTCATGGCTGCTCTGCCAACGGCGATTCTTCATTGGATTTCTTGACTGCTTAATGCTTCATTGTTAATCATTGATCCAAGTGAATTGAAGCTGTCAACCGCTCCAATTTCCTTTCCATCGAGATTGAAATTGATTGTGCTGCCATCAGTTATAATCTTAGTCTTCTTCAGGTTAAAATGCAAACCCATCTTGAGGTTATGTTCCTTGATGCTGGTTAGCAGTTGCTTCAGGTCTTCCTCGTTTTCAGCCAATATTGTCATGTCAAAGGTTATTGATGATTCTGTCACCAACCCTCACTCCTCGATTCAACTCGTATACTCCTCCTCCTCTGAAGATTTGTCTGGCGTACAAATTAAACAGGCAGGGGGAGAGAATACAGCCTTGTCGTACCCCCTTATGGATGCTGAACCATTCTGTTTTTCCTTGTTCCATTTGTACTGCTGCTTGATTGAGATAAAGATTGCGCATAAGGACGATCAGATATTCCGGTACAGCCACGCGTCTTAATGTGATCCATAGTTTGTCACGGTCGATGCAGTCAAAAGCCTTGCTGTAGTCAATAAAGCACATATTGATGCCCCTCTGGTGTTCTTATGTCTTCTTGAGAATCCATTTCACTTCTGCAATGATGCCTTGTCCTTTTCTGAAACCAGCTTGCACTTCAGGAAGCTCCTGCTCTAAATAAGGTTGAGGTCTTTTCTAAATGACCTTTAGTAAAATCTTGCTGGCGTGAGGAATGGGAGCGATTTTACGATAATTTTCACGCTCTGTCAGATCACCTTTCCTCACAATTTTCCAACTACACAAGCGCAGGCTATACACTTGGACCCCTCCCAAAGGATTACACAGAAACCAAACAGATTATATCTGGGAAGTCAGTGATGGAAAACTCCTATGACGTCGACAGAAATAAAGCCTGGAGCCGACAGTGGCTCAGACCACTGACCACTAACATGCAAGCTTGAAGTGAAGTTGAGGAAGTGCAAGCTTTCACCGGAGTAGCAAAATATGATCTTCAAAATATTCCACCAGAATTCAAAGATGGCCTGAACAATCATTTTGGTGCTCCAAACACAACCGATAGGATCAACACACATCAAAGTTGCTGGTGAACGCAGCAGGCCAGGCAGCATCTCTAGCAAGAGGTACAGTCGACATTTCAGGCCGAGACCCTTCGTCAGGACTAACTGAAGGAAGAGTGAGTAAGGGATTTGAAAGTGGGAGGGGGAGGGGGAGATCCAAAATGATAGGAGAAGATGGGGGGGGGGAGCGGAATGGAGCCAAGAGCTGGACAGGCGATTGGCAAAAGGGATATGAGAGGATCATGGGACAGGAGGCCCAGGGAGAAAGAAAATGGGGAGGGGGAAAACCCAGAGGATGGGCAAGGGGTATAGTCAGAGGGACAGAGGGAGAAAAAGGAGAGAGAGAGAAAGAATGTGTGTATATAAATAAATAATGGATGGGGTACGAGGGGAAGGTGGGGCATTAGTGGAAGTTTGAGAAGTCCATGTTCATGCCATCAGGTTGGAGGCTACCCAGACGGAATATAAGGTGTTGTTCCCAACCGATAGGATGCCAGAGGGATCGTGGGAAGAGTTTCAAGAATACTGCACACGACGAGAGTGAAAAGAATCTGCATCAGGCGAAAACACAAGAGACCAAAATGGAGAGTGAAGAAGCTCTGAAAATCACACAGGAAAGAAGAGAAGCCAAAGCTAAAGGAAAAAGTGTAGCAGTCACAGTTTTCAATCGAGCTTTCCAACATTCTGCTAGGGAAACAAAGAAAACTGCTACAGTAACATGTATGAAGAATTAGAAACGGAAAACAAGAAGGCAAGGGCAAGATCAAATTTCTTAAAGTTATGGGAACCGAAGAGAAAGTTCCAGCCTTGCATGGGAATGCTGAAAGATGCACAAGGTGCCATGCTCAATGAACCTGAGAAGATCAGACAACAAAGAAAGGAATACCGTGAGTCATTATACCAGAAAGGTCCAAGAGTATAGCCTGCACTTGTGTGGTTGGAAAAATGTGTTTGAGATGAACAAGTTGTTGGTTTTGCTGAAGTTGACTAAACATTGTCCGGCGTTATTTCTGATACCTAGTACATATTTCCCAACTTCTTGACTATCGTTTCCACTCACAACTTTTGCATTCCAACCTCCCATATCTATCAGTATATCTTTCTTGTTTGCACATTCCATCAAGTTCAGCCTGCATTTACTGATAGAACTGATCAAATCACCTTCCTCTGCATCTGTTGGTGGTGCGTGATTCGTATGATGGTAATGTTGATAGATCTTCCTCGTAGAAAAATTGAGATTAGGCAATCTCTGACTACGTTGTATTTCATTGCAGCTCCAGCCGGTTTCTTCTTGGCAATAATGTGACACTGCTCCTCCTGTACACTTCCAGTATTGTATATCCAGTGTTAATCGGACTGTATGTGTCCCATACCAGTCCACTTCAGCTTGCTAATTCCAAGTAGATCAATTTGCAGGCATTCCATTTCATCTTTCACCAGCTCCAGCTTCATACTGCGAACGTTCCATGTACCTAAAATCAGCATGCCTTTGCAGCCTCTGGCCCTCATTTTGTGCCCAGGAACATCAGCAATTGGGAGTCCCGAAGGCTTTACTCCAACTGCATCAGACATCTCGGTCTTTCTCTGGAGGCTTATCAGCTCTTCCGCAGTAGTTTGTTGAGTGTCTTCCAACCTGTGGGGGGGGGGGGCAGGGTCTCATCTTCCAGCACTGTAGCATTTTTTGTTTTTGTTTTACTGTAGTTATCCATAGGGTTTTTGCGACAAGATACGGAAGTAGATTGCCAGGCCTTTCTTCCGCGCAGATACCGCTGCTGCCCGGGTGGGTGGTTTGTCTTGGTCTGACACCTCAGCTGAGATCTGTCCATCATGGGAGACCCTGCCAGTACATGGCTTAGCTCTCAGCATCATTGATGCATGCAGCCCCTCACTAGGGTGCGCGGTAATGTCGTAATTATATGTATTGCACTGTACTGCTGCTGCAGGATAAAATGTCATGACATGTGAATCTGATTCTGATATGGGTCTCTATTGTGGACTGAGAGTGGGAAGAGGGCAGGGAGAGGGGAATCAGGGTTGGGAAAAGGAGAAGGGAGAGGGGAGGGAGTGGGAAGCACCAGAGAGGCATTCTGTGAAGATCAATAAACCAATTGTTTGGAATCAAATGACCTTGCCTGGTGTCTCAGGGCTGGGTGGGTCTGCACCCGTCCCACTCCCCGAGCCCCCCACCCCCCAACCCTGGCACTCCTTCTTTGCCACCTGTCCCACACCCCTCCCACGGTGTCCCACCCTCACCATTCCCAACATCCTTTGCTCCCGCCAGATTTACAAACTCGCTCTCCGCTCCACATTGACAATTTATTACTGTGCAAAAGTCTTAGGCACCCGAGATATATATATCTGTACCTAAAACCTTTGCACAGTACAGTATAGATTTATATGAAAATGTATCTGTGCATGTGTATCTATCTTCATGTGTATTCACGAATATTTATAACTCTGCCATGCCACTTTGTTCTAGTTTCTCTATAAATTCACTTGTGACAAGGAGAGAATTACAGTGTAAGGATAACATGCAACTTCATTTCTTTTCTGGGAATTTCAGGATTTATTGGCTTTGCTCCTAATGTTTACAAACTTGTGGAACCCTGGGATCTGCAGGATAAAGACGATGATCAGCTCTTCTACACAAAAGTATATCTGGATCCAGAGAAGAGGGTGAGAAGCAATGTTCCATCTAATTTTTTTTATAGCTGCGCAGACTAACTGTTGCCCTGAGCAGGAAATTTTTACATGGCCTGAAAACTGCATGGCACTTTAAATATTCTTTTTTGTAATTTGCATACTATGAATATTTAGAATGAAAATAGAAAAATACTTCTAACTTTATTCATTAATTAAAAGGTATAAAGAAATACTGTAAAAAAAGGGATTTTTTTCATGTTTCATAAACTTTTTTCATCTGTCTTTATTAAAAATCCATTGTCTATAAACACTATCCAGATCAGTTTCACACCCAGATGAAAGATGCAGCTTAATCCTCTTTAGATCATCAGAATGTTTCACTTCTAGTCTGTTTATGGATTTACATTTGATTGAATTCATAAGGCTGAATCCAAGTTTTCAGTCAGCACTAGAACTTTGAAATATTCCAACGATGTCAACAAGAATTGACAGTCCTTCAAATTAATCTCTCCTCAGCACACAGTTCAACATTTTAGTGAACGTATTAATTGAACCAGTCTTAACTCTCTCAGAAGTAACAAATTTAATATCGCAGCATTGCTATGATATTTTTGAGGCAACATTTTTTTCGTAGTTCGTCACAGTAGCTGAGTATTCCTTTTGTCAGTTGCACAACTTTCTCTTCTCCAAATTCAGAATTAGCTGCATTTGCAATAACAACAAGGTCAAAAGCTTGCCATTCTCTTAACTCATCTGTCATCCAAGTGATTACACACATTGAATGAATTGAATAATAGGTGCAGTATTGACATCAACTTTATAGATGCAAGCAGATCGTTCACTTTGTCACTCCAACAAACTGTATCGCCAAGCCCTACCCGTCTTCCATTCTTTCGAAATCTATGTTGATATAATTGTGAAAAATCCTGCAATTAATGTGTTAATGAATATAATCCGCATGTTGTATTCTGTGTTTATTGTTACAGTTTGTCAGTGTTGTAACTTGAAACATTGACAATTTAAATGCATTGAAGCTCTAAAATGTTTCAAAGCAAAGGTTGTGGTACGTTTATTATTTAGAAAATTTGTGGATTATATTCATGAACACATTAATTGCAAGGTATTTCACAATTATATTAACATAGATTTCAAAATTATATTAATATTATATAAAAGAAAATTCGAGCTGTGTGGCAACAAAGGCTATGGGCACGGGAGCATTTCTCTTACTGTGTGGCCGCGCAGCTATGAGGGAATAGTGGTTGGAACTAAAAGGACTGAATATTGAATTCAAATGGGTAATTGTGGAAAAGTGTTGGAAGCTTAGAGGCAGTAACTCTCCTTACCCATAATGCAATATCTTCCTGTGCTCACCATCTTTCCAATTTTTCTCCAGGCAAGTTTGAATATCACCCTTGATCACAGGTGTCGGATCTTCCAGAATTTGAATGGTGCGTTAGGTAGGTGAGGGTTGGAATTCTGACTCAGATTTTTTGTGTTCATGGCATTAGCTGAATCACTGTTAGGAAGCACACAATAAATAACTCAGTCATTTAACCCAAACCATCAGCTGGTCCTTCCTCTGTGACAGTGTCAATGAGCTCATCTTAATGAAAATTCAAAGTGAATTCCGTCGATTTCTTGAGCATTAAGTGTAATTGTGAGTGAGTGTGTTGCGGTGCCTGACTACTAGAATAGATGGAGACTGCAGATGCTGGAATCTGGATCTACTGGAGGACCTCATTGGCTCGAGTAGCATCTGTAGGGGGTAATGTGTTGTTAATATTGCAGTTTGAACCCCGATGTAGAGTTTCAACCTAAAACATCAACAATTAATTCCTCCACCACCGCACCCCTCCCCCCGCATCCTCAGGTAGATAGCTGGCTGCTTTGTATTACAATGGATTTTGTTAAATTGGTGAACTTAAGCGTTCTGAAGACATCTTGCCCTATTGTTGATGGTGATACAAAAGTTCGGGTTCAGTGGACAGATAGGATTTGGAAATGCCTTAGTGCTGCTGGCTGCCCGTGAGAACTAGGACTCCAGCTGCCACTGATTGTGGTGCACTCTATCCTCTCAGTATGTAGAGGGTGAAACATACTGGGGACATTGGTTGTCTGCCTAGACACTGACAGATCTGAGTACAGGCAATTTGCTTTGTTTTACTTTTACCTTTTTGACAGTTTTGCCTCTTTTGTTTTAATCTTCCAAGATATTATCTTTTTCTCAGTCTATTAATTTTTAAGGAATGCGGGCATCTCTGGCAAGGCCAGTGTTGTTTGTCCATCGCTGATCTCCTCTGAGAAGATGGTGCTGAACAAACCTTTCTTAAATGCAGCACTGCATTAGACCATAAGATGTAGGAGCAGAATTAGGACATTTGGCCCATCGAGTCAGCTCCACAATTCCATCATGGGTGACTCATATTTATACTATTGAGACACAGCATGGAATAGGCCCTTCTGGCCCTTTGAGCCGTGTTGCCCAGCAACCCCCTGATTTTAATCCCAGCCTGATCATGGGGCAATTTACAATGACCAATTAACCTACCGACCACTACGCCTTTGGACTGTGGGGGGAAACTGGAGCACCCTGAGGAAACCCACGCAGCCACTGGGAGAGCGTACAAGCTCCTAACAGGCACCGATGGGAATTAGGCCAGTCTGCCCCACCATTCCATCGTGACTGTTTTATTATCCCTCTCAACCCCATTCTCCCGCCTTCTTCCCGTAGCCTTTGACACCTTTACTAATCAGCCTCTGTTTTAAATATATGCAATGACTTGGCCTCCGCAGGCGTAGGTGGCAGTCCTCATGGTGAAGCTCTCACTCACAGTGCCATTGGGTAGGGAGTTCCAAGGTTCAGGAGTAATGATGCTGAGGGAATGGTGATGCATTTTCAAGTTAGAATGCTGTCCAACTTGAAGGAGAACTTACAGTGGATAATATTTCCATGCTCTTGTCTGTCTTGGCAGTAGATTCCACAAGTTTGGTGGTGGGGCGGGGGGGGGGGGTGGAATCCTCGTTTATTAAGCAGCCATCTTGAAATTTTAGATGATACTCATTGCTGCAACAGTTGGCTCTCGGCAAGGAAAGTGTATGATAGAATAGTAGAAACATAACTTCAATGGAATTTTTTTTTTTGCTTTAGCCTGAAGTTTTTACCTCATGTTTTCATCTTGTAGTTTTCCTATACGGAGGGACTATCTCCCACTCTCTTTCTCATGCTGTCTTTGTCTCTGATTGGCAGATGAAGTGGTTCTGAAATTCGAGGAAGCGCAAGTGAGAGCACGTAACCTGGTGTACGATTCACTGCCAGTCATCATCCATGGCAACGGGCCCACGAAGGTAGGGACGGGACTGAGGTTGTGATGTTTACTACTGATCTGAAGGCCATTTGGTCTATCTGGTGAGAGTCCAGCATCTTCACTTGTGGCATCCAGTTGTTAATATGTTTACACTTTTTCTATAGGTTATTTATTGTCCGTGACTAAGATGAAGGCAGTGCAACTAAAGATTGAACTCATTGTCACTGGGGACAATACTGATATAGGAAGGGTACTGTGCAGATAGTTTATATTCTGTTCTCTACCAAACCTCTAAGAGGACCACAACCTTGTCGTTGGGTTTGGAGGCTTGCGCGCCTCAAAGACCCAGAAAGCTTCATTGGCTGGTGTCAGGGCTTCATGCGTTGGCTGTTGGGTCGGGTCACCCCATTCCAAACAGGTCAAAGGGTAGAGGCCAGACTAAGAGTGGTCCATTGGTTGTCCAGTTTTGGGAGTTCAACTCAGACTGGTAAAACAAAATTGTTATGGAAACAGCAATGAAGAAAACTTCTACATCTGACAGTGACGGTATTCCTGAGTCTCCACCAGGGACTTGCATGACTGACAGTAGTGAAAACCGAGAGGAAGCAATTGACATGATGAAAGAAGCCCTGAACACCGCCAGTGATGGAGAACCTTCATTGCTGCCCTATACGCCAGTGGCGTAACGGGCAGTAAGTTTCTACCAGAGAGAAAGTGAGAACAGAAGATTAATACATCACTTAAGTTGGAAAAAAAAAATGCCTGACAAACTTTAGATTGTTAAAGATCAGGCTCCAAATGGATTACTCTAGGGGGGGGAATAGAAACTTGGATGACAGGAAAGGTACCAGTCTTCACAAAATAATGCCAGTGGACTGCTGAACAATAAATAATACTCCAACCTCTGAAAAGGAGATGCAATTATTCCAGTGAACTATAGACCATTTGGCTTAATTATTTCCAGAAGATAACACAACAAAACATCTAAACAAAGAGCGCAAACACGTGGAAATCTACAGGTGCTGGAATTTCAAACAACACACATAAAAGTTGCTGGTGAACGCAGCAGGCTGGGCAGCATCTCTAGGAAGAGGTACAGTCAACGTTTCGGGCTGAGACCCTTCGTGATGAAGGGTCTCGGCCCAAAACGTCGACTGTACCTCTTCCTAGAGATGCTGCCCGACCTGCTGCGTTCACCAGCAACTTTTATGTGTGTGTTGATCTAAACAAAGAGAATGTGTTAAACAATGATCATGGCTAATTTCCAGATGAAGGATCTTAGATATAAGTAAGGTTGAAAGAGTACAGAGAAAACTGACAAGGATGTTGCCGGGTCTGGAGGACCTGAGTTATAAGGAAAGATTGACTAGATTAGGGCCTTATTCCTTGGAATGAAGAAAATTGAGAGAAGATTCGATAGAGGAAATTGAGGGGTGTAGATAAGGTAAATTCAAGCAGGCTTTTTCCACTGAGGTTGGATGGGGCTATAACTGGAGGTCATGGGTGAAAGGTGAAAAGTTTCAGGGGAACATGGGGGAAATCTTCTTCATGCAGAAGGCCGTGAGAGTGTGGAATGAGCTTGCAGTGCAAGTGGTGCATGGAAGAGAAGCTTGGATAGGAGCATGGCTGGAGGACGGTGGTCCAGGCGTAAGTCGATGGGAGTAGGCAGTTCAAATGGCTCAGCACGGACTAGATGGGCCAAAGGGCGTGTTTGTGTGCTGTACTTATCTATGACTCTATAAATAACTTGATTAGATATCCATAGGATAATAGCACAGACTAGACTAGTGCAGAGGATTTGATATTTTTGGACATTTAGAATTGCACATAAGGAGTAACGTAAGGGGCATTTGCTAGGTTGGGCATTACGAGCTGGGTAGCAGAACGTTGTGAGGGATGGCTCCCCTACAGTAAACACAGGTTAGGTAGGAAACTTCTCAGATTTGCACTGAGTCAGAAGTAGTGCCACTTTCTGTCTGTCTAGACAACACTGATACACCATAGATGATTTAGATGAGGATTGAGGATATGGGGTCAAGGTTTTCAGATAATAAATGAGGATTAAAATATAATTAGTAATTAGAAAGAGCCATGAAAAGCAGGAGGATGCAGACAGTATTGTTAAATAGGTGAATCAATGCTAAGTGTAGCTCTTTTATAGTGGTTCATTTTAGTAGGAGAGCTTTGGACAAAAGAGAAATGGGACAGATGTTTCAAAGAACAAGTACAGGTCTGAATTGGTGAATGAGCTCTCTCCTTGTTGCCAGCTCTGAGTAATTCTATAAATGATACCAGTAATTTCCCTATCTCTCAATTTTCTGTCATATATCTTTGTAGTGTTTCTTCACTTTGTTCAAGTTTGAGTTTATTGTCGTTCAACCATATACACATATACTGTTAAGTGAAACAGCGCTGCTCCGGACCAAGGTGCCCAACACAGGACATATAACGCACACACTATACGTAATATTAACACAAATAAATTAACAAATAATAAAGAAAATATATTCCAGAAGATGGACATTTAGACGAGATTGACATTGATGTGATTAACTAATGATATCTGTTTCTTCCTCCTTGCCCTACTGTTTATTTTTTCTGTCATTTTCTCTGGCAGTCATTCACTCTCTATCATTCCTTATCTGCTCCCTTACCCTGATGCTCTCACTTTGTGTCTTTTGCTTTCATTCTGTTTCTTTTCCTTTCATTCTGTGTCTTTTCCTTTCATTCTGTGTCTTTTCCTTTCATTCTGTTTCTTTTCCTTTCATTCTGTTTCTTTTCCTTTCACTCTGTGTCTTTCCCTTTCTCTTTGTTGCCAGTTCACTGGGATGTCACTTTCTGTGCCACTGTCAGTACTGTTTCTGCCCGTCGTTCAGGCACTCTCACCACACCCCTCACTTGCTCATTTCCTCTGTCCTTCTCAGACTATTTTAATTGTTTGATTTTTTTTTTACATTTAAGATGCAGCTGAACTATTTGGGGAACTACATTCCGAAGGTTTGGACCTTTGAAACTGGCTGCACAGAATGTGATAAAGACACCATAAGTTTGCCGGAAAAGGTGAGGTTTTTGGAGGGCTGGTGTACGAGGTAAGGGGCATTATGTAATGTGCTGTTCTTCTACTGGTAATGTGGAATATCGCTTATTCACACAATTTTTAATGCATTTTGGCTGTCAATCCCTTATTGGCCTGGAGGAGGTGCTGCTGAGCTATATTCTTGAATTGCTGCTGTCTTGGTGAAGGGAGTTCCTGAGTTTAGGCCCAGTGATAAAGAAGGCCAACAATTTATTCCCACACTAAAATGGTGTGCAACTTAGTCGAGAGCCTACAAGGGGTGGTGTTCTCAGGCACCTGTCACCCTTGTTCTTCTTGCTGGTAGAGGTTGTCGGTCTGAATGTGCCAACAGAGTAACTGGACCAAGTATTTGAAATGGCTCAAATGGTTCCTCTTATTATCAGAGAGTGTCTACAATACACAGCCTGAAATACTTGTCTTTGATAAACAGAAGACCCCAAAAGAATGACCGACGGAAAAGCATTAGAACCTCAAAGCCCTCTCCCTCCACTCCCCCCCCCGTGCGAGCTGCAGCAAGCATCAATGTCTCCTCCCTCCCCGCACGTTTCACCAAAACGTGTCAGTGCAAAGCACCCAAAGACCAGACCGTGATCTGCAGTCAAGAGAAACTGTTGCTTACCTGGTAGTTTGACCTGCTCTCCCCCTCTTCCCCCCCACTCTCCTCCCCCCTCCCCGGGTGAGGGAGGGAACTATTAGAGTAAATAAGCTCCTGTTGCAAAAGGCCAGCTGGGACAAAGAATCTTTTCCCCCTCTTCATTGTGACTCCAGCCACCACGCTTGGTCCAGGGTCTAAATGGATCATGTAAAATCCATTTAGTAGTCTGACCTTGCACAGTACCCTGGTGTTCTGACACTCAAGGCTGATTTATACTTGTGCGTCAAATCGACATCATAGGTACGGCGTAGCCGCAGAGCCAACACGGATCCCTATGCCATAGCCTGACGCGCACCTCTGCCAAAATGTAACTACGCATCGCGGCAACGCATACCACAGCAACTGTGATTGGTTCGCTTGGTAGCATCGCCTTTCCTCCTACGCTGCAATAGCTTTCCATTGGGCAACTGAAGGGCAGGGAAGGAACTCTGGCTGCAATGCTTTCCATAAAGCTTTACAGACCTCCGAAATTAAGGAGGACACATTTCGCTTTTACGAAAAAAGACGCTCCCTTTAAACTTGTTTACCCCGAGGAAGACTACCATGACCATGAAGACTTGCACGGGCTGGTGTGTGCGCATGCACGACGTGCACGAATTGCAGAGTGACGCAGACACACCAATGCACAAGTATAAATGCTCACAACGGCGTAGCCCACTTGCGTAGGCTATGGCGTAAGCTGTTACGCACAAGTATAAATCAGCCTTCACTTGGGACCAGCAGGCCAGTTTGTCAACTATTTTGATATTTCATGAGCAATTCTGTGACTTTTCTCATGTTTTTAATTCAGGATAACAAATTTCCCACTGTCCTCATTGGGATCTTCATCGAGCAGCCTACTCCCTTTGTAGAGGATTTCTTTGAACGTTTAGTGAATTTGAATTTCCCGAAGGAGCACCTTCAAATCTTCATCCACAACACAGTGAGTGTGGGTGGGGCAGGGATAAAGGGAGGCTGGAAGGAGGGGATGAGGGCTGTGGGTGGTCTGGACGGGTGGTGGTACTGACTGACCTTTCAGATAGTTACTCTACTGCCGGTGCCTATGAACTGCTAGAGCAAGATTAGTTCCAGAACACTTTCAAATAGAGGCCAGTGGAGGCGATTGATATCCTAATGAGTTCCAAGTTTGACTTTTAGGAGAAGTATCGGTAACTAGAGTAGGGCTGTCTGATTCTGATTTATTCTGAGACATTCTTTCCTTGTTAATAGCAAGCTGAGTATGAGAGGTATGTGTGGCAGTTCGTACAGGAATATGGGATCAAGTATCGGAATGTGAAAGTGATTGGCCCAGAGGAGGAGATTAACAACGCAGATGCTCGCAACATGGGACTGTGAGTAAGAAACAGTGTGGGGAGTAAACCAGAGTATTGTGTTCTTTCGGATTTGAAGGCTGTCTGCTCAAGCCTGGCTCCAGAAGCTGAAACCCACATCTGGACTAACATGCACGCTGCCATACACATCATCCATTCTGAGGGAGTGAGGCACTCAAAGAGGTGCTGACTTTTGTAAGTGATGTCTAGCTGAAGTTCTGCCTGTCTTCTCAAGCAGTTGCGATTAATTTTATAGGGCTGTTTGGAAACAGTAGGGATTTTCCTCACTGTCCTGGGATGTGCTCATCCAACATATTTTCTGATTATTTGTGGCTTGTCATTTCTGAGAACATGCCGTGAGCCAATTTGCTGCTATGCTTCCCGTACGACAGCAATGCTATGCATCCTGATGTAAGCCAGTAGTTCAAAGATTACTTGGGATGTCTCTGAATCATTTTAGGGGCTATGGAAGTGTGAATTTTTTTTTGTGGCAAGTTTTACCTTAACTGTGCACTTATTTCCTTGGGGCATGAATTTTTTTTTCACATCTGTGTGACTTGTTGGTTTACTTGCACATACGTGTGTGTATTTGTATGATATTACTGGATGGATGTCTTCATTTGTGTCCTTTTGTACATATGTCAAGTGGAAGATGTTTTAATTCAGCTGAAAGGCAACAAGCTGCAGAAGTCAGAAATCTGAGATGCAACAGGTGTTATGTACCCCGTAACTGGGTTGCCAAACCAGCAGAAATGGATCACTCAGTTGGAGTCTGGAGTACTAGAACAAAGAAAGTTTTATCAAAGAAACAAGCAACACCGTAATCGAAAGGATAATAAATGCAACAGTTCAGCGATGATAAACACACATGTGCACAGAATTAAGATAACAGCATCAATCAAGCTCTATCGTTGTCTAGGGGTAAATGACCAAATTTCAAAGTGACTCAAAGTTCAGTCCAGTTTAGTAGTTCAGTTCGCAGTAATCGTTGCCATGGCGATGGACAACGGGGGGGAGAGAGAGAGAGAACAGGAACAACTGATCATTCAGACATGGCTTCACTCACAGACCGGCGATATGGCTCACAAGCAACTTTTTGGGCGGGTCCTTGGTGATGTCACCTGAGGTCACCGACTGTGACCCCTCCTCCAGATGCGGTCGATCCTCTGCAGTGAACCCGGCACCCAGGCAAGGGCGGACACACACCGGGTTCCTGCTGATTGTACCTTTCCACCCTGGCCGTTGTCTGGTACTTCCCACCGACTCGTGAGAAGCGTACCGCTTCCAGGGTCTCGTTACCTCGGGTGGCGTGTGTGTCCGCCTTAGCAAACCGGTCCCTTTTTATCCCCCTGCTGGGGTATCGCCTGTCCATCACTTCAAACAGTTCAGGGTTCAAAGGGGGAGCCGCTCCAGACAGCTCTCTCTCCCGTCCCTTCATTACACATCTCCAGACGCTGCTCCATTGTTCCTTATCTCTCCTTCCCCTGAGGGCAGGTGGCAGACCACTTGCTGATGTCACTGATGCTAACCCAGGCCAGCAAACATCTTAATTTTATGTGTATTCTCATCACACAGGAAAGTGCTGGAAGAACTTAAAGGTTCAAAAAGGTTCAAAGTATGTACGCAGTACACAACTCTGAGATTCTTCTTCTCCAGATAGCCATGAAACAGAAAAAACATGGAAGCTAGTTCAGCGAGAAACGGCAAACTCAGCCCCCCACACGAAATGCAACAAGAACATTGGCCCCCAAATCCCCCTCTCCCCATGTTATAAACAAACAAAACTGGAACAGGAATATTGACCCCCCCCATCCTGTCCCCCCCCGCACAAAATGCAACAAGAACATCAACCCCCAATTCCACCCCCACACACACACACACACACACACACCCACACACACACACACACACACACACACACACACACACACACACCCCACACACACACACACACACACACACACACACACACACACACACACACACACACACACACACACACACACACACACACACACACACACACACACACACACACACACACACACACACACACACACACACACACACACACACACACACACACACACACACACACACACACACACACACACACACACACACACCCCCCACACACACACACACACCCCCACACACACACACACACACACACACACACACACACACACACACACACACACACACACACACACACACACACACACACACACACCCACACACACACACACACACACACACACACACACACACACACACACACACCCCCCACACACACACACACACACACCACACACACACACACACACACACACACACACACACACCCCCACACACACACACACACACACACACACACCCCACACACACACACACACACACACACACACACACACACACACACACACACACACACACACACACACACCCCACACACACACACACACACACACACACACACCCCACACACACACACACACACAAAAGAAAATGAGAAAGAATGGGCGCAAACACAGAATATAAAAACTGTAAGACTGAAAAAAAATACAAGTCTATACTTAGCAGGTCAAGCAACCTTTGTGAAGAGGCAAAAAAACAATGGAGGAAATTTTGGAGGTTCACAACTTTTTATGAGAACAAATCCAATTCTCTAAATTGGAAAGAAGTCATGAGCAAATTGCTGTTTCACCTAAAGGTACGTGGGGATCCCTGGATGGTAGGAAGTGAAGAAGTTAAGGACACGTGTGGCTTCTCGTGTAGTTGCAAGGGAAGTGACCGTGAGGAAGGATAAGGGTGTTACCAGGTCATCATTGGAGGGAATGGTTGCTCTGGCACTAAAGTGGGAGGGGTAGGGCAAGGGAGGATGTGTCTGGTAGTGGCATTTTGTTAAGAGAGGTGGATATAATTGAGGAATTTCTGTTGAACATGGAGGCTGTTAGGATAAATGGTGTGGACCAGGGAAGGAGGCGAGAGGAGAGGGGGGCATGAATAGATGGGCTTGAAAAGTGTGACAACTATGGCAGAGATAAAGTTGCAGTTAAGGAATAAAAGAAAGCGTCACAAAAGCAATGGATGCTGTAACACAGAAAATGGCGTGGAATTCTTAAAGGAATCAGGGTGGGGAGCAGTGTGATCGAGGTAGCTGTGGGTTTGCAGTGAATATTGGACACTAACTGACCTCCTGAGATAGATAAGTCGAGAAAGGGAAGAGTGAAAGTAAGGGAAGGATGTAATCTGGCGAGCTGATGAAGCAACCAAGCCCTGTACAAAAGTGAGGACCAACACTAACAATCACTCGTGCACCAGGAAAAGAGGCAAGGGAGGGCCGTCATTGGCCTGAAGTAAGGACTATTCCACTTCTTTTCCAAAAAGGGAGACACAAGAACATCTTTGATTTGGATAATGCGATTGGAGTTCAACGAGAAGCTTTTCGATGTGAGAATGAGTTCAGCCCAGTGCAGGGGGCTGGTGGCGGTATGATCTGGTTGAGAGAAGAAACAAAGGGACCCCAGGCCATTCTGATTTGGGCCGGAGGCGTGATGGGGTTAAATGTTCACGGTGAAACTGTTAAGGCTGTGAGCAGGAACTAGGAAATGTCAAAGTGGCGTGGAGTGTCAGAGCTAATCACAGTTATAAATGGGAAGAAACTGGACAGGGGAAGAAAGAATAGAAGTTTTTAAAAGTTGCAACACCTGCTGATTATTTCAGAATCAAATTTAATATCACCGGCATATGTTGTGAAACTTGTTAACTTAGCGGCAGCTGTACAATGCAATACTTGATAAATATAGCAAACAGTAAATGAATTACAGTAAATATATACAGTATGTATATTTAATAGTTAAATTAAAGATAGTAGTGCAAAAACAGAAATAATTAAAAGAAGTAGGTGAGGTGGTGTTCATGGGTTCAATGTCCATTTCAGAATGGGAAGAAGCTGTTCCTGAATCGCTGAGCGTGTGCCTTTGGGTTCCTGATGGTAACAATGAGAAGAGACCGTGCCTTGGGGGGGGGTGAGGGTCCTTGATAATGGATGCCGCCTTTCTGAGGCACCGCTCCTTGAAGATGATTTCACGTTTTCTGCTTTTCTTGTTATCAATGTCGTGTTTGAACATGCTGTTGCAACTGTGTAAAGTGGAATTGCAATTTGCCCAGTAGATATTATAAATACATAACTGTGATTACCTCCCTGTCTCCCTCAGTGATATGTGCCGTCAAGATGTGACCTGTGATTATTACTTCAGTGTTGACATGGAAGTTGTGCTTCAGAACCGTGACATCCTGAAGCTTCTTGTTCAACAGAACAGGTCAGGTCAAACTCTTCGTAATCTTCATCTGTTCCAGGAAGGCTCCAAATTAAAGATGTTATCCTTCAGGTTGAAGTACAAACTGATTTTATTGCTTAACTAGTCTACCAAACCATATTTTAAATAATTTTGAGAGTCAATAAAACTGTTTTGTATAAAGGCCAATTTCAAATTTCTGAAAGTGAAGCTTTAGATACAACTTTATAGTCCTCAAAATTCTGTTGCAGCAAAGTATGTAGAAATATTAACAGAGAATACTAAAGAAAAAAAAAAGTTTAAAAGGTGTCAGTAAATTCAGAATATTTAATTTTCCTAATTAGAAGACTGGAATACAGAGGCAGAGGATACAATGCCAGGGATCCTACCTTAGAAATTACAGCAACACACACAAAGTGCTGGTGGAACACAGCAGGCCAGACAGCATCTATAGGAAGAAGCATAGTTGACGTTTCAGGCCGAGACCCTTCGTCAGGACTAACTGAAAGAAGAGATAGTAAGAGATTTGAAAGTGGGAGGGGGAGGGGGAGATCCGAAGTGATAGGAGAAGACAGGAGGGGGAGGGATAGAGCCAAGAGCTGGACAGGTGATTGTCAAAAGGGATACAAGGCTGGAGAAGGGAGAGGATCATGGGACGGGAGGCCTAGGGAGAAAGAAAGGGGAAGGGGAGCACCAGAGGAAGATGGAGAGCAGGCAAGGAGTTATTGTGAGAGGGACAGAGAGAGAATGAATAAATAAATAAATAAATAAATAAGAGATGGGGTAAGAACAGGAGGAGGGGCATTGACGGAAGTTAGAGCAGTCAATGTTCATGCCATCAGGTTGGAGGCTACCCAGACGGAATACAAGGTGTTGTTCCTCCAACCTGAGTGTGGCTTCATCTCAACAGTAGAGGAGGCCGTGGATAGACATATCAGAATGGGAATGGGACGTGGAATTAAAATGTGTGTCCACTGGGAGATCCTGCTTTCCCTGGCGGACAGAGCGTAGTTGTTCAGCGAAATGGTCTCCCAGTCTGCATTGGGTCTCACTAATTATAGAAGGCCGCACCGGGAGCACCGGATGCAGTATATCACCCCAGCTGACTCACAGGTGAAGTGTAGCCTCACCTGGAAGGACTGTCTGGGGCCCTGAATGGTGGTGAGGGAGGTAGTGTAAGGGCATGTGTAGCACTTGTTCCGCTTACACGGATAAGTGCCAGGAGGGAGATCAGTGGGGAGGGATGGGGGGGACGAATGGACAAGGGAGTCGTGTAGGGAGCGATCCCTGTGGAAGGCAGAAAGGCGGTGGGGGGAGGGAAAGATGTGCTTAGTGGTGGGATCCTGTTGGAACTCGCAGAAGTTACGGAGGATTATATGTTGGACCCGGAGGCTGGTGGGGTGGTAGGTGAGGACCAGGGGAACCCTATTCCTAGTGGGGTGGCGGGAAGATGGAGTGAGAGCAGATGTGCGTGAAATGGGAGAGATGCGTTTGAGAGCAGAGTTGATGGTGGAGGAAGGGAAGCCCCTTTCTTTAAAAAAGGAAGCCACCTCCCTCGTCCTGGAATGAAAAGCCTCATCCTGAGAGCAGATGCGGCGGAGACGGAGGAATTGTGAGAAGGGGATGGCATTTTTGCAAGAGACAGGGTGGGAAGAGGAATAGTCCAGGCAGCTGTGAGAGTCTGTAGGTTTATAGTAGACATCAGTAGATAAGCTGTCTCCAGAGATAGAGACAGGAAAATCAAGAAAGGGGAGGGAGGTGTTGGAAATGGACCAGGTAAATTTGAGGGCAGGGTGAAAGTTGGAGGCAAAGTTAATGAAGTCAACGAGCTCAGCATGCGTGCAGGAAGCAGCGCCAATGCAATCATAGATGTTGTGAAGGAAAAGTGGGGGACGGATACCAGTATAGGCTTGGAATATGGATTGTTCCATACAGGTATGGAACATCACATGTGATAAATTACATACAGGTTATGCAAAGAGCATAACCTAAATATAACAGAATGATACCAGGGCTCCGAGGGTTAAAATTCTCTGTCTGGAAGCTAGAGGGTCAAAGAGGTTTTGGGAATTAATTGGTGAGAAAGAAAGAGTTGAACTTATATTGGTGGGGAATCTAGAAAATGAGACATTACCAAGCCAGAAGACAAGGTAAGAAGCCATCCTTCAAACAAAAGACAGTAGGAGTGTGGAGGTCTCATTAAAAACACTGATGCTGATTAAAAATCTGAAATAAGTAGAATTTTATCAGATTGTCATAATAAGGAACATATCCAAGTCGTACTAAGGTCAGGACCTGCCATGACCATATTGATTTGTGCAGGAAGCTTTTACAGAGCCAGCCCCGGGCTGTAGCACACTTCTCAGAATTAATTGGAATTCTAATTATTTTGTTACCTGTCTTCTCGATGTGAGATAATGATAAGGAGGCTTATATTTCATGGAATAGTGGTGAATTGATAAGTCCCTGTAAACTTGAACCTTAACCAGCTGAAGCAGATTAATAATAAGAATTGATTTAAAAACATTGAACATTCAGATTAAATTAGTAAAGAATAACGAGCCATATTCCCTTAGGTGCAGGAATTTATTTAAACCAAAAACTGAGGAGTTCTAAACCTGTTCTGGTGCAGAAGTGGTCGTCCTCATTATAATTGTGGCTGACAATTTTGGTCTTTGCAGATCGATACTGGCTCCACTGGTCAGCCGTCGCAAGAAGCTGTGGTCTAACTTCTGGGGGGCAATGAGCGTTGACGGATATTACGCTCGGTCGGAAGATTATGTGGATATTGTTGATCGACGGAGAATGTGAGCCTCATCATTCCAACTTGTATTCAGGTTCTGCGCGCTCTCGTACATCTTGCCTTTTGTTAATTAACTTGTGAATGTTCCAGAGTGACTCCTCTCCACATATGTCTCTTTGCTGACAACATCTGCTTCACACAGTTGTAAATTGGGTAATATTTTGTTCCCATGGAATGAATTTAATTATGAATCCATAAGACATAGGGACAGAATTAGACTATTCAGCTCTTCAAGCTTGCTTCGCCATTCAATAATGGCTTATTCATTTTTCCTCTCAACTTCACTCTCCTGCCTTTTCCCACTCTTACTAATGAAGAACCTATCAACATCTGCTTTAAATATACCCAAAAGACTTGGCCTCCACAAATGTCTGTGGCAATGAGTTACAGATTACCACCCTCTGGCTAACTAAATTCCGCCTCATCTCTGTTCTAAAGGGACAAATTTGTATTCTGAGCCCCAAGGTCCTAGACTCCCCCACGATAGGAAACATCCTCTCCACGTCCACTCTATCTAGGCCCTTCAATATTTGGTAGGTTTAAATGAGATCATTCTTCTAAACTCCAGGGAACACGGGCCCAAAGCCCTCAACCAATTTTCATCCGATAACCCTTTCGTTCTCAAGATCATTCTTCTAAATGTCCACCGGACCCTCTCTAATGCTAGCACATCCTTTCTTAGATATGGGGTCCAAAACGGCACACAATACTCCAAATGCAGTCTGACCAATACCTTATAAAGTCTCAGCATTATGTGCTTGCTTTTTAAACTCTAGTTCACTGAATATGAATGTTAACATTGCTTTTGCTTTCCTTGCTATCAGCTCAACCTGCAAGTTAACCTTTAAGGAATCTTGCACCCCCCAAGTTCCTCTGCAGATCCAATTTCTGAATTCACTCCTCATTTATAAAGTAGACTATGCTTTTATTCCCTCTGCCAAAGTGCATGACTGTGCATTTCATCACACTGTATTCTACCTGTCAGTTCTTTGCCCGTTCCCTTAATCTGTCCAAGTCCTTTTGCAGACTCCCTGCTTTTTCAACACTACCTGCCCCTCCACCTATCTTTGTATCATCTACAAATTGGCCACAAACCTGTCAATTCCATCATCCATATTAATAACATACTGTGCCTTGTAAAAGGCATTCAGCCCCCAAAGCTTTGGTCACAGAAATGAGTATTACAACTAGGCATTTTGATTGACTTAACTGATCATTTTTATTCGTGAATCACATGCTCCTTTTTTCACAGTGGAGCCCAAAAAACAGAAAATTGTAAAGCAAGAAAAACTAAAAATTCAAAAACTGAAATTTCAGCAGTTCAAAAGTATTTATCCCCCTTTACCCAGTACTTAGTTGAACACCTCTCGCAGCTATTACAGCCAGTGGTCTTTTTGGATAAGTCTCTATTAGCTTTGCACAATGTGATGGAGCAAGATTTGCCCGTTCCTCCTCCTCGCAAAGTTGCTCAAGCCGAGCCAGTTTAGTTGGGGAGCGGTGGTGCACAACAATCTTGAGGTCTTGCCAGAGAAGTTTGATCGAGTTAAAATCAGGACTCTGACTGGGACACTCAATGACATCAGTCTTCTTCATTTGAAGCCACTCCATGATTGCTCTGGCAGTGTGCTTTGGGTTGTTGTCCTACTGAAAGATGAACTTCCTCCCCTGTTTGAGTTTTCTGGCAGAGGCTGGAAGGTTTTTCTCCAGGATCTCTCTGGATTTAGCAGCATTCATCTTCCCATCAATCCTGACCAGATTTCCAGTCCACGCATCTCCATAGCACGATGCTACCTCCACCATTCTTTACAGTAGGAATGATGTTACCTGGCTGGTGCACAGTATTAGATTTACGTCACATGTACTGCTTAGTGTTGAGGCCAAAAATTTCCACTTTAGTCTCATCCTTTAGTCACAAGACCTTTTTCCACATCTTTACGGTATCTTCTAAGTGATGCTTTTTTTTTTAGCCAGAGCTTCTTCCTTGCCAGTCTTCCATAATTACCCTTTTTTTGTGCAAGGCCTTAGAGATTGTGGAGCCGTGAAGTTCATCTCCAGTTGTAGCTACTGACTTCTGCAGCTCACTCAGAGTGACTGTTGGTGTCACAGTAGCCTCTCTTACAATTGCCATTCTTCTCCAGCGATTAAGTTTACAGGGATGGCCTGACCCAGGCAGTTTGGTTACGGTTTCCTATTTTTCCCACTTTTTCCACAATGGACTGTACTGAGCTCTGAGGTATGTTTAGTACCTTTAAGATGGTCTTGTACCCTTCCCGAGATTTGTGTTTCTCTATTATCATTTCCCTGACTTGCCTTGAATGCTCTTTTGTCTTCATTTTGGTTTGGTTTGTTGAAAATCTACCATACTGTTGGACCTTCCAGAGAGAGGGGTATTTATTCAGGTGATCCTCCAATTTTCTACATCAACAAATTGGGTGAGTTAGTAAGGTAATATACAGTATTGCACCTGAAGAAAGTTAGCACAGTAATGCAAATGGTATGAATCCTTTGTCAGCCTCACAATTCTGATTTTTAATTCTTAGTAAGTTGTTGACAGGTTTTGCAATTTTTGTTTTGATTTGACATGATGCACAATGTTTTGTAGATTCGCTCAAAAAAATCCTACTTCAAAATATTTTAAATTTAGAAAATGAGATAGTAAAATGTGAAAATAGTTGTAGGGGCTGAATACTTCTTCAATGCACTGTACAATCTGAAAGGTAATGAAGTCAACACTGACCCCTGTGGAACACCGCTAGTCACCAGGCGCCAACTAGAAAATGCTCCATTTATTCCCACTCTTTGCCTTCTGCCAGCCATCTTTCCATGCTAGTATCTTTACATGTTCTCTTGTTTAGCAGCCTCATGTGTGGTACCTTGTCAAAAGCCTACTTAATCCAAGTTAATAACATCCACTAACACTGTCTATTCTGCCTGTTATTTCCTCAAAGAATTCCAACAGATTTGTCAGACATGATTTCCCCTTAAGGAAACCATGCTGACTTGGGCCTATTATGTAATGTGCTTCTAAGTGCTTTTCTAGTTATATTGGTCTAGTGAGGAGGGGATTTGGAGGGAATTGACCCCACTGTAATTTGATCTACAAAAAAGTTACCATGAGATTGTGAACAAGGTATTTGTCCACGAAAAGTCCCAAATTGGGTCATGCTAATAACATTCTACTCTCGTCCTTAGTTTGGTAAAAACACCCACCTTGTCCTGCGACTGGCTCTGTGTGAGGTGATAACGCTTGATGTGCAGAGGTTTCTAGTTTTCTGCAGTCTGAATGCAAGAAAGTAGATTTAGGATTCACATCAGCCATGAATTCAAGATTTAGTAGATACAAGGGGCTCCCTGTTTCCATGTTCCTTTATTTAACTTGTCCAAGAAGGTTTGCATAATAACTGAAATGAATCCAATCTGAGTGTTCCTCTTTGAAAAAGCACCTAGTGCTTTCCTGACGTATATGACACACAAGCCTGTTCTCAGGCTGCCAGCCGGGTACAGGTGATGATTTTAACCAATGTTTCTTTGACAAATTCCATCATCTTCATCAAGGGGGATGCCTGGGCACCTCTAGTTCGGTGATATATATACGCAACTCCTGTCATCCGTCACTCCTGATTGGTTACTCCTCAACCAGTCAGGTTTCTGCTGTCCCACCTTGTTTAAGATTGTATTCCAGTTCTTATTTAGAGCGAGACATTCGTCTTTGTTAAAATTCTTATTCTCTGGTCTTATTTCAATGGTTTCCTTTACCAGGCAGTTCCAAAAGCCATTGGCATGGCGCAGTAGTTTTGGTGCCATTGAAGTCAATCCTGTATCGTTGCATATGCAATGTTCTGCTACCGCCCATTTCTTCAGGTAATCCAAGCGGATACACTGCCAATACTCCTTGTTTCCATGGTGCTCCCCGTCTGCCCTCTTTGAGTCTGGCAGAAGAACGTTCTCATCTCAGGATTCTGGGCTAGATTTTAACCCAGGTTCCAGTGAAGAACAGAGGTGTTAGGACACGCCCCACATGGCAATATTGCTACCGAGGAATGGAACAGTTTCCCTGCGGGGCAACAGTGAACCTCTCTGAAGCATTGTTGCTGATCGCCGAGGCTCTGGGCATGCACGGTGCCAAACTGGAACTGATGTAGGATTTAATGCTTGTGCACTTCTCTGTGTGGGCTGGGAGCTGCAAATATGTAGAGTTTAAATTGCTTCCTTCTGGTGTTTTCTATGCAGAGGTGTGTGGAATGTCCCTTATATCTCCAGTGCGTACCTGATTCGAGGCACCTTGCTGCGGTCAGACTTGACTGACAAAGATCTTTATCACAGCAACAAGCTGGACACAGACATGGCTTTCTGTCACAACATCAGAGAGCAGGTGAGAGTCTCAGCTTACCACAGCAATGAGAATTTCCTTGTCGTGAAGCAATTTCTTCCTTACCAAGGATAACAAAACTGCAAGAATGTGACGGATGTTAATTGATGCTCTGATTACTGGTGATGTTTTGATATCCTTCAGTTTCGGTATTAATCCACTCGTCGTTTCTTCAGGGAATCTTCATGTATGTCACCAACAGGCACGAGTTTGGACACATTCTCTCCGTGGCAAACTGTCACACTGGTAGCCTCCACAATGACCTCTGGCAGATCTCTGAAAACCAACAGGTACGTTAATGGGAGGGACTCGAAGAAAGAGTTTGGCAGGGCGCAGTCATTTGACTCTCATATGGAATAATGGGACTGGCTGGTGAATGTTGTGGCTGGTTTAATATTGATCCCCCATAAATTGTGGGCCTGAGTCCTTAAGACCAGTAACTTTTAGCTCGGGTAGTCGGTTTCCAGCAGGACCTATTGTTGAGAGAAATGGGGAACAAGTGTATGGAACTTGTGGCCACTTGGAGAACAGGACCATAGAGAAAGAAACAATAGAGTTTGGAGCATTGAGCTGTAATTATTGTAATATTTAGGTAATTTCTTTTTAAAGATGCAATTTAAAATGAATTTTGTGAAAATGGATAATGTTTGCAAGCATCTTCCTCCTGCATTGGATGTGCTCATGATGTAGCCACACACTAAGAGCACACTGACCTAGGTCAGTAAATCTCAGAAGGAGCAGTGGGCAGGGCACAGGAGACACGGCGTCCCTCTCACCTCTCTTTCTGTGACGTTGCAGGATTGGGAGGAAAAGTACATTCATTCCAACTGGAGCAAAACCTTCAGAGAGAAAATCTTCTTACAGGTAAGAAGACTGAAGTTTTTGCAAAGTGTGGTGTAAGGAGTCCAGATTGGGAACTCTTCCCATTCCAATCGAGCTGATAAAGTAATTGGAAGCTACTGACACTGTGAAGGAAGCCATGCACACTGACAGAGATGGAAGACCTTCATTGCTGAGGGGAGAGAGAGAGAGAGAGAGAAGAAAAATGAATTAACTGTAAAGTGTGATCTGCTCTGGAGAAACTGAGTTCAATGTAAGTCCCTGTTGCCCATTTGCTCCAACATTGATACTTTACATCTTCTCTCCCACCTCCACAGTTTATCACATTGCAAACATAGTTTCATTCTGGTCTTCATAAAATTCAGTACAGCACGATGATAGTGTGCAAAGCTTTGGTGTAGCAGTAGTCTCCATCAGCATGTGTTATCATTAACCTGTGTAGTGCTGCGTTTACATTCCAACGTTGAAGAGACTGCCCGGCGTCCACCAACTACAAATGCTGAATAGCCATTGATATTCCACACGTTTTGGAATCAATGTGGATGGTAATGTGGAAGTTGCAGCAAGGCAAGGGTTAAAATAATTTGCAGGCAAGGGTAGTTCACAAATAATGTGCAGTAGAGCGAGGCATAGCTTTGAAGAGCATCGCTTCCCTTTGCACTGTTTGGGGCCAGAAAAGTTCAACATATCAAGACAAAGATGAAAATGAAGGATCCCAGAATAAAATTTGCTTTCCTAATTCTGAAATATTATTAGTGTTTCTTCTTCCTCATGTGCTTTGCGCGTTACACGCTTGGGCAATCATGGCTGTCCACATCAAACAATCCTTCGCAACGTCAACGATATCTTGCACACTTAGATCTGTTAGTTCTTTCACAGTGTCCATATATTTTCTTCTTTGCCTTCCTTTCCTGCGTTTCCCAGGCATACGGCCTTGTAATGTAAGCTATTGGTGTTTAGCATGTAGATTTTACTGGTTAGTTAAATTGGTGTTATTGTAGTGTGATTGATTATGCAAATAAGGATTTTAACCACAAGGTTATCAATTTGTCAATATCTGTATCCAATTAGTCAATTGCTGTGTAAAAATGGCATTTCTTTGATCAAACATTTGGTGACATGTGCCACATAATTCTCCTTGTGCACATGTAAATAAAGTGTGATTGAGGAATGAATGCATGTTTTCTAGAGTACAGTTAATCTCCAATGACAGTTGCACAAATCAGAATCAGGTTTAATATCATTGGCATATGTCATGAAATCTGATGACTCTGCAGCAGCAGTACATGATGATAGAAGGAAAAATGTGAGTTATCGTAAGTATATGTGGCCCCCGGTAAGCCTCAGGCTCGCTCAGCTCGCTTTCATCTGGGGGGAGCAGCCTTCAGCCCCGTCAGACTGGGTAATCAAGTTTGTGTGGATGCTGTGTGATGTACCCCACCCCGCCAAATAACAGACAGGACACCATATGCGATTAAAAGATTACACTTTATAGAACTTACTGGAACTATGTAATTAATAGAGATAAAATATAAAAGGAAGGTAAAAGGTGCCAAACTTATCAAAGTTCAACCACTTCGTGCACAACAGTTGGAGCTCAATTAGTGGAGACTTCTTTCCGCCATTCGATCCCCTCCGACCCCCTCGACCCGCCGCCTGGGACCATCCACGGTGGTCAACCAGATGCTCTACACGAGTCTGTCTTTGTCTCCTCTACTCGCTGAAGACCCTGGGCTTCGGACTCCCGCTCGGGGTCCATCCGCCGCCCAGCTTACAGCATCGTGTCTCCTCTCCCTGTCCCCATCGCGCCTTCCGCCTCAAAGCCTGCGAAAAACAATAGCTTACAGACACACAAGAAAGAATAACATCTATCCCAATTGGTTAGCAAATGAATACGATTTTCTTATCAGTAATTTTAACCCAAACAAGCTGTGAGAGGGAAGCACTTTCTCAGCAGTTAACGTAACAAAGAAGCCATTTTTATTAGCCTTACCAGTAACATAAAAGAAGAAACCCCTTGCATATATATAATACTAAGTTGTTAAATGAAATAAGTAGCGCAAAAATAAAAATAAAGAAAAAGTAGTGAGGTGGTGTTCATGGGTTCAATGTCCATTCAGAAATCGGATAGCAGAGAGGAAGAAGCTGTTTCTGAATCGTTGAGTGTGTGCCTTCAGGCTTCTGTACCTCCACTGAGGAAAGGACATGTCCTGGGTGATGGGGGTCCTTAATGCTGGATGCCACCTTTTTGAGGCATTGCTGTTTGAAGATGTCCTGGATACCATGGAGGCTAGTGTCCATGATGGAACTGACTAGGATTACAACTTTCTGCAGCTTATTTTGATCCTATGCAGTAGCCCTCCTCCCTCGCCCCTATATCAGCCAGTTAGAACGCTCTCCACACTACATCGGTAGAAATTTGCGAGTGTCCTTCTTAGTTTCAAACCAAATCTCCTCAAACTCCTAATGAAATATAGCCTTCCTTGCTGCTGCATCGATATGTTGGGCCCAGGATAGATCCTCAGAGATATTGATACCCAGGAACTTGAAATTGCTCACTCTTTCCACTTCTGATCTCTTTATGAGGATTGTTGTGTGTTCCCTTTCTGAAGCCCACAGTCAGTTCTTTGGTTTTACTGACGCTGAGTGCAAGGTTGTTGCTGTGACACCGCTCAACTAGCTGATCTATCTCGCTCCTGTACACCCTCTTGTCACTATCTCAGATTCTGCCAACAATAGTTATGTCATCAGCAAATTTATAGATGGCGTTTGAGCTACACCCAGCCACACAGTCATGGGTGTAAATACTCTCGCCACAATGAAGTCTTGTCAATACCATCCAGTTCTGTACCGTAGTGAAGAGAGGATTAATAAATGGGCAATGGAGTGGGTGCCGTGGGCATGAGGATACATTCACCTGTATGGTACAGATTCAAAGCAGTACACTTGTTTCACGATGTTTTACAGCCTTGTCCAGATGTTTACTGGTTCCCTATTTTTACTGACCGAGCCTGCGATGACCTCGTTGAGGAGATGGAAAATTACGGGCAATGGTCAACCGGAGGCAATGAGGTCAGTGAAACAACAATCAAGGATGAGGTGACTGAGAGTATCTGAACATGACTGCGAAATGTTTCCAATGTCATTTTCATCTCTGTCCTAGGACGTACGTATTCAGGGTGGATATGAAAATGTGCCAACGATCGACATTCACATGAATCAGATTGGATATGAGAAACAATGGCAGAAGTTTTTAAGAGAGTACATTGCACCTTTAACAGAAAAGTTCTACCCAGGATACTACACCAAGGTCAGTTTTATCTGCCCTATTGTGGTCCACCTTTTGGGTTGGGTGCTTGTTTGCTGCTCCAACACTTGGGTGACATTGCCATCAGAGTATCATTCTGTTTAAACGCAGAAAGCAACCATATTACTGAATATCGACCGTCAAGTTAAAATTTGCAACTGAAATTAGGGTTGCAGAAGAGGTTAGAACTGCAGCATAGAGATCGCAGATGGTTGGTAGGGAGGAGATTACAGGGAGTAGGGGAGGAATAAAATCAAAATGGAGTGCGCAAGCAGTGTTAGGATGTTAATACTGACGTCTTGTTGAACCTGGTACTAATAAACATGGGTGAGCAGAACTCAGTACAGTGGATAAACTGGCATGTGGAGAGTGGAAGAGGGGAGGCTGGCCCAGGAGGATATTTGGAATATTCTGGAACTAAGAAGGATGTGATCAAGTTTCATCAAGAGAGCTGAGGCAGAGCCTGTCATGGAGGTGAAAGTAGGGTTAGTATTGTGGTCCAAAGTTAATCTTAGATCAACTATTGACTTGGTTGCCATGTCTCTGCTTCAGTCTGGTAGACGGCTGGGATCTCCAATGAGGGATGACATTGTGGTAGGAATTGAAGACAGTGGCTTTGGTCTTCTCAGTATTCTTAACCCTAAAGATGTTGTTTAGCTGCCGGTTCCGAGGCCAGATTCAGGTGATCAGAAATGCCCAGGCCCATGTTGGAAAGGACATATTGGTTTCAGAGGCTGTACTCTCCCTGTAACGGTTGGGGTGGTGGGGATCGATAGGTATGAAGATCTTGCATCCTCTTATAGGAAGAAGAGATGTCAGGAGTTTAGTTGTGGGGGTTCAGATTGGAGAAGAAATATTGAGAGCTTTTACATTGATGGGGCAGAAGGGATTGGGTGTGATAGAAAGAGGAATTGTGTCCAGAATTAGTTAATGGGCTGGAAATGGGAGATTGAGGCCTCTTGTTAAACCCTGCATGGATTATGGAGGCAGGAATTCGGGAGTCAGGGATTGAAGGTTCAAGGTGGTAGGCCTTGAGTAGATGCAGAGGCGGGATAGTGATTTGGAGGGGGAAGGCTTGATTGTGGGAATGGTAGAAGGATGAAAGCTCTGTATGGGATTAAGTCCAGCTTGTTTTAGATATGCCCGACAGTGGTTAGTCTTGGGACAATATCGTCCAAGCTCACTCCCCACCCCCCCAGTTCTCCAAATGGAGATTGACATATCCAATACATCTCTGATGTGGAATTCACATTGGAGACAGAAAGGTGCTCTCACGCAGAAATGGCCTGGGGTGACATGAAACAACTTGGTAACGATTGTTACCAAATTCACCTGAAAAGAATGGGATTAAGTGATTGAATTTCTAGGCAGACGTGCTTTCAGGTTGCAGAGGGGAGGCATGTGGGAACAAGCGTGAGATTAAAAGTTTCTTGGAAAGCAGATCGGTAAGTGATCTCTCCAGATGACACAGCATCACCAGGCTTAATGATAAAGCCTGCCTGAAACTGTAAACATAGAGATGGCGATAAGTGAGGAGGTGCTTGTTCCAGGAGAGCCTGGGATTATCAAGTCAATCAGCACCCGAGGGTATGAACTGCAGAATTGAGGCAGGGACATATAAATCTGTTTAAAGTTCCTGATCTTCCTCTTAAATGGTGTTTGTTTATAAATCTTGACTATTGGACTGACTAACATGCAGCAAAATAATTTCATTTTCAGTCTGCCTGTGACCCCAATTTTACTTATCGGGCATTTTACATACAGGCTGGGATGTTGAGGCCCAAGTTGAAAGAAAAGAAATCGGGTGTTTTAATCATAAAATGCCTGATCTAGCCAGCCTTTCCTTCAAAATTTTTAGAACTAGTGAGAAAATAGTTGATAAGAAATGGAAGAAACATTTCAATACTGCTGAGGCTTTTCATTCTGGTTTTCTGCTGTGGATCAAGAGATTCACTTTCAATCATCTGGAGTACCCAGTCAGTTAAAAGAATGATCAAAATCTCTTCTCTGCGCGCGTGCTCACGTGCACACATAAACACACATTCTTTTCTCTATTTCCCAAGAGTATGTAAAGGGTGGTGATCTTCTGACCTTTCCCACTAGCTCTGATGGAAAGTACTTGTGAACTTCTGGCCCGTGCCCAGGTTGGACTCGATTCTGGTGCATTCTGCATGGATGATTGTAGTTTGTTAGCATTCTCAGCAGTGGAATAGAGAACAGAAGAGAAAACATCTGTGGGTCTGAGCAGAGGAGACAGTGGGAAAGTAGTTGTGAAAATAATAAAGAAATCTATGGCCAGACTATTCCAGTTTAGTATTACACTGAACTAGTAAATTTATAAACTTGCAATTAAGGACAGAGATCAAAAGGACTCAATAAAAGCCTATTATAAATTAATAATAAAACTGTTATAACTGATGATTGTTGTCACCATGGTTACTAATGTTGGTTTTGTTTCTCCCATGTTAAACTTTTGCTCTCAGGCCAACTCGTTTCTGAACTTTGTAGTGAGATACAAACCTGAGGAGCAGCCCTCGCTTGAACCTCATCACGATGCCTCAACCTTCACTGTTAACGTAGCTCTAAACAGGGCAGGAGTTGATTATGAGGTAAAACCAGTTCAGTCTCACTGGAATACGTCAGGAGGAGTTGCCTGAGATGCTGGAGGAACCTGAGACCTAGGTACAGGAGAGGTGCAAGGCCCGGGCTGTCATGACAATGGAGATAGCTGAGGCCCAGGTGCAGACACAACCTGGGAGCACAGGGCTTTGTAAGATGAGATTTAGTTCTTTCTAACCAGTACCCGCTCTTTAATGGATGCTGCATGATATTGCTTCACACCCCTCTTCTTTCTTGCAGGCATTGTTTGACCTGGCCTTTGTAGTTAGATATAAACCTGATGAACAGCCATCTTTAATGCCACATCATGACGCTTCTACTTTTACTGTAAACATTGCGCTCAACAAGGTTGGAGTTGACTATCAGGTAAGTTGTAAGTTGATGCTAGGGATGGACCAATCTGATCACTCTGTACGAGTAAGGAGCATGTGTCATGGGTTGCTCGACAGGAGCCGGCACTAGGACTTGAAGCATGGCTCTGATAGTTACACTGACATTTATTGTGTGGCTCCCTGCAAAGTTCTCAAATCAGTATTAAACTGATTCTCCCTCTTTGTTCTGGTCTTGCATGTTTAACTTTCCGAGGATGTGTTTGAGCTGTGGAATGTACCAAATTCAACGAATGCATGGTTTTCCTAATCATTAATGTTCAGTGAGGACTGATGTTTGATTGTCCAACTAATGAGTGTCTTTAATACACTGGGAAAGCTAAGGACATGTCATGATTCAGGTTTAGACCATTAACGGTATAATGCTGGTAAACAGTCAATTGATAATGCATACCCCTTGATTTTCATAGGTAATTGTTAATATTTATTTGTGACACCCTCAATCTTCCCCACAGGGTGAACTGACTCACAACTCCTGTAACCAACTATGAGTTTTTTGATGTTGGGTTCTGACACCGAATGCGTCCGTGCAGCCACATATGTTATCTGTGAAAATAACATCATTTTGTGACCTTTTTACTTGTAATGTGTAATTCATTTGCAGAACTTCCTCTTCCATCCAGTTCTGCCCTTTTTCTGCCCTCTTGCATCTCCTACCACAATCCGGGTGGACTAAAGTTGATCAGATGAACTTCGCCCTTCTCCTTCCAGGATGATACGGATTGTGAGGACTGAAATGAATAAAGTATTTCTGGTTTTCATTCCAATATTAACAACTGTTATTTGATGTGGAATAGTTAGGGAGTTAACTTTTGCCTTTCGAAGAGGATGACAGCTGTGATCTGTCCATATGACCCTTGGTGTGTCCCTGTCATTGTACCTGAACTTTGGGATGGCCCTCTAATTATCCTTTCAAGTTAACTGAGGGATTACTGCAGGCAAATACTTTCACCATGCAAACAGCCAGCATCCCCAAGGAAATAAAATATGACACTCCAGTTATAAGAAAACATGAAAAAAAGGATGAGGTTCACTTCTGTGAGCCAGAAGACAAAGAATTCTAAATTGAAGGTCAACTCCTCCATGTTACTTTGGAAATTGCTGATCTGTTTAATAACTTACTTATGAGGATGCTTTTCAATTTCAGTGACATTCTGAAGGGCAATGTTCTTTTATAGCTTTTGAAAGCTGCAAGTATCTGAAACATGAAGAGGGAATGTGCTGAGTTCATGGTTGGGTGGTGTTGTGTTAGGAAAGGCCAACGTTGCTCATCTGATCTTTCCACGAATTTTCACCATGTTGGGAAGAAGTTCCGCTACTCATTGATATTTCTAAGGCTGATAAAATAACACTGATTCATCTTTAAGGAGAAATTTGACTCACAAGGTGGAATTACTATTCTGCCTCCAATTCAGACCAGTGTAGCTGAAGATCCTGCCTCCCTTCAGCCAACTATTTCCTACATCACCATTTTTACCTGTGGATATCTGTTCATGATGATTGTTAATTTATTAATTGCCTACATTTTTATTGAGAATAATTGTATTAAGGGTCCAAATACACATTTCCTCAGGTTTTCCTCTTGCTATTTGACTTCAGCCAGTTAGACTGCATCCAGATTTTATTCTGGCCTGCCCGGTGTTACCTTACAGAACTAACTCAGTGTACAAGTTAGTTCTGTAAGGTTCTGAGTGTACATTTTACTGTGTGTACACTGCGTACCGCAGGACTGATCGTCCTAGCAGTGTATAACAGGAGTCAACACTGGTACATTTCTTGTTATGTTTCCTTATCCCCTGTCTGTAACCAAGGTACTTTTAGCAGTACACCAGTTTCAGTGACACCTGATCATTGTGCATTTTGCATTTGTTCCTAAGTGGTGGACGTTGCTATTGAAACTAAAATGATCGTTCTGTCTTTTTCAGGGAGGTGGCTGCAGGTTCCTCAGGTATAACTGTTCCATTCAAGCGCCTCGGAAGGGCTGGGCCCTCATGCACCCAGGAAGACTGACGCATTACCATGAGGGTCTTCCAACCACCAGTGGAACACGATACATTGCTGTCTCTTTTGTTGACCCTTAAAAATGCTTAGCGCCTAATTGCATGCAGTGGAAGCTGTTACGATGTCAGTTTGCAACAAACTTCAACCTATTGTTCTTTAAGGTATTACAGCATGGACAGTTCATGTCCCTGCTCTGTATATAGTGGTTAATAAATTTCTCTAGGTGCTATGTTCTAAGGGGTAGTTATATGCAGGTGCATTTGCCAGTTGTGAAGGTCCAGATCTGAATAATAATAATCAAATCCCAGGAAAGTGACATGTAACACAGATAGTCCACATCCGATAGTAACCCGACAGTATATGATAAGACCATAAGATATAGGAGCAGAATTAGTCTATTTGGCCCATCGAATCTGCTCTGCCATTTCATCATGGCTGATCCAATTTTTCTCTTGTCCAATCTCCTGTCTTCTCCCCATATCCCTCCATACCCTGACCAATCAAGGATCTTGAATTAAGATCAATGATGTAGGAATTCCGGAGTCTACCACATCCCATTACTTATCATAGGGGTGGTAACCAGGAGATCCTGGAGGTATGAGATTACTCCATCCAATTATAACCAAAGAGTATGTAATCATGGAGCCTGGGTCCATGCCATCATATAATAATCAGTGAGTTTCTAACTTGGAGATCCTGGAGGTACACAACTCCACCATCCCATCATAACCGGAGGATATTATCTAGCAGTTCTGGAGGCGTAGGCCAACTTTTGCATAGTAACTAGCAGATCTGAATCCAATAGATGCTGGAGGTACCGATGCCATGAGTTCATCCCATTTTGGTTTGAGTTGAGGGAGGGTTGGGATCAGTAGTAATGGAGCAGTCAGATTTTAGCTCTGCATCAGTCCTGCGTTTCAGTCCCCAGTCTATGCTGCTGAACTTAATGTGGTTGGAGTGAACGAGGAGTGAATGTAGTTGGCTTTGATTGTGTGATTACAAGACATGCTTGTGGACCATGGCATGACAGGATATCATTAGCTGTGATATTTCACTTTTCCTGCTGATGTTTGTACTCTTACCATCCATGGAGCAGCAACCCAGGAAATGGGATAGCAAACCAAAAGATTTGATTATTATGATTCGCAGAAGGGGTTGGGCAGTGGATCTGCTTGTGCATTGCACTTACTTTGCGAATAACTGGTAGCAAAGTTTGATTAAGCCAGTAGTACAAGAAATCATGAACTACCTCTTCACATAAATTTTGCAAGGATCACAAACATTACAGCCACTGCTGCAAAGTGTTAAAAGAAATAATTGCTTGTGAAATGAAGGTTAGATGTGCATGGAGAAAGGCCAAGAAGGTAATTTGGTTCTCTTTCTGTGTAAACTGCCAAGCACCCTGTTAACAATCTGTCATTAGGTTTTTGGTGTTTACTGCCTCTAGATTCTCTGAACTATTGTTCAGCATTAGTACGTTTAGAGAATATTTCAAGCGTTGTGCATACACTATCAAATATTGTTTTTGCCTGCCAATCTCTAGCCTTGGTTTCATTTATTACAGTCGAAGACTCGTCAATCATTATTACCTTCTTTTCATTTTTGTTTCTGAAACCTCCCATCACAGAAATCAGTGGTTTCACCTCTAAGCAGAAGATAAGTGTTGAAGGTGTAGTTTCAGACTCCCCGCTTTGCACTGAAATGCTAACACTAGTGTTCTGCTGCGCTGAGAGCTTCAGTATTCATCCAGTTTTATTAGCTGTGCTGGCAAAGCAGTTTATGGGAGTTAGTAAGAATTATAACGTCATTGGAAAACTTACAAATAAATGGAGACAGAAACAAATTGGATGGGGAAGCTGTGAAGAGCGGAGGTGTTTGAACGCGTAAAAACCGACAGTCTTTAGGACTTCCCTCCAAATATCAGATTTTCTTGTTTCCATTTGTAGAGTATTTCAACTGAGACTTTTTACAGGATTGAGAAATGTAGGAGGCTTAAGCACCAGCCCTGGAAGTTGAAATAATTTGTCTTCAGCAGGTTATAAAAATTGGCCGTGCACCCAAATCTCCGCAATAACAAAATCCCCTGATGTTTAGGGTGGGTAGGTTCTTTCCAGGGAAATGAACAGAGGAAAACAGGTGGAAAGGAAAATCTGATAAATTGTGAGGCCCTAATCGTCATTCATATAATGTCAAAATAAAAACTTTTATAGTAAAACATATTTGCTATTTGTGTTTTCTAAAAGTTGTTCTGTATGTTTGCGATTGATTGGAGTGATTGGCAATGAAGTGCTGTTTGGCCTTTGTGAGCATGTTAATATTAGCTTAGAGATGGGAAGAACTGAAAATGAGAAACTGGTATGCAGAGGTTTAGTGAGAGAAACTAGTTCTCATTAGGCAGTGTAGAGGTTACTGCTGCTGAAATCACTTGCTTAGCAATTGAATTTAATTAAAAAGGAATTTTTAAAGTGCACCATTTGATTTGGCAATAGTTGTACTTAGAGCATTCGTCACAGACTGATTACAAGAAGATTTCAGCTGTAGTTCAGAATCAGAATCACTTTTAATGTCACCAGCACGTCGTGAAATTTGTTGTCTTCGCAGCAGCAGTATAATGCAATACATAATAACAGGAAAAAATGTGAATTACAGTAAGTATATACATTAAATAGATAAATATAAAGTAGTGAGGTAGTGTTCATGGGTTCAATGTCCATTTAGAAATCTGTTGACAGACGGGAAGAAGCTGTTCCTGAATTGTTGAGTATGTGCCTTCAGGCTTCTGTACCTCCTTCCTGATGGTGGCAATGAGAACAGGGTATGTCCTGGGTGATGGGGGCACTTAATGATGGACGCCACCTTTTTGAGGCACAGATGTCCTGGGTACTATGGAGGCTGGTGCCCATGACGGACCTGGCTAAGTTTACAACTTTACAACTCTCTGCCGCTTACTTCGATTCTGTGCAGTAGCACGAACAGCACCCCCCACCTCCCCATCCCAGACGGTGATGCATCTTGTCACAATGCTCTCCACGGTACATCTATGGAAATTTGTGAGTGTCTTTGGTGACGGAGCAAATCTTCTCAAACTCCTAATGAAATACAGCTACACATATCAAAGTTGCTGGTGAACGCAGCAGGCCAGGCAGCATCTCTAGGAAGAGGTACATTCGACGTTTCGGGCCGAGACCCTTCGTCAGGACTAACTGAAGGAAGATCTAGTAAGAGATTTGAAAGTGGGAGGGGGAAGAGGGAGATCCAAAATGATAGGAGAAGACAGGAGGGGGAGGGATGGAGCCAAGAGCTGGACAGGTGATTGGCAAAAGGGATATGAGAGGATCATGGAACAGGAGGCCCAGGGAGAAGGAAAAGGGGGAAGGGGGAAAACCCAGAGGATGGGCAAGGGGTATAGTCAGAGAGACAGAGGGAGAAAGAATGTGTGTATATAAATAAATAACGGATGGGGTACGAGGGGGGGGTGGGGCATTAGCGGAAGTTTGAGAAGTCGATGTTCATGCCATCAGGTTGGAGGCTACCCAGACGGAATATAAGGTGTTGTTCCTCCAACCTGAGTGTGGCTTCATCTTTGCAGTAGAGGAGGCTGTGGATAGACGTATCAGAATGGGAATGGGATGTGGAATTAAAATGTGTGGCCACTGGGAGATCCTGCTTTCTCTGGCGGACAGAGTGTAGATGTTCAGCAAACAATCTCCCAGTCTGTGTCGGGTCTTGCCAATATATAGAAGGCCACATTGGGAGCACCGGACGCAGTATATCACCCCAGCCGACTCACAGGTGAAGTGTCGCCTCACCTAGAATGAAATACAGCTGCGGCTGTGCCTTCTTTATAGCTGCATCGATATGCTGGGCCCAGGATAGATCCTCAGAAATGTTGACACCTAGGAACTTGAAATTGCTCAAAAAGGCAATTCAGTGTGAAGACAGAGACACAATCAGATTCACGACAGCTGTGGCAGGGTGTGCATCCCATTACTTCCTGTAAAGTGAAGCCTAACATAAATGGAAATGATACTTCACTCCCGGATGAGATCAACACCTTTCATGCACACTTCGAGAGGGAGAACAACACTACACCTATGCATGCCCCCCGCCCCCCCGGCATCCATCGACCTGGTGATCTGCCTTGGAGGTGGACGTTAGAATATCCTGTAAGAGGGTGAACCCTTGCAAGAACATCAGGTCCCGCAGGTGTACCTGGTAGGAAACTGAAAATCTCTGCTGACCAGCTGGCTGGCGTGTTCAAGGACATCTTCAAGCTCACACTGCTGTAGTTGAAGGTTCCCACTTGCTTCAAAAGGACGTCATACCAGTGCCTATGAAAAGCCTCAAGCTGCCTCCAGGACTATTGTAGGGTAGCATTCACATCTACCGTGATAATGGGTTTTGGGAGATGGGTCATGGATAGAATTAACTCCTGTCCGAGCAAGGACCTAAATCCGCTGCAGTTTGCCTTCCACCATGATTGGTCTACAATAGATGCATCCTCACTGGCTCTCCACTCAGCTTCGGAGAACCTAGACAACAGCAAAACATGCATCAGGCTGCCGTTTATTGATTACATCTCAGCTCCATCCATCCCCTCAGTACTAATCAATAAGCTTCAAAACCTGGGCCTCTGTACCTCTGTCTGCAGCTGGATCCCTGACTTCCTCATCGGGAGACCACAGTCAGTGCAGATCAGTAATAACACCTCCTCCTCGCTGACGATCAACAGGCTCACCTCAAAACGCGTGCTTAGCCCACTGCTCTACTCTCTCTAGATTCATGACTATGTGGCTAGGCACAGCTTAAGTGCCAAGTATAAATTCACCAAACGACACTGTTGTTGGCAGATTCTCAGGTGGTGACAAGGGGGTGCGCAGGAGTGAGATTAACCTGCTATCTGGTGGCACAAAGACGACCTTGTGCTCAACGTCAGCAAGTGCAAGGAATTGATTGTAGACCAGAAAGGGAAAGCCGAGGGAACGCACCCAGTCCTCGTTGAGGGTCCAGCAGTGGAAAAGCTGAACAGCTTCAAATTCCTGGGCATCAGCGTCTCAGAGGATTCATCCTGGGCCCGACACTGAAGAATTCATGAAGAAGGCAAGCTAGTTGGAGTTTTTGTAATCATCAAAGACTCTTGCAAATTTCTACAGGCGTACAGTGGAGAGCATTTTGATTGGTTTCCTGGTGTGTCTGTCAGTAGGGCGGGGGGGGTGACTCCAATGGCAGGATCAGAAGAAGGCTGTAGACTCAGTCACCTCCATCACGGGCACAAACCTTCTCGCCATTGAAGACATCTTCAAGAGTTGGTGCTTCAAGAAGGCAGCATCCATAATTAAGCTCCCTCACTATTCAAGACATGCCCTCTCCGAACATGGTGGGTGCCTGGGGTGGTGATAGAGGTAGACACATTAGATTAGGTTAGATTAGATTCAACTTTATTGTCATTGTGCCGAGTACAGATACAAAGCCAGAGAGTGGTGGAAATATGGAATGCTCTGCCCCAGAAGGCTGTGGAGGCCAAGTCTCTGGATGCTTTCAAGAAAGAGATGGATAGAGCTCTTAAAGATAGAGGAATCAAAGGTCATGGGGATAAGGCAGGAACTGGATACTGATTGTGGATGATCAGCCATGATCACAGTGAATGGTGGTGCTGGTTCAAAAGGCTGAATGGCCTACTCCTGCACCTATTGTCTATTGTCTATAAAGTCAATGAAATGCATTTAGCATCTGACCAGAAATGCAAAAAATAGTGTTATTTACAAAATAACTGCGAATAAAAAAGTGCTACAGCACACAAATATAAAAGTACTGAGACAGTATAATACAGATGCAATACTGCTTAGCGCTGTGATGAGAGGTTCAGCAGGGAAGAAGCTCTTCCTGTGCCTGCTGGTGCGGGAGTGGAGGCTCCTGTAGCGCCTACCGGATGGGAGGAGAGCGATAAGACCATGGTTAGGGTGAGATGCATCCCTTATAATGCTTTTTGCCCTGCCTGGGCAGCATTTATGGTAGATGTTCTCAATGGTGGGCTATTGGATGCTGATAATCTGCTGGGCAGTTTTCACCACACGCTGGAGTGCTTTGTGGTCTGATACGGGACAATTGCCATACCACACTGAGATGCAGTTGGTGAGTATGCTCTCAGTGGTACAGTGGTAAAAGTCCGTCAGTATCCTGGGACAGAGGTGAGCTTTCTTGATGCTCTGCAGGAAATAAAGGCGCTGTTGCACCTTTTTGATCAGGATGGAGGAGTTCAGGGACCAGGTGAGATCCTTGGAAATGTGGACACCATGGAAATTGAAGCTTGATACACGCTCCACTACAGTTCCGTTGATGTAGATGGGGGCGTGAGTGTGGCTCCTAGCATGCCTGAAGTCCACAATGACCTCCTTGGTCTTCTGGGTGTTAGGGGCCAGATTGTTGTCGGCACACCACGCGGCCAGGTGCCAGACCTCGTCCCTGTAGGCCGTCTCGTCATCCCCTCTGATCAGACCAACCACCGTGGTGTCCACATGAGGTACTTTCAAGGGATGTTTAGATAGGCACACAAATGTGAGGAAAGTGAAAGGGTATGGATATTATGTAGGCTGAAGAGATTTGTTGGCCTTTTGATTGCTAATTTAATTGGTTCAGCACAACATTGTGGGCCGAAGGGCCTGTTCCTGTATTGTACTATACTGTACTAATTTACTACCATCAGGGAGAAGGTATAGGAGCCTGAGGAGCCACATGTAACAACTTAGGAACATTTTTCTCCCCAACCATCAGATTTCTGAATGATTTCTGAAGCCTTGAACATTACCTCATTATTTCTCTTTAGCACTACTTATTCATTGGTGGGATTTAAGATAATGTTAAGTCTTTCACCAGACCGCAATTTCAAAACAATAGTTCATGGTGTATATCAGAGATAATAAACCTGTTTCATTTATCTGACTCATCTTTTCCACTATGAGCTCATTCAACTTGCCTTCCAACTAACTTTGGGGCAGAGATCATAGAGTCAGGAATAAGTCAATAGAATTGTACTGCATGGAAACAGGCCACTGGGCCCAATGTGCCCATGCTGACCAGTGAGAAAGCTTGCTATTAAATCCATCTCCCAGTACTTGGTTCATAGCTTTCTGTACCTAAGTGAATCAAATGTTCATCAAGACACTCATTAAATGCTGTCGGTGACCCAGTTTCAACCCCTCTCAGGGTGAAGGCGGTCACCCTCATATCGCCTCTAAATTTCTTCCTGTTTTTTGTAAACATGCTGTATACCCTCTGATTTTATCTGCCTCTGACACTTGATAAAGGGTACACTGTAGTCTACCCGTTCTCCATCGATCACGTCCTCTCTAAACCCTTTCCACTCCAGGGAGAACAACCCTAACTTTACTTGTTTCTCTCATAACTGAACTGATCCTGGGCAATATTCTGGTGAATCCTCTCTGCAATTCCCAGAGCTTTCCTGTGGTGTAGTGATTAGAACTGCACTTAGTACTCCAGACGAAGTCTAACCAGGGCTTTATAAAGTTGGAGCATGACCTCTGCACAGGATCGAAATAAGCTGCAGAAAGTTGGGAACTCAGTCAGCTCCATCCTGGGCACTAGCCTCCCCAGCATCCAAGTTGTCTTCAAGGAACGATGTCTCAAAAAGACGACATCCGTTATTAAGGATCCCCACCACTCAGGGCATGCCCTCTTCTCATTGCTACCATCAGGAAGGAGGTACAGGAGCCTGAAGGCACACACTCAGCAATTCAGGAACAGCTTCTTCCCCTCTGCCATCCGATTTCTGAATGGACATTGAACCCACAAACACTATCTTACTACTTTTTTTCTCTTTTTGCACTACTGCGATTAGATTATGAGAACACTCAGACCTCTTTTATTGTCATTTAGAAATGTGCATACATGCATTAAGAAATGATACAATGTTCCTCCAGAGTGATATCACAGAAAACAGGACAAACCAAAAACTAACACTGACAGAACCACATAATTATAACATATAGTTACAGCAGTGCAAAACAATACCATAATTTGATAAAGAACAGACCATGGGCACGGTAAAAAAAAGTCTCAAGTCCCGATCGACTCCCAAGTCCCCAATAGCAGGCGGCAAAAGGGAGAACCTCCCTGCCATAAACCTCCAGGCACCGACAACTGCCGATGCCTTGAAAACAGCCGACCACAGCCGACACCGAGTCCATCCATCCGAAAACTTCGAGCCTCCGACCAGCCCCTCTGATGCAGCCTCCCGAGCGCCATCCTCTGCCAAGCGCCTTCAACCTAGCCCCGGCCGCCGAAACAAGCAAAGCCGAGGATTCGGGGCCTTCTGCTCCGGAGATTCCGGTTACCACACAGTAGCAGCGGCAGCGAAGCGGGCATTTCAGAAGTTTCTCCAGATGTTCCTCCGTGCTCTCACGTCTGTCTCCATCAAATCAGAATTGTGCACGGTACCCTACTTGACAGATTACAGATATCATTCACCGGAGAGGCCGCGCGCGCTGCCTCGCGTCGCCATCTTCTCCTCCTCCTCGCCTTATTTAACTCAAAAAAATATAATTTACAGTTTTTATTATATATTGCAATGTACTGTTGTCACATAACAACAAATTTCATAACATATGCCGGTGATATTAAACCTGATTCTGATTCTACTTCGGTATTCAATACTCTGATTAATGAAGACCACTATCCTATGCGCCTTCCAACCACATTATCTACCAACTTCAACCAACCAAGTTGCCAACTTCAAGGACCTATCGACTTCTACTCCCAAGTCTCTCTTTCCTCAATTTCCCATAAGACCCATTGTTCACTCTATCTTTCTTAGCCTCATTGGAACTCCCAAAGTGCATCACCTTACATGTGTGGATTAAATTCTATATGCCATTTTTCAGCCCAGTTCACCATCAAGACATCTTCCATTTTGGCAGCAAACTTGGATGTAGCTTGGCAAGACTGATGTGGAACATAGAACATTACAGCACAGAAACAGGCCACTCAGCCCACAATGTTGTGCCGACTAGCTAAAAAGCAAATCAGAAATATCCAAACATTAATTCCTCCTACCTACACATGCTGATATCCCTCCATCTTCCTCATGTTCACGCACCTATCCAGACACCTCTCTAAAGCCTCTAAAGTATTTGCCTCTACCATACCAGGCATCCACCACTCTCCGAGTAAAAAAACTTACCCCTCACATCCCAAGCAACCTACCCCCTCTCACCTTCCATGCATGCCCTCTGGTATTAGACATTTCAATCCTGGGGCACAGATACTCCCTGTCTACTCTATCTATGCCTCTCACAATCTTATAAACCTCTATCAGATCTCCCCTCAGCCTCTGGTGCTCCAGAGAAAACAGCCCAAGTTTATCCAGCCTCTCACGATAGTGGATGCCCTCTAAACCAGGCAGCATCCTGGTAAACCTCTTCTCCACCCTCTCCAAAGCCACAGCATCCTTCCCATAATGGGGCCGCCAGAACTGAATGCAATACTCCAAATTTTGAAATTGATTCAAAGCCATTAAAATTCCAATGAATACCAAATGTGTGTTTTGACTTAATATCTTAATCACTTGCAGCTGGTTCATTCTGTTTCCCAAACCTCACTTGCTGCATTTTTTAAATTCTGCTGAAAAGAGTTGAGCAACACTCATGCCAAACTAATTTCAGGAACTCACCATTTTCCAAGATGTATGAAACAATCCTGAAATCATAAAGTTCAAATAACATAGTGTTATGATTGTATCATTGTATCATGGTATTGCTCACCTCTAACAAATCCCACTGATTTCACCTCTCCAAGAACAAACCCAGATGCTCTTATCTATCCTTACAATGTAATTGAAATTTAAATGTCTCACCCTCCATAAGATACAGGAGCAGAATTGTTTTTTGAACCTCGTTTGAACTCTCCCCAATGTCAGCACATCCTGTCTGAGATAAGGGCACCAAAGCTGCTCATAATACTGCAAGTGACGCTTCACCAGTGCTTTATAAAGCCTCAACATTTCATGCTTCCTTTTATATTCTAATCCTATTGAAATGAATGCCAACATCACATTTGCCTTCCTGACCACAGACTCAACCTGCAAATTAACCTTTCAGGAATCCCGCACAAGGACTTCCAAGTCCCTTTGCACTTCAGATAGTTGAATTTTGACCATTTAGAAAATAGTCTGTTTTTATTTCTCCAGCTAAAGTGCATGACCACACACTTCCCAACACTGTATTCCATCTGCCATTTCTTTGCCCACTCTCCTAATCTATTTAACTTCTTCTGTAGTCCCTCCGCTCCCTCAACATTACCTGCCCCTCCACCTGTTTTCGTTTCATCTGTAACTTTGGCACAAAACCATCAATTCGGTCATCTAAGTCATTTACATATAACGTAAAAAGCGGCCCCAACACTGACACCTGTGGAATACCACAATTCACTGACAGAGAACCAGAAAAGGCCCCCTTTATTCCATTCTTTGTCTCCTGCCTATCAGCCAATGCTCTATCCATGTTAGTATATTTCATAATACCACGAGCTTTTAACCTGTTAAGCAGCTTCATGTGTGGCACCTTGTCAAAGACCTTCTGAAAATTCAAATACACAACATCCACTGATTCTCCTCTGTCTATCCTGCTTGTTACTTCTTCAAAGAATTCCAACAGATTTAGAAACATAGAAACCCTACAGCACAATACAGGCCCTTCGGCCTACAAAGTTGTGCCAAACATGTCCCTACCTTAGAAATTACTAGGGTTACCCATAGCCCTCTATTTTTCTGAGCTCCATGTCTCCATGTACCTATCCAAAAGTCTCTTAAAAGACTCCATCGTATCCGCCTCCACCACCGTTGCCGGCAGCCCATTCCACGCACCCGCCACTCTCTGCATAAAAAACTTACCCCTGACATCTCCTCTGTACTTACTCCCAAGCACCTTAAACCTGTGCTCTCTTGTGGCAGCCATTTCAGCCCTGGGGAAAAAGCCTCTGACTATCCACACTATCCACATTTGTCAGGCAAGATTTTCTCTTAAGGAAACCTTGCTGACTTCAGCCTATTTTATCCTGTGCCTCCAAGTACCCCAAAACTTCATCCTTAACCATTGACCCCAGCATCTTCCCAACCACTGAGGCCAGGCTAACTGGCCTGTAATTTCCTTTCTTCTGCCTCCCTCCCTTCTTGAAGAGAGTGAAAAAGGCAAATGGTATGTTGGCGTTCATAGCAAGAGGATTTGAGTACAGGAGCAGGGAGGTTCTACTGCAGTTGTACAAGGCCTTGGTGAGACCACACTTGGAGTATTGTGTGCAGTTTTTGTCCCCTAATCTGAGGAAAGACATTCTTGCCATAGAGGGAGTACAGAGAAGGTTCACCAGATTGATTCCTGGGATGGCAGGACTTTCATATGAAGAAAGACTGGATCAACTAGGCTTATACTCGCTGGAATTTAGAAGATTGAGGGGGGATCTTATTGAAACATATAAAATTCTAAAGGGATTGAACAGGCTAGATGCAGGAAGATTGTTCCCGATGTTGGGGAAGTCCAGAACGAGGGATCACAGATTAAGGGTATAGGGGAAGCCTTTTAGGACCGAGATGAGGAAAAACTTCTTCACTCAGAGACTGGTGAATCTGTGGAATTCTCTGCCACAGGAAACAGTTGAGGCCAGTTCGTTGGCTATATTTAAGAGGGAGTTAGCCCTTGTGACTAAAAGGATCAGCGGGTGTGGAGAGAAGGCAGGTACAGGGTTCTGAGTTGGATGATCAGCCATGATTGTACTGAATGGCGGTGCAGGCTCGAAGGGCCGAATGGCCTACTCCTGCACTTATTTTCTATGTTTCTATGTTTCTAGGTTTTTAAGAGTGGAGTGACATTTACAAATTTCCAGTCTTCTAGAACCATGTCAGAATCCACTGATCCTCGAAAGATCATTGCTAATGTCTGCACAATCTCTTCCATACATCTCTGCCTATGAATTCTCAATTTATGAGGTCACTTCTCCCTCATTCCACTTAATCTTATCAATCTCCTAATCTCATATGCCCTTTCTGTTATCAGTTTTTCCGCCTATTGAGTTTCCTTCTGAATGACTTTTGAAACACTTTAATTGTGATTGACAGGCACAAGCGTTCTTTGATCAGTGCAAAGCTCTGTCTCACCAGCGTTAATTGTCTGACCCGCTGAGCTGCTGAATCGCCGGCTTTTATTCACAGTAAATAAAAGCTGGAAATGCTGGGGTCACTCAGCAGGACAGGCAGTATCTGTTGAAAAAAAGTAACAGATCAGGTCCAAGATACTTTGTCAAAACCTGTGGAAAATTCGAGGAACAACAGAATCCTCTCTCCCCTTTCTCAATCTCTCAGTTTCCGTCTCTGGAGACAAACTTTCTACCGATATCTTTTATAAACCTGATTCCCATGGCTGTCTTGACTATATCTCTTCCCACCCAGCCTCCTGTAAAAATGCTATTCCCTTTTCTCAGTTCCTTCATCTCCACCACATGTGTTCCCAGGATGAGGATTTCTTTTCCAGAACATCAGAGATGTCCTTCTTCAAAGAGTGGGGTTTCCTTTCCTCCACTATTGAGGCTGCCCTTGCCCAATGGGTCTCCACGTCCCCACATTATTCTCTGCAACTTCTGCCACCTTCACTGGGACCCGACCACCAAACACATCTTTACCTGTTTCCCACTCTCTGCTTTCCACAGGGATCGCTCCTTCCGTGACTCCCTTGTTCACTCATGCCTCCCCACTAATCCCCTTCTTGTGACAAGCCCCTGCAAGTGACAGAAACGCCTATTCACCCCCAATGGAACGGGCTTCACCTGTACCGTGATGGGACCTGGATCCTGGTGAACACATAACTGGAGCTGTGGATAGGGCTTTAAACTAAATCGTAGGGTGGTGGGTTCAACAGATTGGAGAAATAAGGATAAAGTAAAAAAAAAGTGTCGATCAAGAAAAAACAAAGGATGAAAAAGAGAAAAGGAAGAGTGGAGTGAAGAAAAGTCAAGTGCAAAAGAGTAAAAGATTACAAGATTTTAAAAGCACAATGACTGTAAGGGCACTTTATTTGAATGTTTATAGAATTCGAAATAAGATCAGTAAACTTGTGGTTCAAATCAGTACAAAGAGGTATGATTTAGTGGCCATTACAGAGATGTGGTTGAAGGGTGGAGAGGATTGGGAATTAAATATCCAAGGATATCAGTAATATGGAAGGATAGGCAGGAAGGTAAGGGAGGTGGGATAGTGTTCTTAATTAAAGATGAGATCAGGACGATAGTGAGAGACGATATAAGATCTTAGGTGCAGAATGTTGAATCCATCTGGGTAGAGATTAGGAATTGTAAAGGAAAAAAATCAGTGGTGGGAGTTGTCTATCGGCCACTGACTAATAACATTACAGTGGCACAGGCAATAAACAGAGAAATATCTGAGGCATGTAAGAATGGTACAGCAGTTATCATGGAGGACTTTAACTTGCACAGAGATTGGGTGAATCATCTACAGCCTAATTTGCTTACGGCAATTTTTGGGATTATCCTGTTGGAAGCAGGAAATATTCCTGTTTCTGCTCAATGTTTGATAGCCTTTTCGACCTTATTGGCTAGGAGAGCCATTTTATTGAAGTGGAAGGATTCTAATCCACCTACGGTCTTTTATTGGCTCTCCTCCATTATGTCCAGTTTAAGGTTAGAGAAAAAAAGAAGTTGGACATTTGATACATCCTTTAAACTTGAGCAAATCTGGTGACCTTTTATCCAATATTTTCAATTAATTTGTTTTATTACTCTTCCAATCTTTTTTTGAAGTTTTAGATTTGATCAGAAAGTCTTTCTTTTTTTTTTGGTCATATCCTCAAAATGGACTGCCCAGTCCCTTTTTTCCATTTTTTTAAATATAGTGTAGTGTTTTTTTTCTCTCCATTTAAAACTCAATGTTTTTTCTTTCCTCTTAATGAACAGATAAGAGGAGAATTGCTGTTTTCATTTTTTTATTACATATTTTATACTAGCTTAACATGTATGGTTTTGATAACATTGATCTTAATCTCAGTTTGTATTGTTTTGATATATATATAGAGGCACGTGGCCAAGTGGTTAAGGCATTGGACTAGTGACCTGAAGGTCACGAGTTCGAGCCCCGTCCGAGGCAACGTGTTGTGTCCTTGAGCAAGGCACTTAATCACACAGTGCTCTGCGACGACCCTGGTGCCAAGCTGTATGGGTCCTAATGCCCTTCCCTTGGACAACATCGGTGTCGTGGAGAGGGGAGACTTGCAGCATGGGCAACTGCTGGTCTTCCATACAACCTTGCCCAGGCCTGCCCCTGGAGAGTGAAGACTCTCCAGGCACAGATCCATGGTCTCGCAAGACTAATGGATGCCTTTATCTTATATTTGAGATAATTCTCCTCTTGATTGTATTTATGTTCCTTTTAAATCAATAAAAAGATTAATAAAGAAAGAACATAGATTGCTTGGATCAAGTTGGTCGAGGCAGTCTTGAGGAGGACTTCATAGAATGTATCCATGATGGATTTCTTAAACAGCATGTTACTGAACCTACAAGGGAACGTGTTATCTTAGCTCTGGTCCTGTGCAATGAGACAGGTAAAATTAGTGATCTTTTAGTTACGGATCCTCTGGAAACAGCGATTATAGTACGATTGAATTTCTCATACAAATGGGGGGTGCAATAGTTCAATCTAAAACAATGGAGACTACCATGGGATGAGAGAGGATTTGGCTAGTGTAGGCTGGGAACACAGGCTATATTGTGGGACAGTTGAGGAACAGTGGAAGACTTTCAAAGAGATGTTTCGTGGTGCCCAACAGAAGTATATTCCAGTTAAAAGAAAGAACAGTAAGGGTGGGGACAGCCAATCTTGGAGAACTAAGGAAATAAACGAAGGCATCGGACTAAAAGCTCATGCATACAAAATCACTAAGAGTAGTGGAAACTGGAAGATTGGGAAAACTTTAAAAAGCAATGAAGTACCACTAAGCGAGCAATAAAGAAAGGAAAGCTAGGTTATGAAAATAAACTAGCACAAAATATGAAAATGGATAGTAAAAGTTTTTATAATTATATAAAGCGGAAAAGGGTGGCTAAAATGAACATAGGTCACTTGGAGGACAAGAAGGGGGAATTGATATAAGGTAATGAGGAAATAGCAGAGGCTTTGAATGACTGTTTTGAGTCAGTCTTCATGGTGGAGGATACATGTAACATGCCAAAGAGGGATGTTATGGATGCGACGGGAGGTGAGGACCTCAATACAATAGCTATCACTAAAGAGGTAGTGCTGAGCAAACTTGTGGGCCTGAAGACAGATAAGTCCCCTGGTCCTGACGGAATGCATCCTAGGGTACTGAAAGAAATAGCAAAAGTTATAGTAGAGGCTTTGGTGATGATTTACCTAAATTCTCTGAACTCTGGGCAGGTTCCGGCACATTGGAAGACGGCAAATGTCACGCCACTGTTCAAAAAAGGATGTGGGCCAAAGACAGGTAACTATAGGCCAGTTAGTTTAACATCTGGTGTTGGGAAAATGTTTGAAGCTGTCATTAAAGAAGAGGTGGCATCTGGAATGACATGGAGGCATCCATGAAGAAATGGAGACATAGCAAGGCATCAGGCAGATGCAGCATGGATTCAGCAAAGGCAGGTCCAGTTTGACAAACTTACTGGAGTTCCTTGAGGATATAATGAGCACAGTGGATAGAGGGGAACAGATGGACATTATTTACTTGGATTTCCATAAGGCGTTCAACAAGATGCCACATAAAAGACTTATCCATAAGATAAGGATGCATAGAGTTGGGGCTGATGTATTAGCGTGGATAGAGGATTGGTTAATCAATAGAAAGCAGAGATTTGGAATACATGGGTGTTACTCTGGTTGGCAATCAGTGGTGACCGGCTTGCCGCAGGGGTCGGTGCTGGGCCTGCAAATGTTCACACCGTATGTTAACGATCTGGATGAGGGGACCGAGTGTAGTGTATCTAAGTTTGTTGATGATGCTAAATTGAGTGGAAAAGCAAATTGTGCAGAAGGTATGGTGAGTCTGCAGAGAGATATAGATAGTACCAGTAGTAGTAGTCATACTTTATTGATCCAGGGGAAAATTGGTTTTCGTTACAGTTGCACCATAAATAATTAAATAGTAATAAAACCATAAATAGTTAAATAGTAATATGTAAATTATGCCAGGAAGTAAGTCCAGGACCAGCCTATTGGCTCAGGATGTCTGACCCTCCAAGGGAGGAGTTGTAAAGTTTGATGGCCACAGGCAGGAATGACTTCCTATGACGCTCTGTGTTGCATCTCGATGGAATGAGTCTCTGGCTGAATGTACTCCTGTGCCCACCCAGTACATTATGTAGTGGATGGGAGACACTGACCAAGATGGCATGCAACTTGGACAGCATCCTCTTTTCAGACACCACCGTGAGAGAGTCCAGTTCCATCCCCACAACATCACTGGCCTTATGAATGAGTTTGTTGATTCTGTTGGTGTCTGCTACCCTCAGCCTGCTGCCCCAGCACACAACAGCAAACATGATCGCACTGGCCACCACAGACTCGTAGAACATCCTCAGCATCGTCCGGCAGATGTTAAAGGACCTCAGTCTCCTCAGGAAATAGACGGCTCTGACCCTTCTTGTAGACAGCCTCAGTGTTCTTTGACCAGTCCAGTTTATTCTCAATTTGTATCCCAGATATTTGTAATCCTCCACCATGTCCACACTGGTGATAGGTTAAGTGAGTGGGTAAGGGTCTGGCAGATGGAATACAATGCTGGTAAATGCGAGGTCATCCACTTTGGAAGGAAAAATGAAAGAGCAGATTATTATTTAAATGGTAAAGAATTGCAGCATGCTGTTGTGCAGAGGGACTTGGGAGTGCTTGTGCATGAATTACAAAAGGTTGGTTTGCAGGTGCAGCAGGCTATCAAGAAGGTAAATGGGACGTTGGCCTTTATTGCTAGAGGGATTGAATTTAAGAGCAGGGAGGTTATGCTGCAACTGTACAGGGTACTGGTGAGGCCACACCTGGAGTACTGCATGCAATTCTGGTCTCCTTACTTGAGAAAGGATATACTGGCTTTGGAGGTGGTGCAGAGGAGGTTCACCAGGTTGATTCCAGAGATGCGGGGGTTAGACTATGAGGAAAGATTGAGTAGCCTGGGACTGTAATCGCTGGAATTCAGAAGCATGAGGGGAGATCTTACAGAAACATATAAAATTATGAAAGGAGTAGATAAGGTAGAGGCAGGAAAGTTGTTTCCACTGGTAGGTGAGACTAGAACTAGGGGACATAGCCTCAAGATTTGGGTGAATAGATTTAGGACAGAGATGAGGAAGAACTGCTTTTCCCAGAGAGTGGTGAATCTGCAGAATTCTCTGCCCAATGAAGCAGTGGAGGCTACCTCAGTAAATATATTTAAGACAAGGTTGGGTAGATTTTTGCATAGTAGGGGAATTAAGGGTTATGGGGAAAAGGCAGGTAGGTGGAGATGAGTCCATGGCCAGATCAGCAATGATCATATTGAATGGTGGAGCAGGCCCGATGGGCCAGATGACCTACTCCTGCTCCTATTTCTTATGTTCTTATGTTCTCCTTAACCCATCACCCCCAGTGCCCTTCCTCCTTTCTTTTATCCAGTGGTCCACTCTCCTGTCCTATCAGATTCCTTCTTCTCCAGCCCTTTATCTTTTCCACCTACCACCTCCCAGCTTCTTACTTCATCTCCCCTCCCCCCGGCTTCACCTACCACATTCTAGCTTGTACTCCTCCCCCTCCCCTCCCCCAATCCGTACTCTTGCATCTTTCTCCCTCCTTTCCGGTCCTGATGAAGGGGCTTGGACCAAAATGTTGACTGTTTATTCCTCTCCGTAGACGCTGCCTGACCTGCTGAGTTCCTCCAGCATTTCGTGTGTGTTGCTCTGGATTTCTAGCGCCCGGAGAATTTCTTGTGTTTAGCACAGAATCTTTTTCTGTATGGCAAAGCATGCTTCTCCTGCATCCTGGCTTTTGATCACTCAGTAGCGATGATGATGTTGTTGCCACCACAGACACTGCCTGGCCATCTGAGTGTTTCCAGCATTTTCTGTGTTTCGTTTCGGACAGCTAGAGTGCCTGTTCACCCACAACTAGCACCTTTTCATTTGAAATGTTGGTAATTCTGGAGTCTAGTATCTATTACTTTTTAATTGAAAATCAATACCTCCAGATGTGTAGGTTTTCACAAATAAAATGAAGTTAAGCATCTTATGTTTAATGAAACCCTTAACACATTTTATTGAACTCCAAAACCTACACACAACAGCGAGCTAAAACTCTTTATGCAAAAAATGTCATCACGACAGACCAACCCCTGAAAGTGAAACCCCACCTTAATGTCAGTGTTTGTGGATTATGCACGTTTCTCCCAATTATGTTACCTTACACAGTCCCCACCCCGAGAATTCACTAAAACCGGCATTGTGAGCTTGACTGAAGCTCAGACCCGCCACCCGGCTCGGGTCCCGTGTTCCTTGTGCGGAGGAACCGCGGGTGCCTCTGGCTCACTCGGAGGTGTGTTGACACATTCGTGGGCACGTCGTGACACACCATGTATGGAGTCGAAAACAGTTCGTGGGAACGATGGGGTGACAGCGACCAGTTGAGACATCGCACAGGGGAGAAACCCCAGCTTCCCCAAACTTAATGTCAGCAAACCCCAGGCCTGTGACCCCTGTTCGGTAAGTCTGGACCTCCGGGCCAGTAACTTGGTCGACTGCCACGCCAGCACAGTCGACCCTTATGTGTATGGCATCAATGGCTGGCTGTGAGAGGCAATCAGACACAGAATTATTTTTCCCCTTCATACGTTGTATATCATTTGTGAACTCGGATACGTAGGCCAGGAGGCGTTGCTGCTGTGCAGACCAAAGGTATATGTTGGCCATCGTGCGCACGAGGGGTTTGTGGTCAACAAATGCTGTGAAAAGCCCACACTCCGGCAGAAAACAGAAATGGCGGACAGCCAGACGGAGACTGAGGAGCTCACAGTCAAACCTGCTGTACTTGCTTTTGTGGGGGGGGGGGAAACGGAGCTGCCGGTTGAAGAAGATGAGGGGCTGCCACACGCCTCCAACCAACTGTTCGTGCACAGAACCCACAGCACAGTCTGCCGCGCCAGTAGTAATGGCGACGGTGCACCGGGGAGGGGTGCGCCAGTAGGTTCGTGTTGGGAAGGAGCTTGTTTCGTTTCAGCAAATGCCCTGGGTCGTGTCCGTTGACTTGATTATAAGTACTGCCTTTAAGGGCACTATACAGGGGGAGCATAAGTTCAGTAGCTTGCTGAATGAAGCGGCAATAGAAATTCAGCAGACCTAAAAACTCCTGTAGTTTTTTCGTAGTGCAGGTCAGTGGGAGATCCATAGTAGTAGCTACTTTTGATGGGAGGGTTCTCGCACCTTCTGTGGAGATGTGACAGCCGAGGTAGTCAATGGTTGAGAACCCAAACTGGCATTTAGCAGGGTTAATAATCAACCGTGCTGGCTGAAGCACTCAAGAAGTGTGCGGAGATGAGATACGCGTTTGGATTTGGATTCACTGGCGACAAGTGTGGCAGCTGGGTAAAGAAAAGGGAAATCTAAGTCTTTCAGTACAGAGTCCATCAGTTGTTGGAAAGTCTGTGCTGCATTTTTCAGTCCAAACTGCATGTGCAGAAACTCAAAAAGGCCACACGGGGTTACCACAGCTGTTTTGGAAAATGTCCTCCAAGCACACAGGGTAGGCAGCAACTAGAGCAACTTTGGAAAAAAAATTAACTTTCCAACTAAACATACCGAAAAGTCCCGAATGTGTGGGATCGGTAACGATCGGGAGGGTGGTGGCCTTGTTTAGGCATTTGTAATCACCACAAGGGCAGCAACCACCTTCGGACTTAGGGACCATATGGAGGGGTGAGGCCCAGGGGCTACTCGACTGGTGTACAATGCCAAGTATTTCCATGTTGGCAAAATCAGCTTTTCTGGATCCATTCTACGTCCGCGGGCGTGGACTGGCAGGCCAGTTGTGGGAATGTGGTGCTCGGCCTCTTGTTTTGTGACTGTCGTGGAGAATGTGGGCTTGGTGATGTTTGGGAGTTCGCCCAGCAGTCAAATAAACTCTCATGGAGTGGTGCACGTGCTTGACAGAGTCATTGTGGGGAACTTACTGGGGGAGCAGAGTATCGACCCAAATTCTGGGTTTGTTTGACTTCCATAAGCTGGCAGTTCTTAAGATCAACTAACAGTCCTTGGGCACACAGGAAATCTGCACCGAGCAGCGGCCTAGCCAGTTTAGGCAGGACGTAGACCCGTGTGTACTGTTGGCCACTGAGGCAGAGCATCACCCATCGTGTCCTGTAAGTCTGGATCCTGGAAGTTGGCGGCCTCCAGCGAGGCTTTGTCGCTCTTTGCCTTCTCATCTATAGGCGATGCTGGCAGCACACTCACTTGAGCACCTGTGTCACCCATTGCCAGGAAAGAGTGTCCGTAATGAACAGGAGACAACCCCGGCAGCCAGAACCCACAGTGTTCACTGGCATCAGATGTCCCGATGTGCTGGCACTGTCGAAGCTGTAAGACGGTCAGCACTCCCTAGTGTTCATACCAAAGCGACCATGGTAAAAACCCAGTCTGTTTCACAGCTATAGGCGTCCTTCCGTTGGGGGCCTTGCTGACCAGGCATATTGAGGTAGAGAAAGGAGGAGGAATGATGTACCTCTGCCTAGCTGAGTGGAGACTATCAGCCATTTTAGCTAGCTCCCTATAGTCCGTCATGGGTGCATTAGTGAGGGCTATGCACACTTGATTATGAATTTGCTGCCTAAAACAAGGGTGGTGATTTCCCAGGACAGGCAGCATGTGGTCCATTAGCCCCGACGGTTTAGCATCACCGAGACCAGGCAAGGAGAGCAACTGTTTGGCATGCCCAGACTCCGATAGTCCTAAAGTCTGTAAAAGGTGAGTTTTCAGTTATCGGTATTTATTGTGTTCAGGCGGATGTTCGAACAGACTCACTATTCTCCCAGCCATGGGGTTTCTAAGCAATGCTACCATATAGTAGAATTTGATGTTGTCAGAGGCCATTTCTCGCAGCACGAATTGGGCCTCAGCTTATACAAACTGAGCAATGGCATCTTACTCCTAAAACTCCGGCAGTTTCGAAGTGACTGCGTCGGGTGACACGTTCACTAACTCTGAATCGTCGTAGAGCATTGTTGTCACCCATTGTGGTCTTCACTAATAAAACGAAGTGAGGCGTTTTATTGTCCTCCGAAACCTACACACAAAAGCGCACTAAAACTCTTTACATAAAAACGTCATATCAGACTAGCCCCTAAAAGTGAAAGCCCAAATCAATGTCAGTGGTTGTGAATTATGTACATTTCTCCCAGTTACATTACCCTACAGACGCAGCATACCTGAAATAAAGGCAGAAAATGTACAAAAACACAAGAGGTTGTGCAGATGCTGTTAATCTTGAAAAACACACACAAAACGTTGGAGGGACTTAGCAAGTCAGGGGAATAAAGAAAGTGCAAAGTAAGGAGGCTCCTCTTCAGTCCTGATGAAGGGTCTCAGCTCGTAACGTCTACTGTTTATTTCCCTCCGTTTATGATGCTTGACTTTTTTCAGTTCCTCTCAACATTTTGTATGCATTGCAGAAAATGTGTATTTCACAAATGCTACTTGGCCTGCTGTTTTTTTTTCCTACCATTTTCTGTTTTCACTTCTATTCCGACCTCTAGTTATCCTGTGTACTGTTCCTATTTCTCAAGCACATTTCCTTCCCACTTAAAGATAGGCTCCCAATGAAACTCAGCGCCCAGCTTGCCGCCTACAAACCCTAGCAGCGCTCGTTTCCGGTGTGGTTTGATGACGTATTCCTGTCACAGGTTAATGACGCTCGGACGGGGCCCTGGAGTGAGGTGAAGCCGCTTCGGCCGTGGGAGGAGAGTGGCGGCTGCAGATCAGGCAAGGCTCCGGTTACTGAGCGGGTGCGTGAGCTCGGCACGCCGGTGTGTCCAGAGTGAAGGCCCAGTCGCCCCCGGCGGCAGAGAGAGAGCTGGCGTTCGACCCCGGGGACAAAGTCACGGCGCTGCGCCGAGCTTTGCGCCAGGCCGGAGTGGTGCCAGAACTTGGAGCGGGAGGTCAAACCCGAAGCTTCAGTTTCGGCTGATAGGACCGCAAGGCTCAGTGTCCCCCCTCACCCTCCGCCTTCCTCCCACTCCTACCATGTTCCTCATTTACACCCGGACTGCTAACCAGCCTTCCTCATTACCCCATCCCATTCTCCTTATCCTTACTGCCTTCGTTCTAATCGTCCCCATTCGCTGGACAGAGCCAATATGTCTGTTGAGCAAACCTCTGACCCTTTGACCGGGACTTTTATCTATGTTTGTGAAAACAATCCATTTTGTAATGCTGTTGTGGTATGAACGAGGAAAGGCTATTTCTCTTCTCCCTCCTCCCTCCCATGCTCTATGCTTCACATCTCTCTCTGTCTTTCAGTGCCATGTCTCTGATGTTCTCCCGCTCACACCCAGTCGTCATTGGTAAAAAAGACAAGCGTCTGATGGCCGAGGTTAACGCTTCACCGCTCAAACACTTTGTCACTGCTAAAAAGAAGATCAATGGAATCTTTGAACAGCTTGCAGCTTACATCAAGGAAAGTGCTGCATTTCTGAAAGGTGGGTTGTGGCCTTTACAGGGTCGGAAATGGGGTATGTATGCATAGACCCTTGCAAGTTCTGTAACTGGCCAACAAGCAGTCCACTGGAGGAGCTCAGAAGGCAGAACAGAATAGGTGTGCTGGCGGAAGGAACCGTGGACTTCACTGGAAGCCCATCTTTTGGAGAAGGAACAGTGTGTGAGAAACCAGGAACATTACAACTGGAGAAATAGAGGACCTCCTGGGTTGATTTCAGGATGGAGGCTTTCAACCCGCCACAGATGCTGCTTGACCTGCTGAGTTCCTCAGGCAGATTGTTGGCCCACTCCCAGAACCTGCTAGTCTCTTGTGTCTCCTGTCGTTCACCATTCTTAGTATGAATTGAATGCATACCTTTAGAGAGGTAACTTATTAGCTGGCCTGCTATTCACAAGGTGTAACTTCTTAGTACCTGCAGATCAGCGTACGCACGTAACTAACCAGACACTTAAAAAAACATATATATTCATGTGCCGTTCAGCTAGGTCTTCCAAATACAAAACCAAGCTACAACAAATTCAGAGTGGATCAAATTATAGGTGCATTTATCATTTACTTGCAAGGGAAGCTACTCCTCGTGCTATTGTCTGGAAGTCACTTCAGTCTTGTGCTTGAACTTTTATACTTTTCCCAGAGAGCAGTAATTAATTCCATTCCATAACATTTCTTTGTTACCTGCATCTTTATCTGGTTCCTGATACTTGTTCTTTAGAGGCTATGTTATTCTTGCCTCTGTTGTCAAAATATCCCTACCCCTGCTATAAAACTCAAACCTTGATATAAAACGCATGCACAGACTTGTAAGCTTTCTATCCAAACCAGCAAAGCACTCTGGGATTTCATAGGTTCGATTTTGTCAAGTTACATTTTATAAAAGTTTCAAATTCATAAAGACTTAAAGACTACAGATGTACTTCCACAAAGCCAAAAGGGAGGGGTTTGCAAGTGTTGTGCAGTAATCAAATGTATGCTAGTTCAAAATAAATTTATTATCAAAGCACATATGTGTCACCATATAGCAGAGATTCATTTTCTTGTGGACACACTCAACAAATGCACAATAGAATAATAACCATTGTAGAATCAATGAAAGATTACACCAATTTGGGTATTCAACCAGTGTGGAAAAAGTCAACAAACTGCTAATACAAAAAGGAAGAAATAATAATAAATAAACAATAAATATTGAGAACATGAGAGAAAGATTCCTTGAAAGTGAGTGCTTAGGTTGTGGGAGCATTTCAATGATGGGGCAAGTGAAGTTATCCCCTTGGTTCAAGGGCCTGATGGTTGAGTGATGGTAACTGTTCCTGAACTGGGTGGTGTGAGTCCTGAGGCTCCTGTACCACCTACCTGATGGCAGCAGCGAGAAGAGAGTGTGGCCTGGGTGGTGGGGGTCCTGATGTTGGATGCTGTTTTTATGCAACAGTATTTCATGTAGCTGTGCTCGATGGTGGGGAGGGCTTTACCCATGATGGACTGGGCTGTATCCACTATATTTTGTAGGATTTTCTGTTCGAGGGCACTAGTGTTTCCATACCAGGCAACGATACAGCCAGTCAGTATACTCCCCATCGCACATCTATAGAAGTTTGCCAGTGTTTTAGATGCCATACCGAATCTTAAGACCTTAGGTAAAAATAGGATCACAAACAGCAGAAAATGCTGGAAATCCAAAGCAACACACACAAAACGCTGGAGGAACTCTGCAGGCCAGGCAACATCTATGGAAAAGGGTAAATAATAGTCAACTTTTCGGCTGAGACTTTAATCAGGATTGAGTTGGCTCTTTGGTCCTTTATGCCAGCTCAATATGATTAGCAACCATTGCTGATGTTTTACATCAGCTATATTTTCTGCACTAATTCCATCTCCCTTGGTTCCACTAGTAACCAAAAATCTGCTAGTTCCTTTCTCTGAGATAAAGAATGACAAAAAAGAATCGTTATGCTTCCGGTAAAGGTTTTTTTTATTGTCATTCTTGATTCCAGAGGGCTAGATAAGAAGGTGTCTTTGTGACCCAACTGATAAAAACCCTTTCTTGAGCTTATCTCTAGATTGTACTAGCTAGCGGTTTATCTGTTGATTGCTTTTGATCAATATGATTATTCAGTAATAATGTTACCTTATTTTTCTCATTAATGGTGGTGAGAAAGTGTATAGGAGTAAGATGTATCAGCTAGTTGAATGGTGTTGCAGCAGCAACCTTGCACTCAGTGTCAATAAGACCATAGAACTGATTGTGGACTTCAGGAAGGGTAAGACGAGGGAACACACACTGGTCCTCTTCGAGGGATCAGAAGTGGAAGGAGTGAGCAACTTCAAGTTCCTGGTGTCAGTATCTCTGAGGATATATCCTGGACCCAATGTATCGATGCAGTAATGAAGAAGGCATGAAAGTGACTATATTTCATTAGGAGTTGAGGGGATTTGCTCTGTCACCAAAGACACTCACAAATTTCTACAGATGTACAATGGAGAGCATTCTAACTGGCTGCATCACCACCTGGTACGGTGGTGCTGAGCGGAATGGGACGCTACTGCGCAGGATTGAAAGAAGCTGCAGAAAATTGTGAACTCAGTCAGCTCCATCATGGGAACTAGCCTCTGTAGTATCCAAGCAACATACATCAAAGTTGCTGGTGAACGCAGCAGGCCAAGCAGCATCTATAGGAAGAGGCGCAGTCGACGTTTCAGGCCGAGACCCTTCGTTGTTTCTGTAGTATCCAGGACATTTTCAAGGAGTGATGTCTCAAAAAGACGGTATCCATCATTGAGGACTCCCATCACCCAGGACATGCCCTCTTGTCATTGCTACCATCAGGGAAGAGGTACTGGAGCCTGAAGGCATTCACTCAATGATTCAGGAAGAACTTCTTCCCTTCTGCCATCTGATTTCTGAATGGACAGTGAACCCATGAACACTACCACACTATTTTATTTGGACTGCTTATTTAATTTGTATATATATTTACTGTAATTCAGACTTTTCTATTATGTATTGCTATGTACTACTGCCACAAAGACAACAAATTTCATGATATATGCCAGAGATACTAAACTAGGTTCTGATTCATGCTTATAACAGCTCAACAGCCCAGATTGTTCAGCTTTATGGTACCCTAGTTGATAATGTGCATACATTCTTACACTGGTTTTTCTAGTGACATTCCTGGAGACTGCATTCACTTTCAAACTCAAATCTGGACTACTGACTACAATTCCATAATAAAATTCGGATTTTTAAAAAATTCTGCAGAAACTTACCAGGATGGAGAACTGGATCCAATCACCACAGAAGAGCAAGTGCTGGAAGTAACTGGTTATCTTTCAAAGGTTGGAGGGATCAGTGAGGTACTGGCAAGGCGACATATGAAGGTGGCTTTTTTTGGCAGGTATGTTTATAATGAATCCCAGTTCCTACCTCTTTAATCCTAGGTCTATTCTGTTCTGTAAGTTGCTGCTGATCTCCATGTAGATCATAATCTGTTGCTGCAGATTCCAGCATCTGCAGTCTCTTGTCTCCCTGTGAACAATGATTGACACTAGCATACAGTTACAGTTCTGTGCACCTATGTTAGATTTGATTCTGGTTGGTATTTTTAGAATTGCTTGAAATTTAGTTGGACCTACTCTTGTTGCTACTGGTTCAATACCTCTTGTCCCAGTTCTGCTGTGGATTGACTGTTGTTCTTTCACAGGACGAGCAATGGGAAAAGCACAGTGATCAACGCCATGCTGTGGGACAAAGTCCTACCTTCCGGAATCGGCCACACTACCAACTGCTTCCTGCGAGTGGAAGGATCAGATGGTAACGAAGCCTATCTGCTCACAGATGGATCTGAGGAGAAACGGAACATCAAGGTGAGATGGCAGTTTAAAGCCCAGTGGGCTATGTGATGTAGATTAAGGCTTCAGCCAGTTGTCTTGGAAAGTTAATGGGGGTGTGGTGGACCAGCACTTAATGGGAGAAAGTTAGATGGGGATGTGGTAGATTTAAAAATAAAATGAAGATTATTGGAGTGAGTGGTTCACGTAGGGATAACAGTTGTTGGTAGGTGGGATTAGCATCATGTGATGAATGGGGTTCCAACATACTGTGGTTGGAAATGTTGGGAGATAGCTGTTATTTTAACAGCTCGTTCTTTGTTTCACTACTGTAGCCCTGTAGTACACTAGCACTGAGGTATTTGCTAATGCTTTCAATTTACTGAGATTTTCATCCTATCTGGTTTGGTGAAGTTGGAGACTTCCATGAGCCAGTCTTGTACATCTCTCTGCCAGCTGAAACAAAGCATCGCTATTTATCGGCATCTCTTGTAGCTGAAGCAAGCCTTGTCACCCTATCAGGATAAAGGTGTATTCTGGTCTCAGAGCTGAGGTTTGTGTGAGAGATACCATGAGGAAAATGTTGAACTTGGATTTTGGTGTTTGTTGTGACCACTGCAGACTGTGAATCATTTGGCTCATGCACTACACCAGGATGAGCAACTCACTGCTGGCAGCCTTGTTTCTGTCATGTGGCCCAAGATGAAGTGTGCCTTACTGCGAGATGACTTGGTGCTGATGGACAGGTATGAAATTATGCTGAAAGGTTGATCCCAAAACTTGGTCTTGCTGTAAATGCTGGGATTCTGTCCTGTTTTATGCATTTACCGAATGACTTTCTTGTTTTGTTCTGTTCCTCTCAGTCCTGGAATTGACGTAACCACCGAGCTAGACAGCTGGATTGATAAGTTCTGTCTGGATGCTGATGTGTTTGTGTTGGTTGCAAACTCTGAGTCAACATTGATGCAGACGGTAAGTGAGCGAGCTGCCCCTGTTTGCAAATCTCTGTAGTCCTTATATGAGGTAGAGTTTACCTTTTGATTTCTGTTACAGGAAAAGCAATTTTTTCACAAAGTGAACGAGCGGTTGTCACAACCCAATATTTTTATCCTCAATAACCGCTGGGATGCATCTGCATCGGAACCTGAATACATGGAAGAGGTAAGGAGAGAGAAATAAAGCAGGGCAGGATACCTCATTGAGTGGGTACTGGTACATTGTATTGGTGTGGGACTGGTGGAATTGGTAGAGAATTGCTAAAGTTGAGGTGAATGGCATGAGTTCTGTGTCAATGGAAATGGCTTCTCCTTGTTCTTACCGTTCTCAGTATTTGAACCCGTTTGGGAATTTTACTCTCTGCTGCTTTGTTTCAAAAAGAACAGTTCCAGCTTTTCCACAGAGGTTCTGGCTGCAAGTGTACTTCAAGTATCTTTTGAAACTTCCTCCTTTCAGAAGAGTCAATACACGGCACTGTTCCCCCTAGGCTGCATAGTAACTGAAATGCTCCTGCATGCATAGCCTTTGTTGCTGCGCAGCTGGAATTTTCTTTTATATAATGGTAATATAATTTTTATGTCATGGAAGTTTTGATCCAGTATTGCAAAGAGTAAGTTAATGAATGTAACGACCCAGTCAGTAACTACTGCCTGAAGATTTTGACCAATCCACAATATCAAGAAGCACTAACTGTCCTTAATGATGTTTTAGAAGATCTGGCATCTCTTTGTAAATCCCTTCAGAAAAGCTGTTTGAATACAATTGAAGCACTGCAATCTAAAAAGCAAAAAATAACAAGTTACAGTCATAGTATCTTGGTGATGCTGTTTATTGGAGTGACAAAGTGAAAGATCTGCTTGCATCAATACTGCAGCTATTATTCATTCATTGGTGTGTTTAGTCACTTGGGTAATAGATTTCCTGACAATGAGTTAAGAGAATAGCAAGCACAGCTACTATTACGAACTATGACAAAAGTTTTGCCTGAAAAATGCTGCAGCAATACTGTAATTTCAAATTTGTCATTTCTGAGAAAGTTAAGACTAGTTTAATTAAAATGTTCACTAATATGTTGAACTACATGCTTAGACACAAAGAATTTGACGAACTGTCGATTCTTGTTGACATTGTTGGAATGTTTCAAACTTCTATAGTTGACTGCGAACGTGAATTCAGGCTTATGAATTCAATCAAATGTAAATCCTTAAACTAGAAGTGGAGCATCTGGATGATCTAAAGAGGATTAAGACACAACTTTCATCTGGATGTAAAATTAATCTAAACAGTATTTATAGACAATGGATTTGTAATAAAGACATGAGGAAAAAGTTTATGAAATGTAAAAGATTTTCTTTGTACTGTATTTCATCATACCCTTCAATTAATAAATAAAATCAAAAGTGTGTGAGTTTTCATTCTAAGTATTTAAAAAAAAACATTTAAAGTGCCATCCAATTTTCAGGCCATGTAAAAATGTCCTGCTTAGACCAATGGTTGGTCCATGCAGCTGTAAAATAAAAAGAAAGAATGAGGGAACGTTGATGTACGGCAAGGCTGAATGGCCTGATGCCTGCCATGGAAGTGGAGAGGGGTGTGTGTGTATATAGAGTATCTTTTAATGGATACTCTGCACACTTTGCAATATGACACCAGTGGCAAGAGTTATGCGTTTTAATACTGCCATCTTCAATAGGATATTCTGTATTTGGTACGAGTAAGTGGGATTTCTTCGGCAGGTGCGACGCCAGCATATGGATCGCTGCACCAGTTTCTTGGTGGACGAGCTAGGAGTGGTAGACCGGGCTCAGGCCACTGATCGCATTTTCTTTGTATCGGCCAAGGAAGTCTTGAATGCTCGGATCCAGAAAGCTCAAGGAATGCCTGAAGGAGGTATGACAGAGATACAGAATGCTGCTCATTTAGTCTAAATCTGGGTTATGGCATAAACGGTGTAAACTGGTCTCGCTTTGCATTCTATAAGTCACACATTTCTTTGAGAAAGCTATCCAATTAATTCCATTCTTGTCTGCTTCAAGTATCACCTTGTTTATACAATATATCACCTTTAACATGTAGGATCATTAGCTCTTTATATATGGAATGTAAAATGGGTCAAGGTTCGACATGGTCACCTTGATTCATTAATAAATTTTAGATGTTTCTGGAGCCAGATGAATATTCACTCAGACTCGTGCACTGTGAGCAACTGAGTAAGAAGGCACAGTCTCTAGGAAGGCCATAAGGAGCCAGATCATTCTATGAATGATTGTGAATATTATCAACTTGGACTAAATCTGAAATTATTGCAGAGCTTTCAAAATTTGAAATCCTAATTCGGTTGTCATTAATGAATTAAAAGCAGCTCTCTTTCACTTCTTATCCCTGCCCCATTTCTATCAGTTTAAGCAATAATTTGCAATAAAAGTGCTATAACTCAAGCTGTTCTATGTTACGAACAGGTGGAGCACTCGCTGAGGGATTCCAAGCAAGAATGTTTGAATTCCAGAACTTTGAGCGACGGTTTGAGGTGAGCGTTTGCTGATTTGCAGCTTCCTTCCAAGTTGATCTGTTTTGTAAATTTGTTCTGAATGCTTTAATGATGCTGACTGCTGGTATGTTTTCATAACAGTCCATCTGACCAAACTGTTAACTTGTGAGTTATTCTTACTATGAGGTTTAAGGTGAGTCCAGTAATTGTTTGCTGAACACTATCCACAGGAATGTATTTCGCAGTCAGCAGTGAAAACCAAGTTTGAGCAACACACTGTCCGCGCCAAGCAGATCTCGGAGGCCCTGCGGCAAATTATGGATTCTGTCCATGTCTCTGCCACTGAGCAAAGGTGCGTACTGGGATTGCATTAGTCATGTATTTTGGACAGGGTTTAATATGTGATGATGCTTTGGCATCAGATTTCCTTCCCAATCCAGCCATCAGATTCAGGTTCATTTATTTATCACATGGAGTGAAATGTATCGTTTGGTTAACAGCTGACACACTTAAAGGGTGTGCTGTGTGTCACGTACCCCGTGACGGGGATAAAGAAACCAGCAGAAATAGAAACCACTTTGGAGTCTCGTATTGCTATAAACTACTAATATTTATTAGTAACTACGCAATACAGTAATATCAATGTAAATAAATCACACAGGTTAGCAATGAATATATAAGTACATAAATCAGTAAGTGTGGAAATATATGTATGAAAGCCAGGCTTCTTTAAGTCTAGGGGTAAAAAGGTACAGTCTTACGATGTTGAGTGAAGTTCAGTTCATGGTACGTAGTTGAGTAGTGATGGAGAGAGAGAGAGTGAGTTGAGTCTTCAGGTGAGCTGATGCCGTTGATCTTCTCGTCGTCCTCCGAAATCCTTTACAAGTCACCGACTGTAACTTTAACCAGGGGGACCGGTTTTCCTGTGGTGGAGCTATCACCCCGCCAAGGGTGGACACATAGACAACTCCCCATCAGTCAACCCCTTCTCCTTCACTGAAATAGCAATTTGGATCGATCCGCCTAATTGATCCTCCAAAACCCACTTTCTCTGCGGGCACAACAATGCTCATTCAGTGTCCAGATCGTGTCTGAGGTCTGTATCATCTGACCTCCTATTTATTTCTCTGTGCTGAGCATCACCTGTCATTCAAAGAGTCCCTCCTTCCTTTGTCTGTAAAGGAATGCGAGCAGGCAACAAGTCCTTGGAAGTAACATCAATAATGTCCCTGCTGGTCACCATAGCAACCTTCGAGCTGCTCAGTTTTTATCTCCAAAGTAAAACTCCAAACTTAACTCCAGTGTCAGTCCAACTGTCAATCTTCGTCTCTCTCTCCTTTCCAAACAAACCATCAATGATGAATGTCTCTCTCTGTCTCTCTTCAAACAGTTAATAGGGGCACTCCTGGATCCACTCACATGTGGATAGGCTGTGAGTTTTGCCGCACGTTCTGGCGCCAACATAGCATGCCAGTATTGCTAAACATCTTCTGCTGTCTGCCTGATTGAAGCGCAGAGACATTAATTCGGGAAAATGAGGAACACCAAAATATGATGGAAAATGAAACTGAAAGCTACTTCAAATTTTTTTCAGGGTGCATTGCCTGAATCAGAGAGAGGAGCGAATGAATCGTTTGGAGTTTATTGAAAATCAGCTAGATCTATTAACCCAGGATTGTAAAAGCAAAATCAAACAAATTACTGAAGAGGTGGAGCGACAGGTGAGAGTGGAGAAATTGCACTCTGTTTCTGCTGTGGTGGGGTGGGTGTGTGATTTTAATGTTTAATTTGTTCTGTTGCTCAAGGCCTTTGCATAAGCTGTTGAATACAGTCTGCTGCTCTTTGATGCTGTTTGCTTTGTTACAGGTCTCTAATGCAATGGCAGAAGAGATACGACACCTTTCCATGTTGGTGGATGATTTCCACTTGGATTTTCACCCCTCCTCAGTGGTGCTCAAAGTCTACAAGAGTGTGAGTGTCAATGTAAAAGGGAGAGAAGATTGTTCCTCGTTTGGAGACCCTGGGAATTTTTATTAGTAGGAACAGGGCAGAGCTAACATGGATTTATGAAATGAAGATGATGTGTAACGAATCTTTTGGAAATTTCGACTATGTCAAGCAGAATGGATTTAATTGATTTGTCTTGCTTTATTTTCATAAGACCTTTTGATAAAGATTATAAATAAAATTGGTATCTGTGACATTTGGCGAGTAATGTTGGTTAACAAGCAGCATGATTTAAATAAGAGAAGCATTGTTGATGACTCAGTTTGTCTACAGTGTGGGCTGTAAAGAGAATGTCTAGTGGCCTCACCACATGTATCTGGGTCAAGTTAATGGGCGAGGATATGGGAGATGGAAACTTCTGTAAAAATAGTGGGAGAAAGAAAAGTAGAATAATAGAATATTTTTTAAATGACGAGAGATTCAGTGCTCCTGGTGTTCAGAATGAAGTGGACGTGCTTTAAACTGAAACAGTGAATATGAAGGTTAAGCAATCTAATGGGGAGGCACATTATTTGTTGGTTTTCATTGCAAGAGATTTAGAGATCAAAGTAGGGGTGTTTTTCAATCATACAAGGCCTAAGTGAGGCCAGACTCCCTGCACAGATGATGAAACAAATCTGAATTATTGGTTCTCTAAGGCACATGTGAAAGTGTTACTTCCATTTGGGGTTGTTTTTTTTTCAACTTCTTCCATAACTTAAGCACCAATCTTTTTTCTCTTTTGCAGGAGCTTCATAAGCACCTCGAGGAAGGTCTGGGACGCAACATGTCCGAGCGTTGCTCTGTTGCCATTACATCCAGCCTCCAGAAAACCCAGCAAGAGATGATTGGTAATTTGTTGGGAAGTCGATTATTTTGCACTATAATAATCCAGTGCTTCAGTTGTACATCAACAAATAATATCCAACTTGGGCACAAACTACAGATTTGCTTGTTTCAAGCTGAAGTCTCAAATCCTGTTTTCTCTCAATCAACTATTGTAAGAAAGTAGCAGTGGGAGTTAGACTCACTATGCCCTTCCTTGAGTATGAACGTGGCTAATTTATTCTGACCTCATCTGCCAGTTCCCACATAACCCTCCATTTCTCAATCTTTCAACTATTCATTAATATCCACCTCAAATATTTCTCATGATCTGATTTCCACTACCCTTGGGGCAGAGAATTCCAGAGATTCAGAGGGAGAGATTGCCCAGGATTAGCAGATGAAGGGACTTTATGGTGGTAATAGAATGGGTCCACTACATATTCAAATCAGTTGAAGTATTGAAGTAAGGGTGGATTGCTGGGTAAGAACAGGTAATTTGTACTCCATTGGTGCTTCCTCGTATTATATTTGGGTTTGCTGTGGACAAATTGATGTGGATTTATTATTATTACTTGGTGTCTTCTTTGTTAATTGTATTATATTCTGCAAAATAGATGGACCCTTGATCTTGTCGTAGTTCTCATATTCCTCTTGAATTCATCGATCAGTGCAGATGACACTGATATGGGAACACAACTGAAGAGTAAGTTATGGTTTAGTGACGATATCTCTCCAAATTTTATCCAGACAGCCTCCAGCCCCTGCTGCCACCTACAGAGAGAGGCCACGTCGATCTTCCAGTCCCCCGTCAGCGTTTCAGTCTCAGCTACGACCTGAACTGCGATCGTCTCTGTGCAGACTTTCAGGAAGATATTGAATTTCACTTCTCTCTTGGATGGACAATGCTTGTTAACCGTTTCCTTGGACCAAAGAACGGCCGCAGGGCACTGGTGGGATGCAATGATCAGGTAAGGGGCAGAGAAGGAAAAATCAGAGTTGGAGCAAGAAATAGATCCTTCACTCAAACGGGTCTCTGCTGACCACTGTGGTCAGTCTGTGCATTGTAAGCTTCCATACCCAGCAAAGTGATAATGATCATGTATCTGTCTCTAGGTCAGCATTAATTAAAGAGGCCCAAGTAGTACCAGCAAGAATTCTTGTCTCTCACATATTTCTAGGAAGCCAACAGGATCTTGATTAAACATCAAATTTGAAAGAGATACCTCTGATAAGGTGTAGCATAGATAACTGCAGCAGTCAGGGAAGGCTTGATAAATTGTTTTAATATCTTGGTCAATGGATAAGTATTTGGAAAAATACCAATGTTGTGCTGTTCTGGCTTGAAGGATAGAACCTAAGTAGCTGATTGATCATGAGTAACATAAGAAATAGGACCAGGAATAGGCTCGGCTGGTCAGATAGCCTGCTCTTCCATTCAGTAAGGTCGTGGCTGATTTGGCTCCACCTACCTGCCTGTTCCTCATAGCCCTTAATAGCCCCATTGTGCAAAAATCTATCTTAACTCTGTCTTACTGTATTTAATGAGGTAGCCTTTACTGCTTCCCTATTTAAAGTCCAATCTGAAAGGGGGCACCTCTGACTATGTATCAGTCATTAGAATGCGCCTTTCAGTACCACAACACTCCTTTAGTGTTGCTAGGGGTGCATCAGCCCAGCTTGTGCACAGACCTCTGGATTCAACGCTGCAACATCAGTGAGAGTACTTCCCACTGAGTTACAGCTGCCTCCAGTGGCAATTGTTTCATTTTCTTATTGATGAGTGGTGTCAGAAATTATCAGTGGCTTGTATGCAGCTTTTCTCTTGCTGAATTTTGGTTCCCTGTGTCTCCAGGTTCCAAGGCAACTGCCTATTACCCCAGTCAGCACTAGCTTGCCACCTTTACCTCAAGGGTCAATGACCCAGGAAGAACTTATGGTATCTATGGTAACTGGATTAGCATCTTTAACCTCGCGGACATCAATGGGAATAATCGTTGTTGGTGGGCTGGTAAGTGACAATTTCTCGGTTAGCATCAGGTTATGGTGATCTTTGCCCGCTCCCACAACTGGCAACTGTTTGGTGTCACTGGTGGTTTGACAAGTCTTTGTATAACTGTGTACGCTTCAACTAGTGTTTGTACACAGAGCACAACAATAATGCATTATGGGTAAGTGGGATAAATGAGTTGGGATAGAATCCGAGGGCAAGGGTTGGTGCTGGGATGCTGAAGGGGAAAATACTTCAGTCCTATTAGATCTTAAAGTAAATCAAAATCAATCAGTCACAATTAATGATTTTTTTGGGACATTTGTCTTTCTTATCAGAGCTGAGGAGGAAATACTACATTGGGACGATCTGGGACTTTCAGACAATTGAATGACTTGAGTACATTAAAATACTGTGGGTTTTATTTATTTCAAGATTAGATTAGATTACGAGGACACGCAGTCCTCTTTTATTGTCATTTAGTAATGCATGCATTAAGAAATGATACAATATTCCTCCAGTGTGATATCACAGAAACACAGGACAGACCAAGACTGAAAAACTAACAAAAAACCACATAATTATAACATATGGTTACAACAGTGCAACAATACCATAACTTGATGAAGAACAGGCCATGGCACAGTAAAAAAAAAGGTCAAAGTCTCTCGAAAGTCCCACACCTCACGTAGACGGGAGAAGGAAGAAAACTCTCTGTGCCATGGCCAACCACAGTCTGACTCTGAGTCATCCGAAAACTTCGAGCTCCGATCAGCCCTCCGACACCGAGTACCGAGCGCCATCTCTATCCGAATGCTTCAACCTCAGCCTTGGTTGCCAGCAGCAGGCAAAGCTGGGGATTTTGGGGCCTTCCCTCCAGAGATTCTCAATCGCACAGTAGCAGTGGCAGCAAACCAGCATTTCAGAAATTACTCCAGATGTTCCTCTGTGCTTTCACGTCTGTCTCCATCAAATCAGAATTGTCCACAGCCCCTATTTAACAGATATGATATAATTTCACCGGGGGCTGCCATCTTCTCCTCCCGCCCTCATTGTTTCCATGATCTCACTAACCAAATGAGCAATGTAATTGAGCTGGATAATATCTCATTGTGAATTGCCTGTCAACTTTGTTCTGTTTGATCAGTGAAAGGTTAATCAAGAATGAAAGGGATTTGAGTTGACACTGAGCTCATTAAAAGGGATCGTTAAAGCATTGTTTGTAAATGTCTTAATTTAGCCTCCCAATGCTGAATCTATGAACTTTGACAGTGAGCACATTATCACTATCTCATTGCACTTCCCTTAAGAGTTCATTCACATTAACAAGGTTCCTTTACCAGACATGAGATTATAGATGAGTATGTCGGCATTCTGGCCTCAACTAAAATCAGAATCAGGTTTATTATCACCGGCATGTGTCATGAAATTTGTTAACTCAGCACCAGCTCAATGCAAAATATAATACAGAAGGAAGGAAAAAATAATAAATAAATAAATAAATTACAGTATATGCAAATTGAATGGATTAAAAATCGTGCAAAAAACAGAAATAATATATATTAGAAAGTGAGGTAGTGTTCATGGGTTCAATGTCCATTTAGGAATTGGATGGCAGAGGGAAGAAGCTGTTCCTGAATCGCTGAGTGTGTGCCTTCAGGCTTCTGTACCTCCTTCCTGATGGTAAACGCTGCCTGGCCAGGGCGAAAAGCATTATCAAGGATGCATCTCACCCTAACCATGGACTTTTTACTCTCCTCCCATCTGGTAGGCGCTACAGGAGCCTCCGCTCCCACACCAGCAGGCACAGGAAGAGCTTCTTCCCTGAGGCTGTGACCCTGCTGAACCTCACATCACAGCGCTAAGCAGTATTGTGCCCATATTGCACTGTCTCAGTTCTTTTATATTTGTATGTTGTAGCACTATTTATTCAGTTATTTTGTAAATAATACTATTCTTTTGCACTTCTGGTCAGATGCTAATTGCATTTCATTGGCTTTGTATCTGTACTCGGCACAATGACAATAAAGTTGAATCTAATCTAATCTAAAAAGGGATGCCTGGGTGCTGGAGGTCCTTAATAATGGACGCTGCCTTTCTAAGACATCGCTCTTTGAATATATCCAGGATATTTTGTAGGCTGGTACCTAAGGTGGAACTGACTAGATTTACAACCTTCTGCAGCTTCTTTCCATCCTGTGCAGTAGCCCCCACCCCCCACCCCAGACAGTGATGCGGCCTATCTCCACGGTACATCTATAGAAGTTTTTGAGTGTATTTATTGACATACTAAATCTCTTCAAACTCCTAATGAAGTATAGTCGCTGTCTTGCCTTCTTTATAACTGCATTAATATGTTGGGACCAGGTTAGATCCTCAGAGATCTTGACACCCAGGAACTTGAAATTGCTCACTCTCTCCACTTCTGATCCCTCCATGAGGATTGGTATGTGCTCCTTTGTCTTGCCCTTCCTGAAGTCCACAATCAGCTCTTTCGTCTCATTGACGTTGAGTGCCAGGTTGTTGCTGCAACACCACTCCACTAGTTGGCATATCTTGCTCCTGTACTCCCTCTCGTCACCATCTGAGATCCTACCAACAATTGTATCATCAGCAAATTTATAGATGGCATTTCAGCAATGCCTGGCCACACAGTCATGGGTGTAGAGAGAGTAGAGCAGTGAGCTAAGCACACACCCCTTTTAATAGGAGAAGATATCACCAATCCGCACAGATTGTGGTCTTCCAGTTTGTAAGTCGAGGATCCAATTGCAGAGGGAGGTACAGAGTTCAGGTTCTGTAACTTATCAATCAGGATTGTGGGAATGATGGTGTTAAGTACTGAGCTATGGTCGATGAACGGCGTCCTGACATAGGTGTTTGTATTGTCCAGGTAGTCTTAAGCCATGAGGAGAGCCATTGAAATTTGATCTGACATTGACCTGTTGTGGCGATAGGCAAATTGCAGTGAGTCCAGGTCCTTGCTGAGGGAGGAGTTCGGTCTAGTCATGACTAACCTCTCAAAGCATTTCATCACTGTAGATATGAGTGCTTCTGGGTGATATTCATTAAGGCAGCTCACATTATTTTTCTTAGGCATTGGTATAATTGTTGCCTTTTTGAAGCAAGTAGGAACTTCCGCCTGTAGCAGTGAGAGGTAGAAAATGCCCTTGAATACTCCCACCAGTTGGTTGGCACAAGTTTTCAGAGCCTTGTCAGGACCGTTCGCCTTGCAATGGTTCATCCTCTTTAAAGACAGCTTAACATTGGCCTCTGAAACAGAGATCACATTGTCACCAATGCAGCAGGGATCTTCACAGCTGTAACTATATTCTCCCTTTCAAAGCGGACATAGAAGGCGTTGAGTTATCTCTAAAGGTCACCTTGCCTAGTTGTAGATTCCATCAACTGATTGCCCAAGTTCTTGTGAACTTTTGTTCCTCTTTTCAGCTTGGTGGGATATGGAGGGATATGGTCCATGTGCAGGTCAGTGGGACTAGGCAGAAAATGGTTTGGCACAGCCAAGAAGGGCCAAAAGGCCTGTTTCTGTGCTGTAGTTTCTATGGTTATGGTTTCTATGGTGTGTCTCTGCTTCTGACATTTTATCCTATTGAGCATCTTAACATTTTACTGCTCTTGTTCCCAATATTGAAGTATAATGAAATATTTTCACCAAGATATCATCCCTGTTTTTACTTCCTGCAGCAAATAATGATGATTTTTGCTGCAATCTGAATTCACCCTGGTCCTATGTTTTTGATTTGTTACCCACCTACAGAGTTTTGACTCAAAATATTGATAGTTCCTTTCTCCGTACAGATGCTGTTGGATCTGCTGAGTTCCTCTAGCATAAAGACGTGAAAATCTGAAGATGCTGGAAATCCAAGCAACACACAAAATGCTGGGGGAACTCCGCAGGCCGGGCAGCATTAATGGAAAACAGTAAATAGTCAATATTTCGGGCCAAGTCCCTTCATGAAGACTGGGGGGAAAAACGAGGTTAGAGCAAGAAGGTGGGGGAGGGGAGGAGGAAGTACAAGGTGGTAGGTGATAGGTAAAACTGGGAAGGGGTGGAAGGGTGACGTAAAGAGCTAGGAGGCTAATTGGTGAAAGAGATAAAGGGCTGGAGAAGGAGGAAACTGACAGGAGAGAGGGTAGAAGGGGATGGGGGAGGAGCACCAGAGGGAGGTTATGAATGGGTAAGGAGATAAGGTGAGAGAGGGAAACGGGAATGGGGGAATAGTGAAGTGGGGGGGGCGGGGGAAGGAGACGCTTACCGGAAGTTTGAGAAATTGATGTTCATGCCTTGAAGGTTGGAGGCTACCCAGACGGAATACAAGAACACCTTAGAGGAGGCCATGGACTGATATGACAGAATGGGAAATGGAATAGAAATGGGAGACCACCGGGAGATTCCGCTTTTTTTGTATAGGTGTTTGGTGAAGCAGTCTCCCAATCTATGTTTAGCAGATTGTTTGCTGGTGTTCTTGATACCCAAGCACTGATGTTGGAGCAGGTAGATGAGCCAACGTTTCTGAATGTGGAATGGTATAGGGGTTGGTTTGTAAAAATGTGTTCTCGTCTGATTGTTTTTTCTCAGGTGTGGAAAGCAGTGGGCTGGCGGCTAATTGCATTGAGTGTCGGAATGTACGGTCTCCTCTATGTGTATGAGCGACTGACTTGGACAACCAGAGCGAAGGAACGAGCCTTCAAGCGTCAGTTTGTGGACTATGCTGCTGAGAAATTGCAGCTCATAGTCAGTTATACTGGTTCCAACTGCAGTCATCAGGTGCAACAGTAAGTGTAAGAAAGTTTTTGGAGGGAGTGATGTGGGGAGGGGTACAGCTGTGTCAGCGTTTTTGCAAAAGATGCCTCTTCCTTCCTCCTGCTCCCCATATTACAGTCATTTTTCCCCAAGTACATGTTGCTCCCTTCAATCTTCATGATTGCCCCCCAGCTCGCTATGAAGGAAATAAATCTTTCTGGGGTTCAGTCATCTGACCTTCAGGTATCCCAATCCCAATATGCCAGTGTTTCTTCTCTCTCAGACCTTCACTGCAATGACTTCTTCACATGTGAGACTTAGAAAGTAACCTTCCTGAAGGAACCATAATAAATGCCAATTTAAATTTTCCTTGTGCAGTTATTAAAGGTTCAAAGGTCCAATTTTATGTCAGAGAAATGTATACAATATATATCCTGAAAAGCTTATTCTTCGCAAACATCCACGAAAACAGAGAAGTGCCCCAAAGAATGAACGACAGTTGAACGTGAGAACCCCAAAATCCTCCCCACCGTGCATAAGTGGCAGCAAAGATGCCCCCTCCCCCCCAGCAAAAAAAAAAGGGCACCTGCCTACTGAGCACAAGCATGAGCTAGGCGATAACAAAGACACAGACTTGCAGTTACCCCAAAGACTTTCGCATTTCATCCGGTATTTGACAAACCACAGGTTCTTTCAATCTCTCTCTCTCTCTCTCTCTCTCTCTCTCTCCCTAATAGGGAAGAGGGAGGCATCCCTCATTTTCACAGTGAACAGGAGACATAACAACAACCCGTTGGTTTACAATGTTAAAAAGTCTGTTTCGTCGCTTGCTATGAGTTCTGTGCCTGAAGATTGCAAAGATCTCGGGTCTTCGGGCCCACAGCGAAAGATTTTCCGGCCTCCCCAACGACACATGAGTCTCCTGCCGTGACACCGACCGTCAATCCACCCGTCTCCAGAACCCTGAGATCTTAGGCTTCCAAATATGAGTGAGACTCTCAGGCCGAACCCTTGGCATGTCGAACAACAACGGCCGGTCCTGAAACCGCGAGAACGGGTCCCACTCCCCGCAAAGAACCAAAGTCTGCGTGTAACTCCAGGTCAGGGTCTTCAAAAGAACCCTGAAAGGGAAAAAGAAAGATGTAAATAGAGCTGTTTCCGAAGATACGAGCAAAGGAGTCGCTGTTTAGTGCCATCAGTGACAGGACTCTGAAATATAGGTTTTTTTCATAAACCCTCCCATCTCTTCATTTGCTATTGTTACAGCAGATATCTCCTCCATCATGATTTTACTGTGTTCATTTTTATCTTGCAGAGAACTGGCAGGGACATTTGCCCAGTTGTGTCAGCAGGTGGATGTAACACGGCAGAACCTGGATGAGGAGATTAAAGAACTGAATAAGAAGATTGAATTACTGGACTCACTCCAGAGTAAAGCCAAACTGCTCAGGTGGGTATCAGCAAAACAAACATGAGAATTTTGTCAGCTTTGGGACCACGAGTTAACTACCGGATACTTGCTTTGTGGAAAGCTATTTCAAGGGATCCAATGTGTTGACTTCATGTTGTACTTGCTGCTGTAGCTCATAAATTACTGATGCAGCAACTTTGGAGCAGGGATAAGCTTCCTCCATCTTGCAGGCAAAAAACAACAATATGAACTCTTTCTGTTCTTGTTAAGCTATTGCAAACCTCAAGGTTAGGGTTTTGGGAACTGCCGGGCCCCTCCAGTGAGGAATGCAGCCTGGGTCTGGGCGAGTACCCGGGTGGCCAGTGGGAGGACTTAGCCTGTCTGCACTTGCAGTAACTGTGTCATTCTTTGCAGAAACAAGGCTGGCTGGCTGGACAGTGAGCTGAACATGTTTACTCACCAATACCTGCAGCAGAACAGATGAACTAGACTGCCAGATGCAAGATCGCAAGATGTCTTCATTTGTGGGGAAGGCAGTCTAGCTGCTGCATCAGAGGAGGCTGGCGGGGAAGTGTGGTGAGGACATCACTGGGATCTTAATTTCTTGCTCAGAATAATTTATAAACATTTTTGGAATTAATTTAAAGATGCTGGGGCAGAATTATCAACAGTGATGTGCTAACCCAGTGCTTATAATTTTCCAACGAGGAGTCTCTTGATCCAGATTGTTACCCTAGCACGAACCCTGTACAACCTGGAGTAGGAATGCATTTGGATTTTGACCCTCTGAACACTACCTGCTCTCCCCTCCAGTTTGCCCAGGTAATCTAATCATGCTGTACAGATCTAACACCATGGTAGGAATGTTGATTGAATTTGGTCAGGGTAATCTGTGGCAATTATTGCTTTACCTTGGTCTGTATCTTTACAAAGGAATAAAAGCTGAGAATTTTGTTTATACAACACTGAGAGACACACTCAATTTCCAACTATGCGGGTTACAGGGAAAGATTAAGAAGGATTTGATCTTTGTCCCACTGTATGTTCCATCTGCCAAATGCGTTACAACTGTGGTAGTGTTAGTACTCCAAATTTCTCAACTAAGTCCCAAACTGTAACTTTTAAAGTTAACCATTGTCTCAGATCTGGTGTTCTGTTCATTGCTGATCGGTTTCTTATAACAAGCAGTTATAAACATTTTGACTTGAACAGAAATTGACATGTTCAACTGAATATAGTCCTGGCATGTGGTGATGTTTCCTGCGTCGCAATCAGTTATGCAAATTAGCCAGCTGGTAGCAAAAATATAAGAATAAATTCAATTCCGAATGGACTGGGTAATCTGGAAATAGAAGAATAATGCTGTATGTGAAAAGAATGTTTGTGATATGATTTTAGATGTGGACATTGAAGGGGTCAAGTGAGACCACCAGTACAATTACACTAATTCTGATTTAGTGCTAATTACTTTGGAGTTTCAGAAATTGAAGGCAAACATTGTTCTTGCCCTCTTCCCTGCCTGTTTTCCCTAGTCTGTTCTTCCTTTTTCTCAGTTCATCCCACTATACCTGGTGCTAGAGAATATCTGTCAGGGAGTGATAAGTAAGAGCCAATGAAAGGTAAATATTTCCATCTAATGGATTTAATTTATAAAAGGTTGCCTTTTTTTTTTCCTATCAGTGTAAATGGAAAGAGCATGCACTGCTATTGTGTGGATTTATCATTTAGTTAGGTGTTTGGTTTGAAGTTGGTTACATCTTTACACAGTGTGTATGAGGCATCATCTCCACTGCCCTAAAGTTATAAGATTCAGAGACCTGTGGAGCTCTGCTGTGTTGTCATGGTGGTTCTCCAGGCTTGCCCCAAGAAGGGAACAATTTACCATGAACATTTATATGTCTTGTGTTTTAACTGGTTTCTATTGCTGTATGGTGACTGAATGGGGGTGAGATGATATATTTGCATTGTGAATAGCATTTTTAACTGTTCCAGGAACCTAGTTCTGGATCTGCTTCCTCATCTATGATGCGTTTAAAGTTATAATTTTTGTGTTTAAACACTACCATGGTTGAAATTTATATTCACAATTTTAAGCATTCACACCTTCACTTCAAAAACTAATGAATATCGTGGAGAAAAGGCTAGCTAATGTTTCTAAGACATTCTGCTTAGTGTTTTTTTTAAAAATAGAAATCAATTTTCTATCGAGATTTGTTCATTAGAATTGAGTGAGTGTTCTGGGAGGAATGGGATTCTACTTCATTTGAGTTTGAGTCATCACTGCAAAATATGAACGTTAATGAATCCAAATTCTTGCCATAACAAGATTGCAGGATAGGTCTAGATCTCTGTCCACGATGAAATTTCTGATTAGAGATAATTAATTTGAAACATTAGTTCTTTCTCTCCCCTTAGGTGCACTCTTGTTCTGAGAATTTCCAATGTTTTTTTGTTTTCATTTCAGATATCCAGCATCTGCAGTATTTTATTTGTTCTAAATCTCTGTACTTTTGACAGTACCTATTCTGTTGGATTTTGAACAAGTGTTTTTGGTCAAATTGCACTTTAAGTTTTTGCTGCTCAAGATATACCCTTAAAGTTAAAATTTAATTAAAGACTTCTCTGTGACTTGTACCATTGCTTTTGCTGTCTCATAATCAGTAACGGGCTTGTTTAAAATAAATTTAATTTGGAAAATATTCTTTTTACCTAGTACTCATTCTTAATGCCTTTATGGTAGTCTTTTTTGTGTTTAAAATATATATTGAGTCATTCATTGTTCAAAAGTTGGGTCAGAATCAGAATTGGGTTTAGTTTTATGAAGTGGTTTTTTTTTTGTTTTGTGATAGCAGTTCTGTGCAGACATAAAATTACTATAAATTATAAAATAAATATTGATAAAAAGGAATAATGAGGTAGTTTTCATGGGTTAATTGACCATTCAGAAATCTGAGGGCAGAAGGGAATGAAGCTGATTCTGAATTATTGAGTATTCAGGCTCCTCTACCTTTTCTCCCGATGGTAGTATCAAAAAGAGACTATGTCCAGGATGATGAGGGTCCTTCTTGAGCTAATGTCCTCAGGTGGGAAGGGTTGTGCCTTTGATGGAGCTGGCTGGGCCTACAGCCTTGTGTAGCCTTTTGCGACCCTGCGCACTGGAACCTTCATATAAGGTTGTGATGCACCCAGTCAGAGTGTGCTTCAATGTAGATCTATAGAAATCTGCTAGCCTTTGAGGAGTTTTGGCATGTCACCAAACTCTCAACAAAGTACAGCCATTGGTGTGCCTTCATGGCATCAGTGTGTTGGGCCCAGGATAGAACCTCAAGATGTTGACACCCAGGAATTTAAAGCTGCACTCCCTTTCCTCTGCTGACTCCTCGGTATGTGTTCTCCTGACTCCCCTTACTGAAAACCATGAATAGTTCCTTGGTCTTGATGATGTTGAGTGTGAGATCGCTGTTGAGACATCTTTCAACCAAATGAGCACAGCTTCGTTTGTACCACAAGGAGGAATGCAACAAGGACGTGAAATCATAAATATGGAATTAATCTCGGGCATTGACAGCAATTCAGTGGGTAAAAGCTGATGGCAATATTCTATACTTTGGAACAGAGAGAGTAAGCTATTTAGCCCTTTATGCCTGGTCTGTCATTCACTGAGATTAGCTGACCTATGTCTTACAGTTGCAAGAAAAAGTTTGTGAATCCTTTGCAATTACCAGGTTTACTGCAGTAATTAATCTTAAAATGTGGTCTGATCTTTATCTAAGTCACAATTAATAGACAATCTCCCTAAACTAATAACACATAATCAATTGTACTTTTCATGTCTTTATTGAACAAATTGTTTAATCATTCACAGTTCAGGCTGGAAAAAGTATGCAATCCCTTGTATTTAATAACTGGTAGAACCACCTTTAGCAGCAGTAACTTCCACTCTGTTTCTTGTAGCTGCTAATCAGACTTGCACAATGATGAGAAATTTTAGACCATTCCTCCATACAAATCTGTTTTAGTTCATCAATATTTCTGTGATATCTTGCATGAACAGCCCTCTTCAGGTCCTGCCACAGCATCTCAATTGGGTAAAAGTCTGGACTCTGACTTGGCCATTCCAAAATACAAATTTTCTTCTTTTTAACCATTCTGTTGTTGATTTATTCTTGTATTTCGGATGATTGTCTTGTTGCATCATCCAACTTCTATTAAGCTACCCTGACAGTCTTCTGTAAAATGTCGTGATACAGTTTTGAATTCATTGTTCCCTCAGTGATTGCAAGCTGTCCAGGCCCTGAGGCAGCAAAGCAGCCCCAAACCATGATGTTCCTAGTACCATGCTTCACAGTTGGGATGAGGTTTTGGTGCTGGTGTGCAGTGCCCATTTTCTGCCAAAAAGTTCAACTTTTGTCTCATCTGTCCACAGAACATTGTCCCAGAAGTGTTGTGGAACATCCAGATGATCTTTTGCAAACTTGAGATGTGCAGCAATGTTTCTTTGGAGAGCAGTGATTTCCTCATGGTGTCCTTCCACCATTCTTGTTTAGTGTTTTTTTTAATATAGGAGACACATGAACAGAAACTAGCAAGTTCTCAAAATTTCTGCAGGTCCTTTGCTGTTACTCTTGGGTTCTTTTTCACCTCCTTCAGCATTGTGCTCTTGGTGTGATCTTTGCAGGACGCCCACACCTAGGTAGCAACAGTACCGAATTTCCCCATTTATAGACAATTTCTCTTACTGTAGATTGATGAACACTCAGGTCTTTAGAAATGCTCCTGTAGCTTTCTCCAGCTTCATGCATCTCTACAATTCTTCTAAGGTCCTCTGAAAGTTGTTTTGATTAAGGTGTGGTGTACACAAACAGATCTTATCTTGAGAAGAGCAGGCTCTGACAGTAACTTGACTTTGTCTTTTTTTAATAGGGCAAGACACCCTCACAACCCACATCTCCAACCTCATCTTAGTGAATCCGAATAGCTTTTGAAGAAGGCATTACACCAGAGGTTCAAATACTTTCTTGGCCCTAGACTGTGGTTGTTTATATGGTTTACTCAGTATTGACAAGAAGTAGTACAATGTGTGTGTGTGTGTTATAGTTTTGACAGATTGTGTTCGTCTGTTACTGTGACTTAGATGAAGATCAGACCACATTTTATGAGTAATTAATGGAGAAAACCGGGTAATTCCATAGAGTTCACAAACTTTTGCTTGCAACTGTATCTTCACATATTTTTCTCTATATTCTTCAATAGTTTCTCCCTATCCTTTTGTTTCCCCTGCACCATATCAAAACTCAATCTTATCAACCTTAATTCCAAAAACTTTCTTAACCACGGAATCCAAGTAGCATTCTCTGCCAGATGTGATCTAACTGTGATTTTGCATAGCTGCAAAAAATTTGTATGAGATTTATTCCAATATTGGCCTTTGATAATTTTCTGTACAGTACTATGCAAAAGTTTTAGGCACCCTAGATTTTAATATAATTTTTTTTGGTCTTCTGGAATGGTGTGTCAATAGAAAAGAGCCAATTTTAGATTTCAAAACATATTTCAAATATTAAATGTTACAAAGAAATTTTTGCATTTTATTAAAGTAACATTAAGTAATGGACCACCTGTCAAATAAAAACTTGATTACTTTGTAGGTATATGGCCCAATGAGCTACGCTCTTCTGCACACCACTGTTACAATGCATGGTTATTTGAATTACCATCTTCTTCCTGTCAGCTTGAACCAGTATTGCTAGTCTTCTGTGATCTCTCATTAAGAAGGTATTTTCACCTATGGAACTGTTACTCACTGGATGTTTTGTATTTTGCAACATTTTCTGTAAACTCCAGAGCAGGGGTTCCCAATCTTTTTTATGTCATAGACCCCTACCATTAACTGAGGAGTTTGGGAACCCCTGCTGTGCAGACTGTTGTGTGTGAAAATCCCAGGAGATCAGCAGTTCCTGCGACACTAAAACCAGCAATCATTCCACGGTCAAAGTGACTTAGCTCACATTTTTTCAAAGGTTAATTTATTATCAAAGTATGTATCCATGTACTACTGTGAAATGGAGTCTTTTCCAGATAGCCAGGAAGCATAGAAAGAACATTAAAGATGTTCAGAGAGAAACTTCAAACACCGCCCCCGCACAAAAAAGGATGGCATCCCTATGATGAACCCTCCCCCAAACCCTCCTCTTCCAACATAATACGCAACAAGAACATCGACCCCCAAACCTCCTCTCCCCTGACACAAAACGTAACAAGGACATCGACCACCAAAACCCATCCCCCACACACAAAAACTAACAGAACAGAACAAGAACATCAGCCCCCAAGCCCCTTCCCTCGCACAACAAAATGGAAAAGGAATGGGTGAAAAATACGATGTTAAAACCATGAGTCTGAAAAAGTCCACCGTCCATAAATGCAATAGTCCAATCTATAAATGCAGAACCACGGTAACATCCTCTGACAGCACTGACATTCTCGAAGGACATGAACACCACGTGAGGCAGAGAGGTCTGCCTACCTGCCGCAGCGAGCCACACAGACGCCTTCTCTGGTAGCGATCAAAAGGCAGGCAGTCGCGCTGAACTCTCACCTGCCTTCCGCATTTGCCGCGATGTCTCAATCTTCCTTAACGCTTTAGTCTGTGAAATGGAGTCAGACGTCAGCTTACGTCCCATCTCTCTCTTCACATCGAAGCCGTTTGAGTGCACGCTTGCTTCCTGGAATCATCTTGGAGACAGCAGAGCACTGGGTCACTTAGTCGATCTCCAAACTATAAGTCGGAGGCTCTAACAGTCTCAGAAACACATTTAAGATGAAAAACAGACATAAAAGAAGTAAAATAGATATTTTCTTGGGCTATCTGGAAGATGTTGACCGAAGGAACGTTGTATGCTGGCTCCATTCTTGACAAAGTCCTTTTGTCCCTATTTCAGTGTTTGGTCTGAACCTCCTGACCATATCTGCATGCTTTTATGCACCAAGTTGCTGCCACATGTTTTGTGTGATTAGATATTTGCATTAACAAGCAGGTGTGCCTAATAAAGTGGCCATTGAGTGTATGAAGTAGTGGGAGAGGATCCCAGCAGCACAATCTGCACGACAATCATGAGCCTCCTTGTCATTAGCTCAATACCTTGGTGTATTGTGGTTGTTCATGTGCACTGGCCACCCCCCCTTGTTAAAACAGTTAGCACACAAGCATCTTCCACTCCTTGGAAGCAGCTCATTCTTGATCCAAGTTCAAGTTTATTGTCATCTACTTGTACGTATATACAACCAATGAAGTAATGTTCCTCTGGACTACGCATATCATACACAGGACATTATTAACTTACGATATTTTGTTGAAAGTATAATTCAAACTGCATGTATTGTACAGCAATTTACATTGATAACATAAGATTTTTACACATGAATAATCAAGCTGAAAGGATACAGTTTTGCATTTGGGATGAACCTCAGCAAAACATTACATTCCCCCTCTGTCTTCAGCCCAGGCACCTCAAAGCCACTATGCAGTGGAATAATGCCTATGCAAGAAAATTCTAACAAGGCCATCCTTGCCATGAACCTGATCCCATTGCGATTTGCCTATCACCACAATAGGTCAACGATAGATGCAATCTCAATGGCTCTCTACACGGCTTTAAACCACCTGGACAACACAAACACCTATGTCAGGATGCTGTTCTTTGACTATAGCTCAGCATTTAATGACATCATTCCCACAATCCTGATTGAGAAGTTGCAGAACCTGGGCCTCTGTACCTCCCCCTGCAATTGGATCTTCCAATTCCTAACCGGAAGACCACAATCTGTGCAGATTGGTGATAACATATCCTCCTTGCTGACGATCAACACTGGTGCACCTCAGGGATGTGTGCTTAGTCCACTGCTCTACTCTCTATATACCCATGACTGTGTGGCTAGGCATAGCTCAAATACCATCAGTAAATTTGCTGGTGACACAGCCATTGTTGGTAGAATCTCTGGTGGTAACAAGGGTATACAGGAGTGATATATGCCAACTAGTGGAGTGGTGCTGCAGCAACAACCTGGCACTCAACGTCAGTAAGACGGAAGAGCAGATTGTGGTCTTCAGGAAGAGTAAGACGAAGGAAAACATAACAATCCTCAGAGGGATCAGAAGTGGATAGAGTGAGCAGCTTCAAGTTCCTGGGTGAGAAGAGCTATGAGGATCTAACCTGGTCCCAACATATCAATGGAGTTATAAAGAAGTCAAGACAACAGCTATACTTTATTAGGATTTTGAAGAGATTTGGCATGTCAACAAATACACTCAAAAACTTCTAAAGATGTACCATGGAGAGCATTCTGACAGGCTGCGTCACTGTCTGGTATGGAGAGGCTACTGCACAGGACTGAAAGAAGCTGCAGAAGGTTGTAAATCTAGTCAGCTCCATCTTGGGCACTTGTCTACAAAGTACCTAGGACATCTTCAGGGAGTGGTGTCTCAGAAAGGCAGCGTCCATTATTAAGGCCCTCCAGCACTCAGGGCATGCACTTTTCTCACTGTTACCATCAGGTAGAAGGTACAGAAGCCTGAAGGCACACACTCAGCTTCTTCCCCTCTGCCATTGGATTCCTAAATGTACACTGAATCTTTGGACACTACCTCACCTTTTTTTAATATACAGTATTTCTGTTTTTGCACCTTTAAAAAAATCTATTCAATATATGTAATTGATTTACTTGTTGATATATTACTATTTTTATTTTTTTCTTTGCCAGATTATATATTGCATTGAACTGCTGCTGCTAAATTAACAAATTTCACATCACATGCCAGTGATAATAAACCTGATTCTGATTCTGAACTTGTCTGTGTGGAGCTGTTGCACTCAACAATAGATTTGCTCCTTGCATTCTATTTTGTAGCGTATGTATATCTGACGAAGCCTTCTCGTGGTCCTAGTTAACAAAGTGTCTATAATTCCAATCTATTCAACTTCTTCCCTGAGGCTATGACCCTGCTGAACCTCACATCACAGCGCTAAACAATATTGCACCCATATTGGACTGCCTCGGTACTTTTATATTTGTGTGCTGTAGCACTTACTTTTTATTCGCAGTTATTTTGTAAATAACACTATTCTTTTGCACTTCCGGTCAGATGCTAATTGCATTTCATTGGTTTTGTATCTGTACTCGGCACAATGACAATCTAATCTAATCTATGTGGGAGATCATATCCTGTGCATTCACCGTGGGTCTAAATATAGAGAAGTCTTAACTTGAAAGGAATGCTCTTGCACGCAGTCTTGAGGTCCATATAAAGATCTAATGAATCTGCCGAAGTACCTGCTTCAGAGAGATACATAACCTAAAATTTTCTGGGCATTAAATCCTGCATTAAAATAATTACGAGAACTATGATGTTGTAAACTCGCCTAACAATCAAATATTTGAAGCTGACTTGGTAGTGTTGACCAATTCGTCAGAGTCTGCTGACGGACAGATATCTCGACCTATCATTGTCCCGACCGTTGGGAATTTAACTGACTAATCGAAGAGGAGTTTACTGCACCGTTCAACTGGATAACCAATGTAAACACGGCGGGAGAAAGTGGTCCCGATGATGAACTGAGTTGGAGTGAGTGGAGCAGGGAGGGAGGGAAGGGAGGATCGGGCAGCGACCTGGAAAGCGGGGATGGTTGCATGGGGCAGTCCGCAATTAGTGCAGCAGGCAACTTGCGGCGTCGAGAACGGTTGCGGTCGCGGTAGTAATCTGGCTTCGGAGAGCAGCTCTACGGCCCCCGGGCCCGCAAGAGCTCCGTCTCCCTTCCGCCGTCTACCGTTCCCCGTTCCTTCTCAGTTCGCAAACGCCTGGGCTTGGTGCCTTGGAACAGCCATAGGCCAACCTCTCTACCCTGTCGGTTAATTACCCCAGTCTTCCTCATGATCCTAAATCCACCAGTCATTCAAAAATGAATCTACTTCCACTCTAAATATTTCTGATGTGCTAACTTGCACAATTAAGGCAAAATAATTACAGAAATTTCAATGTACGTTGTTTTTAAATGTGCAGTCCCTAATCTTGAAACCAGGTCTCCTCACGCCATGCCCCCTTAGGAGCTTATATATTTCAATAAGATCACCCCCTCATTCTTCACTTGGAAGAATATAGAACGAGTTGCTCCACTTCTATTAAAATCTTTCATCCCGGGAATTAGTCTGGTGAATCTCTTTTGCATCATCTCAAATGCTACTACTATTTTACTAAGGGGACCAAAACTCTCTATAGTACTCTGTGTAGCCTCTCCAACAACCTGTACAATTGTTACAAAACGTTCTATTTATAAACTTCAACTCCTTCTCAATATGATATTTGCCCTCTTAAATACAAGCTGCACCTGCCTGCTTTTAGTTCTGGCCCTGGTTTCTCCTACCACTGACCCTTGTGCCTATTTTCTCAGCAGTCATTATATTCCCTTGTTGAGAGATGTCGTACTCCGATCGTCTGCAGTATCTTCGGGATCAGAACAAACAGCTATTGCAAAGGTTAAGAGAAGAGCGACTAAGGTTTGCGTCTCCCAGCAGTGAAGGACTTGACTCAGCAGTCAGTGGAACAGCTGCTGACTACCAAAGGAACAGCTACAGGGGCAACAGATTGCAGGTAGCTGTAGATGCCATTATCCAATGAAGTGATGAAATACATTTCTGTACGTTTGCTTAAATTGCAAGTAAAGTGGTGGAAGATGTCCTGAGCCCAAACATAGGATTGCTGGACACTTCTCAATCCATGCACTAGATCCCTGGAGTAGAATACATTCTGCATCAAAAGTTACTTCAGTTAATGGGTACAGTATATTTATCAACAACACTATTCTCTTAAATGTATCACTAGTTCAGGAAATAATAAAATCAGGTTCAGTTTGGAATCAAAAAGATTAAACTTCATTCTGCGCTATCCCTTTACTTGTACCCGTGGCAAGTTCAGCTCCAGGTTAGAGTGATGCACCAAAGTACCATTTCGTCATCATAGTAAATCGGGCAGATGTGACCAGTGACTTCAGAACAATGAATTGGGTTTGAATTTAGCTCCTGAATGGATGCCCAATACTGTGTAAGAGTCGTAGGCACATATATATAGCTAGGGTACCCAAGAGTTTTGTACAGTGCTGTAGTGATTTTATGTATTGCACTGTACTGGTGCTGTTGCTGCAAAATAAAAAAACAAATTTCATGACATATGTGAGTGATGATAAACCTGATTCTGATATAGGTCTCTATTGTAGATTGAGAGTGGGAAGTGGGCAGGGAGATGGAAGTCGTAGTTGGAAAAGGGGGAGGGAGCAGGAAGCCCCAGAGAGACATTTTGCAATGATCAATAAACCAAATGGCCTTCCCTACTGTCTTAGGGCAGGGGGTGTCTACACCCACACTCCCGCTACCCCTGGCACTCCTCTGCCATCTGTCACGCACACCTCCCGTGGCACCCCACCCTCGCCATTCCCAACATCCTTTACTCCTGCCAGATCTACATACTTGCTCCCTGGCTCCATGTTGACAAATACAGTACTGTGCAAATCTCTTAGGCACCCTAGTTATTTATATATAACCATATAACAATTACAGCACGGAAACAGGCCATCTTGGCCCTTTTAGTCGGTGCCGAACTCTTACCCTATCCTAGTCCCACTGACCTGCACTCAGCTCATGACCCTCCATTCCTTTCCTGTCCATATATCTATCCAATTTAACTTTAAATGACAACATCGAACCTGCCTCAACCACTTCTGCTGGAAGCGCATTCCACACAGCTACCACTCTCTGAGTAAAGAAGTTCCCCCTCATGTTACCCCTAAACTTTTGTCCTCTAATTCTCAACCCATGTCCTCTTGTTTGAATCTTCTCCACTCTCAATGGAAAAAGTCTAACCACGTCAACTTTATCAATCCCCCTCATAATTTTAAACACCTCTATCAAGTCCCCCCTCAACCTTCTACATTCCAAAGAATAAAGACCCAACTTGTTCAACCTTTCTCTGTAACTTAGGAGATGAAACCCAGGCAGCATTTTAGTAAACCTCCTCTGTACTCTCTCAATTTTATTGACATCTTTCCTATAATTCGGTGACCAGAACTGTACACAATACTCCAGATTTGGCCTTACCAATGCCTTATACAAATTCAACATTACATCCCAACTCCTATACTCAATGGTCTGATTAATAAAGGCCAGCAAACCAAAAGCTTTCTTCACCCTATCCACATGAGATTCCATCTTCAGGGAACTATGCACCATTATTCCTAGATCTCTCTGTCCTAAAGCATTCTTTAATGCCCTACCATTTACCATGTATGTCCTATTTTGATTAGTTCTACCAAAATGTAGCAGCTCACATTTTTCAGCATTAAACTCCATCTGCCATCTTTCAGCCCACTCTTCTGACTGTCCTAAATCTCTCTGCAAGCTTTGAAAACCTACCTCATCATCCACAACACCTCCTATCTTAGGATCATCTGCATACTTACTAATGTGTGTATGTATCTACAACTTTTGCACAGTACTGTAGGTCAGATTATTCTCCTGTGTATCCGTCTGATGAGGGTAGGAATAAAGAGGTGTTTTTTGAATTGTGAGGTTGTGACCAGCCTTGTTGCTTGGGCTTCTCACATGAGATGAATTTTACTGCAGTGGCCCAGTGTGCATTCAAGCATTTGTAAGATGCGTAATACCATTGTGTTTAGCTCCCATTGGATCCACCTGGTTTAAGCAGAAGAAAAATATTTTATCACTTTAATTATTTGGATGGGAAGATCAAGTGTAATAGATCCAAGTTTTCTAATTACAGAAAATTAGGTGGCAGTGTGAGAATGTATGTAGAAAGACAGGTTAAATAAATGGGCAAGGTTGTGGCAGTTACAGTAAGAGATCATCCAGTGGTAGAAGACAATTTTAGCTGGTGAAAAATTGAATAACACCAATGGCATTGATATTCAGGGACATCCGGCACTTCTACAAGAATCGATGAAAGTTAGCATCTGGGCACAGCAAACAAACAGTAAGGTAAAACGGGAACACTTCTTTTTCCCTTATTAGGGGGAGAGAAAGAGAGTCTTTGATATGTCGAATACTGGCTGAATGAGTAGCCTTTGGGGTACTGCAAGTCTGTGTTTAATTGATGCTTTGCTGCATGTTTGAGTTCTTGTTGGGGGGCGCCAATGCTTTTTTTTGCTAGTTGGGTCGGGGAGGGGCTGTTGCCTTGCTGCTGCTGGTGCGAGGGGGAGCTGGGGGGACCTTGGGGTTCTAACAATTAACTGTAATTCATTCTTTGGGGCCCTTCTCTGTTTTCGTGGATGTTTGCGAAGAAAAAGAATTTCAGGATGTGTATTGTATACATTTCTCTGACATTAAATGTACATATTGAACCCAATTTATTGCAAGAGGATTTGAATATATCTTGCTGCAAATATTTAAGAGTTTTAAAGCTCAAAATCTTGCTCTTTGGCCCACCATATCCATGCTGACCTTTTTGTACATCTACACTAATACCATTTGCCAGATGTAGGACCATCTTTTTCTATGTGGGAGATGGGATTAGTAATGGGATCAGAACTGAGATTCTTGCAGCCCTTAGGTGTAATTCTTACAGCCCTTGTAATTCTTGGACACCTTCAAATCTAAATGTCTGTCTAAATGCATTTTAAACATATCTGATTCCATCATCAGCTTTGGGAGCACATTCCAGATATCAACCAAAAAACTGTAATCACCTTCAAAACTCCTTCCTCAAAGCCTTAAACTGATGTCCTCTTGTTTTTGATACCCCTTACAATGTGAAAAAGATTTTGGCCACCTACCCTGCCTATGTCTCTTGTGTTAAAGCTTGTGTGCATTAACTACCACCCTTTAATTACTTCAATCTGTGTACCACACAGCCTCCAGGGTAAACAAACCTACCCTATCCACTCTCTTTTCATTACTCAATGGCTCCGTCTGTCTTGAAGTAGACAATGGATGTGCCCCTCGGGGCGCAGACCTGGGCAATGAATATGGAGATCCTGGGCTGCCCAGACATCAGGATTCCCCTCTCGGCCTCGTGGATGTGGTCCAAAAGAATGCAAAGCAGTACATTTGGCATCAGCTTGGCTGCAGGAGCTGCCGGGAGGTGACGTGATACGTCATCCAACTGCCTTAGGGGCTCCACTCTGGATTTGTGTAGGGTTTACTCCTTAGCCTTCTCTTCTCCCGAAGGTACCCACAAGGCAGTGGGATCTGTAACCCTGGATAGGGGCCCATACCGGGTACTGTCAGCTGGAGCCAGCTGAGCCTGGGACTCGTGTAAGGCAGGGTTGTCACGCCCTGTAGTAGTGACATATGGAGCCACTACCCACTACCTTTTCATTACTAAAATGCTCAACTCTATGTGAATGTCTTTTGCACTCTCTCTAGTACAGTTGCATCCTTCCCATAGTGTGGTGGCCAGAAATGAATGTGGTACTTCCATGTGCAGCCTAACCATTGTCACAAGTTCCAATGTGACGTCTGGTATTTAATTCCCTGGCCCATGAAGGCAGGTATACTATACGTTTAACTGCGTTTCCATTTTCAGGGAACTTATGGACTTAGACCTCTGCATCTTTCTGTTCAATATTTGTTGGTCTCCTACCATTTAATGTCATCTCTCAAAATGCTTTACCTTACGCTTGTTGGGATTAAATTCTATCTCCAAGGCACTGTCAAACTTTCCAATTGATATGCATCCCATGGTAGCCTTGGCTAACTTTCCTTACCAACCACCAGCACCAGTTTTCCTGTCATCTTCAAACTTACTAATTCTATCTTCAACATCACCTGGAGAGACTGCACCTGAAATATTGTCCATATATCTGTTCCCACTTGATTTGTTTGTGATCGAGGGAATGCATTGAAGGTTCACTAGACTGATTCTGGGGAAAGTAAGGGTTAGGGCAGAGTGATGCACTGCATACTATAATTAAGAAGACTGGGTCTATACTTTAGAGTTTGGAACAAAGAAAGACTTCATTGTAACATGAAATTTCTACAAGGTTCAATAGGGTGTCTGGAACAAGGGCTCAGAATAAAGGCTCAAATGTTCAAGATGAGAATGAAAAAATCAGATCGTCAAGTTTTAGAATTATCTACTTGAGAGCAGTAGAGGGTCAATTGCAGAGTTTTTTAATGAAGAGATTGACACATGTTTTAGATAATCAAGGAATCAAGGTTTGAGTTGATGCAAAGCAATTGAAGTAAAAGATCCACCACTATCTTATAGAAAGTTAAAGGGATTAAATAACCTTGTCTTGCTTCTTCTTCTTTGTTCTTGTGTCCTAATGAAAATATTCCAATTTGTTTTAACAGGGAGATCAATGTTTCATGAGGAATTCCAGTGAGAAATACAAAACTTGTGAGCTGCTTGAGCAAGAAATGAAGAATGATGCCTTACAACAACCCAGTGAGGTGGTTATATCTGAATCCCTACAGAAAAGGGGAGACTCTCGAGCGGCACTTTGTACTCCCTCATTGCACAGAGCTAAGAAGCAAGGTTGGACCCTTGGCGCAGGGGATGGAGCAAACATAAGGCTGGCTGACATGCTGCCTCTCAGTAGGGCCAAAACAATTTCCAGTGTAGAGAAAAACTGTTCCACGTTAGCGGTTCCATCACCTGAAGAAAGCTTTATCTCTGCAGAAACACTGGGCCAGAAATGGGATACGCAAAAGTTGGATCCCCAGAGTTGTAATGCGTCTGAATGTTTCCAAAGCTCAGCTCCTTTTACCAAGCCTCCTCCTGACCCAACATTAACAGATCACGCAGAGTGCCCTGCTCCAGTACCAAGTACAGGGGGAACTGGCTGCAGGCAAAGCACTTCTCAGCACTGTTCCCTGTTGCTTCAGTCCCTCAGTGAGAATCCAAAGCCAAGGTCCAAACTGGATCCACCATTATATGTGGATCAGCTGTTGGATGTGGGCAATGATCGTCATAGCAAGCATTTCATCAGAAACGCTCAGAAACCAAAATCAATCCTCTTGGAACCACATAACAAAATTGTGAAGGTAGGTCTATTTTAATTTGCCAGTACTGCTGGTTGCTTCTGCTAGTTTTCCATACATTTGGTATTTCAGACTACAGAAGATCTGAATACCCAGCTGTTGTGATTTTTTTTTTGTTTGTTTTGAGTTTACGGCTTATCTGTCTTGTAGAAAATTCTGCTGACCAGCAGGAAGGTGTTCTGGAAGTTGTGGTGAGTTCAAAGTGACTAGCCAGAGAGAAGAGATGTGGGAAATGTAACTGAGTCCATAAGATATAGGAGGAGAATTAGACCATTTGGACCATCGAATCTGCTCTGCCATTTCATCATGGCTGATCCATTCCCTCAACCCCTTTCTCCTGCTTCTCATATCACTTCATGCCCTGACTAAGCAAGTATCTTATCAATATTTGCCTTAAATATATCCAATGACTTGGTCTGCACAGCCGCTTGTGGTAACGAATCCACAGGTTCACCACTGTCTGGTTAAAGAAATACATCCTCATCTCTGTTCTAAATGGACATCCCTCTATTCTGAGGCTGTGTCCTCTGGTCTTAAGCTCCTCCACCACAGGAAACATCCTCTGCAAATATACTCTATCGAGGCCTTTCAGAATTCAATAAGAGCCCCCCTTATTCTTCTGAATTCCAGTGGGTACAGGCCACGTTTTTTTAAAGTCAGAGCAAGCGGCTGAGAGTGAAGGAGTAAGGAATCTTGGAGGGAAGTGTTTTTTTTTCTCCACTGCTTGGGGAAAAGAGGCTAGACTGCGCAGGCGCATGACGTAGAGTGCCAAAGGTTTTAAAAAAAAAAAGACCACCATATGCAGCAGGCAGCGCTGAGAGCGGGCGGCAGAGTGAGAGGGAGAAGAATGGGATGGCTTTGGCTCAACAGGCTTTGGCGTAACCAGGCAGAGACGAGGGGAGGTTCTAAATTTCAGTCCCGGGTATGACTCTAAACTGCAACCGGTGATGAGACTCTGATTGGGGACTTTCAGAGCTTTGGGGAAAGTGGAGTTACCCCTTAGTCATTCATTGCTGCCAAGGCTGCTCTGACCCAGAACGGTAGCACCTGCAAGGCTGCCTGCAAAGAACAATATGGTTTTGTGAAAGACAAAGGTACAAGAAACGCAATATTGATGTTAAGGATATTATCAGAACAAGCTATTCAAGTGCAAAAAGATTGTTTTATCAACTACACAAAAGCATTTGATAAAGTGAAGCATAATAAGTTATTTGAAATATTACAGAATACTCTGGATCTAGATTTGAAAGACCTCCACCTAATCAGAAATCTGTACTAGGAACAAACTGCTGCTGTAAGAATAGATGGAGAAGTGAATCAGTTTACGAAAATCAAGAGAGGTGTTAGACAAGGTTGTGTTTTCTCCCCTGATTTATTTAATGTGTACAGTGAAACGATATTACAAAAAATAAGAGACATCTTGGGAATCAAAGTTGGCGGTGAAAACATCAATAATTTCAGATATGCAGATGATACTGTGTTAATTGCAAGTACAGAGGAAGAACTACAAAACTTAATTGATATAATTGTTGAAGTACAAAAATGGGTCTGTCTATCAATTGCAAAAAGACAATGTACATTGATATCCAAAAAGAAGGAGAATCCTATCTGCAGGCTGAGAATAAATGGGGAAGACATAAAACAAGTAAAGAACTTTCCTACTTAGGAAGCTGGGTGACATCAGATGGCAGGTGTGACTTGGACATCAAAAGAAGAATAGGGATGGCAAAAGACACCTTTATGAGAATGAAGAGTATACTGACCAATACTAAACTAGGCATGACAACCCACCTAAGAGTACTGACATATTATGTTTATCCAGTTATGTTATATGGCTCAGAATGTTGGACAATATCTAGTAACATGAGGAAATGAATTGTAGCAGCAGAAATGTGGTTTTTGAGGAGGATGCAAAGAATATCATGGATGAAACGAATATCTAATGAGGATGTCATGAACAGAGCAAACATAAAAAGAAGAATAATGTATGAGATCATGAAAAGGCAACGTAACTTCATTGGACGTGTGATTAGGAAAGAGGAGTTAGAATGCACGGTAATTTTTAGATTAGATTATGAGGACGCTCAGTCCTCGTTTATTGTCATTTAGAAATGCATGCATGCATTAAGAAATGATACAATGTTCCTCCAGAGTGATATCACAAAAAAAAGGACAAACCAAAGACTAACACTGACAAGATCACATAATTATAACATGTAGTTATAGCAGTGCAAAGCAATACCATAACTTGATAAAGAACAGACCATGGGAACGGTAAAAAAAAAGTCTCAAAGTTCTGATTGACTCCTGATAGTTCCTGATAGCGGGAGGCAGAAGGGAGAAACTCTCTCTGCCTTTTTAAACCTCCAGGCACCTACAACTGTCGATGCATTGGAAGCACCCGACCCCTGCTGACTCTGAGTCCGTCCGAAAACTTCGAGCATCTGACCAACCCTTCGACACCGAGCACCGAGCACCATCTCTGCCGAGCGCTTCGACCCCTTCCCAGCTGCCGAGCAACAAATAATGCCAGGGATTCGGGGCCTTCCCCTCCAGAGGTTCTGGATCACACAGTAACAGCGGCAGTGAAAAAGGCATTTCAGAAGTTTCTCCAGATGTTCCTCTGTTCTCTCACATCTGTCTCCATCAAATCAGGATTGTGCACAGCACCCTACTTGACAGATTACAGATATCATTCACCGGAGTGGCCGCGCAAGCTGTGTCGCGCCGCCATCTTCTCCTCCTTTATGGAAAAGATTGAAGGGAAGAAAGCAAGAGGAAGACAAAGACAAATGATGATGGAGACAGCAGCCAGAGAACTGGAAATGAATACCAATGAATTGATCCACTTGACCCGAAACAGGAGTGTGTGGGCCGTGGCAGTCAAAGCTCAAACTGGGCATGGCACCTGATGACGATGATGATGATGATGACAGGCCCAGAGCCATCAAACACTCCTCATGTGATAAGCCTTTCAATCCAGAATCATTTTTGTGAACCTTCTTTGAACCCTCTCCATTGTCAGCACATCCTTTCTTAGATAAGGGGGCCAAAAATACTCTCATACTCTAAATGAGTCCTCACCAGTTCCCTATAAAGCCTTAACATTACCTCCTTGCTTTTATATTATAATCTTGAAATGAATGCTAACATTGCATCTGCCTTCCTCACCACCAACTCAATCTGCAAATTAACCCTTTGTGCCTCAGACTTGAATTTTCTCTCCTTTTAGTAAATAGTCTCCATACACTTCACGATACTGTATTCCATGTGCCTCTGCTTTGCACATTCTTGTAATCTGTTTAAGGCCTTCTGTAGCTTCTCTCCTTCCTCAACACTACCTGCCCCTCTACCAATCTTTGTATCATCCGCAAACATGGCCTCATCCATATCATTGGCATAGAATGTAAAAAGAAGCATTCCTAACAGTCTCCTGTGGAACACCACTGGTCACTGGCAGCCAACTAGAAAAGAGCTCAGTCTATTGCCACTCAACCTTCTGCCAATCAGCCATTGCTCTATCCATGTGAGTATCTTTCCTATAATGCCATGGGATCTTAATCTATTAAGCAGTCTCATGTGTGGCACCTTGTCAAAGGCCTTCTGAAAATCCAAATGCACAACGTTCACTGATTCTTCTTTGTCTATCCTGCTTGTTACTTCTTCAAAGAATTCCAACAGATTTGTCAGGCAAGATTTTCCCGTAAGGAAACCATCCTGACTACAGCCTATTTTATCATGTGCCTCGAAGTATCCCAAAACCACATCCTTAACAATCAACTCTAACATTTTCCCACCAACTGAGGTCAGTCTAACTGGCCCGTAATTTCCGTTCTTCTGTCTCTCTTCCTTCTTGAAGAGTGGAGTGACATTTGCAATTTTCCAGAACTCTGGAACTATGCCAGAATCCATTAATTCTTGAAATTGATTACTAATACTTGCACATTCTCCTTAGCCATCTGGTCCAGGTGACTTACCTACCTTCAGACCTTTCAGTTTCTCAAGCACCTTCTCCCTAGTAATGGCAACGTCATTTACTTCTGCCCCGCCCCGATACGCTCAAACTTCCAGCATGCTGCCGCAGTGAAGACTGATACAAAGTACTTACCCAGTTCAGTCAGAGTGAAGATAGACAGTAGCTGAAGGATGTGTAATAGAAAGATATGTTAACTGGAGCAGAGAGGGCATAGTAGGCAATCACAGGCATTGAGAACTATGACTTGAAGGGATAAAATGGTCAAAGTGGTTCTCAATCTTAATTATGTAGGGCATTAACTATCTGCTTCTGTGACTTTGAAAAGTATTTCCTGTCACTGAAGTGTATTGATTTAGCTGTTGTCAATGTAGTTCCGGCTATTGAACTTTTCTATTTAATTTACAGAAGGATGTGGGCCATGTGACATTCCAGTCCCCAGAGGAGGAATCCAGCTTAAGTACCGAGGTTCGGTCTGTCCAGCCTCTCCTGGGCTATGATTGGATAGCAGGTAATAAGTTGGGCTGTGTTTCTCTGTCTTGGAATTTCAGCTGCCTGTCTGCGCTGAAGGGTTGCCTAGAGTGTTTCTAGCAGTCGCGCTTATGATCTTGGTGTTGGTCCCTTCTTTTGTGTGAGCTCTCAGAAGTGCAGGCTGATTGATTGTTATTTTCTAACTTGTACTCTTCAGGTCTGATAGATGTGGACTCACCACTCTCCGAACAATCTGAGGAGTACTTTTTGGAACTGCAGAATTTCCGAAGGGTGAACAAAGAAGAATGTGTCCATCAGGACTGCACAGAGTATGTTTGTGCAGGAGCTTTCCATAAGACAGCAGATACTGAGATTGGATGGGGGAGTACATGGCAAGTCTATAATTAGGAGGTATAGTCTCAGAAAAACATGTTGAATATTTAGGACTGTGCAGAAGGGATTTCACAATGTGAAGGTTTGGAGTTATTTCAAATATTGTGAATGTTTAGTCATTGAATATTTTCAAGGCTGAGAATAAGAGTCCATTTTTGGAGAAATAAGAAATTGGGAAGGAAATTAAAATCAAAGGGGCAGATTAATTGTGGAAGGGCAGAATAGACATTATGGAGTTTTGTGACTTGGTATGATGAGTCAGTGGTGTAAAGGGGACAAAAGAGTAGGAGGCATCTATGAGAAGGAATAAAGAGGTGATATTTTGAGCTGAGACCCTTCATTCAGTGTCGGCCTGAAACGTCGTCTCTTTATTCCTTGCTGCCCAATCTACTGAGTTCCTCTAACATTTTGTTTGTGTTGCTCTGGATTACACAGAATCTTGTGTAAAACCGTGGAAGGACTCTTACTGGTAATTTCCTCTTTTTCTGGGGATTACAGTTAGTGATTGGTCAATTGTTTAGCCTTTGGAAGCTAGAATTTGGTAAAAATGAAATATTAATTAGTCATAAGGCTTTAATTATTTGGTGTCTTCAATTTTCAGGGAAAAGGAGCTAAATGATAAGATCACTGATCAAGAAGAACACATCCCCAACAGCCAAATTCATCAGTGTGAGTAATTTCTGTAGGGTAGCTGTGTTACAAATTCAAATTATAGTATGATTCATTGTTGGTTCAGTAGGAAATGACATTGAGATTTGTCTTATTAATTCCATTTCTGGCCTCAGCTCAGTTGAATGGCAAGCAGAAATGGGAAGTATAGTTATTTTCACTGCCTGATCAAGGAGAATCATTATATATAGTCAAAGCTGAAAAAAATTTTTTGGACTATAAAAAATAATGGTTTATTGTAGTTTGGTAGCAAATAAGTGTTAAACCGAAGACCAGATCATCCATGATCATATTGAATAGCTTGGCAGGCTTGAGGGACCATATATGGATAGCTGCTTATTCTTGAGTTCCTGTGAGGGTATTTGTCATGAGGCTCTGGGAAGCTATGTGTTGCTTTTGTTCAGGCTTCAGCATTTTGTTACCAGTTGGCAGTAAGGGTAGCTGTGATTCTCTCTTTCAGGCACACATTCTTACCGTGTTAATAGTCGCTTGTTTGCCGTCCCACTGGAACCAGCAGCAGCATGCCCTGTTTGCAAAACTCCCAAGTCAAAGCGTCCACACACCTTGGAAGAGCCTGCGTATATCAGGTGAGATCTTACCCATTACAGCAAATGCAACGTGCCTCTTCATCTGTTCATTCTAGTAATTTAAACCTTAGAGAAAAGTTGTTTATAAAATAGCAGATACTGTCCAAACACAATCCAAGGTGTGGGCATACTGGAAATTACTTTCCAAAAAAAATATACAACAGTACTGTTCTCATGAGCTCCAGGTTCATATTTATGCCTTCTAGTTTTCAGATATCAGATCCTCGTTTTTATTCTTCTGATTCTCAAATTGGCTTTTGCTTCTGATCTTTCTGGTTTACAGTAATTGAATCATCCTGTACAGAAACAGGCCCTTCAGCCCAACAAATCCATGCCATCCCAGATGCCCACTGAAGCTCGTCTCAATTTGTCCATTTCTTTATTTTAGGTGAAATAACATTAAAAGCCAGAGATAGATCAATGTCATGGCTGTATAGGTCCTCCAGGGCTTATACACACCCAGCTTATGTACATGTGAAAGTACATGAATGCCTGTACACATGAGTGATCATTTGGGAGATCGGTGGTATGGACCTGCCATCTACTGCTGTGCGCAGGCACGTTCAGCTGTGTGGCGAGTCAGTTCACAGTCACGTCTACAACTTGCAAACCTTTTGGGTTACAGGAACAGAACCCTGCCATTACCTGGGGAGGACTTCTAATTTGGATTTCTTTTTAAGTTATTTTCTAATTTTAATTTGCTCAGTAACAATTCCCTTGTCTGCATTTAGCATTAATGCTGGTGTTGCAACAGCTCCACTGGCTACATAGAGGAATTACAAGGACTAATTTATAAAGATAGTTCTGTTATATAAATTAGTATAAAGGATTTTGAGCATCTGTAAGATTGGTAATTTTTATATTTTTAATATTTATGTCACCAAATAGTAAGTTTGGTGTTGCAACAACAGGTACGAAATTAAAAATGAAGAGAAGCTAATTACAGTAGTTTCTTAAGCACTGGTTTCTACCAGGTAAATTAAATACAAAAATTAGCAGAGTAATGGGAAACAGTTCTGATATTTTGCATAACAAGAAATGATTATTTCAGAATATCACAGTCTGGAGTGGCTGTACCTTGAGTTCCTGAGAAGAGCAGGGTGAAAAATGTGGCGGCTCAGATCCCGATCTTCCGGTCTTCATTGAATTGAGAGTGGTGTTAGAGGAATGTTTTAATTTAAAGTTCATACATGACATGAAAGTTGTAGCTAATAAAAGTAAAAGGAGTGTGGTAATAGACTTCAGAAGGGCCGTGGGCAGGGTGGTCAAACTTGATGTAATAAATGTGATGTGATGAGCTTTACAGGTGAATGGTAAGACACTATCTGAACTAGCAGAATTTAAGAAATATTCATGCCAACTTCAGAAAGGATGAAACAAAAATACATTTGACACTGAATTATTGCTGAATGAATGTGTCAAATCAGTTATCGTTAATTAAATTCACAACTTCCTTAAACACAGAAACATAAAAAACTTATAGCACAATACAAGCCCTTCGGCCCACAATGCTATGGCCAACATGTACTTACTTTAGAAATTACTTTAGAACCACACGATCAATGCCTCTCATCACCTTATACACCTCCATCAGGTCACCTCTCATCCTCTGCCGCTCCAAGGAGAAAAGGCTGAGTTCCCTAAACCTATTCTAATAAGGCATGCTCCCCAATCCAGGCAACATCCTTGTAAATCTCCTCTGCACCCTTTTTATAGTTTCCACATCCTTCCTGTACTGAGGTGACCAGAACTGAGCACAGTACTCCAAGTAACCATTCCTGCCCCTGAGCCATCCAAGTCTCTGTAATAGCCACAACATCATAGCTCCAAGTACTGATCCACACTCTAAGCTCATCCGCTTTTTTCATGATGCTTCTTGCATTAAAATAGACACATCTCAAACCATTGGTCTGAGCGTATCCCTTCTCTATCACCTGTCTATCTCCCTCTCGCACTGTCTCCAAGCTTTCTCTATTTGTGAGCCAACTGCCCCTTCCTCTCTCTCTTCAGTTCGGTTCCCACCCCCCAGCAATTCTAGTTTGAACTCTCCCTAATAGCCTTAGCAAACCTCCCTGCCAGGATATTGGTTCCCCTGGGATTCAAGTGCAACCTGTTCTTTTTGTACAGGTCACGCCTGTCCCAATGATCCAGAAATCTGAATCCCTGCCCCCTGCTCTAATCTCTTAGCTACGCATTTATCCTCCACCTCACTCTATTCCTGTACTCACTGTCGCGTGGCACAGGTAGTAATCCCGAGATTACTGCCTTTGAGGTCCTGCTTCTCAACTTGCTTCCTAACTCCCTGTAGTCTGCTTTCAGGACTTCCTCCCTTTTCCTACCTATGTCATTGGTACCAATATGTACCACGACCTCTGGCTATTCACCTTCCCACTCCAGGATATCATAGATGCTTGGGATCTAGCCTCATAGAATATATGGCTTATCAAAAGTAGATAGAAGCATTGAGTGACATTTAAAGATGACTAGAAAAGTTTGCATAAAAAAATCAAAAAGGTTAGAGTTTCTTGGATTTATAATTATAGGCCCAAGGTTACAAAAAAAATTAAGTTACACTAACCATTATGAGTAACTGACCAGGCCTCATCTTCACATCTTTTTTAGGAAGAATGTTAAGGTCTTGGTGAGAGTTAAAAAATTAGTTTAAACAGTAATACCATGGAAACACGATTTCACCTATGTGGAGAGAGGGCAAGTATTGGGATTGTTTTCTAATGGCTAAATTAGATGTGATGCAGGCTTTCAACCTAAAATGTCGAATATCCCTTTCTCCCCACAGATACTGCTTTACCCACTGTGCTCTTCCAGCAGTAGTCCTTACCTTATATGCTTTTCTCTCTGGGAGAACAGAAGATTTTGCCCTTACTCTCATTTTCTTACTCTAATTGTCATTAAGAAACCCATTGAATGGCCGCACTTCAGTTCACACTCTGAACAGATAATTACATTGTGGGGCAGGTACAGGGAACAACTGAGATAAAATAGTGAGAGTCATTGAATGTTCCTGCTTTTTCCTTATTTATTGCAGTTTGAACATTTCCACTCAAGATTTGAGAAGTATTACCAAGTACTTGTGTTCTTATTAAGACGAATCTATGAAATGATCAGGCAAATTGGATATTTGTATCACTTTCAGGGTCAGTATCCCCAGATCAACTTTACTCCCTCCACATAAGTATAAGCCACACCGTCGGAAGAGCTTCAATCCTACTGACAGCTTGTCATTGCCTTCGGTGAGTTTTTACATGCTTATTTGCTTGAAATTTACTTATGGTATCAGTCCTCTTCACCCAATTAAACTTAGGAGTCCCAGCCTTTGATTGAAAATTTTAAAGTTCTGTTTCTGTTGTGATTCTGTGTTTTTTTGGCTGGAATCTATGTTAATCTCACTAAACTGCTCTCTTTATTGACAGGCACACAGATCTACTTTTCTTAAAACATTCTGAAAAGGCTTTCATGCTTTTTTGATTGTTCTCATTTATTTTTACAAATAGTTAAAGGATAAGTCAGCATTCTGATGATGGGTCTCATATACACATCATTAAACATAAGCCTTCTTAACTGCATCAATTCGAGTTGAGACACTAAATCTACAACAATTTCAACTCATTTTGCAAGGGATATGGTGCAGCTTTGGTCTCTGCACCTTAAGAAGGATACATTTGCCTTGAAATTAGTGTAGTATATGTTTACTGCATTATGGGAGTTGCTCTCAGAAAAAGATGAGTGGAGTTGGCTTATGCTGCCTGGAGTTTAGAAAACAGAAATGGAAGTATACAAGAATTTGAGAGGGATTGAGAGGATAGATGAGAAGAAACTGCTTCTCCCTCTTAGAGAGTTAGAGCTGGAATTAATAGTTTCAAGGAAAGCATGATTCTTTACAACTGATGAAAAATTTTCTTACTGTGAGGGTTTTCAGATCTTTGGAGTTTTCTGCTGAGAGATCTGTGGATGTTTTATCATTGTGTCTATTTGTGGCTGAGGCCAATAAATTTTCGATTATTTAGGATATTAGGATCAGATAGGAAAATGGAAGAAGTTAGGTTTAGCTGTGATCCTGCCGATTGGTGAGGCAAGTACAAGAATCCAAATGGTTAAAGCTTATCTCTACCATGTTGTAATACAGCACATCAATAATCAGCATTTTGTGTTTGAGAAAAGCTTGTAAGCAGATAACAGGTAAGGGTAGGGTCAGGTTTCATTGTCTGTTATACCCTGCCAGAATGTGCCTCCACTCTGTCCTATTCCACCAGGAAAATAGTGCCTCTTAAGCAGGATGCTGTTTATCGACTTCAGCTTGGCATTTAATATGCTCATCACTGAGAAGCTGGTGGGTAAACTGTCCTTGTTGGGTCTCAACGCCTCTCTCTGTAACTGGATCTTGGACTTCTTTACAGAAAGACCACAGTCAGTCTGTGTTTGCAGCAACGTGTCTGGCTCCATCGTGCTGAGCACCAGCGCCTCAGAACTGCGTGGTTAGCCTGCTGCTGACACACGACCGTTCTGCTAGATCCAGCTCAAACCGAAGCATAAAGTTCACTGATGACACAACAGTGGTCGCCTCATCAACAATGGCAAAACTGTACAGAGAGGAGATAGAGTGGTTTGTAGAATGATTTGAGCACAACAACTTGAGTCTCAACATGGACAAGACTAAAGAGATGATTGTGGATTTTAGGAAGATGCAGACTGACCACTCCTCACTGTGCATAAACAGCTCCTCCATAAATAGAGTTCGGAGCATCAAATTTCTGAGATGGCTCATAATGGATGATGTCAGCTGGTCAGGAAAGCACAGCAGTGTCTCCATTTCCTGAGAAGATTGAGACGAGTCAGACTCCCCTGCCATCCTAACCAATTTTGATAGGAACAGCATTGAGCATGTCCCGATCAGCTGCATCACCATCTGGTATAGGAATTGCAAGGCATCTAACCACAAGACCCAACAAAGGATTGCGAGGACTGCTGAAGGATCATCTGGGTCTCTTTTCTACCCGTCTTGAAATATTTATCAGGAGCACTGCGTATGCAGGGCCCTTAGCATTGTCACGAATCCCTCCCTTCCATTCCCAATCTCTTTAATTCCCTACAATCAGGCAGGAGGTATAGTAGCATTAGGACAAGGTCTGTTAGGATGAGAAACAGCTTCCATCCCCACGCCATGATAGTACTGAATCCCTGCCACCACCCAGATCTCATCACCAATGAAATGCCAGCAGTGTTATACTATTTACTTTTTAACTTGTGTTGTAAATGCATCTTATGCTACATGTCAATCTTCTGGAATATATTTTATTATTTGTTAATTTATTTATGATAATATTACTTTATATGTTGTGTGTGAGTTATATGTATTGTGTTGTGCACCTTGGTCTGGAGGAACGTTGATTCACATGGAAGTATATATTTATACGGTTAAATGACAGTAAACTTAAACCAAGTATACTGTGTGTAAATGTTGTGCTGTTGCAGAGTCTGATCTCACCCCATTTTTTCTCTTAGCATTGTCTTTTGGGCTGGGAAAATTCCATGCCTTCTGCAGCTCCTGTTGCAGGCACCTTAGACTTGCGCAGCGCACTGGAACACAAAAGACCTTCGGTGCTATTGACTCCTAATTGCTCCAATATGGTAAGATGCTAATAATTTTATTTGGTATTCTGCCCTAACCAATAATCAATGAAATACCTCTGGCCATTATGACTGAAGTATTGTGCATAACTTTGAAAATTATTTAGCCTCGTTGAAAGATGTCCAGTTTATTTAGACTATATTTATAACTCCTTCCCAAAAAAATGAGTAGACTCTATCTCTGGCTTAACAGTTTTACTAGGGATGAATTTGGCATACTTGATGCTTTGCCATATTTTACAGATTTTATTGATTTGCCACTTTAAATTACTTTCTCCTCACTTGTTTCACAACTTGCACAAAAAGCAAATTCAAGCTTTGATGGACTTCCCTCTTTTGACTTCTTAACTTCACATTTGAATTCTATTCACTGTGGAAAAATTTGCCCAGATCAACATGGGGTGTTTATGTAATCTTTGAAACTGGATTCAACTCTGACTTTGGGAAAATATCAGGTTATAAAATAAATGTAAAGAAAACGCAGGTTATGTCCCTAAATTATACACCATCCAAAAAATTGCAGGATACATACAATCTTAAGTGGGAAGCTAAATCATTAAAATATTTAGGAATAACCCTGCCGAAGGATCTTTCAACACTGTCACAGGTAAATTATGGGCCATTAATCTCAGAGATAAAAGCAGATATGCATAGATGGAATCTTATCCCCTTTTTAAGTTTAAATTCAAGGATAAATACTATAAAAATGAATATTCTTCCTCGGTTATTATATCTTTTCCGTACTTTACCAGTGGAGGTGGATGATAATCAATTCAGGGAATGGGACAAATGGATTTCCCGCTTCATTTGGCAAGGAAGGAAACCTAGAATTCGATATAACACCTTACAGTTAGGGAAGGAAAGAGGAGGTATGGTTCTTCCTTGCCTGAGAAATTATTTTTATGCCTCACAGATAACCCCTCTATTATATTGGTGTAATAGGGAATATAAGGCTAGATGGACGGAAATAGAATTTGGATTCGTTGACAGTTTTCCTCTACAGGCCTCAATAGCTGACAAAGGTTTGATGGCCCAGTTGGAAAAATTTAAAAACAGTTGGATAAATCTTACATTAAAAGTATGGCAGAAGGTGATTAATTCGTGTGGAATTAATAACATGTTAAAACTCTTCAGATGGTGTGCATATGATACCGAATTCCTTCCCAACAGAGGAGATAAAAGATTTAAATTATGGATAAAGAAAGGTCTTACAACCTACCTCTCATTTATAGATAAAAGAGTATTACAAAGTTTCCAAATCCTGCAGGACAAACATGGCCTAGAACACAATGACTTTTTTAGGTACCTTCAAGTATGAAACTATGTTAACCAGAGTTGTAGATATACAGACCTATCAACAGTAGAATTAGAATTTTTCAAGATCCTGAATTCGGCTTGCAGTTCAATACCTAGTAAATCAGTTTCTCGATTATATAATGCACTCTCCCATGCTAAAAGTGTAAACACATTGTATATTAAAGAGAAGTGGGAGAAAGAAGCGGGGTTGGTACTTTCAGAGGAGGCATGGGGGAAAATATGCAGCTTTCAGTGGTCCTCGACTAATTCTCTGACTTGGAGAGAACATGTTGGAAAAATATTATAAGATACTTCAAGACCCCATATCAGGAAAAATATAGAGATACAAACGTGACGTGTTGGAGAAGGTGCAGCTCCAAGGAGGCAAATCATTTTCATATTTTCTGGGATTGCCCTAATTTAAGTATATATTGGGAAAGTATTCATAGAACATTAGTTAAGGTACTTAGGTCCCAGATACCTCTGAACTTTGAGACGCTCTATTTGGGGCATGTATTGTTTCTTGAACAGAAGGAAGATATAAAGTTGCTGCAGGCCCTCTTAGCGGCAAGTAAGAAATCAATCACTAGAAAGTGGCTAAATCCAATACCACCTACATTAGAAGATTGGCACGAAATTATCTTGGAAATATTTAAAATGGAAAAGTTAACTTACTCCCTGAGAATACAAAAAGAAAAATTTTATCAAATCTGGAATAAATGAATTGAATATATAACCCCAATGCGAGCAGACTTTAGATGACTCTCCTAATGATTTATACTGCTCTTCTCATCAACACAGTAATATTGCTAATGTAAGCACCCCTAGTCTAAATGTTTACTGTTTTTGTTTTCTTTTGGAAAATAGAGAATTAATACAAGTAAAGGAAAAGATTTGGGAAAGGGATAAAAAGTGATAAAATTAAGTAAATAAGTACATAGGGATTGGATAATTATGTTTGGGGGCAGGAGCAAGCATGAACTAGTTGGGATATAAACACCTACAATGGTTGTTACATAGGCTTACATACAACATTTTGGACTAGAAGAAATGGTCCAGAAGAGATTTATGGAAACTATTGTTACTATGTTTCTTAACAACTAGTACCATTACTTAGCCTAATAGATTAGAATTACCACTGTACATAATTATCTATTTAAGTGTCTAATTTCCTTTTATATCATCTCAATGTGTACTTAAGAATGTATAAATAATTATAGTTTTATACATATAAAAAAATGGAAAAGGTTATAAGTGTGGAAAAAGTACATGATACTTGTGAATTCCTTATCCAAATAAAAATAAAACTTAAAAAAAAAAGAAACTGGATTCAACCCAAAGTGGCCAACATGTCTGCAAGTGACTCTGTTCCTCGTTTTGGAGGAATAAAATTGGAATTCCACAACTGACTGAACCCAGGGGTAACTTCCATTTTTGGGGAATAAAAAAGAAAGGTAAACACTTAAAGAGGAGAATGTAATATATACAGAGAAGAGTGTAAACCTTCACTGGTGATGCACTTTTGCTGTATTTTCTGTGAAGCAAAATTTGAACTAGGAACAATTTTGTGTGTGTGTGTTTTTTTAAGGGTGCAGCTGCAGTGTCTCGAGTGGCTGGAAGCACCAGATCAGATGAGTTACTGGATTTATCACGTTCAACTCAATACCAGTTTCAGAAACTAGAGCAGAGCCTGAAATTGAGGTGAAACAGGCCTCATTCACCCTTCTTTAGGTGCGTGTGTACCCAGTAGCAAGAATTCATTGATTCACAGGTACAGTTCCCCATCACGATACTAGGACGTATCTTATCTCTGAACCTGAGCTTTTCACTCCAGCTGTGCAAGTTTCACTCAATTGGCTGTTGTGAAGTGCCGAATTATCAGAAATGTAGAATGTCTGCTGAGGAGAATCCTAGGAAATTGTCTACCATTTCTGATTTTGGAATGTCTTTCTTGGAGGGTAAAGTACAGCCTATTTGGACGAGAGACAGCATGTATACCTGCACATACCACATACACCTGTATGATGGGTTGGCTGTCTTGTGCACTCATCTAAGTGCTCATTCATTTTGGCATGGATACGTGCCTAAGTATCAGACAATTTATGAATATCCCAATCGTTGCCTTGACTTGTGGGTGCTTCTCCCACAGTGGAGTTTGCATATGCCATCGATAGATGTTAATTCTTTCTGTGTTGCAAATATTTGCCATGTGTGGCAAATGTGTCACAAAATGGAATTGATAGCAAAGGAGATTTTGCTCTTATTTTAATATTTTTATGCTTTTAATATGGATTTAATGTTTGTTTTTGTTCATGGAAAAATCACAAATCTAATTATTTGAATTCAATAATTCAATAGGATTATGGTGTGGAAATGTGGCTGGGAATCCCACTCAAACATATTAATCTGATTTGGTTGTTGAGGGAAGCACAAGACTGAGTTACAGCTATTCCAACAATGTATCATTGTCAATTCATAAATTTTAGTTTCACTTATATTTTATGTATCCTTTGAAGTATTCTGAAAATTATGCTCCCGTGGCTCTCATTGAACTTGTAGTGAAGTTACAAATATAATGGGATAAGGATAAATATTGGCCAGGACGTTAGGGAGAATTCTTCTTTTCCAATAGTTAAGATGTCTTTTATGTCTGAGATAGGTAGAGACTTAATTTAACATTCAAAGAAAATTGGCATGATTTAAAAACTCTCTCAGTTTTGTAAATGAAATAATTATTTGCACTTGAAGTGAATGATGAATTTGTAACCGTTGTAAATTCTGAGAGTTTATTTTGATCACTTGTAGAAATTTAACTGGTGTGTATCTATCATTACCTGTATGCCTTGTGGAGGAATCAAGATTCTTAAACTGAGCTGCTAAGAGTTCACAAAAAGCAGTTGTTTCTGCTAAGTCTGTTTTTCTACAGGCACTAAAAAGAGACTCATTTTGCAATGTGTGTTCTATTCTGAATGACTAAAGAACAGACCAATGTCATATAACTGATAACACCTTATAAAGCCACTGGATGAATTATTACAAGTATCTAGAACAGTAATAAACTAATTAAATAACAAAAAAAGGGTTTCATTTTTTGTTCAACAATTTGAAACATCTTTGCATGATTTATAAGGTTTCCTGAAAACCTGAAAATTTGGGAATGGTCCACCAATAATCGTGTATCAGCAGAACTAAATGTGTTGAAATGTACAGGTATATTGAATGCAATAGTGTGAAAACTGGGCCAAAGTTTGGAATATAAGTGGCCACCACAGAGTTTCTGATGCATGTTTATTTTGTGTGGTAGTGTTTTTTGCAAATAAACTTAATATTTAAATTCAGCTGAATTGCATAAGTCTACCCACATCAGGGGTTCCCAAACTTTTTTATGCCATTGACCAATATCATTAAGCAAGAGGTCCATTGACTCCAGGTTGGAAACCCTGCTCTGAACAGAAGTCTTGGTATCCAGGATGATTTAGGTTAAATTGGTTGTCTGGATTAAGAATATTTGCACTTCTTGTCACAGATGAAATGCTGTGTTCAGAACTGTGCTTTTGGATGTCACAGACATAATAAGCTCCTTCTTAGTCAGTTCACAATCATGCATCAGTAAGTCTGATGGTAAATTAACCATTTTAGGAGCACTAAACTGCTAGATTATTCTCCAATATGAGTTTGTTGATGTTTTGACAACCTGACAATCTGGCACAAACCAAGCAGGTAAACAGTAATTAGATAGACTTGTAAAGTTGATGGGTAAAGTAATGCAGTTGCTGGTTATTAAAGGATATCTGAAAATTAAATTGTCTGTTTAAGAGGGAATCACATCGACAGGAAAACTTAATATGTCAATGTCTTATTAAAACATATTATTGGGCTGATGGTCCCTTGGTGTTGAATGAACTGAGGCATAAAGATTGTTAGATAGGAAGTTGGTAATTTGAAAGATGCAGTTAGGGTACTCCATTGGGGTAGCAATAGGACCAGATCATGCATAATGTAAAAGACAGTAAAATGTAAAGACTAAAAGTTGTGTTGCAGAACAAGGAGTACCGTGATTCAGCGATGAGATGACAGATAGATAAAAGGGGACTCTACCTGAAGAGACTAGTCGGCGTAAGAACTCAAAACCAAAGTCAAAATAAGTTTATTATCAAAGTACATATATATCACTACACACAACCCTGAGATACATCTTCTTGCGGGCATACTCAATAAATTCATAATTTTCCAGCAGTCGCTTGACTCAGGTGATCCTCCCCTGGACTGGAGAAAGGCAAACATCATTCCTCTCTTTACGAAGGGTCCAACCACCAACCTAGCAAATTATCATCCTTGATTTTGAAACAAGCATTTGCTGTAAACTCTTGGAGCTTATAATTGACAGCAATCTGATGAGGTACCTTAGCAGACACAATATTCTTGCTGACAACCAGCATGCTTTTAGGAAGCATAGATCATGCGAGTCTCAGCTTATCCTGACAATAAATGACCTGGCCAAGAACTTTGATAATAATGTCATCAATGATTTAGTAGTGCTCGACTTCTCCAAGGCATTTGATGTTATTCCCCACCAAAGATTACTTAGGAAGCTCGACTTCTACGGTGTTTGCTCCAAAACTGGAAGATGGATTTCTAGTTTCTTGAAAAAACATCTTCAATGTGTGTGAATGGAAAAAGTTCTGAATGGCGTCCAGTGTTAAGTGGTCCACCCCAGGGTACAGTGCTGGGCCCACATTTGTTTTTACTGTACAGTAATGACATCCATGAAAAAGTCACAAGCACCACCAGACTTTTTGCTGATGATTGTTTGATATACCGGCCAATTAAGTCAACTGATGATGAAGATGCTCTCCAAAAAGATCTTGATAGTATGGTTGAGTGGTCTCAGCAATGGTGCATGCAGTTCAATCCTTCCAAATGTGAAACCTTGTGTGTCACTAGGAAGAGAAAACCAGGTAAAACATCACATAAAATCCCAGGTGTCACCCTTGAAGAAACCAAACATATCAAGTATCAAACATATCAGGTATCAAAATCCAGAATGATCTACGCTGGAATAGTCAGGCGCATCATGCAACAGTGAATACAACAGGAGTCCTAAATTTTTTGAGACACAATTTTCATGATTGTTCAGCTTCAGTTGAGAAGTTGTACCTCACCATTGTTAGGCCACATTTGGAATATGCAGTTGCTGCAAGGGACCCATACAGAAACAGAAACACTACTTCCATCGAGCGAGTCCAAAGATAGGCAGCCTGATTTGTCACAAATACCTATGAGAGAGGAGCGAGTGTTACTCAACTTTTAAATTCATTAAAGTGGAACTCTCTCCAAGATAGATGTGAAGCACACCGCCTGACCAATTTTTACAAAATGTTAAATGGTCAGCTCGACATAGACTACCAATCCCACATCAAACCCAAACCTGTTAGGAGCAGACGAGGGCACTCAACTCAATTTGAAATGCTAACTACCAAATCATATGTGTATAGCAATTCATTTTCCCCCTGCACAGTTAAAGCATGGAATAATCTTCGTCCTACCACAGTCACACAACCAAACCCAATTAAATTTAAGCAACATACATCAAAGTTGCTGGTGAACGCAGCAGGCCAAGCAGCATCTATAGGAAGAGGCGCAGTCGACGTTTCAGGCCGAGACCCTTCGTCAGGACTAACTGAAGGAAGAGTGAGTAAGGGATTTGAAAGTTGGAGGGGGAGGGGGAGATCCAAAATGATAGGAGAAAACAGGAGGGGGAGGGATAGAGCCGAGAGCTGGACAGGTGATTGGGAAAAGGGATACGAGAGGATCATGGGACAGGAGGTCCGGGAAGAAAGACGGGGGGGGGGGTGACCCAGAGGATGGGCAAGAGGTATATTCAGAGGGACAGAGGGAGAAAAAGAAGAGTGAGAGAAAGAATGTGTGCATAAAAATGAGTAACAGATGGGGTACGAGGGGGAGGTGGGGCCTAGCGGAAGTTAGAGAAGTCAATGTTCATGCCATCAGGTTGGAGGCTACCCAGACGGAATATAAGGTGTTGTTCCTCCAACCTGCGTGTGGCTTCATCTTTACAGTAGAGGAGGCCGTGGATAGACATGTCAGAATGGGAATGGGATGTGGAATTAAAATGTGTGGCCACTGGGAGATCCTGCTTTCTCTGGCGGACAGAGCGTAGATGTTCAGCAAAGCGGTCTCCCAGTCTGCGTCGGGTCTCACCAATATATAAAAGGCCACATCGGGAGCACCGGACGCAGTATATCACCCCAGTCGACTCACAGGTGAAGTGATGCCTCACCTGGAAGGACTGTTTGGGGCCCTGAATGGTGGTAAGGGAGGAAGTGTAAGGGCATGTGTAGCACTTGTTCCGCTTACACGGATAAGTGCCAGGAGGGAGATCAGTGGGGAGGGATGGGGGGGACGAATGGACAAGGGAGTTGTGTAGGGAGCGATCCCTGCGGAATGCAGAGAGGGGGGGGGAAGGGAAAGATATGCTTAGTGGTGGGATCCCGTTGGAGGTGGCGGAAGTTACGGAGAGGCAGCTTTTCTTCTTCAAAAATCTCCTTCCTAAACCCACCCTCCGCCACCTCCAGTTTAAATTCCATGCGGAATATTTTGGAGGATCAAGAACCAAGAACCACAATGGAATCAATGAATGACTGCACCAACTGGGCGTTCAATCAATGCGCAAAAGACAACAAACTGTGCAAATACAAAAAGAAGGAAATAATAATAACAAATAAATATTGGGAACATAGATGAAGAACTTAAGTTCTTGAAAGTGGGTTCCAGTACCCGTCGGCCGGAGCTCCTCATTCTTGATTTCTCGATGTGGGGCGATTGCACATGCGCGCTGGGTTGCCTGGTTACCGCGTCCTGATGTTTAAAGATGGCGCTGCGGTTGCTGCTGGCGGTGGTGGCCTGTTTAGTGGGTGGGATGGCGTCGCAGCGAGAGGCGGGATCCTGGCCCACGGCGGGAGGTAATGAGAGAGGAAAATCCGGGCAGGGACGGTACTGGTCTCTGAAAAGCAGCCGTTTCCCCGAACTGACTAAGAGAAACGGGCCTCTTAACCGCCGTGGCACAAACACGAGGTCTGAGCAAGTCTGGTGTGTGTGTGCGGCGGACTGGGACCTTCTGTTCAGGGATTATTTTCATTCACCTCCGCACTCCATCACTCACCGACCCCTATCTTCCCTACAGATTTGGGTATGAGTTATTAACATTCCAGAAAATATTTTTTTTCTCCCTGGGACATACATCCCAAAAGGACTAAAACTTTTCGGGGGTGGGTATTTCTTGTGGAATAGGATCACTTTGCCGGAGTGACAGAAACTTCACACATTTGCTGAAGCGTTGATGAAGCAGACCCCAGAAACAAATTTTAAATTCATAATTCATAATTCATGAACAGTTGAGATCTGTCAGTCTTGAATGCTGAAATTCTAGGGACTTTCCATTAAAGTTAATAATTAAGGTTATAAACGATAAAGCTGGGAGTTTACGTACAAAGTTAAGTAGGAAGCAAAAAAAAACAAAGGACTTTTTTCTGACTGGGGAGAATTTCGTGGTGTTCTTCAATTATTGATGTAAGGATACCACTAAAATTACCACAGCAGGGCTTAATTAAAAAAATAGACTATTACACTGAATCCAGAAATCCTATAAAAAAGATGGTAGGAGCATATAGTCAGTCAGATAAATTAAGTAAACATATAGGAAATTGATTTTATATTAAGCCTTTTGGTAGGGATAATGAAAGATGAAATAATTGGTTCCATTTAAAAATGAAGGTAAATAAGTATAAGAAAGGTCCAGGAACCGATGGTTATGAGGAATTGGTGAGGCCATGCACCAGCCATGGTTGTATTGAATGGATGGGCAGGCTTGAACCAAGTGGCCCACTCCTGCTCCTCTTTCTAAAAGTCATGTATCAATTGAGAAACTGGATGGTGCGGTACAGGTATACAAATATGTGAAAGCGACAACATGATTTTGGAGATTCTTTTAAAAAAAAGTTTCTTTGCTATATTGTGAGAGGAATAGAGTACAAAGCAAGGAATCGTACTAAAATTTAGAAAACATTGTTTAGACCCTAACTCTGTTATTATGTTCAACCTGAGCACTTCATTTTAGTAAGGATATTGAGGCTTTTGAAAATTTCTAAACTCAAGAGACTTGAGACTTTAAAGAAAAGGTGATTGTTCTCTTTGGAGAAAGTAATGTTGAAGAGGAGAATGCTGGAAACCTGAAACAAAAGCACTAAGCATGTTTATTTTCTGAAATAATTGAACTCTGCTGAGTCCAGAATGTGCGTGGGTAAGAAATGAGGTCTGTTCCTCAGGCTTATATCGAGCTGAAATAAAAGCAGAAAATACTGGAAATACTCAGCAGGTCAGGCAGCATCAGCGTAATGAAAAACAGACCTCTCCTTTTTATTTTACATTTCCAGCAGCTATGGTATTTGATTTTAGATTCATGTTGACTTTGATTGGAACAGTTTTGAGGCTGAAGATGGACAAATTATAGTGGCACTGAGCTGGAGAAATAAAATAAAGAGTCACTGGGAGCTCATGGTCATATTTATGAACAGAATGAAGTTACTTTGTAAAGAGATCACACAGTCAATGTTTGCTATCAATGTGGCATTGTGAACAGTGAATATAGCATACTAACTTGAGAAAAGTACAAAAAAAGATCACTTCCTGTGGAAATCCATGTGGGGCCTTGATATGGGAAAGAGAGAAGGGAAGATGTTGTAAAAACTGGAATGGGTACTGATGGATATTGAAGAATTGCTTCAGCATACTGCACGGGGGAAGAGAGGAGTGTGCTGGTGGTGAAATTGTGTTAGAATGGGATGAGTATGGGGTGTGAGGGTGGATGGACAGGTGAAATCCAACACCATTTGGTTGGAAAAATGAAAGAGCACCACATAAAGAGGCCAGGAAGCATCTCTAGGAAGAGGTACAGTTGACGTTTCAGGCCGAGACCCTTCGTCAGGACGAAGGGTCTCGGCCTGAAACGTTGACTGTACCTCTTCTTAGAGATGCTGCCTGGCCTGCTGCGTTCACCAGCAGCTTTGATGTGTGTTGCTTGAATTTCCAGCATCTGCAGAATTCCTGTTGTCCACATAAAGAGGTAAGTTTTTCACACAGAGGGTGGTAGGTGCGTGGAATGTACTGCCAGTGATGGTGGTAGAGGCGGATACAATAGGGCCTTTTAAGAGACTATTAGGTAGGTACATGGAGCTTAGAAAAACAGAGGGCTTTTTGGTAGGGAAGCTCTAGGCAGTTTCTACAGTAGGTTACATGGTCAGCACAACATTGTGGGCTGAAGGGCCTGTAATGTGCTGTAGATTTCAATGTTCTATAAAGGGTACAATACTGAATGGATGAAGGAAAATACCTCAGAGCACAAGGCATATTATAAATGTATTTACAAAACATATAGTTAGTGGCCACTTTATTAGGTACACCTGCACACCTGCTTGCTAATGCAAATTTCTAATCAGCCAATCACGTGGCAGCAACTCAATGCATAAAAGTATTCAGGCATGGTCAAGAGGTTCAGTTGTTGTTGAGACCAAACATCAGAATGGGGAAGAAAGGAGATCTAAGTGACTTTGATCATGAAATGATTGTTGGTACCATACGGGGTGGTTTGATATCTCAGAAACTGCTGATCTCCAGGGATTTTTATGCCCAAGAGTCTCTAGAGTTTACAGAGAATGGTGCAAAAAACAGAAAAGAAAAACACCCAGTGAGTGGGAGTTCTGTGGGCAAAAACACCTTGTTAATGAGGGAGGTCAGAGGAGAATGGTCAGATTGGTTCAAGCTGACAGGAAGGCGACAGTAACACAAATAACCACAGCATTACAACAGTTATATGTCGAAGAGTGTCTCTGAGTGCACAACACATCAAACATTGAAATGGATAGCCTACAGCAGCAAAAGACCAATAACAGACACTCAATGGCCACTCTATTAGGTACAGGAGGCACCTTGAGTGTATAAGCCATCATTAACACACTACAAAGACAAACAGGACTCTATTATCCTCTGCTTCAGTCACAAGTGGAACATTAGGCCAATGTTTTCTTATTGTCCTACAGTAAAACAATACTGTGTGATTTAAAAAAAAATAGTCCGGGGATTGTGGACTCAATTACATGGATAGTCTGGAAGAGCTGGAACTTTCCAGAGAAGAGGAGGGATACTTTGTTAGATGGTACAGTATCAGGAAGGCATTAGACAATGTGAATGAAGAAGAACTGCTTCATGAGCTAAAAGATAAAAAAAAACAGAGAGGTTCTATTTTATTTCAGATAAAGCCTGAGGAAAACACGCTGTCTTCCATCTAGGCACACTGTGGATTCAACAGAGTTCAACCGTTTCAGAAAACGAGGGTTTTCAGTATTTTCATTTAAGGTGTCCAGTATTCCTTCTGTAGGCCTTGTGTTGGGATGTGGGGGTGGTGGGAAGGTGGAAAACACTTAAGGAGATTGGCAAAAGAACATCAAAAGATCTCTTTTTACACAGAGAGCCATAATAATTTGAAATTCAGTTTCAGAAAAGTACTGCAATCAGAGTTTTGGAAGTGCATTTCTATAAACTGGCATGGTGGTCAGGGGTGGAGGAAGATGAGAGTGCTCCACAGTTGGGTAGGTGTCTCTGTTGAGGATGAGCATCTGTGGGCAGGAGGGAGGCCGTGCAAGGCTATGGAGAAAGAGTCAAGGGCAGGACAAACTGGATTGTTCTTGTAAGAAAATCTGCCATGGGCTCAATGGCCACCTTCTGGACATGTAGTGTTTCTGTGATGAGGTAAAAAACAAATGATTCATTTTATGAGTAGATTAGATAATTAGATTGCAATTTTCGTACAGGGTGATTATAAACTTTTTTTTGCGGAAGGTTTAGTGAAGTCCGTTAATCATTTTTGTTTCTTAAATAAATCCAGGAATGAATTTGGAGGGAGAATGGGACATTGATCAGAACACTTCTATTTTATTCGGCTAAATACTGAATATGGGTTAGGGATGTGCTATGGTAAACAAAGAAGCAAGTTCAGAAATTAATTAAATCACTTGTTTTGCTGGGTAATGGCTTTTGTTTGAAATGTTTGACATATATATACACAAACATTTGTATTTTCAAATTACTGGGGGATTCCAGAGATTAAAGCATTTCAGCTGTAGCTTCTGATGCCAGGGAGTTTGGTTTGAACATCTGTGCCTCCTGTTTTCCCAGCTGGTTCGGACTTCCAGTGGACTGAGTGGGAATCTTGGGTATGTATGTGTGACATTGGCAAGCAAGGACGTATCCGATACTTCATCGTGTCAACAGATGCTGAAAAGAGCAACGTGAGCCTGGATGACTTCTGGCAGGTCAAACCGTGTTCCCTCACTGACTGTACAAAATGCCAAACCACTGAGTGCCCAGTATCAGAGAGTGAAGTTCGAGTGGCCCCACGGTTTGGCCGTCATTTCTCTCGGCCAGCTGCTGACATCCTGCGAGTCCCTAATGCCAAACCTGCTGCAGCGGATTCCTACGATAGTCTCCCAGTGATTGACGACGTTGGATAGGACAGATCACCACTTCTGGGTGGGTAATCAGTTTTAATCATTCAATGGAAATAAATCATATAATGAATCTGTTTAATTGTGTGTTTCATTGTTCTCATCTTCCCACTTATCCCTTCTAGATGGACAATGGAATACAACTTCTCTTGACACCAAAATAACCAGGCAACTGGTCTGATCGCTAGTTAGTAACCACACTTATTCTCCTGAGGAAGATCAGGAAGGCTGATTTCTTCTCAGTATTCTCCTAGGACATTGAAATGTATAGACCCATTCAAGGTTATTACCATGACAACTATGGATTCAAAGCTAGGAACTCCACCGTTGACCACAGAACAGAATGCTGGAAGAATTTGACCTGCTCTGTTCTTCTGGCAAATCCTAAACACAAGAGATTCAGCAGATGCTGGAAATGCAGCATGACACACACAGAATGCTGGGGGAACTCAGCAGGTCAGGCAGGATCTTTGGAAAAGAATAACAGTTGACATTTCTGACCGAAACCCTTCAACAAGACTGGAAAAGAAAATGCCAGAATAAGCCTGTTTATTAATTTCCATAGATGCAGCCTGACCTGCTGAATTTCTCACTTTGTGTGTGTGGCTCTGTTCCTGCAGCATTCTTTTTAGGTTATAGATCCAATATCTACAGTCTCTTTTATATTCAAACTCCAACCTTGTTCTTGTGTGTAGAAACTAAATTAAGCACCAAATGCACATGAAGTACAGCACAAACAGGTCATTTGTCCCTCCCAGTCCATGCAACGTTTACTTTCTGTGCACGCATTTGATCCTAATTGTATTTCCTCATCTTATTTCTTCTCCACCCTAATCTCAAATGCTGTAGTTTGTACTTCAGCCAATAAACCTGAATATGAATTCCATGACCTTGCATCCCTGTAAGAAGTTTCTCTTGATTATTGTTTTAAATTTTGTGCATTAATTATGTCTAAGACTCATCTTAACCTTCTTGATGGTCTAATTTTATTTTTGCATTTCCTGTACATGCAGCATTTGTATTTCCTGTAGATGCAGCACCCATGGATACCATACTACAGGTTGAAACGTCCTTGAAGCACTCTGTTCTATATTGGTTTAAGTGAGACCTAATCAATTTTGGTGTCCTGCAGTTTGCAAATGAGTAGACGCGAGAGGGTGATGACTGATTTTTTTCACAGAATGAAAGTGCAGATATGAACAAGTGCAGATATGTGAATGTCATTATGACTGATGTCGGTCTGAGACCCTGTGAAGCTATGAGACTGATCTGGGACAGAGAAACAGACCCTTTTGGTAACTATCTGGACTGGCTCCTGAAAAAGATGAGTGCCGGTATATACAGTAACTTAATAGCCAATACTTTTATTTTAAACTAATTTTGACGTGTGGAGATTATAGCTCAAACTTTGAGAAATTGACTGATTAAAGTATCTAAAATGGGCTAAAGATTAAAATTCACTTCAATGTTTGTAGGGTAGAATCATAGATATTGCAATGTAGATATGTAGATTTGTTTTGTGTTGGTTCTAGTAGTCCGTTACTCCATTTTACTATTTTATTTTTTCATTCTATTCTCTCTTTCCAGAATCTGCCTCAGATTTTCCTTTTGTATATGTTTTGCATTTAGATTGTCCCTTTTTTAAATTGCAACTTTAAGATATAAGCCTATTCTTTACTACAACTTTTGTTTTTAAAACTCTTTTGATGTTCAATTATTTTGTTATTATGGTCAAGTTTATCAGAGCGAGACCCAGTCTCAGTACCCAATTCTAAAATCTTACTGTGTTTCTACTTTTAAACTAGTTCATTCAATGAAACCATATTTTATCACTAACTGAAAAATGTTCGTGCATGGTTAAAATTTAACTAAGTCTGGGTTAATTCCCTATAAAATCTGAAATGCCCTGGCCTGCTGGTGCTTCTGGGATATCTTTATTTGACGCATTCAAGAAGATCACCATATTTTTGATCTGAGTAAAGCTACTGGTCCTAATCTATATAAAACTGTTATAGTTGACAGAATTTCAGATGGTGATGAGGAGGCTTAGAGGAGTGCAATAGATTAGCTGGCTAAGTGTTGTTGCAGCAACGACCTTGCACTGAACATCAGTAAAAGCAAGGAATTGATTGTGTATTTCAGGAATTGGAAGTCAAGGGAACACACACCGGTTTTCATCGAGGCGTCAGCTCATCCAGTGCAAAGGATGAGCTCCCAGATGTCAACATCTCTAAAGATCTATCCTTGACCCAACATGTTGATGCAGTTACAAAGAAGACACCACAACCACTGTATTTCATTAGGAGTTTGAGGAGATTTGGTATTTCACCAAAGACTGGCAAATTTCTACAGAGAACATTCTTACTGATTCCATCACCATCTGGTATGGAGGGGCCACTTCACAGGATGGAAAAAGCTGCAGAAAGTTCCATCATGGGCACAAGCGCCCCTTCCTTCCCCCCATCATTGAGGACACCTTCAAAAGGTGATACCTCAAAAAGGCAGCATCCATCAGTAAGGACCCTCATTACCCAGGACACACACTCCTCTTATTGCTACCTCAATGTTTTAGGAATAGCCCCTTCCCCTCTGCCATTAGATTTCTGAACAGACAATGAACCCATGTACACTACCTCACTATATTTTCACTTCTTTTTGTACTACCTACTATTAATTTAATTACGTATATATTCTTATTGCAATTTCTAGTTCTTTTTATTATGTATTGCACTGTACTGCTGCTGCGAAACAATAAATTTCATGAAGCATGCCAGTGATAGTAAACTCTATTCTGGAGTAAAGGGAATTACAGAGGCATGTGAGAAGGAGCTGGCTGAAGTTGATTGGAAGGGGACACTAGCAGGGATGTCAGAAGGACAGCAATGGCTGGAGTTTCCAGGAGCAATTCAGAAGGTGGAGGACAGATACATCCCAAAGATGAAGCAGTACTCTAATGGGGAGGACGATGCAATCGTGGCTGATGAAGGAAGTCAAAGACAGCACAGAAGCAAAAGAGAGGGCCTATAATATGGCAAAAATATTGGGAAGTTTTTAAAAGCCAACAGAAAACAACTAAAAAAGCCATAAGAAGAAAAAAGATTAAATATGAAGGTAAGCTAACCAATAATATGAATGAGGATATCAAAAGTTTTTTCAGATATATAGAGTTAAAGAGAGGCAAGAGTGGATATTGGTTGCTGGAAAATGACACTGCAGGGGTAGTAAAGGGGGACAAAAAAAATGGCAGATGATCTTAATAAGTGTTTTACATTAGTCTTCACTGTAGAAGACACTAGTAGTATGCCAGAAATTCGAGAAGATGCTTGGCAAGTTGAAAGGCCTGAAGGTAGGTAAGTCATCTCGACTAGAGAGAATATACCCCAGGGTTCTGAAACAGGTAGCTGGAGGGATTGTGGAGGCATTAGTAATGATATTCCAAGAATCACAAGATTCTGGAATAGTTCCAGAGAACTGGAAATTACAAATGTCACTCACTCTTTAAGAAGGGAGGGGAACAGAAGAAAATTACTTATAAGCCAGATGTTGGAGTTTATTATCAAAGATCAGTTTGTGGGGTACTTGGAGGCACATGATAAAATAGGTCATAGTCTGCATGGTTTCCATAGGGGGAAATCTAATCTGACAAATCTGTTGGAATTTTTTGAGGAATTAGTAGGCAGGATAGACAAAGAAGAGTCAGTGGATGTTGTTTACAGGTGTACTTGGATTTTCAGAAGGCCTTTGATAAGATGCCACACATGAGGCTGCTTAATTGGGTAAGAGTCCATCGTAGTACAAGATAGATACTAGCATGGATAGAAGATTAGATGATCAGCAGGAGGCAAAGAGTGGTCATAAAGGTTGGCTGCTGGTAATGGTATTCCACAGGTGTCAGTGTGATGTGTCAATGATTTGGATAACAGAATGGATGGCTTTGTAACCAAGTTTGCAGATGACACAAAGACAAGTAATGTTGAGGAAGATGGAAGTCTGTAGAAGGACATAGACAGATTGGGAGAATGGGGAAGGAAGCAGCAGATGAACGATAGTGCAGGGAATTGTATGGTCATGCACTTTAGTAGAAGGAATAAGACGAAGACCATTTTCTAAATGGGGAGAAAATTCAAAAGTGAGACACCCAAAGGGACTTGAAGTCCTCATGCAGGATTACCTAAAAGTTAACTTGCAGGTTGAGTCAGCGGTAAGGAAGGTAAATGAAATGTTAGATTCATTTTGAGAGGTCTAGAATATAAAAGTAGGATGTATTGCTGAGGTTTTATAGGGTATTGGTCAGACCACACTTGGGATATTGTCACAAAATGCTGGTGGAGGCAGCAGGCTAGGCAGCATCAATAAGAAAAAGTACAGTTGACGTTTCGGGCCAAGACCCTTCGTCAGGACTAACTGAAAGAAGAGGTAGTAAGATAGTAAGAGACTGTCCTTCTTCCTATAGATGCTTCCTGGCCTGCTGCGTTCCACCAGGATTTTATGTGTGTTGATTGAATTTCCAGCATCTGCAGATTTTCTTGCGTTCTTGGAATATTGTGGACATTTTTGGGCCTCTTATCTAAGAAAAGATATGCTGGCATTGGAGTGGGTCCAGAGGAGCTTCATGAGAATGATTCTGGGAATGAAAGGGTTAACATGAGGAGTGTCTGATGGTTCTGGGTTTGGAGTTTAGAAGAATGAGGGGGATCTCAGTGAAACTTATTGAATATTGAAAGGCCAAGATAGAGTGGATGTGGAGAGGATGTTTCCTATAGTGGGGAAGTCTTGAACCAGAGGGCAGAGCCTCAGAATGGAGGGACATCCATTTAGAACAGAGATGAGGAGGAATTTCTTTAGCTAGTGGGTAGTGAGTCTGTGGAATTCATTGCCACAGATGGCTGGGGAGACCAAGTCATCAGGTATTTTTAAATCAGAGGCTGATATATTCTTGATTAGTCAGGGTGTCAAAGGTTACGGGGGGAGAAGGCAGGAGGATGGGATTGAGGGGGATAATACATCAGCTGTGAAAAAATGGCAGAGCAGATTTGATGGGCCAAATGGCCTAATTCTGCTCCTATGTCTTAAGGTTTTATAATTCTGATTCTGAGACTGACATTTAAAATCCCTACCAAAGAAAAGTGGCATTACCATATGTTTACCTGAATATTCTGAAGGAACTCAGCAGGTCGGGCAGCATCAGTGGAAAAGATCGGTCGACGTTTCGGGCCGGAACCCTTCATCAGGACTGTAGAGGGAAGGGGCAGAGGCCCTATAAAGAAGGTGGGGTGAGGGTGGGAAGGAGAAGGCTGGTAGGTTCCAGGTGAAAAACCAGTAAGGGGAAAGATAAAGGGGTGGGGGAGGGGAAGCAGGGAGGTGGTAGGCAGGAAAGGTGAAGAAGGAATAGGGGAAAACACAATGGATAGTAGAAGGAGGCAGAACCAAGAGGGAGGAGGTAGGCAGCTGGGGGAGGGGGCAGAGTGACATAGGGATAGGGGAAGGGAGGGGGAGGGAATTACCGGAAGTTGGAGAATTCTGTGTTCTTACCAAGGGGCTGGAGACTACCTAAACGGTATATGAGGTGTTGCTCCTCCAGCCTGAGTTTGGCCTCATCATGGCAGTAGAGGAGGCCATGTATGGACATATCTAAATGGGAGTGGGAAGCAGAGTTGAAGTGGGTGGCTACCGGGAGATCCTGTCAGTTTTGGTGGACGGAGCGGAGGTGGTCGACGAAGCGGTCCCCCAATCTGCGTCGGGTTTCACCGATGTAGAGGAAGCCGCACCGGGAGCACCGGATGCAATAGATGACCCCAACAGACTCACAAGTGAAGTGTTGCCTCACTTGGAAGTACTGTTTGGGGTCCTGAATGGTGGCAAGAGAGGAGGTGTAGGGACAGGTGTAGTACTTATGCTTACAGGGATAAGTGCCAGGTGGGAGATCCATGGGGAGGGACGTGTGGACCAGGGAGTCACGGAGGGACTGATCCCTGCGGAAGGTGGAGAGGGGTGGAGAGGGAAAGATGTGCTTAGTGGTGGGGTCCTGTTGAAGGTGGCGGAAGTTGCGGAGGATAATGTGTTGGATCCGGAGGCTAGTGGGGTGGTAGGTGAGGACAAGGGGAACTCTGTCCCTGTTGTGGTGGCGGGAGGATGGGGTGAGGGCCGAAGTGCGGTAAATGGAGGAGATGCGGGTGAGGGCATCATTGGTCACCGCAGAAGGGAAACCACGATCCTTAAAGAAAGAGGACATTTGAGATGTCCTGGAACGGAAAACTTCATCCTCGGAGCAGATGCGGTGGAGACGATTGTTGGAGGAGAACTCTGCTTCCCATTCCCATTCAGATATGTCCATACATGGCCTCCTCTACCGCCATGATGAGGCTAAACTCAGGTTGGAGGAGCAACACCTCATATACCGTCTAGGTAGTCTCCAGCCCCTTGGTATGAACATAGAATTCTCCAACTTCCGGTAATTCCCTCCCCCTTCCTCTCCCTATCCCTATGTCACTCTGCCCCCTCCCCCAGCTGCCTACCACCTCCCTCTTGGTTCCGCCTCCTTCTACTACCCACTGTGTTTTGCCCTATTCTTTCCTCACCTTTCCTGCTTATCACCTGCCTGCCTCCCTTCCCCCACCCTTTTATCTTTCCCCTTACTGGTTTTTCACCTGGAACCTACCAGCTTCTCCTTCCCACCTTCTTTATACGGCCTCTGCCCCTTCCCCCTACAGTCCTGACGAAGGGTTCCGGCCCAAAACGTCGACCGATCTTTTCCACTGATGCTGCCCGGCCTGCTGAGTTCCTCCATCGTGTTGTGAGTGTTGCTTTGACCCCAGCATCTGCAGATTATTTTGTGTTTACCTGAATATTCGGCCAAGCACAATTCCCTCCTCAGCCTGGAATAAAGACAGACTTAAGTGGAACTGTTCTCAATGGGAGCAGCTGAGTTCCACTGCTTATAGAATGTAGAATGTAGAAGAGTACGGTACAGGAACAGGTCCGTCAGCCTACTAAAATTGTACTGACTATGGTACCAATTTAACTAATCCCATTGCCTGCAATGGTCTATATTCCCTCTATTCTCTGCCTTATTCATCTCCTTTAAACTTTACCCCTCTCGTCTTAAACCAATATAGAACATAGAACAGTACAGCACGGTACAGGCCCTTCGGCCCACAATGTTGTGCCAACCCTCAAACCCTGCCTCCCATATAAGCCCCCACCTTAAATTCCTCCATATACCTGTCTAGTGGTCTCTTAAACTTCACTAGTGTATCTGCCTCCACCACTGACTCAGGCAGTGCATTCCACGCATCAACCACTCTCTGAGTAAAAACCCTTCCTTTAATATCCCCCTTGAACTTCCCATCCCTTACCTTAAAGCCATGTCCTCTTGTATAGAGCAGTGGTGCCCTGGGGAAGAGGCGCTGGCTGTCCACTCTATCTATTCCTCTTATTATCTTGTATACCTCTATCATGTCTCCTCTCATCCTCCTTCTCTCCAAAGAGTAAAGCCCTAGCTCCCTTAATCTCTGATCATAATGCATACTTTCTAAACCAGGCAGCATCCTGGTAAATCTCCTCTGTACTCTTTCCAATGCTTCCACATCCTTCCTATAGTGAGGTGACCAGAAATGGACACAGTACTCCAAGTGTGGCCTAACCAGCGTTTTATAGAGTTGCATCATTACATCGCGACTCTTAAACTCTATTCCTCGACTTATGAAAGCTAACACCCCATAAGCTTTCTTAACTACCCTATCCACCTGTGAGGCAACTTTCAGGGATCTGTGGACATGTACCCCGAGATCCCTGTGCTCCTCCACACTACCAAGTATCCTACCATTTACTTTGTACTCTGCCTTGGAGTTTGTCCTTCCAAAGTGTACCACCTCACACTTCTCCGGGTTGAACTCTATCTGTCACTTCTCAGCCCACTTCTGCGTCCTATCAATGTCTCTCTGCAATCTTTCACAATCCTCTACACTATCTACAACACCACCAACCTTTGTGTCGTCTGCAAACTTGCCAACCCACCCTTCTACCCCCACATCCAGGTTGTTAATAAAGATCACAAAAAGAATTCTTTTGCATTTGACATTTTAACCCTGGGACTATCTACTCTATCTATGCTTCTCATAATTTTATATTCTTTTATCAAGTAATCCTTGAGTCTCAAATGTTGCAGTCCAAGCTTGTCCAACCTCTCCTTATAGCTAATACACTCTAATCCAGCAACATCATTTGCACTCTTCCAAAGCCCTCCACATTGTGACAACCAGAAAGGCACACAATACTCTAAATGTTTGATACAGCTGCAACATGATTTACGAGCTCTTATACTCAATGCCCCAGCCAAGGAAGGCAAGCACACCATATGCTTTCTTTAGCATCCTAACCACTTGTATTGCCATTCTCATGGAGCTATGGACTTGGACCCCAAGATACCTTTTTACATCAATACTCTAAAGCAGAGTTCCCAACCTTTTGTATCCCTTGGAGCCTCACCATTAACTGAGGAGTCCATGGGCCCAGGTTGGGAATCCCCGCCGTTTACTTTATGCTTTCCTTTGGCATTTGACCTTAAAAAATACATCACCTTAACACTTGCCAATTAGCATTACTCATCTAAAATTTTCAACTGTTCTATATCCTTTAACAATCTCCCTCACTATCCACAACAACACTCATTTTCATGTCCATCTGCAAACTTACTTATCAGAACATTGACATTCTCGTCCAAATTATTTACATAAAACAATGACAAGAGGTCCCAGCACTGAACCTTGCTCAACACCACTGGTCAGAGAAAAGAATCCCTCTACCATTACCCTCTAACTTTTATGATAAAGCCAATTTTCTTGAATTACCAGCTCACTGTGATTCAGTGAGACTTAATTCATTGGACTATTTTACTCTGAGGAACATTGGCAAATAATTTACAGAAGTCCTGGTAGACACTATCCACTGCCCTACCCTTAAAAATGATCTTAGTCACCTCCTCAAAAAAATTCAATTAAATTTGTCAGATGGAATTACTAAACCATGCTGACCATTCCAGTTAATCCATGATCATAATAATCCACAATAATAATATAAACAATGTTAATAATAATATTAATAACTTTATTTCTAGAGCTCTTTTCATACAGATGATGTAGTTCAAAGTGCTTTACAATGGGATAAAAGTGCAAAGATGAAAATAAAAAGTAAAAAAAACATGAAAATAAAAGACAAAAAGATGTCAGTTAAAAGCAAGGTTAAATAAATACGTTCTGTGCTGGTGTTTAAAAGTGTCAACTGAGTCTACATCCCTTATAGTTTTAGGTATTGAATTCCACAGTTTAAGGGCGTAGTTCATAAAAGCTGACCTGACAATTATCTTTTGAGGGAGATTCTTTAAATTTAAGTATTTACAAATACGAGTAAATCCTTTACTTAAGAATTTTCTCCAATAATTTCTTTACAACTGATTTAAGACTCACTGGCCTACAATTCCTTGATTAGCCCATGTTAAACACATTGGCTATTCTTCTTGTTTGTGGTTAAAATAGATATAAAGATACCTGTTCAATGCCCCAGCAATCTGCTCACTTGCCACCCTCAGCATTCAGTGATAGATTCCATTAGGCTTGGGAATGTATCCATCTTAATGTTTTTAAAGACACTCAGTGCTGCCTCCTTAATATTGACATGCCCTAGAATATAAACATACCCCTTTCAGATCCCACATCATTTATGTTTTTCTCCTTGGTGAGTACTGATGCTCATTTAGGACTTTTTCTACTTTCTTTACCTTGCTCCTGCTCATTAAACCACTGGTGTTGAGGGCAGCAATGAAGATCCTCCATCTGTGGTGGTGTTCAGGGCTTCCTTCACCCTGTCAGTAGCTTCCTCTTGGTTTTTACTACTGTTAGTTACGCAGGCTGAGACTCAGGAATACTGTTGCACTCAGATGTAGAGGATTCTTCATGGCTGATTCCATCACAATCTTGTTTTACCAGTCAAAGTTGTTAGCCCCGAGCTGTACCCCCGAACCTGGAAGATCAGTGGACCACTCTTAGTCTGGTCTCTGCCTACTCCTGCACCTATTTTCTATGTTTCTATGTCATCTGAGGTTCTCAAACCCTGCCATTCTTATCATTCATCTTCACAGGAACATGCTAGTCCTGAACTCCAACTAGCCAGTCTTTAGTAGAGTCGTAGAGCTACTAGGACTTGATGTTTCAATCCCTATGGTAAGTTGGCACTCTCGATGTTGGCAGTGGGTTTGGAGTGGTGACAAGGAGGGAGGGTAGGTACGTCATCGGGGTCATCAGGTGGGCACCCTCCTTCTTTGATGTTTCATTGATAAGCCCAAAATAATAATTATAACTTTATTTTTATAGCACCTTTCACACATTAAGATGCAGACTCAAATGCTTTACATCGATTGTAAAGATAAATCAATCTAGCTATAAAAATACAAGTCAAAATTAAAAATCATTAGTAAAGACAAATATTATATAGACTAAATTGTAATTGAATATACCAAATTATATGAATGTAATAGAAACATAGAAAATAGGTGCAGGAGTAGGCCATTCGGCCCTTCGAGCCTGCACCGCCATTCAGTACGATCATGGCTGATCATCCAACTCAGAACCCTGTACCTGCCTTCTCTCCATACCCCCGATCCCTTTAGCTACAAGGACCATATCTAACTCCCTCTTAAATATAGCCAATGAACTGGCCTCAACTGTTTCCTGTGGCAGAGATTTCCACAGATTCACCACTCTCTGTGTGAAGAAGTTTTTCCTCATCTCGGTCCTAAAAGGCTTCCCCTTTATCCTCAAACTGTGACCCCTCATTCTGGGATATTGTAAGTTTAGTCAAAATGAAAAGGAAGCATATGTGAGGTTTTGGAAGCTGATATTAGATAAGACCCTTGATGAATGTAAAACAGAAGTAAGGGGCCATAAAATTCCTTGCTAAGCAGGATTAAGGAACATCTGAAAGTAATTTACACATGCTGCATATTAGGAGCAAGAGTGTAGCTAGTGAAAGAGTAAGTCCACTGAAGGACAAAAATGGGAATTTATTCATGAAGCAAAAGAGACCTCAGGAGGACCAGAATCTTGTTGTGGGTTGGAGGCTTGTGTGCCTCAATGACCTGGAGAGCTCTGTTGGCTGGAAGTCTGGGCTTTATGCTTTAGCTCTTGATAGGGTCACCCATGCCAAACAGGTCAAAAGGCAGAGACCAGACTAAGAGTGGTCCACTGATCTATCAACATCAACAGGCAGCAAGTAGGCCAAATTAAAAAAGTTGTTTTTTATAATTGTTTTGAAACCTTCCACAGTACTAGCCTGGTGTTTTTCAGTAATTAAATGACTTCCAAATGTGACTTTAACCACCAAACTGCACGTCTATGAAGAGCTGCCCAGGACTGTTTCTGTGCACTCCTGGGCTTGGCCAACAACATATTAACTCACAGCAACAGTTCATATTTTTGTATTCAATCTATCACAGTAAGATACCTCAAGATGCCTCACAGGAGTTTTTAATGAATAAAGTCTTGTATAAACTATATAAGGAAATGTTTGGATGTAACCAAAAGCTTGCTCAAGTAGATAGGTCTCAGAGCCTGGCCTAAAGGAGAGAGTTGCAAGAGGTTAAGGGAGAGAATACTTGACTTTAGGGTCCTGATAGCTCAAGATGGAACAATGAAAACTGCGATACAGATGAACAATCCATTGAAAAGATTTGAAGCAAGTCAATGGAGAGAGATTTGAATTCAAGGATGATTTTTTTCTAATGATAAGAGCATAAAAAGACCGGCAATGCAGATTAGCAAACCCAGACTAACAGGTGGGCAACAGTTGGCGTCATAGATTTTTGGGTGAACCGATGGAAGAAAGCCTCCAAGAGAACCACAGCCTTGTCGTAGGGTTTGGAGGCTTGCGGGTCTCAATATCTCAGAGAGCTATGTTGGCTGGAATCAGGGCTTTATGTTTTGGCTCTTGGTAGAGTCACCAGTGCCAAACAGGTCAAAGGGTAGAGGCCACCGGTCCTCCGGGTTCATTCAGCTCAGGGCTCACACCCCTGACTGGTCAAAAAATTGTTATGGAAACAGCAGTGAAGAATCCTTTTACATCTGTGTGTGAAGTAATGTGGCCAAAGACAGAGAGAGAAGGAAAACCTTTATTGCTGCCCTAAATGCCAGAAGCATAGTGGGCAGTAACAGATGGAAGGAAGATGATAATGAGTCAGGAAGCTGTAATTATCATATCCAAAGCTGACAATGGCATGAATGAGGTTTCAGCAAAAGATAACTCGAGTGACAAGAGTAATGGAAACAGCCAGTTTTAGGAATGGACTAGATTTGGATTGGAAGCTCAACTCTTAGCCAACATTAAGCATCTGCCAATTCCTTAGACTGCACTTTCAGATATACTGGCTGCCACTGTCAGTGTAACAGATGCTGTCTGGTGTCTTGTATATAAGAACAGCTCTCACTGACTTTATATTAAACCCTCGAAATTATCAAAGAGTCAGGATGGAACATCTCAGCTGCTCATAACTTCACTATGGTAAACTTGAAATTTCTCAGCATTTTGTGTTGCTGGGAAGAGCTAACCAAAACTCAGTTAGTAATTGGTCCAATTCTGCAAATCTGAAAGTTTGCTTTGTCATCTCAATAAAGGGACAAATATAAGAAGATGATTAACAATTCTGCATTAAGAGAAAGACAAATTGAGGTTTGAAGCTCATGTTTTAATATTTGAGGCTTTCCGTTTGAAGTGCAAGTTGAAAGTGAGTGCAACTCATTCTGATTGAAGTGGAGTCATGCACGTTGCTTTGATCAAGGCTCCGATGTTTCACCATGATCTTGCATCATAGTCAAAATATAAAGAAAAATATTGCAGCCAATCATTAAACAACGCACACAAAAAATGCTGGTGAACGCAGCAGGCCAGGCAGCATCTATAGGAAGAGGTACAGTCGGAGTTTCAGGCCGAGACCCTTCGTCAGGACTAACTGAAAGAAGAGCTAGTAAGAGATTTGAAAATGGGAGGGGGAGATCCAAAATGATAGGAGAAGACAGGAGAGGGAGGGATGGAGCCAAGAGCTGGTCTGTTGATTGGCAAAAGGTATACGAGTCTGGAGAAGGGAGAGGATCATGGGACGGGAGGCCTAGGGAGAAAGAAAGGGGGAGGGGAGCACCAGAGGAAGATATAGTGAGAAGGACGGAGGGAGAAAAAAGAGAGAAAAGAAAAATAATAACAAATAAATAAATAAGGGATGGGGTACGAGGGGGAGGTGGGGCATTAGCGGAAGTTTGAGAAGTCAATGTTCATGCCATCAGGTTGGAGGCTACCCAGACGGAATATAAGGTGTTGTTCCTCCAACCTGAGTGTGGCTTCATCTTTACAGTAGAGGAGGCCATGGATAGATATATCAGAATGGGAATGGGACGTGGAATTAAAATGTGTGGCCACTGGGAGATCCTGCTTTCTCTGGCGGACAGAGTGGAGGTGTTCAGTGAAACGGTCTCCTAGACTGTGTCGTGTCTCGCCAATATATAGAAGGCCACATCGGGAGCACCGGCTGCAGTATATCACCCCAGCCGACATGTTGCCTCACCTGCAAGGACTGTCTGGGGCCCTGAATGGTGGTAAGGGAGGAAGTGTAAGGGCATGTGTAGCACTTGTTCCGCTTACAAGGATAACTTTCCCATCCCGTCTCTATACTTATTTATTCTCTCAGTACTAAAAGTGTATGAACTTGCATCCTGAATATCTGCTGATCTTGTAGGCTGTAGTGTTCCAAAATATTGCTACCTTCTGAATGTTCTCCTCATCCCAGTCCTGAATGTCTGGCCTTTTATTCCTAACTCTATGCTCCCTGATTGTAGACTCACCAGCTAGAGGAAAGAAACTCTCAGCATCCATTCTGCCTAAGAATTTTATTTGCTCCAGAGAGCACAGAGAATATAGGCTTAACATCTCTTCATAAGTTATTTTCTCCCAGGAGCAATGCAGAGAATATTTACAGTAACCCTTCTAAGGCATGTGTTTCCTGTCCCATTTAAGGAGCCCATCTAGGTTCAATTTCGACGTGGAGATGTGGAGTCTTGCCAAAGCCCTTTGTCCTCCATAAAAATTGACATAATTCCTCCAGCAGTTTGTGTTTTTTTTGCTCCAGGTTCCAGCACCTGCAATTTCTTGTTGTCTCTAAGATTAACATAGCATTTGCTTTCCTAACTAATGCTTATTCTTATACATTACGTTTTAGTAATTTGTCTACAGAGATACACAAATCCCTCTGAATGTACAGTTATGGTCACCTTTAAAAAAAAATTCTGCCTCTTTGCCATCCTTTCCACCAAAGTGGATAATTTCTCATTCTGCTTAATACATTCTATTTGACACTTTCTTGTCCAATCATTTGCCCCTTCTGCAGTTGTTTTATATCTCTATGCAGCTTACTTCCCCAACTAGATTAATGTCATCAGCAAACCTAGACTCTTCTGGGCAATAGAATCAGAGAACATTTATGGACTAGATAAGGCCATTTGGTTCATTTCATCTTTACTGGCCAATAAAAGAACAACTCACTATATTACACTTCCCTGTATTATGTCCATCAACCTGCAAGTCATAATTTTTGGAATACACATCCAAACAGTTTCATATGTAATAGTTGTTTCTGCCTTTTCACTCTGTCATGTACTAAGTTTTACACCCCTTACCACTGTCTGGGTCAAGGAAAAAAATCCTTATTAATCCTTTAAATTATCTGTCAATTACTTTAAGTCTGCAGGTAGTGCTGTTGTCTCACATTTCCGTTGGCCTACATTCAATTTTATCTCAGGCCTCACCAGCGTCTGAGATAACTGCAACACAACTTCACAACTCCTGTTCTTAGTGACCTGACTGACAAGGGCCAGTAGGTCAAATGCCTTTTAGACCTCCTTATCTACTTGTGGGGGTGTATGGGGTGGTTGGTCCTGACTAAACATCAGGAAATGCCAATAGTGATTATATAGCTTCTCCCACTCAAGGCAACTCTGCCTTCATGTAGGACTTAGGTCTGGGTGCACTCTGTCTCGCTGAAGGAGCTCTGTCTATGGTGAGTGTTTGGTGCCAGAAAAATAACCAGGCCAATGGTGGTGGTGTCACCTAAAATCACTGAAGTCTCCGGCAGCAGGGAGATGGATTCCAAGCTTTGGTGGAGGATTGTCTTTGTACAACAACAGCAAAGGTTGGGCGACGTTTAGTGTATGATTCCCAATGGGGAACACCAGTAGAGGTCAAATGCTGTAGTTAGATGAGCACTGCAGCAACAGAAGGCAATGGCAAACCACTGTTGAAATTTCTGCCTAGTCAATCATGGAAAGAAACAAAAGAAGGAAACCAGACAACAGCATGAATGGGGTTGATTCTAATCAACAGAACAACACTTCGCTCGATAGGGGTAGTCATGGGCTGCAGGTGACACCAGATTGTCATCCAGAGACTATAAGCAATAGGGAAACGCTAAGGGTAGCAACATGAACATCCGTACACTTTACCAGAAAGGAAAGTTCGACATCACATTAAATGAAATGAAAAGGTTGGAAGTTGATATCTTAGGCCTGTCAGAAATTAGATGGACCGACAGTGGCAAATTCACTACGAATAGTTCTCTGATAATGTATTCTGGAGGTCAACAGCGTATGTATGGAGTTGGAATTATTTTAAACAAACAAGTTTCAAAATGTCTTATGGGATTTTGGGCGATATCTGACCGGCTGCTTTTAGTTTTAGTTAAGTTAAGGGGTAACCCTTTTAGGGTTTTACTGTGGACTGGCAGACTACAGTATGTGTGCTTGCAACACTGTGTGTCCGACAGAGTGATCAGCAGCACTGGGGCTCCACAGGGGACTGTCTTGTCTCCTTTCTCTTCACCATTTACACCTTGGACTTCAACTACTGCACAGAATCTTGTCATCTTCATAAGTTTTCTGATGACTCTGCCATAGTTGGATGCATCAGCAAGGGAGATGAGGCTGAGTACAGGGCTACGGTAGGAAACTTTGTCACATGGTGTGAGCAGAATTATCTGCAGCTTAATGTGAAAAAGACTAAGGAGCTGGTGGTAGACCTGAGGAGAGCTAAGGTACCAGTGACTCCTGTTTCCATCCAGGTGGTCAGTGTGGACATGGTGGAGGATTACAATTACCTGGGGATACGAATTGACAATAAATTGGACTGGTGAAAGAACACTGAGGCTGTCTACAAGAAGGGTCAGAGCCGTCTCTATTTCCTGAGAGACTGAGGTCCTTTAACATCTGTCGGACGATGCTGAGGATGTTCTACGAGTCTGTGGTGGCCAGTGCTATCATGTTTGCTGTTGTGTGCTGGGGCAGCAGGCTGAGGGTAGCAGACACCAACAGAATCAACAAACTGATTCGTAAGGCCAGTGATGTTGTGGGGATGGAACTGGACTCTCTCACGGTGGTGTCTGAAAAGAGGATGCTGTCCAAGTTGCATGTCATCTTGGACAATGTCTCCCATCCACTACATAACGTACTGGGTGGGCACAGGAGTACATTCAGCCAGAGACTCATTCCATCGAGATGCAACACTGAGCGTCATAGGAAGTCATTTCTGCCTGTGGCCATCAAACTTTACAACTCCTCCCTTGGAGGGTCAGACACCCTGAGCCAATAGGCTGGTCCTGGACTTATTTCATAATTTACTGGCATAATTTACATATTACTGTTTAACTATTTATGGTTTTATTACTATTTATTACTTATGGTGCAACTGTAACAAAAATTAATTTCCCCTGGGATTAATAAAGTATGACTATGACTATGACTATTAACATTAGCATAAAACAAGCCAACAAATGATGTGGATGAAGAGGATATCAACAAGTTTTGTGAGCAATGAAAAACATGAAACATGGTAAAGTCACTGGACCTGATGAAATTTCAGTGGAAATGAGATAAGCCCTAGAAGATCTGGGCATTCTTTTTGAACTGATTAATGGAATATTTGAGTCTGGTGTATTGCCTGATGATCTCTTGAAATCAGTATTGATAACTCTGCCAAAAATTCCTGGAACTAATGACTGCGAAAATTAGAGAACAATCAGTCTTATGAGTCACATAATAAAGATTTTGTTGAGAATTGTCCTGAGTCGAATTAAAAATAAATTAAAGGCCAGAAACTTCTAAACTGCAATATGGGGTTATTGAGGATAGAGGAACTAGGAACACAATTTTCATACTACAAGTGCTTTCAGAAAGGTCAGTTGAATATCAAAAAGATGTTTTTTTATGTTTTATTGATTTCACTAAAGCATTGGACAAAGTGCAACATGAAAAATTATTTCAAATTCTCGCTAAACTAAACATAGACGGAAGGGACCAACAACTGCTTCAAAATTTATATTGGAATCAAACGGCGGCGGTAAAAATTGATGATAATATAAGCAGTTGGACTAAAATTCAAAGAGGAGTTAGACAGGGATGCGTTGCCTCACCAGAATTGTTTAATATCTATAGTGACATGATTCTCAGAGAAATAGAAGACCTAGATGGGATAAAAGTTGGAGGTGTTAACATCAACAATATAAGATATGCAGATGATACCACCCTAATAGCAAGTGCTGCAGAAGACCTACAAATCCTCCTAGACAAAGTAGTACAAACAAGTGCAGATTTTGGTTTAACCATCAACAGCAAAAAAAACAAATGTATGGTAATATCAAAACAGCAGGATACTCCCAACTGCCAATTGTACATCAGTAACCAAGAGATTGAACAAAAGACCAGCTTTAATTACCTTGGTAGTTTTATATCACAAGATGCTAGAAGTAAAGTAGAAATAAAAAGAAGAATTGTTATTGCCAAAACCAACTTCCAAAAAATGAACCCCATTTTTACCAACAGACACATTTCTATGACAACAAGGCTTAGGCTACAAAAATGTTACATCTGATCAATCTTGCTGTATACATCCGAAACATGGTCTATAACACCAGAACTCCAAAGAAACTTAGAAGCAACAGAAATGTGGTTTCTTAGAAGAATGCCGAAAATATCATATAGAGATAGGGTAACTAATGAGACAGTACTCCAACGTGCCCATACAAAAAGATCTTTAATGAGAACATTAAATGAGAGGAAACTTAAATTCCTGGGCCATGTCATCAGAAAGGGAGAAATAGAATGCCTTACATTACAAGGCCGTATGCCTGGGAAACGCGGAAGAGGAAGGCAAAGAAGAAAATATATGGACACTGTGAAAGAATTAACAGATCTTAAGTGTGCGAGGTATCATTGATGCTGCGAGGGATCGTTCGATGTGGAGAGCCACGATTGCCCAAGCGTGTACCGTGCAAGGCACATGAAGAAAAAGATCTACTTGTGATGCTGGTTACAGCAAACGATGCACTTGAACAGCTAGGCCCCTCTACTCTGCAACACATTGCAGGGCCCTACCATTATCCACATAAGCTCTATCCTGGCTTGGTCTCCCTTGTACTTATCTGGATCGAAAGCTATTTGCCAATCCTCAGTCCACATATTGTAAGTACACCTTCTACAACACCTATTTTAGTATCATCCACAAAATTACTAACCATTCATTCATTATTTTGTGGAACCAGCTTCCAGCAGAAGTGGTTGAGGCAGGTTCTATGTTGTCATTTAAAGTTAAATTGGACAGCTATATGGACAGGAAAGGAATGGAGGGTTATGGGCTGAGTGCAGGTCGGTGGGACTAGGTGAGAGTAAGAGTTCAGCACGGACTAGAAGGGCCGAGATGGCCTGTTTCCGTGCTGTAATTGTTTTATGGTTATATGGTTATATCTTTAGACATTACCTGTCCATTCATCGGGATTATGATTTTGTGTTAGGATTATGACTACATTAGCTCGGTGGTGGTAACTCATCCAGTTCGCTGCTTTGGATCGGTCTGTTTGATCAAGGCCGGGTGGTGGTGAGGGTGCTTTGCAGCGCGGTCCAGCACCGCCCAAATCTACATCCACACCTCCAGCAGAAGTAAAAACCTGCCCATTTCTCCCTCACCCTGGCCCACGGGTTTCAACAAGGTCAGGAGATCGCGAAGCAAAACGGCACTAACTCGCTGGGACTATTGGGTCTGTTTATTAAATAGGGGGAGACAGCTGGGACGAAAAATCAAATCAGGCGCCTCTTTGCTTTGAGCTTCACTTGTAGGAGAGCAGCTTCGGACACTGTGCCAGTGACAATGTGTTTACATTGGAGGCTGACTTCCACCTCAAACCTAGTGTTACTGGAGAGACTGAAAAATAAATTATCTGGCTTGGGCTGGTTCTAAATACAGACTATATTACGTCGGGGGAGATCTCTTTTCAACAAATGCTGCCTGAACTGCTGATGGATTACAGCGACAAACAGGAGAAAATCTGCAGACGCTGGAAATACAAGCAACTCATTCAAAATGCTGGAGGAACTCGGCAGGCCCGGCAGCATCTATGGAAAAGAGTTCAGCAGGACTCGGTGGGGGAAGACGTGGAGTCAGAGTGAAAAGGTGAGGGAGGGGCGGAAGAAACACCAGCTGATAGGTGAAACTGGGAGATGGGGAGAGGGTGGAAGGGATGAAGTAAAGAGCTGGGAAGTTGATGGGCGGAAGAGATACAGGGCTGGGGAAGGGGGAGGCCAGTAGGAGAGGACAGAAGGCCTCGGAAGAAAGAAAAGCTGGGAGGAGTACCAGAGGGAGGTGATGGGCAGGTAAGGAGATGAGGTGTGAGAGGGAAACAGGAATGGGGAATGGTGAAGTGTGGGTAGGGGGATCATTGCCGGAAGTTCGAGGAATCGATGCTCATGCCGTCAGGTTGGAGGCTACCCAGACGGAGTGTAAAGTGTTGCTCCTCCAACGTGACTGTAGCCTCATCGCAACAGTAGAGGAGGCCATGGGCTGACACGTCGGAATGGGAATGGGAAGTAGAATTAAAACATGTAAACACAAAATACTCTGCAGATGCTGGAGTCAAAGCAATGCTCACAACACGCTGGAGGAACTCAGCAGGTCGGGCAGCATCCGTGGGAAGGGTTGAGGCCCGAAACGTTGACTGATCGTTTCCACGGATGCTGCCCGACCTGCCGAGTTCCTCCAACGTGCTGTGAGTGTTGAATTAAAACATGTGGCCACTGGAAGATCCCGCTTTTCCTGGCGAACGGAGCGTAGGTATCGGCGGAACGCTCTCCCAATCTGCGTCGAGTCTCCCGAAACAGTAGATGACTCCTAGAGACTCACAGGTGAAGTGTCGCCTCACCTAGAAGGACTATTTGGAGCCCTGAATGATAGTGAGGAGGAGGTGCAGGGGCAGGTATTACACTTGTACCGCTTACAAAAGGGTAAGAGTCAGGAGGGAGATTAGTGGGGCGGGGGGGGGGGAACGAATGGACAAGGAAGTTGGGAGGGAGCGATCCCTGCGGATAGCAGAAAGTGGGAGGGAAGGAAAGATGTACTTGGTGATAGATTCCAATTGGGATTTACGGAACTGCAGCTCGATTTCGCGCTAGCTCCTCCCACCGATTCACGTACCGGCAAAATTCAAAGTGAACCTGCTGTGTCAATTAGAGCTCATTGCATTTTCTGTCACGTCGCCAGCAACCTCTGGGCAGCGAGGAGATGAGGATGCTGCAGCGAGGCTCAGTCCTGGTTTTATGGGTCTCGTTGGTCGTCACGGCGGCGCTTGGAGAGGTAGGTCAACAATTGTGAATCTTATTGTAGGGGCGGCCAGTGTATCAGGAACGTAATTTATAACTCAGTCCTTCTCCGTAAAAACGGGACTGAAAGGCATTTAAATTCCCGTTTGAATTGTAGCGTGTTTAGTCGGACCCACCGCTCTGGGCAACATTCTTCAAGATGAAAATATGTAATAATTTCGGATCTGCGCTCCGAATAATAAATAATAAGGACACGGATGTATTAAGACGAATTCCCTCTTTCCCCTATACTCTTCCCAGCTAGACGTTCGAGTTTGGCTGTGGTGCCCTCCTGGTTAAATAGTCAGCTAGTGAAATTATCAGCAGAAATTTCACTTGTTCAGCAGACCCCCCTCCCCTTTCGCAGTATGATATTAAAAAACCGCCCGGCCACTGTTTCTGCATCTCGATAGAGGCTTGGAGGGGGTCCCATCGGGATTGGGGTGGTAGTCAGGCTAAAACATGGTTGCCGTCAGCCCCTCGGCTGCCCCTCTCCACGGCCTCCGAACCCGCTCCGGAGTAAGACCTCGTAAACATTAGAAATGCACCTGGTCTGACCTCTGATCGTATCTGAGTGGTTCAGACCAGCCGCGGTCGGTTGGTGTTGCAAAGCTAACACACCGTTTCAAACGTAGGCGTCCATGGCAGGAGACTTGAAATATCGGGGGTAGTTGTGCACGAACTGAAGGGGAGAGGAGGCTTGTATGGTTTTTAATAAAAGAGTGTTGCTGGAGCGAATGGGGAAGGACGATTTCTTGTGAGTTGGGGGAGTGGGTCTCGGCCTGAGGTAGAACGAAGGAGGAAGGAGGGGAATGGAATTTGTTAAAGCATAGACGCTGTTCTGTAAAATTTTATATATGAAAATTAGGAATTGCCTGGAGCGAGAGATAACTGGAAGATAAGATACAGACAAAGCGGGTATATATCTTGGTAATTATTGACGGGCGTGGGGGGGGGGATGCTACATTAATCGAGGTGAGAACTGCTGGAAGTTTTTAAAACTTGTATTACCCATTTTGTAAATTTGCTGTACGAACACGAGCTTGTTCATGTTGCTCATCATAGGCTGTTTTATCTTCCTGGAATGGGGTAGCTGAAATCGGTAGATAAGCGTGATGCATGCGGTTAGGACATGTCAGATGAGACGTATCGAATGTAAACCGACGAATCTTCAAAATGATTGACTTCTCCGGATTTGAATAATTTACTTTCTGAGCAACAGATACTGTATTTATTAGGGGACGTTGCACGCAGCAGGCGGTCACTGAAGGAAAACAACGACAGCCGACACTGGAACCATTAAAACAATAGAAAATGCTGGAAAAATCCAGTAGATCAGGCAACATTTCTGGAGAGAGAAACAGTTAACATTTCAGGTCCAAAAATGTTGACTATTTATAGATCATAGATCATTTACGTCTGACTTGTTGAGTTTTTCCTGAACTTGCTGTGTTTATATTTTAGAGGACATGGGTAATCAATGTTAGTACTAAACTGATTACCTGCTGGTGATCAGTTGATCACAATTGATGAGCAATTGTCTGCATCATCAAACGAATCGTGTAGGTGAGGGATCTCAAACGTGTAGCGAATTCACACAGAGTTCTCTGCATTGAGGATTGTCCGATAGCTACTTATCCCTGGGTAACCCACACTATTTATGTTTTGTAACTTCAAAGCATTAAACTAATTCAAATGAAGACACTGGAGTCAGAAACGTCGGTCTGCTTTTTAGCGAGCGGCACACATCACGTGGTAGCACGGTGACGTATGCCATCAATGTAGTTTTACATGTAATCCATAATAAATTATTTGAAAAGAACAGGAATGCTTAATCAACAAGATACAGTCACTATAAAAAGTATTCACCCAACCCCCCCCCGGAAATGTTCATGTTTTATTGTTTTAGAGCATTGGGTCACAATGGATTTAATTTGGCTTTTTTGACACTGATCAACAGAAAAAGACTCTTGAGTCAAACTAAAAATAGATCTCTTCAAAGAGAACTAAATTAGTTACAAATATAAAACACATAAAATAATTGGGATGGCATTAGTATTCACCCCCTTCAAATCAGTAGTTAGTAGATGCACATCCGGCAGCAACTACAGGCTTAAGTTTGTAAGAATAGGTCTATTAGCTTTGCACATCTGGACACAATACAAAACTGCTCAAGCTCTGTCAGATTGCATGGGGATCGTAAGTGAACAGCCCTTTTCAAATCCAGCCACAAATTCTCAATTGGATTGAAGTCTGGACTCTGACTTGGCCACTCCAGGACATTAACTTTGCTGTTTTTAAGCCACTCATGTGTGGTTTGCCTTTATGCTTGGAGTCATTGTCTTGCTGGAGAACAAATCTCCTCCCAAGTCACAGTTCTCTTGCAGACTGTATCAGGTTTTCCTCTGGGATTTTCCTGCTTTTTGCTGCATTCATTTTACCCCCTACCTTCACAAGCCTTCCAGGGCCTGCTGCAGTGAAGCATCCCCACAGCATGATGCAGCCATCACCATGCTTCACGGTAGGGAGGGTGTGTTTTTGATGATGTGTGGTGTTTGGCTTATGCCAAACATAGCATTTTAAAAAAACTCAATTTTAGTTTCATCAGACCATAGGACCTCCTTCCAGCTGACTTGGGAGTCTCCCACATGCCAGCTGGCAAACTTTAGCTGCGATTTCATATGAGTCTCTTTCAACAGTGGCTTTCTCTTTGCCACTCTCCCATGAAGCTGAGATTGGGGAAGCACCTGGGCAATGGTTGTTGTTATGTGCAGTCACTCCCATCTCAGCCACTGAAGCTTGTAGTTTCTCCAGAACTGTCGTAGGTCTCTTGGTGACCTCCATCACAAGTCCCCTTCTTGCACGGTCACTCAGTTTTTGAGGACGTCCTGCTCTAGGCAGATTTACAGCTGTTCCGTATTCTTTCCATTTCTTGATGATTGACTTAAAATGTACTCCAAGGAATATTCAGTGTCTTGGAAATTTTCTTGTATCCATCTCCTGACTTGTGCTTTTCAATAACCTTTTTGCGGAGTTGTGTGGAGTGTTGTTTTTTGTCTTCATGGTGTAGTTTTTGCCAGGATACTGACTCACCAGCAGTTGGACCTTTCAGATCCACGTGTAATTTTACTACAGTCAGTTGAAACATCTTGACTACATTCCAAAAACAGATCTCCACTTAACTAGTTATGCGACTTCTAAAATCAGTTGGCTGCACCAGTGATGATTTGGTGTGCCATATTAAAGCGGGGGGGGGGGGCTGGGTGGGTGAATACTTACACAATCAATTATTTTGTGTTTTATATTTTTTATTAATTTAGATCACCTTGCAGAGATCTGTTTTCACTTTAACATGGAAAAGTCTTTTTTTTTCTGTTGATTTGAGTCATAAAAGCCAAATAAAATCCACTGTGATTCAATGTTGTGAAACAATAAAACATGAAAACTCCAAGGGGGTGAATACTTTTTATAGGCACAGTATTTACAAGATTACTCAAATATTACTGAAATGTTAAATACATGACACTCCTTCTGCTGAATCAATGGTTGTCTAGCAGAATATGAATTGCCAAGCTAAGCTGTAGTGGGAATTTCAAATGGCAATCTTTTTGTGGATCCTTGCTTATTTCCGAAAGGGTGGTTTACCAGGCCCTTAAAATGCAGCCCTCATTTCCTTTTCAGTAAACTAGAGTCAGGGACCTGCTTGCTGATAGTTACCTTGGTGACATCTTTCAATGACATTGTGATTGTCTGGATCAGAAGATAATATAATCGGAAGGGTTAGTCAAAATTGCAGATGTCTTCATGGGGACTTTCCTGGGAAGAGAGAAGAGGGAGTGATGCTTCTATGAGATTATGCAGAAATTTATTGTTCTTTGAATATGTCTTCAATGTAATCAGCTGTGATTAATTTTGCCTTTAGAGTGTTGTTTTCATTCATTGGCTGCTAGATTTCCCTTCTAGATTCTTGATCTGATAGGATGATGAAAACTGAGAGATTGTACCTGATGTATATTGACTCACAGGCCAAAGGTCCCATTGATGCTCAGCTCAAATTCGCAAAATGAATAGACAGTGCCTAATGTTTAAACCTGCTCTTGATACTTATCATTTGGAAATTAGAAGAACTACACATACTGGAAATATTCAGTGGGTCAGGCAGCTGATGAACTTACTTGACCTGAAATATTAGATCTGTTTTCTTTTTTACAGGTGGTTCCTGACCTTCTGAGTCTTTCCAACATTTTCCTTTTTTACTTTTTCTTAGAAGTTGGCACAACATTGTGGGGCGAAGGGCCTGTATTGTGCTGTACTCTTCTGTATCTCCAGTATGGAGGCACTGGACCGTATGGCCAGGGAACAGGAGGAGAAAGTCTGTAAAAGAGATTGCAGATGTTGGTTTTGATGTAGGACTTTGAGCTGGAACATTGACAAATTCTCTCCTCCTCCCAATGCTGCTTGACCTGCTGAGTACCTTCGGAAGATTGTGCATTTCTCTGGAGGCATTGTATCCTTCTAAGAAAGGCAAAATCTCCACATCTTCAGCTTTACTGTGCTAATTACCTGAACAGGTAGAAATTGGCTTACTGATGGTGGATGACAAATTGGTTTGATCCACACTTAGGTTCACATGCAGCCAGCAGGGAAGGCAAATTGAATGAGGATTTTATACAGGTCTATATATATAAGATTTTTAAAAATTGAATGGGGCTTTAATGTGACCACACTTGAGTTACTGCATGTGGATTTGGTCACAAAAAAAAAACCACATGCCTTGGGATCTGTGCAGCATAGATTTACAGTAACACACATCAAAGTTGCTGGTGAACGCAGCAGGCCAAGCAGCATCTATAGGAAGAGGCGCAGTCGACGTTTCAGGCCGAGACCCTTCGTCAGGACTAACTGAAGGAAGAGTGAGTAAGGGATTTGAAAGCTGGAGGGGGAGGGGGAGATGCAAAATGATAGGAGAAGACAGGAGGGGGAGGGATGGAGCCGAGAGCTGGACAGGTGATAGGCAAAAGGGGATACGAGAGGATCATGGGACAGGAGGTCCGGGAAGAAAGACGGGGGGGGGGTGACCCAGAGGATGGGCAACAGGTATATACAGAGGGACAGAGGGAGAAAAAGGAGAGTGAGAGAAAGAATGTGTGCATAAAAATGAGTAACAGATGGGGTACGAGGGGGAGGTGGGGCCTAGCGGAAGTTAGAGAAGTCAATGTTCATGCCATGAGGGGCCCCACCTCCCCCTCGTACCCCATCTGTTACTCATTTTTATGCACACATTCTTTCTCTCACTCTCCTTTTTCTCCCTCTGTCCCTCTGTATATACCTCTTGCCCATCCTCTATGTCACCCCCCCCCGTCTTTCTTCCCGGACCTCCTGTCCCATGATCCTCTCGTATCCCCTTTTGCCTATCACCTGTCCAGCTCTCGGCTCTATCCCTCCCCCTCCTGTCTTCTCCTATCATTTTGCATCTCCCCCTCCCCCTCCAGCTTTCAAATCCCTTACTCACTCTTCCTTCAGTTAGTCCTGACGAAAGGTCTCGGCCTGAAACGTCGACTGCGCCTCTTCCTATAGATGCTGCTTGTCCTGCTGCGTTCACCAGCAACTTTGATGTGTGTTGCTTGAATTTCCAGCATCTGCAGAATTCCTGTTGTTTGCGTTATAGATTTACAGTAATGTGCCAAAGTTTTAGGCACAGTACTACAGTAATTTTATGTATTTCACTGTACTACTGCCGCAAAATAAAACAAAACCAATTTCATGACATATGTGAGTGATGATAAACTTGATTCTGATATGGATTTCTATTGTGGACTGAAGGGGTGGGGAGGGGGCAATCATAGTTCAAGAAAGAGGAAGAGAGAGGGGAGGAGGCAGAAAGCACCAGAGAGACATTCTGTAATGATCAATAAACCAATTGTTTGGAATCAAATGACCTTGCCTGGTGTCTCAGGGCTGGGTGTGTCTGCACCTGTGCCACCCCCACCCTGGCACTCTGCCACCTGCCCTACACTCTTCGTGTGGCACCCCACCCTCAACATTCCCAACATGTTTTGCTTCTGCCAGATTTGCAAACTCTCTCACCACTCTGTGTTGACAAATACAATACCATGCACCCCAGCTATAAATGTGTGCACAGTACTGTTGATTCCTTAGATGAGGAGGTTGTCCAATGGACAGTCAATCATGTTTGAGTTTAGAAATAAGACTAGTTTCATTGAAACCTTAAGTTTAGAAAGCATGTCAGTGTAGTGTCTGACAGGAATATTTTTCCATCAGGAGAGTCTAGAACAAAGGGGCACATCAAGTACCAAGACATAGGTAAGGAGAACATTATTTACTTAATGATTATGAATCCTGATAATTATGTACCCAAAGAATTGATAAATCTATCAATCTTTGAGTATAGTCAGAACTGACATAGATAGATTTTTGGACTATTAACAAACCAAAGGACATTAAGAAAGGGTGAAAAGTTGACCAATATAATATGAGCCATAATCTCACTGGGCTGTGAAGTGGAGAACCTACTCCTGTCTCTTTTTTTGTTAGTGTTTCCCTACCATCTTGTTGGTGCTGAGAGCATGACGTAAAGCAGAGTTAAAAGGCTTTGAATTCCCTCCTCAGCTAGTCAAGTTCATCGTTGGGAGTCCTCAAACTCTAGGTGGAAGATTTGATAGAGTTTGCAGATGACCACGCCTAATATTACTTTGAAAGACTAGCAATGTTCAATTGGAGTGTAACTACATTTGAAAATATTTAAAAGCATCTGAGATGATTAATTCACCTGGAGAGGTAATTCTACTTTTGATGCAGCAAGAATCCACGAAGTATATCAGTACATGAATCTATCTCAGTGATGTTCATTGAGGGAGAAGTGATGGCTGCAGGTATCTGGTGAGATTTCATCACTCAAGCAATGAGGTCTACTATACCTACCTGAAGGTGCACATGTCACCTTGGTTTATATTCTCATCCAAAAGACATCTCCACTGCTAATCCTGCACTTTCTCAGTAGCATTCCTCGACTCCTCTTTGCGTTGCTACAGGAGGGAGGTACAGGAGCCTGAAGGCACGCACTCAGTGATTCAGGAACAGCTTCTTCCCCTCTGCCATCCGATTTCTAAATGGGCATTGAAACCACGAACACTACCTCACCACTTTTTATTTATTTCTGTTTTTGCACAACTCAGTCTAACTTAGCAATTTAATATACATATATATAAGTACTTACTATAAGTCAGGTGTTTTTCTATATTTGTCATGTATTGCAATGGACTGTAGTCACAAAGTTTACAAATTTCACGACATAATGCCACCAATATTAAACCTGATTCTGATTCTGACACTGATGCCAATTTAGATTATAATTTCTGTTATAAGAACATGCAAAAAGGCTTGAGAGTGTAAGATGATCCCTTTGTAAAGCTGAACCAATGTTTTGCTTTTTTGTTTTAAGATAAAATGATGCCGTTGAAATTTTACGGAGACGCAACTGCCCAGATATGCTCATGGAACAAGGATTTCTCTGAAATGTCACGAGTGATTTAAAAGCAAGCAGGTCTTGTCATGGCTGTACTGAGCACAGCACTAACGTATGCAAACCAGCCCATCCCCAACTCAATTCTGTAGGTCCATTGAAATGGAAATTGAATAAAGTTGTACTGTACTTTATACAATGAATCATCGGCATTGCAGAACCATCCCTGGGGGTATATCTCAGCAGGGCGTTGGGAGTGCGTGGAAGGGTTGGAGGGGCACTCTGGGGTTGTGTCGAGGCGCTGCTGGGGACAGGACCTGGAGCTGTCACAGCTTGAGGAGGGTTAGGTTTCATTCGGCTACATGTTGGCCTCTGTGCAGATGGTTAGGCTTCTCCAGAGCTGGATTTCCAACCTGAGGCTCAGACCAGAGAGAATTAGAGTCAGTAGGGAATTAGAGTGGCTCTGATTCTTCTCATGGTATGAATCATTCTTGCCCCTTTTAGCTCTCAGGCTGAAACTACAGATCCTTTAAATGAATCACTGCAGATATCACCCTTATCTCCAGACGGGCATCACCCTCGTCCTGTGTTTCGGACAGTTGTCATGTTCCACATCATCCTTCTTTGCCGACACTGTAGCCTTCATTCCCGAACAGATACACATTGTTACTACAGACAGTCCAACCCTAACTCCTGGTCACACTCTCACCTCTGTCTGCATACTTGGCCTCAAAACGTCGCACTTGAAGCAATCTCCTTGAGACAAGTGTCATATTGTTCTTGGGCAACGTGTATTTCCCTGCCTCCCAATGACACATCAGCCCAAAACACCCCCACTGTCCCACAAAAGCCACATACCCAATGATGTCAGCCATAGCATTATCCAGATGTCACCCACCCCTTCTGACAACCTTCAGTTCCAATGTCAACATCACTGTTCAAAGTTAAATTTATTATCAAAGTACATGCATGTCACCACATCCAACACTGAGGTTGTTTGTCCTGCGGGCATACTCCGCAAATCTACAGAACAGTAACTGTAAACAGGATCAATAAACAACAAACTGTGCAAATGCAAATATAAATAAATAGCAATAAATAATGAGAGCATGAAATAACAAGATAAAGAGTCTTTAAAGTGAGATAATTTGTTGTGGGAATGCTAGAAATAGAGTGAGTGCAGTTATCTCTGTTTGCTCAAGAGCCTGATTGCTGAGGGGTAGTAACTGTTCTGGAACCTGGTGGTGCGAGTCCTGAGGCTCCTGTACCTTCTACCTGATGGCAGCGGTGAGAAAAGGGCGTGGCCTGGGTGGTGAGGAACTTTGATGAAGGACGCTGCTTTCCTACAACAGCATTTCATGTAGATGTGCTCAATGGCTGGGAGGATTTAACCCGTGATGTACTGGGCCAAATCCACTACCTTCTGTAGGATTTTCCGCTCAAAGGCTTTGGTATTCCCACACCAGGCTGTAAAGCAGCCACTTGGCACACTTTCCATCACCCATCTATCGAAGTTTGTCAAAGTTCTTGATGACATGTTGAATCTCTGCAGACTCCTGAGGACGTAGAGGCACTGTCGTGCTTTCCTTGCAATTACATTTATATGATGGGTCCAAGGCAGGTCCTCTGAGATGGAGTCACCCAGGAACTTAAAGTTACTGACCCTCTCCACCTCTGATCATCTGATAAGTACTGGCTCATGGACCTCTGGTTTCCCTCTCCTGAAGTCTTCGATCAGTTCCTTGGTCTTGCTGAGGTTGTTGTTGTGACACCACTCAGCCAAGTTTTCACTCTCCCTCCTGTATGCTGACTCATCAGCCCCTTTGATTCGGCCCACAGCAGTTTTACCTTTTAACATCATCCTCACCCCCAGGTGCACCGCGACCTTGAACGCTCCTGTTCTTGCCCTCACTTCTCTGCCCCTGTGACCATGCCAGCATCATTCTTGTGTCTTGCCAACTCAGCAGCAACATCACCTCCACCTTCACATGACCTCCAGCCCCCACTCCCATCTTCAAGGTCAGCCTTGTCTACACTCTTCCCCCCATTACAATCTCAGCAATGCCTTGTGTCTTAATCATTAATGTGTATGAAACATGCGTGGGATTAGATGCTGAATTCCTTGGAATCCCACTAGTATCATAAACACACATCACTGATTATCCTTTTCTTGTTCCCACTGACTTCAGATTGAATTTACTCATTTTCCTTGGTTCCCTTGGGGGTTTTATCATTTTAACAGTCCTGACAGCTACCGTTATTTATCCTAACGTTATTTATACATTGCCTTTGTTTTCAACATCACCTTTATTCATGTTCCTGTGATGGTCTTACCTTTCAGTCCAACTAGTGCAGGGGTTCCCAACCATTTTTTTTAAGCCATGGACCCGTACCGTTAACCGAGGGGTCCATGGACTCCAGGAATTAGTGTAATGTCCTCACTGGACGACAGTTCGCCTGAGTTTGTAAGTAGGAGAGTGTCTCTCATTGGGACAGGCAGAGAGGATAGGATGCAAAAACTGTAAAATGTACCTCGGTTAAACAGGCAGATTTAATTAAGGACAGTATGTGGCTGTGCTGATCAGTGGAAGACTTGTTCTACTGAGGCTGCTGACTCTAGTCTCAACCATCTCTTGCAGGCCATGGAAAGTGCCCTTGGGCAATCTGCTATAGGGGGAGAAGTGCAATTTTTAAACTCCAAGGGTTTATTTGCCTTTGTATTCATATTTATTGTTTTTGTTTGTGTTCTTTGTGCTTATTGTGTTACTTTTTAATACTGCATCAGATCCGGAGTAACAATCGTTTTGTCCTCCTTTATACTTGTGTTCTGAAGAATACCAATAAACAGTCTTGAATCTTGAACCTATTTCCAGCACAAGAGATTCTGCAGTTGCTGGAGCTCTTGAGCAACACGCACAAAAAGCTGGAGGAACTGAGTAAGTCGAGCAGTATCTCTGGAGGCAAATATACAGTCAACATTTCGGGCTAAGACCCCTCATTACCCAGAACTCTGACTGTTTGTTTCCCTCCATAAACGCTATCTGATTTGCTGAGTTCCTCCAGCATTTTGTGTGCTTGGGTCTCCTCCGATTTGTGTGCAAATTCCCCTGCTCTGCGGTGCCCTCATTGTATGCTGCACCAGTGTGAGGTTAATTTAGACCATTTAACCTGAACTCTGCTAGACAATACAGAGAACTTTCTTTTTGTTTAGTTTTAACCAACTGTGTGACCTATAACTTGATGGAAATTCTTCCCGTCTACGATTTGCATACCGCTTATTGGTAAAGTACTGTCGATATTGTGGAGAGAAACAGCCAGAGGTGAAACCGTAATAAATTTTACAAACTCTGTTTTTAAGTTAATTTCATCAAGTTTCCAAATGAGACATTTTCCACTGGACCCTTTTCACAATGAACAAATGAGATGGAACTTTTAAGTTCTGTCCGACGCACTGAATTGTGAACAATAAGGTCATTTGGGGCAGCCTTATGATCCATTGTCTTATAATCTTATGATCTGATTTTGTGGTTGCGCCCTCCCTTCCCCCAGCCTTCCTTCTGCACCCCCCACCCCCCCCCGGCCTCAAACTTAAAATCTTGGCAATTGCAGTTCCCTTTTTAGGAACCAGAACATTTGCCCTTGGCGCATTAATAGCTCCTTCATGCCCACCAGAATGGAATATGGTGTTCAGCTCAGGTTTGGTATTGCGGAGGAGCTGAGGGTTTCTGGAAACTGAATAGGTTTGGATTTAGTAGCTGCTTTCTGTAGTGACTTGAAAAGCTGTATCTTTATCCCTGAGAGTGGATGTACTGGATAGTGGGTAATTCTGGAATAACGGCCAATTCTCTCTTTCTCTCACATGTCAGCAACAAAATGGCAAGTCCTGTAAGGAGACTGAATACTATAACCAAGCTGCAGATCGGTGCTGCTCCTTGTGTCCTCCAGGTATGTGTCATCCCTCGCTCCCTGAACACCTGCCATAAAACACGTGGGTCTTTTGTCTCACAGCCTCTTGGTGTCCTAAATCCATACCAATGGAAAGGTTTGTGCTCGGTAACAAATTCATCCAAAACAATGCATGGAGCACTGGAATGAGCACAGCAACCAGTTACAGAACAGAACTCTCTGCACTGTCCCATCAAAGTACGTATAAATCATATAACCTTGAGATTTGTCTGCTGACAGGCAGCCACAAAACAAGAAACCATTTTAAAAAAAAGACCCAATACGCAGAGAGAGAGAAAAAAGACAGACACATACACACACACACACACACACACACTATTACAAAGAGGCAAAGTTTCTATTTTTAATTAATTCATAGAGTATGGATGTCACAAGTATTGTTCACAATGTTCTCCGTTCCTCCTTGCCCCTCAAATGTGGAGGTGTTCAGGGTCAATCACGCTGATAGATCCAGAGTCATATATAGGCCAGACAAGGTGAGAATAGCAGGCTTCAACTTCAAGTTCACTTTATTGTTATTCAACTGTACACATGTACCGCCAAATGAAATAACGTTCCTCCGGACCGAGGTGTGCAACACATAACATATAACACGCTACATATAACTCACACATATAACATATAAAGTAACATTATGACAAATAAATGAACAAATAATAAGGTGCACATAAGGGTTGCCGTATGAGGAATATCTGGCAGCTCTTGTGCTGTATTCCCTGGAGTTCAGAAGAATGAGGAAGGATCTCATAGAAACATTCCAAATGTTAAAAGGCCTGAACAGATTAGATATGGCAAAGTTATTTCCCATGGTAGGGGAGTCTAGGACAAGAGGGCACCACTTCAGGATTGAAGGTCGTCTATTTAGAACAGAGATGCGGAGAAATTACTTCAGTCAGAGAGTGGTAAGTCTGTGGAACTTGTTGCCATGAACGGCTGTGGAGGCCAAGTCATTGGGCATATTTAAGGCAGAGATAGATAGGTTCTTGATTAGCTAGGGCATCAAGGGGTATGGGGAGAGGGCAGGGGAGTGGGGATGACTGGAAGAATTGGATTAGCCCAAGATTGAATGGTGGAGCAGACTCAATTGATTGAATGGCCTACTACTGCTAAGTGATGACATTTAGCCTAGGTGGTGGCAGAGAGTTCAGGAGGCTTATGGCCTTCCCTGCAAGATATAAGGAACTGGGCATGCTTTCAACTATGAACTAATAATTGTGTGACACTAACATTATCATTTCTAGATATATCTAAATTTATCCGAGTTTCAGTTCCCTGTTGCCTGTCTGGGATTTGAACCCATTCTTGTGGATTACTGTTTGAAAACCTTGTCTGCTTGTCCAGTAACTTAATTACCAAGCTAACATGCTCCATATTGGTCTGGATTGTTGAGCTGGGGGAATTTACATTCGAACAATTCAGTGCATTTTAAATTAATAACTGGCTTCAATTATGGAGCCATGAATCTATTAAGTTGCTTCCTCGGGGAAGGAAATTTGCCATTCTTCTCTGGTCTGACTAGAATTAGAATTTATTTAAACCTTACATCCATCCCACGACATGAGGGAGTAAAAATCGTTATGTTAGTAAGATCTTTACAAGTGATTCTTACGCAGTTAAGGTTTAACTGTACACTGAAAAGACCTGGCAAGCTATTCAGTTTAAAGAATTCTCTTGGGATGGATAACACTGGCTGGACGATGTAACCTAAATCACATTTCACATATACATGATCCCCAGCTTCTCCTGTTTAAATTTCCCTCATCCCTGAAGTAAACTACCAAGTAGTTTCACCATTCTTTACTTCCACTACTTCAAAGTTTTGGGACCAGCAATAAGGCTCTCAACAGTATGAGAAGATTGAGAGGGAATGTTTAATCTCCAATTGTTTTCAAAGCTGGTGAACTGGTAACTTGACGCTCTTCGAATAGGATTTCTGGTGACAATAGATTACCTCTATACGTAGAGGATAAAGGGAACGAAGATTGTTTTAGCACAAGCAGCACTTAACCAGACATTGATATCATTAAAAGGAAATTGTACACAGTATGTTGTGTAAAGTAAAACATTAACAGACGTGGGAAGGAGCAGGGACAATGTTTTCGAGTACAGTCCTTCAGTCACGCAGCCTGTACCTGCACGACAGCCTGAATAGACTCCTCTGCACTGTAAATGTGCTGATTGTCTGAGCCCATACTTTTAGAGAAGGGTCTGATCAGTGACTGCAGCACAGATAATCTGATAATCAGCCAACAGGCCCTTTCCACAGCGTCATACCCACTCAATGTCCAAGGTCATGTTGTCATAGAATGTAAGTGTACAGCAACTATTTCCTGATCAGGCTGCAGTTGGTTTCAGACTCATATCCTGAATGTCACTAAGATTAAAGACTTGTTTGCTGATAAAATAAACGGCTAGACAAGCAGTCAAAGTTTCAAAGACCCCTGTTCTTAGTGGGGGAAACTTTATCTATTTGCTTTGAAACTTTTTCTCCTGCCCCACCACACAAAGGCTTCATCCCCACTGCAACGACCTGTTCACTTGGAGTACTCCCTGCTTCTTCTCATAGCATTCTTCAAGCTCAGAATGATTTAATCTTTTTAAACAAAACTTCAGAAGTACATAGAAACATAGAAAACTTACAGCACAATACGGGCCCTGTGGCCCACAAAGCTGTGCCGAACATGTCCATACCTGAGAAATTACCTAGGGTTACCCATAGCCCTCTATTTTTCTGAGCTCCATGTACCTGTCCAGGTGTCTCTTAAAAGACCCTATTGTATCTGCCTCCACCACCGTCGCTGGCAGCCCATTCCACCAATCTCTGTGTAAAAGAAACTTAACCCTGACATCTCCTCTGTACCTACTTCCAAGCACATTAAAACTGTGCCCTTTCATGCTAGCCATTTCAGCCCTGGGAAAAAGCCTCTGACTATCCACACGATCAATACCTCTCATCATCTTATACACCTCTATCAGGTCACCTCTCATCCTCCGTCGCTCCAAGGAGAAAAGGCCAAGTTCACTCAACCTATTCTCATAAGGCATGCTCCCCAATCCAGGCAACATCCTTGTAAATATCCTCTGCACCCTTTCTATAGTTTCCACATCCTTCCTATAGTGAGGCAACCAGAACTGAGCACAGTACTCCAAGTGAGGTCTGACCAGGGTCCTATATAGCTGCAATGTTACCTCTCGGCTCTGAAACTCAATCCCACGATTGATGAAAGCCAATGCACCGTATGCCTTCTTAACCACAGAGTCAACCTGCGTAGCAGCTTTGAGTGTCCTATGGACTCAGACCCCAAGATCCCTCTGATCCTCCACACTGCCAAGAGTCTTACCATTAATACTATATTCTGTCATCATATTTCACCTACAAAAATAAAGTACCTCACACTTATCTGGGTGGAATTTCATCTGCCACTTCTCAGTCCAGTTTTGCATCTTATCAATGTCCCGCTGTAACCTCTGACAGCCCTCCACACTATCCACAACACCTCCAACCTTTGTGTCATCAGCAAATTTACTAACCCATCCCTCCACTTCCTCATCCAGGTCATTTATAAAAATCACGAAGAGTAAGAGTCCCAGTACGGATCCCTGAGGCACTCCACTGGTGACCGACCTCCATGCAGAATATGACCCGTCTACAACCACTCTTTGCCTTCTGTGGGCAAGCCAGTTCTGGATGCACAAAGCAATTTCCCCTTGGATCCCATGCTTCCTTACTTTCTCAATAAGCCTTGCATGGGGTATCTTGTCAAATGCCTTGCTGAAATCCATATACACTACATCTACTGCTCCACCTTCATCAATACGTTTAATCACATCCTTAAAAAAATTCAATCTGGCCCGTAAGGCACAACCTGCCTTTGACAAAGCCATGCTGACTATTCCTAATCATATTATGCCTCTCTAAATGTTCATAAATCCTGCCTCTCAGGATCTTCTCCATCAACTTACCAACCACTGAACTAAGACTCACTGGTCTAACATTTCCTGGGCTATCTCTACTCCCTTTCTTGAATAAGGGAACAACATCCACAACCCTCCAATCCTCCGGAACCTCTCCTATCCCCATTCGTGATTCAAAGATCATCACCAGAGGCTCAGCAATCTCCTCCCTCGCCTCCTACAGTAGCCTGGGGTACATCTCGTTTGGTCCTGGTGACGTATCCAACTTGATGCTTTCCAAAAGCTCCAGCACATCCTCTTTCTTACTGTCTACTCTTTGTTCTGTATGACTTTTCCTTTCTGTCCTTCAACCATCATTGGTCAGTAAAGGCTGTAGAAAGGATGCAAACAACAAAGAACATAGCAAAGCATTGGGACAGGTCCTTCAGCTCACGATGTCTCTGCTGACCAAGACAGCCCTCTAATCCCATCTCCTTGCACGTGGTCTATGTCGTTCCAGTCATGCACCTACCTAAATGACTCAAAGTTTACTATTGTATCTGCTTCCACCATTTTCCAGCAACTTGACACTCTATGTCTGTGTATATATGTAAAAAAAAACATTGTTCTTCCTCTTACCACAGAGCTATGTTTGCTAGTATTTACATTTTCCATCTTGGGAAAAAGACTCTGACCGTCTACCCTATCAATGGCCTTAACTTTATATACTTCCATCTGTTCGCCCCTCGGAATCCAGAGAAAACAATCCATGTTTATCCAAACTCCTCTAATCCAAGTAATGTTCCCAGTGAAGCTCTTTTGCATCCTAACCATAACTCCAAATCCTTCCTGTAATGTGCTGACAAGAACTGCAGACAATACTCCGCATGTAGCTTAATTAAAGCTTTATACGGATTTCCCAACTGCTACAGTCAACACCCTGACTGATGAAGGTAAGTATATCATAGTACCCATGTTGTTTTCAGGGAGCTATCCCAAGATCCTCTGTACATCAAGGCTCCTAAGGGTTTTGACATTTACTCTATACTTTCTCCTTACATTTGACTTCCTAAAGTGCAACATCTCATATCTGTCCATACCTGCCATTTATTTGTTCCATGTTTCCAACCGGTTTATGTCCTGTTGAATCCTTTGATAACCTTCTTCACAATCCTGCCAACGTGCAGAATGCAGAAAAGCATTACTAAAATAGTTCCAGGGATGAGGGTCTCGGAGTAATTGGATGGACCTGAATAGTGAGGGTTGTTCACCTCGGAACGTTGGAGGTCACAAGGGAATCCGACAGAGGTATCTGAAACCAGGTAGGAGCTCTGCTGTCATTGATGACAGAGTTGAGAACCGAGTGCAGAAGAACCAAAGGTAATTTGAGGACAAAGTCTTTTTTTTTCACAATGAATGGTGGGGTTTAGATGGTTAGTTACGGAAACATTTTCACTTGTAGTATTCAAAAGAGATGTGTGAGAAAGTAAAGAATATGCAGTTCTGTAGTGGGAGGACAGAATACGCGTTATCTATGTTGCTTTAACATGGGGCTAATTTTGATCTCCTTCCAGGCTGTGATTCTATGCCCCTCGAGCACTCAGTCCTGATAAGAAATTCATGTCATTCATGTTCCATGCCTGGACTTTGTGTTCACCAGGTGGAAGGCAGCTAGTGCCGGGACTGCAAAGAATTCCGTCAACTGCAGCACGATTTATGAATTAGAAACAGAATAAAACACTGTCAAACGATATTCAGGCAAGAACAGTCCAGCTTAAAAACAGTAAACTCCTTGTACAACACTTAGAATGGTTATTTTGCTGCTGGGTAGATTATTTGAAATTATTTATTAGTCATTGTGTAAAGTTTTGTTTTCTGCCATCTGGTCTAATTTATAGTTCCAATTTTCATTGTGGCCTTTTGCCTCATTTGCTGATCTGCTTTGAGTAAAGCTGTAGTTTCCCCTCCACAGCCCTGAATAATAATCTTATGTATTCATTTAAATGCAGTAGATGTCATGGGCTTCGGTCATCTCGTTTGTAATCTGAGTGCTGGAAATGATTGTGCATCCTGGGAGGTCTTTGTGATGTCAGCCTTATGCTTAATGGTTTGTGCTTTTATAGGTTTTTTTTTAAAACCAAGTGGACAGGAATGTGAATTGCATCAAATTCTCATTGTCTTTATCCCAATTGTTTTGTGCTGTCTGTATTTTTTTTTTCTCTTTCTGACTGGGCAGATTTTAATCAGCACTTGTGCAGTGCGCCTCCTACGCAGGCTCTCATCATTACCATTCTGTTTTCGTTATTAATCGTAAGTGACAGCAAAGGGGGCCAGAGCGAAGGGAGCAGCAGTCAAAGCTGGAGTGAACACAGTGTTGTGTTACTAGAATATCAGTAACTGGACCTCATGCTGCGTCTTGAGGTTCCCGGAAGACCCATATCTATTAAAATAGAAACAATGCCCTCTATAAATTCAGTACCATTCATTCAGAACAGTACAAAGTGCTGGATGATTTCCTGGAATACAAGTCGCGAGGATAGAAAAGTAAAATGAGGCCGTACCGAATGTGGCCATTCAGTCCATTTTAAAAGAGCTATCCAATAAGATCCACTCCGTCGTTCTGCAGATCTGCACAAATAAACATTTGTCCTGGTCCCTTTTAAAGTCCTATTCCACCACATCTTCATTCTAAACTGTAACAACCTACCTTGGGATGGCACGGTAGCGTAGTGGTTGGCACGACACTTTGCCGTACCGCCGACCCGCTGCTGCCTGCAAGGACTTTGCACCTTCTCCCCGTGACCGCGTGGGTTTCCTTCTGGGTTCCCTGGTTTCCTCCCACAGTCCAAAGAAAAACAGGCCAGTAGGTTAATTGGTCATTGTAAAATTGGGGGATGCTGGTGCCGTGGCCAGAAGCAGAAGAGCTTACTCTGTGCTGGATCTTAATACAGAAATCCGCCTGATCCTGGCCCTGCCCCTTACTGCCTGTCTGCACAACCCCTATAACTGCAGCCCTTTATTCTACATTCTGTAATTAGACTTCTGAAATGAAATGATCTGCAAGGCCTCAGCACATGTGACAACCAATAATCTCCATAAATAACAGTAAGTTGCTTCATTATATTTTCTCCCTGGTTCAAGCACCATTCACTCCTCTCCCCAGTTATTGATTGTTCTTCCACTAACTTTACCGCAGAAAGTTCAGGAATACCTCTGGCACATTTCTGCTTAACTTTGTCTACCTGACTCATCATAGTTTCTCAGCCTGCCCACATAACTGAAGCCTATCATTACCAGGGACCATTTCAGTACATCTCTTCTATATCCCTGGCATCCTGAAGTGCACTATACAGAGAGGGACACAATGCTCAAACTGCACCCTCTGTGATTCCTTGTCCACTCATCCCTCCCCACTCATCTCCCTCGAGGTACTCATCCCTGCAAACAGCCGAAGTGCCACACCTGCCCGTATGCCTCCTCCGTTCTGGGCCCTAAGCAGGGACCTTCCAGGTGAGGCAACCTCACCTGTGATGAGGTCGTCTGTCATGTCCGGTGCTCCCGATGCGGCCTCCTCTGCGATGGTGAGACCCTGTCGTAAACTGGGGGTCGGCTCCATCCGGCTCCTTCTCTCCATCCGTTACAAGTGGGACTTCCCGGTGGCCAAACATTTTAATTCTGATTTGCATTCCTGTTTTGACATGTTGGTCCATGGCCTCCCTCCTCTTGTGCCAAGATGGGGCCAGCCTCAGGGTGGAGCAGCAATACCTTGTATTCCGTCCGGGTAGCTTCCAACCGAATGGCATGAATATTGATTCTTCTGGTTTAAAAAAACTCCCCCCCCCTCACTATTTCCTACTCTGATATTTTACCTCTTACCACCTGTCTACCACTTCCCTCAGAGTCCCCTCCTCCAACAGTCTTCTCCTATCAGATTTCCTCTTCTCTAACCTTTGATCTTTCCCACCCACCTAGTTTCAACCTCCCCCACCTTTTTATTCTGGTGTCTTTCCCCTTCCTTCTCAGTCCTGAAGAAGGTTCTTGGCCTGGAACGCCGACTGCATATTAATTTCCATAGATGCTACCTGAGCGGCTGAGTTCCCCCAGCATTTTGTGTGTGTAACCAGTGATTATTTTTTCAATATTCAGCCTGATTTCCTTACTGTTATGCTCTAAGCCTCAAGAACGTCCTTTTTATTAATCTTCTCAATTTGTCTGGCTACTTTCAAATAAGAACAGAAAATGTTGAAGCAACACACATAAAAGTTGCTGGTGAACGCAGCAGGCCAGGCAGCATCTCTAGGAAGAGGTGCAGTCGACGTTTCAGGCCGAGACCCTTTCTTTTTAAAGAAAGGGGCTTCCCTTCCTTCACTATCAACTCTGCTCTTAAACGCATCTCCCCCATTTCATGTACATCTGCTCTCACTCCATCCTCCCGCCACCCCACTAGGAATAGGGTTCCCCTGGTCCTCACCTACCACCCCACCAGCCTCCGGTTCCAACATATTATTCTCTGTAACTTCCGCCACCTCCAACGGGATCCCACCACTAAGCACATCTTTCCTTTCCCCCTCCCCTGCATTCCGCAGGGATCGCTCCCTACGCAACTCCCTTGTCCATTTGTCCCCCCCATCCCTCCCCACTGATCTCCCTCCTGGCACTTATCCGTGTAAGCGGAACAAGTGCTACACATGCCCTTACACTTCCTCCCTTACCACCATTCAGGGCCCCAAACAGTCCTTTCAGGTGAGGCAACACTTCACCTGTGAGTCGGCTGGGGTGATATACTGCGTCCGGTGCTCCCGATGTGGCCTTTTATATATTGGCGAGACCCGACGCAGACTGGGAGACTGCTTTGCTGAACACCTACGCTCTGTCCGCCAGAGAAAGCAGGATCTCCCAGTGGCCACACATTTTAATTCCACATCCCATTCTCATTCTGACATGTCTATCCACGGCCTCCTCTACTGTAAAGATGAAGCCACACTCAGGTTGGAGGAACAACACCTTATATTCCGTCTGGGTAGGCTCCAACCTGATGGCATGAACATCGACTTCTCTAACTTCCGCTAATGCCCCACCTCCCCCTCGTACCCCATCTGTTACTTATTTTTATACACACATTCTTTCTCTCACTCTCCTTTTTCTCCCTCTGTCCCTCTGAATATACCCCTTGCCCATCCTCTGGGTTCTCCCCCCCCCCCCCAGTCTTTCTTCCCGGACCTCCTGTCCCATGATCCTCTCGTATCCCTTTTGCCTATCACCTGTCCAGCTCTCGGCTCCATCCCTCCCCGTCCTGTCTTCTCCTATCATTTTGGATCTCCCCCTCCCCCTCCAGCTTTCAAATCCCTTACTCACTCTTCCTTCAGTTAGTCCTGACGAAGGGTCTCGGCCTGAAACGTCGACTGCACCTCTTCCTAGAGATGCTGCCTGGCCTGCTGCGTTCACCAGCAACTTTTATGTGTGTTGCTTGAACTTCCAGCATTTGCAGAATTCCTGTTGTTTGCAAGAAAATGTTGAAGTTATCTTGAGGATCAGGTCACATGTGGAGAGAGAAACTTGTGTATTTAATATTTCAGGAAAATTTGAGTAATATTGTAAATATTTTGATTAAGCTTTCTTTGTTGTTTAGCTAATGAATTGCCGGTTAAATGTAAAAGCAGGTAAATGACCTAGATCATTAGGTCACCATGTCCTGCTTAAAGTAAACATAAGATTAAGCTCTCATTCAAATGATGCAAACACGAGGAATTCCGCAGATGCTGGAAATTCAAGCAACACACATCAAAATTGCTGGTGAACGCAGCAGGCCAGGCAGCATCTCTAGGAAGAGGTACATTCGACGTTTCGGGCCGAGACCCTTCGTCAGGACTAACTGAAGGAAGATCTAGTAAGAGATTTGAAAGTGGAAGGGGGAAGAGGGAGATCCAAAATGATAGGAGAAGACAGGAGGGGGAGGGATGGAGCCAAGAGCTGGACAGGTGATTGGCAAAAGGGATATGAGAGGATCATCGGACAGGAGGCCCAGGAAGAAAGAAAAGGGGGAGGGGGGAAAACCCAGAGGATGGGCAAGGAGTATAGTGAGAGGGACAGAGGGAGAAAAAGGAGAGAGAGCGAAACAGTGTGTGTATATAAATAAATAACAGATGGGGTACGAGGGGGAGGTTGGGCATTAGCGGAAATTTGAGAAGTCAATGTTCATGCCATCAGGTTGGAGGCTACCCAGACGGAATATAAGGTGTTGTTCCTCCAACCTGAGTGTGGCTTCATCTGTACAGTAGAGGAGGCTGTGGATAGACATATCAGAATGGGAATGGGACGTGGAATTAAAACATGTGGCCACTGGGAGATCCTGCTTTCTCTGGCGGACAGAGCGTAGGTGTTCAGCGAAATGATCTCCCAGTCTATATGGCCTTCTATATATTGGCAAGACCCGACGCAGACTGGGAGATCACTTCGCTGAACACCTACGCTCTGTCCGCCAGAGAAAGCAGGATCTCCCAGTGGCCACACATTTTAATTCCACGTCCCATTCCCACTCTTTTATGTCTATCTACGGCCTCCTCTACTGTAAAGATGAAGCCACACTCAGGTTGGAGGAACAACACCTTATATTCCGTCTGGGTAGCCTCCAAACTGATGGCATGAACATTGACTTCTCAAACTTCTGCTAATGCCCCACCTCCCCCTCATACCCCATCTGTTATTTATTTATATACACACATTCTTTCTCTCACTCTCCTTTTTCTCCCTCTGTCCCTCTCACTATACCCCTTGCCCATCCTCTGGGTTTTTCCACCCCCCCTTTTTCTTTCTTCCTGGGCCTCCTGTCCGATGATCCTCTCATATTCCTTTTGCCAACCACCTGTCCAGCTCTTGGCTCCATCCCTCCCCCTCCTGTCTTCTCCTATCATTTTGGATCTCCCCCTCCCCCTCCCACTTTCAAATCTCTTACTAACTCTTCCTTCAGTTAGTCCTGATGAAGGGTCTCAGCCTGAAATGTCGACTGTACCTCTTCCTAGAGATGCTGCCTGGCCTGTTGCATTCACCAGCAACTTTGATGTGTGTTGCTCATTCAAGTGAGTTTGAACGGTATTTTGAAGATACTGAACTGAGGCCTGCCGATATCTGTAGGGCAGCATATCTGAGAAAGCTTCTGGTATGTTAATCAGGCAGTTTCTTGTGAAATGATGCTTGGTTTTAAGCTGGAAGAAAGTTCAAAGAACTTCAGGAAAGTTGCAAGCATTTGGCATTTGTGAGTATAAAGAACCACAATCTACACTGTGCGCATTAAGGTTATTGCATGAACTTCAAGTGGGAGACAACATAGAACATAGAAATCTACAGCACATTACAGGCCCTTCGGCCCACAATGTTGTGCTGACCATGTAACCTACTCTAGAAACTGCCTAGAATTTCCCTAGTGCATAGCCCTCTATTTTTCTAAGCTCCATGTACCTATGTAAGAAGCTCTTAAAAGACCCTATTGTATCTGCCTCTACCACCGTCACCAACAGTGCATTCCACACACCCATCACTCTCTGTGTGAGAAACTTCCCCTTGATATCCCCTCGGTACCTATGTAAAAGCACTTTAAAACTTGTGTAGCCATTTCAGCCGTGGGAAAAAGCCTCTGGCTATCCACATGATCAATGCCTCTCATCATCTTATACACCTCTATCAGGTCACCTCTCGTCCTCCATCGCTCCAAGGAGAAAAGGCCGAGTTCACTCAACCTATTCTCATAAGGCATGCCCCCCAATCCAGGCAACATCCTTGTAAATCTCCTCTGCACTCTCTCTACAGTATCCACATCCTTCCTGTGGTGAGGTGACCAGAACTGAACACAGTACTCCAAGTAGGGTCTGACTAAGGTCTTATATAGCTGTAACTTTACCTCATGGCTCTTGAACTCAATCCCGTGGTTGATGAATGCCAACACACCATACACCTTCTGAACAACAGTCAACCTGCGCAGCAGCTTTGGACACGGACCCCAAGATCTCTCAGATCCTCCACACGTTTGTATTATATTCTTTCTTCAAATTGGACCTACCAGAATGAACCACTTGACACTTATCTGGGTTGAAGTCCATCTGCCACTTCTCAGCCCCGTTCTGCATCCTATCGATGTCCCGCTGTAACCTCTGACACCCCTCCAGACTGTCCACAACACCCCCGCCAAAAAGCAACTTGTAAAATGAAATGCAAAGACCAAAGCCCAGCTGGATGAATCGAAGGCCAAAAAGAAAGCAGTCAATGGATGAATGAAAACAGAGGATTCAACAGGTGATGTCGTGGATGAGGAAACCAAGTTGGATCATAAAGGGAGAGTGAACTAAATACACCTTCCCAAGATCAAGATGCACATCCTAGAAAGAAGAGAAATGAAAAAAGAGGAAGGAGGATGACATGAGTGCTATGAAAATGAAAGAGGGTAAACAAGTTTGAATTTCTTGAGAAATTAGCAAATTCACTCACAAGAAACTAGAAGGAAAGTGAAAGTGAGAAAAAGAAAAGCAAGGTGAAAAGGAGAGCAGCAAGGATCGAAGAGCCAGGGAGAGAAGGGGTTAGAAAGTTGTCCAGAGCTGTCAAAACCACTTCCTGCAGTCTCAGAATCTCCCATCCACTACATAATGTACTGGTTGGGCACAGGAGTACATTCAGCCAGAGACTCATTCCACCGAGATGCAACACAGAGCGTCATAGGAAGTCATTCCTGCCTGTGGCTGTCAAACTTTACAACTCCTCCCTTGGAGGGTCAGACACCCTAAGCCAATAGGCTGGTCCTGGACTTATTTCATAATTTACTGGCATAATTTACATATTACTATTTAACTATTTATGGTTCTATTACTATTTATTATTTATGGAGCAACTGTAATGAAAACCAATTTCCCCCGGGATCAATAAAGTATGACTATGACTATAAGAATCAACTCCTATAACCACTACAGAGGAGGCCCCAGAACCTCAGATTGTGTCACAGCCACGTCTCACCTGCCAACCAGGCTTACTTCCCTTCACGGCAGAGATGTAGTGTACTGAGCATATATGTTGAGATGCATTCTATATGTTGGAGTTTATAGCTAAGCAGGAAGGAGTGTTGTGTATTTAATATTTCAGTAACATGTAAGTATATTGTTTGATTAAGCATTGCGGGTTATATGGATAGATAGACACACTTTATTGATCCTGAGGGAAACTGGGTTTCGTTACAGTTGCACCAAGAATAGAATATAAATATAGCAATATAAAACCATAAATAATTAAATAATAATATGTAAATTATGCCAGATGGAAATAAGTCCAGGACCAGCCTATTGGCTCAGGGTCTCTGACCCTCCAAGGGAGGAGTTGTAAAGTTCGATGGCCACAGGCAGGAATGACTTCCTATGACGCTCAGGTGTTGCATCTCGGTGGAATGAGTCTCTGGCTGAATGTACTCCTGTGCCCAACCAGTACATTATGTAGTGGATGGGAGACATTGTCCAAGATGGCATGCAACGTGGACAGCATCCTCTTTTCAGACACCACCGTGAGAGAGTCCAGTTCCATCCCCACAACATCACTGGCCTTACGAATGAGTTTGTTGATTCTGTTGGTGTCTGCTACCCTCAGCCTGCTGCCCCAGCACACAACAGCAAACATGATAGCACTGGCCACCACAGACTCGTAGAACATCCTCAGCATCATCCAACAGATGTAAAAGGACCTCAGTCTCCTCAGGAAATAGAGATGGCTCTGACCCTTATTGTAGACAGCCTCAGTGTTCTTTGACCAGTCCAGTTTATTGTCAATTCGTATCCCCAGGTAATTGTAATCCTCCACCATGTCCACACTGACCCCCTGGATGGAAACAGGGGTCACCGGTACCTTAGCTCTCCTCAGGTCTACCACCAGCTCCTTAGTCTCTTTCACATTAAGCTGCAGATAATTCTGCTCACACCACGTGACAAAGTTTCCTACCGTAGCCCTGTACTCAGCCTCATCTCCCTTGCTGATGCATCCAACTATGGCAGAGTCATCCGAAAACTTCTGAAGATGACAAGACTCTGTGCAGTATTTGAAGTCCGAGGTGTAAATGGTGAAGAGAAAGGGAGACAAGACAGTCCCCTGTGGAGCCCCAGTGCTGCTGATCACCTAAAGGAAAAAAAAAACGAACTAAGACCCAATATCCTGGACCCCTGTCTTTTTCTTGCAATTGTTTTTTGTTTTGGAGTTACAAATTGTAACAGAAACAGTTACTGTTTCAGAACCTGGAAAAATGTGGTATAAAAAGGAGATTAAAATATGAAGAGGAGAGAGGAATAAAACTAAGTAATGAAGATGTGAGATACAAGGGTAGAATGGCTAATTAATTCTAAAAACAGATACTCTGTAATCAGACAGAATCTGGGGAAAAGGGAACCGAATTAACATTTCACATCTGTGAACTTTCAACCTCACCGACCTTCGACCTTCTCCGTAGCCCCACCACACCCCACGCCCCTCACAACCTTTCTCCGCAATATACAGCATTTCCACATTTTGCATTATTTTACAACATCTGCAATATTTTACTTACGGGCTGTTAAATTCAGTGTTACATCCAAAAGGATGTGATGTACCTAATTTGAAACTTGGGTGCTGTCTTTTGAGCTTATCTTAAGCTATATTGGAACTGTCAAAGGCAGAGATCTCAGACTGAACTGGCTCGAAGAATTAAAATAAAAGATCATTGTGGTATGAATTGAGTTTTATTTAACATCTTTAGAGCTGCTTGTATTGTGTGGTGATGAAAGATCTGAAATGGCAACGGTTTATTCATTTCCATTGATGCTGCCTGACCTGCTGAGTTCCTCCAGCATTTTGTGCGTATTGTTCATTTATTTTCAATGTCCCTCTAATTATCTTTCTCATTACACTGTTGCATTTTATAATCTGCTTTATTTTCTACTAAGCCTTTTTGTCTTTTATGTGGTCACTCAGTATTTTCACATCGAGAGAGCTCTGACTGTAGGGCATCTTTCCTTGTCTCCTCATTGAACATGTTTGTTCCCTTTATGTGAACAATTGTGCCATAACTTGCCAGTGTTTGATTCCATTCCAAATTGGAGAGATCTCCCAAAATCTGATTTGATTTGACTTGACACAGACCGCAAGTTCATATTGTCTGCTGGTCTTGATTTCAGGGAAATATCGAAAGTTAATCTGCACATCTGAACGCGACACAGTCTGTATTGACTGCCAACGAAGCACATTCAAGGAGGAATGGAGTAATTCATATGAGTGCACACGCTGTGTGGGAAAGTGCACTGATCGTAAGTCTTTCTTATGTGTGAGTACAGAACAGTGTAAACTCAGAGACTTAGATACAGTAGCAAGACTGATCAATGATGAGCAGGCAATGTTACAGGAATATTGTCAGATTCAGAACCATTTCTGAAATCCTCCTACTTTAATGACTATTAATTCTCATTCACCACACTTCCCAGCCTCTGATAGTGAAGACCAGAATCTTTGGAGAGTTGATTCTAATCTAACAGGGTCTTTGACTTGCTTCAGTAATTCATATTAGCAATGGGAGAACCAGCTAGCATTTCTACTTATCACTGGGTTTGGGTCCTGCTAGAATACATGTTTATGATTGTATCTGGTGTGGTGGATGAGAACAGTATCCCTTTATGGAGCTGTCCAGATCTGAATAGATGAGTGGCTGAAATTTGGCCAGGGAACATACTTGGCAGGGGAGGGAGTGGAGTAATGAAGAGCAGAAAGGATTTGAAACAAATTCTAGTGTGTGAAGCCCAGGGGGATAGGCCGAACGTTTTTAGTAAAACCATTAATCTGTCACCTTTTTCCTACTGTCTTCCTATGTTTTAGCTCTGCGACAAGTTCAAAGCTGTACCAAGAAGACAAAGCAAATCTGCGAGTGTAAACCGGGAATGTTCTGCAAAACTGCGAGCAATAACTACTGCTTGCAATGTGTTGAACACAGCGTTTGCAATGAGGGAGAATACCTGATTAACGCAGGTGTGAACGTTTGGCTCCAAGCCTGAACAAGTGTTAACCGCTTGGGGAGAGGGATTCTAGTGAAGGACCTCAGGCTGTTTGTAACCACACTAGGAAGTAATTGACAGATGGAAGACCATCAAGTCTAACACAGGTTTTGACTTTATCCAGAAGGAATCAATAACACAAAGGCAGACTAAATTAGAATAATAGAATAATTCCTGAGAGAGAATAGACTTGGAAACTATTTGGGAACTTGGATTGATATGGGAATATGGAAAACATGATGTCCTGGGCCAGTCCACGTGGTGGACTGTTGATGTCCCTGACAGAAAACGCTTGATGGATTGTACAGAATTATCGGATTAAGTTCATGATATTTGAGATTTATTTATTTCAGTTCAGGCTGAAAGAAGAGTACTTCATCCTTTAATCGCTTGTGGATTTGTGATTAATTTTTAGAATTTCACATTTCTTTGCTCCTAATTTATTCTAAAGCAGTAGTTGGTAAACACTCTGCTATTCCCAATTGCATCGTTTTGTTGTTTGTCCTATTAAAAACCTTACATAACATATCTGTCCTCTACTTGCTTTGTATTCTGTGTTTCGTGTTTATTATGTAGCTAGTCACATGTGCAGGTAAGGGCAAAGGGAATAAGTAGCGTATTCTTGCTTATTTCATGCAGCTTGGGGCTGGTGGAGGGTATGTCTTTTGCTGACGGCTGAATAACACTTAACTAATACTTGGGTGTGCTTAAGTTTCAATGCTTCAAGATTATATGTTTGCTAACTGCTAGTAAAGGATTTGACTTTGGGAGCAATCATTGGAGCTGGAGGCACATCAAGCAAGTATAATAACTCCGTAGCGGTCGCAGGCTGGTGGCAGTTGTTTTATTTTGGTTTAGTTTTTCCGCCACAAACTCCCTCACTGTCTTCCCTTTCAGACTTTGCCTTTAGCTAACAAGCAGAAAATTGAAATAGCTGGAAATGTGAAACAAAAAACCAAAATTGGCAGAAATCACTTGCGGAACTGGCAGCTTCTGTGGAGGGTAAAACTTCCATTTTAGTTGTACTCCTCTTTTCTTTTAATTTAGCCTCCATATACACTCAATACCCATTGTATCTCTGGTAGTAGGCAGCTGTCGATCCCAGGGGATCATAGGTTTGCGCCTCTGGTGGACCGTGTCCTCTCCAGGGCGCAAGCCTGGGCGGGAAGATTTGAAGAACCAGCTGTTGCCCATGCAGCAGGTTCCCCCTCTCCACGTCACTGATGTAATCCAAGGGAAGGGCAAGCGCCGATACACTTTGGCACCAGTGTCGTCGCAGAGGTTGCCAGAGTGAAGTTGTAAACAACATCAAACTGCCTTAGGGACCCCGGCTCCGGATTTCTACTTTGGGGTTTACTCCCGAAGCCTCTCCCATGGGTGGGCATGGCTGCAAGGCAACATAGGTTTAAAATCATCGTTTTCCTTCTCTTGGGTGGACTGGCGTCCAAGGCTGATGAGCCCCACCTTCCCGAAGCATCTGGTTTTGAGGTGCCAGTGGTCCACCTTTGCCCCTTCTCTTGTCAGTAGAAACAGTTCTGCTGGGCCTCGCAGCTAAGCCACCCATGAAGGCCAAGAGTTGGACTTGGTTGTCCGAGGCTGTTAGAGTCGCACGCCATTTGGGGCACTTTATAGGTAGTGGGAGCTTATCCCCACTGCCACCCCGGCTATGACAACCTTAGGAACCATTTATCTCTTATTCAGCACGAAACTTGTGGACCTGGTCTCTAATTCAGCTGGAAACCCAGGACCTGATCCCTAATTCAGTTGGAAACCCATGGAGCTGAAGTGTTAACTTCCCTCATCTCCACGGAAGGTAACCGAGTCATTGAGTGTTACCAGATTATCCTGCTGCCTCATTGCTCAAATAACCCCACAGCCTGTGGACTCACGTCCGGAGATTCTGCAGCTCAAGTTCTCAGTATCTGGTTTCTTCTTCTATCATTTGTGTGGTTTGCCCACCTTTGTACATTGAATGTCAGTCTTTGTTACGTGTGCTTTTTCATGGATTCCATTGTACTTCTTAGAACATTTATCAAAGGCTTAGCGTAGAATTTTTTTTTCCTGTGCATTGTTAGTTGAGTTTAAGATTAACTAATCAACTCAATTTCAGGCAGCAAATGCAATGATTATCTTTCATCTCCTCACCTTTGTGCTTCTCTACCAGGAAATGCCACAAAGGACAATGTTTGTGGACCCTGTCCAGAAGGCACATTCTCAAGTACAAAGTCTGTCTCCACCAAGTGCCAGCCGCATACTAAGTGAGTGCCAGTGATTGATCAGTTGCAACCAGTTACTCTGCTTCTGCTTGGGGTCACAGCCCCGAGGTAGGGGGCTCTTGCAGGAGGAAGGAACAAAGGATTTGAAAGGCTGAAGGTCCACGGGCCCCTGTGCCCGAGGGTCCCCACGTGTCTCTTTGCTGAGGTGTTCTTTATGGGCTGTATAGAAGCAACGATTATCCTCAATTCACTTTTCTCAGAGTCGGGTAACATTCCTGATTACCATCCAAATAGCCCTGGTGGGAAGGCTGAATAAAAGGTTTGTTCTTAAGGGAGTAGCTACCCTGGGGGAGGAAGGCAGGACTTGCTGGACAATTAAGAGAGAAAGGTCCACTGTGTACTTCTTCCACCTACCAGTTTTGGCCCAAGTTGCAACTGTGATCGACATAACACTGTAATTTATCAAAGATCTGTAACAGATCTAGAATGTAGTTCTGAAAGCTGTGGAAGGGAACTATGGGGTCCTTTAGTGCAAAATCACCCTTTTCTTTAAGCATGTGGCTTTTTTCCCCAGAGATGAAGTAGGAGATACAAGGAAGAAAATGTTTTACACAGTCAGTATAAATGAATAAACATGTCAATGTTAGAGATATAATCATACTGATAAGAAATGTACCTTCACCCTGCTCTTTCTACATTTCATTGCTCATATACTTGATCCAAAATTTGAAAGATATGTTTTTCTAAATAGCATCTGACATGATCAATATTTGTTCTGGCTTCTCTCTCTATCCCTAGAGCTAGCCTCATTGACATGAAATGATACTGTCTCTGGTGCCTCCCCTCCTTTTTGGTTCCATTGTTCTGGGCGAGATGGAGCAGATGGTCATGGCAGGCACTACCTCTTCCCTCTGGGATAGCGGGTAAACTGCTCCTCGCCATTCTCCCCTCTGGTGAGAACGTGTCGGATTTACATATTCGTTCTTTGTCATCCAGTCCCTCCACCCTGATGAACATGTTATTTGTTATTTTCTGTCATCTCCATCCTTCCTTTTGCATGGTGATATCATCTATCTAAATGCTCCTTAAACTTTGCTTCTAACACCTCCCCTGCCATCCCTCTGGCAGCTCGTTGCGGGCGCCTGCTACTCCATGTTTTCAAAAATAAAGTTCTCACGTGTGTCTCCTTGGTGCTGGGAGAAGCAAGTATTTCAGAATCAGGTTTGGTATCACTGTCTTTGCTCGTTCTCTGTGATGCTCATCTCCAGGGCGCTGAGGCAATGAAGACCGCCCCGGCTGCTGTGCTCCATGTCCGCTAATATGGACTGATAGACGAGGAACTGGGCCTTCTCCGGGGTTCGGATCTGAGGACTCAATTTTGTTTCAGAATGCTGTTGTTTGCTTCAATTGTTTGCATGCTTTCTCCCCTCTTTCTCTTGTGCATCAAGCGTTGGTCTGTTATTCTAATTTATTTTTCTTTAATTGGGTTCTTTCGGGTTTCTTGTTTTGTGGCTACCTGTGAGCAAGCAAATCTCAAGGTTGGTAATAAATGTACTTGAATCTTGAATCGTATATTAGATTATAAGAACACTCAATCCTCTTTTACTGTCATTTAGAAATGCATGCATGCATTAAGAAATGATACGATGTTCCTCCAGAGTGATGTCATAGAAAACAGGACAAACCAAAGACTATCACTGACAAGACCACATAATTATAACATATAGTTACAGCAGTGCAAAACAATACCATAATTTCATAAAGAACTGACCATGGGCACAGTAAAAAAAAAAAAGTCTAAAGTCCCGATTGACTCCCGAGTCCCTGATAGCAGGCAGCAAAAGGGAGAAACTCCCTGCCATAAACCTCCAAGGCACCGACAACTGCCGATGCCTTGGAAGCAGCCAACCGCAGCCGACACTGAGTCCATCCATCCGAAAACTTCGAGCCTCCGACCAGCCCCTCTGATACAGCCTCTCAAGCGCCATCCTCTGCCAAGCGCCTTTGACCTAGCCCCGGCCGCCAAAACAAGCAAAGCCGAGGATTCGGGGCCTTCTGCTCCGGAGATTCCGGTTACCACACAGTAGCAGCGGCAGTGAAGCGAGCATTTCAGAAGTTTCTCCAGATGTTCCTCCGCGCTCTCACATCCGTCTCCATCAAATCAGAATTGTGCACGGTCCCCTAATTGACAGATTACAGATATCATTCACCGGAGAGGCCGCGCGCGCTGCGTCGCGCCGCCATCTTCTCCTCCTCCTCCTCCTATATGCTAGGATGTGAAATTTCTGAGTTTGCTGCAGCAGTACAGTGCAAAGGCATAGAGTTACTATAAATTACAAAGTAAATAAGGAGGGCAAAACCAAAAGGAATAATGGTAATATTCAAGTTGTTAAATCATGGGCCCATGGATGATTTGGAAGTTTGAGAGCAGAGAGGAAGATGCTGGTTTTGAATGGTTGAGTGTGAGTTGTGATTGCTTGTAGTAATAAGAAGAGGGCATATTCTGGATGGCAAGTGTCCTTCATGATGAATGCCACCTTGAGCAACTGTTCTCAATGGTGGGCAGCACCATGCCCGTAATAAAGCTAGCTGAGCCCGCACCCCCTTTTCAGCGTCTTGTAATCTCATGCATTGGAGCTTCCATTTTGAGCGATGATACAACCAGTCAGAATGCTCTCCACTGTACAACGGTAGAAATTTGAAGGAGTCGTCAGCAACATACCGAATCTCCTGGCGCTGCTAACGAAGTGGAGCCACTGGCATGTCTTCTTTGTGGCTGCATCGGTGTGATGGCCCAGGGGAGATCGTTTGAGATGTTGACACCAATGGACTTCATTCCTCACACTTTCCACCAGCCAGCCCTCAATGAAGACCGGTGAAAGTTCTCCTAATTTCCCCTTCCAGAAGTCCATTATCAATTGTTCAGTATTGTTGATATTGAGTGTGCAGTTGTTGTCACGGCAGCACTCCATGAGCTGGTCCATGTCACTCCTGTATGCCTCTTCGATGCCACATGAGATTTTACCAACAGCAGCGGTGTTATTTATGAATTTATAGATGGCATTTGATCTGTACTTAGCCGCACAGTTATGAGTGTAAAGGGAGCGTGGAGCGGTGGGCTAAGCACACATCCTTGAGGTCCGCCTTTATCGGTTGTCAATGAGGAGATGTTTTTACCAATCCGTGTCCGTGGTCACTTGCCAGATTAAGTGTCATTTGGTTAAACTATTTGGCTGACACCTTTACAAATATTATAGCATTTTCAAGTATTTCTCTCATTGTGAAATACTGAAGATATAAAAAGTTTTCTGCAAAGGTTTATTGTTTTAGAGAGGAGACATAGAAAATAGAGGTGGAAGGCACACGGTTGTCTGATGATGTGGGGGTGTCATAACACTAGCTCACCTCACCTGCTCACTCACCTTCCCGTCCCCTTACACCATCCCTGCCCTTTTCTTGAGTCAGTCACTGGAATACAGCCCGATTAGTCTAACCCTTCAAGCCTTGCCCTTTTCTAGTTTCAAGATATTTTGGCACCAACATCATTGTTTTCATGTTTGGGGGTAAGATTTGCATCACAATTCCATTTACCATCCATGACTATTCTCTTTGTCTGTTCATTCTCAAGATGTGCCAAATTGTTAAAAGAAGGCACAGCGACTACAGATGCGGAGTGCGACAATTCTTTCAGCCCAGAAACCACAACCCTCAAGACCAGCATGAGCAAGTTGAACTTGTCCAAGGCATCCACATCTTCACCAGTCCAGCTTCTGACCACTCGAAGGGTAGATTACCGAACAACATTATCCATTGCGGTCGTGACTCCCAGAGGAAATAGTAAGTCAATTTAGAGTTTCTCTCTTAACTTGAATGCTAATCCTCATAACTTACCTGCATCCCCTCCCTACCTGCTTTCCTCCCTCCCCATCTGCCTTCTGGTGAGTCTTGTGCAAGACACTGGCGATCTGAAGTAAATTCCAATTTCTTGCCTGCTTGACTGCAATCAGCCATTGTCAAATAGATAAAGGGATGAATTAAAGCAGTGGTCCCCAACCACCGGGCTGCAAAGCATGTGCTACTGGGCTGCGAGGGAATGATACGAGTCAGCTGCACCTTTCCTCATTCCCCGTCACGCACTGTTGAACTTGAACATAGGGTTGCCAACTGTCCTGTATTTGCCGGGATATCCCGTATATTGGGCTAAATTGGTTTGTCCCATACAGGACTGCCCTTGTCCCGCATTTCCCCCGCTAAGGTAGAGCGTTCCTATGAAACCTTTTGTGCCGAAATGGCGTAAAGCGAAGAAGCAATTACCATTAATTTATATGGGAAAATTTTTGAGCGTTCCCAGACCCAAAAAATAACCTATCAAATCATACCAAATAACACATAAAACCTAAAATAACTCTAACATATAGTAAAAGCAGGAATGATATGACAAACACACAGCCTATATAAAGTAGAAATAATGTATGTATATAGTTGGGAAGATTAAGCCAAAACCGATATGTGGGGAAAAAAAAATCGGCACGTACGCCCATGCGCACGTCACGCATGTACACACAGGTGCCCGTGCAAGGCTTCATTGTCATGGTAGTCTTTCTCAGGGTAAACATAAGTGTCCCGTCAACATACACAAAAAATGCTGGTGTACGCAGCAGGCCGGGCAGCATCTATAGGAAGAGGTACAGTCGACGTTTCGGGCCGGGACCCTTCGTCAGGATTTGACTGCTACTTTTGTCCCTTATTTGGGAGTGAGAAAGTTGGCAACCCTAACTGCAAAGAGCTTGAAACAGAATCTGCAAAATACAATTCGTGATTGGAGTAAACTTGCTAAGTTTTAAAAGGAAAATTCATTCAAAACTTCCTCAAATCAAGCATTCCCGTATCACTAAAATGGCATTTTGAGATAAAGTTCCAAATAAATAAATCCCAGAGTACGAATGGCATTTATCCATGGGTGCTGAGTGTAAGAGTTGTAGGGCTCTGACACAGGAAACAGTGGAGTTACCTCGGGCACAGTGGAGTTACGTTGGAAACAGTCTAAGCAGTTGAGTTGGTTGTGACTACCTTGGCTGTCCATTCCTGTTTATTTTCCTCTAAGCATACCTGTTTTTATCTCTGCTTTCCCCTTTTTCCATTTTCCTTTCCGCCTCAGTCTCTGTTCAGTCCTGCCTTCTCTACTTGCTTCTCTTAATATGACTCAGTCCTTCTCGGTATCTCCATACGCCTCATCTCTGTTCACCCGCTTGTTTTCTCTCTGCCACCCAGCTGCTTTGCCAGTCTGTTTCTCAGTCACTTGCTTGCCCTGCCTGTCACTTGTGCCCAGTTTCTCAAGTGCATGTTGGGCGCTTCTTCCTTGCCTCTCTCTTTTTTTCGCACGTGCCCCAAGTCTCTTTCCCCTCGCTCTGCCGTTCTCTCTCTTGCCCTTCGTCGGCTCCATCTGGCTATCTCTCTGGCACGTTAGAGATCTGCCATTTGGTCACTTTCTCTACCCCCTACCCCCTCTCTGTCTGTCTCTCATACACTTTAATCAGATGACTGCTTTTGGTTTGTTACAGAACAGATGGTTAATCTGCTTCTGACAGGCGGATTGGCCCTCGCACTTTTGCTGATTCTCATCATTTCCAGTTTGCTGTTTAGCCGGAAGAACTATTTCAAAAGTCTACTCTTGTCCAATAGAACTAAGGGTAAGGATATTCCATCCCCGTCTCTCATCCTTCCCTCTCTTCACTTCATCTCTTTTTTTTGGATTTTTAAAAATGTGTTTCTACAATATAGCTACAGAAAAAAACCCATCAACAAAATGGAGTTTTATCATCTCTTTTTATCAAAGGATATCCCTCAGACCTCACCACCTAATTGAATTGAATTGACTTTATTTCTTACATCCTTCTCATACATGAGGAGCAAAAATCTTTACGTTACGTCTCCGTCTAAATGTGCAATCATAGTGATTTATAATAAATAGAACAGTCAATGTAACAGATATACACTCAAATCAGTGTGAGTTCATCAGTCTGATGGCCTGGTGGAAGAAGCTGTCCTGGAGCCTGTTGGTCCTGGCTTTTATGCTGCGGTACCGTTTCCCGGATGGTAGCAGCTGGAATAGATTGTGGTTGGGGTGACTCGGGTCCCCAGTGATCCTTCGGGCCCTTTTTTCACCCTTGTCTTTGTAAATGTCCTGAATCATGGGAAGTTCACAATTACAGATGCGCTGGGCTGTCCACACTACCCTCTGCAGAATCCTGTGATTGAGGGAAGTACAGTTCGCATACTAGGCAGTGATGCAGCTGGTCAGGATGCTCTCAATTGTGCCCCTGTAGAAAGTTCTTAGGATCTGGGGGCCCGCACCAAGCTTCCTCAACCTTCTGAGGTGAAAGAGGCACTGTTGTTGTTTTTCACCACACAGCTGGTGTGTACAGACCACGTGAGGTCCTCGGTGATGTGGATGCCGAGGAACTTGAAGCTGTTTACCCTCTCAACCCCAGATCCATTGATGTCAATAGGAGTTAGCCCGTCTCCATTCCTCCCGTAATCCACAACCAGCTCCTTTGTTTTTGTGACATTGGGGCACTTCATCTCTTTTTATCAAAGGATGTCCCTCAGACCTTGCCCTCCCCCACCTTCTCAAACTTACCTATCCCTTGAGCCTCAATACCCATTCCCAGTCATCACTTCCTAATTTTAATGTGTGGATTTGACATTTTTCTTATTGCTACCATTGAACAGGAGGTATAGACACCTGAAGTCTCACACTATCAGATACAGAAACAGCTACTTTCCTAGAACCAACACACATAAAAGTTGCTGGTGAACACAGCAGGCCAGGCAGCATCTATAGGAAGAGGTACAGTCGACGGTTTGTGCCGAGACCCTTCGTTAGTCCTGACGAAGGGTCTCGGCCCGAAACATCGACTGTACCTCTTCCTATAGATGCTGCCCGGCCTGCTGTGTTCACCAGCAACTTTTATGTGTGTCGCTTGAAATTCCAGCATCTGCAGATTTCCTCGTGTGTGTGATTTTCCTATAACCAGCAGATTTTTGAGCCTTTCCCTACACAACCCTCACCCTACTTCAGCAACCGAACACTGTGGACCACATTGTACTGTCTTTTTTTTTAATGGACTTGTATAATTTATGTTCCGTATGTTGTCTGAGTGTACGTGCCGGTCATGCTGCTGAAAGGATGTGTCTGGAACCCAGCGTACTTGTATATATGACAACCAGCCAGACCCCTTTCCTATCTCAAATATCCTTTTTCGGGTCCACTTTCGTTTTCAGCTAGATTTGTCTCCTTTACATGTCTCTGTTGAGAGGGGACTTTCAGAATCAAGGCGAATTCTCGCTCACCACCACTAATCAGAGACCCTTTCTGTGCGCCCGCTAGGTTCCATCTATATCATGAGTCCTCGCACAGTGTACGTGGGAGTGGAGACCAGTGATTGTGCCAGCCCTGATCAGCAGGACCCCGTTGCTAAACCTCAGGAGCCCCTCATCCACTTTCCTCAGCAGGAGTCGGTGAAGTCTTTGAGTACAGGAGAGAGTCATGTCTTCCCAGTGGAGGAGGAGGGGAAGATTTTCCACAAACCGGTGCCTGCAGCCGACTGTTAGCAGCTGGAAGCAGTTCAACTGGCAAAGCTCGTGGATGTTGGACACAGATGGCTGTGCTGATCTTACTGAAGTGCTTGAGGGGAAACTTACCAATCTTACTATATAACCGAACAACAAATTCAAGCACGCTGACTGAGAACGGTGAAGATTTTCTGGTATTTACGTAACTATTGTCTTGCTGGCTGTGAGGGATCTTTGCGGCCTAAAGGGACCAGCACCGGAGACCAGCCCCCTAGTACTAGGAGAGACCCTGTCCCTGTCCCCCCTCCACACTCCAGGGCCACTAGTGGCCAGCCTTTGGATTCTTACAAGGAGACTCCAGCCAACGTAGCTCTCCGTGTCACCGAGGCATGCGAGCCTCCAAACCCTACGGCAAGGTTGGAGGGTCTGACAGTGAGGTATACCCCCAATATTTGGAGTGAGCCCCATTCTCGTTCCACTTTGGAGAACACACCCTTGACTGGGTACGCAGAGCGAGCCCCTTGGCATAGCGGGTGAGCACCACCCCCTCCACCCCCACCCCTGGTATCTGTGCAGCTACTCTGATCCCAGTACTGGACCGTCGAGCCTTTGGTGCTGAGCTGCTGGTTTTGGGGTGTGCTGTCTGTGAGGCTGTTTGTTTTGCTAGAATCTAGATTTTTGGATTGATTTTAAACGCTTGTTTTCTTAAATTAAGGTTCTTTGTACACTATTCAGACTTGCTTTCAGACGATTAGTTCAGATTTCAGCTGCATGCGAAGTGTGAATGGTGGTGAGGCTGTTCTGTGAGAGTTCGCTCTTCCTGAAGACTACACTCGCCAGGTGTAGGGACGCAGTCCACCGTGTAATGCAGCGTGATAAACCTCCAGTGCACTGAACTGCACATGAACCACCTGTTGCGATCCTATTACCATCGACGCCTTTAGTGTGCGAGTACACAAATAAAAATGTCTTCTTACATGTGTGTTGAGTTTCTGTCCATTATGCCACTGGCGTTGAGGGCAGCAATGAGGGGCCTCCATCTCTGGCGGTACTCAGGGCTTCCTTCGTCATGCCAGTAGCTTCCTCCCGGTTTTCACTACTGAGAGTCATGCAAGTCCCGGGTGGAGACTCAGGAATACCATCACACTCAGATGTGGAAGAATTTTTCATTGCTGTTTCTGTAACAATTTTGTTTTACCCGTCAGGGTTGTTAGCCCTGAGCTGAACCTGGAGGAGCGGTGGACCACTCTTAGTCTGGCCTCTACCCTTTGACCTATTTGGTATGGGTGACCCCACCAAGAGCCAAAGCATAAAGCCCTGACTCCAGCCAACAGAGCTCTCCAGATCATTGAGGCACACAAGCCTCCAAACCCTACGACAAGTTTGTGGTCCTCTTGTAGGGTCTCCTTTGCATAAGGAACAAAAGTCTGAAGTACTTAACCATGAATTTTTGTCTGAATATATTGAATGGCGTTGATGGATAATTGGTAACAAACAGGAATTAAAGGCTAGCCAGAATGGGTTCAGAAGTGAGTTGGGCTTTTCTTGTGGAACATTTTCTTTGGAGCTGGGGAAGATTTTGTTGGTTGAGAACAAGTGTAATTTCATTGTTTTATTCTGTTGTACTTACATCAGTTACGCTGTGACATCGTCAAATCAAGCTGTCCTCAAATGTCGTGTTAAATTCTTCTGATCACTTAGCTGGAATGTGGGCTGAGTTTTTAGAAAAGATTGGATACTTCTTGGCTCTAAATAATTTTGCAGAAAACAAGTAGTCTATTTTACTCTCATATGTAATTACCTACTGCCTGTTACGCCACTGGCGTTTAGAGCAGCAATGAAGGTCCTCCATCTCTGGCGGTGTTTACGGCTTCCTTCGTCATGCCAGTAGCTTCTGCCTGGTTTTCACTACCGCCAGTCATGCAACCACTGGGTGGAGGCTCAGATATAGAAGGATTCTTCATTGCTGTTTCCGTTACAATTTTGTTTTACCCGTCGGGGTTGTTAGCCCTGGGCTGAACCCCTGAACCTGGAGGATGGTGGACCACTCTTAGTTTGTCCTCTACCCTTTGCCCTGTTTGGCATGGGTGACCCCACCGAGAGCCAAAGCATGAAGCCCTGACTCCAGCCAGCGTAGCTCTCCAGGTCATTGAGGCACACAAGCCTTCAAACCCAGAAAAGGTTGTGGCCCTTTTGGTGGTCATATGTAAGTGCTAAGACAGAAATCGATTAAAAATCATAACTTTGTCAGGTCTAGAGTTTGAAGAGTTGGTTAAGTTACCTGGAATTATACCCTTGGTCCTGTAGCTCAGCGGTTCTGATTTAATGTTGGAATTAATGTCCAGATAAAATTTTTGTGGACTTAGGCACAGATTAGGGACAGATTGTTGCTCACACTGGGTACATTCCTAGTTTGAGGGAGATGTTTGTGAAATTTGTCATGTCCATAGAGGAAGCTGATCACTGAGAGGAAAGAATTTCAGTCAGTCACTCAGACTGATCAAGCTAACATAGGCTTTGTAATGTCACCCACCAAGGATTCAAAATGTTAGCTTCCATCTACACCATCTTCAGTAAAAGAAAGACACAGCCTGAAGAGAACAAGCTCAGGACCTAAGTCTCGTTAGTGAGTGCAGTTATAAGGAATCTCCTGATACCACAGTCGTGGCATCAGCCATCACCTCTGGAATTCAGGTCTTTGGTCCTGTTTGTACCAAGGCTGTAATGAGGTCTGGAGATGAATGATTATAGCGAAACACAACTTGAGCATTGGTGAAAAGTTTATTGGTGAGTAAATGTCACTTAATATCTTCCATCACTTCAGAGTCAAAACTCTATAGGGACGTACTGCACAAACACAAGCGTGTGACCCCTCATATTTATACTGCTGTTGTATCTAAGTGCAATAATCCCAGTTACCTTAGACCTGTAGCCTTCTATGCCTTTGTACAGTACTTATGTAGATTTTCCTGTCATCTGCCTCCAAGCCTCATCTGTGAGCCAATAATTCCCCTTCAGATCCTCTCTAAACCTTCTACGTTCTCACTTCAAACATGTGTCCTTTTGTCTTTAGCACCCTCACCATGGGAAAATAAATTACTGTATACCTTATCCACCTCCCCTTATAATTTTATGTACCTCTGTCCCAGGGAAAACAAACCAAGCCTAACCGGTCTCTCCTTATGGCCGAAAGGCTCAAATCCCAGCAGCACCCAAGTGAATCTCCTCTGCATCTTCTCCAGCACAGCCTTCAAATGACGGGGGAGAAAAAACTGATGAAGATGAAATAAAGTCACAAGAAGTGCAGATACACTACTGGAAATATAGCAGCATAAAGAGATATCAATGGGCTGGCTGGGGGTGTAGTGGCATCAACACTGGACTCCGAGGCGGAAGGTCCTGATTTTGAATCTGGCCAGGTCCCAACCTGAGTAGCAGCAGTATCTGTGTGGAAGAATGGCCTGGCAGTCTACTACTGTATCTACCACAAAAACCCTATGGACAACTACACTACCCACTGGGTCGCCGTGAGCCGACGGTGACTTGACAGCACTCAACAACAACAAAGAACTCAGTTTTTCAATTACTCAACCCCCTTACCCCAGAAGACTGCAGCATTACGTGTTGGCCAATGATGACTCTCAAAATTTGCTAATAATACCCAACTTAGATGTGTGGTAACCAGTGAGAATGTGTCCAGCAGAACATAGATATGTTTACAAAAGTGGCTAAGTGGCAGAAGAAATTTAATGGAGAAATGTGAGTTTTAAAATATACACACAAACAGAGGTGAAGCATTCACAGGCATGAATCTTTCAACGTGCCAGATCATGTTAGCACAGTACACGAGGACCTGGGCTTCAGAAAGAAGTATTGAGGGAAGTTAGTTGGACCTTTAAGCAAGCTCTGGTTAGGCCACATCATCATCGTCATCATCAGGTGCCACGCCCAGCTTGAGCTTTGACTGCCATGGCCCACACACTCCTGTTTCGAGTCAAGTGGGTCAATTCATTGGTATTCATTTCCAGTTCTCTGGCTGCTGTCTCTATCATCATTTGCCTTTGTCTTCCTCTTGCTTTCTTCCCTTCAATCTTTCCCATAATTACTGTGCATTCTAACTCCTCTTTCCTAATCACATGTCCAACGAAGTAACGTTGCCTTTTCATGATCTCATACATCATTTCTCTTTTTGTGTTTGCTCTGTTCATGACATCCTCATTAGATATTCATTTCATCCATGATATTCTTTGCACCCTCCTCAAAAACTACGTCTCTGCTGCTTCAATTTGTTTCCTCATGTTACTAGGTACTGAGTCATATAACTGCTTCCCTCTGTCCGTAAAGACACCCTGGGGCGTGGTCTCATCTAATGACTGAGTGATCCGCTCCGCCCACATCTCGCACACTTCCGCCCTTCTTGGGGTGGATGCTATCCCAAACGCCAGGTGGGGCCTGCCATAGCTAGAACATTTATTCACAGACACTACCTCCAAATCATACCACTCTTTCCTCTCTCCCAACAGCATGGACAGCCCCGAGTTCCACCTCCAACTCGTCAATGCTGGTCTGAACTCGGACAAAGACCTCAACCACCACGCATACAGCGATAACCAGCAAATAACCCACAGAGATACACATTACTGATTTAGAAAGGGCAACCACACAGCATGCCAGTAGATCCAATCCCAGATGAGCCCCCACAATGTAGCCCCCCGGCCACCATCAGGGTCGCTCGGCTCACTGTCGTCTAGGGAAACAGCCCTCTGCCCCGCCAAACTGGGTAATTAGTTTGTTTGGATGCTGTGTGATATACCCCACCCTGCCCAAATAACAGACAATACACCAGATACGATTAAATGATTTACAGTTTATAGATATTACTGGAACTATATAATTAATAGAAGATAAAATATAAAAGGGAAATAAAAGGTGCCATGCTTATCAAAGTTTAATTTCTTCGTGCACAAACAATTGGAGCTCAGGACCCTTCTTCTTCACCCTGCGACCCCTTGGACCACCTCGGTCGCCTGGGACCAACAACGGTGGTCGACCAGACGCTCCACACGAGTCCGTCTCCATCTCCTCACCGAATGCCCCGCTCGGGGTCCGACCCCGTTAGCGGACCTCACAGCACCTGGTCCATCCTCTGTCTCTCTCTCCCGCCTTCTCCCCCCAAAACCCGGTGCATACAAATCTTCCAGATACACCAAAAGCATAACAACTATCCCAATTGGTTCATAACATCTTATCATAGCCTAACCCAAAACAAGCTGCTAGCGCAAGAACTTTCTCAGCGCTTAACATAACAGAAGCATTCCCAAGTATAACATAATAAAGAAGCCATTTTAATTAGCCTACGCAGTAACATAAAAGACAAAACTCCCTTACATAACATAACTGGATAAACGTATCATTTCAGTACTCTGAGGCAGGTTGTCATACCTAGTTTATTGTTGGTCAGTATACTCTTCATTCTTGTAAAGGTGTCTTTTGCCATCCCTATTCTTCTTTTGATGTCCATGTTGCACCTGTCATCTGATATCACCCAGCTTCCTAAGTAGCAAAAGTTCTGTACTTGTTTTATGTCTTCCCCATTTATTCTTAGCCTGCAGATAGGATTCTCCTTCTTTTTGGATATCACCATATATTGTCTTTTTGTGATTGATAGATAGACCCATTTTTGCACTTTCTTCAACAACTACATCAATTAAGTTCTGTAGTTCTTTCTCCGTACTTGCAATTAACACAGTGTCATCCACATATCTAAAATTATTGATGTTTTTACTGCCAACTTTGATTCCCAAGATGTCTCTTATTTTTTGCAATATTGTTTCGCTGTACACATTCAACAAATCAGGGGTGAAAACACACCCTTGTCCAATGCCTCTCTTGCTTTTCATAAACTAACTCACTTCTCCATCTATTCTTACAGTATCAGTTTGTTCCCAGTACAGATTTCTGATTAGGCGGAGGTCTTTCAAACCTAGATCTAGGGTTTCCTGTAATATTTCAAATAACTTATTGTGCTTCACTTTATCAAATGCTTTTGTGTAGTCGATTAAAACAAACAAGTCTTTTTGCACTTGAATAACTCGTTCTGATGGTATCTTTAATATCAATATCGCATTTCTTGTACCTTTGTCTTTCACAAAACCACATCGTTCTTTACCTACGACTGCATTGGCGCTGCTTCCTGCACGCATGCAGAACTCGTTGACTTTATTAACTTTGCCTCCAACTTTCACCCTGCCCTCAAGTTTACCTGGTCCATTTCCGACACCTCCCTCCCCTTTCTAGATCTTTCTGTCTCTGTCTCTGGAGACAGCTTATCCACTGATGTCTGCTATAAGCCTACTGACTCTCACAGCTATCTGGACTATTCCTCTTCTCACCCTGTCTCTTGCAAAAGCGCCATCCCCTTCTCGCAATTCCTCCGTCTCCGCCGCATCTGCTCTCAGGATGAGGCTTTTCATTCTAGGACGAGGGAGATGTCTTCCTTTTTTAAAGAAAGGGGCTTCCCTTCCTCCACTATCAACTCTGCTCTTAAACGTATCTCCCCCATTTCACATACATCTGCTCTCACTCCATCCTCCCACCACCCCACTAGGAATAGGGTTCCCCTGGTCCTCACCTACCACCCCACCAGCCTCCGGGTCCAACATATTATTCCCCGTAACTTCCACCACCTCCAACGGGATCCCACCACTAAGCACATCTTTCCCTCCCCCCCTCTCTCTGCATTCCGCAGGGATCGCTCCCTACACAACTCCCTTGTCCATTTGTCCCCCCCATCCCTCCCCACTGATCTCCCTCCTGGCACTTATCCGTGTAAGCGGAACAAGTGCTACACATGCCCTTATACTTCCTCCCTTACCACCATTCAGGGCCCCAAACAGTCCTTCCAGGTGAGGCATCACTTCACCTGTGAGTCGACTGGGGTGATATACTGCGTCCGGTGCTCCCGATGTGGCCTTTTATATATTGGTGAGACCCGACGTAGACTGGGAGACCGCTTTGCTGAACATCTACGCTCTGTCCGCCAGAGAAAGCAGGATCTCCCAGTGGCCACACATTTTAATTCCACATCCCATTCCCATTCTGACATGTCTGTCCACGGCCTCCTCTACTGTGGAGATGAAGCCACACTCAGGTTGGAGGAACAACACCTTATATTCCGTCTGGGTAGCCTCCAACCTGATGGCATGAACATCGACTTCTTTAACTTCCGCTAAGACCCCACCTCCCCCTCGTACCCCATCTGTTACTCATTTTTATGCACACATTCTTTCTCTCACTCTCCTATTTCTCCCTCTGTCCCTCTGAATATACCTCTTGCCCATCCTCTGGGTCACCCCCCCCCCTTGTCTTTCTTCCCGGACCTCCTGTCCCATGATCCTCTCGTATCCCCTTTTGCCTATCACCTGTCCAGCTCTCGGCTCTATCCCTCCCCCTCCTGTCTTCTCCTATCATTTTGGATCTCCCCCTCTCCCTCCCACTTTCAAATCCCTTACTCACTCTTCCTTCAGTTAGTCCTGACGAAGGGTCTCGGCCTGAAACGTCGACTGCACCTCTTCCTACAGATGCTGCCTGGCCTGCTGCGTTCACCGGCAACTTTGATGTATGTTGTTCTTTACCTATTTCAGCTTGTGTCTTACTTTTAGCTCTTGTCATCAAAATTCTGAGAAGTATCTTAGTGATATGACTCATTAAACTTATTGTCCTATATAATTCACATTCGATTGCTCCAGGTTTCTTAGGAAGAGTAGTAAATACTGATTTTTTTCATCTCTTCTGGTATTATTCCAGTCTCATAAATGTCATTGATTAAATCAGTAAGTTTTTCAATTCCATAATCTTCAAGGGTGATAATTTGTTCTATTATTAATTCATCAGGACCTACTGCCTTTCCCTTCTTCATCTTATTTATTGCATTACAAACTTTAGATTTTAAAATCTTCAGAAGAAATTTCTGGTTTTTCGCCTTGATCGTCTTCAAGCAATTGCTGAATATACTCAGTCCATCCATTCATAATCTCGTCTTTTTCCATGATAATTGTATCGTCTTTTGCTTTCAAACATCCACCTGAAGAACAGAGGAGCTTTTTACCAGTGATATTCTTGGTTTGTTGATGTAACCTTTTCAGATCAGTAATAGGGATTCTTTCTAATTGCTCACATTCCTGGTTTAACCATTCTTCTTTGGCTTTTTGACATAAGCTTTTAACTTTTTTATCTAAAGATTTATATTCTATAGGATTTGCTTTCTTCTGTCTCCTTTCTTCTATTGGATTCTTGATTTAGATTAGATTATGTTGACACTCAGTCCTCGTTTATTGTCATTTAGAAATGCATGCATTAAAAAATGATACAATGTTCCTCCAGAGAGAGATCACAGAAACACAGGACAAACCAAGACTAAAACTGACAAAACCACATAATTGTAACATATAGTTACAACAGTGCAAAGCAATACTGTAATTTGATAAAGAGCAGACCATGGGCACGGTAAAAAAAAAAGTCTCAAGTCCGGATAGCCCCATCATCTCACGCAGACGGTAGAAGGGAGAAACTCTCCCTGCCATGAACTCCAAGCGTTGCAAACTTGCCGATGCATTGAAAGCACCTGACCGCAGCCAACTCTGAGTCCATCCGAAAACTTCGAGCCTCCGACCAGCCCTCCGGCACCGAGCACCATCTCTGCTGAGCGCTTTAACTCCGCCCTGGCCACCAAGCAACAAGCAAAGCGGAGGACTTGGGGCCTTCCCCTCCGGAGATTCTGGATCACACAGTAGCAGCAGCAGCGAAGCAGGCATTTCAGAAGTTACACAGATTTCATCTGTCATCAGTTTACTCCTTGTTCTTTTTTTTTAGGAATCACTGACTTTGCTGATTCTACCAAGGCATCTTTTAGAGAGTTAAACTTCATTTCGACATGATTGCTATCATCTTCAATAGATTCTATTTCTAGACTTTGAAATCTATTCCTTAATTCAATTGTAAATTTTTGTCTTAAGTTTTCTTCTTTAATTAATTGCAAGTAGTCAAGGGATTGTTCAGGTATTTTCTTCTTTAGTTTTTTAAGTTTTACTTTTTACATGACAGACTACTGGGTTATGGTCACTATTACAGTCTGCACCTGGATATGTTTTGCATTGAGTCACTGAGTTTCTAAATCTTTGGTTTATAGTAGTAAGGTCACTTTGATTTCTAGTGTTATCACCTGGACTTTTCCAGGTTCACAAGCGTCTTGGATGGTTTTTCGAGTAGGTATTCATAATGACCTGATTATTCATCTTGCACCATTCTACCCATTTCTCACCTCTTTCATTTCTTTCCCCTAGTCCAAAGTTTCCTACGGTATTTCCATTAGCACCTTGTCCTACTTTAGCATATAGATCTCCCATGATAATAATATTTTGAGATTTGCATCCATTCTTTGCTTGTTCAAGCTCTTCATAGATTTTAACTATATCCTCATTTGTTCAACCAACACACATCAAAGTTGCTGGTGAACGCAGCAGGCCAAGCAGCATCTGTAGGAAGAGGTGCAGTCGACATTTCAGGCCGAGACCCTTCGTCAGGACTAACTGAAGGAAGAGTGAGTTAGGGATTTGAAAGTTGGAGGGGGAGGGGGAGATCCAAAATGATAGGAGAAGACAGGAGGGGGAGGGATAGAGCCGAGAGCTGGACAGGTGATAGGCAAAAGGGGATACGAGAGGATCATGGGACAGGAGGTCCGGGAAGAAAGACAAGGGGGGGGGACCCAGAGGATGGTCAAGAGGTATATTCAGAGGGACAGAGGGAGAAAAAGGAGAGTGAGAGAAAGAATGTGTGCATAAAAATAAGTAACAGATGGGGTACGAGGGGGGAGGTGGGGTCTTAGCGGAAGTTAGAGAAGTCGATGTTCATGCCATCAGGTTGGAGGCTACCCAGACGGAATATAAGGTGTTGTTCCTCCAACCTGAGTGTGGCTTCATCTTTACAGTAGAGGAGGCCGTGGATAGACATGTCAGAATGGGAATGGGATGTGGAATTAAAATGTGTGGCCACTGGGAGATCCTGCTTTCTCTGGCGGACAGAGCGTAGATGTTCAGCAAAGCGGTCTCCCAGTCTGCGTCGGGTCTCACCAATATATAAAAGGCCACATCGGGAGCACCGGACGCAGTATATCACCCCAGTCGACTCACAGGTGAAGTGTTGCCTCACCTGGAAGGACTGTTTGGGGCCCTGAATGGTGGTAAGGGAGGAAGTGTAAGGGCATGTGTAGCACTTGTTCCGCTTACACGGATAAGTGCCAGGAGGGAGATCAGTGGGGAGGGATGGGGGGACGAATGGACAAGGGAGTTGTGTAGGGAGCGATCCCTGCGGAATGCAGAGAGAGGGGGGGAGGGAAAGATGTGCTTAGTGGTGGGATCCCGTTGGAGGTGGCGGAAGTTACGGAGAATAACTCCAAACTAAAGGTGTACCTATGGGCACCCGTATGGGTCCTAGCTATGCCTGCCTTTTTGTTGGGTTTGTGGAACAATCTATGTTCCGTGCCTATTCTGGTATCTGTGCCCCACTTTTCCTTCGCTACATCGACGACTGCATTGGCGCTGCTTCCTGCACGCATGCAGAACTCGTTGACTTTATTAACTTTGCCTCCAACTTTCACCCTGCCCTCAAGTTTACCTGGTCCATTTCCGACACCTCCCTCCCCTTTCTAGATCTTTCTGTCTCTGTCTCTGGAGACAGCTTATCCACTGATGTCTACTATAAGCCTACTGACTCTCACAGCTATCTGGACTATTCCTCTTCTCACCCTGTCTCTTGCAAAAACGCCATCCCCTTCTCGCAATTCCTCCGTCTCCGTCGCATCTGCTCTCAGGATGAGGATTTTCATTCTAGGACGAGGGAGATGTCTTCATTTTTTAAAGAAAGGGGCTTCCCTTCCTCCACTATCAACTCTGCTCTTAAACGCATCTCCCCCATTTCACGTACATCTGCTCTCACTCCATCCTCCCACCACCCAACTAGGAATAGGGTTCCCCTGGTCCTCACCTACCACCCCACCAGCCTCCGGGTCCAAAATATTATTCTCCGTAACTTCCGCCACCTCCAACGGGATCCCACCACTAAGCACATCTTTCCCTCCCCCCCTCTCTCTGCATTCCGCAGGGATCGCTCCCTACACAACTCCCTTGTCCATTCGTCCCCCCATCCCTCCCCACTGATCTCCCTCCTGGCACTTATCCGTGTAAGCGGAACAAGTGCTACACATGCCCTTACACTTCCTCCCTTACCACCATTCAGGGCCCCAAACAGTCCTTCCAGGTGAGGCAACACTTCACCTGTGAGTCGACTGGGGTGATATACTGTGTCCGGTGCTCCCGATGTGGCCTTTTATATATTGGCGAGACCCGACGCAGACTGGGAGACCGCTTTGCTGAACATCTACGCTCTGTCCGCCAGAGAAAGCAGGATCTCCCAGTGGCCACACATTTTAATTCCACATCCCATTCCCATTCTGACATGTCTATCCACGGCCTCCTCTACTGTAGAGATGAAGCCGCACTCAGGTTGGAGGAACAACACCTTATATTCCGTCTGGGTAGCCTCCAACCTGATGGCATGAACATTGACTTCTCTAACTTCCACTAGGCCCCACCTCCCCCTCGTACCCCATCTGTTACTCATTTTTATGCACACATTCTTTCTCTCACTCTCCTTTTTCTCCCTCTGTCCCTCTGAATATACCTCTTGCCCATCCTCTGGGTCACCCCCCCCCCCGTCTTTCTTCCCGGACCTCCTGTCCCATGATCCTCTCGTATCCCCTTTTGCCTATCACCTGTCCAGCTCTCGGCTCTATCCCTCCCCCTCCTGTCTTCTCCTATCATTTTGCATCTCCCCCTCCCCCTCCAGCTTTCAAATCCCTTACTCACTCTTCTTTCAGTTAGTCCTGACGAAGGGTCTCGGCCTGAAACGTCGACTGCGCCTCTTCCTATAGATGCTGCTTGTCCTGCTGCGTTCACCAGCAACTTTGATGTGTGTTGTTGGACCCGGAGGCTGGTGGGGTGGTAGGTGAGGACCAGGGGAACCCTATTCCTAGTGGGGTGGTGGGAGGATGGAGTGAGAGCAGATGTATGTGAAATGGGGGAGATACGTTTAAGAGCAGAGTTGATAGTGGAGGAAGGGAAGCCCCTTTCTTTAAAAAATGAAGACATCTCCCTCGTCCTAGAATGAAAATCCTCATCCTGAGAGCAGATGCGACGGAGACGGAGGAATTGCGAGAAGGGGATGGCGTTTTTGCAAGAGACAGGGTGAGAAGAGGAATAGTCCAGATAGCTGTGAGAGTCAGTAGGCTTATAGTAGACATCAGTGGATAAGCTGTCTCCAGAGACAGAGACAGAAAGATCTAGAAAGGGGAGGGAGGTGTCGGAAATGGACCAGGTAAACTTGAGGGCAGGGTGAAAGTTGGAGGCAAAGTTAATAAAGTCAACGAGTTCTGCATGCGTGCAGGAAGCAGCGCCAATGCAGTCGTCGATGTAGCGAAGGAAAAGTGGGGCACAGATACCAGAATAGGCACGGAACATAGATTGTTCCACAAACCCAACAAAAAGGCAGGCATAGCTAGGACCCATACGGGTGCCCATAGCTACACCTTTAGTTTGGAGGAAGTGGGAGGAGCCAAAGGAGAAATTATTAAGAGTAAGGACTAATTCCGCTAGACGGAGCAGAGTGGTGGTAGAGGGGAACTGATTAGGCCTGGAATCCAAAAAGAAGCGTAGAGCTTTGAGACCTTCCTGATGGGGGATGGAAGTATATAAGGACTGGACATCCATGGTGAAAATAAACCGGTGGGGGCCAGGGAACTTAAAATCATTGAAAAGTTTAAGAGCGTGAGAAGTGTCACGAACATAGGTCGGAAGGGATTGAACAAGGGGTGATAAAACAGTGTCGAGGTATGCAGAAATGAGTTCGGTGGGGCAGGAGCAAGCTGAGACAATAGGTCGGCCGGGACAGGCAGGTTTGTGGATCTTGGGTAGGAGGTAGAAACGGGAAGTGCGGGGTGTGGGAACTATAAGGTTGGTAGCAGTGGATGGGAGATCCCCTGAGAGGATAAAGTCGTTGATAGTGTGGGAGACAATGGCCTGGTGCTCCTTGGTGGGGTCACGATCGAGGGGTAAATAAGAGGAGGTATCCGCGAGTTGTCGCTGTGCCTCGGCAAGGTAGAGGTCAGTGCGCCAGACTACAACAGCACCCCCCTTATCGGCGGGTTTAATGATAAGGTTAGGATTAGTGCGGAGGGAGTGGAGAGCAGAGCGTTCCGAAGGAGTGAGGTTGAAATGGGGACAAGGTGCGGTGAAGTCGAGACGGTTGATGTCCCGTCGGCAGTTAGCGATAAAGAGATCCAGAGCAGGCAGAAGACCAGAGCGGGGTGTCCATGAAGAAGAGGAGGGTTGAAGACGGGAGAAGGGGTCATCGGTGGGGGTGGAAGAGTCCTTGCCGAAGAAGTAGGCTCGGAGACGGAGACGGCGGAAGAAGAGTTCCGCATCGTGGCGAACACGGAACTCGCTGAGGTGTGGGCGAAGGGGGACGAACGTGAGGCCCTTACTGAGAACAGAGCGTTCTGCCTCCGACAGTTGAAGGTCGGAGGGGATGGTAAAGACCCGGCACGGATGAAAGCTGGGATCAGAGGGGGGCGGGGGATGCTGGGGGTGTCAATGGATAGGGGAGGGTTGGGGTGAGAGGAAGATGGAGCCTCTGAGGGCACAGGAGTTGATGGTGGGATCCTCATTTGTTCCATCTGTTGTTGGTGCATATACCTGTATAATTGTTAAATTAAATGGTTGTCCTCTGAATCTAACATGGAGCATCCTTTCTGATATTGGCCAATGTCCTAAAACCCTTTTCCATGTTTTCACCCATAAGAATTCCTACTCCATTAGTATGGGATGTTCCATAAGAATAAATTAGTGTTTTATTTTTATTCTGACATGTTCCAGCACCTATCCAACGAACTTCGCTAACCCATTATGTTAATCTTTAGTCTTTCCATTTCATTTATCACATTGTCCAATCTTCCTGCTTGATAGAGGGTTCTTACATTCCAAGTGGCAATAATTTTCTTTTGTGTTACTCGAATTTTATGATCAGTAGCTTGATGACGGTCGGAGATCCTCTGCTGCCCAGAATCAACCCGACCGAGCGAAGCATCTTCAGGATTGTGTTGAAGATCCTCTTGATGTTGTTGTTGTGCAATACATTTTGTGAGTTTGACCATGGTTTTCTTAGCAAACAGATTCTAGGAAACCTAGTATCTAGCAACGGTGGTTTGCTATTGCCTGCTGTTAGGCGAGCTAAAGAAATGGCCATTTCTCTTCCCAAATGTTCATCTGCCTGTACTATAGCCATTGACATTTGAGGTCCTAGCTCTTTCGCCTTCTCTATCATAAGTTCAGTTACTGAACCTGTCGGATCTGCTGTTGGCCTTCGCTCGTATCCTGAGCAGGAACCCTTGCAGGTGCTACTGTTCCGGGTCAGAGCGGCCCTGAGAGCAATGAATGACTAAGGGGTAACTCCACTTTCCCCAAAGCTCTGGAAGTCCCCAATCAGAGCCTCATCACCAGTTGCAGTTTAGAGTCATACCCAGGACTAGGTTAGGCCACAACCAAAGTATTACATTTGTTACTGGTTATCAACTTTTGGAAGTCTATGGAGGTCCTTTAAGAGGTGCAGAAAAAAATCTTACAAAATGATTCAAGGCATGGATTTTACCGCATAGTTTGGAGAAATTGATGTTCCCCCTGTGTCTCCATCCTCCCTCTCTCTGCACCGTCAACTCGTATTTCTTTCCCCACTGATACTGCCTGAAATTTTTAGATTTCTATCATCTAATTGTTTGCTTTAGTGTTGAGGAGGACACTAGATAGGGCTGTAAAAGATTATGAGAAGTGGTAAAGAGGGCATGTGGCATGCTTGCCTTCATAGGTTGGAATATCAAAGTTGGGACATTTTGTTGCAACTTTGCAAAAGCAAGCTGGTGATGTAGTGGCATCAGCACTGGGCTTCGAGCCAAGCTGTCCTGGGTTCGAATCGAAAACAATAAACGCTAGGCTAAATAGGGCCATTAACTAAAACTCACAAATGGAAAAGGAAACCGGCACTGCAGCTGAAAGGAGTATAAAATGAATACCGCTAGTCTTCAGAGTCAGTTAACTCGACAGCCCAATTTCTCAGGCAAGGCTGAATGCAGGCAGCGAAATGTTACTGTGCTTTGCTAAAGCCTTGGCAAGCACTACGACGAAAAGAATGGCACTAAATACGATCACAATTCGCTGACACGTGCATATTCACGACCGCAATTGCCGTATCTGCTGCACTGCTGAATCCATGGGGGTGACAATGCTTTCCATCCATACGGGGTTGAGTGTCCAGCTGGCAACTTGGCCTCGTAAAAAGCAGACAAAATGTTAAAGGAGGCCGCCCAAAGCACTGCAAGGTGCGAAGAGGAACAATTATAAAACATTGTTTGGACCACCTTTGGGGTATTGTGTGCTGTTTTGGTCACTAAAGTATAAGAATGTCATAGTTTGGCTTGAAAGAGCGCAGAGACTGTTCACCCGAACGTTGCTTGGATTGGAGGTTTTGTGTTATGGAGAAAGATGAGCTAGATTGGTCTTGTTTTCCCTGGAGTGAAGGAGACCTGATAGAGGTCTACAAGAGACATAGATAATTTTTCAAAACTCGTTAGATTCTGGACTAGTTCCTGAGGATTGGAGGGTGGCTAATGTAACCCCACTTTTTAAAAAAGGAGGGAGAGAGAAACCGGGGAATTATAGACCGGTTAGCCTAACGTCGGTGGTGGGGAAACTGCTGGAGTCAGTTATCAAAGATGTGATAACAGCACATTTGGAAAGCGGTGAAATCATCGGACAAAGTCAGCATGGATTTGTGAAAGGAAAATCATGTCTGATGAATCTCATAGAATTTTTTGAGGATGTAACTAGTAGAGTGGATAGGGGAGAACCAGTGGATGTGGTATATTTGGATTTTCAAAAGGCTTTTGACAAGGTCCCACACAGGAGATTAGTGTGCAAACTTAAAGCACACGGTATTGGGGGTAAGGTATTGGTGTGGGTGGAGAATTGGTTAGCAGACAGGAAGCAAAGAGTGGGAATAAACGGGACTTTTTCAGAATGGCAGGCGGTGACTAGTGGGGTACCGCAAGGCTCAGTGCTGGGACCCCAGTTGTTTACAATAAATATTAATGACTTGGATGAGGGAATTAAATGCAGCATCTCCAAGTTTGCGGATGACACGAAGCTGGGTGGCAGTGTTAGCTGTGAGGAGGATGCTAAGAGGATGCAGGGTGACTTGGATAGGTTGTGTGAGTGGGCAAATTCATGGCAGATGCAATTTAATGTGGATAAATGTGAAGTTATGCACTTTGGTGGCAAAAATAGGAAAACAGATTATTATCTGAATGGTGGCCGATTAGGAAAAGGGGAGGTGCAACGAGACCTGGGTGTCATTATACACCAGTCATTGAAAGTGGGCATGCAGGTACAGCAGGCGGTGAAAAAGGCAAATGGTATGCTGGCATTTATAGCGAGAGGATTCGAGTACAGGAGCAGGGAGGTACTACTGCAGTTGTACAAGGCCTTGGTGAGACCACACCTGGAGTTTTGTGTGCAGTTTTGGTCTCCTAATCTGAGGAAAGACATCCTTGCCATAGAGGGAGTACAAAGAAGGTTCACCAGATTGATTCCTGGGATGGCAGGACTTTCATATGAAGAAAGACTGGATGAACTGGGCTTGTACTCATTGGAATTTAGAAGATTGAGGGGGGATCTGATTGAAACGTATAAAATCCTAAAGGGATTGGACAGGCTAGATGCAGGAAGATTGTTCCCGATATTGGGGAAGTCCAGAACGAGGGGCCACAGTTTGAGGATAAAGGGGAAGCCTTTTAGGACCGAGATTAGGAAAAACTTCTTCACACAGAGAGTGGTGAATCTGTGGAATTCTCTGCCACAGGAAACAGTTGAGGCTAGTTCATTGGCTGTGTTTAAGAGGGAGTTAGATATGGCCCTTGTGGCTACGGGGGTCAGGGGGTATGGAGGGAAGGCTGGGGCGGGGTTCTGAGTTGGATGATCAGCCATGATCATAATAAATGGTGGTGCAGGCTCGAAGGGCTGAATGGCCTAATCCTGCACCTATTTTCTATGTTTCTATGTTTCTATAACGTAGATAGTCAAAAATCTTTTTGCCATGTTAGGTGTATCAAAACAGGAGTGTAAAGTTTTAAGATGAGATGGGGTTTTTAAAGGGGATTTGAAGGGGAAGTTTTTTTTACACAGAGGATGGTTGATATCTGGAACTTGCGGCCAGAAAAGGTGGTGGAGTCGGTTACAAATCACTATGTTTAAGAGACATTTAGATAGGCAAGGCATAGGAGGGCATTGATGCAAGCAAAGAGGATCAGTGTATAGGAGCAAAGGGCCTATTTCTGTGCAACTGTGTTACCTTGAGGTTCAGTTAAGGGAGAAAGAGAAAAGTTATTCCTGTTGGCTGATGGTACAAGGACTTGAGGAATCATAGATTTAAAGATTTGGTTATAAAATACGCTGGAAACCAGGAGGAACTATCTTGCACTGGGAACTCACTGCCTGTGAGGAAACAGAGGCAAGCAATCCTATCAAAAAGAACATGGCAGCCTCTGGTGTTGTGATGACTCTTGGGCTCTGTAACATATAAAGTAAATCTCTGAAAATCTTGAAGTCAACAGAAATTACAGGCGTTAGAAATAAAAAAAAAAGTACAGTATCTGTGACTTCCATAATTTTTGTGACACCTAACCTTACTAATGATGCAGCTAATGTGTCTGTTAAACCACATGGAGATTGGAGATGAGCGCCTGATTGGTTTGCATGTCAGAGCAACATTACAACTAGACAACTGTAACTTTTGATTTTGAAAAAAACAGCAGATGGATTGAATTTGTAAATGCGGACGTGTTCATTATCCAGCTCCAAGCTGAGGAGGAAGACGTGCAGTAAATCTTCACGCCGCCGGAACGTGTATACGCTGCCACAGCACACTCTAGTGGAGGAGTGGATAAATGGAAGCTATACTCGAATTGGGTTTGTCACATGTACTGATATGCTCGTCTTGCGTACTCTTGATACAGACCAAATCATTGCACAGTACAACAAAGTCCAACAATAACAGAATGCAGAATAATGTGTAACAGCTACGCAAAGTGCAGAGAAGGCAAACCATAAGTGCAAGGTTGTGAGGTCAAAGAGTCCATTTTTATCCTACTAGAGAGCCGTCCAATAGTCTTAACACATCGGAGTAGAAGCTGCCCTTGAGCCTGATGCTTTTGTATCTTCTGCCCAATGGACCCATTGATGTAGGCAGGAGCATGTGCACCCCACCCTTTCTTGAAGTCAATGACCAGCTCTTTTGTTTTGCCTGACATTGAGGGAAAGGTTGTGACTAAGCTCTCCATTTCCTTCCTGTACTCTGATTCCTGGTTATTCCAGTATCAAACTTTTAGCTGGAGTTACTGCGTAATCTGGCCATGCATTCGTGTGTAAAGGGAATAGATTACGGGGCTGAGGACACAACCTTCTGGATCACTGGTGTACCAACACCTCGCTGCTTGTATATTAAAAAAAAAGGCACAACAAAGACTCTTCTTCCTCAGAAAGCTGAAACAGGCCAAACTCCCACAAAAGCTGTTGCTTAACTTCCACAGAAGCACAATTGAAACTATCCTAACGAACAGCGCCAGTCTGATATAGAACATAAACATAGAATAATACAGCACAGTACAGACCCTTCGGCCCACAATGTTGTGCCGACCCTCAAACCCTGCCTCCCATATAAGCCCCCACCTTAGATTCCTCCATATACCTGTCTAGTAGTCTCTTAAACTTCACTAGTGTATCTGCCTCCACCACTGACTCAGGCAGTGCATTCCACGCACCAACCACTCTGAGTAAAAAAACTTCCTCTAATATCCCGCTTAAACTTCCCACCCCTTACCTTAAAGCCATGTCCTCTTGTATCGAGCAGTGGTGCCCTGGGGAAGTTTATTCCTCTTATTATCTTGTACACCTCTATCATGTCTTCTCTCATCCTCCTTCTCTCCAAAGAGTAAAGCCCTAGCTCCCTTCATCTCTGATCATAATGCATACTCTCTAAACCAGGCAGCATCCTGGTAAATCTCCTCTGTACCCTTTCCAATGCTTCCACATCCTTCCTTTAGTGAGGTGACCAGAACTGGACACAGTACTCCAAGTGTGGCCTAACCAGAGTTTTATAGAGCTGCATCATTACATCGCGACTCTTAAATTCTATCCCTCAACTTATGAAAGCTAACACCCCATAAGCTTTCTTAACTACCTTATCCACCTGTGAGGCAACTTTCAGGGATCTGTGGACATGTGCCCCCAGATCCCTCTGCTCCTCCACACTACCAAGTATCCTGCCATTTACTTTGTACTCTGCCTTGGAGTTTGTCCTTCCAAAGTGTACCACCTCACACTTCTCCAGGTTGAACTCCATCTGCCACTTCTCAGCCCACTTCTGCATCCTATCAATGTCTCTCTGCAATCTTTGACAATCCTCTACACTATCTACAACACCACCAACCTTTGTGTCATCTGCAAACTTGCCAACCCACTCTTCTACCCCCACATCCAGGTCGTTAATAAAAATCATGAAAAGTAGAGGTCCCAGAACAGATCCTTGTGGGACACCACTAGTCGCAATCTTCCAATCTGAATATACTCCCTCCACCACCACCCTCTGCCTTCTGCAGGCAAGCCAATTCTGAATTCGCTTGGCCAAACTTCCCTGGATCCCATGCCTTCTGACCTTCTGAATAAGCCTACCGTGTGGAACCTTGTCAAATGCCTTACTAAAATCCATATAGATCACATCCACTGCATTACCCTCATCTATATGCCTGGTCACCACCTCAAAGAACTCTATCAGGCTTGTTAGACACGATCTGCCCTTCACAAAGCTGTGCTGACTGTCCCTGATCAGACCATGATTCTCTAAATGCCCAGAGATCCTATCTCTAAGAATCTTTTCCAACAGCTTTCCCACCACAGACGTAAGGCTCACTGGTCTATAATTACCTGGACTATCCCTACTACCTTTTTTGAATGAGGGGACAACATTCGCCTCCCTCCAATCCTCCAGTACCATTCCCGTGGACAACGAGGACATAAAGATCCCAGCCAGAGGCTCAGCAATCTCTTCCCTCGCCTTGTGGAGTAGCCTGGGGAATATTCCGTCAGGACCCGGGGACTTATCCGTCCTAATGTATTTTAACAACTCCAACATCTCCTCTCCCTTAATATCAACATGCTCCAGAACATCAACCTCACTCAAATTGTTCTCACCGTCATCAAGTTCCCTCTCATTGGTGAATACTGAAGAGAAGTATTCATTGAGGACCTTGCTCAGTTCCCGAGCCTCCTGGCACATCTTCCCACCTTTATCTCTAATTGGTCCTACCTTCACTCCTGTCATCCTTTTTTTCTTCTCATAATTGAAGAATGCCTTGGGGTTTTCTTTTACCCTACACGCCAAGGCCTCATGCCCCCTTCTTGCTCTCCTCAGCCCCTTCTTAAGCTCCTTTCTTGCTTCCCCATATTCCTCAATAGACCCATCTGATCCCTGCTTCCTAAACCTCATGTATGCTACCTTCTTCCACCTGACTAGATTTTCCACCTCACTTGTCACCCATGGTTCCTTCACCCTACCATTCTTTATCTTCCTCACCGGGACAAATTTATCCCTAACATCCTGCAAGAGATCTCTAAACATCGACTCAATGTCCATAGTACATTTCCCTGCAAAAACATCATCCCGATTCACACCCGCAAGTTCTAGCCTTATAGCCTCATAATTTGCCCTTCCCCAATTAAAAAATTTTCCTGTCCTCTCTGATTCTATCCTTTTCCATGATAATGCTAAAGGCCAGGGAGCTGTGGTCACTGTCTCCCAGATGCTCACCCACTGAGAGATCTGTGACCTGACCTGGTTCATTACCTAGTACTAGATCTAGTATGGCATTCCCCCTTGTCGGCCTGTCCATATACTGTGACAGGAATCTGTCCTGGACACACTTAACAAACTCTGCCCCATCTAAACCCTTGGAACTAATCAGGTGCCAATCAATATTAGGGAAGTTACAGTTACCCATGATAACAACCCTGTTATTTTTGCACCTTTCCAAAATCTGCCTCCCAATCTGCTCCTCTGTATCTCTGCTGCTACCAGGGGGCCTATAGAATACCCCCAGTAGAGTAACTGCTCCCTTCCTGTTCCTGACTTCCACCCATATTGACTCAAAAGAGGATCCTGCTACATTACCCACCCTTTCTGTAGCTGTAATAGTATCCCTGACCAGTAATGCCACCCCTCCTCCCCTTTTTCCGCCCTCTCTATTCCTTTTAAAGCACTGAAATCCAGGAATATTGAGAATCCATCCCTGCCCTGGTGCCAGCCAAGTCTCTGTAATGGCCACTACATCATAATTCCATACATCAAAGTTGCTGGTGAACGCAGCAGGCCAAGCAGCATCTATAGGAAGAGGCGCAGTCGACGTTTCAGGCCGAGACCCTTCGTCAGGACTAACTGAAGGAAGAGTGAGTAAGGGATTTGAAAGCTGGAGGGGGAGGGGGAGATGCAAAATGATAGGAGAAGACAGGAGGGGGAGGGATAGAGCCGAGAGCTGGACAGGTGATAGGCAAAAGGGGATACGAGAGGATCATGGGACAGGAGGCCTAGGGAGAAAGACGGGGGGGGGGGTGACCCAGAGGATGGGCAAGAGGTATATTCAGAGGGACAGAGGGAGAAAAAGGAGAGTGAGAGAAAGAATGTGTGCATAAAAATGAGTAACAGCTGGGGTACGAGGGGGAGGTGGGGCCTAGCGGAAGTTAGAGAAGTCAATGTTCATGCTATCAGGTTGGAGGCTACCCAGACGGAATATAAGGTGTTGTTCCTCCAACCTGAGTGTGGCTTCATCTTTACAGTAGAGGAGGCCATGGATAGACATGTCAGAATGGGAATGGGATGTGGAATTAAAATGTGTGGCCACTGGGAGATCCTGCTTTCTCTGGCGGACAGAGCGTAGATGTTCAGCAAAGCGGTCTCCCAGTCTGCGTCGGGTCTCACCAATATATAAAAGGCCACATCGGGAGCACCGGACGCAGTATATATATACTGCGTCCGGTGCTCCCGATGTGGCCTTTTATATATTGGTGAGTGGGGTGATATACTGCGTCCGGTGCTCCCGATGTGGCCTTTTATATATTGGTGAGTGGGGTGATATACTGCGTCCGGTGCTCCCGATGTGGCCTTTTATATATTGGTGAGTGGGGTGATATACTGCGTCCGGTGCTCCCGATGTGGCCTTTTATATATTGGTGAGACCCGACGCAGACTGGGAGACCGCTTTGCTGAACATCTACGCTCTGTCCGCCAGAGAAAGCAGGATCTCCCAGTGGCCACACATTTTAATTCCACATCCCATTCCCATTCTGACATGTCTATCCACGGCCTCCTCTACTGTAAAGATGAAGCCACACTCAGGTTGGAGGAACAACATCTTATATTCCGTCTGGGTAGCCTCCAACCTGATGGCATGAACATTGACTTCTCTAACTTCCGCTAGGCCCCACCTCCCCCTCGTACCCCAGCTGTTACTCATTTTTATGCACACATTCTTTCTCTCACTCTCCTTTTTCTCCCTCTGTCCCTCTGAATATACCTCTTGCCCATCCTCTGGGTCACCCCCCCCCGTCTTTCTCCCTAGGCCTCCTGTCCCATGATCCTCTCGTATCCCCTTTTGCCTATCACCTGTCCAGCTCTCGGCTCTATCCCTCCCCCTCCTGTCTTCTCCTATCATTTTGCATCTCCCCCTCCCCCTCCAGCTTTCAAATCCCTTACTCACTCTTCCTTCAGTTAGTCCTGACGAAGGGTCTCGGCCTGAAACGTTGACTGCGCCTCTTCCTATAGATGCTGCTTGGCCTGCTGCGTTCACCAGCAACTTTGATGTATGTTGCTTGAATTTCCAGCATCTGCAGAATTCCTGTTGTTTACATCATAATTCCATGTATATATCCAAGCTCTCAGTTCATCACCTTTGTTCCTGATGCTTCTTGCATTGAGGTACACACATTTCAGCCCTTCTACCTTACTGTCTTTACACCGTTTATTCTGCTTCTCTTTCCCCAAAGCCTCTCTGTATGTTAGATCTGGCTTTACTCCATGCAGTTCTTTCACTGCTCTATCGCTCTGGGTCCCATCCCCCTCGCAAGCTGCACAGCCGCTGTGTGACAAGACCTGCATCGCGTGGTGGAGGCGGCCCAGCGAATTGTCAGGATGGAGCTCCTGGGACTGGACACCATCTATTCCAGCAGACTCAGGAGGAAAGCAATCAGCATAACCAGAGACACCACACACCCCGGCCACTCCCTGTCTGACCCGCTGCCGTCCAGCAAAAGGTTCAGGACACTAAAAGCCTGAACAAGTAGACTGAGGAACAGCTTTTATCCCAGAGCTGTGGCCTCCATCACACCACTCCCACAGAACAGTGACTGAAACTGTGAGCACACACATGCATAAACAAAGACTCTAATACTTGCACTAACAGCACTTTGTGCATTACTGTGATATTCTGGTGCTGCTGCTACTTATTTTCTGTTACTTATCTATCTAATACAGTTTTTCTATTACTTCTTGTTTTTATCTACTGCTTTATTTAATTGCCTGAGAGGAAGCCAAACAGGGTTTCATTGTAACTATGTATAATGACAATAAAGATAATTCAATTCAAATTCAATTAGAATAATCGTAGTGGAGGTGTCGCTACCTGTCCTTACTGATTGCCGTCTGGTAGTCTGGAAGTCAATGATCCAGTTGCAGAGGGAGGTGTTGACTCCCCAGGTCCAGAGGTTGCTTGGAGCTGGAGCTGTAGACCAACACTCTTGGCACATGTTTCAACTGCTGAATCTTGAGTATTGATTTAACACTATTTGCATACTTTGAATGATGCGGTTATCATAATCTCCTCAAAGCAGATCATGCAATGTTATGTGGCTGCTATGAGCAGCTAGTGACCAAACTGAATGGTGACAGAGATCACCAAGACATAGAACATAGAATAGTACAGCACAGTACAGGCCCTTCGGCCCACAATGTTGTGCCGACCCTCAAACCCTGCCTTCCATATAAGCCCCCGATTTAAATTCCTTCATATACCTGTCCAGTCATCTCTTAAACTTCACTAGTGTATCTGCCTCCACCACTGACTCAGGCAGTGTATTCCACACACCAACCACTCTCTGAGTAAAAAATCCTTCCCCTAATATCCCCCTTGAACTTCCCACCCCTTATCTTAAAGCCATGTCCTCTTGTATTGAGCAGTGGTGCCCTAGGGAAGAGGCGCTGGCTGTCCACTCTATCTATTCCTCTGATTATCTTGTACACCTCTATCATGTCTCCTCTCATCCTCCTTCTCTCCAAAGAGTAAGGCCCTAGCTCCCTTAATCTCTGATCATAATCCATACTATCTAAACCAGGCAGCATCCTGGTAAATCTCCTCTGTACCCTTTCCAATACTTCCACATCCTTCCTATAGTGAGGCGACCAGAACTGAACACAGTACTCCAAGTGCTGCCTGACCAGAGTTTTATAGAGCTGCATCACTACCTCTCGGCTCTTAAACTCTATCCCTCGACTTATGAAAGCTAACACCCCATAAGCTTTCTTAACTACCTTATCCACCTGTGGATACCCCCAGATCACTCTGCTCCTCCACACTACTAAGTATCCTGCCATTTACTTTGTACTCTGCCTTGGAGTTTGTCCTTCCAAAGTGTACCACCTCACACTTCTCCAGGTTGAACTCCATCTGCCACTTCTCAGCCCACTTCTGCATCCTATCAATGTCTCTCTGCAATCTTCGACAATCCTCTACACTATCTACAACACCACCAACCTTTGTGTCGTCTGCAAACTTGCCAACCCACCCTTCTACCCCCACATCCGGGTCGTTAATAAAAATCACAAAAAGTAGAGGTCCCAGAACAGATCCTTGTGGGACACCACTAGTCACGATCCTACAATCTGAATGTACTCTCTCCACCACGACCCTCTGCCTTCTGCAGGCAAGCCAATTCTGAATTCACCTTGCCAAACTTCCCTGGATCCCATGCCTTCTGAATAAGCCTACCGTGTGGAACCTTGTCAAATGCCTTACTAAAATCCATATAGATCACATCCACTGCACTAGCCTCATCTATATGCCTGGTCACCTCTTTAAAGAACTATATCAGGCTTGTTAGACACGATCTGCCCTACACAAAGCCATGCTGACTGTCCCTGATCAGACCATGATTCTCTAAATGCCCAGAGATCCTATCTCTAATAATCTTTTCCAACAGCTTGCCCACCACAGACGTAAGGCTCACTGGTCTATAATTACCCGGAATATCCCTACTACCTTTTCTGAACAAGGGGACAACATTCGCCTCCCTCCAATCCTCCAGTACCATTCCCGTGTACAATGAGGACATAAAGATCCCAGCCAGAGACTCAGCAATCTCTTCCCTCGCCTCGTGGAGCAGCCTGAGGAATATTCCGTCAGGCCCCAGGGACTTATCTGTCCTAATGTATTTAAACAACTCCAACACCTCCTCTCCCTTAATATCAACGTGCTCCAGAACATCAACCTTACTCATATTGTCCTCACCATCATCAAGTTCCCTCTCATTGGTGAATACCGAAGAGAAGTATTCATTGAGGACCTCACTCACTTCCACAGCCTCCAGGCACATCTTCCCACCTTTGTCTCTAATCGGTCCTACCTTCACTCCTGTCATCCTTTTGTTCTTCACATAATTGAAGAATGCCTTGGGGTTTTCCTTTACCCTACTCGCCAAGGCCTTCTCATGCTCCCTTCTTGCTCTTCTCAGCCCCTTCTTAAGCTCCTTTCTCGCTTCCCTATATTCCTCAATAGACCCATCTGATCCTTGCTTCCTAAACCTCATGTATGCTGCCTTCTTCCACCTGACTAGATTTTCCACCTCACTTGTCACCCATGGTTCCTTTACCCTACCATTCTTTATCTTCCTCACCGGGACAAATTTATCCCTAACATCCTGCAAGAGATCTCTAAACATCGACCACATGTCCATAGTACATTTCCCTGCAAAAACATCATCCCAATTCACACCCGCAAGTTCTAGCCTTATAGCCTCATAATTTGCCCTTCCCCAATTAAAAATTTTTTCCTGTCCTCTCTGATTCTATCATTTTCCATGATAATGCTGAAGGCCAGGGAGCGGTGGTCACTGTCCCCCAGATGCTCACCCACTGAGAGATCTGAGTGTGTGGATATTGACCAGTTAGGCTCAGTTCGCATGTACATTCTGTGTACAGATTGCAGATACTGACTGGTATTGGGAACAGGTCATGTTCTAGCCGGGTAAAAGTTGCAGGTACTGACCAGACATTGACTGCCTGGGCACACAATCTGGGGGCGGGGGGGGGGGCGCGGGAGGTAGGACCAAATCTCGACCCGGTGGGAGGATCCTGACAGGAGATAGATTTTGCGGAGAGGGGGTGTCTGTAAACTATGCCTGTACTTTCAGTGAATGGTGAGTGAGGTGAACAACTGAATAGCTTCCCTTTTCCTGGAACATTAAGATCTCAGGCATCTTTTATCTTGCATACCTCCACCAAGTCTATCAAAGTTGCAAATGTATCCAAATTATTTCTATTAATAAGAATGCTTTCTTACGTTTCTGTGGCTTTGTTTTTGGCATGTATACTTTCACCCTCACATTTAATTTCATGAAAGCATCACCATCCATTCTTCGTAACAGCAGAAGAGCTCCCAAACCATATTACAAATGCCGAGGATGCTAAAATAGCCAGGTTGCACTCTGCGATGTTCCCACCTTAACAGGCACAAGGCTTTCCTCAGCAATTGGAATGCTCTGCTCTCTGTTTCTCCATTGCTCCAGTCTAAACTCGAATCCCTTTGTGTTAAAAGGACCGATTAACTATGAACATTCACGCTCATCCAAGCATCATGAGTTTTAGTTTGACGACTATTATTTCAGACAGCTGTCTAACATAGACACACCTTATCCTCCTCCAAGTACCAAACAGATTGGGTAATAGTGAGGGGACGGATAAAAGCAGACATAAAAGATGTGCCCAAATCACATTAGCCAGATTTACTTCAGATATGTCAGAGTGAGTGGGTGGATGGTTTCCTTTGTTGTTGGATTATGAAAATCACTGTTGCTTCACAGACATTTTTCTTCGCGGTGCTTATCTGTGTTGATTCTTAGCGACTCTCCCAGTCAGTGGAATTTTGATCAGCCTGACAGAGACTACACACACAAGTCTAGTCTTTAAAAGGTAACTAACAGATCTTCACTATCACCAGCTCACAGATGGATCAAGGTGGCAACTTAATCCAATCGCTCCTAAATACCCCAGTGTGTGTAGGCGTTAGGATGACATGAGCATTTAAATCCACTCCCAGCAGTGGGGCAGGGTTGGAAAGAGGAATGTAGAACAAGAGGAAGAAATGCATTCACCACACCTCTACGTCTAAAGGGAAAATTTCAGGTTTGTTAGCAACAGCATTGGTGAAACACATGAAGAAGTCAGCAGGGGGCAGGCAAGACCAACTTAAATATCTAAGAATCTGAATCAGGTTTATCATCACTGGCATGTGATGTGACATTTGTTAACCTAGTAGCAGCAGTTCAATGCAATACATAATCTAGAAGAAAAAAATAAATAAAATAATAATAAAAAATAAACAAGTAAATCAATTACAGTATTGATGTTCAGAGGTAGTCAATTAAAACTCCCTCTCCCCCATCATTAACATCAAAAACAGAAAACTTTATTTATATTATAACTTTAAGTACTAAAATATCCTGAAGTGCTTCACAGGAGAGTTAGCAAACAAAATTTGACATGGCATAATATGAGACATTAAGTACATTTTTCTCTTGTGGGGTGTGGAAACATATAAAGAGAGAAACCAAGGCTGGAAACTTTAAAGGGGGGTGGAAGTTCCAGAAGTTAAGGCTTAGATGTCAGAAGGCATTATTCTGACTTGGGTAGAATGATCAAACTCCATGATGTTCAAGAGATCTGAAATAGAGTTGGGGAGAAATATTTGATGACCGTGGGATTAGAAACATAGAAACCCATGATTGCGTAACCAAGTTTCCATCGAACTCAATATATAAGTTTGCTGATGACACAACAATTGTAGGCCGTATCTTGGGTAACGATGAGCTTGAGTACAGAGAGGAAATTAAGAACCTGGAGGCATGGTGCGAAGACAGTAACCTATCCCTCAACGTCAGCAAGACGAAGGAATTGGTTGTTGATTTCAGAAGGAGTAGCGGACCGCATGACCCAATTTACATTGATGGTGTGCAAGTGGAACAGGTCAAAAGCTTTAAGTTCCTTGGGATCAAGATCACAAATGACCTGACTTGGACCAACCAAGCAGAGTCCACTGCCAAGAAGGCCCACCAGCGCCTTTACTTCCTGAGAAAACTAAAGAAATTTGACCTGTCCCCTAAAACCCTCACTAATTGTTAGAGATGCACCGTAGAAAGCATTCTTTTAGGGTGCATCACAACCTGGTATGGAATTTGTCTTGTCCAAGACCGAAAGAAGCTGCAGAAGATCGTGAACACGGTGCAGCACATCACACAAACCAATCTTCCGTCCTTGGACTCACTTTACACCGCACGCTGTCGGAGCAGTGCTGCCAGGATAATCAAGGACACGACCCACCCAGCCAACACACTTTTCATCCCTCTTCCCTCCGGGAGAAGGCTCAGGAGCTTGAAGACTCGTATGGCCTGATTTGGGAACAGCTTCTTTCCAACTGTGATAAGACTGCTAATCGGATCCTGACCCGGATCTGGGCCGTACCCTCCAAATATCCAGACCTGCCTCTGGGTTTTTTTTGCACTGCCTTACTTTCCATTTTCTATTTCCTAGTTATGATTTCTAATTTAAATTTTTAATACTTACTATCGATTTGTACTCCAGGGAGTGGGAAGTGCAGAATCAAATATCACTGTGATGATTGTAAGTTCTAGTATCAATTGTTTGGTGACAATAAAGTATAAAGTATAGAAAACCTACAGCACAATACAGGCCCTTCGGCCCACAAAGCTGTTCCAAACATGTCCTTACCTTGGCTTACCCATAGCCCTCTATTTTTCTAAGATCCGTGTACCTATCCAGAAGTCTCTTAAAAGACCTTATCGTTTTCGCTTTCACCACCGCCGCCGGCAGCCCATTCCATGCACTCACCACTCTCTGCATAAAAAAACTTACCCATGACATCTCCTCTGATACCTTCTTCCAAGCACCTTAAAACTATGCCCTCTCGTGCTAGCCATTTCAGCCCTGGAAAAAAGCCTCTGACTATGCACACGATCATCACGATTGTAAATAGTTACAGACGGGTGAACTCCTCTAGTGGGCAATGTTCTCTCTAATTTTTAGTAGTCAGTGTGTGCAAAAATCTTATGTCGTGCAATTTTTTTCCTGTGACAAAAGTATGTGCTCACTAAATGCACACGTGGCACAGTTTATGTAGGTTTACAAAATATTTGACATAAAACTGCATGGAATAACAAGAAAATAACACACATATTTAAGTCACTCAGTTATTTTTTTCTCTCTCCTGCCTTTGGCATTTACCCATTCTTTGTAAACTCTATCTAGACTAATAGAACTTCCATCCAATTGATAGCTTTTGATTCTCATTAACATATCCAAATGGCATTCACCTAAATGGTTTCTCAGCTTGTTTTTGAGTTGGTTCATTAGGCTAAAATCTCGCTCACAGTCTGCACTAGACACAAGAAAGGCGCCCCCAATGTCCATCAATTGGACTAGCAGTGAGGCTTTATGGGTGGAACTGAGGAGTAAGAAGGGTCTGAGCATGCTTGGTGGTATCAGAAAGGATTTGGCAACTGTGGATACGGACCTGCTGTCTTCTGGCAAAACTGTACTTGGTAAATGGGAGGTTCTCAAAAATGAAATTTCGAGAGTACAAAGCTTGTATGTGCCTGTCAGAATAAAAGGTAGAGATAACAGGTGTCGAGAACCCTGGTTTTCAAGAGATACTGAGGCCCCTGTTGAGAAAAAAAGGAGGTGCATAGCAGGTAAAGGCAGGTAGGAACAAATGAAATACTTATGGAGTATAGGAAATGCAAGAGAACACTTCAGAAAGAAATCAGGAGGGATAAAGGAAGGCACGAGGTTGCCCTAGCAGACCAGGTCTAGGAGAATCCTAAGGGATTCTACAGATACGTTAAGAGCAAAATGACCGCAAGGGACAAAATTGGTCCCCTGGAAGATCAGAATGGAAATCTATGCATGGAGCCAAACGAGATGGGGAAGATCTTAAATTGATTTTTCCATCTGTATTTATTCTGAAGATGGACACGTTCCCATAGAAGTGAGGCAAAGCAGCATTGATGTCACAGACCCAGTACAGATCACAGAGGAGGAGGTGTTTGCTGTCTTAAGGCAAATCAGGGTGGACAAATCCCCAGCTGTTTCCTTGGGCCCTGTGAGAGGCTGGTGCAGAAATCGCAGGGGCTCTAGCAGAGATATTTAAAACATTTTTAGCACCAGGTCCCCCAAGAGGGCCATCACCTTGTCGCGGTTTGGAGGCCTGTGGGCCTCGGTGACCCGGAGAGCTGTGTTGGCTGGAGTCAGGGCTTTATGCTTTGGCTCTGGGTAGGGTCACTCATGCCAAACTGCTCAAAGGTAGACGCCAGACTAAATGTGGTTCACTGGTTCTCCAGGTTCGGGGATTCCACCCAGGGCTAACAACCTGACTGGTAAAATAAAATTATTATTGAATCAGCAACGAAGAATCCTTCTACATCTGATTCTGATGGTATTCCTGAGTCTTCACCCGGGACTTGCATGACAGACAGGAGTGAAAACTGAGAGGAAACTTCTGATATGATGAAGGAAGCCCTGAACACTGCCAGAGATGGAGGACTTTCATTGCTGCCCTAAACGCCAGTGGCGTAATGGGCAGTAAGTAAGTTAGCGACAAGTGAGGCACTGGAGGATTGGAGGATAGCTAATGTTGTTCCGCTGTTTAAGAAAGGCTCTAAAAATAAACCAAGGAATTATAGGCTGGTGAGCCTGATATCGGTGGTGGGAAAGTTGTTGGAAGGTATTCCAGGGACCAGATATGAGTATTTGGAGGGACAGGGACTGATTAGGGATAGTCAGCATGGCTTTGTGCATGGTAGGTTGTGTCTAGCCAATCTTGTAGAGATTTTCGAGGGAGTTACCAGGAAAGCCGATGAAGGCAAGGCAGTGGATGTTGTCTACAAGGACTTTAGCAAGGCGTTTGACAAGGTCCCGCGTGGGAGGTTGTTCAAGAAGGTTCAGTCGCTCGGCATTCAAGATGAGGTAATAAATTGAATGAGACATTGGCTTTGTGGGAAAAGCCAGAGAGTGGTAGTAGATGGTTGCCTCTCCGACTGGAGGCCTGTGACTAATGGAGTGCCGCAGGGATCGGTGCTGGGTCCATTGTTGTTGGTCATCAGTGATCTAGATGATAATGTGATTAACTGGATCAGCAAATTTGCAGATGACACTCAAGATTGGGGGGTGTTGTGAACAGTGAGGAAGGCTATCAGAGCTGGCTGCGGGATCGGAACCAGCTGTAAAAAAAATTAGCAGAAAAACGGCGGATGGAATTTAATGCAGACAAGTGTGAGGTGTTGCATTTCGTTGGGACCAGCCAGGGCAGGTCTTATATAGTGAGTGGGAGGACACTGAGGAGCGTGGTAGAACAAAGGAATCTGGGAATACAGGTCCATAATTCATTGAAAGTGACGTCACAGGTAGATAGGATCGTAAAGAAAGCTTTTGGCACATTGGCCTTCAGAAATCAAAAGCAATGAGTACAGGTAGTTGCAATGTTATGTTGAAGTTACAGGTATATAAGACATTGGTTAGGTCTATTTGTGTGCAGTTGTGGTCACCCCCTTACAGAAAAGATATAAATAAGATTGAAAGAGTACAGAGAAAATTTACAAGGACGTTGCCGGGACTGGAGGGCCTGAGTTATAAGGAAAGACTGAACAGGTTAGAACTTTATTCCCTGGAATGCAGGAGATTGAAAGGTGATTTACCAGAGGTGTACAAAATTGTGATGGGTATAGATAGGGCAGATGCAAGCAGGCTTTTCCACTGAGGTTGGGTGAGACGACAACTGGAGGTCATGGGTTAAGGGTGAAAGGTGAAATGTTTAAGGAGAACATGAGGGGAACTTTCTTCACTCAGAGGATGGTGAGAATGTGGAATGAGCCGCCAGCACAAGTGGTGCATGTGTGCTCAGTTTCAACGTTTACGAGAAGTTTCGATAGGCAGATGAATGAGAGGGGTATGAAGGCTATGGTCAGGGTGCAGGTGGATGGGAGTTCAGCATGGACTAGATGGGCCAAGGGGCCAGTTTCTGTGCTACAGCTTTCTATGACTAGGAAGGTTGAAATAAGGGCGAGGGTTGTGGTATTGAAAACAAAGGTGAGGTCTTTTTAAAATCAGAGAATAGCTAGAATGGGAGCCAATGGGTGCAGCAACAGAAAACCTCTGACCTAGAAAACAGATAATGGGTGGAAAGAGTACAAGAGGCCCACCAACTCCCAGATAATCACAGCATGTCAAGGTTTTCATAGCTGTCAAGGCCATCTAAAGCACCCATGGCTCCACCCAACTAGGATTCAAGAACAGAGATAAAATTATAGAAGACAGGGAAGAAATCTATGCCCACTGGAAGGAACATTTTAAAGGCTTCCACAATAGCCTTGACTCCTTTCTATAGTAGCTTATTTAGTCTCATCTGGCCACTATTTGTGATCGACAAGAAGGTCTAACACATGGGTAGGGAGAAGTCCACAGCCTCAGCCACAAGTCCACAGCTCCAGTGACCACACTGTGAAGAAGAGCATCTCAGGGAATCAGACACACCACAGTTGTTGCCAAACCACTAAAAGGATGTACATTTGGCCGCAGTAACTACAGAGGACTCTCCCTGTTGTCTGCAAGGGTCGTCATCAACTTCTTCCCAGTGGCTGAAGAGTGGGGGGACATTACGATCAGAGTCAGGTTTAATATCACTACCCATGTGCTGTGAAAGTTTTTGTTTTGTGGCAGCAGACATTGTAATGCTGAATAATAAAAATTATAAATTTCATTCAGTACAAAATGTGTGCAGAGAAGTACTATATATTATATGTATGTATATGCATATGTCTGTGTATGTATAATATTAAATACGTAGTGACATAAGAGGGAAAAAACTGAGGTAGTGTTCATGGCTTCATTGTCCATTCAGAAATCTGATGGCTGTGGGAAAGGCGATGTTCCTGAAACATTGATTGGGTGTCTTCAGGCTCCTGTACCTCCTCCTTGATCCAGTATATCATCATATGTAATGAAAAAGGGTTGATATCTGTAATCTATAAACGGTTATCGAGTTCACCAATGATATCCAATGATAAAATGAAACGCGCTTGGGAATCGGAACTTCAAGTCATTTTCAGATAATCAATGGAGTAAAATTTTTCATTCGGTTAACAACTCATCTATTTGTGCCTGTCATTTCTTGATACAGTTCAAGGTAGTGCATTGGGCCCATACGTCAAAGGATAAACTAGCTTGCATTTTCTCTAATATTAATCCTATTTGTGACAGATGTAATACTGAGCTGGCTATTTTAACTCATATGTATTGGTTGTATTTAAAGCTAGATAACTTTTGGAGAGATGTTTTTAAAACAGTATCAAAGGTTTTGGATCTGGACCTACAACCTAATTTGCTTACGGCAATTTTTGGGATTATCCCATCGGAACCAGGAAATATTCCTGTTTCTGCTGAAAGTATGATAGCCTTTTTGACCTTACTGACGAGGGGAGCCATTTCATTGAAGTGGAAAGATTCTAATCCACCTCCGGTCTTTTATTGGCTCTCCTCCATTATGTCCTGTTTAAGTTTACAGGAAATAAGAAGTCGGACATTTAATACATCCTTTAAATTTGAGCAAATATGGTGATCTTTTATCCAATATTTTCATTTAATTTGATTTGTTACTCTTTCAATTTTTTTTCCGAAGTTTTAGATTTGATCAGAAAGTCTTTCTTTCTTTCTTTTTTGGTTGTATCCTCAAAATGGACTGCCCAGTCCCTTTTTTTTTTAGGAAGAGGTACAGTCGATGTTTTGGGCCGAGACCCTTCGTCAGTCCCGATGAAGGGTCTCGGCCCGAAATGTCAACTGTACCTCTTCCTATAGATGCTGCTTGGCCTTCTGCGTTCGCCAGCAATTTTTATGTGTGTTGCTTGAAATGCCAGCATCTGCAAGTTTCCCCGTGTTTGCCTTTTTTTTTGTTCTTTTTTTTTATAGTGGTGTGGTTTTTCTTTTCTTTTCATTTAAAACTCAATGTTTTTTCTTTCCTCTTCATATACTGGTAAGAGAGGAATTGTTAATTTGTTTTAATTTTTTTAACTATATATTTTATACTAGTTTAACAATATCTATGATTTTGACATTATCTATCTTAATCTTGGTTTATATTGTTACTGATATATATATTTGAACTAATTCTCCTCTTGATTGTATTTATGCTTTTTTTAAATCAATAAGAAGATTAATAAAGAAAGAAGAAACAGTGATTAATGGGTTCCCAGCAGACCCAGTCTTGGAGCAGTGTGATGTGAAGCAAATTTATATCACCACCCCAACACTTCATTCAAACCTTTCACACTGCGTTCCCTTCTCCTTCCTGTGGGGAGAAAAGCAAACTGCTGGAAGAATTCAGTGGACCTGTAGAGGGAAATGGCCCGTCAATGTTTAGGGTGGAGACCCTTCATCTAAAGGGGAGATGAGATGAGAGGAAAGGTTGGGGCAAGAGCAGCCAAGTCATCGGTGGGTCTGGGTGATTGCAACTTGGACGGGAGGACGGAAATGGCAATAGAGGCTGGAAGATGGCAGGTGGAGGCAACAGAGGGCTGCAGATGGTGGGATCTAATGAGAGAGGCAGGTAATGCATGGAACCAATTAAGGGAGTGGGATGGGCCGATGGGAAGAGTGAGGGGGAAGGGACCTAGTGATGGTAAGATTCAGCAGGTGGAAGAGGGAAAAGAACCTGGGTGAAGACCAACCACAGATGAGGAGACTGGTTTAACAATGCCTCTCACCGTGCCAATCTGGAACTCTTAGTTGCAAACCATTTTAATTACCCTCCCCATTTCCACACTGAGTATCTTCTCAGCCTTCTCTGTCACAGCAAGCACAGGCAATGACTGAATCCAGGTGCGGGGGAACGGCAGACTCTGTCAAAAAGAAAAGTTATACATTCTGTAGGAATTCCAGCAGAATATTGGAAACTTTACAGGGCGACACTGCGAGACGTCATTCTCAGAACAAGGATCCCATGATACATCCTATTCGGGAGTCCACTTTCAATAATCACAGTATGTGGAAAACCCGTGCCAGTCACAATTAACTTGACCAGATTAAACAGAAAGCACAAAGGCTTAACAACTCTCGTTAAGACAACAATAGTAAGCACAGGTGCTCGAGAACCTAGAAGCCCAATGCTCTATGGCGTCCCGCAGAGGCCCACAGGGCTCATGACACTTCTCCACTCTTGGGATGAAGGCAAACACAAACTAGAGGAACCATATCTCATGCCTCATCCAAATGGCCTACAATCTGATGGCATGAACATTGAATTCTCCATTTTGAGAATCAGAACCAGGTTTATTATCACTGTCATATCCAAAAGGAAATTTGTTGTTTTGTTCTTATCACTTGATCTACCTGTATCCTTCACTCTCTTACTCAGTCCTCTCTCCCACTGCTCCCATCTGCACTCCCCACCTCCTTCATTTGCCTTCCTTTTTTTATTATTAGATTTCATCATCTATAGCCCAATATTTGCCCCACCTATCACCTCCTTTTTCCCTTCTTTTTATACTATCTTCCTTTCTTCATTCAGTCCAGATGACAGATTTTGACAAGAAATACATGGAGATAATCTCCTGAATTAATGGGAAACTGTTGCCTCCTCTCCATAACCAGTTATGTCAACCTCAGCAGCTGGCTGAACTTTCCACTCACTGGCCACTTTTTTAGTTGCACCTATACACCTGATTGTTAATTTAATGCACGTATTGATGTTGGAATCGAAGGTGAGAGCAGATTTTGCTTGTTCTCCATGATACTCATCTCCATGGCGCTGAGGCTACAAAGACTGCCCCGGCTGCTGTGCTCCATGCCCACTAATATGATGAACTGATAAGCAAGGCTGTGGGCCTACTCCAGGCTTCAGATCTGAGGACTCAATTTTGGTTCAAAAGGCCGTTGTTCACTTCAATTGTTTGCATAATTTTTATTTTACTTTCTCTTGCGCGTGGAGTATTGGTCTTTTATTTTTATTTCAATCTTTTTTTCCTTTAATTGGGTTCTTTTGGGCTTCTTGCTCAGTGGCTAACTGTGAGCAAACAAATCTCAAGACTGTATAATTTATTCATTCTTTCCTAATAAATGTACTTGAATCTTTTTTTAAATTTTTTTTTTGCTCAGCATAACAAAACTTTCAATTTACAGATACATTTACATTTCTTCCCCTCACAGATATCAGCATTCAGAACATTTCCATCAAAATATAGACATCATATACAACATCCTATACAAAAGCCCTTATTAGTTTCGCAGACAGGTTTACATATATATACTGCAGAAAAGGTTGCCATGTGTTATGAAAACTATTTGGTTTTGAGTGTACCATACATGTCAAAAAGTCCAAAGGAATGTATTCCATGATTAATTTACGCCAACCAAAAAGTCCAGGGGCCTTATCGGATATCCAACAAAGTAAAATGTTCTTCCTCGCACAAAAAGTCAGAATGTTAAAAAGCTTTTTCTAATGTGTATTAATAATAGGACTGCTGGGTAAGCCTAAGAGAAAAGACACTGGGTCCAGTTCAAGCTCCATCTTCGGAATCTTTTCCATTTTACCCAAAATATCACTCTGGTATGTCTGAAGCTTGGGACAAGTCCAAAAACAGTGGGTGAAAGTTCCAGTATTTACATTTAGAACACATTGGAGAAACCCCTGTCTTAAATTTCAAGAGACGATCTGGAGTCAGATGGGCTCTATGCAGAATTTTGAGTTGCAGTGCTTTAGTTCTATTACAAACTGAAATTTTCTTTGCATTATCACAGATGTCTTCCCATGTTTCAGCTGTAATTTCTACTCCCAGCTCTTCCTCCCAGACCCTTCCCAGTTGCTCAGCCTCTCCACAAGAACATTCCCTCAGGATGCTGTAAAAGTACTAATGGAGGCTTCACTCTTAGAACAGAACATCCTCCTTTCTATGTCGGAACTGTAGAAATCATTTAACAATGATGTTTTTTCCTGTATATAATCTCTTATCTGAAAGAAACGATAAAGATCTTTGTTGGGTATGTTAAAGTTCTGTACTATTTGACTAAAAGACATCATTGTTCCTTCATTGAATAAGTCTCCTAGATGGAAAAAACCAAAGTTTAAATCCAGAATCCGTTATGCCAGACTGAAAATCTGGACTGCAGGTTATTGGAGTGAAGGGTGATATTTTTGCTGTGGTGCCCTCAATTTGTCGCACCGCCCTCCAAGCCCTGACTGTATTAATTGTTATTGGATTGCAACAGTACTCCTGACCTCTCGTCTAGTCCTGATGAAGGGTCTCGGCCCGAAACGTCGACTGTACTTCTTCCTATTGATGCTGCCTGGCCTGCTGCGTTCCACCAGCATTTTGTGTGTGTTGCTTGAGTTTTCAGCATCTGCAGATTTCCTCGTGTTTGCAATTTTAATACAGGGTCCTTTTTGTTCCAGATGAAAGAAACAAACCAGCCATTTATTTTTTTTTTAAGTATTTGTTGGGTAAAAATGACTGGAACCATTCATATTGGGTAGAGCAGACGAGGAAGAATGTTCACTTTGAGCAATGATATTCGGTCAAGCCACGAAATGGGAAGAGTGCTCCATCGCTCAAGATCCTGTTTGATTTTGTCAGATAACTGTGTAAAGTTAGCTTTGAACAATTGCTCAAATGTAGGTGTGATAAATATGCCTAAGTAAACAAAACCTGTCTGCGACCTTTTAAAGGGGAAAACACCCTGAGCGTCAGGTACCTGCTGCAAATTCCCCAGAGGCATAGCCTCTGATTTAGTAAAGTTTATTTTATAACCCGAAAAGGTGCTAAATAAATTGATGCATTGTATAAGGTGGTGCACTGATATAGCAGAGTTTGATAAGAAAATTAGAACATCATCTGCATACAGTGTAATTTTATGTGATTTTAGTCTTACGTCTGGAGCAGGTATTTTGGGGTCTCGCCGAATAGCCTCAGCCAATGGCTCGATCACTAGTGTGAAAAGTAGTGGTGATAAAGGGCAGCCCTGCCGTCTGCCCCTCAGAATACTAAAATTATCTGACCTAATACCATTAGTGAGAATTGCAGCCAAAGGGTCATTATAAAGAACCTTCACCCACTTAATAAAATTATTGCCCAAACCAAATCGTTCTAAAGTAAAAAAAAATGGACATTTGACATGATCAAAGGCCTTTTCTGCATCTAAGGAAACCACCAAGCCGTCCACTGCCTGTTGCTGATAGCCTGAATCACAGTAAGTAATCTTCTGATATTGTTAGATGACCTACAGCCTTTTACAAAACCCGTTTGACCCTCTTTTATGACAAAAGGTTACACAGTTTCTAATCGCAAGGCTAAGGTTTTAGATAAGATTTTTAAAGTCAACATTTAACAATGAAATAGGCCTGTAGGAGGCACAATCTTCAGGGCTCTTTCCTTTCTTAAGAATTAGGGAGGTATTAGCTTCTCTCAATGATGGTGGGAGGAGACCACAATTAAATGCATGATTGAACATGTTTAGCATAGGCTCTGATAATAACCCCGTGAACTCTTTATAGAATTCACTAGTGAGTCCATCAGGACTAGGGGCCTTCCCACTTTGGAGCTGTCTCACAGCTTCCTTTATCTCATATATAGATAACGGAGAATTGAGGAGGGACTCTTGTTCAGAAGAAATGCCTAGGAGATCTAAATTCCTGAGAAAGGACTCCATCCTAGATTGTTCATCATTACATTGCTCAGAATGATACAATTTAGAATAAAAATTCTTAAACACAACATTAATCATTTTAGAATTACTAGTGAGGCCTCCTGTCCCATCCCTAATTGAAACAATAGTCTGAGAGGCATTTTTCTTTCTAGCTAAATAAGCCAAATACCTACCTGGTTTTTCACCATGTTCAAACAATCGTTGTTTAGCAAATGTCAATTTTCTTTTGGCTGCTTGTGTAAGTAAAGAATTTAGTGTACAGCGTAGAGCTGTGATATTCTGTAACTTGGCTGCAGAAGGCTTATTAATATAATCCTTTACAGCTGCCGCAAGCCTTGCTTCCACCAGGTGCTGCTGTTCCGCATCGTCGCTTCTTACTAGCAGAGTAGGAGATAACTAATCCTCTTGCATAGGCCTTAGTGGTTTCCCAGAGCATCGATGGACTACTAGCTGATTTGGAATTAATAGATAGGAAAGTTTTAAATTCAGAAGTAAAGTAGCTTGTGAAGGATTCAGCCTCCAATGTCCAGATCGTGCTGAATTATCTTTGGGCTTAATAGTTAAATATACTGCTGCATGGTCAGAAATAGCAATATTTCCAATTGTGCAGGATACAACTAAATCAAGGAGCTATTTGGAGGTTAGAAAAAAGTCTATTCTGGTTTAACACTTGAGTGGATTAGAAAAAAATTTGAAGTCTTTGTCTGAGGGATGTAACAACCTCCAGACATCCACAAGTCCTAGTTTTCCATATAAACCCATGATTTATTTGGACTGTGAGGAGAGCAATGGGGACCACTAGGCACTCTGTCCATCAATGGGTCCATAAGACAATTAAAATCCCCACATACAATAATATTCTGTATTGAAAAGCTTGTAAATTTGGAAAAAGCATCTATTAGAAATTTGAGAGGATGAGCTGGAGGCCAGTAAACATTGAGAATACCATATTCCTCTCCATATATTGAAGCCTTAACAATCACAAATCTCCCATACTTATCCTTAATGCAGTCTAATAACTTAAAAAGTAGGTTCTTCTGAATTAAAATGGCCACCCCTCTACTCCTGGTATTAAAAGATGAAAAACAGACTTGATCAAATCCATTCTGTTGCAGTTTTAGATGTTCTTTATCACTTAAATGTATCTCCTGCAATAAGGCTATGTCCACCATTTCCTTTTTCAGGTTTAATAGGATTTTCTTTCTCTTGATTGGTGAATGACTCCCCTTAATGTTCTAAGTGCACAATTTTAATATATTACTGGCCATAAACCTTTATAACAATTATTTGACTCTGGAGGAGAAGAAACCCAACTTAAGATCAGCTGAGCAGCAATAAGTGAATTAAAAAAAAACACACAACAAAAAACAAAGCACCAACAGCACTGAACAAGAGGACTTATCCATACTTAAAGGGGATAGCTGAACCTTCTAGCACCGCATATTCTGCCCCACTGCCAATATGGCATTTAACATAGTCAAAAATGAAAACAGGACATAATTTATCAATCCACCGAATTGTTACCATTATGTTTAAGCTCCTTCAGGCTGGAGCAGCACCGCTAATTAAAACAAGTAATGAAACTGTGCCAATCAAAACAAATATGTCACCCATCCTATAAGATATCTTGCCGTTGAGTAATGAAAAGGTAAAATAAAGCGACCATCGAGCATGTTATCGCCCATAACCAGGGCTACAAAATATATATATTCTTAAGCCCAAAGTGTTTACAAAAGTTTTAGCTTTGTCAGGAGAATCAAATATCTTGGTGGTCCTGTTGTAGGTGATTTTCAGCGCTGCTGGGTACAGCATAAAGTACCGGATTCCGGATTCCCTCAGCCGCTTCTTTACCTGGTCGAATTCCTTGCGCTTCCGAATAACAGCTGCCAAGAAATCTTGAAAAAACATAAACCTGGATCCCTCATATATTAAAGCCTGGGCATCAGTCCCACAGCATCTCAAAGCCTCCATCACTCTTTGTTTATCACCGAAATTATGGAACCGCACAAGGACAGGTCGAGGGCGTTGGTCTGGGCCCGGTTTTGGAGCCAGCGTACAATGAGCTCTTTCCACTTTAATGCATCCAGCCTTGGTTTTCAAATCAAGGAAATTAGGCAGCCAGCCCTCAAAAAACTTCGCTGGCTGGCTGCCTTCTGTACCTTCAGGTGAAAAGATGATCTGTATGTTCTTCCTCCTACCTCTATTCTCAAGATCATTGATACGGTCAGACAGGCTTTGAACTTGCCTTTTTAGCACCCGGATGTGGCTTTGGGCTTGATCAGCTACAGCCTCTACCACAGAGACTCAGCCCTTGGCCTCGGTTGTTCTTGTATCAAGATTTTTAAGCACCAATGTGTGGTTCTGGAGTGTTAGAGTGGACCCAGCTTCTCGTCCATCATCTTGGATATGTTCTCCGTAACTTCCTGAATTACTTGACGAAAAGCAGGGTCCAACGTGTTAGCCCACATGTTAGCCTGCTGCTCAGCTCGGGAGAGCGCTCTGTGAAATCCATCCTGGCCGCCTTTCTCGTATTTTTCGATGGCATGGTGTTGAAACAGCTCAAAAATATACTCATCAATGCTCATGTTATTAAATCCGACACTTGGGCATTTAAAAAAAAGTTGGAACAGATAGGTTTATTTGCGAAATTATCAGTGTTGCGATGCTGAGCTCAGCAGCAGACCTTTCACTGCGCTGTCATCTTGAAAACCCCGTACTTGAATCTTGATATTGATCTAATCAGCCAATCATGTGGCAGCAACTCAATGAATAAAAGCATGTTCAAGAGGTTCAGTTGTTGTTCAGAACAAACATTGGAATGGGGATAAAATGCGACCTAAGTGACTTTGACTGTGGAATGATTGTTGGTGCCAGACAGGGTGGTTTGAGTATCTCAGAAACTGCTGATTTGCTGGCATTGTCACAGTCGCTAGAGTTTACAGAGAATGATGCAAGAGATAAAACAACATCTAATGAGTGGCAGTTCTGTGGGCAAAAATGTCTTGTTAATGATAGAAGCTGGAGGAGAATGGCCAGATTGGTTTAAGCTGACAGGAAGGGAACAGTGACTCAAATAACCACGTGTTACAACAGCGGTGTATAGAAGAGCATCTCTGAATGCACAACAGGTTGAACCTTGAAGTGGATTGTAATTGGGACCACTTCTTTTCAAGTTACAATGGCATGCAAAAGTTTGGGCACCCGGTCAAAATTTCTGTTACTGTGTATAGCTAAGCAAGTAAGAGATGACCTGATTTCCAAAAGACATGAAGTTAAAAAAGACACATTTCTTTAATATTTTGGGCAGGATTACTTTTTTATTTCCATCTTTTACAGTTTCAAAATAACAAAAAAGGAAAAGGGCCCGAAGCAAAAGTTTGGGCACCCTGCATGGTCAGTACTTAGTAACACCCCTTTTGGCAAGTATCACAGCTTGTAAACGCTTTCTGTAGCCAGCTAAGAGTCTTTCAGTTCTTGTTTGGGTGATTTTCACCCATTCTTCCTTGCAAAAGGCTTCTATTTCTGTGAGATTCTTTGGCCATCTTGCATGCACTGCTCTTTTGAGGTCTATCCACAGATTTTCGATGATGTTTAGGTCAGGGGACTGTGGGGGCCATGGCAAAACCTTCAGCTTGCACCTCTTGAGGTAGTCCATTGTGGATTTTAAGGTGTGTTTAGGATCACTCTCTCATGTCTTGTGGCACTGCTCCCTCTATCCAGCACTGGCACAGTAGTTCATGCAGGTGGTTTAGCAGGACACCCTTTGTGCATTTGATGGCCTCTGGTGGAATACCATCCAATCCTGATGCCTTCCCAGTGGGCAGGCTGTTGATGGCTTTACTCAGCTCTTCAGCAGTCAGCAATGCATCCAGTTCCTCCATGACAGGCAGGCATTCCACGGCGTCTAGCGCGCTGTCCGAGATGCTGTTTTCTCTGGAGAAGAGTTCAGCGTAATGCTCCCCCCATCTCTCCATCTGCTTGCCTTTGTCATTGATGGTCTCGCCTGTTATGCTTTTCAATGGTGCTGCCTTGCTCTGGGTTGGCCCGATGGCTTTCTTGATCCCCTCGTACACTCCAGGGATGTTCCCTGTGTCAAATGATGACGGAATGCTTTCGCATAGTTGTAGCCAGTAGTCATTTGCACAGCGTCTGGCTGTTTCCTGGGCCTTGCTTCTCGCTGTCCTTAGTGCTTGCAGTGTTGCCTGGGTGGGGTGGTGTTTGTGCTCGAGTAGTGCAACACGCTTCACCTCGATGACAACGGTGAGCTTACTTGAGCTTGCTTCAATCCAGTCCTGGGTCTTGCCCCGTTTCTTCCCAAAGGCCTTGAATTCAGTGCTGTGGATAGTGTCCCTGAGAGAGTCCCATCTCTGCTGAGCATCTCCTTCTGGTGGGTCTGCAAGGAGAGCATCCTCCAGTGACTTGATGAACTCTGCAGCTTTGTCTGGGTGTTGTGTCTTACTGGCATCGACGTGCTGCTTGCCTGGAGGCTTGGCGCAGTGCAACTTCTTTGGCTGAAGTCTGATCTTGCAGCAAACCAGAGAGTGATCCGTGTCGCAGTCAGCACTCTGAAAGGAGCGAGTCATGAGCACGTTTCTCAGGTGACGGCATCTTGTGATTATCAGGTCTAGCTGGTGCCAGTGTTTGGAGCGGGGATGCCACCAAGACACTTTGTGCTGAGCTTTGATCTGGAAGTAGGTGTTGGTGACACACAATTCGTGGAGCATGCAAAGCTCGAGCAGTCGTTGCCCATTGTCATTCATGCTGCCAATCCCATACCGCCCCAGGCAGCTTGGCAGGGAGTTGTGGTCGGCGCCCACGCTGGCATTGAAGTCGCCAAGTAGCAGCAACTGTTCCTGACTTGGGATCTCCTGTATCATCATCGAGAGCAGGTCGTAGAACTCGTCCTCTGTGTCTTGTGTAGAGTAGAGGGTTGGGGCATAGACGCTGACAAGGTTGACAGGCCCGTCAGATATGTGGAGTTGAAGTGAGAAAATCGGCTCCATTCCTTTCTCGCTAGGCTCTACCATCTTCAGCAGCAGTTCTTCACGGCAAAGCCGACACCATGCTCTCTGGTCTCGTCTGAGCCCTTCCCCTGCCAGAAGAAGGTATAGTCTCTTTCACGTAGGGTTCCCGATTCTGTGAGACGTGTCTCTTGGACTGTTGCGATGTCCACTTGGAACACAGGGGACAGAAGTGACTATAACAACTACAGGGGAATCTCCTTGCTGAGCATCGTTGGGAAGGTCTTCGCCCGTATGGTCCTGAACAGACTGCAGAAAATAGCCGAAAGGGTATCTCCCGAGTCTCAGGTCAGAACGCTCCACAATCGACATGATCTTCTCCCTTCAACAGCTACAAGAGAAATGAAGAGAGCAAAGACAACCACTCTACGTCGCTTTCATTGACCTTAAGAAGGCCTTCAATCTTGTGAGCAGAGACGGCCTGTTCAAAGTCCTTGCCAGGATTCGTTGTTCCCCGAGGCTCCGCAGGATAGTCCAGTCATTCCACACAGACATGAAGGGCGTCGTTCAGTTCGACGGCTCTTCTTCGGAGGCCATCAACAACCGCAGCGGTGTGAAGCAGGGCTGTGTGCTTGCGCCCACCCTGTTCGGCATCTTCTTCGCAGTCATGCTGAAGCACGTCTTTGGAACATGAACTGATGATGTCTACCTCCACACCAGATCAGACAGGAGGCTGTTCAGTCTGTCCCGGCCGAGGGCGAAAACCAAGGTTCGTGAAGTACTCATCAGGGACATGTTGTTTGCAGATGACGCGGTACTGGCAACACACTCTGAAGAGCAACTGCAGCGCCTCATGGACAGCTTCTCAAGAGCCTGCCAGGACTTCAGCTTGACCATCAGCCTGAAGAAGACCAACGTGCATTGAGCACCCCCCTGCCATTACCATCAACAGCTACGAGCTGGAGGTAGTTCACGAGTTTACATACCTTGGCTCCACCATCATGGACAGTCTCTCCCTAGACCCCGAGATCAACAGATGGATCGGATGAGCAGCCTCAACATTCGCCAGGCTGACAAAGAGAGTCTGGGAGAACAGAAAGCTGACAACGCACACCAAAGTTGCAGTCTACAGGGCCTGCGTCCTCAGCACACTGCTTTACGACAGCGAGACACGGAGCCTCTACTACAGACAAGAGCGGCGTCTCAACGCCTTCCACCTTCGCGGCCTGAGACGCATCCTGGACATCAAGTGGATTGACTGAGTCACCAACAATAAGGTCCTGGCCCATGCCCAGATACCCAGCCTCTTCACCCTGCTCCAACAACACCGTCTCCGCTGGCTGGGCCACGTACACCGCATGTCAGACAGGAGGATCCTGGAAGATCTGCTGTACGGGGAAATGGCCTCCGGCAGGAGAGCACAAGGGCGGCCCCATCATCATTTCAAAGATGTCTGCAAGAGAGACATGAAGTCACGGAACATGAACGTCGAGAGGTGGGAGGACATCGCAACCGATCGCTCTCACTGGAGGCTGGAACTACGCAGAGGTCTGAAAAGAGGAGAAGAAAAGCTGAGGCTTGCTGCTGAAGAAAAGCGCACTCGCCCAAAAAACAGCACCAAGACAACACTGGAGGACAGCGCCTTCAAGTGCAGCGGCTTCAGCCAAGACTGTCACTCCCGTGTGGGCCTCTACAGCCGTAACAGACGCTGCTCTACCAACACAGACTGAAGCAAGACTTTCCAGGTGCAGATCGATGGTCTCGCGAGACTAACGGATGCCACCACTTAGGATCATTGTCCTGTTGTAGAAGCCATCCTCTTTTCATCTTCAGCATTTTTTTTACAGACAGTGTGATGTTTGCTTCCAGAATTTGCTGATATTTAATTGAATTCATTCTTCCCTCTACCAGTGAAATGTTCCCTGTGCCACTGGCTGCAACACAAGCCCAAAGCATGATCGATCCACCCCCGTGCTTAACAGTTGGAGAGAGGTTCTTTTCATGAAATTCTGCACCCTTTTTTCTCCAAACATACCTTTGCTCATTGCAGCCAAAAAGTTCTATTTTAACTTCATCAGTCTGCAGGACTTGTTTCCAAAATGCATCAGGCTTGTTTAGATGTTCCTTTGCAAACTTCTGATGCTGAATTTTGTGGTGAGGATGCAGGAAAGGTTTTCTTCTGATGACTCTTCCATGAAGGTCATATTTGTGCAGGTGTCACTACACAGTAGAACAGTGCACCACCACTCCAGAGTCTGCTAAATCTTCCTGAAGGTCTATTGCAGTCAAACAGGGGTTTTGATTTGCCTTTCTAGCAATCCTACGAGCAGTTCTCTCGGAAAGTTTTCTTGGTCTTCCAGACCTCAACTTGACCTCCACCATTCCTGTTAACTGCCATTTCTTAATTACATTATGAACTAAGGAAACGGCTACCTGAAAACACTTTGCTATCATCTTATAGCCTTCTCCTGCTTTGTGGGCATCATTTATTTTAATTTTCAGAGTGCTGGCAGCTGCTTAGAGGAGCCTTTGGCTGCTGATTGTTGGGACAAGGTTTGAGGAGTCAGGGTATTTATAAAGCTTTGAAATTTGCATCACTTGGCCTTTCCTAACCATGATTGTGAACAAGCCATAGCCCTAACAAGCTAATTAAGGTCTGAGATCTTGGTAAAAGTTATCTGAGAGCTCAAATCTCTTGGGGTGCCCAAACTTTTGCATGGAGCTCCCTTCCTTTTTTTCACTCTAAAATTGTACAAAACAAAAATAATACACTAACCTTGCTTAAAATGTTGAAAAGAATGTTTCATCTTTAACTTTATGACTTTTGGAGATCAGTTCATCTTCTACTCACTTAACTATTTACAGTAACAGAAACTTTGACCAGGGGTGCCCAAACTTTTGTATGCCACTGTATATGTTAATGATTTGGATGATGGAACCAAGTTGTGACCAAGTTCGCAGTTGATACAAAGATAAGTGGAGGAACCAGCAGTGTTGAGGAAGCAGGGAGTCTGCAGAAGGACTTAGCCAGAAGGACAAAGAAGTGGCAGATGGAATATAGTGCAGTGAAGTATATGTTCATGCACTTTATAGATGGAATAAAGGTGAGATAGTTTTCTACACAGGAGAGAAATTTCAGAATTCAGAGATGCAAAGGGACTTGGGAGTCCTTGTGCAGGATTCCCTAAAAGTTAACTTGCAAGTTGAGTCGATGGTAAGGAAGGCAAATACAAAGTTAGCATTCATTCATTTCAAGACGACTAGAATATAAAAGCAATGATGTGATGCTGAGGCTCCATAAGGCATTGGTCAGATGGTACTTGGAGTATCATGAGCAGTTTGGGTCTCTCGTTGAAGAAAAGATGTGCTGGCATTGGAGAGGGTCCAGAGGATGTTCTGGAAAATTATTCTGGGAATGAAAGGGTTAACATCTGATGATCATTTGATGGCTCTGGGCCTGTAGTCTCCAGAGCTTAGAAGAATGGGGCAGGGAAGTCTTACTGAAACCTATCAAATATTGAAAGGCCTAGAAAGAGTAGATGTAGAGAGAATGTTTCCTGTAGCAGGTGAGTCTAGGACCAGAGGGCACAGCCCCAGAAGAGAGGAACATCCATTTAGAACGGAAATGAGGAGGAATTTCTTTAGCCAGAGGGTGGGGATTCTGTGCAATTCATTGCCACAGATGGTTCTGGATGCCAAGTCATTCCATATATTTCAAGCGGAGGTTGGTAGGTTGGTGGGGCATTCAGGGAGAAAGCAGGAGAATGGGGTTGAGAGGGTTAATAAATGGCAGAACAGGCTCAGTGGGGGGAGTGGCCTAATTCTGCTCATTTGTCTTAAGGATGGGATCCAGCAGCAGAAGACCTTGAACATACACTCAGAGAACTCTTTGTTATGTATAAGGTGTACCTAATACAGTGGCCTCTGAGTGTAGGTGATGTATGTGCATGTCTTGATTTGTAAACCAACTCCAAGTCAGCAGTGAAGTTACTGAGGACCAAGAGGCAGCCCAGGTTACTGTAATCTCCCTGTAGCTACAGGAAGCTACCATGCATCAATTTCTCTTTTCGTTCATGAATATTTAAACGGTAGAACTAATTGAGGTTGAGTGGTTTCCTGTTAACTTACACCTCACTCAAGACCGTCTTGATCTGACACAATCAAATGTCATTTCTAGTAATGAACAAAAGCTCGGCAGAGGGTTATTTAAGAGATGGTTGAAGATTGAAGTCAAACATTTTCTCTTCTGTTTTTCAGGCTCATCTGAAATTTTCACTGACTGTCTGTAACATAACTTATTAAATTCCATTATGTCAAAGCGGGCCAGTCTGCGGTGGGCCACACCAGACTCCTTGAGGCTGTGTTACACTTTGCCAACGTTTGAATTCCGATCTATTTGCCCCTCCTTTGCTTTCATGCTCTCTATTAGCATCAGCATCAAAACGGATGCGATGGGGCGATGTCTGTCTCTGGGTTATGTAGCACAGTCCATGGTCAGAATATGGGAGACCTAGGATGCAGGGATGACATGATCTGCCTGATGTGAACACCTTTTCAAGGCATTGGAACATTATATCGACGAATACAGCCTTCTGGGGCTGGATGTGGAATGGATGAGGGAAGCCTTCTGGGAAGTAGGGAATTGTGACTGACTCTGCATTGATTGCCCGTCCTCAGTTCCCTCGGAAAGGTAACTGGGAGCTGACTTCTCAAATCACTGCTGTCCCCCTGACAAAGGTACTCCAGAAATACTGGAGGGTGGGAAATTCGTGGATTTTGACCAAGTGATGAGAAAATAACAGTTTTTTTTTCGTAAGCACAAGAGATCCTGCAGATGCTGCAAATCCAGAGTGACACCCTCAAAATACTGAAGGACCTCAGCAGGTCAGGCAGCATCTGTGGACATGTTTTGGGCTGAGATCCTTCACGGGAACTGGAAAGGAAGCGGGGAAATGCCAGATTAAGAAGGTGGGGGAGGGGAAGAAGTTCAAGCTGGAAGCTGATAGGTGGAACCAGATGGTTGGGGGGTGGGGGGGGTGAAGCAAGAACTGGGAGGTGATAGGTGGAAAATGTAAAGGGCTGGAGAAGGAGGAATCTGATGGGAGAGGAGAGTGGACCATGGAAGAAAGAGAAGGATGACGGGCACCAGGGGGTGATGATAGGCAGTTGAGGAGGAGAAGAGCTAAGAGGCCAGAGTGAAGAGTTGAAGAAGAGGAAGGGGAAGAAGTACCAGAAGCTGGATGAATGGATGTCCATGCCATTGGGTTGGGGGCTATCTAGACGGAATATTAAGTGTTGCTCATCCACCCTGAGAGTGGCCTCATCGTGGCTGAGGAGAAATCCATGGCCCGACATGTCGGAATGGGAATGGAGATGAGAATTAAAGTGGTTGGCCACCGGGAGATTCTTTTTGCGGAAGGGATGGAGGGGCTCGACAATTCGGTTCCCCAATCTACAGACGTCGGATCTCCTCAGTGTAGCGGAGGCCGGCTCGGGGAGCACCGGGTACAATAGACGATCCTAACAGAATCGCAGGTGAATGATGTTGCCTCACCTGCAAGGGGACTGTTTGGGGCCCTGAATGGAGGTGAATTGGCAGGTGGGGCACTTATTTAGCTTGTAGGGATAACAGGAGATTAGTGGGGGATGGACAAGGGAATCACGGAGGGAACGGTCCCTGGAGAGTCGGCGGGGAGGGGGGCGGTAAAGATGTGTTTGGTTGTATCCCGTTGAAGATATTGGAAGTTGCGGAGGATGATGTGTTGGATACAGAGGCTCATGGGGTGGTAGGTAAGGCCAGGAGGAACCCTATTACTGTTACGGCGGCGGGTAGATGGGGAGAGCGTGGGTGTCCGAGAAAACGAGGAGATGCGGATGAGAATGGTGGTCACCATATTTTTAACCCCACGTCAAAGTGTGTAGAGCGTCACTCTGGCCCTGTTAACAGCAGAATGTAAAATCGGGGCCATTCAGAGACGGCAGAGCCTTTGCAGGATGCCAGTAGGCAGCATGACCTACCACCGGAGATGGTCACTCCCCGGTGGTGGTGCGCGGGGCGTGCACCTTGCTACTTATTGTCGCGTATCAGACCCTGCCGGGAGGTGCCCTGGTTTTTTTGCGTGCTCGCAGGTGGTTCTGCATTTGCTGAGAAGTTGTGTAAAGTGGTTTGAAGCATTATGCAATCGTCAGCAAACATCCCCATTTCTGAGTTGCGCTTTTGTGGCTGACCCAGGGTCACGTTGGTTCAGGAGAAAACTACAAGGTAACCCCGGACTGAGTTGGACTTTCTCTGTCTAAGATCCTAGGTTGTGTTGGATGACCCCGGACTGCACTCGCTGACAGTTCCGAGAACCTCTTTCTGCCGGTTTGCCCTGCACCGAGCTGGGCGGTGTTGCTGGAAGGTACAGAGGGAACTTGATTTTATTTCCCGGAGACGCTGGCTTGCGCTTGGACGGCGCTGGGTTGTGCTGGGTGACTCTTGAGTTCAACTAGCTGGGCGACCGTGAGCTGTGCTGCGTTTCAAAATCCCCTTTGATGCGGGTCCCTTTAAATGGCGTAACGGTCGGTACCACCCCAGACTGAGTCATTTGACGTTTGGTTTCCGAGCAGCAAAAAAAAAGTGAACAGTTCCGCGCTTTGAGGGCTCTAGGGTCCAGCTCCTTGGCGCCCGATGCGATTCTCTCAGCCCGCCACTCTTCGGCCACGGAGTAAGATGACCTTCCTACGCCTTCTGTACCTGTTGCTTACCGTTCTGGCGAGGAGCGCGGCTCACCAGGTGGGTGAGAAAAGATGACACGGAGAGGAGTTGGGAGGAGGTGTGGGAGTGAGTGAGAGAGAGAGAGAGAGAGAGAGAGAGAGAGAGAGAGAGAGAGAGAGAGATTTAAGTTAAAAGAAGGAATTAAGAATTCGGAGTTGGAGAAATATCGAGAGATGGTTAAAAAGCAGGGAATTGAAGAGAAGATTTTCAGGGAATTGCCGAGGGCAAAAGAGGGAATCCAAAAAGTGAAACTTCCTTCTGAACGTTGGGTGACCGATAGCGGAATCCACTTATGATTAGATTAAGGTTTTTTGAAAATGTTAAAAACGTTACAGAATTTGATTGTTCCCCCTGACCGAGGAGTCGGAAAAATGCGCAAACAAGGGATTGTTTGAGCTCAGGTGATCGAGACGGAGACTGTTGGTGTTCACTATGATCTGGTACCGAACGTGCATTGTCCAGTGTATTATGCAGTCATGTGGTGATTACGCTGTACCTTGTCCTGTACACTATCTGTATTGTAGCCTGTATTGTCGGTTTGGGATCGTATCTTGTATACTGTAAACACAGTAGGCAGTCCTGTACATTATCTTACCCCCTGCCTTGGCCGCTGTCACATTGCACACTGTCTGCACTGTGTGTTACTCTGTATACAGTCTACTGTAGCCTATCATGTTCACTTCCTGCGCTGCACCCTGTCCTGTCTGTACACTGTCTGCGTTGTATGCTCTCTCTGCTGTACCCGTCCCAAACACCATCTGTGCTGTACACAGTGCCATAAGCTGTCTGTACTGTACACAGTCCCATACGCTGTCTGTGCTGTACCCTGTCCCGTACTCCACCTGCACTGCACACTGTCTCGTACTCCATCTGCACTGTATGCTGTCCCATGGTCCACCTGCTCTGTATGCTCCCCTGTACTCCATCTGCACTGTATACTGTCCCGTACATCATCTACACTGTATGCTGTCCTGTACTCCATCTGCACTGTTCCCTGCCCTGTACATCATATGCACTGTATACTGTCCTGTACTCCACCTGCATTGTACCCTGTCCCACACTCCATCTTCACTGTACACTGTCCCATATTCCATCTGCATTGTGCCCTGTCCCGTGCATCATCTGCACTCTATGCAGTTCTGTGCTCCATCTGCACTGTCCTCTGCTGGCCCATACATCATCTATGCTGTATCCTGTCCCATCTGCATCGTTCCTTTTCTGTACGTTGCCTGCACTGTACCCTGTCCTGTGTGTTTGGACCAGATAGTTGTTGGCTGGGTTTACTGGTTTTTCCTCTAGCAAGGCCAGCATTTATATTTGATCCCTAATTCTCCTTTGGATGGTGGTGTTTTGCTGCACACCTTCAATAGTGCACCCTGTTGAATGGTAGTTACAGTGTACTGGTGTGTATCAATAAATTAAATTGGTGGAACACACATAAAAGTTGCTGGTGAACGCAGCAGGCCAGGCAGCATCTCTAGGAAGAGGTACAGTCGACGTTTCGGGCCGAGACCCTTCGTCAGGACTAACTGAAAGAAGAGCAAGTAAGAGATTGCTTGTAAGAGATAATTAAATTGGTGGGTTGTGTTCTATTAAAGTGAATTGATGGGAGTATTTGTTGACCTAGATATCACCCTTACTGACTGATGGTCTTTAAGCAGCATCCAAACGTGAGAAATGGTCACTTTCCGGGGCCACAGCTGGTCATTTACTGATCTGTGTCTCTGTGGAGGAGGGTTGTGGGGGGAGCATATGAGAAAAACTATTTAAGTACCTCTTGAGGTATGCACAGACAGTGAGTTGGAATTTTTTGATATGCAAATATTCTCTTTGTGGTTTGATACAGCGTGAAATGGGCCATAAATGCTGGCCTTGTTAATAAAACGCATGTTCTGTAAGTAAAGGGCTTCTATTTATAGAACCACAAAGGTTAACACTGGTGATTCGTATAGGCGAGGGCAAGTCTGTGGAGTGTAAACTAGCCCCTGATCCAGATAATGCCAAGGTAGAATGTCTGTGGTTCTTCGTCAGTGACCTTTTGGTTTTAATTGAGAACAAAATGGGGTGATGGTTCATATTTGAGTATTATAATCTCCCTGTTTGTAATGTGGTGCAGGGGGCATCTCCCTGGCTATATAGTGCTGGGAGGGTCTGCACCTTCATGAGAAGAGGGGCAGTGACAGTGACACTTAACTGCCTCAGACCCACCTCTTTGCACACTGTCAGTTCACAGAGAGGCTGTGGAGGAGGATGGATGGGCTAGTGTCACGTTTCATCCCCAGCAGCTGCGTAACAGAGGACTCTCTGATCTACGGGCTGTTCCCGGGGACGCACACGGAGACAAACATCTGGTGCTCTGGCAGATCATCAACTCGGTGAAAGACGCTCTTTGGTCAGCCCGAAACTCGATGATCTACCAGCACATGGAGATGTCCGTGGGAGAATGCTGCCGACTGACACATTCTTGGCTGCAGGAGTACGTGCTGAGGGATGCACTGAAACTCGGTGCAGCCACTGGAAGGGCCCGGTGGGGAAGGACCACGGTTTAGGTTTCTTCACCTGCGGGAGTCGGAGGGGTCGGGTGGCGGGGAGTAAACCCCTCAACAATGATGTGGTAAGGTGAACAACTGGAATGCCACGTGGGTGGCCATAAGTATGGAACAGACCATAATGGAAACATATGTAAGGATAGAAAGTTATTGAATGGTTTATTGTATATAATTTTATTTTTGAATAAAGTATATTTTGAAATTTTAAAAAAACGGCCTCAGGAGAAGGAGTCTGTACTCCAGTGGGAGTGAGCACCTTCAGAAGGCAAAGTCAGCACCCTCAAAGGAGTATTTCCCCCCTCTCCTGCTCATTTGCAAAATATGGGCGTTTGGTTTCAAAGTTTACCTAGTGCTGATGAAATGTCAATGACATGAGATACTAATTTCCTTGCCTCCTGAGAGTTTTAGAATTTTAGATTTCTGGCAGCTTTAGTTTTCTTGTTTTCCTTTTGAGAAAATGTACACAGTGCCCATAAAAAGTATTCATCCCCCCTCCCCCCCCAGTTTTCATGTTTTATTGTTTTACAACATTGAATCAAAGTGGATTTAATTTTGCTTTTTTGACACTGATCAACAGAAAAAAAAAACTTTAGTGTCAAAGTGAAAACAGATCTCTACAAAGCAATCTAAATTAATTACAAATATAAACCACAAAATAATTGATTGCATAAGTATTCACCACCCCCTTTAATATGACACACCGAATCATCATTGGTGCAGCCAATTGGTTTGAGAAGTCACATAATTAGTTAAAGGAAGACTTGTATGCCGTCAAGATGGTTCAATTGACCGTGGTAAAAACACATCTGTATCTGGAAGGTCCAACTGCCGGTGAGTCAGTATCCTGGTAAAAACTACACCATGAAGACAAATGAACACTCCAAGCAACTCTGCAAAAAAGGTTATTGAAAAGCACAAGTCAGGAGATAGATACAAGAAAATTTCAAAGTCACTGAATATCCCTTGGAGTACACAGTTAAGCCAATCATCAAGAAATGGAATGAATATGGAACAGCTGTAAATCTGCCTAGGGCAGGCTATCCTCAAAGACTGAGTGACCGTGCAAGAAGGGGACTAGCGATGGAGGTCACCAAGAGACCTATGGTAACTCTGGAGGAGTTACAAGTTTCAGTGGCTGAGTTAGGAGAGACTGCATATACAACAATTGGTGCCTGGGTGTTTCACTGGTCACAGCTTTATGGGAGAGTGGCAAAGAGAAAGCCACTGTTGAAACAAACTCACATGAAATCTTAGCTAGAGTTTGCTGGAAGGCACGTGAGAAACTCTGAAGTTAGCTGGAAGAAGGTTCTATGGTTTGATGAAACGAAAATTGAGCTTTTTGGCCATCAGATTAAACGCTATGCTTGGCATAAGCAAAACACTGCGTACCATCAGAAACACACCATCCCTACTGTGAAGCATCATGCTGTGAGGATGCTTCACTGCAGCAGGCCCTGGAAGGCTTATGAAGGTAGAGGGTAAAATGAATGCAGCAAAATACAGGGAAATCCTGGAGGAAATCCTGATGCAGTCTGCAAGAGAACTGCGACTTGGGAGAAGATTTGTTCTCCAGCAAGACAATGACTCCAAGCATAAAGGCAAAGCTGCACAGGAATGGCTTAAAACAACAATGTTAATGTCCTGGAGTCCAGATCTCAATCCAATTGAGAATTTGTGGCCAGTCTTGAAAAGGGCTGTTCACTTACGATCCCCATGCAATCTGACGGAGCTTGAGCAGTTTTGTGAAGAAGAACGGGGAAAAATTGCTGTGTCCAGATGTGCAAAGCTAATAGACCTATTCTTATAGACTCAAGGCTGTAGTTGCTACCAAGAGGGTATCTACTAAGTACTGACTTGAAGGGAGTGAGTAATAATGCAATCAATTATTTTGTGTTTTATATTTGTAGTTAATTTAGATCACTTCATCAAAGATCTGTTTGCACTTTGACCCGAAAGATTCCTTTTCTGTTGATCAGTGTCAAACAGGCCAAATTAAATCCACCGTGATTGTAAAACAATAAAACATGAAAACTTCCAGGATGGGGGGGGGGATGCGGTGAATACTTTTAATAGGCGCCTGTATATATTTATATTCAAAGGTTCAAATGTTCATTTTATTATCAACGTATGTACGCAGAATACAACTCTGAGGTTTGTCCTCTCCAGATAGCCATGAAATACAGAAAACCATGATAGTAGTTGAAAGAAAAAACATCAACCTCCCCCCACCCCCCCCCCACACACACACACAACCCCCCCACACATGAAAAAGAAACACAACTTGCAAACCCCAAACCCCTAACCTTGTCCAACCGGACACGACAGGAAAAACATCAAACCCCTAACACCCAAGCCACTTGTATAGATGTGCGTGCGTATTGTGGAATTACCCAGGGGAGTATTCTGAAAAGATAGTTTATTCAGCTTATGGTTCATTAAATCATTGAGTTCCTAATGATGTTTAGTTCTTGGAAGTCATTACACATAATTCGTTTGTATCTGGTTGAATGCCATATTTAGAGAGGGAACGGGTCAGCGAAAGCTGCGTGCCTGTTAGTTTTTGATTAATGATGAGGAATTATTCACGTAGCAGTGAATTTGCAGGGAGATCAAGCTGCAGCTTTTATTAGCTCACTGCTTCTGCAGTGAGCTGGCCAGTTTCGGTTTAGATAGCCGGAGAGCCAAGGTGCTAGTTACAATCTTAATTGTCCTTTTGAAAACTGGACCAGGCTCAACTGCCTTTCGTGGCTGAATTGTTGGTCACCATTCCTAATTTGGGCCCAGTTAGAAAGAATGGCCGGTTCTAGAGTTTAACCTCTTCCTGTGGAATGCCTTTCCTGCTCTCTCAGAGCTCCAAAGTACTTGCAAGGCAACTTCCTCCTCACGAAGTGCCTGAGGCTGTGGTGTAAATTGTTTTGGTTTGGAGTGGATGTGTGTGAACTGGAGATAGTGTATCAACGGCGGCAGAGACAGTGGGAGTATGTTTAACTAAGGGATCTGAAATGGGGGCTACATTACACACAGGAAGGAAATCGGCGTTGTTTCTTGTTCTAACCCGCCTCACACTCCCTGCGCCTCTGCTCTCTGTGCAGGATTTCCTGTTTATGAGTGCTGGAATGCTTTCAGAACTAGATGTTTAGCTGTGATTTATCCGAGTATTTATGTTTATTAATGACACCACCACCCCTTCTCTCAGCTGCTCTTTTTGCTTCAAGAGTCCTGCAACAAGCCGAAGAGAGGCACACTTCCTTTAGCCCTTTTCCTTCCCTCTGATGTTCCAGCACGTTGCCAATGATTGGAAAGTTGTAGGTCTGCCCTTATCCGGTTGACCTGAACAATAGTGAGAGTCAGATCATTGAGGAGAATCTCTCTCTTTTCCTGCCCTTTACCCGTGTCAAAGATACAGGAGTCTGAAGACCCACACCCAACCATTCAGAAGCAGCTTCTTCTCCGCCATCTGAGCTCTGAACAGTCCATGATCCCATGAATGCCACTTAGTATTTTTTGCCCTACTTATTTATTCTGTAATTTAATAATAATTTTTTGTCTATGCAGTGTACTGCTGCGGCAAGATTACATATTTAATGTGGTATAAGGCAGTGATAGCTGGCCGGTGGTGCAGTGGCATCAGCACCACATCATCTGAGGCGAATGGTCCCAAGTTCGAACACACAAACTGCTGGAGGAACTCCAGGCAGCTCTCATCTATGGAAATGAGTAAACAGGCTGAGACCCTTCTTCACGCTTTCCATCCGTGCTGGGTCAAGCGACGAGTCGGCAGTTCGCTGGCCTTGTAAAATACAGTCCCGTGCAACTGGGTGTGGCAACAATGCTGCCCAGTGTGCCGCAGGATGTGAAAACGAACTTGTTGACAGTGATGAAAAAGCTGATCTGATTCTGAATGTTTTATTCAATGCCTGTCTATTTGTAATCTGTTTCATTTCATGAATTTCTTTTCTCTTGGCCTGTGTGAGTGTGTGTGTGTGTGTGTGTGTGTCCTTGTCTGTTTGGTTCTGTCTGCCTCCTTGTATCTGTTTCTTTCTCCAAGTCGCTGCCTCTTTGTCCTTACCTGCCTTTCGTATATTGAAAGGGCGCTTCTATTTCCTAATCTTTGTTTGAATTTTCTGCGTTTCCTTTCATGTTAGGAACAAAACCACACTAAGTAGTACTTTCCACCATTGATGCTGCCCTCACCCACGTCTCCTCCCTTTCCCGGACATCCATGCTCATCCCATCTTTTTGCCTCCTTACCTATGGCCCCATGACCCTCTGTATCCAACACATCATTCTCAGCAACGTGCCATCTCCAGAGGAATCCTACTGTAAACACATCTTTACCTCCCCCCCCCCCGCCACTTTCTGCAGGGATGGCTCCCTCTGTGACACCTTTGTCCATTTTCTTCTCCCCCCCCCCAACCCACTAATCTCCCTCCTGGCATTCATCCCTGCAGGCAGCCAAAGTGCCGTTCACCTCCACCCTCACCTCCATTCTGGGCCCCAGACAGTCCTTCCACGTGAGGCCACGTTTCACCTGTGAACCTGCTGAGGTTGTCTATTGTGTCCAGTGCTCCCGATGCGGCCCCCTCTACCTTAGTGAGACTCGTCATGAATGGGGGGACTGTTTCGTCGACCACCTCCGCTCCATCCGCCAAAAGCAGAACTTCTCGGTGGTTCAACAGTTTTAATTCCGACTCCCATTCCCATTCTGACACGTCGGTCTATGGCCTCCTCTAGTGCTGAGGTGAGGTCACCCTCAGGGTGGAGGAGCAGCATCTTGTAACCTCCAACCTGACGGCATGAACAATGATTTCTCTTTCAGGTTTAAAAAGAAATTCCCACCCCCTTCCCCTCTTCTTCAATTCCCCACTCTGGTCTCTTACCTGTTCTCACCTGCCTATCACCTCCCCCTGGTGCCCCTCCACCTTCCCTTTCTCCTATGGTCCACTCTCCTCTCTTTTCGGATTCCTTTCCCTCCAGCCCTTTACCTTTTCCACCCACCTGGCTTCACCTATCACCATTTCGATGCCCAACACTACATACAAAGTTAAGGGTTGCTGCAGAATCTGATCAAACCTCAACATTCCTTTGAACAGAAAATCCTACAAAAAGTAGTGGATACGGCCCAGTCCATCACTTGTAAAGCCCTCCCCACCATTGAGCACATCTACACTGAGCGGGAAACCAACATCTATCAACAGGAAACCCACCATCCAGGCCATGCTCTCTTCTCACTGCTGCCATCAGGAGGAAGGTACAGGAGCCTCAGGACCCACACCACCAGGTTCAGGAACAGTTTTCACCCCTCAACCATCAGGCTCTTGAACCAGAGGGGATAACTTCACTCACCCCGTCACTGAACTGTTCTCACAATCTCTGGACTCACTTTCAAGGGCTCGTCATCTCATGTTCTTGACATTTATTGCTTATTTATTTATTATTATTGTTTTTATTTTTTTTCTCTTTTTATATTTGCATGTTGGTTGTTGGCCCTGTTGGGTGCAGTCTTTCATTGATCCTATTGTGTTTCTGGTATTTACTGTGACTTGGTCACAAGAAAAATGAATGTCAGGGTTGTATATGGGTACGTGGCCAAGTGGTTAAGGCATTCGGCTAGCGATCTGAAATTTGTGAGTTCGAGCCCCATCCGAGGCAGCGTGTTGTGTCCTTGAGCAAGGCACTTAATCACACAGTGCTCTGCGACGTTACTGGTGCCAAGCTGTATGGTCCTAGTGTCTTCCCCTTGGACAACATCGGTGTTGTGGAGAGGGGAGACTTGCAGCATGGGCAACTGCCGGTCTTCCATACGACCTTGCCCAGGCCTGCGCCTTGGAGAGTGAAGACTTTCCAGGTGCAGATCTATGGTCTCGCAAGACTAACAGATGCCTTTATATAGTGACATAAATGTGCTTTGATAATTAACTTACTTTGAACTTTGAATGTAAACAGTGAGAGCCAGCCTCTGAGCATGTGCGTCTGGAAAATGTTATCTGCTTATTGGAGTTTGACGTTTGACTTTGGAATGATATTGTTTCTGGTTTGGAGACAAAAAAAAAAGACCTTGAACAGTTCCTGCTTGTTCAGTAGATTAACTACTTCTAGTACAAAGCTTATTGAAGGAAAAGTGCTGCATTATGGTAAGAAAGCTTAAGATAAGATACTTGGAGCAATGTTTGACGTGACTCCACATTGTGTTTGGATTTGCTATGGACTTGATGGTTAAGATCATTGCTTGCATGGTGGTAGCTCTGTTGATGGAACCAAAGGATCCCACCCTGCTTCTGGGCTGTTTGTCCAACTCCCACCAGGGAAGAGGCCACACAGCATTCATGCCAGGACCACTAAAAAAAAAGTTGCTTTCCCCAAACTGTCTGGCTGATCATCACCTCAACCCATTAACACACCACAACACCACCACTACATTCACGTCAACCACCCCTCTCCACAGACCCTCAGCTCCCTTCATCCACCCCATGCGCTACCTTATGCTCACACTCCACACTCCACACTTCATACGTACACTACCCACCGTAGGAGTTCCTCTTGCCTAGAGTCACTTTATCATTTCCTTCAGTCACCTCATGTTCAGATGCCCGGTATCACTTTTTGTACATCAGTCTATGTACAAGATATAAGCTAATTTTATGTGCTTTCGGTCAATCTCAACTATTAATGGTACATTATGTTTTATAGACACGAGATGCTAGAAACCCAAGGCAGCAGCACACTCCCACACAGAATGCTGGAGGGACTCAGCAGGTCAGGCAGCATCTATGGAAGAGAGTTAGCAGTCGATGTTTCGGGCCGAGACCCTTCATCAGGTCCCGCTGAGTTCCTCCAGCATTTTGTAAGCGTTGCTTTGTGTTTTATAGGATTGCCTTTATATTTATTGTCTTTTAATGCTTATCGTGTTTTTTTCACACTACATCAGTTCCTGAAGAAAGATAATAAATAATCTTGAATCTTAAATCTTGAAAGGCTTTTGTGAGTCTGGTGTTGACCAGCGTCAGTGAATCCTGCTGTCCTAATAGGTCCATTGTGGCTCCTAGATGATTGGAATCCCGATGTGATTCAGAGAGCAACTCTTCAGCCAGTGGGAGGATGAGTCTGGTAATCCGTTTCCCTATGCCACACCCCAGGGAGATCCCTCTGTAGTTACCATAAATCTGATTTGACTCCTTCCTTGAAAGTGGTCATGATTATGACCTCTCTGGCATGTTCTCGCTTTTCTAGATGGGGGAGGTTAGGTTGTGAATTTATGATGGGAGCTCCACTATGCCAGGTTTCTGAACTTCAGCTGGCTTCTCATTTGCCACGTGGCATGTAAACTCCTTGACTTCTAGAGAGCAGGGAAAAGTTGTGCCATTTATTCAGTAGTTTCAGGTGTGAGGATTCCCAATAAGGACCAGTAGCTGAAGCTTTCTGATTTGAACTCGGTAACGAAAAAGAGGAAATGGGACTGCGGGGTTTCAAACAATCATTGAACTCGAAAAGTAAGTGTTCAGGCAAATTACCGAGATGCAAAAATAGTTGAATAATAATGACGCAGACACGAGGAAATCTGCAGATGCTGGAAATTCAAGCCACACCCACAAAAGTTGCTGGTGAATGCTGCAGGCCAGGCAGCATCTATAGGAAGGGGTACAGTCGACGTTTCAGGCCGAGACCCTTCGTCAGGACTAACTGAAAGAAGAGCTAGTAAGAGATTTGGGAGGGGGAGATCTGAAATGATAGGAGAAGACAGGAGGGGGAGGGGTGGATCTAAGAGCTGGACAGGTGATTGGCAAAAGGGATACGAGAGGATCATGGGACGGGAAGCCTGGGGAGAAGGAGAAGGGGGGAGGGGAGCACGGAGGGTGAAGAGCAGGCAAGGAGTTATAGTGAGAGGGACAGAGGGAGAAAAAAGAGAGAGGGAAAAAAGGGGGAAAAAATAAAAAATGTAAAAAATATATTAAATAAATAAGGGATGGGGTGTGAAGGGGAGGAGGGGCATTAACGGAAGTTAGAGAAGTCAGTATTCATGCCATCAGGTTGGAGGCTACCCAGATGGAATATAAGGTGTTGTTCCTCCAGCCTGAGTGTGGCTTCATCTTTACAGTACAGGAGGCCATGGATAGACGTATCAGAATGGGAATGGGACGTGGAATTAAAATGTGTGGCCATTCCACGTCCCATTCCCATTCTGATATGTCTATCCACGGCCTCCTCTACTGTCAAGATGAAGCTACACTCAGGTTGGAGGAACAACACCTTATATTCTGTCTGGGTAGCCTCCAACCTGATGGAATGAACATTGACTTCTCTAACTTCCGTTAATGCCCCTCCTCCCCTTCACACCCCATCCCTTATTTATTTATTTTATATATTCCCCCCCCCCTTTTTTCCCTCTCTCTTTTTTCTCCCTCTGTCCCTCTCACTATAACTCCTTGACTGCCCTCCACCCTCTGGGGTCCCCTCCCCCCTTCTCTTTCTCCCTAGGCTTCCCATCCCATGATCCTCTCCCTTCTCCAGCCTGGTATCCCTTTTGCCAATCACCTGTCGAGCTCTTGGCTCCATCCCTCCCTCTCCTGTCTTCTCCTATCATTTTGGATCTCCCCCCCCCACTTTCAAATCTCTTACTAGCTCTTCTTTCAGTTAGTCCTGATGAAGGGTCCCGGCCCGAAATGTCGACTGTACCTCTTCCTAGAGATGCTGCCTGGCCTGCTGCGTTCACCAGCATTTTTTCGTGTGTGTTGCTTGAATAATAATTATAAACATTTTGAACTATCTTTTTTATTAGCAAAGATTGAATCAGCATGAAAGTACAGAGGATGCAGAACTCTGGATGACTTTGGAAAGTTAAACTGGACAGATGGAAGGGTGATGACTGGTTGGGAGGCACCATATTAATTGTGTTTATGAAGTCGTTGTAAGGGCTGGACTAATTTTATTATGTGGAACATTGATTAGGTTGCACTTGCTGTCTGTTGAACAGATGAAACTAAGGGGGAATTTCAGCAAGTGTAGAATTATTGTGACGGCACCGTGCAGCGCAGTTAGCACAATTGCTTTACAGCACTGACGGGTTTCAATTCCTGCCCGCCTCTGCCTGTAAGGAGTTTGTACATCCGCCCTGTGACCGCATGGGTTTCCTCCGGGTCTCTAGTTTCCTCCCACATTCCAAGGACCTATAGTTAAAGTTAGTGAGTTGTTGGCCCGCTATGTTGGTGCTGGAAGCATGGCGCCACTTATGGGCTGCCTTCAGCACAATCCTCGGTCTGTATTGGCCATTGGCAGCAAACAAAGCCTTGCAATGTATGTACAACTAAAGCTCATCTTTAATATTTAAACATTAACGATATAAATATAGATTAAGGTGAATATATATGGTGACTGGATTATGCCTATGCTCTGTCTGTTGTGTGTTTGCACACAGTTAGTTACTCTGTCTTTGTATTTGCTTTCTGTTGTGCAGGACTATCCCACCATAAAGAAAAGCCTGTCAGACTGCTCGAATCAAACCATAGAGTACTTTTCGAAGCAACATCAGGTGTGCTGCAGCAAATGTCGACCAGGTAGGATTGGATAGTGTTCCTGTGATTGTAAGAGTCGACCCCTGTGAGATTATGGTTGGATTGAAATAGCCATTTTCATTAAATGAAAGGAGCAGTTTTAAAATAGAATCAGTGTGAAACAGGAAAGAAACTTTTTCATACAAAGCAGATCACGTTTAAATATGCTTCACATAAGCTTGTATATGTTGGGGCCCTGTCCTGTTGTACATACTATTTAATACAAATTACTATAAATTGCACATTTAGACGGAGACATAATGTAAAGACTTTTACTCCTCATGTATATGAAGGATGTAAGAAATAAAGTCAATTCAATTCATGCTTGTAAAATTAAGATTAATAAATTTATGGTGGTTTAGGGTATCATAGCAAAGTTAAGAAATTGACTTCAGGTTACAGATCAACAATGGTCCAAGTGCATATGGTAGGACTCTGGCACGGTAGAGTAGTGGTTAGCAAAACGCTCTACAGTGGCCCGGGTTCAAGTCCCACCGGTGTCTGTAAGGAGTTTGTATGTTCTCCCCATGGCCGCGTTGGTTTCTCCCACAGTCCAAAAACCTACCAGATGGTAGGTTAATTGGTCACTGTAAATTGTCCCGTGATTAAGCGAGGGTTAAATTGCTGGGTGGGGCGGCTCGAAGGGGCTGAAGGGCCGGTTCCGCGCTGTATCTCAATAAATAAAATAACAAATAAAGAACTAGCTTCCTCTTGTTCTTAACTGCTCTCTCCCCAGGAGCCTCGACCCTCTGTCCCTATGTAGGCCACCCTCCATTCCTCCTCCTAATCTGCCTCTCCCACCCCACACTGCATCTCTCTTGCCCACCGTTCCACAGTTTACCACCATCATGCATGCAGAGATGGTATTCTGTGCAGTAGGACCCATTGTAGAAGTAGCAATGAGCATTAAAACAGAACCGCTGCGACACACGATTTGTTATGCCATGACTGTGTGTTTGAAGTTAAATTGTAACACCTTCGATATATCACAATCAGAATCGGGTTTAATATCACTGACTTATGTTGTGAAATGTGTTAACATTGTGGCAGCCGTGCAATGCAATACATGATGATATAGAGAAAAAATACTGTGAATTACAAGAAGTATATATTAAAGAGTTAAATTCAATAAAACGTGCAAAAGAAAACTAGAAATAGGAAGTAATGAGGTAGTGTTCATGGGTTCAATGTCCATTCAGAAATCAGATGGCAGAGGGGAAGAAGCTGTTCCTGAATCACTGAGTGTGTGCCTTCAGGCTTCTGTACCTCCTTCCTGATGGTAGCAATGAGAAGAGGGCATGTCCTGGGTGATGGGGGTCTTTGATGATGGATGCTGCCTTTCTGAGGCACCGCCCCTTGAAGTTGCCCTGGATACTATGGAGGCTTGTGCCCATTTGGGAGCTGACTAAAGAGCTTATTAGATTTGAACTAGGGTCTGATGATGCTTGGCTCTTGACAGGATAAACCCCTGGAAACTACAGACTAATATTTTTGCATGTTGAAGGTGGCAGGGTGGAGATATCTCTCTATGAAAGGAGGTGTAAGGTCCTCCTTCCCTCTGCTAGCCTGCAGGACACCCTTGGGCAAGGTGTAGCGCCCCGACCAGGGTCACGTGAAGCCGTAGGAGCAAGTGGCAGATGATCATATGAACAGCTGGTCCATAACACAAGTCCTAGTTATGTGACCACTGATGCCAGGCAGACAATCTCTGACAAGAATTGACAATGGCTGAGGTCACCCATTTAGTAAAGACACTGCCCAGATGAAGGCAATGGCAAACCACTTCTGTGGAAAACTTTGACAAGAACAATCACGGTTAAGACCGTGATCGCCCACGTCATATGACACAGGGCAGAAGTGTAATGATGATGAATGTTTTTGCACTGGGAAGTGGTACAGAGATAGGAAGTGTGATAACAGAACATTGCACAGGCGCAAATTTCAGACGGACATGATGCTTGCAACTTTTGACTTGATCAGCAACCATAAAACAAATTGCCGCACCTGATCAGTGAGGAAATCAAACCATATTACTGGCTTCGGTTTTGAGGTCAGTCTGTGTTGTGGGAATATGGGTTTTGTCCGGGAAATGAAGGGTTATTGCTTGTTCACTTTGTGTGTCAACTGTGATGTTTGTGGAGACCTTGTGTCTGCAAGCTCTTGCAGACAATACTCGGATTTAACTTTCCTGTGAGATTAGGTTAAAAATAACAAATTTAAGCAGAGATCATGGCATCAGGGGGTTATTTCACTTCAAGCCACACGAAATCCAAGTGTTACGCCCTCGGTGGGGGCAGTATGTAAGACCTTGCAGAGAATGTGGTTTTGGCCAGTTCTTGGCTCTCTATCGGAGGTGCAAAGACGCCCAATTTCAGAGAGGAAAAATACCTGCAATTGGACCTTTGAAATCAGGTTACTTGGGGATCAAAAGTATTTAACTGTGAACAGCTGGCCTCCGTACCCTGCAGCTGAAGCTTCGCTATCTGGTCCCCCGGCCATGAAGCAGTCTAGGCACTCCCGGTCACAGTCAGAGAACCAAATCAGACCAGTTAGGACAGATCTCTCTGCCCAGCTTTGTGGTGCCACTTTAAGCTGAAGTCGGTGTCGGTCCCATCCCACCCTTTGCTGGTCCAGGGGTTGTGAATCACTGGAAGTAAGTTAGCTTTAAACATCTGTCCAAGATCTTCAGCCAGGACTGTCAATGCCGCAAAATGTGATAGTGTGTCTTGCTTGGTGGAAGAATCTGCTGATGCTATGATGTGCATACAAAGCTGTCTGGCACACAGGCAGTGTGAACCCCAGTGAGAGTCAGTACCTTCAGGGGAGGGGTCTGAACCCTAGTGAAAGTCTGTGCCTTCAGGGGAGGGGTCTGATCCCCAGAGAGGGTCAGCACCTTCGGGGGAGGGGTCTGAACCCCAGTGAGAGTCAGCACCTTCAGGGGAGGGGTCTGAACCCTAGTGAAAGTCTGTGCCTTCAGGGGAGGGGTCTGATCCCCAGAGAGGGTCAGCACCTTCAGGGGAGGGGTCTGAACCCCAGTGAGAGTCAGCACCTTCAAACACAGAAGGGGTCCACAGTAAAAGCACAAGGAAGTTTAAGCAGCTGAAGTCTATGGGCCCTGAGGTCAGTCCAAGTTCGATCGGGGGTGATTCTGTTAATGGGTCGCGTCTCATTTGAGAGAGGAAGGGACAAAATTTGCTCAAAGATCAGCATCGAAACTTACATGCTGTGCTGGTATGGGGGAGAGCGATTGAGGGGAGGGACCTGGGGGTCTGGATCAGTGAGGCTCAGAGAAGCGTGACTGGTCCGTCCTGGGTAGAAGGGTAAGCAGCAAGTTCCAGGTAGAGTAAATGGAAAGGGTGGGGCATACAATTCTAGGGGGGGTGTGGGGAATGGATCCCCAGTGAGGACTGAAGGGGGACTGAAAGACCGAGGTATTGTAAGGTTGTTGCTAGGGTGATTGGAGGGGTAGGAGCTGGATTGGTGTAAAAGAAGAGGGAGGCTGAGTTAGGGTCTGAGGTTTAGAGGAGTGTTGAAAGGGCAGGAGCTGGGTTAAAGAGGGACTTAATATGGTTTCATCCACTAGAGAACATAGAACATTACAGAAGAGTACAGAGCCTTCGGCCTACAATGTTATGCCAACCTTTTAACCTACTCCAAGATCAATCTAACCCTTCCCTCCTACATAGCCCTCCATTTTTCAATCATTCATGTGTCTATCTAAGGGTTTCTTAAAAGGCCGATGTATTTGCCTCTATTACCAGGGCGTTCCTTGCAGCCACCACTCTCACTTCCCCCTGTACTTTCCACCAATTACCTTAAAATGATGACCTTGTGTTAACCATTTCCACTCTGTGAAAAATACCCTGGCTGTCCACTTGATCCATGCCTCATTTCAGCTTGCACACCTTTATCAAGTCACCTCTCATCCTCCTTTGCTCCAAGGAGAAAAGGCCTGGCTCGCTCAGCCTTTCCTCACGTGCTCTCTAATAGAGGCAGATTGCTGGTGAATCTCATCCGTGTCCTTTCTAAAGCTTCCACATCAACGTGTGGCGACCAGAACTGAACACACGATTTCAATTGCGGGTCTAACCGGGGTTCGTCTAGTGCTGCAACATTACCTTGCAGGTCTTGAACTCAACCCCTCAACTAACGTAGGCTAACACAACCCAGTCAACTTGCATGGCAGCTTTGAGGGATCTAGGGACATGGGTCCCAAGATGCTTCTGTTCCTCCGCAGTGCCGAGAATCCTGCCTTTAACCCTGTATTCTGCCTTCATATTTGGCCTTCCAATGTGAATCACTTCAGATTGACCTTCATCTGTCACTTCCCAGCCCAGCTCGATGTCCCATTGAAACTTGCGGCAACCTTCTACACTAGCCGCAACAATCTGTAGGTGCAGCCTTCATTAGGAGAGCAGGGGAAGCAAAATATTATTCAGTTGCCAGAGCTCCAGTCTCAGCTGCTGACTCTGATGATTTCACCACTACATCCCACACACCTCAGCAAAACCAAGCCACGTTTTATTTAATTTAAACTGTACACTTTATTTCTGCAAGGGGAACAGATTTGTGTTTTTTTCACCCAATATTGGTCTGTGGGTCAGATTAGTCATAGAGTCATACAGCACAGAAACAGGCCCTTCGGCCCGTCTAGTCTGTGCCAAACTATTATTCGGTCCAGTCCCATCGACCTGGACCCATCTGAACTTAAATGTTACAATCAAACCATTTGACTGGCAGCTCATTCCTCACTTACACCACCCTATGAGTGAAAACGATCCCCCTCATGTTCCCCTTAAATATTTCATCTTTCACCCCTAACCTTTGACCTCCAGTTCTAGTCTCACCCAACCTTATTGGAAAAAGCCTGCTTGCATTTACCCTAGCCATACCCCTCATGAGCAACAGACACAAAATGCTGGAGGAGCTCAGCAGGGGAAAAAAGTAACCAGCTGATGTTTTGGGCTGAGACTTTTCACCAGGACTGGAAAGGCTGCCTGATTTAAACTGCTTACTCATCTCAATAGATGCTGCCTGACCTGCTGAGTTCTTCCTGCATTTTTGTATGTTGCTTTCAGATTTTCTGTAAATGATCTCATGTTCATGATTTATACCCCTCAGGATTTTGTATACCTCCTTTCAGTTTCCTATGGCTCCAGGAAATAAAGTCCTAAATGATTCAAACTTTTACCTATAACTCAGGCTATAGTAAATGACTCATTTATGCAGAACTTCCCAGATATGGGATAACGCTAGTCTGAGTCATTGATATAGCCTGAAGTGGACTGTAAACGTTGTGCAAACTTTGGTTTTGGTCACTATTCTATTTTGATGGCTAAAGGAGTGACTCAGATGGAGAGGATGGGGTCTAGTTCCACGAATGAATGATGTGGCTGATCCTCAGAAATGTTGTTGTAGTATTTTACTTTTCTGAACAATGACGGCTGGGATCCAGGATATCTCTGTGGCTGTTTATCAACGTGGCACAGCTCCAGATCTGGGGCTTAGACACAGATAGATTGAATCAGAGTGAGTCAGCAAGGAAATTCAGCAGAAAGGCATGTAGGCCCTGAGAAACCACACTAAGCAAGGCCTGCAAATGAAACTGTTGCTGAAGCTGTAGCAGAAATGATTAAGCTAGACTTATTTTATTTTTGCCTTCTACTTCCTGTAAGAGGTTGTTGCCTGCAGTAAGTCAGATCCTTGTGATTATAGGGTGAGAAAAATCAGCTAGAACACACACAGAACAAGTTAAACCCTCTCTCTCTACTTCCCTTGAGATCCTCTTTCTCATTTATCTCTTCTCTCCTTACTCTCACCCTGCTGCTCTTGCCATCCCTCTTTTTCCTTCTGTCTTCTCAGCCACTCTTTCTGTTTTACTCTTGCAGTCTCTTTCTTGTCTGCTGTGACTCACTCTCTCGATGTCTCATCTCCTCCTGTTGTCCCCCGGTCACCCCCCTCCCTCCCCCCTTGCTGTCCCCCGGTCGCCCCCCCTCCCTCCCCCCTCGCTGTCCCCCGGTTGCCCCCTCCCTCTCCCCCTCGCTGTCCCCCGGTCACCCCCCCTCCCTCCCCCCTCGCTGTCCCCCGGTCACCCCCCCTCCCTCCCCGCTCACTGTCCCCCGGTCGCCCCCCCTCCCTCCCCCCTCGCTGTCCCCTGGTCGCCACCCCTCCCTCCCCCCTCACTGTCCCCCGGTCGTCCCCCTCCCCCCCCATTGTCCCCGGTCGCCCCCTCCCTCCCCCCTGGCTGTCCCCCGGTCGCCCCCCCCCCGCTGTCTCCCTGTCAGCCTCCCTCACTATTTCCCTTACAGCTCCCCTCTCACTACCTGTCTCTTGCTACCTCCCTCTCCCTCTCGCTCTCCCCACCCCGGCTGACTCTATTTTGTACCCCCTCATCTCTCCCTTTTGCCCCTTGCTGTCTCTCTCTCTCCTTCCGTCTGCCTATCTCTCCATCTCATTGTCTCTCGCTCTCTCTCTCTCTCTCTCTCTGTCTTTGCACCTTCTCCCTTTCTCACCTTCCCACTCTCACCCTTATCAGTCCCTCATCCTCTCCTTGTCTCACTCACTCTGCCTCTCTCCTTTACCCCCCTCTGCATTTTCATCTCTTACAGTGAAATTCGTTTTAAATGAGGAGCCTCAGAGTCCTGCTGTAAGATTTTTTCCCTCTTGTGAGGAGCACCAGGTTCTTGTCCTGGCCATCTGTGTGGTTTCGACACGGTGTCACTTCTTTTGCGTTGAGTGAAATACTGAGCCTTTAGTTTAACTGCACCTCAGTGCCTGATGAATTATTGGGGTTAGTCCATTGTAACCGCTTTCTGCTGATCTGTGCCTCACCTCAGTTAGCCCCTCGCAGAGGTGTCAGGGGAGGTTGGGCCCACTCTGTGAGGCTCTGGTTTCCAATTCGCAGCAACGGGAAGTCATGGACCTGCCAACGACCTGTATTACACTCTGACCTCTGCCTCTCAACTCTGCTCCCGTAACTGCTTGCCATGACCCTCAGCTATTCCCCCGCCCCCCCCCACTTCTCTCGGCACCCTCCTGTTGCTTCCCATGCCACTTTGGGTCCATAGGGCCTGTGCTCGGAGCCGGAATGGGAAATTGTTTCAGTAAATTATTACAAAATATTCAGGAAATGATAATTGAGGAACTGGAACAGAGTCGGGCCTGAGGCCATTGTGGCTGAGGTGAAAGGTCAGTTACTCAGGTAACAGGGTTAAAGGCAATTTACCCCAGGGTACCTCTGGTTGAATTTCGTGCCCCTGGCTGGAGAATCCTTGGATTGGACCTTTAAGATTGATGAAGTCCATTCTGTATTTCAGGAACGCATCAGATCCAGGCCTGCTCCCGCGATGTGGACACACAGTGCAGGCCGTGTGGGACAAGCCAGTACACAGCATACTGGAACACACTGAAGAAGTGCAAGGGATGTGAAGCTCTGTGCGGTGAAGGTATGTCATGGGAGCTTGGTTCCTCGGCAAGGGCAGGGGGAAGGTTACCAAAGCCACCATGGCCTGGGCTCTAGGAGGAAGTTAACCAGGGATTGGAATGGGCCCCAACCAGAGAGATCACTTGGACTTGAATTGCGATCAGTATCTGTATTGTTGAATACGTTGTTGATGCTCACCTTGTGGAGGGTTCCCTGGTGGACAGCCATTTCTATGAGTGATTGCAGGTATCCATCGTCCCTGCTGGAGTTGGTGTCTTCAGGAGAGGGTGGTGCGCTCAGGAGAGGCAAGTAGATTGTGACTTCCTGACCACTTACCCATTCTCCCTGCAAAAGGCACTAGCTTCACCTTTACACTCCTCTCATAAGTCGGTCCGTGTGTCATCACTTGACCATAATGTCATAAGACATAGGAGTGAAATTAGGCCATTCAGCCCATCTAGTTTGCTCCACCATTTAATCGTGGCTGCTTTTCTTTTCAACTCAGTTCTCCTTCCTTCTTCTCAGAACCTTTGACCCCTTTTCCAGTCACGAGCCTCTGCCTTAATTACACCAAATAACCTAGCTTCCACCACCCTCAGGGGCAATGAATTCCACAGACTCACCACCTTCTGGCTGAAGAAATCCCTCCTTATCTCAGTTTTAAGTGAATGTCCTTTTATTCTAAGCTGTGCCCTTGGACCCAAGGCTCTCCTGTTCTCTCCGTGTCCACTGTATCGAAACTTCTCAGTTCTCAGTAGATTTCAACGAGAGACCGACTCATCCTTCTGAACTCTGTTACGTACAGACCCAGAACAAATGCTGCTCGTACGCTAGGCCTTCCATGACCAGTATCTTTCTTGTGAACCTTCCCAGGATGCTCTCCAAGGCCTGAACATCTTTCTTTAACTTCGGGGACCAAAGTGGTTCACAATGTTCCAAATGCGATTGACTGATAAAGCCTTCCTTTAGGATTCCAGTCCTGAAATAAATGCTAATATTGCATTTGCCTTCATCTACTTTTTTCCATTAATTGCAAATCTCAGCGAACGGGGCAACAGAGGTTGTACACCAATGCCTTGACCATGGTTGGACTGATTTTTTTTTAGATTATGAGGATACTCAGTCCTCGTTTATTGTCATTTGGAAATGCGTGCATTAAAAAATGATACAATGTTTCTCCAGTGATATCACAAAAAAAACAGGACAAACCAAAGACTAAAACTGACAAAACCACATAATTGTAACATATGGTTACAGCAGTGCGAAACAATACCATAATTTGATAAAGAGCAGACCATGGGCACGGTTAAAAAAAAAAATCTCAAGTCCCAATCGACTCCGATAGTCCCCGGATAGCAGGCGGCAAAAAGGGAGAAATTCCCTGCCATAAACCTCCAGGCACCGACAACTGCCGATTAGAAGCACCCGACCACAGCTGACACTGAGTCCATCCAAAAACTTCGAGGCTCCGACCAGCCCCTCCGATACAGCCTCCCGAGTGCCATCCTCTGCCGAGCGCCTTCGACCTCGTCCCGGCTGCCGAAACAAGCAAAGCCAAGGATTCAGAGGCCTTCTCCGGAGATTCTGGACCACACAGTAGCAGCGGCAGCGAAGCGGGCATTTCAGAAGTTTCTCCAGATGTTTCTCCGTGCTCTCACATCTGTCTCCATCAAATCAGAATTGTGCACGGTACTTAATTATTCTGTGAGATGCAGCAAATGGCCAATTGCACTGGACAACCAAGTTTTTCGAAAGTGTTGCTTCCTCAGAATTTTATTGTGGTTATGATAGATCACTTGATACTGAACACAAATATAATTTCAGACCACTTGTATCATGTAGGAATTTGGAGAAAGAAGAAATTAATTTTTATTGAATATACAGCAATGAGCTTGATTGCATAACGGTGCTGACGCTTTGCCAAACTTCCACTTGGCTAAAAATGTTTTGTTGACTATTTTCATTTGTACTCAGTGTCAGAAGCTTCTTGCTTAAGTGTCCAGTTGTTACTCTGTGTGTCATCACAGAAATGGAAGAGGACATTCTGTGCTTTTGTGCACTTTTGGGAATCCTAAGGAATTCTCCAGACTTTATTGGAGTCTCCTGCAATTGTGAAATCAGTAGGGATCTGAGAGTTCAGGTCTCAACTGTGTGAAAGACTTCCTTGACCTCTTTTCCCCAACTGCTGAGCTACAATGCACACTCTCACCTCTTCACGAATATTTCAGATAATGTGGTACTGCTTATGTAGGTTTCCCACAAGGGATTTCTTTCTTTGATGCTGCACTAATTTAAATAGCAAGTGTGATGTATTTGCAGCTTTGCACAGCAAGTCATTTGAAGAAACCCCAAGAGCTTTGGAAACAATTTGACATGGTGAACTGCTGGCTGTTAACCTCCCTGCATGCTATCCTCCTTGTTTCCCGGGAATCGAATCCAAGAAGCTGCAAATAACTCACCACGTTCGCCTGTAGGGAATGACTCAAGCCCTGCAATGATTCATTAAACCATTGCTTTTAAAACAAAAAGTCTCACAGAACAAATGTATCAATGAATGAAGGGATACACTTTCCTGATCGCCAAACCTCATCTCACACCTCTGCCCACCATTGCCGTCTGGTGCAAGGCCAAATGGGTTTGCTGCTGCTTCACCGAATACCTTGAACTCAAAATTGTTGCTGTTTTGAGCGATTTTGATCGGGGCGGCCTGCAGTTATTGAGAAACTGGATTGAACTGAACTGAATGTACCTGGACGCTTTCGATGTCTTTGTGATTTGGTATTTTGTATTGTGTTTTTCACTCTTTTTTGCAGTTTGCATGATTTGTTCTTTTTTTAGACGTGTTGGGGGTTTGATGTTTTTCTTTAAATGGGTTCCCTAGTTTTCTTTGTTTCATGGCTGTCTGTGTGGAAGATGAAGTTCAGGGTTGAATACTGCATACATACTTCGATAATAAATGTACTTTGAAATTTTTCCTGCAGTGCATTGCATGTCCCCAAACATCCCATAAACATCAACATAACTCAGATGGGGCAAATGGTCTGATGTTTATGCTCCACTTGCCTTTTCCTATTTCCCTTTAAAACAAACTTTAGCATATCCAAATATTCCTTTCTTCCAAATGTGTTGAAAACTTTTTTTTTGCAAATTGATTTTCTTATCTACTCCTTGTGAAAGCAAATTCCACATTCTGATCACTCTTTGAGTGATGAAGATTCAGCCTGCCTACGAGCAAAAATATGTCCAGGTCAATGTTCCAGTAGATCTTTCTGGAATCGGGGGAAAATGCTTTTTTATTGAGAAAACTGAGCCCCAAATTTTAAACATATCCTCAATCCTGGCCCAATCCAACGAATCCTTTTTACTCTGCTAATCCTGGTACTGTATCTAGATTTCTCAGAATTTCATCATCCCTACATACGCCAAGGGTCTAACGTCCACCATTTCCTCCCTGACTCTGCCTCTCCACTCCTTTATCTTCTATTAGATTTCTCCTTAAAATCTACATCCCTAGCTGAACTTTTAGTCATTCACTATAATAACGTGGCCTGGATGTGTTCTTTGTTTGGTAATTGCTTAAGTTTTGCTATATGTTAGTGGTAGGCATGACACCACCATGCAGGGGTAACACAGCGGGACAGCTGCTGCCTTGTGGTTTCAACAGCCTGGGTTCGATTGTGACTCGCAGTGCTGTCTGTGCGGAGTTTTCTCTCTGCCCTCCAGTTTTCTCCCACCTTCCAGCGACACACACGTTGATAAGTTAATTGGCCACTGTAAATGGCCCCCCGTGTGGAGGTGAGCATTTGGAATTGGGGAGGAGTTAATGGAATGTGGAAGTGTGTGGGTGGGGGGTGGAAGGTGGGGAATAAAGTGGGATTAGCGTAAACGTGTGCTTGGTCGTTGGTGCAGATTCAGTGAGGCAAAGGGCTTGGCTCTGTGCTGCATGGATCACTGATTCTATGAGGTGCTTTTGAAATGGATGCCATTTGCTTTATTATTTCTCTGGATCTGAAAGTGTCAATGAATCATTCTGATAGCTGTTCCAACACGTCGGCCCACGGCCTCCTCCTGTGCCTAGGTGAGGCCACCCTCAGGGTGGAGGAACAACACCTTATATTCCACCTGGGTGGCCACCAACCTGATGGCATGAATATCAATTTCTCCTTCTGGTTTAAAAAAAAATGTTTCCCTCGCCCTCCCCTCTTCTATTCCCCTCTTCTCACGTGCCTATACCCTCTTCCTTCCCTTTCTCCTATAGTCCACTTTCCTCTCCTATCAGATTCCTTCTTATCTAACCTTTCACCTTTCCTATCCTCCTGGCTTCACCTATCACCTTCTAACTATCCTCCCTCCCCCTTACCCACCCCACCTTTCTCTTCTGCTGTCTTCCCCCTTCTTTTCCAGTCCCAAAGAAGGGTCTCGACTTGAATCGTTGACTGTTCATTTATTTCTGTAGATGCTGCCTGACCTGTTGAGTTCCTGCAGCATTTTGTGTTTACGTGTGTTGCCTTGGATTTCCAGTGTTTGCAGAATGTCTTGTGTTGACGATTAATTATTCAGCTAGTGCGGTGGTCCCCAACCACCGGGCCGCGGACCAGTACCGGGCCGCAAAGCATGTGCTACCGGGCCGCAAAGCATGTGCTACCGGGCCGCGAGGAAACGATACGAGTCAGCTGCACCTTTCCTCATTCCCTGTCACGCACTGTTGAACTTGAACATAAGGTTGCCAACCGTCCCATATTTGCCGGGACATCCCGTATATTGGGCTAAATTGGTTTGTCCCATGCGCCCTTGTCCCGTATTTCCCCCGCTAAGGTAGAGTGTTCCTATGAAACCTTTTGTGCCAAAATGCTGTGAAGCGAAGAAGCAGTTACCATTAATTTATATGGGAAAAATTTTTGAGCGCTCCCAGACCCAAAAAATAACCTAACAAATCATACCAAATAACACATAAAACTGAAAATAAATAACGCTAACATATAGTAACAGCATAAATACACAGCCTATATAAAGTAGAAATAATGTATGTACAGTATAGTCGGGAAGATGAAGGCAAAACCGATTTGTGGGGGGGAAAATCAGTACGTACACGCATGTGCACACGCAAGGCTTCATGGTAGTCTTTCCTGGGGTAAAGAGTCCCAGGATTTGACTAACATCAAAGTTGCTGGTGAACGCAGCAGGCCAGGCAGCATCTGTAGGAAGAGGTACAGTGGATGTTTCGGGCCGAGACCCTTCGTCAGGACTAACCTTCTTTCAGCTAGTCCTGACGAAGGGTCTCGGCCCGAAACGTCGACTGTACCTCTTCCTACAGATGCTGCCTGGCCTGCTGCGTTCACCAGCAACTTTGATGTGTGTTGTTTGAATTTGCAGCATCTGCAGAATTCCTCGTGTTTCCCGGATTTGACTGTTACTTTTGTCCCTTATTTGGGAGTGGGAAAGTTAGCAACCCTAACTATAAAAGACGTTGAGGTGGGTTTAACCCTACTTGAACACCTCCGCCCCCCCACAACCCCGGTCGGCTGGTCCGCAAGAATATTGTTAATATTAAACCGGTCCGCGGTGCAAAAAAAGGGTTGGGGACCCCTGAGCTAGTGGCAGCCGGTGACGGTTTTAGTTTCGGGCCCACTGTGGGAATCAGAAACATGCGATTTGCGAGGTGTCCGCGCAGCTTGCACGTAGGGCCGTTTCTTCACGCCTTAACAGCAGCATCGTGTCTTCCCACCCTCTCCCCCAATGCAGACCAGGAAGAGGTTCAAGCCTGCACATCGACGTCCATGAGGGTGTGTCAATGTCGCAGCGGCTTCCACTGCATCGATCCCTCTGGCAAAACATGTAACCAGTGCTGGAAACATACGGAATGCAAGGAGGGTCATGGTGTCATTGAGAAAGGTACGATTAGATCCTTTTTTTTGGGGGGGGGGGTTAATTGGGATTCTTGAAGGTTGGATGTTCCTGCAAAGTTGACCTTTGTGTTTGTGAATTCCAGGAACTGGAGATAGTGATGTGAAATGTGGGCCATGTGCTCCTGGAACGTTCTCGGATAAAGTCTCTTCCACTGACCCATGCAGACCCCACACTGTGTAAGTGGTTCCTTGTGTTAGAAGTTGAACTTACCTACCACGGTATGCATGGGCTCCTGAGAATTAGCGTTCCGCTCCTCGTGGACACCGAGGTAACGAAAGATGCGTCGTGGGCTGGATAGAAGGCAAATCTCCTCCTGTACCAATACTCCCAGGACACGCAGCTTGGGTTAGATATTGAAAGAAAGGACACAGACAGACGCATGCAGCAAACTGTTTGAGTGGGGGGAATACGGAAGAAGGAAAAAACACACAGAAAAAGGAATAGGCACTCATAAAATACACGTAGGGCACATAAATTCTGCATTCCTACACACCAAAAAAAAATGCCCATGCATGGGGGGAAAAATGGGCTCCACTTCAGACAAAGAGGCACACACAGAAAAATGAAGTAGTGGGTGAATTCAGTGATGTGCGTGTGTATTCACATCCGCGTACACTATCCACACACACAGCCTCACAAACGCCATTAAGATCACAACTCATTCTTCCAATTTCAAGTAGGATCAACCTTCTTAAACTTCTCCTCTCATCCTTGGAGAGAATCCAGTGAAACTTCTCTGAACTTCCACCATCACATGTAAGACATCTAATAGAGACTATAACTTTATGGAGGGCTCCTTCACCATTGTCCAATAGAGTTACAGTAAAACTTCCCATCTGACATTTTCACCCCCTCTGAGTGAAGGCCAACGTTCCATTTGCCTTCCTCATTACCTGTTGTGTTAGAAGGACACCCAGATCCCTCTGCAGCATTATTTAGTGTCTCTTCATTCAATCAATTTTTCTTTCATAAGTCAAGGGATAGAATTTAAGAGTTGTGAGGTAATGATGCAGCTCTATAAAACTCTGGTTAGGCCACACTCGGAGTACTGTGTCCAGTTCTGGTCGCCTCCCTATAGGAAGGATGTGGAAGCATTGGAAAGGATACAGAGGAGATTTACCAGGATGCTGCCTGGTTTAGAGAGTATGCATTATGATCAGAGATTAAGGGAGCTAGGGCTTTACTCTTTGGAGAGAAGGAGGATGAGAGGAGACATGATAGAGGTATACAAGATATTAAAAGGAATAGATAGAGTGGATAGCCAGCACCCCTTCCCCAGGGCACCACTGCTCAATACAAGGGGGTATGGCTTTAAGGTAAGGGGTGGGAAGTTCAAGGGGGATATTAAAGGAAGGTTTTTTACTCAGAGAGTGGTTGGTGCGTGGAATGCACTGCCTGAGTCAGTGGTGAAGGCAGATACACTAGTGAAATTTAAGAGACTATTAGACAGGTATATGGAGGAATTTAAGGTGGGGGGTTATATGGGAGGCAGGGTTTGATGGTCGGCACAACAATGTGGGCTGAAGGGCCTGTACTGTGCTGTACTATTCTATATTCTATGTTCTTTTTCTACGTATTTTTCTATTGAAGTAGTAACTTTGTGCCTCTTGCCAAATGCTTGTCAGCAAGCTTATTTAATTTTTTTTCAGACTCTGAGTTCTCTTCATACTTTGTATTCCAACCTGTCTTCAGGACATCAGCAAATTTGGCCACAATGCAGCTGGTCCCTTGAATCATTAATGTAGGTTGTTATCCGTACTCTCGCACTGATCCCTGTGGCACCACTCTAATTGCAACTTATCATGTGGAAAGATTATCCATTTATCTCAACTCTTCATTTTCTGTTGTTTATCTAATCTTTACCCATGCTAGTTTATACTCCAAAGTTCTTAACTTTAAAAAAAAAATCTATCTGGAAATTCAAATATCTACTGAAACTCTTTTTATTCACCCTGTCTGCTGTGCCCTCAAAGTATCTTCAAAGTAACTAATCAAACATTATTTTCCTCTTATAAAATCAGACTGATTCTGTTCAACTGTCCTATAATTTTATGTCTGTCCTGTTAAGTTTTCCATAAATATTGATTCTAGCATTTTCCAAATGATAGATGTCAAGCAAATTTTCCCTTTTTCCTGCATTGGGGCAATTCTTAAAAGTTTTCTAGTCCATTGGGAATTTTCCAAAAGCTGGTACACTTTGAAACATCACAATCAGGGCATCCTTTATCTCTGTAGTGGCTTCAGATGAAGACCCTAGGCATGAGCTCTGGCATGAGTGGATCTTCACGGCATAGCAAAATCAGAATCAGGTTTATTACCACTGACGTACTTTGTGAAATTTGTTGTTTTGTGGCAACAGTATGACTCAAGATGTTAAAAAATTATTGGAAGTTACAATAAAAACTAAAAGAAACAAATAGTGCAGGTGGATTAGTCAGGTAGAGTTCACGGGTCCACAGACAGTTCAGAAGCCCGAGAGCAGAGGAGAAGAAGCTGTTCTCAAAAGCGTCGTTGTAATTATAAGGAGCAGACATGTCCTGGATGGTGAGGGTCCTTAACGATGGATGCTGCCTTGAGGCCCCACCTTTTCAAGATGTCCTCGATGATGGGGAGGGTTGTGTTTGAGGTGGAGATGTCCGAGTCTACAACCCTCTGCAGCCTCTTCCGATCCAGTCCATCGGACCCTCCATAACAGGCAGTGATACGACGGGTCAGAACACTGTAAGACCTAGGAGTAGAATTAGGCCTTTCTACCTATCTTGTTTATTGTCCACAAACGTGGCCACACAGCCGATAATTTCAGTAGCCACACCAATGACCGATAATGTGAAAAGAAGCGGTCCCAACACCAACCCCTGCAGATCACCACTAGTCATCTGTAGCCAACCCTTTATCCCGCTCTTTCTCTTCTGCTAGCCATCCAATCTGATATCTTTTCTGAAATGCCATAGGCATTGCTTAGCAGGGTCACGTGCAGCGCCTTGTTTAAAGGCCTTCTGAAAATCCAGCTAAACAACATCCACTCACTCTCCTTTGTCTATCCTGCCTGTTGTTTCCTCAGAGGTTTCTAACAGATTTATCAGATCTGATATCTCCCTAAAGAAACCATGCTGAACGCAGCCTGTCTTATCATAGGCCTCCAAGTGTCCCTAAACCTCATGTTTAAAAATGGATCCTAACATTTTGCCAACCACTGAAGTCAGCCTGACAGGTTTAAAATTTCCTGTTTCTTTCCCTCCCTCCCCTTCTCAGAGTAAAGTGACATTTGTGATTTTCCTGTTCTCTGGGACCATCTCAGAATCCAGTGATCCCTGAAATATCATTACTAATGCCCTAATGCCTGCACAGTATTTTCAGCAATCTCCTTTGGAACCCTGGGGTGTAGTCCATCTGGTCCAGATGACTTTTCTACTTTTAGACTTTTCAGCTTCCCGAGCACCTTCTGACACACACAAAATGCTGGAGGAACTCAGCAGCGTTTATGGAAAACAGTACGGTTGACGTTTTGGGCCAAGACCCTTCATTAGGAGTGGGGAAAAAAAGATGAGAAGTCAGAATAAGAAGATGGGGGAGGGGAGGAAGAAGTACAAAGTGGTAGGTGATAGGTGAAACCGGGAGAGAGGGAGAGGTGAAGTAAAGGGCTGGGAAGTTGACTGGTGAAAGCAATAAAGGGCTGGAAAAGGGGGAATCTGGTAGGAGAGGGTGGAATTCCATGGAAAAGAGGGAAGGGGGAGGAGCACCAGAGGGAGGTGATGGGCAGGTGAGGGGACAAGCTGAGAGAGGGAAACGGGAATGGTGAAGGGGGGAGCAATATCACAAGTTTGAGAAATCGATGTTCATACCACCAGGTTGGAGGCTACCCAGATGGAATATAAAGTGTTGCTCCTCCAACCCGAGTGTGGCCTCATCACGACAGTCGAGGAGGCCATGGACTGACATGTCAGAATGGGAATGGGAAGTAGAATTGAAATGGGTGGCCACTGGGAGATCCCGCTTTTTCTGGCCGACGGAGTGTAGGTGCTCGGCATAATACAGTCTCCCAATCTACGTCGGGTCTCACCAATGCACACCGGAAGCTCCGGATATAGCAGATAACCCCAACAGACTTGCAGGTGAAATAATAATAGTGACTACACTCAAATCTACCCCTTGACACTTTCCAATTTCTGGCATGCTGCGAGTCTCTTACACTGTGAAGACTGATGGAAAATACTAATTCAGTTTGTCCTCCGTTTTATTTCACATTACTACATCACCAGCGGCATTTTCCAGTGGTCCGATGTCCACTCTAGTCTCCGTTACTCTTTATACAACTGAATAAACTTTTCTTATCTTCTTTTATATTATTGGTTTGCTTACCTTAATATTTCATCCTTTATCTCCTTATTACGTTTTTAGTTGCCTTCTGTTGGCTTTTAAAAGTATTCCCAATCCTCTAACTTCCCACTCTTTTTTCTAAATTCTCTTTTGCTTTTATGCTGTCCTTGACTTCCCTTGTCATCCTCCCTTCAGAATGCTGCTGCTTCTTTGGGATGAACTGATCCAGTGTCTTCCAAATTAATCCCAGAAACTCCAGTTATTGCTGCTCCACTATCATCCCTATGAGTGTCCCCTTTCAGCTCCTCTCTCGTGCCTCTAGTTAAATTTACATCCCATTTTAGCTTTTCCCTCTCTTCTGCTCTCCACAGTACATCTGCAGAAATTTGATAGAGTATTTGGTGACGTACCAAATTTCCTCAAACTCCTAATGCTGCTGGTGTGCCTCCTTCATGATTGTATCAATATGTTGGGCCAGGGATAGGTCCTCTGACATGTCTACACCCAGGAACTTCAAATCGCTCACTCTTTCCACTGCTGCTCCCTCGATGAGTGTTGCTGTGTGTTTCTCAACTTCTCCTTCCCGAAGTCCACAATCAATTCCTTGGTCTTGCTGACATTGAGGGCATTTTATTTTTGTGGTGACACCTCTCAACCTGCTGATCTATTGCATCTCATTTCTATATGCCTCCTCACCACTGCCTGAGATCCTACCATCAACAGTGACATCATTGGCTAGTTTATAGATGACATTTGAGTTGTGCCTAGCCACGCAGTCGTGGGTGTAGAGAGAGTAGAGTATTCGGTTTAGCATGCACCCTTGAGGTGAGCCAGCATTGGTTGTCGGTGCGGAGGAGGTGTTATTTCTGATCTGGACTGACTATGGTCTTCCGTTGAGGAAGTCAAAGATCCCGTTGCAGAGGGAGCTACAGAGGCCCAGGTTTTGAAGCAAGCTGATTAGCAGCGATGGTGTTGAAACACTGAGCTGTAGTCGATAAACAGGTGTCTGATGTAGGTGTTGTGGGGCATCAGTAACATTACATCCGTTTGTGACAGTGGGCGTAATACAGCGAGTCCAGCTCCTTGCTTAAGCAGGAGTTAACCCTAGGCATGCCTGACCTCTCGAAGGACGGCATACCATGGATGTGAGGGCTAGAAGGCTGTAGTCATTCGGGCAGCCCACCTGGCTCGTCTTGGGCGTTGGTATGATTAATGTTCTTTAGGCGTGGGGTGGGGTCACATACGACTGCAACAGTGACGGGTTGAAGATGTCCGTGAACACTCCTGCCAGTTGGTTGGCACAGGTTTTCGGTACCCGGCCAGGTACATCGACGCATTTTGAGGGTTATCCCTCTGACGCCAGCCCTCAAGGGGAAGATCACATGGTTGCCAGATGCTGTGCGGATTCGCACAGATGTAGCTTTAGTCTCCCTTTCACGGTGTGCTTAAAAAGTGATAACGAGCGCCTGATTACAACCCTTTCTTTCCTTAATCTTTTTATTGATTTAAAAGGAGCATAAATACAATCAAGAGGAGAATTATCTCAAATATACTTATCAGTAACAATATAAACCAAGATTAAGATAGACATTGTCAAAATCATAGATATTGTTAAACTAGTATAAAATATATAATAAAAAAAATGAAAATAGCAATTCTCCTCTTATCAGTTTATAAAGAGAAAGGAAAAAAACATTGGGTTTTAAATGAAAAGGGTAAAAAAAACTACACTATAGAAAAAAAAACACACAAAAAAAGGTCCATTTTGAGGATACAACCAAAAAAAAAGAAAGAAAGACTTTCTGATCAAATCTAAAACTTTGGGGGAAAAAAAAATTGAAAGAGTAATAAATAAAATTAAATGAAAATATTGGATAAAAGGTCGCCAGATTTGCTCAAATCTAAAGGATGTGTCAAATGTCCGACTTCTTATTTTCTCTCAACTTAAACAGGACATAATGGAGGAGAGCCAATAAAAGACCGTAGGTAGATTAGGATTGCCACCCACCAACTGCCTCCATCATTGGATCGGCGTTCTGAATTGTACAACAGCACCTGGAAGAAACTGAGGCACAGAATGCGCGGAGGGCTGAGGATCTTCAAGCCCATTATCGAAAGGGGCGCTCAGACAGGGTCCTCAGAGGTTGAACTTTTAGATCAGAAACACCAGGTTGGAACCAAGATGGTGGTCGGGGAATGTTGTAGGACATAGTTGTCTACAGCATATGGACAGGCCCTTTAGCCCACAATGGCTGAAATCTAGATCTGCTGTCTGGGAGCCACACTGGGAGCAGTGGACTCTGGGTTTGGAAACCACACAACGTTGTGATACCTTTGGGAGTTTGTTAAAGCTATTGATTTCCCACCAGCTGCTTTCAGCTGATGGCCCAGTCTTTAAGATCATAAGAGGTGGGAGCAGAATTAGGCTATTTGACCCATTGAGTCTGCTCTGCCATTTCGTCATGGCTGATCCAATTTCCCTCTCAACCCCATTCTCCTGCCTTTTCCCCGTAACCTTTCATGCCCTGACTAACCAAGAACCTATCAACCTCCATCTTAAATACACCCAATGACCTGGACTCCACAGCTACCTGTGGCAATGAATTCCACAGATTCGCCATCCTCTGGCTAAAGAAATCCCTCCTCATCTCTTTTCTAAATGGATATCCCTCAATTCTGAAGCTGGGCCCTCTAGTCCGAGATCCCCCCTCTCCAAAAGGAAAAATCCTCTCCACATTCACTCTATCTAGCCCTTTCAACATTCAATAGGTTTCAATGAGAACCTCTCTCTGGAATTTAGAAGAATGAGAGTACAGGCCCAGAGCCATCATATGATAACCTTTTTGTTCCCAGAATCATTTCTGTGAACCTCCTCCAAGTAGCAGTTTAGCACAGGAACAATTTCTTTGGCCCATGATGTCTGCGCTGACCGTGATGCTAAATTACGTTAATTCCATCTTTCCTGCACATGAACCACGCCCCTCCATTTCACGTCTGTTCATGTGCCTGCCTCAATGCCCCTTGGGTACCATTATCATACCTGCTTCCACCACTTGAAGAATTCACAATGTTTTCTTTCTTTTTAAATCTTTTTATTAGTTTTCCAAAATTATAAACAGAATAGCAATATTGATACAGAGAGATTGGAATAATCTTATTGTTGATAAGCATGTACAAAAAAGATTTCAAATAATACAAGTATAATAGACTTCCAAGCTCTTGATATAGTTAATCATAGAGAAAAAAGAAAGAAAAAGAAAAAAATACAAAGGAAAACCCCCAAACAAACCAAAAAAAAACTAAATACTAAACCCAAAAAAAGAAAGCAAACGGAACAAAACAAGGCTAGATCATTATCTTAAATCGAACGCGTTCAGTAATGTCGACAACTCTGCTCCTCTATTCATATATTTTAAGTTAATAAGAAGGATTCGGAAAGGTCAAATTACATCATATGAAAATGTTGAATAAATGGTTTCCAAGTCTCTTCATATTTAACCGAAGGATCAAAAATATCACTTCTGATTTTTTTTCTAAATTTAAACATAATATAGTTTGGGCCACAATGTTTTCTATGGTGCTTGCTTTTCAGGTGTGCAGAGGAGGGGAGAAAGACTTTACGGGAAGGAAGCAGTGTAGAAGACACAGAATGCAGCAGGGAATTATTTCCGGTTCTCCCCGTTCCAAAATCTACGATCCAGCCTTCTAGTCCGGCACAGGTACTGGCTCCCCACACTTGACGTTGGTTGATATTGACACCACCACACCATGGTTCACTGTGCTGTGGGGTGATCCATTCCGTGTAAGAAGGTCTCACTACCTTGCTTTTTGTGCTTCGCCATGGCATAAGTATTGTTGTCTAATAACCTTGTTGCTTTGCCGAGCAGGTCACATATCAGACAAAGAAGGAAGAACCAACTGCGACTGTTTTTGAAATCAGCCAGAAGGAAACATCTCTTCCTCGTCCCTGGGTGGCAGGTGAGTTTGAGAGTTCCTTTCTCTGTTCCTCAGTGCATGCCCTGCATTCCCACGCCCGGCCCAGTGTCCCAGCAGACTCTGTTCCCTGGGAGGGAAGGGGCCTCCATTTTGGGTTATCTACACCCCTGCACCCCTGTCCCTGGGCTACGGAAAGCTAGTTGGATCCTGTAGCCTCTGAGTTAGAAGCTACACCTTGGAGACATGTTTTCCTCCAGCCTTGGCTTTGTAGCCTTATGATTCTCCATCGTGGGTTTACAAGCCTCTTCCCTTGTGGGGGGGAGGGGAGGTGTTGTGACCCAGTAGCCTCTGTCCTGAGGCAATGGTGCAAGAGTAATCTCAGCCTAGCTCCCTCCCTGACTTCAATTTGTCTCAGTGTTAACGTTAAGTCTCCATCTCTTGTTTTCCAGTAATATGTGTCGCAACTTTTGTCCTGCTTGCCGTGGCAGTTGTGATAACAGTCTGTGTCATTTGCAAGAGGAAAGGTACCGTGAGATTAACTTCCTTGTAATTTGCTTTTTGGTGACTTGTTCAATGAGTCATCACGTTACCTTGTATTTCTGTATCTGCCCTGCCCCCTGGTGGCCACTCCGGCCTCTGCGAGTCTGAATGGATTATCCTGGCTTGCTCGAAGGTGGGGACTTCCCTTCTATTCTGCAAAACGTTCTGTTCAGCTGGGGCAGCTAATGTGGCAGCGCAGCACCCACTGGAGAAACATGTGGTTCTCTGACGACATCTCCTCCCCTCACCCGTTCCTGAGCTCTGTGACTGCAGCCCCACTGCAAGGTCGACTCCCAATTCCCATGAACACCTGGTTGGATAAAGTTAATTCAGTAAATTCCTTCCCCAGAACACCCGGAGACTTTAGCCTCTGGGAGACCTGTCTGATAGATCACACTGGCCGTCATAATCCTGGGGACAAATCCACCAGTAATTTAATGTCAGGAGAAATTGGCCCTGGGAGTTTGACCCATGAAACCTCTTGGCATTGACTGCAACCCAAGCAAGGATGCCCTCTGCAGATTCTCAGCTATTGCCCTTGTTCAGCTGAATGAATTACTATCCTTTATCTGCTGAACACTACTTGGAAGGGCTTTGGTTGAGGGACTTGAATGCCCTTTACCAGGAGTGACTTGGTAGCACTATCACTGACTGGGTCCTGCTGCCCAGTAGGATCTGTCGATGGAGAAAGGATAAACATTTTCAACCTTGATTCACCAATCTAGCTGCGTCACCAGTAATCGAACACTGCACAGCCCTTGTGGTGACAATGCCTTGTTTCCAAATGTGTGGCAAGGTGGATTCAGGTCAAACCTAGCAACATAAAGCTGGGCGTGTGTGACCCTGTGGGTCATTTAGAGAATTGGAATCGTATTCCACCATCTTTCCCAGCACTTGGCTCCCTGCAATGGCCATCAAGCTGGAGGATTATTAGGTCGCTGACTCCACGAAGCCTTTTTGGTTCTCCCTTTGCCTGGGCTGCGTGTCGCTCTGTCAGGGTACAAGATGCTTGACACCGTCCAGGACAAGGCAGGTCACTCGATTGACAATTAGATGTTCGCTCTGTCCGTGCGAGTGCAAAATGTGTAGCAGCAACCGACAAAGAATACTTCAGCCTCACCACCTCACCACCCAAAGCTGCAAGTCTACCATATAGAAGGACTGGAGCCTGACACATTTGCATGGTAACCCGCACCTGCAGCTCCCCCTTGAAGTGTAACCATCCTCATTTGGGGGGAAAAGAAAAATTCCCCTTTTCTATGTTGCTAAAGTCCAGCAGCTCCAGAACTCTTGGGACTGCAGCAACTCGACAAAGTGACTCACCGCCCACAAGGGGAATTCACGATTGGTTTGCCAGTAACGGCAACCTCCTATTCAAGAACAAATAAATCATTTTTTTTTAGATTATGAGGACTGCGTGTCCTCATAATCTTAAAAAAAAAAGTCATTTGGGAATTGGGAGCATTCTGTTGTCTTTGTTTCTCCCTTCACCTACATGTGAGTTTAACCCTTGAGACCTCACTGTAATTCCTTCATTGAAATGTACCCAGCTGGGGCCCAGCACGGTAGCACAACACTTTCTAGTCCAGGCGACTGGGGTTCAATTCCCACTGCTGACTATAAAGAGTTTGTGCATTCTCCCCGTGGTTTCCTCTCACAGTCCAAAATTGGTCATTGTAAATTGTCCCCTGATTAGGCTAGGGTTAAATGGGGGGGGGGGTTGCAGGGTGGCAAGGCTTAAAGGGCCTGTTCTGTGCTATATCTCAATAAATAAATACAAATAAACAAACTCGTCCTACATTAACTCTTTCTTTTCATTGTTTCTTTTTTAGGAAGGAGGCCTGAACCAAAGACCGAAGTGGTAAGTGTTGCAGTTACCTGACCAAGCTGGAGGCATGGAGTCAGGGTGTCAGGGAAATACAGGGAGAAAGCCTTCACCCCACCGAGTCCACGTTGGCCATTAACCCCTTGTTTACGCTAATCTGGCGTCAACTCCATTTTCTCCTCCCCACATTCTTATCCGCTCCACCCACCCCCCAACGTTCTATCATTCACATCGGAGGCAATTTGCTGAGGCCAGTTAACCTATCAGCCTCCACGTCTTTGGGATGTGGGTGGAAACCGGAGCACCCAGGGGAAACTCGCGCAGTAACCGTGAGAGCGCGCGTACACCGCACGGTCAGGATGGGATCTGGGTCTCCGCGAGGCCGCCGCTCTCCCAGGCGCGTCGCTTGCTCCCCTCCTCACTGGAAGCAAAGTGCACAGCTTCACTCTCTAAGAGCGAGCGCCACGGGGGATGGGAAGTTGCAACCACCAGCCCCAACGGAACCTTGTTGCAGTGCATTTCCCAGGGGTGGGAGCCAGAAAGTGGGTGTCAGCGGAACTGGAGGAAGGGCAGCACGCGCTGTGCAAACTGAATGGAAATTGTAACAGTAGTGGATTAAAATAAACGTCACTGAGTGTGTGCCATTGCTTTCCTGGTGGGTGGTGGGGGAAGGGGGGTGCTGGTGTTTTGCTGGAGTAAGTGGGGGGGAGGGTTTGATTCTTTTCCTGCTCCTTGTGTGTGGGAGGGGGGGCTTCGAGGTCCTAATGTTTCTTCGTCATTCATTCTTTGGGGTTTTTTTCTCTGTGTTTTGTGGGTGTCTGTGAAGAGTAAGAATTTCACGCTGTATACTGTATATATTCTCTGATATTAAATTGATCCATTCCCTCTCTCTTGCTTAGTAACTGGGTGCTGCCCATTGTCGGCAGTGTGCTGGGGGGGGGGAGGGAGGGTGGGGCTCACGTGTAGCAGTGGCTCATAGATTTCTGTCGATGCTTGTGAGGTTTCTTTTTGAACCAATCCCTTTCTCTGCCAGGCTGACAAGAATGTGTGTCAAGTGGAGACGATCTGTTTAATTGCCGGCAATGAAAGTAATCTGGTGGGAGTGGTCTCCGGGGACAGGAACGGTGGGCAGAACGGTGGACCTGTGCCGCTGGACGGCCAGCCCCCTTCCTTATCGCGGTCCGTCAGCAAAGAGTCGCGAGGCGTCAGGAGGAAGCCGGACACGGAGAATGGCCCGAAGGAGGAGAACCAGTTGCAGAGCCACTTTGCGCCCTTGAACAGTTACGCGCAGATGGATTGTCAGGAGGACCAGGGGTACATCAGCCGGGAGTCGCGACCCAGCTCAGGTAGGGCATCGCTAAGTGCGTCGGATTAACGTCCGAGGGGCTAGAGCTCGGAGCTGCTCTGAGCCTGAAGCAGCAGATCCCCAAGCCCGGTCCGGGCCTGGCATCATATGTAACAGCAGCTTAGAAAGTCAGGGATAAGGTCTCAACTACGTCTTCAGCTGGCAGAGATGACCTACTGGGCAAAGGAGCAAATCTCCAATGTTCAGATCGCCAGTGTTTGCAAGCATGTCCAAATATCCACAGTACCTGAAGAGGCTAGTTTATATAGACCCTAGCATAGAGGGAACGTCGACTCAGACCACGAGAGGCCTGCGTTGGGCATTTTCATGCCTTACAAGGTGCAGATTGGAAGTCTGTGTGGGGCGCCACTCCTCGTACAGACACTAGAGCAATGTGTGATTAAGTGCCTTGCTCAAGGGCACAAACACGCCGCCACAGCTGAGGCTCGAACTAGAGACCTTGAGGTAACTAGATGAACGCCTTAACCACTTGGCCACGTTCCCTCCCCCCAGTATAGAGGCCAGTGTGTATATATACTTTATATGATAAAATTATATAGATTTTATTTAGAGATGTATAAAATGAATCTCAAGGTAGCACATGATAACATATTTGTGCTTTGATAATAAACTTATTTTGAACTTTGAACCCCAGTGCCTTGATCCAGTGTAGCCAGGGAGAGGTGTGTCTGTTTATCTAGTGCTGCTGGATCCAGTGAAATGACAAGTTACTCCTCTTTCCCCCTACCTCCCCCCCCCACTCAAACTCCTGGTGGTACAGTGGCTTCCAGTGAGAGGCTGCGCCCCTGATCTATTCGGACCCCCGAGTGATGAGGTATCCCAGACAGCCTATTTCCCTGGATCCAGAGCTGTATTGACTGGGGGTGGTTTGGGTTCTCAATACTGACTGGTGTGTGTTTGTTCAGGATCCCCTTCACCTGTGATAGAGTTCAGCGGCAATCCGACCGTGAGCGTGACAATAAACACCAGCAAGTGCTTTGTCAACTGCTACCACCGCCCGGAAGACCGAGCTGCCGACCCAGGTACAAACGAGGACCAGTATCGGGCTCCTGAGGCAGAGGAGGGAACTGAAGTAGACGAGGGGTTTCCGGTTCAGGAGGAACAAAGGGATTCAGACTCGGAGACATGGAAAGAGGATGGCGGCTCGGTGCAGAAGGATCGCTGGTGGTATAATCCAGTGCCGCACCAGGAGAACGGGAAAGAGTCGCACCTCCCAGTCCAGGACACTTCTGGGAAAGTTTACTGAGTGAGGAACGGAGGTCACAGGATGGCCCGTGTCCTCATACTGAAGGCAGCTTGTGCCCTGGAGGGCTTGTGATTGAGGCTCCTGCTTAATCGAATGATGTTCAACTCTCCTGTGAAACTGTTGAAATGTCACCCATTTGTCCATGAGCCAAGTGATGGGTTTTGGAGAATTCCTGGGGATCTCCAGTTCAGACCTCAATACCTCACTGAAGCATGCAGTAGTTTTTATGGTAATGGCAATCCGGTCCAGATTCCATGGGCTGTTATTGAGTTCATTCAACGCTGAGTGTCTCTAGGTGCTGAGTCGTTTCACAACATTACCAGGCAAGTCAGGTAACTCAACTCCATCCAGTGTGACCTTTCCTATATTGCAATATGTAACACTAGCTTCCCCACGCGAAACCTCAGGAGGCTACAAATCGAGGGGAAATTCCTTTCTCATTGCTCCTGCTTGTTGTCAGTTGAGGAAGAACAAGCCTGAGTTTCCTGGAATACCTACCTCCCTCAATGTTCCCCACACTGGCTTGCTCGTGCATTGGTATTCACAGCCAAGTCATCAGACTGTTCCAGTGCTGCTCTGTTCCCCAAAGAAAAGGTTGTATATCATTTAAAGATCCAATATAAATCTGACCCTGGACAGCTTAAGACCCCTATTCTTCTCAATTCTCCAATCAACTAACTTAAGTGAAGTAGGCCTCTGTGTCTTGGAGATTGAAATAATGGGGTGATCTGATTGAAATACACAGGGCAGATATTGAAAGATGGTTTCCCCTGGCTGGAGAGCCTGAAATAGTACTCAGGACAAGGAGCAGGTGTTTAAAACAGATGAAGAGAAATTTCTTCACTTTGAAATGTTCTAGTTCAGAGGATTGAGAACATTCATTTGGTAGAAAGATGTATTTCTGGATTTTAATGGAGTCAAAGAATATAGGGAAAAAACGGGTAGACTTGAGGTAGGTTAAGGGTTTACGTGCCCTTTTGCTGATTAAGGCAGTCCACTCCTTCATTGCTCCATCACTTTTCTCAGACCACCCTGAGGTCCTTTCTCCAAACTGCAGAGTCTCAACTCTGTCATACCTTAATCATTCTATCCCGTTCCCTCAGAGCTGCTTCTTGTGATGTTCTGACATTCAGCTAAAGTGTGGGAGTGCATTTCATGTGAGATCTGTGTTCGGGTGTGTTTGGAATGGAAGTTAATGAGCTTCTGATGGTTTTTATTTTACTCCACCCTCCCAAAACTAATATAACGTCACCTTAGAGTGGCTTCTACTGGTTTCCCAAAATGCACATTGGATTGAAAAAAAGCTATGTAAATATGAATGTTTAGATCTATATTAATGTTTATTATTCAAAATTATTAACAAATAGTGAAAACAGCAACACCTTTTCACTTCTCCTTGCCATGTGGCCCAATGTCTCTCTGCTCTTTCATACTCTCCCTGTTGTTCTGCTTTACTTCCCATTCATTTTCCCAACTATTTATTCAATTTTGATCTTTTTCTTCCCCTTTCTCTCTACTCACCTTCCCCTCTCTGCCACCCCTCTTCCAATTTCACCATACCCTGCTCCCTCTGTAGCCCTCTAATTTTTTTCTTAAATTCAGATGGAAGACTGCCAAACATACGAGGGAGGGTGGCACATGGTTGATATGATTCCTTGTAAGTAATCTTTTATATGTATAGCAGAACTGATAATAAACACTTCTGTATTTTTCTTGTGTGTTTTCTGTAAATAATGTGTTGAAACAGTCGTTTTTTTTTCATCCAACCTGTTCGGCAATGTTAAAATGAGGTGTAGTGACTTTCAGTGTTGTGCGTAAAAACCTCATGGGACTATGAGAATGTTATATAATATTGCTTATTTCATCCTTTCTTGGGAATTTGACGGGTGAGTGCAAACTACCCAAAGGCTCCACCTGCAGACATTAAGTGTGTTACTTGGGAGCCAGTGCTGACAAGGGTATCTATCTGTTGGCTTCTCTTGGGGAAATTTCACTTCATCTCCCATGCAGGTGGAGTGTTGGGTTGGTTGTGCAGGAGTGAAGGCTGCAAACAGCGTTTAATTGGTGGAAGCCGTTGTGTAAGGAGCCAGACACAAGAGACGTGGCCTGATTGGGGTCTCCCTGTCACTGGATATGCAGATGAACCCTACAGCAGGGGACAATGTTGTTGCAGGGCAACAGGTGGTGAAGATGAGGGAGCCAAGAATAGATATTTGGGGCGGGGGGGGGTATCTCCAGTGTTACAGAGCTATGACAACAGGATCAGAAGTCATTTCACATGATTCATTGATTACAATATATCTCTGCTCGCCCCACTATAGAAAGGGTGTCAAGGCTTTGGAGAGGGTGCAGAAGAGGATTACCAGGATGTTGCCTGGATTAGAAAGCATGTGCAGTGGGAGGTTGCACAAACTTGGAATGTTTTCTTTTTCTGGAGCCCTGGAGGCTGAGGGGAGTTCCAACTGAGGTTTGTACGATTATGAGAGGCTTAAATAAAGTTGAAAGACAATATCTTTCTCCAAGGGTTGAAATGTCCAATACCGAAGGTATGTATTTAAGCTAAGAGGGGGTAATTTCAAAGGAGATGAGAGGGACTATTTTCTTTTTTTACACAGAGAATGATGGGTGTCTGGAATGCTGGAATGGGATCGTTTAGATAGGCACATGAATATGAGGAAAATGGAAGCATATGGACATTGTGTAAGCAGAGGAGATTGGTTTAGTTAGCCACTTGATTACTAATTTAATTAGTTCAGCATAACATTGTGGGCCAAAAGGTCTGTTTCTGGACTGTTTGTTGTTGTTGTTCAGTCGTTAAATCGAGTCTGGCTCTTCGTGACCTCACGGACCACGGGGACTATAGGGTTTTCATGGCAAGATACGGAAGTAGATTGCCAGCCTTTCTTCTGCACAAATACTGCTGCTGCCCGGCTGGACCCGGCTGGATTCGAACTCAGGACCGTCTGACTTGAAGTCCAGTGCTGATGCCACTACACCACCAGTCTGCTTTATATTCTATGTTCTCTATAAGGATGAAAAGAAGGGGATGAATCTTCCGTCTGGTATAGGTGAGTGTGTTTTTTTTTTAAATCAGGTACTTACAAAGAAATAGCAGCATTTTTTTTTACCGTTTGAGGGAGTAAAGCATCTGCCGTTGGGGAAGGGCATGACCATATTTAATTCTGCCTCAGTGCTTCCACGGTACCCCTCCCTCCCACAAATTGTTCTGGCTCTGACTCTGATTAGACAGGGGAGGGGGAGGGATTGAGATATCCCTGTGTGATTTCAGGAAGATGTTGCTGAAGTCTGGTAGAGAAGGATGGAGGGGAGTTACCCGGACAACAGGCACGGTTGCGGTTTTGATGAGTGCTGTTTTAGTGCTGGAGCAGGGTCAGAAACCGGTGGCTGAATCCCACGTTTCAGGAGTTATTGGATGAGTGCACAGACCATAACCGTCAAAGCTGCAGAACCAATGACTTCTCTACCTTGGAATTACCACAGGCTAGATTGTGAATCAATAGCACTTGTTCTTTGAACACCACGAGATCCAATTTAATTTTTACCTAGGGTAGTTCACACAGAAGATCACGCTTGGGTAATTCATTACCAGATGTGGAATTGTTCTGAGTGCTTCGTGTGCTCTTCGCATGAATGCACTTGCCATTTTCCGTGAAATGTTTTAGATTATGAGAACACTCAGTCCTCATTTATTTTCATTTAGAAATGCATGCATGTATTAAGAAATGATACAATGTTCCTCCAGAGTGATATCACAGAAAAACAGGACAAACCAAAGGCTAACACTGACAGAACCACATTAATTATAACATATAGTTACAGCAGTGCAAAGCAATACCGTAATTTGATGAAGAGCAGACCATGGGCACGGTTAAAAAAAAAAGTCTCAAAGTCCCGATCAGCTCCCGAGTCCCTAATAGCAGGCGGCAAAGGGAGAAACTCCCTGCTATAAACCTCCAGGCACCGACAACTGTCGATACATTGGAAGCACCTGACCACAGCCGACACTGAGTCCATCCGTCTGAAAACTTCGAGCCTCCAACCAGCCCCTCCGATACAGCCTCCCAAGTGCCATCCTCTGCCGAGCGCCTTCGACCTAGCCCCGGCCGCCAAAACAAGCAAAGTTGAGGATTCGGAGCCTTCTCCGGAGATTCCGGACTATACAGTAGCAGCGGCAGCGAAGCGGGCATTTCAGAAGTTTCTCCAGATGCTCCTCTGTACTCTCATGTCTGTCTCCATCAAATCAGAATTGTGCATGGTACCCTACTTGACAGATTACAGATATTCACCGGAGTGGCCGTCCGCACTGCGGCGTGTCGCCATCTCCTCCTCCCCAAATGTTCTCACTCCAAGTGGATAATGGCGAGGATGATGGGGTGGTAATTTGGATTAGTAAGTATGCAAATGATACTAAGCTAGGTGGCGTTGTGGATAATGAAGTAGGTTTTCAAAGCTTGCAGAAAGATTTAGGCCAGTTAGAAGAGTGGGCTGAAAGATGGCAGATGGAGTTTAATGCTGAAAAATGTGAAGTGCTACATTTTGGTAGGACTAATCAAAATAGGACATACATGGTAAATGGTAGGGCATGGAAGAATGCTGTAGAACAGAGGGATCTAGGAATAATGGTGCATAGTTCCCTGAAGGTGGAATCTCATGTGGATAGGGTGGTGAAGAAAGCTTTTAGTATGCTGGCCTTTATTAATCAGACCATTGAGTATAGGAGTTGGAATGTAATGTTGAAACTGTATAAGGCATTGGTAAGGCCAAATTTGGAGTATTGTGTACAGTTCTGGTCACTGAATTATAGGAAAGATGTCAATAAAATTCAGAGAGTACAGAGGAGATTTACAAAATATTGCCTGGGTTTCATCTCCTAAGTTACAGAGAAAGGTTGAACAAGTTGGGTCTTTATTCTTTGGAGCGTAGAAGGTTGAGGGGGGACTTGATAGAGGTGTTTAAAATTATGAGGGGGATAGATAGAGTTGACGTGGATAGGCTTTTTCCATTGAGAATGGGGGAGATTCAAACAAGAGGACATGAGTTGAGAGTTAAAGGGCAAAAGTTTAGGGGTAACATGAGGGGGAACTTCTTTACTCAGAGAGTGGTAGCTGTGTGGAACGAGCTTCCAGCAGAAGTGGTTGAGGCAGGTTTGATGTTGTTGTTTAAAGTTAAAGTGGATAGACATATGGACAGGAAAGGAATGGAGGGTTATGGGCTGAGTGCAGGTCGGTGGGACTAGGTGAGAGTAAGAGTTCGGCACCGACTGGAAGGGCCGAGATGGCCTGTTTCTGTGCTGTAATTGTTATATGGTTATAAAAATCCACATAATCTAGATTATGGAACAGTCTCAGGAGAACTAGTAACACACTGAGCTTGTTTTTTTTTTGTTATTTAATAGCACTCCCTGCTGCCAGTGGGAGATCTGACTGCAGGCTGCTGAAAAATGAAAAGCCCACATAGCACATTGAGGTTAGCAGGAAGATGCCTTTTATCACCCAGCATTTGGCTTTCAAAATACTGATTCAGTGGCTGGTTCTGAGGTGACAGGTCGGTGCTGGATCCCAGGAGGGGGAATTTGGTAGAATGCCTACAAGATGAATTTTTTAAGAGCAGCTTGTGATTGAGCCCACTAGGGGGAAAGGAGATTCTGGATTGGGTGATGTGTAATGAATTAGATCAGGTTAGGGAGCTTAAGGTAATGGAGTAGTGATAATAATATGATAGAATACACTCTGCAGTTTGAAAGGGAGAAGCTAAAGTCAGACGTATCAGTATTATAGTGGAGTAAAGGTAATTACAGATGCAAGAGAGAGGAGCTGGCCAAAGTTGATTGGCACAAGATATTAGCAGGGACGATGCCGGAACAGCAATGGCTGGAGATTCTGGGAGCATTTCGGAAAGCACAGTATAGATGCATCCCAAAGATGAAGTAGTATTCTAAAGGCAGGATGATGCAAACGTGGCTGGCAAGGGAAGTCAAAGACAGCATAAAAACAAAATGGGGGCATATAATATAGCAAAATTAGTGGGAAGTTGGAGGATTGGGAAGCTTTGAAAAACAAACAGAAGGCAACTAAAAAGCCATAATGAGGAAAAAAATTAAATATAAATGTTATCTAGCCAATACTATAAAAGAGGGTAACAGAAGTTTTTTTTCCAGATATATAAAGAGTAAAAGAGAGGCAGGAGTAGATATTGGACCACTGGAAAATTATGTCAGAGAGATAGTATTGGGGGATAACAAAAATAGCTGATAAATGAAATAAGTAGTTTGCATCACTTTGGAAGAAACTAGTAGTATGCTGAATTTTAAGTGTGCTGGGGGTGGGGGAGCAGAAGTCAGTGCATTTGCTATTACTACAGAGAGGATGTTTGGGAGGCCAAAAAGTCTGAAGGTATAATCAACAAGTCACAAGAGGACTACACCTCAGGGATCTGAAAGAGGTAGCTGAAGAAATTGAGGTGGAATTAGTAATGATCTTTCAAGAATCACTAGATTCTGGCATGGTTCTGTAGGACTGGAAAATTGCAGATGTCACTCCACACTTCAAGATGAGAAGGAAGCAGAAAAAAGGATGTTATAAGCCAGTTAGCCTGACTTCAGCGGTTGGGAAGATGTTGGAGTCCATTATTAAGAACGAGTTTTCTGGGTACTAAAATAGGCCAAAGTCAACATGGTTTCCTTAAGGGAAAATCTTGCCTGACAAATCTGTTGAAATTCTCCAAGGAAATAACAAGCAGGATAGAAAAAAGCTAATCGGTGGATGTTGTGTACTTGGGTTTTCAGAAGGCCATTGACAAGGTGCTGCACCTGAGGCTGCTTAACAAGATCATGGTATTACAGAGGAAAAAAAATATTAGCCTGGGTAGAGAATTGGCTGACTAGCAGGAGGCAAAGAGTGAGAATAAAGGGAGCCTTTTCTGATTGGCTGGCAGTGACCAGTGGTGTTCCAAAAGGGTTGGGGTTGGGACCATTTTTTTACATTATATGTCAATGATTTGGATGATGGAACTATTGGCTTTGTGGCCAAGTTTTCAGATGATACAAAGATAGATGGAGGAGCTAGTAGTGATGAGGAAGCTGGGAGGCTGCAAAAGGACTTGGATTAAGAAAATGGGCAACGAAATGGCAGATGGAATACAATGTCAGGAAGTGTGTGTGTGTGTTTTTGTGTGTGCATGCGTGTATTTTTGTGTGTGTGTTTGTGTAAAATTAGTGTGTTGTTCACCAAAAGACCAGAAGAGGGTAGCAGATACCAGGAGCGTTCTAACCTAGGATTATACCACCGCTACTTCCAAATATAACAGGACATAAGAAAATGAAGGGATACCCTGCTGCCTATTAGTAACAAGCCTTCCCTCTCGGTATTATGCAGAAAGAGAGAACACTGTGTGCCTTAAATTGTAATATAGTCCGGCTGATCCCAAAGGTGGAGTATCTGCTTGTTATTCTATTGATGTGAGCAAAGGGGCTGCCCTATTGGAACGCCGAAATGAATGCCTGCACTTCAGACGGATTACTTAATAGGCTGTCAGCGTTTGTGAATGAATCTACTGAAAAACCCTTCTGTATCAGAACGGCTGTAATGCAGTGTTGATTAAGAACAGAATTTGCTTCCATATTTTTAAAAGTCATATTTATCACCACAGAAACTTATATACAGATTAATCCAAAGACATGGAACACTTGGGACGTTTCCCTGCGAGCTGAGCCTCAAGTCCTCCAGGCCCCACCTCTGCACAACCTCAAAACGGAGCCCAGGCCCCATTCGGAGTTTGCCTTCTGTGGCTTGAGTCTGAATGACTAACTGCAGGCAGCTTTTGGAGGCTGGGGGGTGGGTGAGACTTCCAATCCATGGATAAATCAGTTCTTGATAAATTACCAGAGACTTTGGGCCAGAGCGAGGCAGCTCCCAGGTATGACAGGACTCAAGTACATAGAGCCAGGTAGAAAGACAGTAAGTCACTTACCACCTTGCTAAGCTTCTAACTTCCAGAGTCACATGGCCTTACTGTATTGCTGCATCTCCTCTTTACGCCACCTTTTCTTGTGAAGATCTAGACTGCAAAGTGGAACTAATTTTGATCAAACCAGGTCCGAGCCCTGGAACTGACTGTGTCTCTGGCATTGACAACCCTCGGCTCAGGTGGGGAGCTGCCACTTTGCTCTTGCCCCCTGCGAGTGCAGGGCACTGAGTGCTCAGCTCAGGTGACTGCCCTCAAGGTCTGCTCCTTTGGAGCAACTTGCGCATCTTGTCCAGAAATGGGAACCCCAGATCCCTGAAGCATCGGTTAAGTCGATTACTAAATTGCACACTCTAAAATCCAGGCTTCACCAGCGGCTGTGGGCCGCAGGACTAACTAGGCTTTAGATTGAGGACACATGGAGTTGTCTTTCCTGAACATTAAACTTGATGTCATAGTGGTGTCAGGGAGAGTTGAACTAGTTGAGAAGTTTGGCTTTAAGTTCCTCTGCTAGACCTGTCAAGTTCATGATTTCCAAGGCCTGGTACAAGGACTCCACGGAGGCTGTTTGTTGCTGGCTCCACTGACGAAGCATCTCATACTGCTGGTCTCGGGAATGGGTCACGTCCATCTCAATCCGCTCTATATCGCACTCCTTCAGCCTCAGCAAACGCATCAGCTCCTTCCATCTCCGCACGGGGACCAAGTTGATGATTTCATACAAGGCTCTTCCAGCTAGGGGCATTGACACTGGAAGAAGAAAACTCCTGTCAACTCCTGGCTCACACTGCCCGCCACTTAATGCAATATATATATTGTTGTATATTTATTTTGCATTTCTTATTTTCTTACAACGTAGGAGGTTTTTGTCCCATTGAATCTATATTGGCTCCTAGAACAACCCATCAATCTATTCCCCCAAATTCCTTTCATCCAAATCTCTCACACATACCCCTACTGACTTTCCCACCCACTAGGATCAAAAAGTAATCCAGGAAATTATAGGCCGGTAAGTTTGACGTCGGTAGTGGGTAAGTTATTGGAGGGAGTACTAAGAGATAGAATCTACAAGCATTTGGATAGACAGGGGCTTATTAGGGAAAGTCAACATGGCTTTGTGCGTGGTAGGTCATGTTTGACCAATCTTTTGGATTTTTTCGAGGAGGTTACTAGGAAAGTGGATGAAGGGAAGGCAGTGGATGTTGTCTATATGGACTTCAGTAAGGCCTTTGACAAGGTCCCACATGGGAGGTTAGTTAGGAAAATTCAGTCGCTAGGTATACATGGAGAGGTGGTAAATTGGATTAGACATTGGCTCAAACAGTGGTAGTAGAGGATTGCTTCTCAGGGTGGAGGCCTGTGACTAGTGGTGTGCCACAGGGATCAGTACTGGGTCTATTGTTATTTGTCATCTATATCAATGATCTGGATGATAATGTGGCAAATTGGATCAACAAATTTGCTGATGATACAAAGATTGGAGGTGTAGTGGACAGTGAGGAAGGTTTTCAAAGCTTGCAGAGGAATTTGGACCAGTTGGAAAAATGGGCTGAAAAAGTGGCAGATGGAGTTTAATACAGACAAGTGTGAAGTATTGCACTTCGGAAGGACAAACCAAGGTAGAACATACAGGGTTAATGGTAAGGCACTGAGGAGTGCAGTAGAACGGAGGGATCTGGGAATACAGATACAAGATTCCTTAAAAGTGGCGACACAGGTAGATAAGGTCATAAAGAGAGCTTTTGGTACATTGGCCTTTATTAATCAAAGTATTGAGTATAAGAGCTGGAATGTTATGATGAGGTTGTATAAGGCATTGGTGAGGCCGAATCTGGAGTATTGTGTTCAGTTTCGGTCACCAAATTACAGGAAGGATATTAATGAGGTTGAAAGAGTGCAGAGAAGGTTTACAAGGATGTTGCCGGTGTGACGAGAATACACATAAAATTAAGATGTTTGCTGGCCTAGGTTAGCATCAGTGACATCAGCAAGTGGTCTGCCACCTGCCCTCAGGGGAAGGAGAGATAAGGAACAATGGAGCAGCGTCTGGAGATGTGTAATGAAGGGACGGGGGAGAGAGAGCTGTCTGGAGCGGCTCCCCCCTTTGAACCTTGAACTGTTTGAAGTGGTGGACAGGCGATGCCCCAGCAGGGGGATAAAAAGGGACAGGTTCGCTAAGGCAGGACACACACGACACCCGAGGTAACGAGACCCTGGAAGCGGTATGCCTCTCACGAGTCGGTGAGAAGTATCAGACAACGCCCGGGGTGGAAAGGTACGATCAGCGGGAACCCGGTGTGTGTCCGCCCTTGCCTGGGTGCCGGGTTCACTGCAGAGGATCGACCGCATCTGGAGGAGGGGTCACAGTCGGTGACCTCAGGTGACATCACCAAGGACCCACCCAAAAGCTGTTTGTGAGCCATCTCGCCGGTCTGTGAGTGAAGCAGTGTCTGAATGATCAGTTGTTCCTGTTCTATCTCTCTCTTCCCCCACGTCCATCGCCATGGCAACGATTACTGCGAACTGAACTACTAAACTGGACTGAACTTTGAGTCACTTTGAAATTTGGTCATTTACCCCTAGACAACGATAGAGCTTGATTGATGCTGTTATCTTAATTCTGTGCACATGTGTGGTTATCATTGCTGAACTGTTGCATTTATTATCCTTTCGATTACTGTGTTGCTTATTTCTTTAATAAAACTTTCTTAGTTCTAGTACTCCAGACTCCAACTGAGTGATCCATTTCTGCTGGTTTGGCAACCCAGTTACGGGGTACGTAACACTGGGACTTGAGAAACTCAGTTACAGAGAAAGGTTGAATAGGTTAGGACTTTATTCCCTGGAGCGTAGGAGAATGAGGGGAGATTTGATAGAGGTATATAAAATTATGATGGGTATAGATAGAGTGAATGCAAGCAGGCTTTTTCCACTGAGGCAAGGGGAGAAAAAAACCAGAGGACATGGGTTAAGGGTGAAGGGGGAAAAGTTTAAAGGGAACATTAGGGGGGGCTTCTTCACACAGAGAGTGGTGGGAGTGTGGAATGAGCTGCCAGACGAGGTGGTAAATGCGGGTTCTTTTTTAACATTTAAGAATAAATTGGACAGATACATGGATGGGAGGTGTATGGAGGGATATGGTCCGTGTGCAGGTCAGCGGGACTAGACAGAAAATGGTTTGGCACAGCCAAGAAGGGCCAAAAGGCCTGTTTCTGTGCTGTAGTTTTTCTATGGTTTCTAGGGATAATTTACAGTAACCACAACCCGTCAACCAGCATACCTTTGGGATGCGAGAGGAAGCCTGGAGGAAAACTCTCCTCTCCTATCAGATCCCTTCTTCACCAGCTCTTAACCTTTCCCACCCATCTGGCTTCACCTATCGCCTTCCAGCTAGCCTCCTTCTCCTCCTCCACCACCCCCCCACCTCTGGCATCTTCCCCCTTCCTTCTCAGTCCTGAAGAAGGGTCTCAGCTCGAAACACCTACCATCTATTCGTTTCCAATGATGCTACTCGCCTTGCTGGGTTCCTTCAGCATTTTGTGTGTGTGTGGCATTGGATTTCCAGCAGGAAAACTACATGGCTCCAGGACGAATGTGCGAACAAGGACAGTGTACTGGTCAGAATTGAGCTTGCAAGCCATGAAACAGCTGCACTACCTGCAGTCCTGTCCTGTTCCCCATATGTCTTGTCTGCTTCTTGGCACACTCCACCTGCATCTAGACACTGGCTGCCCACTTCTTAATATATCCTGCCCCCATTCTGTCTGCACATCCTGATAGCTTGTCCACTTCCCGAAATAATGGATCCGATCCAGAGTATATCTTTTTTCTAAGTTGTCCAATTAAAGAATCCCATTAGAGCAACACAGATAAAGTCCCTTACCTTGTGTTTCAGGTTGGAGCCGTGATGCCTGTAGACTGGTCCCATAAATGTTGTTGTTTGCCAGTGGATGAGTTGGGAAATCAATGGGAGGACTGGATTTCCTTTCTGGAGCTGGGATCTCAAATGGCTGCCAGGAACAAAAAAAAGTTAAAACACATATTAAGTTCAAGCTGCAACCAGATTGAGAATCAATGGGCAGTGGCAGCAACCGGCAAAGGTTTCTGCGTGTGTGACGGATGCAGAGAGCACAGAGTGGCTGGGTTAGGTGTTATATGGCTGTTGCACAGGATGCGAGAGTCATGGTGAGGCTGTGAATCTTATCCATTTCAAAGTGGCCTGAAGAAGGTGACAGTGAGCTTCTGTCTGGGATCCCTGCTGTCTGTCCCACACCACAGCTCCAGAACAAATTCCAGGATTGAGACACTGAACAGTGCAATATTTGCAAGTCCTTGTGAGATCTGGAGGGGACCCCGCCACGGCGTCTCCAGTTTCCAGCTGAGCCCGTCTCCGTGGTAGTTGTGGATTTGGAAGGTGTCACTGAAGAAGTCTGCTGCACATGATGGAGGTGGTGCCACATTGCATCAGCGATGGAAAGGATCGCTGTTTAGGGCAGTGGATGAGATATCATTCAATTCAACTGTCAGCTTTGAACGGGAACAAAGAGCTGCCAACTGCGATGTGTCTTGTGACAGAGGCAGGAAGGTAAAGGACCAGGCAGAGCACTCTCCAACTTGACTGCTGCTGGAAACGTGACCAAACAAACTGTCCTCAGCACTCACCAACTCTTTCACTTCACTCTTTGTCTTTTCACCCTCAGGAGCTGAAACACAGACATCAGGACTTTGAACCCCTAGGAAAAATACACACAAATTATTGAGTGCATTGTTTATTGAGTCTGGAGGGAGGAGCTGTAAGCATAGTTTCCCCCTACCCCAACCACCCTCATCATCATGGCTCACCACTCCCAGACTTAACAACATCCCTCATTTCTCCTCCCCTTCACTCTGGTCCAAAAACGCTCATTAATTGGAACTCTTTCAATGAAAACCCCAGGCATTCCACATGAACATGAAGACCAGGAGGATGACTTGACCAATCTGAAGTCATGGAAGGTAGGGTATGCTTCAGTATTCCCCTGTAAGAGGACCTTGACAATGTGTGGACAGCGTAGAACAGGCTAATCTGCTGGAAATATCGCCATTAAGAAAAAGCACATGCTAGAACCTTTGAAAACCATTGGGATAGGTAAGTCCCCGAGGCCAGATGGAATATTACTCAGGTTATTACAGGAAGTGAGGGAGAGATTTCTGTGCCATTGGCAATGATTTTATTTCCTTGCCACAGGAGTAGTACTAGAAGACTGGAGGGTGGCAATCCTGGGGATTATAGGCCATTGAGCCTTGCGTCAGAGCTGTACTATTGCACTTTATATTCCTTGTTCTGTGTACTCTGTTTCTACGCTCAGCCAACTCTGCTTCTGTGCTGCTTTGGCCTCTTGCCTTAGGTTTGCCAATGTCTACCATATGATATTTCATCAAGTACCTTTTGAAAATCTAGCGAATCATATCTCACCCCCTCCCCTGTGTTACCTCATCAAAACACATCGCGAACCTTAGCTGAACAAATTTAACAGATCTATCTGCCTCTCATTTGCAAGTTGATGCTCATCCAAGCAGACGATCACTTCCACCCCGGCACTGAACTGATTGGCCTGTGAGATTCTCCCCTTTATTATTAGAATGCGTAATATTTTCAGTCTCCAGTCCTCTGCCTCCTCCCCAAAGGAGGACCATGGTCCACACCTTATACCATTTTTATTCCTCACCATCCAAGGATGCATCCCGTCAACTGATGAGCTATCTGTAGTGTCTTTAATAGTGTAAATATATTGTTTGATTAAGCATTCTTTGTTTATATAGTTAATTATGAGTTGTATGTAAGAAGTACAGAAATGGCATGCGTCACTCTGCCACCACATCATATGCGAGAGCATTACTAACAGAAGGGAAAGAAAACTACCTAGACAAGTATCCTGGCTCCTCTGTTTTACTTTCAATTAGTTTCTGGAGTTACAAAACAGAACAGTGGTGATGAGGAAGTTTTAAAATAAACCCGAGATGACTACTTGTTGAAGTGCAGCATGTTTTTCTTCAGAGTGGGAGAGAGATGTTTGAGTTTAAAAAAAGAATGAGCGTGGCCATGGGTTTATAAACAGTGAATAATGGGTGACAATAATAATAAACTTTTAAAAAAGCAGAAATGGCGGGCTACTTTAGGAAGATAGATGTGTTTGATTGCACAACAGATAACTGGATGATGTATGCTGAACTAATTGTGCAGTATTTTGAAGCAAATGAAATTGCCGATGAAAAATGAGTGCTAGTGTGGCAGAGTGCAATGGGTGGAAAAGTATACAGTTTGCTTAGAAGTTAAACTTCTCCAACCAAACCTGCCAAGAATAGCTTTGCTGATATTGTGAACATCATGCAAGAATATTTGGAACCAAAACCATTCTTGATTGCAGAACACTTTAGATTTCATAAGTGGAATCAAAAGAAAGGGGAGTCCATTTGAGCTTATTGTCAGTTCAATGATGGGCTTAATGATGCACTGAAATATTGTGCAGTTTGTGGAATCTTACAAGAAAGCTTTCAAAATGGCTCCTAAGTAAGTACAAATCACATTTAAAAGACCATAAGACAAAGGAGCAGAAGTCGGCCATTTGGCCCTTCAAGTCTGCTCCGCCATTTCATCATGAGCTGATCCATTCTCCCATTTAGTCCCACTCCCCCGCCTTCTCACCATAACCTTTGATGCCCTGGCTACTCAGTTACCTATCAATCTCTGCCTTAAATACACCCAATGACTTGGCCTCCACTGCTGCCCGTGGCAACAAATTCCATAGATTCACCACCCTCTGACTAAAAAAATTTCTTTGCATTTCTATTCTGAATGGGCGCCCTTCAATCCTTAAGTCATGCCCTCTCGTACTAGACTCCCCCATCATGGGAAACAACTTTGCCATATCCACTCTGTCCATGCCTTTCAACATTCGAAACGTTTCCATGAGGTCTCCCCTCATTCTTCTGAACTCCAAGAACCAAAGAAGACCAAGTATAAATGGACTTCATAGGGAAGAGAAAAAGAAAAAAGTCAAGTTGCAGTTTCAAAAAGAGGACTAATCTGCATGTTGTTGATGAAAAATCGGATAATGATGAGGCTCTTGAATCAAGAGGGATAACTTCATTTGCCTCATCATTGAGATGATCACACAACCTATGGACTTACTTTTAAGGACTCTTCATCTCATGTTCTCAATATTGTTTATTTATTTATATATTATCATTTCTTTCTTTTTGTACTGGCACAGTCTGTTGTCTTTTGCTCACTGATTAAATGTCCAAGTTGGTATGGTCTTTCATTGTTTCTATTATGGTTATTACTGCGTATTGAAATATTGAGCACGCCTACAAGAAAATGAATCTTAGGTTTGTATATGGTGACGTATACAACCATGATAATAAATTTACTTTGAACATTGAACTTTGAGTGACACAGGACTGAGTAGCCTTGACATTTACAATGTGAAAACTTATGAGACACAAGCAATATGACTTACACCAGAAGTGAATGGCAAATTAATTAAAATGGAATTGGACACTAGCTCGGCTGTTTCAGTCAATCCATAAAATGAGTTTGAATGGCATTTCAAAGATATTAAATTAAAGCCTGCAGCTATCCAACTAAGAACTTAAACTGGAGAAAAGAAAACTCCTGTGGGAATGACATTTGTAATGGTGAAATGCAACAACCAACAAGTCATGTTGGGCTTGTATGTGGGGAAAAAACAGGAGGGCCATCATTGTGGGCTGTGATTGGCTGAGACAACTACAATTTGATTGGAGATCCATCCACCATTAGAATGCCACATCCCTTGCAATAGAGTCAACAGAAAGTGAATTAAGAAAGATAATAGATGATGCCACAGCAGTGTTCAAGGATGGCATTGGTAAATTCGTACCAATAGTAAAATAGTGTTTAATGAAATACCACATCCACGTTTTACAAAGCCTGGCCAGTTCCTTATACAATCAGTGATAAAGTAGCCAGTGAGCTAAATTGCATAGAGGCTGAAGGAATTCTTTCCAAAATTGAGTGGAGCCCATGGGCAGTGCCAGTGGTACCAATAACCAAGAAGAATGAGCTTGTCAGGATCTGTGGTGATTTTAAGGTCCCCATGAACCCAGTACTGAATGTAGATCAATACCCTCTGCCCAGGATGGAGGATATCATTGCAAACCTTTCTGAAGGGAAACACATCAGCGAAGTGGACTTAGCTGAGGCCCACCTACAGATGAAGATGGAAGAAGAGCCCAAAGTGTTTCTCACCATAAACACTCACATGGGCACTCTGGCAAAAAAAAAACCATGGACCAGGTGCTGCAAGGCTGCCCAGACACTCAGTGTTACCTGGATGACACCATTGTAACCGGTAAGGATGACATGGAACATATCCAAAAATCTCAAGATTAGTGTTAAAAAATTAGAAGATTATGGGCTCAGACAAAATGTGAATTCTTTAAATCAAGCATCACTTACTGTGGTCACACCATGAATGCACAAGGATTACAAACATGTGCTGAGAAAATTCAAGCACTGGTGGATGCCCCAAAGGACATGTTACAGCAGTGGTCCTTTTTAGGGTTTGTCAATTACCATAACAGGTTCCATAAGATGTCTCACCTTATGGTATATTGCAGCTGTAATTATGTCATATGTTATGAGTGATGGAGGTGAATGCCCTATACCCTCTGCATCATGTTCTTTTACTTCTGCAGAGAAAAAATATGCACAGATTGACAGAGAGGCCTTGAGTCTCGTTTGGGGTGTAAAACATTTCAACCAGTACTTGTATGGGAGAGAGTTTATCCTCATTAACGATCATTAGCTAGTAGTGTCTCATTTTCAATCGACAGAAGGGTGTTCCACTAACAACAAACAACACAAATGCAGAGATGGGCTCTGTTTCTTGGAAGACACAATTACAAGACTGAATTCAAGAGGACAACTAATATTGGAAATGATGATGGATTGTCCTTTTTACTCCTGGGAAAGGAAATACCTGAAAAATTTACAAAAGAGGACACTCCTCTTGAAGTACTCTCCCCAATGCAAATTGAAAGTCTCCCGATTATGGCAGAGATGGACCAAAGAGAAACACACTGTTTCAGCTCGACATGGCCATCCAAAGTGGCTGGAATGTGTGGCAGAAATTCCAGTTTCCCCATTTTTATCAGCACTAGGATGAACTTGCATTTGGTGGGGGGGGGGTTCCTTACGTGGTGATCGAGAGTTGTTGTACCATCCAAGCTGAGGACTAACATGTTGGAAGAGCTTCATCTCAGTCATCTAGGCATGGTCAGGATGAAAACATTGGCTCAAAATTTTGTCTGGTGGCCTGGGATAAACCAGCAGACCAGGCAGCTTGCTGTCTATTGGGATGCCAACACATCCAGAAGATGTCAAAAGCAGTGCCTCTCCATCCCTAGAAATGGCCTGCATTGCCTTGGCAGAGGATTCATGTGGATTTTGCTGGATGATTCACGGGCATAAATTTCTAGGTGGTAATGGATGCAGCTACAAAGTGGCTGGAAGTATTTCCAGTTGCCTCCACTACAGCCTCGCATACCATTGATGTGTTGAGAAGCCGCTTCTCAGGGACTGCTGTTCCATAGCACTTTAAGTGACAATGGACCACAGTTTGTTGCAGAAGAGTCCCAGTCATTCCAGAAAGTGAATGGAATAAGACATATTACATCTGCACTGTGCCACTCAGTTACAAATGGCTTGGTGGAAAGGCTTGTTCAGAGTCTAAACAAAACACTGTGAGCAATGTCAGCGGAACACTGGCACTGAATGAGAAGCTTGCCACTTTCCTCTTTGCATTCGGCAGTGCCGCACTCTCCACATTTAACAACCCACCAGCTTTGCTGTTCCTGGGTCGTCCCTTGTGCTCAAGCTCGGATCTCCTCAAACCCAATCTCAGGAGGAGCATGCAGGACCAACAGCTGAGGCTACCTGAGAACTCCCCAAACAAGGAGGCTCACTGTTTCACTCCTGGACAAGCAGCCATGGTGGCGGACCACAGAGGAGATCCGAAGCGGGTACATGAAATGATTAAGAATAGAACTGGACCGCTGCCCTACACAGTGGACATTGCGTCTGATATCATCAGGAAATGGCATGTTGATCAGCTGAGGACAGCAGAGTCCATTGTTTGAAAAGAACAGTGTCCAGGGCTGTTACATCCACTTCCTGCGCTCCCAGAGTCAACTCCTACAACCACCATGGAGGAGACACCAGAACATGAGATTGTTTCACAGCCATAAGTCTCACCTGCCAGGTAGAGTGACCCCAGTTATCAGGAAAGACGTTATCCCAGTACAGTAAGAAAGTCTCCACAGTACATGACATATTCGAGTTGAGATGCATTCTATATTGAGTTGGAGTTTATAGCTAGGCAGGGAAAAGTGTTGTGTATTTAATATTTGAGTAATCTTGTAAATATATTGTTCGATTAAGCATTCTGTTTGTTTACATAATTCATTAAGAGTACGTGACATGTACATGAATGGCATACATCACCATGTCATTTGTCAGATCCTCAGCAAAAAAAAGGGAAAGAAAACTAAAAACCGCTGTGGTTTTCCTTCAATTAGTTTCTGGAGTTATAAGACATAACACTATCCAATGTAAGTACTCCCGGACTTCTAGTACCATTTTTTTTTAACTTCACTGAGTATCCCAGCAAATAACTTATTTCTTGTAGTTTTGACAAACTCTTATTTGAGTTCAAGAGCCAATGTGAGCCTCTTTGCCTGAGGCTATGAAATGGGGAGAAGATGAGGGAACTCTGTGCCAGGAATAGTGGTACATATGAAACCTGACTAGCCAGAGAGCCTCCTTGTCTGGGATATGGGTAACATTGGGAATACCTGTGCCTGTCCGGGGCCTCGGCTCCTTCACAACAGATGTACGTTGAAATTTGCAGCGCAGAAGTTGAACCATCACGAACAGAAGGGAAAGTGATCCCAAAACACTTAGAACGGTCTTCAGCACTGGAAACAAGAACATGATGAGTCAGTCACAATCCCCCATTGGAACCCAGTATAAAGATCAGTCACGATCACCTAACCTCTGGTAGGACTGCTCATTAGCCTGGCCAAGGTGGTCATTATCAATTCCAGGGAGCTGAGGGACCTAGCAGGTCACTTGGTGTGTTTTCTTGCTTCACTTCCAAAGCTACACTTGCTGAAAGACCTCCTTGAGGCTCGCGTTCTTGATGTCCAATGTTATGCTTGAGACTACTTGATCTTTGGGCAGCCAATGAACTAAAACTGACACCCATACCAAAATGCAATTTAACTTGTTTTGATTTCCTTAAACTTTTTATATAATTTACAATGTATTGTTTATGCCCCTTTAAAAATACCCCTTGAAACTTGCCTATAGCAATACAAGGTTTCAAGCCAGTCAGTAAGATAGGTTGGACACACGCTTTTCTATCATTGGCCACGCATACACCTTTGGGTTGAATTTCCAGCCTCCATTGCCTTCACCGGAACCCACTGAAACCAATGCTGACGACAGTGGTCTTTGATAAAATCCAGCCCAGCACAGGTCAGTGTGTAGTCAGTGATGGGCTCAAAGCTCACTTTCAATATCCAGATATCTTGCTCCCCTTTTCCTTTCTTACAGTATAACCATACATAACCATATAACAATTACAGCACGGAAACAGGCCATCTCGGCCCTTCTAGTCCGTGCCGAACTCTTACTCTCACCTAGTCCCACCGACCTGCACTCAGCCCATAACCCTCCATTCCAGTAAGAACTGCTATCCTGAAATTGGAGACAAGAGATACCTGTGGGTAAATATGACTCAGAAATCAAGCATCCCAATGCAGCGGGAGAGGCTTCATTCGTAATTCTAAAAAAAACAAAAGACACAGACATCAGCAACATGTGCAGAAAATCATTTCAACCAAACTTCATGGTGGGCAAACAGGGTTGCTGGCATCTCTTCTTTTTGATCCCAGGGTCCAGAACCCAACCAGTCAGCCAGGGAGAAATACAGACTTTTGTTTGAACAGCTTGGATTTCAAAGCTAGGGCTTCATTCTGCTTCCTGCCATACGAAAACTGCCATTGGAAAAGTAACGTGCATATATTCTATACTTATTAAAGGCAAACATTGATTACGTACAGAGTAAAGCTCTCTACACAGGCCCATGAGACGCAAGCAGGGCAGGTTAAACGTTAGTTAGAGATGAGCAAACCTCTCTTTACACTGCCCATCAAACTCTCAGCCAACTAAGATACAGAGAAAAGCTTCCTCCTTGCTGTGCCGTTGAACATTCCCAGGGTAGGTAAAATACCATTCCGACACAGAGTAAGGGTTCAGCTACATTCTCTCATTAACATGCCCAAGTCTCAATCTCTTGAATTGAGATTTTCACTTCAAGGTGTAGATTCAGCAGCAGACCCCAAAATAGACGTCCTAACTCCAACATGGAGTCATTTCTTCAGCTGGGTCCTGAGACATCCAACAACGTTGGCTGCGATAGAAACAGATCCAAAGGTGAAGGAACAGCATCCACCCCATAAAATTGCCCCCACGTGGCAAGGAAATGTCAGGATCCCATTCCTTTAAAACAGAGGCAATAAATCTATATTCTTAGATAACTCCAAGCTGACTCACTCAGTACAGGCTTTGCACTGGTCACCATGTGGGTAAAATCCTGGCAAGCACTCTCCACATTGAGCATCCTCCCGCTGTGAACCTGAAGAGATAGTCAATACATGGAACCAGGAGTCAAAGAGAGTTAGCAGGACCAGGATTTAACTCTGCTAAATCTGTGAAGCCACCAACTGCAGTTGAGCCCTGGGCACTAATGCATTGAGTCTCCATGGCCGGGCAAGAAGAAAGCAAGTCCCGATCACAAAGTCAAAGTCAAAGACTGGTCCTTAATTTCCAGGTATTTTCCAGTAGGCCGACTTCTTTTATTTTAATTAACTCCAATTATTCCCCTTTTTTGCTCTTGGCCACTAACTGCAGCTGGATCTCACCACCCAAAGTTCAAAATAATATTTATTATCAGAGTACATAACATGTCACTGCATTCAACCCTGAGATTTTTTTTTCTGTGGGCCTACTTAACAAATCTATAGAACAGTAACTGTAAACTGTAAACGATTTGCGCAAATGCGGATAATAAATAAATAGCAATAAATAATGAGCATGAAATAACAAGATTAAAGAGTCCTTAAATGAGTGTAGTTATCCCCTTTTGTTCGAGAGCCTGATGGTTGAAGGGTAGTAACTGTTCCTGAACCTGGTGGTGTGAATCCTGAGGCTCCTGTACCTTCTACCTGATGGCAGCAGCAAGAAAAGAGCACGGCCTGGGTGGTGGGGATCTCTGACGATGGATGCTGGTGACATTTCATGTCGGTGTGCTCAATGGTTGGGAGGGCTTTAGCCCGTGATGTACTGGGCTGAATTCACTATTTTTAGTAGGATTTTCCACACAAAGGTGTTGGTGTTCCCATACCAGGCTGTAGTGCAGCCAGTCAGCACACTTTCCACCACACGTCTATAGAAGTTTGCCAAGGTTTCTGATGATGTGCCAAATCTCCATAGATTCCTGAGGATGTAGAGGCACTGTCGTGCTTTCTTTGCAATTATCTTTATATGATGGGTCCAGGACAGGTCCTCTGAGATCATGACACCCAAGAATTTAAAGTTACTGACCCTCTCCACCTCTGATCCTCTGATGATTGATTGACCTCTGGCTTCCCTCTCCTGAAATCTACTATTAGTTCCTTGGTCTTATGATATTGAGTGAGAGGTTGTTGTTATTACACCACTCAGCCAAGTTTTCAATCTCCCTCTTGTATGCTGATTCATCACCCCCTTTGAAACAGCCCACAACGGTGGTATGGTCATCAGCAAACTTATATATGGTGTTGGAGCTGTACTTAGCCCCCTGCTCTACTTGCTTTACACCTATGACTGTGTGGCTAAGTACACAGCCTTGTGGTCCACCTGTGCTGATGGAGATTGTGGAGGAGATGTTCTTGCCAATCTGAACTGACTGGGGTTTACACTGAGGTCTCATGGACTCTGAATATACCGGCTGTGTGGTGAAAATAGTACAACAGCGCCTCTTTCACCTCAGGCAGTTGAAGAAGTTCAGCATGAGTCCCCAAATCCCAAGGACATTCAACAAGGGCACAATTGAGAGAATCCTGGCTGGCTGCATCATGGACTGGTAAGGGAATTGTACTTCCCTCAATTGCAGGGCTCTGCAGAGAGTAGTGTGGACAGCCCAGCGCATCTGCAGATGTGAACTTCCCACTATTCAGAACACTTACAGAGACAGGTGCGTAAAAAGGGCCCGAAGGATCATTGGGGACCCAAGTCACCCCAGCCACAAACTGTTCCAGCTGCTGCCATCTGGGAAACGGTACCGCAGCATAAAGGCCAGGACCAACAGGCTCCGGGACAGCTTCTTCCACCAGGCCATCAGACTGATTAATTCACGCTGATACAATTGTATTTCTATGTTATATTGACTGTCCTGTTGTACATACTATTTATGACAAATGACGATAAATTGCACTTTGCACATTTAGACGGAGACGTAGAGATTTTTACTCATGTATGTGAAGGACGTAAGAAATAAAGTTAATTTAAATCCAATTCAAGATGACATGTAGGGTCACAGGGTGGATAATAATATTCATGAGGGGAAAATAGAGAAATTAACAGATTAGGTAAAAAAGAGATGTATTGTGGGAATGTTTGATCAGAATAGATGAGGATCTAAAAATAATCTACCCCTTATAGGCACAATTTCCAAACTTAAAGCAACCTAGTTTATCGCGCCCAATCAAGCCGACAGTTGTATGACAAATTATATCCTCAACACATCACAACAGTAGGCTCAGACGATTAGCTGATACAGTGGCAATTCCACACAGCCTCCTTGAACTCCACCTCACAATGTATGTACTTAGTCACAAAACTCTTATAGTAAGCCACCACCCTTCACATTATGCCACGTCCCAATCTCCCTCTCCCGTTCCCCCCTCAGTGGTACTCACAGGGTTTGATGACTTCTCTGTTGTGGCACCTGGAGCAGCTCAAACAGTGGAATAGCGTGCAGTTTGTGTAGTGACACTGCTGGTACTGGTCAGCCTTGCACATGCACTCTGTGTTGCTAGTAGCAGTGCAGTTACGAATGGTTGTCTGCGTCACTGGACAAAAATGAGCACGTGTCGTTTAGTGGATCTGATTACACATCTGTGACAGCGTGAGTGGAAGAGGGGTGTGACAAAGATAGTCTGAGGGATAGAGATAAGAACATAAGAATACATAAGCAATAGGAGCAGGAGTAGGCCATCGAGCCTGCCCTGCCATTCAGTAAGATCATGGCTGATCTGTCCGTAAACTCAGCTCCATCTACCTGCCTTTTCCCCATAATCCTTAATTCCCCTACCATGTAAAAATCTATCTAACTGTGTCTTAAATATATTTAGTGAAGAAGCCTCGACTGCTTCCCTGGCCAGAGAATTCCACAGATTCACCACTCTCTGGGAAAAACAGTTTCTCCTCATCTCCGTCCTAAATCTTCTCCCTTGAATCTTGAGGCAACGTCCCCTCGTTCTAGTCGCACATACCAATGGAAACAACTTTCCGACTTCTATCTCATCTATCCTTTTAAAAATTTTGTATGTTTCTATAACATCCCCTCTCATTCTTCTGACTTCCAGAGAGTATAGTCCCAGGCGACGCAACCTCTCCTCATAGGTTAACCCCTTCATCCCTGGAATCAACCTGGTGAACCTCCTCTGCACTGCCTCCAAAACCAGTATATCCTTCCTCAAGTATGGAGGCCAGAACTGCACACAGTACTCCAGGTGTGGCCTCACAAGTACCCTGTATAGTTGCAGCATGACCTCCCTGCTCTTGAACTCAATCCCTCTATCAATGAAGGCCAACATTCCGTTTGCCTTCTTAATAACCTGTTGTACCTGCAAGCCAACTTTTTGCGATTCATGAACAAGCACTCCCAAGTCCCTCTGCACAACAGCATGCTGCAACCTTTCACCATTTAAATAATAATCTGCTCTTCTATTATTCCTTCCAAGGTGGATTATCTCACATTTACCAACGTTGTATTCCATCTGCCAGACCTTGGCCCACTCACTTAATCTATCTATATTCCTATATGGGGAGAGAGACTGAGGGAAGTTGTGATCTTGAGGGAGGGTGAGCTTTGCAGTGGGAGAATGATTCTCCTTTTTACCCCCGTTTGACAGGTCAGGTATGGATATTTGGGCAAGGCAGTGATCAGGGAACCCTTGAACGGTCTCGGCCGGAAACGTCAACTGTTTACTATTTTACATAGATGCTGCCTGGCCTGCTGAGTTCCTCCTGAATTTTGTGTGTGTTCCACAATTCAAATAAATTAGTCGTAGAGTCATGGGCCATGGAAAGAGACCAACTTGTTCATGCTAACAGTGTCGCCCAGTGAGCTAGTCTCATCTGCCCACGTTTGACCCATAGCCCTTTAAACCACCCCATCCAGCTTCTTGACGAGATGCCTTTTAAGTGCTGCTAACGTGCCTACCTCAACCACTATTTACACCAGCTCAATCCAAATTCGCACCACCCTTTTCATGAAGAAGGCATCCTGATGTCCCTTCTAAATCCTTTGCCTCTGACCTTGTTTTTAGCAAACCCTCCCTAGGAAAGACTGTGTGCTTTCACCCTGCCTGTGCCTCTTATATGCCTCTATCAGATCACCCCTCAATTTCTTGCATTCCAGGGAAAAAATCTTAGTCTGTCCTATGCCTGACCTGCTGAGTTCCTCCAGCATTTTGTGTGTGTTTCTATACAACCCCATCTTGTAACTTAGCACACCCATCCGGCAACCTTTTGGTAAACCTTTTCTGCATTTCTAGTTTAATAACATCTTTCCTGCAACTGGGTGACCAGAAATGAACACACTACACCAATTGCAGCCTTACTGATGCCATAAATATTCGTAACTTTCTAACTCCTGGGTTCAACGCCCTAACAGATCACGATGTTTCTCATTCCCAGATGTCCAGCAGCCTCTGCATTCATTCTCTGCAATATTCACCACTTTGAAGGAGATTGCAATGCCAGATATATTACACCTTCCCAACCCTTCCATTTTCCTTTGACCGATCTTGTCTCTCTTCACTGACACTGCCTGATAGAGTCAGAGACACACAATCATGGAAATAGGTCAGTTGGCCAATGCTGACCAAAATCTCCACTCAGGCTAGTCTCATTTGTCTGCTTTTGGCCCATATCCTTTAAACCTTTTCTATCCATATTATTTTCTGGACATTCCCTGTAGATCTCCATTTCACAGGTTCATTTGTTCCTTTGTTTTCTCTCTGTCTAACCACCCTCATTAATCCAATGACTGGATGGTTTCATCAATAACATCAGCAAAGTCATCTTGGCATCACCATACTAGAAATACATTGCAAATAAAAAAAACAATTTTACCCCTTTCCCAATTCTGATAAATAGTCATTGATGGGGAGAGAGGGAAGAGGGATAGAGAGGGGTAGAGAGAGAGAGGGGGGTGAGAGAGGGGGGACGAGAGAGAGGGGGGGTGAGAGAGAGAGAGGGGGCAGAGAGGGAGAGGGGAGAGAGGGGGGAGGGGGAGGGAGAGAGGGAGAGAGGGGAGAGAAGGGGAGAGGGGGGAGAGAGGGGGGAGAGAGGGGGGAGAGAGGGGGAGGGGGAGAGGGAGAGGGGAGGGAGAGGGGGGAAAGAGAGTGGGGGAGAGAGAGTGGGGAGGGGAGAGAGAGGGGAGAGGGGGAGGGGAGGGGGAGGGGGAGGGGGAGAGAGGGGGAGGGGGAAAGGGGGGAGAGAGGGGGAGGGTGAAAGGGGGGAGAGAGGGAGAGAGGGGGAGAGAGGGGTAGGGGGAGGTAGGGGGAGGGAGAGGGAGGGAGAGAGGGGGAGAGGGAGGGAGAGGGGGGAGAGGGAGAGGGGGCAGAGAGGGAGAGAGAGTGGGGAGGGGAGGAGAGAGGGAGGGTGAGAGGGGGGAGAGAGGGGAGAGGGGGAGGGGAGGGGGAGAGAGGGGGAAGAGAGGGGGAAGAGAGGGGGAGAGAGGGGGAGAGAGGGGGAGAGAGGGGGAGAGAGGGGGAGAGAGGGGGAGAGAGGGGGAGAGAGGGGGAGGGGGAAAGGGGAGAGAGGGGGAGAGAGGGGGAGAGAGGGGGAGGGGGAGGGAGAGGGAGAGATGGGGAGGGAGAGGGAGAGAGGGGGAGAGAGGGGGAGGGGGAGAGAGGGGGAGAGGGAGAGAGAGAGGTATTGTGAGAGAAGTGGAGTAATACATACAGTGAGAGGCAGAGTGCAAGTGGAAAAGAGAAAGAAAGAGGCAAATAAAAGACAGATCAAGAATATGGAGAGGCATACAGATATAGAACATGATTGAAATGTTGAGAAGAGAGCAAAATGGGTTAATTTTTATATAAAATGATGACAAAAGATAGTAGACACAAAATGCTGGAGTAACTCAGCAAGTCAGGCAGTATCTATGGAGGGGAGTAAACAGCTGACGTTCAGCAGGTCTCCCCTCCATAGATGCTGCCTGGTTACATAGAACATAGAATAGTACAGCATAGTACAGGCCCTTCGGCCCACAATGTTGTGCCGGCCCTTACACCCCGCCTCCCATATAACCCCCCCACCTTAGATTCCTCCATATACCTGTCTAGTAGTCTCTTAAATTTCACAAGTGTATCAGCCTCCACCACTGACTCAGGCAGTGCATTCCACGCACCAACCACTCTCTGAGTAAAAAATCTTCCTCTAATATCCCCCTTCCCACTCCTTACCTTAAAGCCATGTCCTCTTGTATTGAGCAGCGGTGCCCTGGGGAAGAGGCGCTGGCTATCCACTCTATCTATTCCTCTTATTATCTTGTACACCTCTATCATGTCTCCCCTCATCCTTCTTCTCTCCAAAGAGTAAAGCCCTAGCTCCCTTAATCTCTGATCATAATGCATACTCTCTAAACCAGGCAGCATCCTGGTAAATCTCCTCTGTACCCTTTCCAATGCTTCCACATCCTTCCTATAGTGAGGCGACCAGAACTGGACACAGTACTCCAAGTGTGGCCTAACCAGAGTTTTATAGAACTGCATCATTACATCGCGACTCTTAAACTCTATCCCTCAACTTATGAAAGCTAACACCCCATAAGTTTTCTTAACTACCCTATCTACCTGTGAGGCAATTTTTCAGGGATCTGTGGACATGTACCCCCAGATCCCTCTGCTCCTCCACACTACCAAGTATCCTACCATTTACTTTGTACTCTGCCTTGGAGTTTGTCCTTCCAAAGTGTACCACCTCACACTTCTCTGGGTTGAACTCCATCTGCCACTTCTCAGCCCACCTCTGCATCCTATCAATGTCTCTCTGCAATCTTCGACAATCGTCTACACCATCCACAACACCACCAACCTTTGTGTCATCTGTAAACTTGCCAACCCACCCTTCTACCCCCACGTCCAAGTCGTTAATAAAAATCATGAAAAGTAGAGGTCCCAGAACAGATCCTTGTGGGACACCACTAGTCACAACCCTCCAATCTGAATGTACTCCCTTCACTGTGACCCTTTGGTTTTTGCAGGCAAGCTAATTCTGAATCCACCTGGCCAAACTTCCTTGGATCCCATGCCTTCTGACTTTCTGAATAAGTCTATCGTGTGGAACCTTGTCAAATGCCTTACTCGAATCCATGTAGATCACATCCACTGCACTATGCCTGGTCACCTCCTCAAAGAACTCTATCAGGCTTGTTAGACACAATCTGCCCTTCACAAAGCCATGCTGACTGTCCCTGATCAGACCATGTTTCTCTAACTGCCCATAGAATCTATCTCTAAGAATCTTTTCCAACAGCTTTCCCACCACAGACGTAAGGCTCACTGGTCTGTAATTACTTGGACTATCCCTACTACCTTTTTTGAACAAGAGGACAACATTTGCCTCCTTCCAATCCTCCGGTACCATTCCCGTGTACAATGAGGACATAAAGAACCTAGCCAGAGGCTCAGCAATCTCTTCCCTTGCCTCGTGGAGCAGCCTGGGGAATATTCCGTCAGGCCCCGGGGACTTATCCGTCCTAATGTATTTTATCAATTCCCACACCTCCTCTCCCTTAATATCAACATGCTCCAGAACATCAACCTTGCTCATATTGTCCTCACCATCATCAAGTTCCCTCTCATTGGTGAATACTGAAGAGAAGTATTCATTGAGGACCTCGCTCACTTCCACAGTCTCCAGGCACATCTTCCCACCTTTATCTCTAATCGGTCCTACCTTCACTCCTGTCATCCCTTTGTTCTTCACATAATTGAAGAATACCTTGGGGTTCTCCTTTACCCTACTCGCCAAGGCCTTCTCATGCCCCCTTCTTGCTCTCCTCAGCCCCTTCTTAAGCTCCTTTCTTGCTACCCTATATTCCTCAATGGACACATCTGATCCTTGCTTCCTAAACCTCATGTATGCTGCCTTCTTCCACCTGACTAGATTTTCCACCTCACTTGTCACCCATGGTTCCTTCACCCTACCATTCTTTATCTTCCTCACTGGGACAAATTTATCCCTAACATCCTGCAAGAGATCCCTAAACATCGACTACATGTCCATAGGATATTTCCCTGCAAAAACATCATTCCAATTCACACCCACAAGTTCTAGCCTTATAGCCTCATAATTTGCCCTTCCCCAATTAAAAATTTTCCTGTCCTCTCTGATTCTATCCTTTTCCATGATAATTATAAAGGCCAGGGAGCGGTGGTCACTGTCCCCCAGATGCTCACCCACTGAGAGATCTGTGACCTGACCCGGTTCGTTACCTAATACTAGATCTAGTATGGCATTCCCCCTGGTCGGCCTGTCCACATACTGTGACAGGAATCCATCCTGGACACACTTAACAAATTCTGCCCCATCTAAACCCTTAGAACTAATCAGGTGCCAATCAATATTAGGGAAGTTAAAATCACTCATGATAACAACCCTGTTATTTTTGCACCTTTCCAAAATCTGCCTCCCAATCTGCTCCTCGGTATCTCTGCTGCTACCAGGGGGCCTATAGAATACTCCCAATAGAGTAACTGCTCCCTTCCTGTGCCTGACTTCCACCCATACTGACTCAGAAGAGGATCCTGCTACATTACCCACCCTTTCTGTACCTGTAGTAGTATCCCTGACCAGTAATGTTACCCCTTCTCTCCTTCCCCCCCATCCCTTTTAAAGCAGTGAAATCCGGGAATATTGAGAATCCATTCCTGCCCTGGTGCCAGCCAAGTCTCTGTAATGGCCATTACATCATAATTCCATGTATGTATCCAAGCTCTCAGTTCATCACCTTTGTTCTTGATGCTTCTTGCATTAAGGTACACACACTTCAGTCCTTCTACCTTACTACCTTTACACCGTTTATTCTGCTTCTCTTTCCTCAAAGCCTCTCTATATGTTAGATCTGGCTTTACTCCATGCAGTTCTTTCACTGCTCTATCGCTCCAAGTCTGATTTTCTCCAGCATTTTGCGTGCTTTTTCGAGATTTCCTGTATCTGCAGAATCTCTTGTGTTCGCGGCGAGCAGAAGGTAACACTTGGGTACCATTCGAACAGTTTGAACTAGGTGCAGCTGAGGAACTTGGAGGGGACTTTGGGTCTTACTTACTTTTGTCACATGTTTTGCAGATCTGACATTCACTTAGGTAATTTTCAAAAGCAAGGTAAGTACCCCCTGGGCAGGGCTCGCATTGTGGTTGACCACCATGTGTCTTGCATGAGGCTTTCACACAGGAACCTGATAAAAGAAAATCATGAGACTATCTCATCATTCATTCTCCACATTAGCAGGAATTACCTCGTTCCCCAACTTACATCATAGCACGAAGGTGCAAAATGCTGATAGGCATTACAAGGGAAGACGTTTATGTATTTTTATAGAAGAATCCAGCGTATTAAAAAAAAGGTCATTTTGGATTTATTAAAGACAACTTCTTAAAGTATTTGAGTGAGCTTTTTGAAGTAACGGAAGACTGAAGAAGGTAGGTCAATTAATAGTTTACATCAAAAATGACCACATTATAAACTTATCAGCAACATGATTAAATTGGAAAGGGGGAAAATAAATGTTGTAGTGAGATGAAGGGTTGTTTATTACGCTGGAAATGTGTACAACTCTGTTCCCCGGGACTGCTGCTCTTGCTGAATCATATTAACAATTTGGACATGGATGTACAGCATGTTATTTCACAGTCAGTGAGCAAATCAAATTGAGTAAAAGCAATGGTGAGAAGCATGATACAGGACGACATAGATTGATGAAATGAGCAAATACGTGTTGGATGAAGTTTTACTTTCGAAGCTGAAGACAGGGATGGTAGAATCTTAAGCAGGGTGGGCGCAGGGACAAAGAGAACCACGATTATGCATGTGCACATTCCGTTGAAGACAGCAGGAAAGAACACAAGAATGTTTAACAGGGGTATTGGTCTTTGAGTTTATAAAAAACGTGCATGAAATACAGAAGCTGGGAGGTTTATGTTAATCTTTTATAAATCACTGGCTATGGTTCAGCTGTAGTACTCTATCCAAATTTGGGCACCATAATGATGTAAAGGTTTTAGAGCATGTGCATAAATCTACCACAATGGTACGAGTGACACAAAACTTCAGCTATATGGAAAGTATTAAGTTCTGATAAAAATCTTCAACCTGAAGTATTAACTGCTTTCCTCTCTCCATGGAGGCTTCTTCACCAATTAGCTTCTCTGGCGTTTTTTGGTTTTACTCGTAAAATACTCGGGGTTGTTCTTATGACAGCAGAGGAGCTTTCATTGGGGCTTCAAGATGATGAAGGAGCTTAATAGAATAAATAAAGTGATGTTACTCCAGGAGTGGTGAGGACATGGATTTATGGCAATTGGGTCATAAAGTGAAGCTATGCCATGCGTTGTACTGTTTAGAATGCCAATGGAAGCTTATTCAGTAGTAAATTTCTTCCTACAATGGTTTGAGGAAGAAAACCTATGATTTGGGCATAAATGAATGGTTCCTTCAAAGGTCAAGTGGCCACCTTCAGAATTGTATTAGCCATGATTCTAGAGAGGTTGTACAGGACACCCACCTGCTGGACACTTTCTGCAGCAGAGCGAGTTGTCTGAAGGATCAGGATACTGGTTCTCTGGGCAATTTGTACTGAGTCTTTTCCTTCTTTTCTTGTCTTTGTCATTCCAAATTCCGGGCTGCTTGGTCTCCCACCTCAAGATCTGCATGTTTTCTTCTGCGCGCGTCAAATTCCAGGAACCGTCAGCTGTTAAACGACTGAAATTCCAGGAATCACCAGCTGTTGAACGACCGAAAGCTCCAGAAGCAAATATCACGGCATAAAGCTGGGAAATGGAGAGTGCGAGCATTAGTCTGGCGATCGCTTGCCTTTGGCTAATATACACCAACACCAGCTTCCAAACAGACAAGATTCAGAATCTAACTCCTCGCATCCGGCTGGTGAGGCATCTACTTCAGCACAATCTATAAATTCATGAGCCTGCATACCCTGCACTCCACCCACTACCATCAAGAAAGAGGGGAAAGTGGCAGCAGATGGTGTCAGGTGCCGCACCAGATACACTTAAAAATGAAGTGCCAGCCCTGTGATATCATATCACATGCATACTGAATACAGCTGGACAAAATGGTCCAATATTCTTATCAGATCTTAGCACAGTTGTGATGTCCATATAGATCTAGTAATTTAAATCTAGGAAGATTCATTGATGCCTTTATCTTAAATGATGACAGAGCCCAATGCACGAGAACAAGGGGTTAATAGTTCTGTAATCTCCTTCAGCCAGAATTGTCAATTGGATGATTAATTTCAACATTCTCTCCACAAGCCACATTGAATTGAGTTGACTTTATTACTTACATCCTTCATATACAGGAGGAGTAAAAATCTTTGCGTTACATCTCTGTCTAAATGAGCAACATGCAATTTGTAGTAATTTATAATAAATAGTATGTACAACAGGACAGTCAATATAACATAGAGATATAGTTGTATCAGCGTGAATTAATCAGTCTGATGGCCTGGTGGAAGAAGCTGTCCTGGAGCCTGTTGGTCCTGGCTTTTATGCTGCGGTACCGTTTCCCGGATGGTAGCAGCTGGAACAGTTTGTGGTTGGGGTGACTCGGGTCCCTAATGATCCTTCGGGCCATTTTTACACACCTGTCTTTGTAAATGTGCTGAATAGTGGGAGGTTCACATCTATGGATGCGCTGGGCTGTCCGCACCACTCTCTGCAGAGTCCTGCAATTGAGGGAAGTACAGTTCCCATACCAGGCAGTGATGCTCTCAATTGTGCCCCTGTAGAATGTATTTAGGATTTGGAAGCCCATACCAAACTTCTTCAACCGTCTGAGGTGAAAGAGGTGCTATTGTGCTTTTTTCACCACACAGCTGGTATGTACAAACCAGGTGAGATCCTTGGTGATGTATATGCTGAGGAACTTAAAGCAGTTCACCTTCTCAACCCCAGATGCATTGATGTCAATAGGGGTGAGCCTGTCTCCATTCCTCTTGAGGTTCACAACCAACTCCTTTGTATTTGCGACATTGAGGAAGAGATTGTTTTCTTGACACCACTGTGTCCAGGAGATGATTTCTTCTCTGTAGGCTGCCTCATTATTATTTGAGATAAGGCCAATCGATGTAGTAACCTACTATTGTAGGTTTTCGCAAATAAAATGGCATGAGGCCTTTTAAGTTTAAGAAAAACCATAACGACTCATTTACTGTTCTCCAAACACAGAACGTAAAGCGCAGTGAAAAAAATCTTCATGTAATTATGTCCTCACGTCAGTCTAGCCTCCTAAAGTGAACCCCAACTCAATGTCGGTGGCTGTGAAACATGCTTGTTTCCAACCATTACATTAGCCTACACTGTCATAGTTGCACATGCACTTCAAAGTTCTAAGTTAATTTATTACTGAAGTAAGTATATGTCACGATACACTACCCTGAAATTCAGTTTCTTGCAGGCATTCAAAATACGATAGTATCAATGAAACCTACACAGAAACAAAGATGGACAAACAATGTGCAAAAGTGACAAACTGTGCAAATACAAAAAAAAGTAAATAAATAATACTAAGAACACAAGTTATAGTTTATTTTTGAAATGTACTTCCCACCAATATATTCCAACACCTTTAATTAGTTTGATTCCTTATGACATCAAGAAGGAGCTGAGTGCACTGGATACAGCAAAACCTATGGGCCTTGAAGTTAACCCTGCTTCTGAAAAGTAAAAAGTTGAACTGGCTATGCCAACTGGCTAGCTGCTCAGACACAACTACAATACTGGCACATTTCCTACATGTGTCCTGTTTACTAAAAAAATGAGGTAAGTCAAATTCAATCTAATTCTAACAGCCACTTTCAATCCTCATGAAAGTCAAGTTGTCAGCAGTTCCATCCAGCAGCACATAATCACCAAAAACCTGTTATCAATGTTCATTTTGAGCTCTGCCTTGACTATCTGCTTTTAACCCATTTTAAGGACTTCAGCCAAATTCAAGCAAAGGAGCTTAATTTCAAAGTGGGCTGAGGACAACTGCTCTTAACGCAAGGTTATCATTTGACTAAATGTTATGCCCTCGGATCCCAATAATGTCCATGAAAATCAAAGAGTAATAAAACTGCCCACTAAGATACTTAGCATGGGGGTTGTGATGATTGCAAGCCAATTAGCTCAGATCAGGCCCATGCTGCAGATGTTTCTCTGGAGGGTGTCCTTGGCCCAACCATCATTAGCTTCTTCGTTAGTGATTTTCCTTTATTATAAGATTAGACATAGAAAACATAGAAACATAGAAAACCTACAAGACAATACAGGCCCTTCGGCCCACAAAGCTGTGTCAAACAGGTCCTTACCTTAGAATTACCTAGGCTTACCCACAGCCCTCTATTTTTCTAAGCTCCATGTACCTATCCAGGAGTCTCTTAAAAGACCCTATCATTTCCGTCTCCATCACCACTGCCGGCAGCCCATTCCACGCACTCACCACTCCCTGCTTAAAAAACTTACCCCTGACATCTCCTTTGTACCTACTTCCAAGCACCTTAAAACTATGCCCTCTCATGCTAGCCATTTCAGCCCCAGGAAAAAGCCTCTGACTATCCACATGATCAATGCCTCTCACTATCTTATACACCTTTATCAGGTCACCTCTCATCCTCCGTTGCTCCAAGGGGAAAAGGCTGAGTTCGCTCAACCCATTCTCATAAGGCATGCTTCCCAATCCAGGCAACGTCCTGGTAAATCTCCTCTGCACCCTTTCTATGGTTTCCACGTCCTTCCTGTAGTGAGGCGACCAGAACTGAGCACAGTACTCCAAGTGAGGTCTGACCAGGGTCCAATACAGCTGCAACACTACCTCTCAACTTTTAAACTCAATCCTATGGTTGATGAAGGCCAATGCACCGTATGCCTTCTTAACCAGAGTCAACCTGCGTAGCAGCTTTGAGTGTCCTGTGGACTTGGCCCCCAAGTCCACAGGCTCTGATCCTCCACACTGCCAAGAGTCTTACTATTAATGCTATATTCTGCCATCATATTTGACCTACCAAAATGAATCACCTCACACTTATCTGGGTTGAACTCCATCTGCCACTTCTCAGCCCAGTTTTGCATCCTATCAATGTCCTGCTGTAACCTCTGACAGCCCTCCACACTATCCACAACACCCTCAACCTTTGTGTCATCAGCAAATTTACTAATCCATCCCTCCACTTTCTCATCCAGGTCATTTATAAAACTCATGAAGAGTAGGGGTCCCAGAACGGATCCCTGAGGCACACCACTGGTCACCGGTCTCCATGCAGAATTTGACCCGTCTACACTGCTCTTTGCCTTCCGTGGGCAAGCCAGTTCTAGATCCATAGACATAGGAATGTTTCAGAAGATTCAGTGTTCGGCTCTTATTTAGAACTCGTCAGATTGCTGAGCAGTCTAGGCCTATGTCCAAATACACCTGCACATTGACAGGCTTGGTTGATAAGTAGCAAACAATGGAAAAGAAATCATGGAAAAATGGAGCAGAATAGGCTCTTTCAGCTTGCTTTGCAATTGAATAGGATCATGATCTCCTTTTCTCCTCCATTGTCTAGGAATCCATTTTACTTTCTTGAAAATGCTCAGCAAATAACATTTGGGTTGTCTATTCATGCAACAGTGACCTCCAGTAACAGAAAACCTCAACACCTCTTCTTTGCTTTGTATTTAATAACTCACCCACTATCAAATCTTTGAGGAGAGGAAGAAAGGTGGTCATCATTGATCAGAACATAGCTTGGTCAGTCACATCATGATCAGTAAGAAGAGATCAGATGCTGTGTAAGTTGTGGAGAGTAGCTCACCTCCTTTCTCCCTGAGGAGATGCAAAGGAGAAGAACGGGCTGGATGCTGGTATGCAACCAAGCTTTTAAAAAATAAAGATGGAGCAGAAAGGGGCAAGAGGAGTCAGACCAGATGGAGGAAAAGGATGAATGAGTCAGTAAAGAATGGGTTTCACCTCACGGTTATAAGGCACAAATATTATTTGTTACTTATCAGCCTGAGTCTGAATATTACTGAAGGTGGACATGGCCTACTTTTGTTACCAAAAGAGTTCTAACAGTTCTAAACTGTGCAATTGTCAGTGACATTTTTACTTCCAACATTATGATTGAGGGAAAGAAGCTGATGGGGCATCTATCAGATTCTGATGATAAAGTACCAGTGAAATTTAAGATGGCTAACGCCATCTAGGGCAAAGTGATCCATCTGACAGACACCACGTCTTAAATACTTGGTCCCACCACCACACCACTGATGCACTGAGTACCTTCCTAACTTGTAAGGCAACTTGTTAGGGCTTTCCTGATGGCACATCGTAAACTTACAGCATCTACTACCAAAACAACAACAGCATCTGTCCTATTGGAACACCTCCAAGTCTTTGACCATCCTGGCTTGGACATATATCACTGCTCATGTCACTTGACCAAAAACCTTTATCTCCTTACCAACGCCACTGTGGAAGTTCTTTTTCCTCACCAATGGCAGTGAGTTTTGAAGACAGTCAGTGAAATGTTTGGCATTAATGTACACCAATATCCATCGTTTTGTTTAATACACACCAGCTCTTTGATCCCAGCTTATATAAATTGGAGTCTGCATTCAGATTATAGAGAGAAGAATGCTGGATATAAATGGGTTTGATAGTTCCCTGATGCAGCCATTTCCGTTATTCAAGCCTTCCTTTGAAAATTAAAATCTTTGGACTTTCCTCATCCTGCTAAAATATTACCAACTTGAAAGATTAACTTGGTGTTTCTCTCTGTGATGCTGTCAGGCTTGTTGAGCATTTTCAGTTTTTATTTCAGATTCATGGTAATGCTTTTGTATCATTCGCTGGAGTTTGTTTCTCAGTGATGTTGTTAGCAATATAGTGGAATCCGATCAAGAGATCGTGATATCTCATTTGAATGATCAGATTCCTCTTTGAATGCAGAATAGGTACTGTTGTATTTGAACTTTGCTTTGTTCTGCACTGGCCTCCTGACCATTATACCTTGCTACCACTTTGATTAGGCTTGTTTCACTTCTCACCTGCTCCCTTCCACCAGCAACCATTTTCAAACAGCTATGCCACACATTGGAAATCAAGATGCTCTCCGTGCTTCATTTGCTCTGAACTCCTCACTTTATTGGGGCATGAATTTACTCATTTAACCTTACTTGAAAAGCACAGCTAATTTCTTGTTCCTTCTTTAGCAACTCTCTGGTAGTTGTACAGTACAGAGAATTTTCCGCGGGCTCATCTTAAGAGAAATTTTCAAGAAACAATAGATTTTGTATTTGCAGATATTTGAATTTCCTTTCCACAATACCATTTCTGAGAAGATGCAAAAGGTGAGCTTTGGGGAAATACTCAGTCTATGCATTAGCCCTCCGTTCTCTTCATCGCATAACTGTCAGAATATGGTGCCTTCCTCGTCATTGGACAGGGGTGGTATTGAAGAGCAACAGCAACAGATCACAGGTCACATCTTATCTCTTGCAAAGTCTCTGAGAGTTTTCTGGAAATCCCCCAGTATTTTTTTTTGTAATTTAAATTTTTATTATTATTTATTCTTATTTTACAAAGCAGCACGGCATGTCACAGAGTGGATAGAGTACAGCATATTTACACAGCCATCCCATGACAGGAAAACAAGTAAAACTTAGAAACAGAAAGAAGTCCTAATTTAAGTTTAAATTAACATACAACCAAAATTGATCTCACGCGTCTTGCACTTTCCCCTCACTGTTAATTCTCCCCTACATGTGTTTGTATGATGAAATCTTAACCATTTCTTCAGTCCATTCCTTCACAGTGGGACATCTGGGTTTTTTCCAGTTTTGCAATATAATTCTTGCAGATGTGATGAGACCCACCTTTAAAATAGTAAACTTGTAATTGTTTACAATTAGGTGTCATTGTCCTATCACTCAGGAGACAAAGCCATGGGCACAAGGGCAGTGTGGAACCCGACCAACTCCCCAACAAATCAAGAACTTTACACCAAAAGGGACGAACCATGGAACACTCCCGAATCATGTGAAAACATGTGCCCACCTCATTTTTACCCCCAGTATTTTTTTAGGCTGCAATGTCCCATGACAGTTCATTGCAATACCTAGCTTCCAACAGGATTGCCTGAACTTAGTACCAGAAATTTAGCACCGGCAAAATGCAAGTGGACTGTGTTCCTGGGAGAAAACAAAATGTATAATCTATGCAAGACTGTACCACAAATCTCAGGGTGCTGTAACATTTTGCTGCACTAACTCATCACACTCGTGACTCATAGGTAACAACTTTGTGTCTTTGTAAGAACTTGTGGATTTGACCCCCCTCCCATGACCTAAGCACACCAGCATGCGCATGAGGGGAAACTTTGCTCTCTAATGGTTAGCACTGAGGGGGTCTGCTCTCTCTGGTGGATGCAAAAGACCTCTATACCCCTCCCCTCAGAGAAGACAGGTTGCAAGACCAATGATAAACTATCCAGCCACTGTTTCAAAAGAGAACAAGAAAGTTCTTTGTCATTTCCTGGCAAATATTTCTCCAGGCAAGAGTCCGCTGCAAGTGAAGTAACTCAAGTTTTGAACATTTCAATGATTATTCCACTTCAAATTATTTCAGTACTAAAACATTTCAGAGAAACAAGGATGTCAAAGCAAATCCTTCCTTATAAACTCTAGTTATCCCTTCTCCAGTATTGTACTCAGTGGTTATATCTGCATCATTCTTGGTTTCATAGCATCATACAACACACAAACAGGTCCTTCAGTTCACTATTTCCATACCTACTATTATCTATAAAAGACTTGCCTACACATATATTTCCACCGTCCCCTCCTCTTGCAGCACGTTACCTATTATAACCACTCCATGTGAAAAAAAATCCCCTTCAGGTCCCACCTAAACCTTCTAACTCTCTTCACGCTGATGGCCCCTCTCTTTTGGATCCCTGTTTACTTCCTTTGCACAATTCCAGCCATATTTCTTTCAACATTGCCAGTTACGTTGCTAACTTCTAACTCCAGTCTGCTCTTTGTTATGATCGCTTCCTGTTTCCTACGTTCACTGCTCTGAGGAGGTTTGTGCTTTGGTTGGGAGTGTATTGTGTTAAGAGTCACGTGGGCGATGAAGCAAATTGTGAGGCAGATACAGTGGGGGTGCTATGTCATTGTGGGGATAGTTCTGTATCTTGGGGGGAGGGATATGTCATTTATGTGTGGTGAGAAACTCTGGGGTTGATCTATAATTCTGGGGAAGGAATCAGGTCCATGGGAGAATCTGCCACTCAGACAGAAATTTATCACTTGTGGAAGGCACCCATTGTGGAACGGGCATGTGTCAGCCTGGAACACCAGCCAACTTTAACACACCATTCTTTGGCAGATGAGGGGAAGCTCTTGTCTAGTGAGGACCCTTATCACCATCCTAACCATCCCGTACTCACATTCCTTCTTCACTAACTAACTTTCTCTCCCAACCTTACAGCTTGTTTTCCTGATGAATTACAACTGCATGGCTTGCCATATTGAGCTGGAAGCACAAATAGTAGTATATAAGTGGCATACATCTATCACAGCCAAACTGCAGAGAGCAGCAAAATCCACTGCTAATAAATTAGGTCACAGCATTTTCCAGTGTGGGTTCGTTCCTTTCATGGTGCTGTAAGGACTTTATCTGAAATCTTATCTCCCTACAGTAACAAAACCCAAGAAGCTACTGTGTAATCTCATGTTATGCGATGACTCACAACTGCTCTTTGGCAAACCCATCTCTTCTCCCATTTTTATCTTTCCTCTTCTCTGTTCCAGATAATGACTGATGTAGTAGTCCATTTCTATAATGTCAGTTGTTGTTCATGAATGTCAATATTTACCATTGTGGATGTCATGGCCAACCTCTGTACAAATAGAACTTCATAACCCAGTGGTTCGGAGGCCAATGGGAGTATGCCAAAGGGAAAACAACATAGTCAGGCCTCTCAATGCCTTGGCCTCACATGTGGCAGGGAGTCTCCCAAAAGGGAGCTAGAGCATGTTGTCAAATTAAGTTTATCTCTGTAACCACTGACTGTAGAATCAGTTGCCATGTAAACAATGGAGAGAGTCTGAGGGATAGAAAGCAGAAGATTGCACCAGTGAAGACACATCCTCACCAATCTCATTACATTGATGGTATTCCCCCAGAAATTCCACCTTCCATCTTCATTGCAACTCTTGCATTTTTACCCTTAAGTGTGATACAACTCCTCACTCACTCATTGACCTTTATCCTCCTCCTAATCTACAATTGTAACCCTATGAATCACACCCTCTTATTGATTCTCATTCTTATCTACATATTAACTGCTCAGTTCAGTTTCAGACACCTCTGAACTTCATGTCCATTAATCAATTTTTCCAATTGTCTGCATAATGTAGAAATCTTCAAAACATAAATTTGTGTCCAGCATTCATCACTCATATTAAATTGTTCTTGAGAATATTACAATATGACCATGTGCCGTGACCATGAATATCAGTATTCCATACAGTGAGGATATTCCCCAAAATGAATTCCAGGAGTTTGATCTGGTAATGAATTAACAGCAAGTCATAGGTAGCAGTTAGTATTTTGTTATTACACCTTGGGGAGTTGGAGTTTGGGGCTTGTAAGGAGTTTGTACCTTCTCCCTGTGACCGCGTGGGTTTCTTCCAGGTGCTGCAGTTTCCTCTTGCAGTCTGGATGTACTGCTAAATAGGTTGGTTAGATAGATAGATAGATAGACCCCCATTTGTATGACTGGGTGGTTCTCTGTATGAGATGGTGGTGAGTGGCACTAGAGTGCCACAAGGGATTGTCCTGTCTCCATTTTTATTTAGACTGTACACCTCAGATTTTAAGTACAGATCTGAGTCTTGTCACTTGCAGAAGTTCTCTGATGACTCTGCGGAGGTTGGGTGTATCAGGGATGGGCGGGAGTCTGAGTACAGAGGACTGGTGGACAAGTCTATGGAGTGGTGCAGGAGGAATCACCTGCTCCTGAATGTGGCCAAAACAAGGGAGGTGGTGATTGATTTAGGAGGAAGAGGACTGTGACGAGTCTTGTATACATTCTGGGAGAAGAAGTTGTGGTGGTGAAGGAGTACAAATACTTGGGTGTTCACCTTGACAACAGACTTGACTGGAAAACCAACAACAGGGCTGTTTGCAAGAAGGGGATGAGCAGACTCTATTTTCTCAGGAAGCTGAGATCCTTCAATGTGTGCAGCAGGATGCTGGAGATCTTTTACTAGTCTGTTGTGGTGAGTGCAGTCTTCTTTGCCGCTTTATGTTGAGGGAGTAGCATCGGTGCTGGTGATGCAAAAAGACTAAATAAACTCATCAAAAAGGCTGGATCCATCTTGCCTACAACCCAGGCTCTGTTGAGTTAGTGGTGGAGAGGAGGTCACTAAACAAACTGTTGTCCATTATGGACAATCTGGCACATCCTCTCCATGACCTACTGAATAAGCAGTGGAGCACCCTTTCCAACAGACTCATTCAGCTCTGCTGTCAAAGGGATCGTTACAGAAAACCTTTCCTATCAAATGCAATAAGCATATACACCAGTTCATCTCTGTGCAACAGGAGAACACACATCATAGCACAAAAGTCTCTGCTTTATTATTTCATATATTATTATTGTGTATTTTATTATTAGTTAAGTCTTCACACTGCTAAATGTGTTTTTAAATGTTGCTGCTGTAATGAGAGAATTTCCCACTCAAGATCAATAAAGAACTTATTATTATTATTATTATTAATTGATCATTGTAAATTGTCCTGTGATTAGGCTAGTGTTAAATAGCTGGGTTGCAGTGTGGTGTGCCCAAAGGGGCCAATGCTACGCTTTATCTCTCAGTAAATATATAATGACACATACTCTGAGGTAGAACTGGCATTGTAGTGAAGAGGAACAGCCTGGCATTCCTATCTAACTGTTTACCTTATCCAACCAGGTGAATGAGGATGCTATGGAAGTAACCTTGGGAATCCACAACAGTTACAAGCTCAGGATCCTGAATTTGATTCCTATTCTAGTCATGGAATAAAAGTGTCTTTAGTCACCTGTGCGGATTAGACTTCTACTGAACTGAAACTTAAGAAACACAAGAATTAGGAGCAGGAGTAAGCCATCTGGCTTGTCCAGCCTGCTCTGCCATTTAATAAGATCGTGATTGATCTGACCATGGACTCATCTCCACCTACCTGCCTTTTCCCCATAACTCTTAAATCCCCTACTATGCAATATCTATCCAACTGATAGAGTCATTTCAAAAATGGACCTGTCCAGACTGCAAAGTGATGATGTTGAGCACTGAGCCAATGCTTCTCTAAAACTGGCAATCAGATAAACTGACTACTGAATTTTGTGTTTAATCACTACTGAACCTTCCGTGCGAATGAGACCAAACAGAAGAAGATGTAATCCGTCCAGGAACAGGAAGTACTTAGTGGTGACTTGGTTCACTGATCTATTTTTATTCCCGAATTTATACGTAATATTTACTGAAATTATGTGAAGATCTAAAACCCCAGCATTATCAAGTGGAAATTGGTGTGGAATTATATTTGAATATTGAACAGGATGGTGGGCTGATGTGAGTCATGGTTAAAAATGTAGGAAACATATTTCTAAACACTGGCCTACAATTCTTCTAAAGTTTGTGATAAAATGTTTCAAACCAGCCCACGGTCTTTTATGAAGACAACATTCTAAGATGGAGTTTAATAGAATCCTGTAAATCTGGGTTTCTATGAAAGAGACCATGTCCTTAAGTTCGATTGTCTCTCAATCCTTATTCAACTGTCCAATATCCTTAGCAAATCCCATGTTTTAAATTTCTTCAGGAGCAGACTTCCCACCTCTTTTTTTGATCAACCCAGCATAATATTGTCTTCAATCAGCTCTGCTTAAAGGAATTTGAACCAAGAATAAGGGAGACAGTCCATCAGAAAACTAGATAAAGATTCTGAGTTACCCAAGTCCCCGGAGAACCTGTTTATTGCCAGGAGGAGGGTATCTACAGCATCCTGCTTTACTAAAGGCTGGCCAAGATTAACACAGCAGGGTTTTAATTTATTGAATTCTAATTTGTTAATTAGATAATTATTTTATTGGGAATCATCTGTACATTCAAATTAACCATGTGTTATTCAAATAAAGAAAACCAAATTTTTCTTTAAAGTTCTAGGTTTTAAACACAAAACTAACCACAGCAGAGGAGGTAATCACGAACTCAGTGGAACAAGAGACAAAGGACTGAACTCAAATTCAGTCAAAGGGGCAGGCCCTGACTAACACCAAGCCTACAAGTACTGCCCAGACCCCAACCCGTTACCGGGACTCAGAGCCATATTGCAGTCCGTGACCAAACCGGGCTGCTGAGACAAGGACAAAGACTTGCAAGGCTCCTTAGACTGGAATACCAATCTACATGGTAACTGTGACCAGGACTCATATGCAAACCTGTTCCCTAAGACTGGGTCACAGACTCCTACCTAGTTCTCCAGATGAGGGTCCAAACTAAAACCGTCCCTGAATGTGGGCTCCACATTCACAGCAGTCCTGAGCTGCAGACCCACTCTAACACCTGGCTCGCATTGCAATATAACCAGTGGCCCAGACATTCATTCCCACCACCACCACGACCACCACAAGTGCAGTGTGTGCCACCTATAAAATGCATGGCAGTTACCTGTCTGGCTGTTCCAGCACTACCTATAATCCATGAGCTCTCCAATCAGAAGGGTAGGTGGCAGTCTGCTCAATGAATGTCCTTTGTCCCATCCCAGCCTGATATGGAAATATATCACCGATTCATCCAGGATTAATTGATCCAGAGATTTCTCAATGAAATGGCACTGTGGAAGTTTTTTGTTCCATGGCAATTGAAGAAAATGGCTCACTGGTACCTCTTCAACGCCAGTTTGGAGAACAAATGCTGGCCTTGCCAGAGAAGCTGACATACAAAAAATTAACAATTATAAGCTTACATCCTGGGCCCTATGTATTGGGATGCACTTGTCATGAACACAACCCACTTACTAAATCAACATGACCCAATTCAAGTTGTAAGTCATGAACCCTAAAGAATTGATATTAGGTAGTCAAACAAGACTTCCCACTTTTACCCAATTTACACTGAAGTTATCACTATGAAGAAAGTAGTTTACAATTTTACATAATGGAAACTGCTGATTCAATCATTTCACAACTTTAAGTAATTAAAATGGAGCTTTCTGTTTTTAAGGAACTCACCTGAATATGAATGGAGTTATTAGAGTCTGATTCCACCTGACATTCCAAGTTCTTTGTAATATTTGCTGCTCATGTGGTTGCATAATCATCTGGCTGCACCCAGAGCCAACACAGAATGAAGAACTCCATCCTTTCTGATGGAGTTACTCAGCTTAGCACTTGCTGTTGCTAGGAGATAAGTATTCCATTTTGTCAAAAGTTTAAAGCTGAATTTTCACATTAACCTCATCCTCACCTCAGCAGTAAAGCATTCACCTCACAATCCAGGCCAGCCAGAACTCTTAGGAAGAAATAGTGAGCACCTATCACAATGTTAAAGGAATTTTGAGACAGCTTCCCTTTTCACACAAGTGACAAAACATAATTTGGTCACAGTTTAGATAGCAATGAGAGTAAAACCATTACACCCATCCACAACATACAGAAATTATTGGGGGAGTAGGGAGCTACTCTGACTGTAGACCTGTTGAAATATTTAAAAATGAATCCAAGGATGAAAATTATTTTGTCAGTTTGTCAGATGGTCTTAGTGATCTTTGTCGACATTCCTAGTTAGCAATCTGTTATTTCAGATTATGCTACCTATTTAGCCTTGGTAACTCACCCCAATCCTGATCCACATCCAGCACTGCATCCTGGTCCAGGTCCTTATCTTTCGTGATATGGAGCCTCAACACCGGCTTCCGACTGACTCTGAACAGTCTGGGTAAAGCTGTTTTTAATTCCAGCCCACACACTTTTCAGACCAACACTTTACTGTTACTCACACACCGAGATTCAGATCATTGAGAAAGTGCCAGTGAGTGCAGGGGTGGAAACAGGAACAGGCAGAACCCACAATCTGAAACACTGAGTGATTTAATGACATGGGGAGAGAGAGAGAGGGAGAGGGGGACATGGGAGTGGGGAGTGGGGAGTAGGGAGTAGTGGGAGTGGGAGAGGGGCAGGGGAGCAGAGGGGTGGGGGAGGGGAGAGAGAAAGAGAGAGAGGGAGAGAGAGAGGGGGACAGAGAGGAGAGAGGGGGGACAGAGAGAGAGGGGGTCAGAGAGAGAGGGGGTTAGAGAGAGGGTGGACAGGGAGGGGGGACAGAGAGAGGGGGACAGAGAGAGGGAAAGAGGGAAAGAGAGAGAGAGAAAGAAGAGGGAGGGGAAGAGAGAGAGAGTAAGACAGGTAGAGAGGAGACAGAGACATAGACTGCAAGATCAGAACACAGGGATATTCTAAAGAAAGCATCCTTATCATTTAAAGAATATTGGTGAAAATGATGAAGAGGTCCACCAACAGATTCAATAATAAAACTCAAACGCAATGTAAAATGCTTAATAAATATGAAACTTTATACATTAATAAGGAAAGAACATTGTTGCTGCTTTAAGGGAAGCAGAGAAAGAAAACAGCATTCCCAAATCACAGGAAAACTCTTTCTGTCCCTGGTTTGGTAAAAAGGTTTTCAGCCTGGTTGAAGCTCTGAGGATTGGGTTATCTTAGGCCAATTCAGAATATTAAACTTGTGAAGGAGATTCTGTTGTAGGAGCCTGAACGGTAGTTGAACATGGTCCAAACTTCATAAAAAGATCATTGAATAGTAAGACTGGGCAGGAACTCTGGTCAATTCTTCCCTCACTGGAGAATGCGAGCCATTCCCCTAGTGGAGCAGAAATTAGATGCTTGACATAGAGCTTTGGGCTTGATGCCCCCCAACTCTGTCCAAGCCTCACTTTGAAACAAAATCCCTTTGTCTAATTTGGGTTCAGAGTGAAAATGATTCCCTACGTCAGGAACAAGTCCCATGAGCATTGCACAGGCAGGCAAGTTCACAACCGTCTAGCCTCATTGTTCATACCTGCTCGGATCATAAGGGGATGTGGACGGGAGGAGGGGAGACGATCCATGAGAGGTAGAAATGAAGAGGGGAGAGAGGCAAAACTGGACGGGAAGAGGTTCAAACACAAGTGGAGGGAGGGAAGTGCAAGCAGGAGAAGAAAGGAAAAGAGAAAAGTTTGGAGAAAGGAAAGTAGGGAAGAAAGGGCAGCATCATTAGGGGAGGAACCTAAAGTTTAATATTTAAATCCTATTCCTTGGCATATGGCAGTGTCAGCAGGCCTGCTGATGGCTGAGTGACAATTAACAGGTTAAACTTTTTTGATTTTCAGGAATCATTGGGTAAAGTCACCAGCCTGACAAACACTTTCCCTCACTCCTACAACAGTGGTTCCACATGTACAGCATCCCAATCGCTCACTGTCCTTTCCTCCCACCGGTCACTCAGTCCTCAATGAATCCACGAATATCAACAGCGTTCTCAGTCATCTTCGGAGCACGTGCAGAGATGCCCAGCGGACAGCAATGATGGGAGCCTCAGAAGGTCAAAGTCCTAGTTCCATAATGGTTCACCCAGTGGAATTCCAGGTCCCGCTGTTCATGTCTGCTAAAGGCGACTCTAGACTTCCCTGTTAATGAAGAACAAAGAAGGGTTTAGTTCAGAACATCTCTGCATTATATACTTAACAAATAAAAAATGGAGGCCTATCAGGAATACGACAGTGAAGGAAACTAATTGGATGATATTTTCCAATGAGTCACGATAGATTCTAAGAAGCTCCTGTACTGTAAGAAGATTCTGTCTGAGGGAAACACTTGAAATGGATGATTAAGTTAGTGCTTAAAGGGACAAGTGGAGTGGCCATTGTGTGAGTAGACCTGTTTAAGAGTGGGGAGGCTTTGGCTCACTTGGGTCAGGTGAGAATAGGCTTGGGTGAGGTAAATATCTGATGAGTTTTTTCTTCTTTATTCCATCTGTTAGTGCAGAGTTCGAGCAGTGAGAGTGGCTGCAGGGGCTGTGTTGTGTTCTTTGTGCGAGATGTGGGAATTCTGGGAGACCTTCAGCCTCCCGGAAAACCACATCTGCACCAGGTACTCAGTAATAGGTATACCATTTTGGATACTGTTGAGGGGTATGATCTACTGGAGGGGGGTGGGGAGATCCGCAGCGACGGGGTCTCTGGCACTGTGGCTCTGAAGGGAAGGGGGAAAAGAGGACTGCAGTAGAGATGGGGGTTTCCGTAGATAGAAGAATAGACACGAGATTCTTTAGATGCAGTAGACACCTAGCTGGTATGTTGCCTCCCAGCTGCCAGGGTCAGGGACGTCTCAGATTGGATCCACGATATTCTAAAAGGGGAGAGTAGCCAGGGTGTGAGCTACAAGTTACAACGGGAGATAGAAAAGGCAAGTCAAAAGGGCGATGTTATGATAGTTTTTGCCAGGATATTGACTCACCAGCAGTTGGACGAGCTGTATAACATAAGTTTGAGCGTGTCAAGGGGCAAAAGTGACTGCAGTTGTTGTTACTAGGGAGAAGGTGCTTGGGAAATCTCAGGGCTTTGGAGACGGGCAGATCGAGGATCGGTGATGTCAGGGAAGTCGGCAAATGCAATGTGAGCAATGTTAGAGTCTAGTCCTCATGGAATGAATGCTAATATTGCATTTGCAGTCCTCTCTACCGATTCAACTTGCAAATTAACCTTTAAGGAATGCTGCACAAGGATTCCCAATTCCCCTTGCACCTCGGATTTTTGTATTTTACCTCTACTTAGAAAATAGTCATACTGAGGCTTTATAAGGCACCTGTGAGGTGTCACCTAGAGTATTGAAAGCAGTTTTAGGCCTCTTGTTTAAGAAAGGGTGTGCTGATATTGGAAGGATTCAAAAGAGGTTCACGCGAATGATCCCAGGAATGGAAGGCTTATCATTTGAGGAGCAATAGATGGCTCTGGGCCTTTACTCTATGGAATTTAGAAAAATGAAGGGGATCTCAGTGAAACCTATCGGACGTTGAAAGGCCTAGATAGAGTAGGTGTGGAGAGCAGATTTCTTATAGTGAGAGAGTCTGGGACCAGGGGGTACAGGTTCGGAATAGAGAGACATCCATTTTGAATGGAGATGAGGAGGAATTTCTTTAGCCAGAGGGTGGTAACTCCATTGCCACAGGTGGTTGTGGAGGCCAAGTCATTGGGTGTACTTGAGATAAATGTTACTAGGCTCTAGATTAATCAGGGCATGGAAGGTTATGGGGCAGAAGCAGGAGAATGGGATTGAGAGGGAAATGGATCCGTCACGATGAAATGTTGGAACAGACTCAGTGGACCAAATGGCTAATTCTGCTCCTATAACTTATGGTCTTAAAATGATAGGGGAATGGTATTGAGGGAGGAGGCAGATGAAGTGTAGCAGCAAGAGGCATGTTCAGACATCACTGTAAAGTGGGTAGATTGGGTTAGACATTAGGAGAAGGAGAGAGCATTTAGAAGGCAATGGGAAAGTTGGGATAAGGTATTTCTAGATGTTGAAGCCAGTAAGAGGGAACAGGGAAAGATACAGGAAAAGGAGAGAAACTGGAAATGGGACAGAGGCTTGGGTGATGATGTGAAGTCAATGGAAGGAGAGAGGACTGGGACAGGAGGGGACAGCAGTATTAAGTCTAAAGAGACATCTAGATTGGCGATTGGGGTGGGAATTGCAGAGACAGACTGATCTGAGAGGTGACAGGGATAGTAGTGTTGGGTGGTCATGTGGTCATTGACAGATTGTTAGGGGTAAGGAAAGAGGGGCACCAGTGGTGTGGGAAGATACCAAGAGTCACGGAGGAATGGGAAGATACTAGTAGAGATTGAGATACATCTTTGTTCAGGAGACGGGCACTGGATCCTGGAGACACCTGAGGTCAGGGGTTGGGGATAGGTATTGGGGAGTTCTTGGTAATAGATAGTAGAAGAATTGGGCTTAGAGTTAGAAATTCAGATAATTAATAGAAAAATCTTTATGTTGGGGGAGTTGAGCGTGACTAAATAGGAAGGGTGTGTGTGTATATTTTGCAATAGCTAAGGGGTAGATTGAGATGGTGGGGGGGAGAAGGGAAGTGTGATGAGGAGGACAGAGTTGGAATCTGAGGATAGTGGGAAACAAGTCTGATATTGGTGGGTGGGAGATGAGTAGCAGAACAGACACTAGAGTTGAGCCACTAAGGTGCAGGGACAAGTTTGGATCAGTAGGGGGAACAAGGGAGAAAGGGGCCAGAGAGAATGGGGAGCAGATGGAGGGAAACCCCTAAGTGGTTGAACGAGGCATTAAACCATAAGATATAGGAGCAAAATTAGGCCATTTGGCTCATCAAGTCCGCTCTGCTGTTTCATTATGGCTGATCCAATTTTCCTCTCAGCCCCAATCTCCTGCCTTCTCCCCGTAACCCTTCATGCCATGACCAATCAGGAATCTATCAACCTTTACCTTAAATTTACCCAATGACTTGGCTTCCACAGCCACCTGTGGCAACAAATTCCATACATTCTCCACTCTTTGGCTAAATAAATTCCTCCATTCTAAGTGGACTTCCCTCTATTCTGAGACTGTGCTCTCTGGTCCTCTCCACATCCATGGTATCAAGGCCTTTCAATATTCAATAGGTTTCATTGAGATCCCCTCCTCAGTCTTCTGAATTCGAGTGAGTAGAGGCCCAGAGCCATCAAATGCTTCTCATATGACAAGACTTTCAATCCTGGAATCATTTTCACGAACCTCATTCGAACTCTCCCATGTCAGCACATCCTTTCTTATGTAAGGGGCCTAAAACTGCTCACAGGGCAGTTTTGGCCTTATAAAGTCTCAACATTGCATCCCTGCTTTTAGATTCGAGTCTCCTCAAAATGAATGCGAACATTGTATTTGCCTTTCAAGGTGACTACATCAGACAGCTAGGTGCTGGATGTGAGAACCCATAAAATGCAGGGCGAAGGGCCAGAATTAATGGGGGAGGAGATAAGACACCACCAACTAGTGACCTCCCCATTTCCCCTCTCCTATTCATAGAGTAATGACGTACGATGCAGTCAATGTAGAGTTCAGGAGCATGGTGGTTCGGATCCTGTAGAGTTGTGCCAGGGTGAGTCTGCGATGCTGTACAGACCGAGGGTCCGACATTATCCGCGTTGTTTGTTCTGAGGTGCTGATCTGACTCAGATGTTGCTCTTTAACGTCCTCGCCTGGTTCACAGTGGGCTGTGACTTCGATTGCAACACGGTGAGAGCTCAGTTCCGTCTCATTTTTGGAGTCGGATAAGCTGCAGGGCTGCGACTCAGGCTCCGAGCTTGCTCCGTCTGCAGGGGGGGCACACTGAAGCACAAAGTCCAGCTCCTCCACCTCCGAGAGCTCGCTGTCACTGGAACTCACACCCTCAGTGTCCACGTCCTTCCTGCTCCTCCCCTGGTAGTCGGAGCTCATAGCTGCTCTCAGCTGCTGAGACTCTGCTCGCTTCAGGGTGTCCATCACCTTTGTGCTGGTAGCGCAGTGCAGACTGGGCAACGTGCATGCGCTTGCTGGTCTCTTGTCAGAGGCAGACTGTAGAATGTCTTCAGAGGGCACATTGATTTCACTCAGGCTCTTGCTCAGCGATGGCCGATTTGTAACGTGGGAGTCTAAAGATGAGGAAACGAGCTGGGGAAGACTGGTCTCCGATTTAGATTTGTAGATGCTGTTTTTTCCTTGCACAGGTTGTACTGAACACTGCTGGCGAATCTCAAGTGAGTTTAACTTCAGGGGAGGTGTTGATGCTGTACATTCATTCATTGACTCCTGTGGCTGTACCCCAAACTCTTGAACTGAGCATGGGGAAAGGGTGCCATATGCACTGTCGACAGAGGCTGGGTGGCAACCTTTGCTCTCCAAAACCGGGCCTTTGGCATTTGGAATAAGGAGGCCTGAAGAAGCCACAGCATGACCAAGCAGTTCTTGAGTTGTCGTGTTGGAGGACAACACACTGTGAAGAGAAGTATCATCAGATTGAGAAGCAAAGGTACCAGCCTCATCCGGCGAGAAGAGCTCTTCATTCACATCAGTGATCGCAATGGAAACTGTCTCTGATACGCTGCCTGAAGGACTACAAAACAAAACAAATAATGATAAGGAGACAAAGGGAGAGAGCAACCGTAGGGGAGAGAGAGAAAAACAAAGACAGGCAGAGGCAAAGGCAAGAGAGAAACAACTGTAGAAACCACCAGACAGAGTGAGACAGGGACAAAGTGACTGAGACAGTGAGTGCCCACACAGGAGGTGGCGGAAACAACAGTGGCAGCAAGATGCGGGAAAGGACACAGAGGAAGCGGAGGGAAATGAAAGATTAGACCACAGATGAGATGAAGGGGATGCAGGAACGAGAGTGGGGGGTGGGGAGAGATTGAGGGGAGAGGGAGTGGGGGGAGAGTGTGATGGTGGAGAGGGGGGGGTTAAGGAGTGGGAGGGTTAGGGAGCGGGGGTAGAGAGTGGGGGGTAGAGAGTAGGGGGGTAGAGAGTGGGGGGTAGAGAGTTGGGGGAGCACAGAGATTGTTGGGGGGGTTAGAGAGATTGATAGAGAGAGGGAAGAGTGGAGAGAAGTGAGTAAATGACAGAAGGTAAGCTGGAGAGGTAAAGAAATGGAGACTGAGAACCTTGTTCAGCCTATGCTGGGACATTGGGTAGAGCCTGTGAGATGAAAAAGAATTCTTCTAATCTCACATTATCAAACTAACAGGTGATTCTGGATTAAAATATGTTTTAGCACTGAGATCATGAGGCTGGCCATATGGCCTCAAATTCTGCAATAATTCCAGAACTGAATGGGGAGGGAGGGAGGGAGAGAGAGAAATAGAGTTAACATTTCATGTCACAAACTTTGAAAGATCATTAATTCTGCTTCTTTCTCCATGGATGCTGCCTGACCTGCTGCCTATTTTCAGTTTTATTTATGAGTTCTGATGATGACAACAGCTTAGGCTGTCAGGTACCGAATGTTCAGCTTCACTAAAAATGTCCCAGCAAAGGCCTAATGATGAGGAGAACAAGGAATAAGGTGAATTTGAACACTTACCTGTGCTGTGATTCAAGTGTGTCCGTGTACTCGTGGTAGTCGTGTAACAAGGATGATAACTGCGTATCTGAGGTCGCACTTTCTACATCCTCATCACGCAGCGTGCACTGTTTCAGCGCTGACTCATGGCTGCGTAACCTCTCCAGCAGGTTCTACAAAAGGATCGTGTATTAGTCTGAAGGATTCAGACGGAGCAGGCAGTTTAGAATTATTCAGTATTTTCTTGCTGTGTTATTTTAGTCGATGAGGAAGTCATGGGTATTCATGTATGTTTGAATGACAACTTAACTTGAGCCTGAACGTCAGGGCGAAATGGTTCAATCCGTTTGCCTGCCATTTCATATAGGCAGAACATCAGCGTGTACTCAGATGACCAATTTGAATGCCTTAGTCATCTGTAGTTTGATATGTTATGAATAGCACAGTGACACAGTGGGTAGCGATGCTCTCTCACACCTCCAGAGAACTTGGTTTGATCCTGATTTCTGGTGCTTTCTTTTTGCAGAGCTTACCCATGCTCTTGGTGACCACGTGGGCCTCCCTCAGGTACGCTCTGCAGATAGCAGTGGACCTCCGGAAGTCTCTGGTCTACAGGGTTGCGAGACTGCATCAATGGAGGCATTGGAAGAGACGGTATGCCAGGTCCTGAAAGATCAGGGAACTCAGGCCTTTGGAGCACCAGCACAATGTCAGGCATTATCATTTTGAGCAACACAAATAAAATGCTGGAGGAATTCGGCAACTCAGGCAGAAAGTATGGATGGGAATCAGCAGTCAATGTTTTGGTCTTCTGCCTCCTTCCTTTCCAGTTCTGGTAAAGGGGCTGAGCCCAAATGTCGACCGTTTATTCCCCACCATAGATGCTGATTGAGTTGCTGAGTACCTCCAGTATTTTGTGTGTGTTGTTCAAGGTTTCCAGCGTCTGCAGAATCTCTTGTGATTCTAATTTTAGGGCAGTTTGAGGGGCCAAGTGGCTGACTCCTCCTCCTTCCTGTGTCTTGTGCTCCAGTTTCCCCCCGCAACCAGTTAATTGGCTTTAGTATAGCTGGGTGCATAGGAGGATTAGAGTTGGGGGGGGAGTGGGGGTGGAATTTGATGACCATGTAATTATACAAGGGGAAAACTCTGATAATCCGCTAGGCAGCAATTCAAAATTCCCAACTATTCAGCATCTGGCTCACCAGCTAATGTTTTCCCACTCCCAAGTTCCATACTCCTGCCCACTCACCACGGCCCCTGTTTTCACACTTCATCTCCTGTCACCAGGATCCCAATTCAAACTCTGCGTTTACTCTCACCACAGCCTTGGTTCCCCCCACTTCATTTCCACTTATTAATGCTCCAGTTCCCATTCTGCCTTCTCTTGGCTCAGTTCACAGCCCCATTCTTACCAAAGCCTTATGTGGTTCCTTTAAACCTCGCTGGAAATTGAATATAATGCTGCATCGCACTGAAGAAAATTGAATTTAAAATCTGTTGGAGTAGTAATAGAAATAACACGCTGGAAAATCTGCCATTCTAGCACATTCAAGGACCTGAGCCTGCTGAGTTATTGAAATTTTATTGCAATAGATTACAGGGAAATAAGTGGGTGAACGGGATTGATGGGAGTCAGAACAGAGTTGATGGACTGAATGGCTCCTTCTATGTTGTAAGGAAACTATGGAAATAATGAATTAAATGATGAGAAATTCATCTATAAACTTATACCCAATTAATTATGTCCCACCAATTGCCCATTACCTGAGCATTATACACGGCTTCAATCCACATTCTAGACTGATTGGTCACACTGGCCTGGAAGGTGAAGGCACCAACTGCAATGTGAAACTCATTCAGGTAAATCAACAGGAAGGAACCTGGAAACAGACAGGTATCACAAAAACTTGAAAACAAACAGCCAGATGTGTACAGTTGTGTACCGCACAGCAACAACATAGTATAGCACATGAATGCACCTAAAATCCACATTCACACAGGTTCCACTTATAACTTCTTAACCTGTAATAATTTAACCTCTTAACTCATAATTTACTTGAGAGTCAAGTCCCATTGGGGACAGAGTTACCAATAAACTTGCTGTTTCACTCGAAGCCTCAAACACTCTCTGATACATAGGAATTTGAATGCTTGATTTAAATATTGCTGTTACTTTCCTCTTTCTCACTATATCGCTCAGAAGCTTACTCTCAACATGGTCTTCCCTCACTTCCCAATATCATCTCTGGTCCTTTGTCCAAAATTGCTTCAGTTACAAAATTTAATTGAAGGTTATACTATTCAAAATGCACCAAACCCGGAATAAAGGACAATTTTGATTTGACGAAACTGAAACTAACCAGGGTCTCTCAACTCCTTGCAGACAATTTTGTCCAAGAACAACGGCTGCCGAATCACCTTGGTTTTCTCCATCTTCTTCACAGGTTTGGTGATGAGGAAAATATCAGTAAACAGGAAACAGTAAACATCCATCTGTGAGAGGAAATGTATGTGGGATCATCATAATAAATAAGCCTGTTCAGCAGGACCCACAACAATTCATCAAGGCAAGTACAGCATGAAGCAATGCAGCCCACCAACCAAGAACCTGCTCTCTAAGGAACATAAAAATAGTTAATCATAAACTCAAACTAAGGCATCAGAAGCTGAGAACTCAAGACTGAACATTGCGAGATACAAAAGTTGAAACAATGAGATATCCGGAGACAGAAACTGAGAAACCCAAGGATATGACACAAACTAACCTGGTGAGAGGACACCATGAAATAAAGAGACAGGACACCAAAAAACCCAGAGAGTGTACAATGAGAAACCATAAACCACCATTCACAGAGTTAAAAGACTAAAACCGTGAAAATGGAGAATGGACGTGAAAGCACAGAGGAACATCTGGAGAAATTTCTGAAACGCCCGTTCGCTGCTGTCGTTACTGTGTGGTCAGGAATCTTTCGGAGGGTAGGCCTCAAAATCCCCGGTCTTGCCTGCTTTTGGCGACCGAGAAGGAGGTCGAATCGTTCAGACAGAAATGGCGCTCAGTACTCGGTGTCGGAGAGCTGATCAGAGCTCGAAGTTTTCGGATGACTCAGAGACGGATTGTGGTCGGCATGGCAGGGAGAGTTTTTCTTCCTTCTCCCGTCTGCATGAGATGTGGGACATTTGAGAAACTTTGAACTTTACTGCGCTCATGGACTTCTTCATCAAGTTATGGTATTGTTACACTGTTTGTAACTATATGTTATAATTATGTGGTTTTGTCAGTTTTTTCAGTCTTGGTCTGTCCTGTGTTTTGCGGTATCACACCAGAGGAAATAATGTATCATTTCTTAATGCATGCATTATTAAATGACAATAAAAGAGGACTACGTGTCTTCATAATCCTAATCATAAAGAACCCAATAACTGCACACAGAAAGTCAAGAGCTGGAAAGACTGGACAATGAGAAACATAAAGATCTCCTGCCCCTAAAACACTAAACGATGGAAGACAGAAGCTCGTCATGCAAACAGAATCTCTCAAGTGCTTTCAGGCACTCAGTAACATTGGAATGTACGAGTGGCCAACAGGAGATGGACCAGAAGCCATTGAAGACAAGTCCTGATCTGTGAGTCAGACTTAATTCCTTCAGAAATCATAGATTTCCTTGTCTTTCAGTCAATCTCACCTTGCTGTCCTTCCCTTCTCTCATTTTCAAATTTCCCTCGAGCAGCAATTGCCTTGTTTCATCAGGCGACGTCCCGAGCATTGGAGCTGTTAAATCCAAGCGGCAGAATTCCTTCAGAACCTATAGCAGCAAAAGTACCTGTTAAAACCTGGAAGACTCACAGGGACTGGTGTACTTTATCACTGGGTCTCTGGAGGCCCTGTGCTTGCCCTCCTCTTGGCTTTTCTTCAAAGCCAGCAGTATTCGCACAAAAGTGGTTGTGACTCCGCGTTCAAAAGAAATTATTTGTATAACTACACACTGTTCCTCTAACTTACACTCTAAGGAATAAGTGTCACCTTTAACCTCCCTGTCAAATCACAGCATCAGTATTTAGACTTGTTTTCAGATTACAGAGCCATTTTGAATGCCTTATAATGTTGCATTCTCCCTCAAAATCGAGCACAGCCTTCAATTTCAAGCCTTTACAAATCTTATCTTATACTTTGGTTCTCAAATGACAACTTTTACAAATGATATTGTCATGGAACATTTATGAAAATATCTATATTTGCATATGACACCGAATGGATGCAGTCCCAATAACACTTATTGTAATGCTATTAGTATACTTGGAAAAGGCACCATTTGTTTTGGTACACTGACAGAAATTTCACAGGAAACAATAAATGAAATTGCATGGAATGAAAAGCAGAGCGGAGGTAATAGAGTAGTAATGACATTGACCAGAAAAACAAACACCAAGACCGTATATGGTTGACCCTTGACTGGCTTATAAAGAATAAATACTAACTATGCATGGCAAGTAATTCAGCATTTCAATTTTGCTGTGCTTCATTATATCTCAGGCGTTGTTCCTCACATATTTTCACTTGTAAAACCGTACTTTCTTCCCATTCAAGAAAACCTTACTTTTTATTATCCTCTTATTCCTCTTCTCACACTTTGTTCCTCAAGATCGTTTGCTCTTTGTCTCATTCCTTCTTCTCAGACTTACCCATTCCCTCTTTCCTTTCCACTCACCTACTCTCCTAGTTCTCTCCCTCACAATTCCTCTCTCCTCCCTTCCTCACTCTCCCTCCTACTCCCTCTTCTTTCCACTTCTTCTCATTCCATTTACCTCCTTTGTACTCCCATTCCCTCTCCAGTTCTGCCTCTTCCTCAGCCCTTCAGGATTTTCCTCCATGTTTCTTGCACTCCATCATTCTTTGACTAACTCATCTCCTTCACACTTACTTTCTTTCCCCTTTAAGCTCTCTTCCTGCATCCTCTTCAATTTCTCTCACCCCCTTCCTTCAACCTCCCAACCTCCCTTCTTTTCCTCACACTCACTCTGCCTTCTTCACAGCTCTCCCTCAGGCTCTCTCTTCCTGTGTCCCTCGCCCATTTACTGCCCTGTGTCTGTGTCATCGTTTTTCCTGATGGTTCAGTCCCTCTTTTACCTTCTCCACTTCATCTGAGCTTCCATCCACCACCTCGTAGGAATCGATGCGACTGATGATCTCTGCCAGTCGTTGCTGCTCCTGTCTTTGGCGCATTCGGGAATTCACATGTGCGATAAAACTCTCCACAGAACTAATCTGGAGATTAAAAATTTAGGACAGAGGAGAGACCTCGTCAAAACACATTCCTCAGAACTAAAGCACTGGAATCAGAAAGATTAAAGTAGTCAAATAGATGTACAACATGGGCTCTTGGAGTAAAATAGGAACCCATATGTGATAAGAAGAGGTCAAATGTAAACTTTGGGAGAGTAAATGTAAGAGGAAGGTATTTAGTAAGTGGAAGGACCTTTAGAAACACTGCTGTACAGAGGGATCCACAAGTCCGTAACTCCCTGAAAGGAGTGACACAAGTAGATTGCTTGGTAAAGAAGGCGTACAGCATACTAGCCTTCATCAGTCAGGGTGTTTGGTATTGAAGTAGGGAAGTCATGTGCAGCGGTATAAACCTTTGGTTTGGCCACATCTGGAATATTGCATGTAATCCTGATCACTGCATTACAGGAAGGATGTGGAGGCTCTGGAGAGGGTTCAGAAGAGGTTCACCAGAATGCTGCCTGCATGAGAGAGTACGTGTAAATAAGGAGAGGTTGGGAAAACTTGGATTGTTTTCTGTAGTGTTGGAAGCTGAGGGAGTGACCTGATAGAAGTATATATAATTATGATGAGCATAGATAAGGCAGTCAGAGTCTTTTCCCAGGGTGGAAAAGTTAAATACTAGAGCAATTCAGACTGGAAATGACCCTGTCCTTAACTGGTTCTGTGACACATCGCTCAAGCAAATTGATAAACTCCACTTCCTATTTATTTTGCAAACTTGACTTGCATCAAGAAAAAAAGTTCTTCCCTTTGCTAGTGTAGTTAGCCAGTAGAGTGGGAGGGCAGGATATACTGTATACAATTTTACTTCTTGTCTTGAGTGAGTGACTGAATGTCTGAGGCCCCATCTTGTCTTACATTCATATAAACTACACATCCAGCTTTAACAAACCAAAATCACAAGGTTATTCCACGTTGATGCAGTTATATTATCTGTCATTATTAGGGCTACCTCCCACCTTTCCTCTTCAAGTTTTCCCCTTTTATCTGTCTTTTCCAGATTTAATATTATTCGGTCCCGATCTTTGTCCAATGGATATTAAATCAAACCATTTCTCTCTATTTGTGACAATAATTCATCTCACTGAGCAAAGGTATTTTAATTCTAATCTTTAACTATCACTCCAAGTTTTGGTCCTATTGTCACATTAAACTCTATAAAAAGTTTTTCACTGTCCAAATTACTGTTTTGAAGTATGACAGACTTTCCTTTTTGAATTTATAACCTTCTCCACACCTTAACACTCACATTTTTAGTTGTTTTTTTTAAACAGTCATTTGTGAACCAAGGTGACTCTGGTTTGTGAATTTTTTTGAAGTGATTGTTTAGGTCGATGTGGGGCCACTTTATGAATAGGTCTGGCAGATGAGTAACTGGTGAGCTGATGCACTTCCTTCATGATTAACACTGCGATTCTATCTACATCTGACACACAAACTCAAGGTTCTCAATCCTGTTCCAAACACCCCTTCTCCAGTTTGAGCAGTCATGAACCAGGGATTCTCAGATGTCAGTGCAAATATCACATTTTTCCAAAGAAACCTAGAACACATCTTTGGAACTTTCCCTTTGTGTACCAGATAATCTCTTCCTATAAAAGATTTTGGAATAGAGATACTGTTTTAAGAGTCTCCTGGGCATGTAAACAATATTCTGCAGAGGTGACTTAGTATAATTAGGGGCTTCATGCCAAGGATCTTGGCCTGGGAGAGAACACAGATAATAATTTCCCTATTCTTTCTGTGAATTTGGTGGATTTTGCCAAGAAAGCTTAGTGGTTTCCTTCCGGAATCTTCGGATGTTTGCATAGTCCATGAGTGGCTCCTGTAACTTAATTTATCAGTACACTGGTAGCAGCCTGTCTTAAACAGTGCTCATCCCAACAGAGAAACTTTGCTTTTTCCCAGTAATAGCCTCAAATCACCTTGAATTGAAGTTTGAAATGTTTGCCATGACCCAAAACATAACCGTAACCAAAGTGTACGTACCATACTAACAATGGCCTCCCTGGCACAAGCATCATCTGTTTTCTTCAGGATTGATTTGAGGAGCAGAGGATACTTGGTGAGTCGCTGATGCGGTTTGACCAGCATGTCACTGAGTTTCAGCCGGTTACACTGCTGGTGCATCTCTGCCCACTGTCGATAGACACAGACAGCAATTATTCAGGGATAGCACAGTACTGTATTTCTCCTGAACCCATTGTCACTCTCGGTCTTCTGCCACTGTCTTGTTCTCTCTCTCTGTCCTTTTCATTCTCTACCTTTTCTAATACCACAGAGCCACGGTAAATCAAGCTCCACAGAACTCTTTCCACTCTGGGCTCCCAGATCGTTCTTGGGAACTTTAGCTTCGAGCTGGCTCTGTGACCTTTCAGAAAGCAGGCTCCTGCTTGGCAATACTGCTGCAAATCTGGTTATGCACGGTTTTGGTTCTTGCGGAGGGGAGGGAGGATGATGTTCAAAGTTCTTAGAAAATTACTATTTCATAAAAGAGTTAATGTCTGTTTGGAAACAATACATATAAAATTTAGGTATCAGCTCCTTATACATGCATTGTAAAATAATTCCAATCAAGAAATGTGAACCATTTTTCAAATAAAAACCTGTTTACTCACACTTTCTGCAATACCTTCAAGTTAGATATTTTTCACAAAAATATTTAAGTAATTTCCCTTACATATTGGAGGCTGACCTGTTAGATACTATTATGAGTATGAATCCTTTGATTAAGGGTTCTATTGGAAGAATTTATAATTTATTATTACAATGGGATAAGCGTCCTTTATCTAAGATTAAACAGGATTGGGAAAAGGAACTTAATTTGACTTTTATGACGGAGGATTGGATGCGGATATTGAAGTTTGTTAACTCTTCCTCAATTTGTGCTAGCCATTCATTGATTCAATTTAAAATTGTACATCGTTATCACTTGACAAAGGAGAGACTTTCTAAAATCTTTCCTAATGTTGATAGTCATTGTGATAGATGTAAAACTGAGATAGCTACACTGACACATATGTTTTGGTCTTGTTCTATATTGGAACAGTTCTGGAAGTCGGTTTTCTCAACAATTTCTAAAGCACTTAAAATTAATTTACAACTTAATAAATTAACTGTGCTTTTTGGAATAGTTCCTCAAAATATTCATGGTATTTCTGTGTCTGACCAACATGTTATTGCATTTGTTACATTGATAGCTAGGAGGGCCATTTTGTTGAAGTGGAAGGATACATGAGCTCCCACTTTGTCACAATGGTTCTCTCAAGTGATGCTATGTCTTAGTTTGGAGAAAATTAGAAGTTGAACCTTTGAACCTATGTTTGATTTTGAGAAAAGATGGGGCTCATTTGCTCGTTATTATCATTTGAGTTAATCGATATAATTTTTCCACGATCTAATTGTAAAATTTTAGTATATTTTCTTTTCTTGCTAGCGGTTTGATGTTTATTTTTAGAAGCTTTTTGTACGACGCATGGCTCCGGGGTTGTACACCTAATGGGTTCTCTTTTTTTCTCTCACTTTTCTGCTGAGTAGGTTTTTTTGTTGTTATCACAAAATTTTGTTTTCAATCTTTAAGATGATGGTTTTGTTTTGAGGCATTGTAAGTGTTGTTACTTCGATGTACTCATGTTATTTTTCCTATATATATATATATATACAATAAAAAGATTTGAAAAGAAAAGAAAGAAAGAAAAACGTCTGTTTTTTATAGAAGTTGCGCTTTTAAATAAATGGCTGTTAAATATCTTGTTATAGACATGTTATAAGACCATGAGATACAGGAGCAGGAACAGGCCATTCAACCCATCAAGTCTGCACTGTAACTCCATCATGTCACTCAAACCCATTCTCTAGCCTTCTCCCTGTAACCTTTGACACCCTAATTAATCAAGACCTTACCAACCTCTGCCTTAAATATATCCAATGACTTTGTCTGCACAGATTCAGTACCTCTGGCTAAAGACATTTTTGCTCATCTCTGTTCTAAATTGATGCCCCTTTATTCTGAGGCTGTGCCCTCTGGTCCCAGACTCCCCCACTACAGGAAACATTCTCTCCACTTTATCTCGGCCTTTCAATATTAAGTAGGTTTCAATGGGATTCCCCCTCCCATTCTTTCAAATGACAGCATTTGCCTTCTTTGTCACTGACTCAACCTTCAGTTAATCTTTAGAAAATCCTGCATGGAGACACCCCAGTCCCTTTGCACCTCAGATATTTGAATTTTCTCCCCGTTTAGAAAGTAGACCACACTTTCTTCCTTCTATGAAAGTATATGACCATGTACTTCCCAAAACTATGTTCCTTCTGCCACATCTTTGCCGATCCTCCCGAGCTAGCTCAGTCCTTCGCACCCTGCTCAATATTACCTGCCCCTCCACCTATCTTTGTATCGCCCACAAACCTGGCCACAAAACAATCAATTCTTTCATTAAAACATTGACATATAATGTGAAAAGGATCAGTCCCAGCACCGACCCCTGTGGAACACCACTAGTCACTGGTAGCCAATCAGAAAAGGCCCTCTTCATTCCAACTCTTTGCTTCTTGTCAGTCAGCCAATCTTCTACCCATGCTAGTGACTTTCCTATAATACCATGGGCTCTTATTTTGTTAGGTAACCTTATAGTCATAGTCATACTTTACTGATCCCGAGGGAAATTGGTTTTCCTTACAGCTGCACCATAAATAATTAAGTAATAATAAACCCATAAATAATTAAATAGTAATATGTAAATTATGCCAGGGAATAAGTCCAGGACCAGCCTACTGGCTCAGGGTGTCTGACCCTCCAAGGGAAGAGTTGTAAAGTTTGATGGCCACAGGCAAGAATGACTTCCTATGATGCTCAGTGTTGCATCTCGGTGGAATGAGTCTCTGGCTGAATGTACTCCTGTGCCCAACAAGTCCATCTTGTAGTGGATGGGAGACATTGTCCAAGATGGCATGCAACTTAGACAGCATCCTCTTTTCAGACACCACCGTGAGAGAGTCCAGTTCCATCCCCACAACATCACTGGCCTTACGAATGGTAGTCCTGACGAAGGGTCTCGGCCTGAAACGCCGACTGCACCTCTTCCTAGATTTGCTGCCTGGTCTGCTGCGTTCACCAGCAACTTTTATGTGTGTTGCTTGAATTTCCAGCATCTGCAGAATTCCTGTTGTTTACGAATGAGTTTGTTGATTCTGTTGGTGTCTGCTACCCTCAGCCTGCTGCCCCAGCACACAACAGCAAACATGATAGCACTGGCCACCACAGACTTGTAGAACATCCTCAGCATCGTCCGACAGATGTCAAAGGACCTCAGTCTCCTCAGGAAATAGAGAGGCACCTTATGTGTGGCACCTTGTCAAAGGCCTTCTGAAAATCCAAGTAAACAACATCTACTAACTCTCCTTTGTCTATTTATTTCCTCAAAGAATTCCAACAGATTTGTCAGGCAAGATTTCTCCTGACAGAAACCACGCTGACTTTGGCCTATTTTATCATGTGCCTCCAATTACTCTGAAAACTTACCCTTAATAATAGACTCCAACATATTTCCAACCACTTAAGTCAGGCTAACTGGACTATAATTTCCTTTCTTCTGCCTCTTTTCCATCTTAAAGAGTGGAGTGACATTTGCGATTGCCAGTCCTCCATAATCATTCCAGAATCTAGTGACTCTTGAAAGATCATTACTAATGCCTCCGCAATCTCTTCAGCTACCTGTTTCATAACCCTGGGGTGTAGTCCATCTGGTCAAAATGACTTGTCTACCTTCAGACATCTCAGTTTCCCAAGCACCTTCTCCTTAGTAATAGCAACGACGCTCAGCTCTGACCCTTACACACTTGCATTTCTGGCACTCTGCCAGTGTCTTCCACAGTGAAGACTGATGCAAAATATTATTCAGTTCATCCACTATTTCTTTGTGCCCCATTACTACCACTCCAGTGTCATTTTTCAATGGTCCAATGTCCACTCTCACCTCTCTTACTTTTTATATATTATAAACGGAAAAACTTTTTATATCCTCTTATATTATTGGCTAGCCGACCTTCATATTTCATCTTTTCTCTCTTTATGGTTACTTTTGGTGTTGATTTTGAAAGCTTTCCATTCCACTAACTTCCCAGTAATTTTTGTTATATTATATGCTCTCTCTTGCTTTTATGCTGTCTTTGACTTCTCTTGTCAGTCATGGTTGCCTCATTCTCTCTTTGAAATATTTCTTCGTGCGTGGGATGTATCCATACTGTACCTTCCAAATTGTTCCCAGAAACTCCAGCCATTGCTGTTCTGCTGTCATCCCTGCTAATGTCCCCTTCCAATCAACTTTGGCCAGCTCCTCTCCCATGCCTCTGAAATTCCCTTGGACTCCACTGTAATACTGATACATCCAATTTTAACTTCTCCTTTTCATACTGCAGGGTGAATTCTATCATACTCTGATTATTGCCTCCCAAGGGTTCTCGTACTTCAAGCTCCCAATCAGATCTGGGTCACTACATCATACCTAATACAGAGTTGCCATTCCTCTAGTGGGCTCAACCATAAGCTGCTCTAAAAAGCCATCTCATAGGCATTATCCAAATTCCCCCTCTTGGGATCCAGCACCAAACGTAATTATACTTGGTTATGGAGAGGGTGTGGAGGAGGTTCACCAGGATGCTGTCTGGAGTAGAGAACACGTGCTATGAGGAGACAGTCTTGACAAAGTTTAGAGAATGATGTAAGGCATAGATATAATAGACCGCCAGGACCTTTCTGCCCCCAACTTCCCCGGTCAACACTAAAAGGCACGGATCTGAGGCGGGGGGACGGGTGGAAGTTCACAGGATATGTGCAGGGAAGGTGGCTGGAATGCAACTCCATGGGTAATGGTGTTGGAATATATGATAGAGGAATTTAAGAAGCTCTTACAAAGATACATGAATATGTAAACAACGAAGTGATAAGGACCACATGCGTACGGAAAGGATTAAGTGCCATTAGCTTAATTAGCTTGGCACCACACTGTGGACTGAAGTATTGATGTGTAGTACAGCTTCATGTCAGAACTTCAACAGGAAAGTTGGGAAAGAAACATATATCCAAGGCTTGTGGGGGTGGGAGGTGCGGAATAAAGCGAGCAGGACATATGGGAGCTCCAACAACTTTCAGTAGCAGCTTTAATACAGCAAAAATATTCCAAGGTGGTTCACAAGAACATTATCAAACATAATAAAATGTTGACTAAATGGATATCAGAACAGATGACCAAAGGCCAGGAAAGGGGGACAATTAAAGGACAACCGAGGAAAAGGTTGAGGGCAAAAATTCCAGAGTTCATGACCAGTAGAGGTGGATCAAGGATGACTAGGAGGCAAAATTGTAAGCTCACAGAGAGTCCTAAGACTGAAAGGGGTTACAGATACAGGAAGGGGTAAGACTCAGAAGGATTTGACAACAAGACTGCGAATTTTCTTATCAAGTTATCTGGAAAGGAACAGAGCTGAGAAGTTTGCAGTGCAGTATCAGTTACAATTCCCTATCTGTGCAAGACATCAGAAAGCATTTTTTTGTGTTTAGGTTCTGTATTTAGCAGCATGCAAGAGCAAATTGGCTGATGCAGCTATATGATGCATCACAATGGAAACAAGTTTCATTGGCAACTATGGCTAAACTTACTTCCTGCATATATATTCATATATTTATGTACTTATACACACACATACATATACACATACACGTGCAACAAACAGTGTGAGTACAAAAGAAAATAAATAATTAATAAATAAGCAATAAGTATCTAAAACATGAGGTGAAGAGTCCTTGAAAGTAAGTCAAGGTTGTGGGAACATATCAACGATGGGACAAGTGAAGTTGAGTGAAGTTATTCCCTTTGGTTCAAAAGCCTGATGGGTGATGGTTATTAACTATTCTTGAACCTGGTGGTGTGAGTCCTGTCTCTCCTGTACCTTCTTCCTGATGGCAGCAGCAAGAAGAGAGCATGTCTTGTGTGGTGGGCGTCCCTGATGATGGATACTGCTTTCCTACAACAGTGTTTGTAGATGTCCTCACTGGTGGGGAGGACTTTACTTGTGATGGACTGGGCCCTATCCACTGCCACTGGATTCCACTGTAGAATTTTCTGTTCAAGGCCATTGGTGTTTCCATACCTGTCTGTGATGCAGCCATCTATATACTTTCCACTACACCTCTATAGAAGTCTGTCGAAGTCTTAGATGTCATGCCCAATCTCTGCAAGCTCCTAAGGAAGCAGAGGGCAGCCATGTTTTCCTCCTAATTGCAGTTACGTGCTGGGGCTAGGACAGATCCTCCAAAATAATAACGCAGGAGTTTAAAGTTGTTGACCCTCTCTGATCCTCCAGTGAGGACTGGTTCATTCATGGACCTCTGGTGTCCGTTTCCTGAAGTCAATAATCAGCTTTTTGGTCTTGTGGGCATTGAATGAGGAGCTGTTGTTATGGCAACACTCAGCCAGATTTTCAATCTCCCTCCTATGCGTAGATTCTTCACCACCTTTGATCCAGCCTACAACAGTGGTGTCATCAGCAAACTTGAATATGGCACTGGAGCTGTGCTTAGCCACATAGTCAATAGTGTAAAGTGAGTAGAGCGGGGGTTAAGCACACAGCCTTTTAGCGCACCTGTGCTGATGAAGATCATAGAGGAGAAGTTGTCGTCAATCCGAACTGAATGGGGTCTGCAAGTGAGGAAATCAAGGATCCAATTGCACTAGGAGGTATTGAGGCCAAGGTCTTTGAGCTTATTAATTAGGCTTGAAGGCATGACGGCATTGAATCCTGAGCTGTAGTTGATCAAGAGCATCCTGATGCATGTATCCTTGCTATCCAGACTGTATGAAAAGGCAATAAGATGGCATCTGCTCTGGACCTGTTGCTCCGAGAGGCAAATTGGAGCAAATCTAAGTCGCTTCTCAGGCAGGAGTTGATATGATTCATCACCAACCTCTCAAAGTACTTCATCATTGTTTATGTAAGTGCTGCTGAGTGATAGTCATTGAGACAGGTCACCACACTCTCCTTAGGCACTGGTATACTTGGAGCAGGTGGTACCACACACTGCCCAAGTGAGAGGTTAAAGACCTCAGTGAACACTCCAGCCAGTTGATCAGCGCAGGTCTTTAGTATTTGGCCAGGTTCCCAACTACGCTGGATGCTTTTGTGGGTGCACCCTCCTGAAAGCTGCTTGCACATCCTCAGAGACTAAAATCATTGGAAATGTGGGAGTTCGTGATGATTGTTCCACGTTTTGAAAGTCAAAGCGAGCACAGTAGGCATTTAGCCATCTGGAAGCAAAGCCCTGGTTTTGCCTATTCCATCAGATTTCAATTCATAAGAGGTGACAATTTGCAAGCCCTGCACAAATGTCGAACACCGTTTGTTGATTCAAGTTTAGTCTGGAATTGCCACTTCGCCCATGAGATGGCTTTCCGGAAGTTGCACCTGCACCTCTTGTAATTTTCTTGGTCAACAGACTTGAACACCTCTGTTCTGGCCCTCAGCTGACTGCGGATCTCATGATTGATCCAGGGCTTCTGGTTGAGGACGACTCTGAAATGATTTTGTGGGGCCACGCTCGTCTACAACTGTTTAAATAAACATGGTAACCATGGTAACCATGGTATTCTTTCAGATCCACAGTCTGTGAACGGTTCTGGTGTGTGTGTGTGTTTGTGTGTGTGCGTGTCTGTGTGTCAGTGTGTGTGTGTGTATATATATATGGGTGTGTGTGTGTGTCCATGTGTGTGTGTGTGTCAGTGTGTGTGTGTGTATATATATGGGTGTGTCTGTGTGTCAGAGTGTATGTGTGTGTGTATATGTGGGTGTGTGTGTGTGTGTTTGTGTGTGTGTGTGTCTGTGTGTCAGTGTGTGTCTGTATATATGGGTGTGTGTGTTGCACATATTTTAATATAAAATGGCCCAATGGATTACAAAATGACAGGCTTGTGGTTAGGTACAATAAAAAGTTTCAGATTAAACACTGAGCCAAAAAATCACCTTGTTTCAAAATACTATGCAAATATCAACCAACACTGCCCCCCCCCCATGCTTATTATTCTGCATTAGATAATATCTAGGAATGACAATAATATTATCCCCATGTTAAATATAAGAAAGTATACTCCATGAGCTACACACAGGTGGCTTCCAAATGGTGTAAACCATAAATAACAAAAGAATATGGAAACATCACTATCTTTGTACAAGCAGAAAGCTGCAATATACACACTGTCATTTCCACTGAGGCACAAGGTGCAAAAATTTACTCAAGGCAAAATAATGGGACAGGAGAATATTTGTGGTTTTAATACATTCTTAGGCTGCGAGCTTTACAGCAAAGCCACTATTTTGTAAATCATTGCTATTACTACTAGAATATGGGGCCTCCTTCCAAAAGATTTCTCTCACATCCTGTTGCTCCCTGAATCCTAACTGCAGCTACTATGATTTCTCACCCTTACTTAGTCGAGATAGCCGTGATTTACAAAGGTCTTCCCCAAAGAGAACATCTTTGCACTGCATTCTCTGAAGCCTAAATGGAAGAGGTTCCAGTGAAGAAAGTTTGGGAGAAGAGACCAGAGACTGGGGGAGCAAAGAGCAGAGTGGTGGCCTATAGGTAGAAGTGATATAAGTGGGGGTTACTGAAAGGGTTTCCTGCATGACAGCATCATAAAGTTGTCATGTGGGTAGAGGCAGAACAAAACCCACCCAGAAGATGAAGGTTCTTTCTTCTTTACCAATAGCTCATAGTCCATTTTGTCATTTTGAGAAGATGGCCTCCCCATATTGTGGCGACCACAATAGAAACCCGTGTCAGGATAGTACAATGATTTCCATAATCCCCAGTGGGTCAGCAACACATGTCCAACTCAGCTGTGTTCACAGTCCCTGTGCATTCACTATTTTGCATAACTGAGGACCTCAGGGACCTGGGCAAACCTCGCAAGCCTGCGAGGAAGCTCCGGTTTGTCGCATAGATTAGAGATGGACGGGCACTGACCGTTACATAGGTCCTGAAGAGTTCGTTGTCGCGGAGATGGCTTCTCATGTATTCCATGCAGCCCTCCTCCTCCATGCAGTACTGAACATATGGCTTAAAACGCTCTCCAAACTGTGACAGATAACAAGAAATACAGACTTTTGAGTTTGAGCAGTGATAGAACTAGCAGCTCATTAAGAACTGAAACAATACAGAGGAAGTTCCATTAGTTTTTGGCAATGGAAAATTAGCTTCAAATTTGCTTGTGATGCCAGAATTTGAAGGCTAAAGCTAACTGAACACCACTTGGTAAACTAGCAATCCACAGCCTCTGGGATTTTGCAACCGGCCGCTCAGAGGATGGGTCTGCACAATTTTGAAAACCCACATCATTGTTCTCTTCAACTTAGCTTCTTATCCAGTTGACTCTGCACCTCTACTAATCAGAGCCGTGGTACTGGCATTCACATTAAGATTGTGACTGGCTTCTTCTTGAGATCTCTACCACCATAGAAACCATCCTCTAGGCAATTTGATTCACTCCATGCAATATCACAAAATGGCTGAGAACAAAGGACACTATAAAGGCTACAGGAACATTCAACATCCCAGCTGTAGTACTGACGACTGCTTTGCAGAATTAGCTGTGCATCTAAACGAGCAGTTCTAACACTGGCATTTACCTAGCAATGTAAAAATTGCCCAGATAAATCCATTAAAGCTAATTTCTGCCAGATCAGTCCACTCTCAATCAGAAACAACGTGATGAAAGCTGTTATTGACAGTGGCATTAAGTGGTATACACTCACCAATAATCTACTCTCTAGCATTTAAGATTGGACTTTACTAATGCTATTCCACTCCAGATCTCCATCACAGCTTTGGTCCAGACATGAACCAATGTCCTGTCCTGATCTGGAGAAAGCCATCATGAGAGCACAAAGGCAAATTCCATATGAAATTAGAGACAGTTGTGGCAGGTTTTGCGTGCTATTACTTCCAATATGTCGAAACGTTTTAGAATAAATGAGAGTGCTGCTTCACTCTCCAATGAGCTCATTGCTTTTTATGCATGCTTTGAAAGGGAGACTAACCCTACACCCGTGCATATCCCCACAGCACGTAGCAACTCTGTGATCTCTTTCTCAGAGGCCAATGTCAGAAAATCCTTCAAGAAAGTGAACACTCACAATATGTCAGGACTCAATCGTGTACTGAGCCGGATGCTGAAAACCTGTGCTGACCAACTGGCTGGACATTTTCAATGATTCATTGCTGTGTATGTGGTTGCCACCTGCTTCAAAAGGACAACAATCATGCCGGTGCCCGAGAAGAACAGAATGAGCTGCCTAAATGACTATTGACACGTAGCACTCACATCGACACATAGTGAAGTGCATTGAGCAGTTGGTTATAGCTGGAATTTACTCCTGCCTCAGCAAAGCCCTGGACCCACTGCAATTTATGAATTGCCAGAACAGGTCTACTGCGGACACAATCTCATTTGCTTTCCACTCTACTTTGAAGCAAAAGAAAACAGCAAAACATAAGTCAGGCTGACATCTATTGATTACAGCTCAGCACTCAATACCATCACCATCTTAGTCCTAATGAAAAAGCTTCTAAAACTGGGCCTCTGTCATCAACAATCAGACAGTGGGTACGTTCAAGAGGCATTTGGCTAAAACCACGTCATGTTCTCTGCCGAAGCCTTACATTAACACTTGATTGTAATGATTCCATCTGACTCCATTCACCTATACCCTCTTTTCCTCTTGTGACTTACCTTCTTGAATCCTTTGTGGAAGTGCGTGGGATTGAGGAGTGTTTTGCTCTCCCGGGTCTTTTGCAATACTGGAGCCATCACGTCTCGCCACAAAACCTGGTGTAATTGAATAATCTCCTGGATGTTACAGAACAATTTCTTTGGGTCGACCTGCAGAACACCATACCTGAAATCACTCTTTCATTTTTCACAAGTTAAACCATAGGATGCATACAAAACAACACCAGTGTGCAAGGAAAAGCTGGAGCCTACGTACAGATTATCAACCGAAACATCTGAATTTACACCAGGGCATGTAGGTACCTCAGCCTGTTTGCACAAACACCAACACCAATGTACAAACTTCAAAGCATTTGTACAAAGACTTCTGGTTGTATTCTTTTAGAAAATATTAATCCTTAGAGCAGGGGTTCCCAAACTGGGGTTCAAGGACCCCTCGGTTAATGGTAGGGTCCATAGCATAAAAAAGTTGGGAACCCTTGCCTTAGAGGTTTCCTTATCCTCTAAGCACTGCTCACTTTAGCATATTACTAATGGAATTCATTTGACATTTTTTCTTTCAAAGTTAAATGCTTGACCTTACCTCAGTCAACAAGCCTGATTCTTGCAGGTTCATCAGACAGCACAGGAAGAGCTGTAAAAGGAAGACACGCAAGGTGAATAACATACACTGACAAAATTATTCATTAAGGGTACATTAGTGAGAGAAGTTTGTAATGCTTACATACCTTTGCTGTTTGTGGCTGAGCTTGGGTTGAAAGATCTAACCTTTTGAGTTATCTCAGTACTGATAGTTAAATCTATGATAGTGAAGTGAAGAGTCATTATTGCCAACAATAATGACTGACGAAGGGAAGTAAGCAAATTCTAACAAGCATTCACACTTTCAGGACAGGAAGGGTCCTGAACCCCAGTGGAAGTCAGAACCTTCAGGACTGGAAGAAACTTGTACACCTCTGTTGAAGGGTACAGTTGAAAAAGGTTGAGCCTTAAAAGCAAAGGGTGTTATTCACATACTATTTACTGACCCAGCTACGTTTAGTATTAGAGAATGGTGATCAGGACTCAGCCGGAAGTCTGTTAAATTGACATAATGCAGAAAGCAAAGACAGGACTGGAGATATCTGCCACCACCAGGGATCAGTGGAGTGCTCAAAACTCTACCATCTGAGGTACGAGGTGATGGAGTGGGGTTGAGTCGGAGACTTACATCTGTGATGACACGTAGCTTCCTAATATAGGCAGCCTCAGTATTCAGCAGCTCCCAGAGAGCCTCCTGTTGATGGAATTGCTTCCGGGTGAGCTTCTGCTGAGGAGACAAGGTGTATGGTTAATTGATAAATACTTGGAATCTTGTGTTCTACCAACAAATATCTTATGTAACAGGCACCCCAGTATAAATACTCAGTGTACTGGGTTTCTCCCACAAATATCTCATTATACTAACATATTCATGCTTTGTACATAGGGATCTCAAAAGTATCTAAAAACTGAGGCATCCTTCTGTACCCGTATACCCAGGTTCACAGTGTAAATATCCACAAATACTCATGTTCCTCTCATAAATATCCTCAAAATACCTGGACTCTCTCCCCTCTCAACCATAACAATTCCTTTCCATTAGAACCCTCAGCCTTGCATTCCTTACATATTACTTTTGAGCCAGCACGTCATTTCACAGTTTGGCATTCTGTAATATTCTGGACTCGTTTCCCATTTTTCTCTGGAGAAACAAAAGACAAGTCCTAATGCAGAGTTTTGGCTTGAAGCATCAATAATGGAATACAGTGTGGGGAGGGTATGGTCATCCACTTTGGTGGAAGGAATAAAGGCATTGATCATTTTCTGAGGAGAGTATTCAGAAAATAGAGGTGCAAAGGGACTTGGGAGCCCTAGTACAGGATTCCCTAAAGGTTAACTTGCAGTTTGAGTTCACAGTAAGGAAGCCAATGCAATATTGGCATTCATTTCCAAAGGATTACAATATAAAAGAAAGATACAATGCTGAGGATTTATAAGGCATTGGTCAGACAGCATTTGGAAATTTGTGAGCAGTTTTGAGCCCCATACCTAAGAAAGGAGATGTTGGCTTTTGAGGCAGTCTAGAGGTTTATAAGATTAATTCTGGGAATGAAAGGTTGAATGTATGAGGAATATTTGATGGCTCTGGGCCTGTACTTGCTGGAGTTCAGAAGAATAAGGGGGAGATCTCATTGAAACCTACTGAATATTGAAAGGCCTAGATAGAGTGGATGTGTAGATGATGTTTCCGTTCATGAGAGAGTCTAGTATCAGAGGGCACAGACTCAAAATAGAAGGACACCCCCAGAACAGGGATAAGGAAGAATTTCTTTCTTTTCAAATCTTTTTATTATTATTATCCAAAATTAACAAGAGTACATCGAAGTAGGCAACACTTACAATGTCTCAAGAAAAAAAAATACTGCTTTAAAGATTGAAAAATTTTGGTGACAAAAAAAGAGAAAAAAAAACCCTACTAAGCAAGGAAAAGTGAGAAAAAAAAAACCGTTCAACCCCGGAGCCATGCGTCATACAAAAAGCCTCTAAAGATAAACATCAAACAGGCAGCAAGAAAAAAATATATACCAAAAATTTACAATTAGATCGTGGAAGAAATCTATCAATTATCTCAAGTGACAGCAATGAGAAAATGAACCCTATCTTTTCTCAAAATCAAACATAGGTTCAAAGGTTCGTCTTCTAATTTTCTCCAAACTAAGACATAGCATCACTTGAGAGAACCATTGTGACAAAGTGGGAGCTGATGTATCCTTCCACTTCAACAAAATGGCCCTCCTAGCTATTAATGTAACAAATGCAATAACATGTTGGTCAGACAAAGAGATACCGCGGATATTTTGAGGAATTATTCCAAAAAGCACAGTTAATTTGTTAGGTTGTAAATGAATTTTAAGTGCTTTAGAAATTGTAGAAAAAACTGACTTCCAGAACTGTTCCAGTATAGAACAGGACCAAAACATATGTGTCAGTGTAGCTGTCTCAGTTTCACATCTATCAAAATTACTATCAACATTAGGTAACATTTTAGACAATCTCTCCTTTGTCAAATAGTAACGGTGTGCAATTTTAAATTGAATCAGTGAATGACTAGCACAGATCGAAGAAGAGTTAACCAACTTCAGAATCCATGTCCAGTCCTCCGTCATAAAAGTCAAATTAAGTTCCTTTTCTCAATCTTGTTTAATCTTAAAAAAAGGACACTTATCCCACTGTAATAGTAAATTATAAATTCTTCCAATGGAATCCTTCATCAAAGGGTTCATACTCGTAATAGTATCTAACAGGTTGGCATCCAATACGTAAGGAAAATTACTTCAATATTTTTGTATGAAATGTCTAACTTGAAGGTATTGTAAAAAGAGTGAGTATGAAAGAGAATATTTATTAACTGATTGTTCAAAAGACATCAGTCTATCTACTTTAAATAAATCTAAAAAAGAACTAATACCTTTATTTTTCCAAAGTAATAAAGTTGGATCACTCAAAGAAGGCTTAAAAAAGTAATTTCAATAAATTAAACTACAAAGTTTAAATTTTTTAAGATTAAAAAAGTTACGGAACTGGAGCCAAGTTTGTAGGGAGGAATTTCTTCAGCCAGAGTGTAGTGAATCTGTGAAATTCATTGCCAGAAATGGCTGCGGAGGTCAAATCACTGGATATTTTAACAGTGGAGGTTAATAGGTTCTTGATTAGTAAGGGACAGGGCAGGCAATTGAAGCTGAGAGAAAAATAATTCAGCCATGATCAAATGGTGGAGCTGGCTTGAAGCACTGAATGGCCTAATTTTGCTCCTATGTCTTATAGAACATAGAATAGTACAGCACAGTACAGGCCCTTCAGCCCACAATGTTGTGCCGACCCTCAAACCCTGCCTCCCATATAAGCCCCCAACTTAAATTCCTCCATATACCTATCAAGTAGTCTCTTAAACTTCACTAGTGTATCTGCCTCCACCACTGACTCAGGCAGTGCATTCCACGCACCAACCACTCTCTGAGTAAAAAACCTTCCTCTAATATCCCCCTTGAACTTCCCACCCCTTACCTTAAAGCCAGGTCCTCTTGTATTGAGCAGTGGTGCCCTGGGGAAGAGGCGCTGGCTTTTCACTCTATCTATTCTTCTTATTATCTTGTACACCTCTATCATGTCTCCTCTCATCCTCCTTCTCTCCAAAGAGTAAAGCCCTAGCTCCCTTAATCTCTGATCATAATGCATACTCTCTAAACCAGGCAGCAGCCTGGTAAATCTCTGTACCCTTTCCAATGCTTCCACATCCTTCCTATAGTGAGGCGACCAGAACTGGACACAGTACTCCAAATGTGGCCTAACCAGAGTTTTATAGAGCTGCATCATTACATTGTGACTCTTAAACTCCATCCCTCGACTTATGAAAGCTAACACCCCATAAGCTTTCTTAACTACCCTATCCACCTGTGAGGCAACTTTCAGGAATCTGTGGACATGTACCCCCAGATCCCTCTGCTCCTCCACACTACCAAGTATCCTACCATTTACTTTGTACTCTGCTTTGCAGTTTGTCCTTCCAAAGAGTACCACCTCACACTTCTCCAGGTTAAACTCCATCTGCCACTTCTCAGCCCACTTCTGCATCCTATCAACGTCTCTTTGCAATCTTCGACAATTCTCTACACTATCTACACACCACCAACCTTTGTGTCATCTGCAAACTTGCCAACCCACCCTTCTACCCCCACATCCAGGTCGTTAATAAAAATCACGAAAAGTAGAGGTCCCAGAACAGATCCTTCTGGGACACCACTAGTCATAATCCTCCAATCTGAATGTACTCCCTCCACCACCACCCTCTGCCTTCTGCAGGCAGGCCAATTCTGAATCCACCTGGTCAAACTTCCCTGAATCCATGCCTTCTGACTTTCTGAATAAGCCTACCGTGTGGAACCTTGTCAAATGCCTTACTCAAATCCATATAGATCACATCCACTGCACTACCCTCATCTATATGCCTGGTCACCACCTCAAAGAACTCTATCAGGCTTGTTAGACACAATCTGCCCTTCACAAAGCCATGCTGACTGTCCCTGATCAGACCATGATTCTCTAAATGCCCATAGATCCTATCTCTAAGAATCTTTTCCAACAGCTTTCCCACCACAGACGTAAGGCTCACTGGTCTATAATTACCTGGACTATCCCTACTACCTTTTTTGAACAAGGGGACAACATTCGCCTCCCTCTAATCCTCTGGTACTATTCCCGTGGACAATGAGGACATAAAGATCCTAGCCAGAGGCTCAGCAATCTCTTCCCTTGCCTCGTGGAGCAGCCTGGGGAATATTCCGTCAGGCCCCGGAGACTTATCTGTCCTAATGTATTTTAACAACTCTAACACCTCCTCTCCCTTAATATCAACATGCTCCAGAACATCAACCTCGCTCATATTGTCCTCACCATCATCAAGTTCCCTCTCATTGGTGAATACCAAAGAGAAGTATTCATTGAGGACCTCACTCACTTCCACAGCCTCCAGGCACATCTTCCCACCTTTATCTCTTATCGGTCCTACCTTCACTCCTGTCATCCTTTTTTTCTTCACATAATTGAAGAATGTCTTGGGGTTTTCCTTTACCCTACTTGCCAAGGCCTTCTCATGCCCCCTTCTTGCTCTTCTCAGCCCCTTCTTAAGCTCCTTTCTTGCTTCCCTATATTCCTCAATAGACCCATCTGATCCTTGCTTCCTAAACCTCATGTATGCTGCCTTCTTCCACCTGACTAGATTTTCCACCTCACCTGTCACCCATGGTTCCTTCACCCTACCATTCTTTATCTTCCTCACCGGGACAAATTTAACCCTAACATCCTGCAAGAGATCTCTAAACCTCGACCACATGTCCATAATACATTTCCCTGCAAAAACATCATCCCAATTCACACCCGCAAGTTCTAGCCTTATAGCCTCATAATTTGCCCTTCCCCAATTAAAAATTTTCCTGTAACACACATCAAAGTTGCTGGTGAACGCAGCAGGCCAGGCAGCATCTCTAGGAAGAGGTACAGTCGACGTTTCAGGCCGAGACCCTTCGTCAGGACTAACTGAAGAAAGAGCTAGTAAGAGATTTAATTTTCCTGTCCTCTCCGATTCTATCCTTTTCCATGATAATGCTAAAGGCCAGGGCCTGGTGGTCACTGTCCCCCATATGCTCACCCACTGAGAGATCTGTGACCTGACCCGGTTCATTACCTAGTACTAGATCTAGTATGGCATTCCCCCTCATCGGCCTGTCCATATACTGTGACAGGAATCCGTCCTGGACACACTTAACAAACTCTGCCCCATCTAAACCCTTATGGTCTAACTTCTTCCGCCCCTCTGCCTTCCACAGACTTGCTAAGTTCCTCTCTCTCCATAGATACAGATGTGCGCACAATCTGTACACGTTTCCAGAATTTTGTGCCTTTATTTCTCTCATACCCTTATTCTTCAATTAACACCTGATAAAGAAAGACCGTTAATACTGGGAGAGGGGCAGTGGGCTCAGTGCCTGTAATTTTGGTACCACACATTCAGATAATTGTGCAGTGAAAGTCATTGAATACATACCGAGAATTACTGACTCACTCCTTGTGAACGTCTGTTTGAACGATAGCTCACAGAATATCAATGCTTATGGAGTAGCTGTTTCTACTATAATGACTTTTTGCCTTTGTAATGAAAGTTGATGCTCATGTATGGGGTCTTTCTTTTTTTGTATGTTAAATTTAAAATGGCTTCTTTGTTATGTTATACTGGGGAATGCTGAGAAAGTCTCTCACTAGACAGTTGCTTGGGTTATTATAGATAGCAGGGTGCTATTAACCGATGGGTGGTCATGTATCATTTTGTTTTCAGATACAATGCTGTATCATATCACTGTGGACAGGGTTTTTGGCGGGGAGTTGGAGGGGGGACGGGGTTTTTGACGGGGAGTCGGAGGAGAGACGGGGAGGACGGCGGACGTGCGGGGGTTTTTGGTGGGGAATCGGAGGAGAGACAGGGAGTCGGGGGAGGACGGCGGACGTGCGGAAAGGCTCCGGTCCATCACTCCGGGTGGTCCTGAGCCGTGAGTCGACAGGATTCCAGTGGTCGCCAGGAATTGATTGAGCTCCAACGGTTGCACGCGAAGAACTTGGACTTTGATAAGTCTTGGCGCCTTTTTTTTCATTACTTCCTTTTCTGTATCGAATTTATATTAATGTCATAGAATTAATAATACCTATAAAGTGTACTTGGTAAAACGTACTGGGTGTGCTGGCTGATGATTGATGTTTGGGATTGATTCGGGCAGCAACCGACTCTGTGGGAAGCATTGAGGCAGGTACTGGGTGGGATTTCCCCTAGACATATACGAGCCAATATAACTGAGCGTTACACTCATGTTTCCTAATGAAAGAGGGAGAAACAAGCACCCCAGTGAAAGTCAGTGTTGGTGACCCCATCCTTATGAGTCCCTTGCCCCAGCGTGAGCCAGTATGGGAACTCTTCCCCCCGCGCTGGTAACATTTGTGGGATGTATTGCTAGTGGGTGTTGAGGGAGAAGGGTGGTTTAGAGATGGGGAAATTAACAGGAGAAAATAGGGAAGGGGAAGTTGTGGGGTAGTGAGTGGAACCTCAAGGGAACAGGATCAAAAAAGATGATTAACAAGAAAGTTAATGAGTTATTTCGGAGGTGATTGTCACAGTGCTTAGTGTGGGGTTGTCTCATCCCATGCCATTCATTTCATGACTCAAGAAAATGAGAATCAAAAACTGATGAGGTTCACTTACTTTAATCTACAATTAGTTCAAAGCTTTCAGACCTCTGTGGCAATTTAAATCTGAATGTCCATACCCAATTGAAAGTGACACTTTTAAATTGGTTAGTCTGTTTCATATTCTTGTCTTAAATGAGGAAATAAAACTGCTGAGATAGCACACAGGCTCTCCAGAATAAAATGTTAAGTTAATGACCAAAATAAACAGGCACTGGACATTCACAATCTGGTAATAAGATTGTGATGCCGGAGACTGGGTGAATCACTGAATAAATGCTTACTCAAAATATAGTTTTAAAGCCCACAAAACTATCACTTCTTTTATATGTAAATATTATTGATTAGGAAGAATAGCGAGAGTGTGGCAGGATTTATTGACTCATTGCTTGTATGTGTTGTAAATGCTCTGTTTCAAATCTGGGATGGTGTATCTTGTCCTAACGTCCCTGTTTAATTCTGGTTTGCAGATTGCAAATACCATCCAGTGATTCCTAATGTAAAGTTGATTTTTGTATAATGAGTGAAGTGATGCCCTTCCAGTTGAATAGCCTTCTGACACTCACTGTGCATTTGCAGAAACATTAACCGTCGGTTGGAGTTGTCAGAAGGTGCCTGACAGAAGGATATGGGTAAAGTGGAGGCACAAGAGACTGCAAATGCTGGAACCCGGATTAACAAATAAAATATTCGAGGAATTCAGTGGGTCTGGCATCATACATGGAGGGAAATGAATGTTTCGGGTTAAGATCCTTTATCTGGAGTGTGTGAAATGGAGCCAAGGCACAGACGCATGATTTAATGTTTGAACAACCAGTTCTCCAGGACACAGAGTGATCCCAACTGAGCCAGTCAGCAGGTGTACCTCAGGAGCCTCAATGATCTCCTGCCATGACCCCTCGAGGTAAAGGCTGGTGTCTTCCTCCTCCCAGGAGTCCTGGTCGAACCGCAGCTGTGCCGGTACCTTTGGCAGTCCAAACAAACCGTATGCGTGAAGTTTACTCTGTAACTGGTCTGCTTTATCCATTTCCTGCAGAGACACAGACAGACAGAATGAATATGGCGGCTGGGTTTTTATACCTGTGGTGCACCTTTGCTCCTCTCCTCATGAGCTGAAGATGGGGTCTGTTCTTGCTGCCTCACCATGTGGGCGGCATGGTGGCATACCAGTTAATGTAATGCTGTACAACTCCAGCGATCCAGGTAAAATTCCCGCCGCTGTCGGTAAGGAACTTGCACGTTCTCCCCGTGACCATATGGATTTCCTTTGGGTATTCCGGTTTCCTCCCACATTCCAGGGACGTACTGGATAGTAACTCGTGACCATGGCACACTTGCCAGTTGCAGCCAGCACTCTCTCGCACTGAGTTGGTTGTTAATGCAAACGACGCATTTCACTATATGTTTCGATGTACTTGTGACAAATAAAGCTAATCTTTGATCTTTCCTGTTGAATCCGAACATACCTGAATCAGTAGTCAATCGCGAAAAGAAATTCTAGCTAATTACATTTTTGAACTCAGGGATCACCAGGAAAGATCAAATGCTGGAATCTCTCTCTTTCTCGTCTTGTTGGCTAAAATTTGCAGTTTGCTATCTTCTTCCCACTCATGGCAGTGAGATCAAACTCCCAGTTGTTTTCTAACGTACATATATATCAGAAGTCCGGTGTGTTTCTCCCCTCAGACAGCACAAACCTCAGAAAGCATATTACACCAGCACTTAAACAGTTACAGTTTACAGCTGCCCCAGGTCCAGGCAAGCTGTCGTAAGAGGTGCTGCACTTGTCCAAGTTAAACATTTTTGGACAGCTTGCTGCCCAGGGTCACTTGCTGCTGTCAACATTTCTCCTGCAACCCTCGCTTCTGTTGGACATTGTGCCTGAGGTGACTGAGCCCAGATGTCCAATATCTGTGAAGACACTAACAATCCGGGTAAAATTCCCGCCACTGTGTGTGAGGAGGTCGCATGTTCTCCCTTGTATAGTTTGAGAAGTTTAGAGAGACAATCTCTCTAAAAACACATTCTTACTTTCAAACATCTCTGTACCATATAGCCTACAGTATAATAAGGGACTACTTTATGTTTTAGTAACACGTCGTTGAATGCGCTATTAGGCGCGTATTGATCTGTACCTGTGTGCTGAATTTGGATTATGCCAGTAAAGAACCGTGAAACTTAGCCCCCGTCTCCAGCGTTTTTATTAATAGCATTGTTGTGTAACCAGGCCACATACACAACAAATTGGCGTCGGGGTTAATGAACCTATATTGTATCGGAACGCCGTGTTTTAATTGATAATGACATTCGGAAGAAGAGTGCAAGGAACGAGCCAAGGAGCGGGAGAAGGAGGCAGAGCGAGGCCGCGAGTCTAAGAGGAAGCGGGAGCACAGCCGTGGTCGGGAACAACGGGAGACCAAGGGACACAGTCGGAACCACAGCACATCCAGGTGAGTCCACAGCCGGTGCTGACCCCAGGGGCTGAGGGTCTGCCTGCCCCAGAAGGGAGATAAGAAGGTGCCCCACACACACACACACACACACACACACACACGCACACATATATCTAGACGGAGTGCGCTCGTGGCGCTAGCAAATAGGACACGTGAGTCAAAAAGGAAAATAAGGGGAGAACGGGGCTTAATTAACATAACAAAGATGGTGATGATTGGAACCATTATAGCATTTGATAGTGGCATTGAAGACTGGGCAACTTACATTGAAAGAGTGGAGTTATATTGTGAGGCTAACGGTGTTAAGGATGAAAAGAAAGCCAGTGTCTTACTCAGTATTATGGGAGCAAAAATATACGGGCTGCTATGGAGCTTGTTAACCCCTGAAAAGCCAGCTGACAAAATATTCAAACGAATAGAAGACTCTCTCCAACAGCATTTAAACCCCAAACCACTGGTCATTGCTGAAAGATTTAAAGTTCACAATCAGAATCAGAGCAAAAATGAAAGCATTTCTGAATATTGTGCTGAATTGCGCAAATTATCAGAACATTGTCAATTTGGAGCTGGCCTATCGGACGCATTGAGGGACAGGTTAGTGTGTGGCATGCACTGTGAAACCATACAGAAGAAGCTTCTGTGTGAATGAGACTTTACATTCAAGAAAGCGCTAAACATTGCAATATCAATGGAAACAGTGGCACGGGGTGCTTCCGAGATACAACAAAAAACTCTGGAATATGCCACAAATAAAATGTCACTGAACAGGAATGAAGGAAACAAAATGTTACCATTGTGGGAACAGATCACATGACCCAGATGACTGTTGGTTTAAAGACAAAGGATGCAGAAACTGTGGCAAACAGGGCCACACTGGCAGAGTATACAAAGCTAGTAAACAGCAGAAAAAGGACAAAATACAGAGACACAAGAAACCCCAGAAAGGAAAACACAACAATGTACACAAAGTGGAAGAAAGCAGTTCTGATGAAAATGACTCAGACAAAATTGAATTGTCTTGTCTGCAACTTCACAGCGTGAATGAGACAGATGTTCGAAGAGTAATAAGGACCACTCCACAAGTGGCAAGTGTGAGACTGAAAATGGGGTTGGACACAGGCTCAGCTTTAACAGTGATCTTTGTACACGACTACGAATGACTGTTTTCTCACATACCTCTGAAACAAACTAAACTACTGCTAAAGACTTACACAGGACAGAAAGTGCGTCCCAAAGGTAAAATTAAAGTGACAGTGACCTACGGAGGCAAAACACAGCAGCTGAACCTCTATGTACTGAAAAATGGAGGATCACCATTCCTGGGACATGAATGGCTCGGGAAAATCCAGTTGGATAGCACACCATCAAGGTACTAGATGTGTCAACAAAGGAGGGCAGCTCGGTGGGGAAGATGTCCGCAGCTCTCCTCTCATCCATTGTCGACTATTACAATGACGAGGAGGAGCTGGACAGTGTCAACAATGAGGACGAACGCAGTATCCGTGGCCACGACTTGGATGAAAATACAGAGGATGCAAGTGAGACAGATATTGCCAATAAGCAGGATGATAAAGACTACCTGGAAGTAAAAGAGCAGATATACCAGGAGAAATTGACATATCTCAAAAGACAGCTACAGCAGTTACAGGAAAACACTTTGCAGGGGTATAAGAAAAGGATGAAGAAACTAGATCAACAATACAAGGAAAGAATACAAAATGCAGAGCTTTTTCTGCGACGGGAGACAGACAAGTGGAAAGGAATTATATTAAAGAGAAGAAAGCAACAGTGAAGGAATTTGAAGATTAAAAAGATTGAGTTAGAAGAAAAGGATGATTGAGAATGAGAGGCTAACAATGGAACTCACAGGAGATTGTATGGAGGTAAAGTCAATAATGACTAGGAAATTAAGGAGGAGACCTAATGACCCTGTTCCAATTACTGACAAAAGACGAAAACCTGCACCTGCACAGTTAAATTACTTGTTAACAGATGAACAGTTAATGGAAAATCTGCAAACTCTCAATAAGCTTAAATCTCCAAAAAGACCAGCTTCTCTACTGAAACAGAACAGCTTTCGCACAAGGTAAACCTCGAACCAATCATTTCCTCCATTGAGAATCATACACTTAATCCTTGCAGGGAAGTTTCTTTTGCATGTACATATTTTGAATCCTCAGCCAACATGTCTTGTTTTTCACAAAGAAGTTAGGAAACAGCATCAAAACAGAGGCGAATTCTGGCAACAAACTGTAAGGTTTCTATTGTATTTTCACACTTGTGCTGAATGTGCACCTGAAGGAATTCTCCCTCTTGAGCCAGACAGATAGCGCTGCAGGTAATCCTTAACATCAGCAAAATGGTACTTTAACAGCAGCTTAAGAACAATGGAACGAACAACAGGATTTTGATCAACTGTTTCATCAAATGGTGAACAATTACCGGTAAAGTACTGATCTTTCTGTGAGTCATTGGATTGCCCTGACTTTTGAGTAACTAGCAGAGACCGCAGATTACCAACCACTTCTTTTGTTGGTGGCAAGTCATCTTTGAAGCAGACCATGGAAACCAAAGCTACGAAAAATGCATCACACCACTTGCAAAATATGACTAATTTTGCTACAGCTTCACTTATTTCTTTTGTTACCGCTGGTACATAATTCTCACCCAGAGAAGTACGGCACAGTGGGCAGAATCATTGCCCTGATTCAAAAGCCCTCGGGATCTCACATCAGAGTTCCTGTTCAAACTCTTTGCAAGTTGACCAGCGTAGAATGCAACTTCATTCTCCAATTTATCATGTATTTCTTTAACTCCCAAAATGACGTGTTCAGCAAAAAGTGACAGCATCTCCGTCTTCTCCCGAGCATCTTCAAAGCACTCCTGCTGAATCACCAGCACAAAGATATGAAGCGTGAATAGAAGATGGAAAGTTCTATTATGATAAGAGATGGTATCATGAAGGTTAGGCTATCTATTTGGAATCTAAGGAGAATACGAAGATTGGCTGGGTAATTAGCTCAGTTGGAACAAATGAGAAATGGGTAAGGAAGACAAGTGATAGCACAAAGATGCGTATATATCTAGAACAGCTGCACAGAGGAGTCTTCATTATATGAAGGTGATCTGCTGCCTAGAACTCTTAGCAGGTTGGAGGCGCACGTCTTCTTAACCCCCTATGCTCAGAGGTCAACTTTTCATGACTTTTACATGGAAATCTGTATTAAAACAAACAAGTTTATTGACAGACGGTACCCGGAGAGGCAGAGAAGACCCCCCCCCCCAGAGACTTGAGTTATAAATGGGTCTTAGACCAAAAGTAAAAAAAAGGGCTTGTTATAATTTGATATTATTAAGTTACTAAGTAAACAAATAGTAGGCGTTTGTACGTTAAGGGTAAACATATTTGTTTAGCATAGTATCCCAGTACAAAAAACAGTTGATACACTATTGAAAGGGGAGGAGTGTACCGTATAGCCTACAGTATAATAAGGGACTACTTTATGTTTTAGTAACACACCGTTGAATGCGCTATTAGGCAAGTATTGAGTATGTGCTATTAGGTGCGTATTGATCTGTACGTGTGTGCTGAGTTCGGATTATGCCAATAAAGAACCGTGAAACTTAGCCCTCGTCTCCGGCGTTTTTATTAATAGCATTGTTGTTTAACCAGGCCGCATACACAACAATCTCCAACATCTTATACACGTCATTCGTCAACTTTTCGAACATGACTCAACCTTTATCACCTCCTCTCACAGCTCTCCTGTCCTTTGGCTGCTGATGCTGTTTCTGAATTGTAAGCAAGTCCTAATGTTCCTGCCCTTGGCAATTTCTAAACTCACTCTCTACCTTCATTAGTCTCCACTGACTCAAGTTCTCCAGCTCTTCAGTGTTGTTTAGTGACTACGGAAACAGATTATTTTATCCATTGAAGCAGCAACAATATGCTTGATCAGTGCCTCAGACTCACCCGACCAAAGGACCCTGTGCTCGCGCCAGAACTGAAGAGCCCACTGAAACGACTGGCAGCTCTATTCTTCCATCTGTCTGTGCCGCCACTGGGCAATGAGGAGCTGAGTGGGGCAAGAGAATCCGAACTTGGGATGCTGGTGTCTCCTAGGAATTCCATCATATTCTTCCTCCGTCTGCCTACTGCCTGCAAAATATAAAGCAGGTTGAACGAATGAGGTCCAATTGTGTTCCATTTAGCAAAGAAAGGGAAAGGAGAGAGAGAAAGAGAAAGGGAAAAGGTGCTTGAGAGAAGTGAGTCACATGCTTACACGGTGCAAATTAGAACACAGAATAATGTGATGGAATTATCCTTTCCTTTCACATGACATACAGCGATTACAGTCCTTGAAGACTCCAACATAAAGCGTTATTACAGTCAAGGAAAAGTTTCCCTCTGCTAGATCAGATGGCACGCAGTGTACTGGGTCTGGCAGGTCCCTGTGATGTCCTAGTCTTGGTGCCCTTGATATTGGTCCAAACTAAACCACCACCTTCACTTCATGGATGTTGGTAACAATGACTCCATTTATTTAGAAATGTATTTTACTTATAAACTTAAAGTGCAATTATAATTCATGATAGAGTCAGGGCAAGAAGAAACCCAAACCCAATTCAATGTGTATTTTCAGAAGATTTGCGCACTTCAGTGAAATTCAGCATCTTTAGGGGAGGAGAATGAAGAGACCTGAAGCTGACTGAGAATTAACTCTTTCAGAAGAGAAGGAATATCTGAAACCCAGTGTGAATTAACCCTCATATCATACAGTTCACACTCAAGGGCATGGCCCTCTTTGAGTGTCTGATGCAGTAGGTTCCGATAGTACATTAGGAGACCAAAGACAACGAACGTGAATTAATTTCTCTTAATCTAATTATTGAGAGTGACACAGAGACTAAGGATAAAAAAACACTTCTTAGTTTTCATTAGGAGACTAAAATCTCTCAAACTATATAGTTTGACCCTACTCCATGTTTTTGCTCAATTTGTCTTCATACAAGTTTAGTTTGAAATGTGCATTTTTAAATTATATTGTTGATATAAGCCTCAGTAACCTTGATGGTAGGTGACCAGGCAGTTCTGTACTCCTGGGCTATGATGCCTGCTCTGATCCTGATTATGTGACTGATTCTAACTCCCTGACCCAAGTTTCCAGGCCTCTCTCCCAATGGTCTTAAAATTCCCCTCAACACTGTGCACAATCTAAGCATGGACATTTAAGTCCTGGTCTTGAATAGTTGAAGAATACAAATATGTACTTAGGTGTACAATAAAATTATTGAGTCGACAGTGTATTCTGTTGTACAGGGAAGACTGCTGTCCCACCTCTGAAACCATTCCACAACCCAGCACAGCTCTTCACCACAATCCTCACCTCGATTCCTGTTTGGACATGCTGGATTGAACAATAATTGATCATACAGGAAGCATCCCGATTGGACCACTGATACTATAAGAAGTTCAATACCTCCAGGGAAAATCACCATCCTGAATCCCGAAGTTCCGGAAGAAGTCACATGGAGAAGCATGGGGCAGGGGGATGGAAGCACTGTAGTATCACAAGAGGAACAGTTCTTCATAATCTGAAAACAAGGCATTTGTTCCCTGCCACATCTCCTGCTGCAGTGAATTAGATGGGAAAATGCATTCTGAAGCAGTGAAATGTTTGCTGATAGCTCCTAACTACTTCCAAATGGTTCTTATCAGCACGGACATAGCAAGCCAGTGGAGAAAACTCGTCTTGGCATCCAGACAAATGTCATTAATCCAACAGAAGTGCAGGCCCAGACTACTGAGCAAACCTCATTTCACACCCTACCTTGCATACTGCAGCCACCTCACACTGCCCTCGTTCTATATGTCACACCGGCACAGGAAGTGGAGATCAGCCAACAGACAGAACACAGAACATGGAACAGCAGGAACAGTACAGCACAAGAACAAACCCTTCAGCTCACAATGTGGTGCTGAATTAATTAACGAGCAAACAAATGCCCAAATGAACTAATCCCTTCCGCCTACATAATGTCTTTATCCTTCCAGGCCCTGTACATTCTAAAGAGTCTCTTGAGCACTAGTACCATATTTGCCTCTACACTGCCCCAAGCAATGTATTCCAGGCACCCACCACACTCTGTTAAAAAAACTTGCCCCGCACATCTCCTTTGAACTTACCCATTCCCACTTTCTACTTCGTTTATGTCTTTTAAACCTCCATCAGATCTCCCCTCAGCCTCTGCTCCTTCAGAGAAAACAACCCAAGTTTGTCCATCCTCTCCTTATAAACACGTAACCTCTAATCCAGGCAGAGTCCTGATAAAACACTTCTGCGCCCTCTCCAAAACCTCAACAGCCTTCCTATAGTAGGGCTGACCAGAACTGAATGCAATACTATTGACAAACAAGAGAATCTGCAGATGCTGGAAATCCAAGCAACGCACACACAAAATGCTGGAGGAACTCGGCAGGCTAGGCAGCATCAATGGAAAAGAGTAAACAGTCAACGTTTCGGGCCAAGACTCTTCAGCAGGACTGGAGGGAAAAAAAGCGGAGGTGTTGTGGTAAACCATGTATATGTAACGTTCAGTTATATTGGCTCGTATATGTCTAGGGGAAATCCCACCCAGCACCTGCCTCAACGCTTCCCACGGGGTCAGTGGCCACCCGAATCAATCCCAAACATTAATCATCAGCCAGCACACCCAGTAGATTTTAACAAGTACACTTTATAGATATTACTAATTCTATAACATTAATATAAATTCGATACAGAAAGGGCAGTAATGAAAATAAAAGGTGCCAGCACTTATCAAAGTCCAAGTTCTTCGCGCACAACCGTTGGAGCTCAATCGATTCCAGACGACCACCCGAAACCTGTCGACTCACGGCTCGGGACCACCCAGAGTGATCAAGCGGAGCCTTTCCGCACGTCCGCGGTCCTCCCCATCTCTCCTCCGACTCCCCGTCGTCCTCCTCGTCTCTCCTCCGACTTCCCGCCAAACACCCCCGCACGTCCACCGTCCTCCTCGTCTCTCCTCCGACTCCCCCCCAAAAACCCCGTCTCTCCTCCGACTCCCCGTCTCTCCACCGTCCTCCCCGTCCCTCCTCCGACTCCCTGCCAAAAACCCCCGCACGTCCACCGTCCTCCCCGTCTCTCCTCCGACTCCCCGTCTCTCCTCCGACTCCCCGCCAAAACCCCGTCCCCAGTCATATGATACACCATTATCATCCGAAAACAAAATGATACATGACCACCCATTGGTTAATAGCACCCTGCTATCTCTAATAACCCAAGCAACTGTCTAGTTAGAGACTTTCTCAGCATTCCCCAGTATAACATAACAAAGAAGCCATTTTAAATTTAACAAAAAAAGTAAGACCCCGTACATATATATGTTGTAAGTGGGTTAACTGTCTGGACACGCCCCTCTGCTGACTGCCCCTGTGGCTCCTCCCACAGTTTCTGGTATAAAGATGTTTCGCCTTGCCTCTCCCCCTCCGTCTGGGGGCAGACTCACCATGGAGGTAGTATTGTTGTACAGTGAATAAAAGCCTTTCAGTATTTTACCTAATCTCAGTCTTTTGGAGTTATTGAAGGTTCTTCAATTTTATTCGCTGTACATTTTAAAGCATGGAACACACACTGAGACCAGACAAATTAGACCTCGAGCCGCAAACACCTGAAGCTGGAAACGCTTTCGAACTCTGGCTGGCTTTCTTCGAAGCGTACCTAGAGGAGATTAAAGCGACCGACCCCACAGCGAAGCACAGAGTTCTAATCTCCAGGGTCAGTCCACGGGTCTATTCGCTGATCAGAGACCAGCCGAGCTACGATGGCGTGATGAGCGCCCTCAAAAGACAATACCCGTGGCCGATAAACGCCGTCTATGCGCAGCACCGATTAGCGACTCGGCACCAGCGGCCTGGGGAATCGAGTGCTGAGTTTGTCTGGACACTACAGACGCTCATACGGGCCTGCAATTGCCAGGAGCTGATGGCAGCGCAGCATGCAGAGCTCCTAGTGAGAGATGCCTTCATCACGCGGACCAGGTCAGTGTATGTGTGCCAGGGGCTGTTGGAAAAAGCCGATCTTACCTTAAGTTTGGCGATCGAGCTGGCTGACATGCTGGAGGCCGCTCTGCATAACTCTGAGGCTCTCCAGGCACGCGATCCCCCGATGGACTCTTGGGTGCTGCAGACCCCGCAACCCGCTGGCAAATCAACCTCGGCTGTCGCCAGTTGCAAGTCCCCGCAACCCGCCGGCGAATCGACCTTGGCTGCTGCCAGTTGTGAGTCCACAAAGTGCTACTTCTGCGGACTGGAGAAGCACCCCCGGAAACGTTGCGCGGGCCGACAAGCTACCTGCTCCAGCTGCAGAAAGAAGGGCCACTTCACAAAGGTCTGTAAGTCAAAACCGCGAGCGGAATCGAGCAGCGCCACGTGCGAAACATGGGTTCGCCATCTTCCCTGCACGTCGCCACCACGTGTGAGACATGGGGATGGCCATCTTTTTCTGCGCCACCTCCCACCGCCTACGACCAACGGGTGCTCACGGGGCACCTCACCGCGCCGGACCAAGACAGCGACCCAACCCTGGCCTCCGTGACCCTCGACCAAAGCGCTCCCCACCAGCTCGCAAGGTCAATGATGGACATCCTGGTGGAGGGGTGCAGGACAAGCTGCCTGTTTGACACAGGCAGCACGGAGAGCTTTATTCACCCGGACACGGTGCAGCATTGCGGACTCACGATACGGCTGGTAAGTCAGGGAGTCGCCATGGCTTCCGGGTCGCATACAACAGACATCCGAGGGGGTTGTGTAGCGACGCTACTGGTGCAGGGCACAGAATATCGAGACTTTACGTTACTGGTCATGCCTCAACTGTGTGCCCCTGTGCTATTGGGGCTCGACTTCCAGAGCCACCTGAAAAGCCTGACAATGAAGTATGATGGGCCCCTCCCACCAATTACTGTTGTAAATCACCAGTTTTGTACGGATACGTCACCCTGCTACTGACCACACACACACACCGACCCGCACATCCCACCCAACACCATGCCAACTGCCGCACTACTGACACCACTTGCGACCTCTCCACCCTCAGGATCCCTTCCCCACCGCTGTTCGCCAACCTGACCCCCGACTGTAAACCTGTGGCAACTAAAAGCAGGAGGTACAGCACGGGGGACAGAGCCTTCATTAAGTCGGATGCTCAGGGAGGGAGTCATTGAGGCAAGCACAAGTCCTTGGAGGGCACAAGTGGTCGTTGTTTGGAACAGGGAGAAGAATAGGATGGTTGTGGACTATAGCCAGACCATCAATAGGTTCACGCAGCTCGACGCCTACCCTCTACCCCGCATCGCGGATATGGTCAATCAGATAGCACAGTACAAGGTGTACTCAACCATAGACCTAAAATCTGCTTACCATCAGCTCCCCATCCGGCGGGAGGACCGCCCTTACACCGCCTTCGAGGCGGACGGCAGGCTTTATCAATTCCTGCACGTCCCCTTCGGTGTCACGAATGGTGTATCTATTTTCCAGAGGGCGATGGACCGGATGGTGGACCAGTGCCAACCGAAGGCCACGTTCCCATATCCGGATAACATCACCATCTGCGGTCACGACCGGCAGGATCACGACAACAACCTCCAAAATTTTCTCCAAGCGGCCAAAGCTTTCAATCTCACCTATAACAAGGACAAGTGTGTATTTGGGACCACCCGACTTGCTATCCTTGGGTGTGTCGTGGAGAATGGAGTCATTGGCCCTGATCCCGACCATATGCGCCCCCTGTGGGAACTCCCTCTTCCCAACACCCTCAGAGCCCTCAAAAGGTGCCTGGGCTTCTTTTCATATTACACCCAATGGGTCTCTAACTACGCAGACAAGGCCCGCCCCCTGGTCAAGTCCACCACATTCCCCCTCTCTGCCGAGGCACACGCGACTTTCAGCTGCATAAAAGGAGACATTGCCAAAGCAGCAATGCATGCGGTGGATGAGGCCATTCCCTTCCAAGTAGAGAGTGACGCCTCCAACTTCGCACTGGCTGCTACCCTCAACCAGGCAGGAAGACCGGTGGCGTTCTTCTCCCGTACTCTTCAAGGCCCTGAACTTCGGCACTCCGCAGTGGAGGAGGCGGCCCAGGCCACAGTGGAAGCTATTAGGCACTGGAGGCACTATCTCGCCGGCAAAAGGTTCACCCTGCTAACTGACCAGCGCTCAGTCGCATTCATGTTTAATAACCAACAGCGGAGCAAAATCAAAAACGATAAAATTCTGAGGTGCAGAATCGAACTCTCTGCCTTCAACTATGACATCACGTACAGGCCTGGGAAGCTCAACGAGCCCTCCGATGCCCTATCCCGGGGAACGTGCGCCAGTGCGCAGATCGACCGGCTATACGTCCTACATGTAGATCTTTGCCACCCAGGGGATCACCCGGCTTTTCCACTTCATGAAAGCCCGGAACCTGCCTTACTCCCTTGAGGAGATCAGGATGATGACCAGGGACTGCCACGTCTGCGCAGAGTGCAAACCGCACTTCTACCGACCTGAAAAGGCACAACTCATCAAGGCCACCCGCCCCTTTGAACGACTGAGTGTTGACTTTAAGGGCCCCCTTCCCTCCACTGACCGCAATATGTACTTTCTTAATATTATCGACGAGTACTCGCAGTTCCCCTTCGCCATCCCCTGCCCCGACACCACTACCACATCAGTTATAAAAGCCCTGCACAAGCTCTTCACTCTATTCAGATACCCATGCTATATCCACAGTGACAGAGGGTCCTAGTTTATGAGTGACGAGCTGCGCCAATACCTACTGGCTAGGGGAATTGCAACCAGTAGGACCACGAGCTATAATCCCCGGGGGAATGGACAGGTAGAGAAGGAGAATGGCACAGTGTGGAAAGCCACACTCAGCCCTCAGGTCAAAAGGGAATGCCGGTCTCTCGCTGGTAGGAGGTCCTTCCCGAGGCACTCCACTCCATCCGCTCCCTGTTATGCACAGCCACCAATGCCACCCCTCATGAGCAGCTCTTTTCATTTCCCAGAAAGTCGACCACGGGGACCACCCTGCCAACTTGGCTGACGTCCCCGGGGCCAGTGCTGCTCCGGAAACATGCGAGGAGCAATAAATACTCCCCGATGGTCGAGAGGGTTCACTTACTTCATGCGAACCCCCAGTATGCCTACGTGGTTTTACCTGATGGGCGGGAGGACACGGTCTCCAACCGCGACCTGGCGCCCGCAGGAGCACCGGGCCCCTACCCTGAACACTCCGTGGTGACTATTGACCCCGTACCCACCGATGTATGTGCCCACGAGACACCGTGCACCCCAAACCCTATACAGACACCACATGACACTCCCATACCGGGTGCGACGCACACGCACGAGGGATTACTGACGCCTGAAGTCAGGCCGGAGCCAGCACAACCGCTGTCGCCGATACAATCACCACCGGTGCTACGTAGATCACAGCGACGGACTCGACCGCCTGATAGACCTGACCTGTAAATATACTTGTTGTAAATATTGTCAGTCTCTTCACCCCACGGGACTCTTTTTTAAAAAAAGGAGCGGTGAATGTGGTAAACCATGTATATATGTTGTAACTGGGTTACCTGACTGGACACGCCCCTCTGCTGACTGTCCCTGTGGCTTCTCCCACAGACCCCTGAATAAAGGTGTTTCGCCTTGCCCCTCCCCCTCAGTCCAGGGGCAGACACTCACTATGGAGGTCGTATTGTACAGCGAATAAAAGCCTTTCAGTATTTTACCTAACCTCAGTCTTTTGGAGTTATTGAAGGTGCTTCGGGAGTAGATTTAAAAGGTGGGAGGAGGGGAGGGGAGGGAGAAACACAAGGTGATGGGTGAAACCTCAAAGGGGAGGGGTGAAGTAAAGAGCTGGGAAGTTGATTGGTGGAAGAGATACAGGGCTGGAGAAGGGGGAATCCAATAGGAGAGGACTGAAGGCCTTGGAAGAAAAGGGGGAGGAGCACCGTAGGGAGGTGATGGGCAGGCAAGGAGATAAGGTGAGAGAGGGAAAAAGGGATGGGGAATGTTGAAGGGGGGACATTACCAGAAGTTCAAGATGCTCATGCCATCAGGTTGGAGGCTACCCAGCTGGAATATAAGGTGTTGTTCCTCCAACCTATGTGTGGCCTTATCACAACAGTGGAAGAGGCCATGGATAGACATATCAGAATGGGAATGGGAGGTGGAAATAAAGTGGGTGGCCACTGGGAGATTCCACTTCTCTTGGCAGACGAAGCACAGGTGCTCATTAAAACAGTTCCCCAACCTAGGTCAGGTCTCACCGATATACAGTTGTCAGCATCGGACACACTACATGACGCCAACAGACTCCCAGGTGAAGTGTCTCCTCACCGGGAAGGACTGTTTGGGGCCCTGAATGGTAGAGAGGGAGGTGGTGTAGGGGCAGGTGTAGCACTTGTTCCGCTTGCAAGGATAACAGACAAAAGGGAGGGATGAATGGACAAGGGAGCCTCATAGGGAGCGATCTTGTGGAAAACAGAAAGTGGGGGGGGGGAGGGAAAGATGTGCTTGGTGGTGGAATCCCATTGGAGATGGCGGAAGTTACAGAGAATTACATGCTGGACGTGGAGGCTGGTGGGCTGGTAGGTGAGGACAAGAGGATCCCTATCCCTGGTAGGGTGGCAGGAGGATGGGATGAGAGCAGAACGTGCATGAAATGGAAGAGATGTGGTTGAGGGCAGTGTTGATGATGGAGGAAGGGAAGCCCCTTTCTTTGAAGAAGGAGGTCATCTCCTTTGTTCTGGAATTGAAAGCCTCATCCTGACAGCAGATGCGGCAGAGACGGAGGAATTGAGAGAAGGGGATGGCATTTTTACAAATAACAGGGTGGGAGGAGGTATAGTCCAAGTAGTTGTGAGAGTACGTGGGTTTATAATAGACATCAGTAGATAAGCTGTGCCCAGAGACAGAGACAGAGAGATCGAGAAAGGGGAGGGAGGTGTTGGAAATGGACTAGGTAACTTCGAGGGCAGTGTGGATTAAGTCAACGAGTTCAGAATGGGTGTAGGAAGCAGCACCAATGCAGTCGTCGATGTATCATAGGGAAACTGCAGGATGGTCACCAGTATAGGCTTGGAACATAGACTGTTCCACTTAGCTGACAAACGGGTAGGCATAGCTGGGACCCATGCAAGTGCCCATGGCTACATATTTGAAGCAAGTGGGAGAAGCCAAAGGAGAAATTATTTAGAATGAGGACAAGTTCTGCTAGGCGGAGGAGAGTGCTGGTGGAGGGGTGCTGGTTGGGGATATTATTCTTGCTCTGGATATCCAGTCCCTTTACAGCTCCACCCCCCACCAGGAAGGCCTCGAAGCTCTCTGTTTCTTTCTGAACACCAGACCCAACCAGTTCCCCTCCATCACCCCGCTCCTCTGCCTAGTTATACTCTTTTAAAGCTGCAATTTAACCTCCTGGTTCTTGAACTAAATTCCTGGACTAATAAATGTAAGAGCCGACCAGTGGTACGGTGGCTTCCGCACCGGACTTTGAGGTGAGTGGTGTCAGGTTCGAATTTGGCTGGCGCCTTGTGCTTTCCATCTGTGCTGGGTTGAGCATCGAGCTAACAACTCAGCCTCGTAAAACACAGACTAAAATGCTAAAGAAATGGCAGGGCTGCAGCCCAATGCACCACAAGACACAGAAATAAACAACAGCAATAGAGGTAAGCCTGCTGTATCAACTTTTACCACCGTATCAACTTTTGTAGCCACTTTCAGCGAACTGTGAGCTTGGACCCTAAGATCCTACTGCAAATCAGTACTGTTAAAGGTCTTTCCATTAATCACTGTCTTTTTACAGAGGGTGAACAATAAAGAGAGGGCGGGAGAGACAGAGGGTGAGCCGCACCTGCTCTCAGGATGAGGCTTTTCATTCCAGGACGAGGGAGATGTCCTTTTTTTAAAGAAAGGGGCTTCCCTTCCTCCACAATCAACTCTGCTCTCAAATGCATCTCCCCCATTTCACGCACACCTGCTCTCACTCCATCCTCCCGCCACCCCACTAGGAATAGGGTTCCCCTGGTCCTCACCTACCACCCCAACAGCCTCCGGGTCCAACATATAATTCTCCGTAACTTCTGCCACCTCCAACGGGATCCCACCACTAAGCACATCTTTCCCTCCCCCCATCTCTCTGCTTTCCGCAGGGATCATTCCCTATGCGACTCCCTTGTCCATACGTTCCCCCCATTCCTCCTCACCGATCTCCCTCCTGGCACTTATCCTTGTAAGCGGAACAAGTGCTACACATGCCCTTACACTTCCTCCCTTACCACCATTCAGGGCCCCAGACAGTCCTTCCAGGTGAGGTGACACTTCACCTGTGAGTCGGCTGGGGTGGTGCTCCCGATGTGGCCTTTTATATATTGGCGAGACCCGACGCAGACTGGGAGATCGTTTTGCTGAATACCTACGCTCTGTCCGCCAGAGAAAGCAGGATCTCCCAGTGGCCACACATTTTAATTCCACGTCCCATTCCCATTCTGATACGTCTATCCACAGCCTCCTCTACTGTAAAGATGAAGCCACACTCAGGTTGGAGGAACAACACCTCGTATTCCGTCTGGGTAGCCTCCAACCTGATTGCATGAACATTGACTTCTCTAACTTCCGCTAATCCCCCACCTCCCTCTCATACCGCATCTGTTATTTATTTATATACACACATTCTTTCTCTCTCTCTCCTTTTTCTCCCTCTGTCCCTCTCACTATACCCCTTGCCCATCCTCTGGGTTTTCCCCCTTCCCCCTTTTCCTTCTCCCTGGGCCTCCTGTCCCATGATCCTCTCATATCCCTTTTGCCAATCACCTGTCCAGCTCTTGGCTCCATCCCTCCCTCTCCTGTTTTCTCCTATCATTTTGGATCTCCCCCTCCCCCTTTCAAATCTCTTACTAGCTCTTCTTTCAGTTAGTCCTGACGAAGGATCTTGGCCCGAAACGTCGACTGTACCTCTTCCTAGAGATGCTGCCTGGCCTGCTGCGTTCACCAGCAACTTTGAGATGTGTTGCTTGAATTTTCAGCATCTGCAGAATTCCTCGGGTGAGCTCAGAGTTGTGTAGCTAAATCATTAACTGAGAAGATTATCTAACAACCCAGCTAATAATATTAACTTCCTATGTTAATGATTTAGAGGTTTTTTGAAAGAGGCTGAAATCAGAGTGGGAACTTATTTACCATAAAACCATAATACATAGGAGCAAAATTAAGTCATTTGACCTAATTCTCCACAATTTCATAATGGCTGATCCATTTTTCTTCTCAGCCACAATCTCCTGTCTTCTCCCTGACCAGTCAAGAATCTGTTAATCTCTGCCTTAAGTATACGTAAAGACTTGGCTTCCACAGCTGCCTGTGGAAATGAATTCCACAGATTCACCACTCTCTGGTTAAAGAAGTTCCTCCTCATCTCCATTCTAAAAGGACGCTCCTCTACTCTGAGGTTGTGTCCTCTGGTCTTGGACTCTCCCACCATAGGCAACATCCTCTCCACATCCACTCTATCAAGGCCCTTTACCATTCGAGAGTTTTCAATGAGGTCACCCCTCATTCTTCTGAATTCCAGTGAATACAGGCCCAGGGCCATCAAATGCTCTTCAATGACAAGCCATTCAATCCTGGAATCATTTTGTGAACCTCCTTTGAACCCTCTCAGCACATCCTTTCTAAAATAAGGGGCTCAAAACTACTGAGGCCTCACCAGTACTTTATAAAGTCTCAACATTACATTACGAGGATCTCACACGGTCTGTACATACCGGCTGTGTGGTGAAAAAGGCATAACAGCACCTCTTTCACTTCAGACGGTTGAAGAAGTTTGGTATGGGCCTCCAAATCCTAAGAACTTTCTACAGGGGCACAATTGAGAGCATCCTGACTGGCTGCATCACTGCCTGGCATGGGAACTGTATCTCCCTTAATCGCAGGACTCTGCAGAGAGTGGTGCAGACAGCCCAGCGCACCTGTAGATGTGAACTTCCCACTATTCAGGACATTTACAAAGATGGGTGTGTAAAAATGGCCCAAAGGATCATTGGGGACCCAAGTCACCCCAACCACAGACTGTTCCAGCTGCGACCATCCAGGAAACAATACCGCAGCATAAAAACCAGGACCAACAGGCTCCGGGACAGCTTCTTCTACCAGGCCATCAGACTGATTAATTCACACTGATACAATTGTGTTTCTATGTTATATTGACCGTCCTGTTATACATACGATTTATTACAAATTACTATAAATTGCACATTGCACATTTAGACGGAGATGTTAAGATTTTTACTCCTCATGTATATGAAGGATGTAAGTAATAAAGTCAATTCAATTCAATTCCTTGCTTTTATATCCTACTCCCCTTGAAATGAATGCTATCATTGCAATTGCCTTCCTCACCACAGACTCAACCTGAAAATTAACCTTTAGGGAATCCTGCACAAGCACTCCCAAGTCCCTTTGCACCTCAGTTTTTTGTATTTTCCCGACACTGTATTCCATCTGCCATTTCTTTGTCCATTCTCCTAATCTGCCTAAGTCCTCCAATAGCCTCTCTACTTCCTCAAAGCTACCTGCCCCTCCACCTATCTTCATATCATCTGCAAACTTTGCAACTATGAGGCTAGGGTCATGACACGTCAGGTGACTGCATGTACACAACCATGAACCACCAAGGATTGCTAGGGTATGAACAGAATTGCCAGAGTTCAGTCTCAAAGTCGTGTCAGTGAAATCAGTGGTATGTTCTGAATACAGCTGAAAAAATCATCAGTTCCGGACACTCATCCATTAGGGTACAAACAAAATCCATTCAGGGGACTACCTGGGTTTGCTACTGAACAGCTTCTTCCCCTCCCACCATCAGATTTCTAAGTGGTCCATGAGCACAACCTTATTTTAATTTTAAATTTAATTTAATTTAAAGGCATCTGTTAGTCTCGTGAGACCATGGATCTGCGCCTGGAAAGTCTTCACTCTCCAGGGTGCAGGCCTGGGCAAGGTTGTATGGAAGACCAGCAGTTGCCCATGCTGCAAGTCTCCCCTCTCCACACCACCGATGTTGTCCAAGGGAAGGGCACTAGGGCCGATACAGCTTGGCACTGGTGTCGTCGCAGAGCACTGTGTGGTGAAGTGCCTTGCTCAAGGACACAACACGCTGCCTTCAGATCGCTAATCCAATGCCTTAACCACTTGGCCACGTGCCCACATCATTATTTATTTATTTATTATTTAACTTACGGTATTTTCTGTGCATTGCACTGTACTGCTGCAGCAAAACAACAAATTTCATGACATTGTGATAACTAACCTGATTCTGATTCTGAGTATAACATCTTGGATAACATCTTGGTGTGCAAGTGTCAAAGCCTTGGAATCACAAGGCATACAGGAATCATGTAAAAGGAACCCAAGATGCAAAATCATCCGTTTATTCCAAATACTAGACCCACTCATCTGTTTCACATTACTAATTTCAGGGATATTACTTTCTGAAAGAAATCTATCCCACTTGCATAATTATGAGTCAATACAAATCATTTGGTAGCACGTCCTACAGATTGATAGAACAAAACAGACTCTGGTAACAACTGGACAGATGACAAAGATTTTGCTATACCCCACACGCACGATCCATTTACCTGTTTTCCTTTGATGAATTCTTCTGCTTCACCTGAGGTTTTAAGGTTAGGCCAGCTGTCTCTGAAAGAGACTGGCAGCATTTGTCTAGCAATGATCATGGGTTTGGTATGATATTCCTGAACCTGTGCTGCCACAAAGGTTGGGAAGGCTAGTTTCTCTGTTCGCCTGAAGGCTGGACGCATGAGCTGTAACCAACTGCTAGTGCAAGTTGAGCTGAAATACAGGAAACTGTTGCTTTCCATAGGAAGACGACAGGATCTGTAGCTAACAGCAAATTTTGGGATACAAAGCGGTCACAATAGTCAATAAGTTCTAGGCCTGGATTGCCCTTCTCCTCATCCAAACAAACACAAGGTACACAAGTCCTGTGCACCGTGTTTACTTTTGTCTGGTGTATGAGGAGCTATTTGCATAGCAGGTTAACCAATCATGGGTAATGGGGGGGGGCAAAGAACAATCTTTACTGGGCACCTCCTGACGCTTCCGGTCTTGGAATCTCCCTGTACCCTCCCTTGATTGTAAACCGTCTGACTGCTCATGCTGGCCCGCCAGGCTTGCTACTGACACTTTAAAACTGTAGATTTCACGGAGATCTGGAGGATTTCAACCTCTCTGAATATCGGATCCAAGTCTGACGACTGAATTAACATTTGAAACTGCGGGTAATGATCCTGAGAAATGAGATCAAATACCACTCGGACATTTTCAGAATATGAGTTCATGATTGAAAGGCTGATATCAGTAAAAGCAAACACAAAACTGTGGCAACATCACAAAATCATAATTCTTAACTAATGTATTTAAGGAAGGAAACCTGTTGCCTTTCCTCTCCGCAGGTCAGTTATTGAATTGACCTACAAAACCTTAGGTATACCAACACCTATAATCAGATTTTTTGTTCTCATTATGTTCTTCTTTGTAAAACTTATGAATACTTTATATTTATTATATGTTTCTTGTGAATGCTGCTTATCTGATATGATGCGCCACCAATGCTGCTGTAAGTTAGTTTTCTATTGTACCTCTGCTTGTGCATTTGGCAATGAACTCGACTGTGAGTGATTCCAGTCCCACACAAAGCTGGCCAGTTGAGTCTCATCGTTGTGTAATATTCAACAGAAAGAGCTCAACCACCATTTCAGGGCATTCAGGACATTGTACCTGCGGGCGTGGGTTTTTCCTGTTGACAAGTTATGCAAGGTATGTTTTCGAGGGGAGTGGGGAAATCATAGAAACGGGGTCAGATGGGGAGGAAAGGGGCATATGGGAAAGCAATGAATTGGAAAAAGCCAATATAGCACGAAAACAACCACAACTCTAAACCAGAACAACAAGAGGAAACAGAAATCTGTTTAGTTCTTTTCCATTTTGTGTAAACAGGACATTAGGGGAAGTTATGATTTTATATTCAGACTGATCTCAAGGAAGATCCTCCTGTACAGAGTCTTGACACAGTGCAATGTAGGGCCTCAGGGGCACAGTGTGGGGTCTGAAGTTAAAGTAACAAAAATAACACACTTCATAACATCCTGTACAACTGAATCATATCGTTGATAATTGTTCTCCTCCAAGCAAACAGAGTTAATGGACTAATCTCATAGTCATATAGAGTACTAAAGCACAGAAACAGACACTTTGATCCATTCAGTCTGTGCCGAACTTTTATTCCGCCTAATCTCATCAACCTGCACCTGGACCATAGTCCTCCATACACCTCCCGCCCATGTACCTATCCAAACTTTTTTTAAATGTTGAAATCAAAATTGCATCCATCACTTCCTCTGGCAGCTTGTTCCACACCCGTGCCATTCTCTGAGTAAAGAAATTCTGCCTCAGGTTCCCTTTAAATATTTCACCTTTCACCCTTAACCTATGACCTCCAGTTCTAGTTTTACCCAACTGCAGTATAAAAAGCTTGCTTGCATTTATCCTATCTATATCCCTCATGATTTAATTCTCCTATGCTCCAGAGAATGAAGTCCTATTCCATTCAACCTTTCCCTACAACTCAGATCCTCAAGTCCCGGCAACATCCTTGTATATTTTTTCTAAACTCTTTCAATCTTAGTGATATCTTCCTATATGCAAATGACCAGAACTGTACACAATACCCCAAATTTGATCTCACCAACATTTTATACAACTTCAACATAATATCCCAACTCCAGTAGTCAAAACTTTGATTTACGAAGGGGGGAGGGGGAGGGAATGTCGACTCAGACCATGACAGGCCTGCGTCGGGCATCTTCATGCCTTACAAGGCACAGATTGGAAGTCTGTGTGGGGTGCCTCTCCTCGCACAGACTAGAGCAATGTGTGATTAAGTGCCTTGCTCAAGGGCACAAACACGCTGCCACAGCTGAGGCTCGAACTAGCGACCTTGAGATAACTAGATGAACGACTTAACCACTTGGCCATGTGCCCAACACTACGAAGGACTATGTACCAGAAGTTCCCTTTATGACCTTATCTAGTGCCATTGTTTTGATTTTTGGTAGATACCACAGTCCCTGTAAGGGCTGAATGAGTAGACATGTACAGTCAGTAGGCTTGAAGAAAATAAATTAATTCCCTAAAGGATAAAACACAGTCAGCACTGTGCTTATATCGAACTGGTGATATGGAAAATTGCTCCTGAAGCCAGGTAGGTTCATACAGAAATTCTTTCTCAAAACATTGACTCGGGAGAGAGAAGTATCTAACGACTACTTTCTGTAAAAAATAGAGAGGAAAATATCAACAGTTGCAGTAGGTTCAATTGCAGTATTTGACTCTCAAACCTACAATTAATAAGAACATTGTAAGATATTTTCCACTGGGCAGCATGGTAGCATAGTGGTTAGCACCACACTTTACAGTATAGGCAACCCAGGTCCAATATCCGCCATTGCCTGTAAGGAGTCCGTATGTTCTCCCCATGACTGCATGGGTTTCCCCCGGGTGCTCCAGTTTCTTCCCACAGTCCACAGACATACTGGTTGGTAGGATAATTGGTGACTGTAAATTGTCTCATGATTAGGCTATGACTGAACTGGGCAGCGTGGCTCGAAGGGCTGGAGGAGCCTACTCCATGCTGAATCTCAATAAATAAATAAACAAACTTTGTTTCCTCCAAATGAGATTGATGAAGAAAATAAATACAGGACTATCTTAAGTGGAAACGCCCATTATAACGCAATGAGAGACTTGGCAAACCCAGAGAAATCTGGTAATAAAAGTTTTAAAGAACTGGTAGATAAACTAAATGAAATTAAGCAAATGTTCGAGTTGGATTCATGGTTAAGAAAAGCTACTGAAACTTTTGCTGCGTTTGTGGTTGAATTGAGGAAATTATCACAGAATTGTTGTTCTGGCTTTCTGTACTCACTATGCAAAGGGACACATCGTGTGTGGAATCAATGATGGCTGAATTCAGAGGCAGGTGTAATCAGTGGCGAATTTAATCTTTGAGAACACCAAAAACTGCTCAAGCGATGGAATATTTGTAAGTGAAGCTTACTGACCTATCTCGTATGCAGGATAAGTGGGCAAACACACAGTTCCAAGGTAAATTGAAAAGAGGACAAAAGGGGTGATGCCACATCACTGCTAACTGAATGCTGGTTCAGGTAAGAAAATGGGCTTTAAAAAGCTCATCAAGAAAGCCTGTAGGAAAATACATAAAATAAGGTGTAAATAATTAAATTAAGGATTTCAACATTTCCAATGTTCGCACTACTTCCACCATGTAAAGGAAGTAAGTCAATATTTAACTCAGGGGAACTTTTCACACTGCTTAACATAAAAAAGGGCTGACTTGACAAAAACTGGAAAAGAATGATTAAAACGTGATATTTGAACTTGACACTGGATGCGATGTTACACCAGTGAATCAGTCTGAGCCTGCAGTTGGTTAGCCTGAAAACACAACACTTGAACCTAAAAAGGCACAGTTAAATTTGAAAACCTATACAGGTGAACACACTGACATAAATGGAGCTGCTGATTTGACAGTAGCTGGGTGCCCCATATTGCACCGTTGTTCTTCTGCACAGGAACAATACTTTGAAGGCACAAGTCAAGAATGTTATGAAAAATTCTCCAAATGACCTGACGAAGAGAGTTGCAAATACTCTCAAGAAACTTAACCTCACCCTGACCCAAAGCAGCTCACTTGGTTAGCACCTGATCTACTCACATTAACATTCACTTCTTCTGTAAGTATCTCCTGTGTACTCAGTGGCCACTTTATTAGGTACACCCACTCATGAATAAAAATCATGTGGCAGTAACTCAATGCATAAGAGCATACAGATGTCGTCAAGAGGTTCAGTTGTTATTCAGACCAAACATCAGAATGGGGAAGAAATGTGATCTAGGTGACTCTGACCATGGAATGATTGTTGGTGCCAGACGGGGTGGTTTGAGTATCTCAGAAACTGCTGATCTCCTGAGATTTTCACAGACAACTGTTTCCAGAGTTGACAGAGAATGGTACAAAAAAACCAAAAAACATCCAGTGTATGGCAGTTCCATGGGTGAAAATGCCTTACTAATGAGAGAGGTCAGAGGAGAATGGCCAGACTGGTTCAAACTTACAGGAAGGTGACAGTAACTCAAGTAACCGTGTGTTATAAAAGTGGTGTGCAGAGGAGCATCTCTAAATGCATATATGTTGAAACTTAAAGTGCATGGATTACAGCAGCAGACCATGAACATAGACTTACTGGCCACTTTATTTGGTACAAGAGTTAGCTAATAAAGTGGCCACTGAGTGTATGTTGTCCCTTCTGTTTTTATCAGTAGGTGTGTAAGTCATGGAATTCCCCATGCAGCACTATGAGGGTAAATTCACCAGAACGGCTGTAACAGTAAAAGCAATAGGGCGTGAGCAATAAACACTGTCTTCGCTAGCAACACATTATGTAAATAAATTAAAATAGCTTCTGTGTATGTGGGAAACAAAAATATGTGCATTCACAGGATGTAAAACTGTGCTTCAGATTTGAATCAGAGTGTGTTCTCCAATAAACGCATATTATGGTCAGGAACCATGAACCAAACGACCTTCTTGAACTCAGGGGCAGCAATTCAGGGTCAGAATTATTATCACTGATTATATGAAATGATACAAAATCAGTTGTTTTGCAGCAGCAGAGTTGTGTAAGGACACACACACACACACTGGATTCCGGTTAATTGGGACACATCGGGATTAGTACATTTTGGCCTAATTAAGTGGCTGCCCCAATCAGCCAAATTTTCATGGAAACAGTTAAAAAGGTATAAAAAAATACAAACTACCATGTAACTAAGTAGCATATCATGTATTCAAATGAAATACAGAATAAATTAGAACACTACCAAAGCTACTATAGCACAATAAAACTGCATTAGTTCCTAATAGTCATGGATGGAGGAATTCATTCAGTGTATACTGTCATGTTCTTCGAATGACTATATCAACAAAATCAGTGCATCCTCCTAGTGCAGTTCGTGGACTGCCTTCATACAATGCTGTCAGTGATTGTATCCTCCAAATCTTCATTTTCATTGTAACATTCAAAATGATTCTTGATAGCCTCAAAACTTTCATTGTTCCTAACTTGTTGAAGAGTGAAATCTTTTCATTTTCACTCCCAGCCATCACTGGCATCTCCAAACCTGAATGCTTGAATCTACAGTAAGCAAGCAGTTCCAAATTGCCTTGCCTTTTATTTCTTGCCAGCTATCAATGACAAAAGTCACTGCTTTTTGAACACAAACTTGAAAGTGACACAATTCTAAAATTGCTCGCTCTAGCACGGTGTAGTGTCTAATGGCCACACGACATGCACTCGACTGACGCTAGTTAGAAAATGTTCGGCAACATTCTCCTGCCCCATTTAAGACCATAAGACCATAAGACAAAGGAGCAGAAGTCGGCCATTCGGCCCATCTAGTCTGCTCTGCCATTTCATCATGAGATGATCCATTCTCCCATTTAGTCCCACTCCCCCGCCTTCTCACCATAACCTTTGATGCCCTGGCTACTCAGATACCTATCAATCTCTGCCTTAAATACACCCAATGACTTGGCCTCCACTGCCGCCCGTGGCAACAAATTCCATAGATTCATCACCCTCTGGCTAAAAAAATTTCTTCGTATCTCTGTTCTGAATGGGCGCCCTTCAATCCTTAAGTCATGCCCTCTCATACTAGACTCCCCCATCATGGGAAACAACTTTGCCACACCCACTCTGTCCATGCCTTTCAACATTCGAAATGTTTCTATGAGGTCCCCCCTCATTCTTCTAAACTCCAAGGAATACAGTCCAAGAGCGGACAAGCGTTCCCCATATGTTAATCCTCTCATTCCCCGAATCACTCTAGTGAATCTTCTCTGAACCCTCTCCAATGTTAGCACATCCCTTCTTAAATAAGGAGACCAAAACTGCCCACAGTACTCCAAGTGAGGTCTTACCAGCGCCTTATAGAGCCTCAACATCACATCTCCTCTCCTATACTCTATTCCTCTAGAAATGAATGCCAACATTGCATTCGCCTTCTTCACCACCGACTCAACCTGGAGGTTAACCTTAAGGATATCCTGCACGAGGACTCCCAAGTCCCGTTGCATCTCAGCGGCATAGCATCCCAAATAAATGAAGGGAATCCCGGTTATTTTCTCAACTTGTTTTTGTTCTTTAAGAATTGTTCCAAATAAATGGCTGCCCCAGTTAACCGATGGCCCAATTAACCTGAATCCACTGTATTACAAAATAATAATGCAATAAAAAGGAATAACAAGATAAAAGTTCATGGACCGTTCAGAATTCTGATGGTGGAGGAAGAGGAGGGGGTGGTTACCAGTCCCAATGCTATAGTTAGTTACATTTAAGCCTGCCATCTTAGTAATTGGCGACAGTTTAAACATCTGTAATAATTCTTAAAGAAATGAAATATCTCACCCCCATGTCCACGTTTTCTTGTCCCTGCAGAGGCTGATCCATCCTGTCCATCGCAGGGGTGCAGATAAAGGGTGGGTTGACCATCGAATCATGTATGATGGGTAAGCTCAATGATTTGAATTCCTTTACAGCCTGTTCCACCTTCAGCTCCTTTCCAGCTTTCGCTGCAGAGTGAGAGCAGAGAATGATTCGAACTGGAGTCAGGGGCAGTGTTCCCTCTTCTCAGATCAAAGCAGAGATTGGTACAAACATACCCTCAAGTCAAACATTATTGATCTCCCCAGAGAAAGCAGACTCTCTGGCCTAGGGACCATTAATCAGCAGCATCTGCTTCAGAATTAGCCTTGGTTCAGTGACTGATTGAGGTAGTAACTGGGGCATAGCACAAACCAATTTTTTGCCATATCACATCAGACACACTGGTTGAGACAATACCCTGTGGTCGCACCATTCTTCTTTGACCCCAGAATCTCGGTCACTGCTCACCCAAGCAGCGAAAACGTATCAGACTGTCCATCCATCTACAACCTATAATAATCAAACTCCCAGTCATAAGGAAAACATGTAACATTTTAAACTGTACTCAGCACTGCTCTGCTCTTGATACATATTCAATGTCAGTCGCACTCCAGTACACACAATACATTAACCATTGCACAGGCATACTCCTGTTACCAATCACACTCCAATATACTCTTATTACAAATCACACCCCACAAAGCAACAAAACTCACTCACATAGCCACGGTACAGCGCCTCCTCCATACTGGTACACACTCAATATTAATTGCACTCTGCACATGCTCAGCACTGATCTGTTGTGCGGTTGATGCTAACCGTGCTTGGTGTACGATCATTACTAAACTACATTCTGATGCATGCACGGTACCAGTAGATCCCATTGCACACAAACCATGCTCTGAGAACAAAAATGATTATCGTGTACTGGAGCACACTCAGTATTAACCAAAAGAATGAAACAGGAATGGGCTAAATGACTTTAAGCCTGCCATTCAGTAAATTCAGAGCTGACCCACTCATATAACCATATAACAATTACAGCACGGAAACAGGCCATCTCAGCCCTTCTAGTCCGTGCCGAACTCTTACTCTCACCTAGTCCCACCGATCTGCACTCGGCCCATAACCCTCCATTCCTTTCCTGTCCATATATCTATCCAATTTAACTTTAAGTGACAACATCGAACCTGCCTCAACCACTTCTGCTGGAAGCTCGTTCCACACAGCTACCACTCTCTGAGTAAAGAAGTTCCCCCTCATGTTACCCCTGAACTTTTGCCCTTTAACTCTCAACTCATGTCCTCTTGTTTGAATCTTCCCCACTCTCAATGGAAAAAGCCTATCCATGTCAACTCTATCAATCCCCCTCATAATTTTAAACACCTCTATCAAGTCCCCCCTCAACCTTCTACGCTCCAAAGAATAAAGACCTAACTTGTTCAACCTTTCTCTGTAACTTAGGAGATGAAACCCAGGCAACACCTTAGTAAACCTCCTCTGTACTCTCTCAATTTTATTGACATCTTTCCTATAATTACTCTTTCACTTGATTCAAATATCCTGTGACCCCACTACTATCCAAATCTCTAAGAATCCGGTATGAATATACTCAGCTTCTGAGCATCCATAGCCCTCTGTGGCAGAGGAGGAATTATAATCCTCTACATAAAGAAATTCCATCTTATCGCAGTCCTAACAGGCAAATTCTTATACCGAGTGCAGGCCTCCAGGTTCTGGACTTCCCTCTGAGGGGAAATAGCCTCTCGTTATTTACCCTGTGAATCATGCTATCTATGTCTCAGTGAAATTGCTTCATTAGAGTAAGTATAAAAACATAAAAATAGATACAAGAATAGATCACTTGGCCCCTCATACCCGCTCCATCATTCAGTAAGATGTTGCCTGGCTTGCTGCTCCATACTAACCTTGATTTTCTTATTATGCAAAAATTCGTCACCCCGGCCTGAATAAATTCAGTGTCTAAGCTACCACAGCCCCTTTGGGTAGAGGACCACAAAGATTCATAAACCCTCGGTTGAAGGAATTTCTTCTCATTCTGCTCTTCATGGCCAGCCATTTATTTTGAGACATTTGTCCCATAGTTCTGAACAAACTAAACAGGGGACAGAGCATCTCTGTGTCTGTCCAGTCAGGTCCTGTAAATACTTCATACTTTATTGTCGCCAAACTATTGATTCTAGAACGTACAATCATCACAGTGATATTTGATTCTGCGCTTCCCGCTCCCCCTGGATTACAAATCGATAGTAAATATTAAAAATTTAAATTATAAATCATAAATAGAAAATAGAAAAATGGAAAGTACAAAAAAACTGAGAGGCAGATCTGTATATTTGGAGGGTGCGGCCCAGATCTGGGTCAGGATCCGTTCAGCAGTCTTATCACAGTTGGAAAGAAGCTGTTCCCAAATCTGGCCGCACTTTTTTTTGTATGTTTCAACAAGATCAATTCTCATTCTTTTGTAGTCTAGAAACATTAGGTCCAGTCTAGTTAATGTCTCCTCAAAGGATTCAATCATCCCACGAATCAATCTGGTAAAAATTTACTGTTTTCCCTTTGTAAGACCAGAAGACACAGGAGAAGAATTAAGACATTTGGTCTTTGGAGTTTGCTCCATCATTCGATCATGGCTTATTTATTTTCCGTCTCAACCCTATTTTCTTGCCTTCTCTCCAAAACTTCCAATGCCCTCACTAATCAAGAACCTATCAACCTCCATTTTAAATATACCTAATGACTTGGCCTCCACAGCCGTCTGTGGCAATGAATTCCACAGATTCACTACCCTCTGTGTAAATAAATTCCTCATTCTGTTCTAAAGAAAATTGCTTGATTCCGTTGCTGTGCTCCTTAGTCCTAGTCTCTCCCACTACTGAAATAAATTTTCAAATGATTGCAAGTACATCCTTCAATAGATACAAAGGCAAGACTACAACACAATAATCAATGTGTGATCTCACTAGGACTATATCTAATTTCAATAAGATATCTTGTGTTCAAATTGTTCTGCAATAAATAACAATATGTAATTCCCTTTCCTGATCATTTGCTTATCCACATGCTAAAAATGATTTACTATTCTTAGATCCACAGAGATATGCAGCAGAGAAAAAGACCCTTCAGCACGACTTCTTAACAAAGTTCACAACATCAGATTTTCCATTTCTAATCCTCACCTGCCATCTTGCCCTGTGCCACTCTGCAGATTCTTTGCAACCTATTCAGATCTTATATTTTCCCCATGTCAGATGGTGTGGGGTGGGGAGGGAAATGGCTCAGTGAGGCTTGAGTGAAAGGGGCCTTGGTTTCTGAACCACAACGTGGGCTGTGGTGACAGTTGTTGTTCCTTTTCACGCCCTGTGACACACCGCGCAGCAACCCGGTCATTTATTTAGCATTTTTGCCTGTTTTTACGAGGCCATGTTGCTACCTCGATGCTCAACCCAGCACGGATAGAAAGCTTGCAAGGGTCTGGTTGGATTCAAATGCGGGACCACTAGCATCAATGTCCAGTGCAGATGCCACTACACATGGTAACAGTGTTACATGCAGAATATATAGAAAATTCAAATGTTTACATTTCCTCAAATTTATCTTGCCTCTTTCCTCCACTACTTCTAATTTTGGAAACCCATTGTTCATGAACTTACTTACTTAATTAATTGCATATATCTTTCATGCATGTTCTAATTATGATATTAAAATTTGTGCAATAAGATCAACCAGTATGGAGGTTACTGAAATGGGATTGCAAAAAGAAAGCTACAACAAATAGAGATTAAAGAAATTTCTTTGCTTCAAGAGGTACAAACAAATGTCCACTGTCTCAATGGAGAGAGAAACAGCTGGTTCAGCACACTGTGCTTCTAATACTGTAGACTTTCAATATAAAAATTTACTCAACATTGTGGTTGCCTGTCTCAAGGGAGCCTTACCTTGTTACTTAACATTTACCAAGCCTGCCAATGAGTTAATGCACCGGCATTGGGTGACACAATGTCATTCAGACTTTCTGGACTGAAATTAATCTGTTTTGTTTGATCAGGCTGTATGGGGGCCGAGGCGAGGGTGAGGCTGGTTGAGCTCACTCCTTCATTCTGCACTGATCTAATGGTCCATGGGTGGACTCTCTTTGTGGACTGACTCACTTTATGGACTTCAGTTCAGAACACTATTCGCTTGCATTTATTGTTTGCGTGATTTGTCTTGTTTACTCTCTCTGCACATTGGGTGTTCGACGGTCTTCTTCTTTGAATGGGCTCTTTTGGGTTCTTTGTTTCGAAGCTGCCTGTTAGGAGATGAATCTCAAGGTTGTATAATAAATGTACTTTGAACTTTGATTCCCCCCCCTTACAATTTTTGTTCCCAGATTGGAAGAAAGCAGCAAGTCTGAACTAATCACAAATCCCCAGAAACAGGAATTTCCATAAGGAGTTCTAAATATATGTTCCCTGAAGTACAGGACAATCAACTGGATCAAACAGGCCATCAGAGCCAGACTTCCAGCAGCTCTTCATTCCAGATGTCAATGCAGAAAGAGGTCCTTGTTACCTGAGATGGAGCACGATTCTGTCCACACTTATTCATGATTGGAGGGTCAAATGACCGTACTTCCTAGAGCTCTATTCCATCTTCATGATACTAACACCTGAACCATTCCTTGTATTTATCTACATTACAAGTGAGGCATTGCTCTGTTACCAAGCCAGCCATTGTGTCTGCAATGGCCCTGGAGACTGGTGCTGTCAGCAGATGTTAAAAGCATTCCCAAAGTTTGCTTCTTTGTGAAATGACTCACATCTGAACAGAATAGGACCGGCAACTCAGCAAACCCATTTCCACTTGAGAGATTTTTACTTTATCTGTAGTTGTTGTTTATTTGGATTTCCAAAAGATGAAGTTCCTCTAGGACACTATTGAATATAGTTAGAGCACATGAATTTGAGGTAGATTTATTGACTTGAAATTTGCTGCATGACAAGAGAAAGAGGGTAGAGATAATAGAAGATGCTCAAATGACCAGGATCTGACTCACAAAGATATGTGCTAAATCTTGAAATATTCAACATTATAAATCTCTTTGATGATGGCAACAGAAAATCATTTTGTGCAACACACACAAAATGCTGGAGGAACTCAGCAGGACAGGCAGCATCTATTGAGAGGAATAAACAGCTGATATTTCAGGCTGAAATCCTTCATCAAGACTGCAGCATTTTGTGTGTGTTGCTCTGGATTTCTAGCATCTGCAGAAACTCATGTTTAGAAAATAATTTATCCATATTTGCAGACTTATGAGGATACGGGGCAAAACATGAGAAATATTAAATGACTAAAGGATATTAATTGTATGGCTACCAAGTAATGGTGATTAGCAATAACAATTTATTGTGTTAATTTTTATTAAACATATTAACACATGTAACACCAGAGTTTAAAACGAATCATCGATAACTCCTACAGGTTACTTTCTGTTAATCACTTTGCTTGAAAGCTTAGGTACCGACAACCATTCCGCCGGCTGAGTTCTCCAATCCCTTTCTTCCTTCACTCTCCCAAACCATGGCTCCTTAACTCTCACATACCCGACCTTCCCTGACCTTGCAACATCTAATCCACTAAAAATTGCAAAGCTCTGCAGTGAGTGCAGACAGGTTACTTGAGACACATGGTTGTTTATCAATGCTGAGTTGAAGGAAATTGGGGATGTGAACGAGCACAGATTTGGAGGAGGGAGTGCAGTCGTATGAAGGTTCTAAGAGTTCTGAAAGCCCTTTGATAAAGTCCTGTAAGAAATTTCAGCAACACTCTGAACACAATAAGAACTTTATATTATTGGGTTTATAAGAAAAGGCTTTCTCCCTTGGGTCAATTTTGTATATTCATATGTTTAGCAGTGCAAAAAAAACAGTGATTAATTCATGATTTACTTTTTAATTGTGTGATTAATACTTTGTGTTGATCAGCTGTCACAATGAACTGTAAAAAGGTTAAAAGGGCCTCAAGAAGATAAAGGCAAGTTGTTAGAACAGGTGAAGTTTAATACTGAAAATTGAGAGGAGGCAATTTTAATTAGGGAACTAAAAGGAATACAAAAACTGGCAATAGTGTGCATAGTTCATTGAAAGAGGCTAGATAACTTGTGGAAGCTTCTATAAAACCATACAGGATCATGGGATTTCAAATTCAAAGTAAATTTATTATCAAAGTACATATATGTCACCATATACAACCCTGAGATTCATTTTCTTGCAGGCATACTCAATAAATCTATAGATTAATAACCATTAACAGAATCAATGACAAACCGAACCAATTTGGGTGTTCAACCAATAAAGGCATGTAAAATGCTTGCTATAGTTGGAATATTATGTCCTGTTCTGGGCATCATGCTTTTGAAAAGACTGGAGAAGCTGTATGTATTCTCAATGGAGCATAGTTAATTGTAAGGAGTTATAACATCAGTAAGGATGTACATATAGTAAAGAGAAACTATTCCCATTGGTAGAAGGGCCAAGAACTTGGGCTTCATGCATGAGGTGTTGTCTAAAAGCAAAATGACACAGAGGAAATGCATTTTTAACACAACAGCTGGTGAAAGTCTCAAATGCATTGCTGGTGTACTAGTGGAGCACAGAGTTCAAAACGGAGCTCGGAAAATAACTGAAAATAAAGAATATGCAGGGCTGAGGGGAGAGGATGAGAGAATACGACAGCCTGTATTGTTTTTATATGGAGCCAAACGAGCCAAAGGGACAAATGACCTCCTTCCATGCTGAAAAGATTCTCTGGTTCTCTTTTCTAAGAATCACAACTGGGGTCTGATCATAAAAATCTGACACTGTTAGATTTTTATTAATTAAAAATACAAGTAGACATAACTCAATATGTGGAACGAGATCACATACCCGCCCTAAACTCTGAATGGCAATAGATGCTTAAGTGATAAAACAGCCTCTTCCTGTTACTCTGAATTCACTTCTTCTGAATCATTTCCTAACCCACATTTTATATTTTCCTGCTGCAGATCAGGAAGTCAGAACCTCGTGCTCAGTAACTTAGTAATAAGTGCCCCCTCTTCCAACAGGGTTGCAAAACTCAGTACAGGTCAAGGGTCAACACTATCTGTGCGTTAGTGCTACCCGAACATGAATAGTTCTCTCAGTACTCTGCTGTTAATTCTGTCAGTTGCTTGGCAACCGGCCTCTGAACCCAGGGCTGCTCTGTATCACCGTGGTAAAAACAACACCACTGAGACCAGGTCCTCATTTCTCTCTGAGGACATCACGCGTGCCCCCCAACAGACCACCTACCTTTAACTTTTAGGTAGTGTCCACCAAAACGATATGCCTCGAAATACAAGGGCAGAGGGGTATAAGAATGGTCCAAGAAAATCTCCACCTGGTTCAAGTCAATGCCTTTTCTCTCAAATACTGGCACCAGTGTTTCCCTGCAGTAGAGAAACGCACACTTCAGTAAAGCAATGAAAACTCGGCAATGCTAATTTATTCACAGTTAGAACTTGGAGTCGATAATTGTCACAGTCTCACAGAAATGTAAAAGCACAGAAAGCGCCACTTGTTGGATTGAGTCCATGCTGGCTCTGTGCGAGTGTAATCTCACTAGTCACACACCCTACCCACTCTCCATGGTCTGGCATTTCTGTTCCTCTCGAGGACTAATCCCGCCTCCTTTTGAATTATACAGTCCATGGTTGTGTTGCAGAGTGGAAGACATAAATTTGGGTCTCTGATTCAGTTACATTTAACAGGTTGAGCTCAGGTATGTGAGTTTGAACCGCTCAATCAATTTGGAACTGTCAGCTCTTCAGTTCGACAAGGTCATGCCCAGTGAGACGCCCAGTGTAGACGCCCAGTGAGATGGTTACTGCTGCTCAGGAAGGGATGTGCATTTTATGACATTCTCCATTGTACAAAGATACTAAAGCATTCTCAAGTCCTCAAAATATCAGCAGCAGGCCCCGATGGCAATCTGACTTTGATTCTCAAATGTAGCCTATAACAACTTTTCTCTGTCTGGCACTAGTTTCAGTAATGTACATGTGTCTGTACATTATCTGACAGCAGTTGCTAAAGGCAATTAATTACATATGCATGAATTATTAAGGGCCTGTGCATGTTAAACTCATTTTGAGTGCCTCTGGCTGAGAATACCACAATTTTAATGGGATAAAACGTTTGGAATTCCATCTGTAGCCCGTTTTAGCATGAGGGCACAAACACTGATTGTGATAACCCACTAGTTACTGTACTTCATCACAGGACCAGCAAGGACTCAGGGAAAGACAACATTTTCAGGATAGCTTGGAGAGAGAAGTGGCAGATTAGGGAAGTTTTCAAAATCCCTCTGATTTACCCCAGAGTTCGTTTCTTCATTGCAGGGACAATTTCTGACTCAATGTTGACATTCAAATCAAACTTCAGAGTGAAACATTCCTTACTGGGATCCTGTAAAACAAGAGAGAGTCAGCTCCCGGAGCAATATGGTACAACAGAAGCTTGGAGAGGCCTAATAGGAAGATGGCATACTGCTTCTCTCAATAATCCCACCATTTTCTACAGTAACGACCACACATGAGCTTTTAGCATTGAATACTGGAGGTACAGAACTCACAAGTTATCTCAGGTACCAGTCCTGACTGGTAACACAATGCCACTTTCCTCTGGCCTACATAAATCCCATAAGGGTTTCCCAACTAAATATTGATTGAATATGTTATACTCTAATATAAAACTGCTAGAAATCGTGAATGAATATTGGAAACCAGTTCATTTCTATCCAAGGTCCAGCCCATGCTGCACCTACCCTGCGAGAGTGTGAAAAGACATTTTGGAGGAAATTTAAATAGTGCCCTATGCAGAAATTAAAGTGGGAGATGGGCGGATAGGAAGGGTGGGTCTTGGGTGACGGGGGAGGGATCAGGGCAAATGGAATCTCATCATGTTCGACACAGTACAATATGAAGGCGAGTCTCACATCTGTGTGGCGTCGACGAGCTTTCTTCTTGCTCAGCTTAAGTGCAGAATTCCTCTTCTCACTATGCAATTAAGAAAATTCAATGAGAGCAAATTTTACCATAAATACAATACCATGCCCCACTTACACCAAATACATCCCCTGTCTCATTTTCCCCTCACATTCAGTCCTAGATTCAGTTAATCCACCCTAGGGACATGTCAACGGATGATGACTCATACAGGGATCAAATTCTTGCCTCTCTCCAGAGGCTTCAGTACATTACTGGGTAACTGTGCTTGCTGTATCACAGAACCAGTGGGAAGGAAATAGATGAACCTGTCCCTTAGGATTGCTGCATGCTGGGACCTTGTGCAGAGTCAACAGGTATTAATAGTTCATGGTACTATAATTTTGGATAATAACAGACTTAATTGTGAAAAGTGCAAGCAAGGTCAACACTTTCAGATGAAAGTAATCAGGTACGGAGTCTCTGGACAAAACTGGAAAGTTTCTGTCAAATTCCTGACCAATAATTTGGCAGGTTTGTTTAAAATAAAACAAATGCTTTTCGATGAAATGCTTCCACAGGTTTAAATCTGCGGTCCTCGGTGTAAGACCAAATACAGCAAAATTGCGTATGATCTAGATAAATTTCCAGCCACTTTTACCTCTTTCCATCCATCCCGCTATCATCATCCTCCTCCTTGTCTGACGAAGTTCTGGTCCGTGGTGGACAGGACCGTGTTGAGACATTCCTGGACAAAACAGACCCTGCGTAAACAACAGAAGTTTAGGTGTTTCCAACCCCTATCTTTGGCCTTATCTATTGGTATCTCTAGAAATCCAGGATGTACCCTGGATTTCAATCTCGTGCAAATTAAGCTTCTTGTCTACCTACAGCATCCACCGATGCTAGCTGTGTCTATGGAACCTCTCCTCCGAGTCCTTCAGTCTTACTACTTCCATTTTCCTTCAGGTCATGGCTTAAAACTAATTCTTCGTAAAGATTTTGTTCTTGTCCTAATAAAGCTTTGAATTTCTATAGCAAATATTGTTTCAAACTCTCTGTGGATTGCACTGAAGCACTTTGTGAAAGAAGGTTGTAATACAGATCCAGCTCGAAAATGGATTGAAACATCGAGACAGCGGGTGTGGCTTTTAAAGGCCTCTGCACTTGAACAATCACTCGCTCTCTCTCTCTCGATGGTGAGAGAGAGTTTACTGATTCTCAAGTCGGAGGAACTCAACATAAGTGACACTGTGGACTGTAACATTGGGACAGCGAGCTGTTACCTTCACCTCTCACTGTGGCAGGATCGATATTTCTCTCTCCCCCTCATTATTGTTACTGTTACTGTTGAGGTGTCGAAGTGTTCGGATGGACAGTGGTTTTTGGTGGTCTATAGATCCTGGTCCCTGGGGCCTTGCTATTGCTTGGTTGGTGGTGGGATGGGGGGGGGGTGGTACTGATGCTTTTTGCTAGAACAAGTGGGGGGAGAAGAAGGGTTGATGCTTTGCTGCTGCTTGTGCGTGGGAATGGGAAGGGTTCTAACATTTTTTCTGACATTTATTCTTTGGGGTTTTTTTCTCTCTGTTTCGTGGATGTCTGCGAAGAGTAAGGATTTCAGGTTGTATACTGTAATAGATTCTCTGACATTAAATGGAACCATTGAATCATTGAAATTGAACCATTGATATTGAAAAGAGGTTAGAAAAAAAAGGTGGCTGAATTACTTGAGAAATCAAAAATACTTAAAATATCATACTGTCTTTTTCTTTTGTAAAAGATAAACCTTGCAGTTTTCCATTCATTCAGTCAGAGAACGTGTGCAACGTTGGCAAAACCAACTATTGCCAATGCTAGGTACCCTCAAGAATGAAAGGATGTTAGCTGTCTTCTTGAATCCTTGCAATTTGTTAAGTTATTCGCACGGAGCTGCAGCATAGGGAAAGGGACTGACAATCCAGAGGTTTTATGATCAAGAGACAGAAGTTCAAATCTGATCATAACAGCTGTGGAATTTAAATTTGGCCAATTAAATAAATTCTGGAATTATTGAGTACTGCTGTAAAACAGCAATTGGTTCACTAGTATTCTTTTATGGAATGATATCTGTTGATCTTACCTGAAACATGCAATCAGGCCCACAGCAAAGTGGTTTTTAACTGATCTCCAAGGAGGATAATTAGTCAGATCAAAGACAATAAGACATGGGTACCAAATGCTGACCCAGCCATTGATTACTGGATTACGTGAGAGAATTAAATAAAACTGTTGATAGATTTGATTGTCCAGAACTTTGGTCATAAGTGAGAGTGATGTGTAACTTGGAAGAATCCATTTATGTTAGTTCAAAGGTATCACACTGAGTTTGACTATGTGAGTTTGCTTCAAGAGTCTGCCAAACTTTGGCACATCTTCTCATACTGTAATGAAGAACAGTTTGCAGAATAGACTGTTCTGGGAATGACAAAATCTGCCACTGAGGTTGATTCTGCATAGTTTGTCTGATTTTATTATTTATTTTCTTAACATTTTGGACAAAGCTGAACGTATTGTGAGGGACTTAAGAGTCAACTACTTAAGTATGGGAATATAGTCACATATATGTCAGAGCATGTAACGCATTTTCTTCCCTTAAGGATATTAGTGGAGCAGATAGGCTTTACGTGAATCATCTTTCTATTTCCCCACTTAATTAAATTTAAATTTCCATACCATCATTGTAAAAATTATCCAGATAATTAGGTGGGGTCTGGATCATCCACTCAGAAACTGTATCGTATGCTACGTTTTGCGGTATTGGCAGGTGAGAGACAGGAAACCCGAACTGATCCGGGACCTGTCTTCACCCAACATAAAAATAACTTTTCTCTTCAAACAATATCAATGTACAGAGAGCAGGTGGCCCAGCAGAATTTCTCTCGTCTCTGACCAAGGGGAACTAACTGTAATACTCAATGCTGTTACACAGGACCTTAGAGATATGGACCAAGTGCTAGATGATGGACTAATATGAATGGGTGCCTTATGGTTGGTGTGGATTTGGTCTTTACTCACTCCGTATGGTTCTTTGAATTGCAGAGTCCATCAGAGACTCGAGAAACTGCAGTTGCTGGAATCCAGAACAAAAAAAAAATCAGACTACTGAAGCAGCTTAGACCTGATAGACCTGATTAGATTAATGAAGGAAGGAGCTTAATCCGTTGGATTCTTGCATCAAGATTTTGTTTTGCTACAGAGTCAAGTGGTACTGAGATTGGAGGGAGTGGGAAACGTCACACAGACGTAGATATTGAGAGAAGGAACCAACAGATGGAGATTCAGTAATGGAAAAATGATGAGAAATATTTAGAGGACTGGAATGTGGGATAGAGCAGTAACTAACAATAATTTCAAGGTCAGTCTGGAAAAGACAAGAACTGACCTGGCAGAGGGTTGCTGTGTTTGCCTAACTACACGATAAACTCCCTGCCTGAATGGCCCAACGAGGTCTGAATGCTGTGAAGGTGAAGGCACGATGAACAGTATCAGGCATCTTGCCAGTGCAGTCGGGAAAACACAGCAAGTCCCACAAAGTAGGAAGCGAATAGTGGAAGGAGACAAAGAAGCAAACCTTGAGGTGGGAGGTCAAATCGGATATGCCGATCAAAGTGCATTGCTTCGTGGATTTTGCTGTCACATGATGCACAGAGGTTCAGTGGAGACTGATTGTTAATCTCCTTACAGTCACCATGATGGCACACCTGAAAGTAAAAGAGATGAGATAAGTAAAACGCATGGCAGAAATGAGCAATGTGACAGAGACAATGCTACACTCCTTGCAGAATACAATCATTTCCAAGAATTACGTGTGCAAGTGCCTGAATCTGAAAGGAGGAGGAGGAGTACAAGTTTTCCCAACTCCAGATGAATTCAGGACTTCATCTGAAATTGCATATAAAACTAAGAATGTGCTTGGGGCATTCCTGTCTCTGATCATTTTTGAGAAGGGTGAAGGGCTCTATGGTGTCATGATGACAATGGCTCACCATTGTTATCACAGCACCACACCGCCCTTCACTAGAATGAACACAATCATGATATTCCACTGATCGTATCGCTTTCCTGTCTAGTTTAAACACAATCGTTCATTAATACAAATGACTGATGTGGCTGTTGGTTGCACAATTAATCTATTCCAGGTAGTTAAGAAATAATGGGTGCTTAGTGATGTCCTTAGCTTAGCTCAGGGAAATACGAAGTTCCTTTGCTAACATGCTTGGCATTCTGCCACCTCAAAAACCTCAAACAGTGTGCACCCTTCAGCCCTCTCAAACGCACTGCTTCACAGCCGCACACTCTGTATTTTATCCACTGCTCCTTTCCAACTATGTCGATGTTTTAATAAGAGCTTCATAGAGTGCAGGTCCAGAATCTCTGGAGAAGTTTAGTTTCCTTCAATCAGTCTGATATGGTCTACAACCCACCATGATCGTGGATCTCCTTCTCACAAAAATGCTGTGAGAAGAGGAATAAGTAGCTTCAAGAACGTTCCTAATTTCAGTTCTCTCAACAGGGAGTGGAATCACAGAGTGTTGTACATTTATATCACAAATGACACAATAGAAAAGAGTTGTGGTGAGCAGGAGCTTCGAAATCTGTGCCAGACACAACAGAAAGAGAGAGGAGGAGTTCAGATCGATGAAAATACAGCACTGTACTAGAGATGCCTTTTAAATGTTGTGGGTTTCCATTTGTTGTGACGAGTTCAAAGCTGAGCTCTGTCAGAGCATTTAATCAACCTGATTAATGCGGTCTTACTTCTCATCTTACTTAGTATCCCATTTAAATCTTTCCTTCACCATTTCACTGAATTACCATTTTGTTCTGTAAAAGATAAACAAAATGCCTCCTACACTGGCTGAATTCAGCCAGTGGGCAGTCACCGGTCATTAGCCATGAGTCAGGAGACCCCTTTGCACCTTTCCAGGCAGGTAGGACACAGGTTAGCTACTGACTCAAGCACTGTCCACATTGTCCCATCAAATTTCTGAAACGCAGGTTCGCTGCCACTGTTACTGGGCGTTCGAGAATCTTCCGAGGGAAGGCCCCAAGATCCCCGGCTTTGCCTGCTGCTGGCGACCGAGATTGAGGTTGAATCGTTCGGATAGAGATGGTTCTCGGTACTCTGTGTTGGAGGCTCGAAGTTTTCGGACGACTTAGAGTCAGATTGTGGTCGGGCACGGCAGGGAGAGTTTTCTTCCTTCTCCTGTCTGCGTGAGATGTGGGACATTTGAGAGACTTTGAACGTTTTACTGTGCCACGGACTGTTCTTCAATAAGTTATGGTATTGTTGCACTGTTGTAACTATAGGTTATAATTATGTGGTTTTGTTAGTTTTTTCAGTCTTGGTCTGTCCTGTGTTTTGTGATATCACACCGGAGGAAACATTTAATCATTTCTTAATGCATGTATTACTAAATGACAATAAAAGAGGACTGCGTGTCTTCATATGCCCATAGCAGGTATTGCACAGGTTAAAATTTGAGCAGGGGTAAAGAAAGCCATCAGTGATTTGAGGTACAAATCACTGTGAACATCCTTTGTAGAGCCCTGGATCCACACCCTGTGCGTGGAACTGGAAACTGACTGGCTGTGCAGAGGTTCCAGTGGATGTCTGCACCTTCTATTCAAAGCTACAGTGGACAGCATGCTATGAAACCAATTGCTTCTTCTACATAATCTGGTCTTAGCAGAGCTACAGCCATAAAAACGGCACAAATTTATATAAATATCCCAGTAAGTCGGAGGAGGAAAACGAATCACCCAAACAACTTCAGAAATAAACCTGCAGAAAAGTGAAGTAGCTTGCTAACATATCCATAAAGGCTTATCTGTTTGTTTGACACATCCCAGAATATCATTTAAATGAACGATAAAAGGTGTGTTTGACTGCTCTGTGTTTTATTATTTTCAGTCGAACCCTCCAAGGATTTTGGATTCTCCAGGAATCTGCCACAAATATTATTCAGGGAAGCATCTGTGCTTAACGTAATAAACTCCAAGTAAGGAATTCCCATCTGTAAACCTCATAGTAAGGCAGTGGGAGGTGACCCATAAAGGTCATGGTCCATGTGATTTTACAGTTCAGGGCAACCTGCTAGGGACGGCGTCAATGAGCAGGTGGGGGCTGCTTTACCATTGCTACTGATCGTCTACTGTGATGGTGCCACTCAGCACAACCAGCAGAGTTTTGACTCGACTTCAAGCAAACTTCGCAGAGGGGATAGACAGCAGGCTGCACAATGCCAGTAAAGGTATTCTGTAGATGTCAGAGATCCTCCAATTTATATCTAACCAGACCAAGAAGTAGATCCTCCCTCTGATGGACTGTAATCCAGAGCTGAAACCTTCAATGGAGGAAGAACAAGAATTTGTTTTCAAGCTCAGCAGAGACACTGAACAGACACCTGAACAAATGTTGTGCTCTGGGTGGAACTCTCTTCACAGTAGTTCAGTAAACCAAAAATGCCTTCAACTGGCTCTGCAGACAGCCTTAACTACTGCTGGTAGGTCTGACTGCAACTATTCAGGAATAAGCACAGTCACTCGGGGTGAGCACTCTTTTTATCTGTTCTTTCCACTGATAAACTCTCAGTGAATTTAAAGCACAAGGCTGCCTTATTCCAAGTTTTCTCTCTTCTCCTCAAGGTACAAACTCCTAATCCCTTAACAATCATTGGGACTCTGACGCAAAAAGTTAACGAGTTCATGGGATTCGGGGCCAGTAGGTAAAATGGATCAAATCATTGTTGATACTAGGAAGCAGAGTGTGATATTGGAGTTTTGCTTTTGTTATTCGAAGCCTCTGATCTGTGACATAACAATATTGGGACGCTTATTGTTTGCTATTACAGTTATGATCTGGATTGAAATGTAGGGTCAAGATCAGTAAATTTGCAGATTTTATGAAAATCAGTAGTGAAGAACCTCAATGTCGGCTACAGCAAGATATTGCTCAATTGGTAAGATGGGCAGAGTAATGGAAGAAGGAATTTAATCCTGTCAAGCCTGAGGTAATGCATATTGGGAGGACTAACATAATGAATAGTAGGGCCTTAGGGAGTATTGAAGAACAGAGAGGCCTTGGTATACAATCCAAGTAACCTGAAGATGGCAGCACAAGTAGGTAAGGTGATCAAGGCATACGGGAGACCTGCGTTCATTACTTGGGGCAAATAACTAATATAGTTCTTTGGAAGGAAGTTATGCACAGCTGAAAAACAGTATGTAATTATAGTCTCAATGCTTTAGGAAGGATACGATTGTGCTGGAGAGATGCAGAGATTAACCACGACAAATGCGGGAATTTCAGTTATGGAGGGAGCCTGAACGGATTGGAATCCAACCACAAACAAGAGAAAATCTGCAGAAACTGGAAATCCGAGCAACACACACAAAATGCTGGAGGAACTCAGCAGGCCAGGCAGCATTTATGGAAAAAAGAAAAGTCGATGCTTCGGGCTGAAACCTCTCAGCATTCCACAGATGCTGCCTGGCCTGCTGAGTTCCTCCAGCATTTTGTGTGCGTTGCTGAATAGCCTGGGTTTGTTTTCTTTGAAATGGAGAAGGCTGATGGACATCTGATAGAGGTGCATATAATTAATTATGAGGGGCACCGGTAAGGAGACAGTATAAAATTATTCCCCATGTCAAGAATGCCTAAACTAGAGGTACAAGTTTAGGGTAAGGGGTAGGATATTAAGAGAGCATACGAGGAGGATCTGTTTTCAACTACTGACGTGAGCACGGTTGCCAATGCATACATGGCCACAGATCAAGTGCTGGCGAATGAAATTAGTGCAGATGAGTAAATGATGATCAGGGTAAATCTGGTGGACATGAGAGCCTGTTTTTGTGATACTTTCCCCTGCAGTAAGTGAATCCGTTGGGTACACAGAAACTATTTCCTGACTGTGGTTTTCTCAGATGAATGACAATTTAAAAATAAAGGTCTGTGTTACAGTGATGAAGCTAAAGGAAACCTTCCACACACAAAGTACACTCTTCTGCAAACACACAATTCCAGGTTAATCATGTAGAGTGGATTTAGGAATTAAACCACAGAACAATCATGAACATCCGAGGGGTTAAAGAGCATAATCCTGGTCCTAAATCTGCTACTGATCATTGTCCAGTGTCTCGGAGGTTGAAAGTAAGGGAAATCAGTCAAGATTTCTGCTCCTGACCACTGCTTGGTGACCCTTGTTAGTGTGAGTGGAGAAGAGTCTGGGTTTTGCTGCCGATTGTAGTCTAGTGACCCAAGGGTGAGGGAAAGGAAATCAGCCTGCCTTATTTTTCTGTGAAAGGTCATTTTCTAGTGCCCTATGCGAGTGTGTGAATGTCATCTGAGGAAAGGGTCAGAAAGGTCATTTGTTTGGCTATCTGTGAATAATACAAACATTGATTGTCATCTTGTGGAGTGATTATACAGCCATCACGCAGTGATCAGACATCACTACAGATTTGCCAATCGCTTAATATTGATTGCCTGAATTAACCAACTGTAAATTTTGCAACTTGCATTCATTCTAAACCTATGAGAACACATCTCAGAATGGAACTAACGTGGTACGATTCAGGTGAACGTGCAATCTTTCTGCCCTCTGATATTCCATATCCATTTCACGGGTTGTTCTACTGATCCATGAGGAGCTGAACCTGTGTTCAGAGAACAGGAAGGTAGAAAAGACAGTGAACAGTAGGAGGGGATGAGAAAAGGGGGTGAACAGAATGAGAAGGGTGGAGGGAGGGAACGTTGACTCAGACCATGAGAGGCCTGCGTCGGGCATTTTCGTGCCTTACAAGGCGCCACTCCTCACACAGACACTAGAACAATGTGCGATTAAGTGCCTTGCTCAAGGGCACAAGCACGCAGCCACAGCTGAGGCTCGAACTAGCAACCTTGAGGTAACTAGACGAACGCCTTAACTACTTGGCCACGTGCCCAACACAAGGGTGGAAGCACAGGATATCAGAGAGAGGGAACAACATTAAAGTGGAGAAGATAATAGCTCAGAGGTGAAGAATGCAAACAGTGGAAAGTACAAAAGGGTGAGAGGGGATGATAGGGCGAGGGGGGCGAGAGGAGGGTGGGTCGGGGGGTGGCGCAAGAGCAGGGGGTGTGGGCGAGAGGGGTGTGAGAGAAAGAGAAAGGGATGAGAGAGCGGAGGGAGAGAGAGGATGAGAGAGGGAGGATAAGAGGAAAGGATGAGAGAGAGAATGAAATTAAAATAGAGAGAAGGAAAGAAAATTAAAATGGAGAATGATAGAATTAGGAGTTGGATAGTGCAAACGTAGAAAGTAGATGAGAGAGAGCAAGTGAGCAAAAGAGCAAGAGTCTTACCAAACAGTATGGGGAGAGCAGCAGATCACGACATAATATGTATTGGCAGTTGGGTCAGATTCAATAGCTCCTCAGGCAGAAATGCCTCACAGTAGTTTCAGGTTAATAAATTATCCCATGACCTTCACCACACTTCTGCTCATGCCAGGAGATGCTGCATGCAATCCTATCCTAACAGGCAAAATGGACAAAGGAGAGTCGATGGATGTTATTTTCATGAGTTTTCAAAGGGCATTTGCCAAAATGCTGCACCCGAGGTTGCTAAACAAGATTAGAGCCCATGGTTTTGCAGGAAAGACACTAGCATGGACAGCAGATCGGCTGACGAGCAGGAAGCAAAGAGTGGGAATAAAGGGGGCCAGTTCTGGTTGGCTGCCAGTGACTAGTGGTTTTCCACAAAGGTCAGGTTTGGTTTGCTACTTTTCATGTTACATGTTAATAGATTTGGATGATGCAAATGATGCCTCTGTGGCCAAGTTTACACATAATACAAAGAAAGGTGGAGAAGTAAGCATTATTGAGGAAGCAGGGGCCTGCAGAAGGAGCGGACAGATTCGGAGAATGGGCAAAGAATGGTAGAAGGAGTACAGTGTAGGGAAGTGTATGTTCATGCACTTTGATAGAAGCAATAAATGCATACACTATTTTCTCAATGAGAAGGGAACTCAGAAATCAGAGGTGCAAAGGGACCTGTGAGTTCTGGTGTAGGATTCCCTAAAAGTGAACTCGCAGGTTGATTTGATAGTCAGAACAGCAAATGCAACGTTAGCGATTAGAATATAAAAACAGCGATGTAATGCAGAGGCTTTATAAGGCATTGGTCAGACCATATCTTGAGAGCTGTGAGAAGTTTTATATCAGCCAACAATCTTGTACCAGCCCTTTAACGTATTCCAGGTTCAATCAAACCTTCCTTCACACAAAAGGATACGCGGGCATTGGAGAGGGTGGGTTTATGAGAATGATCCCGGGAATGAAAAGGTAAACACATGAAGGACTTCTGATGGCTCTGGGCTTGTGTTCACTGAGGGGCATGGCGTCTCATTGAAACCTACTGAATATTGAAAGACCTAGGCACAGCGGAAGTGAGGAGGAGGTTTCCAATAGTGGGGAAGTATGGAATTAAAGGGTACAGCCTCGGAATAAAAGAGCTTCTCTTTAGAACAGAGATGAAGCAAGATTTCTTTAGCCAGAGGGTGGTGAAAAATGCAACTCATTGCCACATACAGCTGTAGAGGCCAGGTCATAAAGCAGAGGTTGATAGGCTTTTGGTTAGTAAGGGTATCAAAGGTTACGGGGGAAAAGGGAGGAGAATGGGGAAAAATTACTCAGCCATGATTGAATTGCAGAGCAGACTTGAACGGTTGAGTAACTTTATTCTGCTCCTGTGTCTTCTGAACAACAGTTTCAAGATAGACATAGAGTCACGGAGCAGTACAACAGAGAAAACGGCCATCTAATTAATGCTGCTCCCATTCTACCTAATTTCCTATTTATATCTTCATAATTATGTACACCTCCATCAAATCTCCCCTCACTCTTCTACACTCCAAGGAATAATGTTCTCATTGACCATAGCTCCCTAAACCCCTCCCACCCATGTACTTATCAAAACTTTGCTTGAATTTTGAAATCCAACCCCATCCACCACTAATGCTGGCAGTTTGCTCTATACTCTCACCACTCTCTGAAGATTTCGCTCATGTTCCTCTTGAACATTTCACCCTTAACCCATGACCTCTGGTTCTAGTCTCACCCACCCTCAGTGAAAGAAGCCTCATAATTATGTACACCACCATCAAATCTTCCCTCATTCTCCTACGCTCCAAGGAATAAAGTTCCAACCAATTCAACCTTTCCTTCAAACTCAGGTCCTCAAGTCCCGGTGATACGCTTGTAAATTTTCTCTGTTCTCTTTCAATCTTTTTGATATCTTTCGTGTAGGTAGGTGACGAAACCTCAGTTAGAATATCACTTGGCATATGTCATGAAATTTGCTGTTTGCAGAAGTACATTGCAATACATAATAATGAACCCTATACATTATATATTTATTTATATTAAAATGAAAAAGTAGTGCAAAAAGAAATGAGGTAGTGTTCATGGGTTTATTGTCCATTCAAAAATCCAATGGAAGAGGTGAACAAGCTGTTCCTGAAACACTAAGCGTGCATCTTCAGGCTCCTGTACCTTCTCCTTGATGGCAGCAATGAGAAGAACTGGACACAATACTCCAAATTAAGCGTCACCAATGCCTTATACAACTGCAACATAACGTTTAGCTCCTGTGCTCAGTGCTTTGATTTATGAAGGTCAACGAGTCAACTGTCTCTTTACAACCCTATATTCCCATGACTCCACTTTAAAGGAATTATGAATCTGTATCCCTCTGATCTACCATACTCCTTCATACCTTACTATTCACCGTGTAAGTCCTACTGTGGTTGTCCTCTCAAAATGCAATATGTCACATTTGTCTGCATTAAATTCCAATTGCCATGTTTCAGTCCATTTCTCTAGCTGGTCCAGATCCTGCTGCAAGCTTTGATAGTCTTCCTCACCGTCCACTATGCCTCAATCTTGGTGTCATTGGCAAACTTACTGAACCAGTTTGCCTCATTAAAATCCAGATGATGTTGATATAGATTAGAAAAAAACAACAGATTCAACATTGAGCAACATACATCAAAGTTGCTGGTGAACGCAGCAGGCCAAGCAGCATCTATAGGAAGAGGCGCAGTCGACGTTTCAGGCCGAGACCCTTCGTCAGGACTAACTGAAGGAAGAGTGAGTAAGGGATTTGAAAGCTGGAGGGGGAGGGGGAGATGCAAAATGATAGGAGAAGACAGGAGGGGGAGGGATGGAGCCGAGAGCTGGACAGGTGATAGGCAAAAGGGGATACGAGAGGATCATGGGACAGGAGGTCCGGGAAGAAAGACAAGGGGGGGGGGGACCCAGAGGATGGGCAAGAGGTATATTCAGAGGGACAGAGGGAGAAAAAGGAGAGTGAGAGAAAGAATGTGCGCATAAAAATGAGTAACAGATGGGGTATGAGGGGGAGGTGGGGCCTTAGCGGAAGTTAGAGAAGTCAATGTTCATGCCATCAGGTTGGAGACTACCCAGACGGAATATAAGGTGTTGTTCCTCCAACCTGAGTGTGGCTTCATCTTTACAGTAGAGGAGGCCGTGGATAGACATGTCAGAATGGGAATGGGATGTGGAATTAAAATGTGTGGCCACTGGGAGATCCTGCTTTCTCTGGCGGACAGAGCGTAGATGTTCAGCAAAGCGGTCTCCCAGTCTGCGTCGGGTCTCACCAATATATAAAAGGCCACATCGGGAGCACCGGACGCAGTATATCACCCCAGTCGACTCACAGGTGAAGTGATGCCTCACCTGGAAGGACTGTTTGGGGCCCTGAATGGTGGTAAGGGAGGAAGTGTAACCCTTACATTTTAAACACCTCTGCTAGAGGCCCTGCAGTTTCTGCACTTGCCTCCCATACTGTCTGAGGGAACACCTTGTCAGGCCTCAAGACAGCAAGCACTTCCTCCTCTGTAATCTGTATATGGTCCATGACCTCACTGCTGTTTTGTCTCACTTCTATAGGCACTGTGTTCGTCTCCAGAGTAAACACAGATACAAAAAAATCCACTTAAGATCTCTCCCATCTCTTTCAGCTCTGTGCATAGATGACCACACTGATCTTCAAGAGGACCAACTTTGTCACTTGCTATCCATGTCTGTAGAAGCCCTTTGGATTCACCTTCAGCTTGTCTGCTATAGTAACCTTCTTTTGGCCCACCTAATTTCCCCCTGGTGTTCTTTTGAAGTGATGGAAGTGGAGGAGTGGATGGAATCCCTAATGAGCGTTACCAGTTTTGGGAGAAGAGCAGAGCAGGAAAAGTAAAGGGAAGAACAATTTAAATTAACTGTGGGGAACAGGTCAGCTCTCCACCATGCTCTTTAATGTATTGATTTAAACGCAAAAAGAGAACACTCAAGGCAAATGACATAAAATACATTGGGAAAAACAGGCCTCTTTCCCTGCTAGGCTCCTGGTTTTCCTTGCCAGGGTCTTAACTTAGCAATGTAGTACAAGGTCTCATTAAATCTCTGAAGCCAAGAGGCTGCCTTTAATCTTGATCACTTAGTGAAGGGCGAAGTTTGATTCAGCCCGCAATAATAGTGCAGTTTATCCATTAAGTTGATCCCAGGAGGCTGTAACATTATCTTTTCACTTCTCCTCACCCCAACTTGCTGTCATTACAGTTCTTGACGTTGCAGCATAATACACCTGTCGACTCTTGGACCCCCCTCCCCCAATAACGTATCGCTAATACAACAGTGTTCAGTCTACAACACTACGATGTGCTTCCTTTACAGGAGTCTCATCTGTAGTACTGCTTGTTCTCTTTCTCTCATCAGAACAAGGCAAAGCAAGGGAAAGAAGTTTTTAATTTTGGAAAGATTCAAAACAATAGTCTTCTGGATTTACAAACAATTGAGAATAAGCTGGTGCCAAGACATCAAAAAGGGCTAAATATTACACCATCACATCAGTATCCAATTGATTATTAACAGTGCAATGCTATAAAGTCTTGAATTTATCTGATGCCTTTCCAAAACTCAGGACTTCCCAAAGATTTTAGAAAGTTTTTTATACTGAAATCACTATTTTTTCCTACGAAGTGCAGCTGCCAGACTGTGTTCGGCAAACTCCCAGTGATGGAAAAGTAATTGGTGATGTTCATTGAAAGGTAAAATCTGGCAAGGGCACTAAGAGGAGTCACTCATTCATGTTCCCAATTGTATCATGGAATTTTATTGGATCTACTTGAAAGGAGAGATGGGGTCTTGCTTTATTCAGCTCATCTAAAAGATGGCAGCTTTGACTGTGCAGTACTGCACTGGATTATATCTCTGAATTTTATGCTCAGGTTGCTAATGCGAGATTTGAACATGTTCAAAAGGTGACAATGCTTCCAGGTGAGACACAGCTAACACCCATGATGGCATCACTTTACCCAAGCGGGAGGAATGGGGTGGGGCTTTCATCAGCACTGTTGGAGCATATTCTAGACTTAAGGTGCACAGCAAAACATAAACTTCAACTACCAACCTTCAGAGCTGAATATGGACTGTAGCTTAACCCTTACATACATACTGTTTGGGTCAATTTTGACCCTTTTTGACCTTTGACTGCGGTGAAAACTCCCTAAACGCTGTTTTTTCCCAGCCGAAATTTTATGATTTTTCCTAAAGTGACCCAAAATGAAAAGATTTAAAAAATTAAACTTTTGTACCAGTGCTACAATTTTTGCAACACTGAAGCCGTTCTGGGTCAAATTTTACCCGTACCGATTGCAAGCCAGGGGAATATGGGATAAAGATATGGGCAGCCTGTGATGCGCTTTCCAGTTATGCTTGGAATATGCAAGTGTATATTGGGAAGCCAGCTGTGGGAGGCCCAGAGAGAAAGCAAGGCATGCGCGTCACGTTGGACATGACAGAAGGGCTGAAAGGACACAACGTGACCTGTGACAACTTCTTCATGTCTCATGAACCTGGTCAGGCACTCCTGAGGAAGTAAGTCACAACGGTGGGTACTGTGAGGCGGAACAAGCCGGAGATGCCACCTGCTCTGACTGAAAGGGGGAGAGGCATCTTGTGTTCACCCATGGCACCACAGTTGTGTCGTATATGGCAAAGAAGAACAAGAATGTGATCCTTATGAGCACTTCACATAAGGCTGCAGAGGTAAGCGATCAGGGGGACAGAAAACCTGCCATCATCCTGGACTACAATGCCAACAAAGGGGGGTTGACAACCTTGACCAAGTCACAGGCACATACAACTGCATGAGGAGAACAGCCTGCTGGCCTCTCGCTCGATTTCATAACATCATTGACATTTCCACACACAACGCCTTTGTCATCTGGAGTGACCTGAGCCCTACCTGGAGGGCAAGCACAGGAACTGGAGGAGGTTCTTTTTGGAGGAGCTTGGAAAGGCCCTTGTGGCTCCTTCTGTGCAAAGGCAAGAACACCTTCCCCACGCACCATTCTCAGCAGCAGTGGTAAGGGCAGTGCAGCAACCTGAACCTGGCCCTGCTCAACAAGTCCCACAAGGGGCCAAAACAGGGGGACAAAAGGGAAGGAGATGCAACTTCTGCCCTGCAAAAAAACGGCTACTTGCAGCAAATGTGGTAGACTCGTATGCGAGGGCCACACACGCAAGGTTTCCCACTGCTGCTTTGAATACAAAGACTAGTTTGCAAACAGCGACTACTTTTTTGTTTAGTTTGTTGGTTAAATATTATTTAATGTTGAATTAATAGTTAATAGTTATAATTAGATAGCAGTTAGTAGGATTTTTTTATGATATAGCAGTGAGGACAGTGTTTGCTGGTTGTAATGGTTACAAATGGTTATATAATTATGGTTATATAATAAACCCCACAGTTCCAGAATGTTCTTGCCATTTTCAGTTTCAATTGTCATCGTCGTGGATATCCCTTGAGGTCGAGGATGATGGTCTTCGTTCTGAAGTGGCCCACAGAGTGAAGACGCCTGTGCGTGTATTTGTTTAATGTGTACTTGATGTTGAACTCCAAGAAGCTCACGATACTTCACAAATCAACCAACTGATCCAATGGCATGGAAACCACGACGATTAGAGCTGATGGATTTGTTGCAGCCTTCATCCGCCCTCACAGTCGTTGAGTTCGAAGTAATTTCGTCTGCCTGTTCCACCGTTGAGGTCTTGGTTGGATTGTTCTTTGTCAGGGACCTCACCCTTGACCTTACCGCCATGGGTGACCCTACCAGGAGCATAGCTCCAGACAGCATCACTCTCGGGATCTCAGGACCACACAAGCTTCTCCACCGCAACAAGGTGACAATCCACGGAGAATCCGTGGTTTCAATAAAATATATTTAATTCTTTATGGCTGTTATGTTTTCATGTCTTAGGTAAAATAGGACATTATATTGTGTGACAATGTATGTTTTTTCTCCAATGACGGGTGGTGTAAAAACCTAAAAAAAATACTCTCTCATCTCTGATACATTAATTAAGGATTAATCACACTTTTATTAATGTCAGATAAGCTATTTTCACATTGTAAATATATCAGTGGCTCAAAATTTGGTATAGACATTTGTTATAAGGGGGATTCTTGGGCCAGGGTCAAAATTGACCCTGACCATACTGGGAAGGTATAAAATCTGAACAGTATGTAAGGGTTAAATTTAAAATGCAGCTCTGGACAATGGGATCTTAAGAGCCGTGAACCACAGATGAGACAATGCTGATCAAACTTTCAAGTAGGTGACTGCAGTGTGAGTGTGAAGAAGGAGGCGTGAAATTTATATGTAATTCAAAGGAAATGTTGCAGATGATACAATATAAATATAGAATTGTCATTTGTTCTCTAGCATACAAAATGTCATGTAATTTTGGGTTGAGCAAGCCACTTCCTCTGAAAGGAGCTCAACATGACGCCTGCTGTGTCTCAGGCACTTTGACAAATGGGGAAGCTGGACTGGTTGCAGGACAGCCTGCTCTTTCCACCATCCATGCAGGACTTCTGTGTTCCTGCAGCATCTCCAAGGTGCCTTCTTAATTTTGAGCAGACATGGGCCAGAGATCCCCAGGTCATTTTGGATGCTTGCTTTGCTTCATTTAAGCTTTGTTTAAAATACATTTATTATCAAAATATGTATACCAAACTGTACACAACCCTGAAATTCATCTTCTTGCATGTAGCCACAAATACAACAGAATCCACAAAATAAAACACTCAAGACCAATAAGTACCCAGTGTGCAATAAAAAAGCACAAATCATGCAAACAATAAAAAGGTAAACAAATAAACAGAACATGAACTGCATGGGAGTCCACAGCCATGAAGCCAGGCGAGTGAGGTGACAGTCCGATGGTTGCAGGCCACAACTGCGGAGTCCATTCAGTGCTGAGCACACGACTGAATCTTTTCTTGTGTCTATCTGGCGATACCTTACTATGACAGAGCTCAGAATTGCCTTTTTCCCGGAGTCTGATAATGGTAATAGGCAGTTTGCCCAATGTTGCCTCCTGAGTGTAACATTCATCTAGGAGAGGCCACTGTCATTAGTTGGCCTGTCCTTTCAGTACATCTGAATGAGATTTTATGGGCAGCATTGGTGATAATTTTCCAGTTTCTGAAGCATACAGCAGGATAGGGATTATACCTTCCTGGTAAACTGCAAGTTAATGTCAAATCTGGGGTCTTGATCTACAAATACTTCTTTCCTCAACTGATTAAGGACTATGCTGGCCTATTGAAAGTGGTGGTGAATTTTATCATCAATGGTTATTTCCACTGAGAGTTGTGAAAGCGGTCAAAAGACATTGTGGTCCGGTTGCAGAGGAACACCACTGGAAGTGGTCAAAGAATGCTTGGAGCTCTGACTCTGAGCACGTACAAGCACTGTACTTGCTACAGTTTGGGCAACCTTAATTCTGGAATGCAGATGTTTCAGGTTGAACAGCTGCCCTTTATTTCTAAGGATTAGCTAAACTCCTGCAGGAACTTTTGTGGGAGCTGAGATACCAGTTCAACAAAGAGCTGTTCAAGCTAGTTAATTGCTAATTAACCACCGATTGTCATTCATTCATTATTTACTTATCTCCAGACTTACTTACCATCCACCTTCATGCTCACTTGTCTTTGAGTTCACTCAGTTAGTCAATAACAGTATCTGTTGCCACAGTCTCTCATCGTCTAATGCTAGACTCATTAACTCTGTTGCTGGCAGTCACAGCTTCTTTCATCAACAGCCATTCTTTACAGCTTTAGAAAGTGTTACTATCTCAGATAATCAACCTTACAGCAACATGCTATTCAGAATTAATTTCCATTCTGTTGGCTGAGAGAAGAACCCAGCTCGTCGTCGTGCCTCTAACAACCCGTGACTAATGAGACTGTGAACATACTGAATGTGGAGAGAATCTCAGCCAGAAGAATTTCAGGAGCCCAGTCAGACACTGAACATGTTGATCAAATCATTGTTGAACTTTTATCTTCATTCCATGTATTCAATTTTGCTCCAGTTCTTTTATAGCATTACCCAACAAAAACCTAACAATCCCAGAGCTGAAACAATGACTTGCAGCATTTGTTTTCTTTTAGGTGGTGAATTCCTGATTTCCACTAATATGCAATCTGAGGTTTTCTGATTTCACCTACAGGCAGCCAGTTCCAATGTTAAAGTCAAGAGTTAATAGCCACTATATTGCGGAGGAACTAATTAATCTACTTAATTGAAATTCTTTATATTTTTAAAATATAAAGATCACACTTCAAATTCTAAAAGTGTAGTTACATTATGCTTTTAAAACGTATCTTTGAGCTTTTAATCTCCTTACTGATTCTATTCCCACCAGGACCAACCTATTGTTTGAAAATATGTTGCCCAGAAATGAATGTAGTTCCCAATATTCAAAATTTTTAAAAATGTAGATGCTGGAAATCAAAAAATAAAAACAAAAAGTACTGGATATCCTCATCAATTCAACTGATATCCGTAGAGAAAAGGTCACCAACTTGATATGTTAACAGTGTTCCTTTCTTCACAGATGCTGTCTGTCCAGCTGAAATGACACTTACATTTTACTCAGCTTTTATTGCGAAGCTCCCATGGTTCCCTGCCCCCCTCCCCCCCTCCCCAGTGCTCTCGGGAGCAAACTGAAATCAAAATGGGAACAGCTTCACTGAGTTTGTAAAGGAAACTGTTATTACTGCAACCTTCTTGTTCCTAAGTTCGAGGTTTTGCAACACTGTAAACACAGCCCTACATGTCTCACCAAAGGTGACAGACCCTGGGAATGCAGGACCTGGTGAAGGGGAAAACTGGGATGTCTGGATGAGCTGACTTTCCTGTCTTCCCTAGGATTATTCACTCACCAGAGAGGTGGATGTTGGATTCGAATACCAGCTTCCTGATTTCCCTCCTATTCTTTATTGTCACAAGGAGGAGATTCCAGACTCATCCTTTACTGATCCCCAGTCTTGATCACATGCCCTCTGGCACATTTGGCATGGGTGAAAACTGGGGTCCCGGTAAATGGTCACAGAAATGTGTGTGTAAGCGTGTGTGTTAAGAGCATTGAGAGACAGATGGGTAGGAGAGACAGGACTGAACATTGCACTGATACTTTCCACAGCACACGGAGACCAACATCCGGTGCTGCTGGCAGATCATCAACTCGGTGAAAGACGCTCTTTGGTCGGCCCGAAACTTGATGATCTACCAGCACACGGAGATGTCCGTGGGAGAATGCTGCCGACTGGCACATTCTCGGCTGCAGGAGTATGTACTGAGGGATGCACTGAAACTCGGTGCAGCCACCGCAAGGGCCCGGTGGGGAAGGACCATGGTTTAGGTTTCTTCACCCGCGGGAGTGGGAGGGGTTGGGTGGTGGGGAGTATACCCCTCAACAATGATGTGGATTGGCTAAAAGTGTGGAAATGTAAAGCCCGTAATGGAAACATCTGTAAAGGATTGAGAGTCATTGAATAGTTTATTGTACATAATTTTATTTTTATATTGGATATTGTGAGGAACAGGATTAAGAAAGTGATATGAGACCAAGCAGGGAAAAGTATATTTTGAAATAAAAAAAATCAGCTATTGTACCTAATATTAAGAATATTAGGTACAATATTACTGTGCTAGCTGTGGAGAGAAGCCAATTTCCAGACGGGGGACAGACGGGAAGTTTCTCAGTCAGATCATTAATCTGTCCTCCACCCATTGATTCCAATTTTAGATCTGCATGTTAACAACCCACCCACATCATTTTACTTGCTTTATTGTCTAAACACTTGACTCAATTTAACACCACCCTTTTTTCAGATCCAAGAGAAACACCCAAATTTCTTCAAATCTGAACACACAAAACATAGCTGTTACAGGTAAACATTACAGGCTTTGCCAACTTGTTACAAATGTAGGCTATTCATTGTCGAGGCTAGGTCCAGGTCATTTCTCTATGATACGAGGCTTTGCAATCTCTGTAGACATACTGCGACAAGGGAATGTCCCTCCATCTGTCTTGGAGGAAGACAGAACTACTGCAGCTCAACTTCATGGGAGAACACTGACACTGCAAGCTTGCTAGGTTTCTATCTTACACATTCATCTGGGCTGGAAAGACACAAAGTTCTCATGGGGAGAACTTTGGGAACTTTGATTCTGGGGCAGCAAAGGGTTGCAATCCTAAGGCCCCAGGGGAACAATCAATTTTCATTTCAGCTGAGCATTTTTTTAAATTGTATGAGAACACCACTGCATGGTGTTCCATGGGACACCCTCCAAATTGCACGCCACCCAAATAGAAATACAATACTCAGTTTAAACCCACTAACTCTCCACCAACCAGCTCCCTCACCAAATGCATTAGAGTAATTTAAGGAAGTGACTCAAATGACCTCTTAAGAGCAAATAGGGATGGATAATAACTGCTGTCTTTGTCAGCAATGTATATATCTCATTAATGAAGAAAATACTCTACACAACTATAAGCTGATTTACTGGTTCTACAGTAACTGCATTAGCTAAACATCAGTCCAAATTCCACTCTTTGACACATGGTGCAAGTGGGAAGAAAAATAACGCTGAAACTGAGCAAACGGCCAAAAGAAAAACAGTTACTCACTGTGGCGAGGGTCAAGCAGATTTGTCTGTTCTTTCCACTTTTTCATGGCATTTTGGGAAAGAGCAACACTCATCAGTATGTTCAAAGTGGGTTCAGCAGTGAGGCTGCTCACTGCCTCTTTCTCTGTCACGTGCTCTTATTGTCTGGGATGAATATTACTTCCCAGGAAAAAGTTTGCTCCAAACCAGCTGTGGCAGGAACAGGTCAAGCACGGTCAAGGAAACAGAGGCGGCCCTGGTTATTCTCCCCAGTTTTCCCAGAAGGGTAAGGAACACATCCTGGGAAGAAACGTAAATTCCAAAGAAGCTAAATACATCAAAGAGATCAGATTGTAAACTAATGCAACAAAAATGGCCAAGTGTTCTTAAATAAAGATAACCTTTTTCTTCAATCACCATAAGTACATCTCTTCAATGTCAGCAAATATATCATAAACTGTGTCCATTATAAATGTAAATGCACACTCATTTCCCTCCATTATTAGTGCAAATATCATACAATCATCTTTGTTCACCATCACTGCAAACATCTTAGACCAATTTCCTTTTTATTTTTGGTATAAATCACGCACAGTGCAAATATCACACATTCATCATTAGGCACAGTTTGTTCACTCACCCAAATATTGAATGAAAATGCATTTAGATGTAGATTTGTACAATGAAGTGTTTTTCTGCTCAGTCTGCCTGCAAACAGTCTGAGTTGAATGTTTATAAAGGGATGAATCAATGAGGAGGACTCTCTGAGAGCTTAAACAGGGGACAGATGTTTCCTGCAGGAAGAGTAGAAATCAAATAGAATGGATAAGCTGCAAGAGGCCATTGTTCAGATTTGTTACTGCTGGGAACTCATGCCTAAAAATATTCACTTGCGCTATTACTCCTTGTCTTCCCTACTGTTGGACTAGAAAACAAGACAATCAATGCAACCAACTTTGCAACCCTGGTTCTGCCCCAGGTAATTGTTCTTCAATAATGGGAGCTAGGTTAGCGAATACAGCCAGACATTACAAAAATATAAATGGTTATTTGTGTTACTATAAAAAATAGGGCCAGAAATAGTCAAGAATCAAAAGAGCGAAGAGGTAGAGACAGAAATGGGTACGGTTAGTTAGATAGGCAGCCAGTTGAGTAAGAGGGAGAGCAGAGGCAGGGTTGCAGAAGTGAGGGGAAGGGTTCAGGGTGAAGAGTTAGGAGAGTGAAGGGGTGAGGAGACTAGAATTGAGGAAGGGGAAGATGGAGGTCCTAAGGATGATGATAGGGTGGGGTAGTGGGGAGGAGGCCGGATAGAGAGGGTGAGAGGTGGTGGGTTGGTGAAGGTGGAAGCAGAATTGGGTATTATGAGGAACAGGATTAAGAAAGTGATATGAGACCAAGCAGGGAAAAGTGCAGAGAGAAGATGAAATTGATCATGGCCCTGATTCAGTATTACTAAATTTGAAAATCAATTTTACACAGTGAAACACAGAAATACAATACAGACAAATGTGGCAGCCATTTGTACACAACAAGATCGGTTAAACAGCCATGAATTGAAAGGACAGCTGAACTATTGGCTGAGAGGTTAATGTTAGTCTGGGATACTGTGAGAACCCCCTACTTCCATTAGCGTCTATGGGATTTCTAAACCAGTAACCCCCCCCTTCAAAGACAGAAGCAACTTTAACTCTGATCTCATTTCTCACCTGCCACTGCAGTTAGTAATCTTCTGCCTCAGAAGGAGAGTATAACCAACTGACAAACCAAGACTCTGGCAGCTCATAGCACCGTTCACAATCTTCAACATTCCTGGAGCTATATTAACAAAGGCTCAAAAACTTACCTCTTTGTCACAGGATTTGTGTGGGTCCAGTGGAGTCTCAGACATCTGGTGAGCTAGGTTTGGCCTAGTGGCTTGCTACATTTGCTTCATCACCAAGCCAAATACATTACGATTTAAATTTAGAAAACTTAAATCATGAAAAAGCTATTATCTAGAGGCTGGATTCTGCAAGGATCAGAGGAGCAGAATAAAAATGTTTCGGATGCAAATGTTGCTTTAATTCTCAATCTTCTAGAAGGTAAAGCCCTGTGTCAGGGAGAGTTTCAACAGGAAAATCCTGGTTGTTGTTGGAGCAGGAACCCCACTGTACTTTTTCCCTGTACTCCCTTGGGCAACGACTCAATGAACAGAGCAAAAAAGAGATGATTAGAAGTGCGTGATTCTCAGGGAGCGGCTGTCTGATACAGCACACACTGTCTGAGGATCTTGTGCACACAGAAAAAAACAGCACACACAGTGCTGGGAGCAGTGCCCAGGTGAGTTAACCCTTGAGAATCTGGATCCACAGCATTACGAAATTATATCTTGTGAACAAAACTAAAATATCTGTTACTGCAAAACCTATCAGTACCCCAGCCACTGCTCAGTACTTGGTGACAGATACTGGGACCTGCCTGGAGGAGTATGGGGAGGGGCGAATTCTTCTCCATTTTCAGGGTAGAGTAATCCTTCCTGCTGGATTACTGCTGACCACTTTTCTCTCCTGTCCCTTTGCTCTACTGACCTCTCTGTTTTGAATTTTGGTACTCCTCTCCTCCATCCTATTTTCTCACCTTGGTAATTAGTGACCTGTCACCCTCTGTTACTTGTTTCGAGGGGCATTTTCCATTGGCCACCATACACCATCCTCACTTAATTTTCTCACCACTGTCATGCTTTAGACCACACATATTGAGCTTTGACTCTACAGATCACATAAGCCCATCTACACCAAATAACTTCTAACCACTGAATTCCCAAACTTCCACAGTTGAATACTTCTCCTGGGAACTTACCCACTTGAACTTCTCTTGTGCTAGCTGCAATATAAGAGGTGCCAAGGTCTTCCACTACAAACGTCCCAGAAACACAAAGCAATTTTAACCCTTAACTGACTCTGCAAAGCAATGGGTTACCTTTACACCTGTGATTTTAAAGTTGCCTTTCAAACTGTTGTTTTAGCACAGTGAAGTCTGTCAGAGGGGAGCCAAGTCCTGTAGTCACTGTAATGCTCAAACAATGCATGATCTAACTGAGCACGCAGGCTTAGCAACTTACCGTGTGTCACCCACACTTACTCTAACACTTCCTTCGTCATACTCTATTTATGACATTTCCTCTGTTACAGAGCAACCCTTATCACTCCTAACAATGATAGGTAGAAATTGCTGAACTTATAAAAGTCATACTCAACAGATTTTACCTAAACAACAAACCTCAAGAAAGGAAATCCAATCCCTTCCTGAGCTTCTCTGAGGTTGGAGCCAAGGCCAGGAAATATTCCTGACAGGCATGCACATTTGCAGGGAAGGCAGTAAAGTTTGTCATGATTGTGGAGGATGTGATAGCAAGTCACGTAAATTTTCAAAGAATTTCATAAAAGATCTGCTTAGAAACCAGGATATTACATGGTCATGTGTTCGCCCCTTGAGAGAGTCGTGCCGTCTGGCGGATGAAGGATTAAAGAGAGGAAGAGAATGGTAGCTCCCAGAAGGGCCATTCATTCCCATTAATGGTTCCATGACTTGAGAGATAAGCAATCATGATGGACCAGAGGCGAGCATAAGTAAGATTGATGGTAATTCTTCAAGAATCAACTAGAATGTTTACAAACAAGTGAAAGGATTCCCCAGAAATCCTAGCTTCATTTCCTGGGATCAGCAGAGTGATGCTGCCATCCAGTGGTCAATGGGCTACTTGCACTCACATTGCTATAAATACTCAACATGTCAGGTAACAATTCATTTGGGAAAGGGAGATTTAAAAAAGGCAATTTTAAGTTGCAGATAGGAGGGCCTAAGAACTTTAAAAAAATATATTCTGGCCCTTTTTTAGGCCCTTTGTTTTAGTTTTGACCAAAGGATCTCTGGCCTGAATTATTAATGACATTGCAACACAAGTGCTCGAGGAACTCAGCAGACCAGGCAGCATCTAAGGAAAAAAGTATATTGGCGTTTTGGGCTGAACCCCTTCGGCAGGACTGGAGAAAAGAAAGCTGAGGAGCAGATTTAAAAGGTTGGAGGGATGCGAGAGAGAAACACCAGATAGGTGAAACCTGGAGGCGGCAGGGGTGAAGGTGGGAAATAAAGTAAAGAGTTGGGAAGTTGATGGGTGAAAGAGACAAAAAGCTATGGAAGAAAGAAAAAGGGGAAAGGAGCACCAGAGGAAGGCAATGGGTGGGCAAGGAGATGAGGTAAGAGAGGGAAAAGGGGATGGGAACTGGAGAAGGTGGGGGGGGGGATGGTTTGGAGAGCAATACTGGAAGTTTGAGAAATCAATGTTCATGCCATCAGGTTGGGGGCCACCCAAACAGAATATAAGGCATTGCTCCTCCAACTTAAGTGTGGCCTCATCACGACAGTGGAGGATGCCATGGATGGATACATCCAATTCCTATCCCAATATGGCCACCCATTTTAATTTCACATCCCCTTCCAATATGTCCATCCACTGGCCTTGGTCAATGTGCTGCGTAAATAGGTACAGTTCAACATGCACTTCTTGCATAAATCCATAAACAATCTCTGCAGACAAGTGGACATGTTGAAATTTCTGGCTATATGATTATCCCAGAGGGATGAGGACAAAAATGGTATTGGTAGAGATGGCATTGGGGTTAGTAGATGGCATCATACACAGAGAGAGAGATAACATGTTGTATTGGAGGGGTCGTGACTGTCATGTGACAGCACTGCCCATTACCTGGTCGAAAGACACGCCACCTGCCAATCAAGGTTTGACCCCTGCACACCTATTGGCCCCTTTAATTAGCCTAGTGCTTGGCCTCAGGCAATTGGACTTTGTAATCAGCTTAACTCTGCTGGCACCGAGCCATTGGCCTTCCTGTGAATTACCTGGTTGGGACCCTCCAGCCCTCCTGCATGAAAAGAGTGCCACATATGCTAGACCCTCTTGCTCTTTGCCATCCGAGAGATCACCCTTCTTCACTCCAGGCTGAGAACCATGGAACAGTACTGGAGAAATTATTAGTCAATAGGGTTGGAAGCATTGGTTATTGTCCCTAAAAGCAGAGAGTCAAGGGGTGGCGGGTATCGTACTGACTTTTCCCTTGGTTGTATGTGTGCGTGCGTGTGCGTGTACTTTGTTCCCACGTGATTTTCCCACGGTCGTTATTACTTGTCTGCGGGGTTTTATTGCCGATCCGACTACTGTAAATTGTGTGCGTGTTGCTTCTGTTGCCATTTTTCCACGTTTGCCTTCTGTAAATAAAATCCTTTACTACCAAGACCGTGTGTCCAGAGTCCTCGCCTTTGAGACCTACTGAATCTGTTTCCTCACTTACAACACACGTGTAGAGTGAGAATGTGAGCATGTGCCCATCAGCCACAAGAAGAAGCAAGTCTCCTTACCTTAATAGCCCTCCTCTTGTCAATGCATTCCTGATGCTGACAAAGCAGAACTTTCTCTTCTGTTAAACTCCGCTCACCTGCAGAAGAAAATATGAGAGCAAATCCCAGTAAATTGAGACCGACAAAGCAGGAGTCCAGGATTCTGAAATTTAAAAAAAAGAGAACTGCAAGGTATTCATAGTTAAAAGCTGTTATTCAGAGCATTAAGAATGCTGGAGTACTAACAGAGTTGAGAGTAACAGAGCAGGAAAATAAGGCACTAAGAGCAATGGATCCAAAATGGTGACAGAATAATAATACAGTATATTGAAAACAATAAGGCAGTGTTCCGCAGTGTGCTGAGAGTGATGGAGTAGTGATTCAATGTAACAGAGGTAATAAAGATTTAACGCTGTGCATCGACAGTAACTTGCAGAGTATGGAGTTGTCAAGCTGTAATCAACGGTATGAAACTTAGCAGAGCCAAACCTCAGCATTTTGACGGAAATGCAATGGAGAAATGGCAGTGACATAATGCAGAACTTATGGACCAGCCATACAGTGTGCTGAGAATGAACCACAGAACGAATCTGTAGATCACTGAAGACAGTGGAAAATCGGAGGGCCAGTAATGAATAAGGGGAGAATTGCAAGTCAGCAAATGGACAGAGGGGATTCAGGAAACATCGAATGTGATTCTGGAACTGTCGGAGCCTGTGATTTGTGGTTTGGAGGTCGCTGCTTCAGCGCTGTGCAGTCTCTGAGAGGATTCCTGGAGGCAGAGGCAGAGTGCGCGAATCTCATGGCGAGAAGGTTGTGGATTGGCTACAGGGCGCAAGTTGATGTTTGACTCCATTTCGTCGGTAAAAGTGACAAGGCGGATGAAACATCGAGGCGGGTGTGGAAGGTGAGCACTGGCCGGTGGGATTGCCCTGCTGGTGCAGAAGGAAAGGACGACTGCTGTGCTTGCATAATGTTATACCCAGGTTTTCTACGTTTTGGATATGGACTTAGACTATAGACTTTTTTTTTCAGTCTTATAGTATTTTTATATTCTGTGTTTTGTTGCCCGATCTTTTCTTTCCTGTGTGCACAGGGGAGGGGGATTTGGGGGTCGATGTGCCTATTCTGTTTTTGTTCATTTTTTTGGGGGGGGGCGAGGAAAAATTTGGCAGTTGATGATCATGCTGCTGGTTTTTTCTTTCTTGGTTTGGTGACTATCTGGAGAAGAATTTCAGAGTTGTGTACTTGGATAACAAACCAGGGAGATGAACGGGTCAGCAAGAGACAAAAGAGATCCACCTGTCAGGGATGACAAGGAGATATCCATGAGTCTGTGATTAACAGGGGTGGATTCAGGAATCAGTGATGGACGGGAGAAGATCCATGGGTCAGGATGAACGTGGGGGATCTATGGGTCTGTGACAGGCAAGGGAGACCCATGGGATGGTGAAGATCCATAGATCAGTGACAAACAAAGGAAAATCTATGGTCAGCAAGTACCAATATTATGTCAGTATACTCTTGTTTGATGTTTATGGAGGATAATAATAGGGTCGCTTAGCATATGAGGCAGAACAGAAATCACTTGGCAATTCATGCAAATCAATTTTTTTTGTTTAGAACATTCTACAGCATATTGTTAAAGATTGTCAGCTCATTGAGATTTATGATGAAGAACTCCCACCAGTACACAGTGAGCCAAATAAGTTGCTCTCTAATTAGGACATAGCACAGTAGTCACTGTATTTAACAAGAGCTCTCCCACATGGCAGCTCAATAACATACATTGCAACAGATCTTTGTAAGCAGCTCCCACACACGCTTCAGGAATCCATTTCACAATCACTTACAGGGGCAGCTCTCAGAACTGACAACTGCATTTAGAGCGAAACAAGATTTCATTTCAAAGCTGCGTAGGATCTAGATCTGACCAATCAAATATTCCATCAGAATCAGATTTAATGTCACCGGGCACAGGTCTTGAAATTTTTTCAGGGACTCCTCCATTTCTGGAGAGAGTGATGGAGAGAGGGGAAGGGAAAGGGCAAGAACCAAAACAAGAATGAGAGAAAGAAAAGAAACAAGAGACACAAATTAATTCCCATAGGTAGACCATTACTGGATAAATATTCCTGTAAACATCACATAACAGCACACTGTGATATTTCTGTACTGAATTAACAAGACAATTAGATTCATAGACAAAAGAATCTGTTCAATATTTAAGAATGTGTTATTCAATTGTAAAGGTCTTGATCTTGTTTCAATATTATCTTTTTGGTTATAGACAGACGATCTCTTGTAGTGGCTTCGCTTCCAGCTTTAGCACTTTCTTCAAGGTTATATTTTTGTATCATCCAAATTCCCATCTACAAGCTGCTCCTTTGTAATATCATTTCAAAACATGGTGTCATTTTCTACATCAATGCCGTGAAATGTGACTCTACTTCAACAACACCTCTTTTGCACTCCTCTAATGGGGTTGAATTGCAAAAACACACAAGACTGGTCATATCATCTTAGATCCCGATTGTTAACACTTCTTCGCAGCCTCTGACTCTATCCTTCCCTTGGCAAATGTTGGAATTCAAAACAGTCTGCTTGCAGCTGAATTTCAACTGTGAGACAAGTTTTATTTCAAGCATCCACACAGTCATAAAGCCAACATCTTCTACCTTTATAACCGTCTAATTCAATCCCTCTTCATTTCAGGTTCTACGCTTTTGTTACCACTCAAATTTAATACAAGTGCACAGATGCCCATCTCCTTCAAAGACCCTAAAGACATGCAGAATACATTCCTTTAAAAACTAAGGTATAGATATCGGGGTGGGGAAGCTATGCTCGCATAGTATATTTCTTAGGTAGTCCTTTAGGATTGAGAATGACTTACTTCCACTCGTTTTGGGGGTTCTGAGGTGGTAATGTGGGAATCACAAACTCCTTCGCAGATGGGGCAAAAGTGACTGTGTGGTTGTTACATAGTCGTGAGGTAGAGTGGCACTCATGCAGAGCTTCTAAGTGCTCCCAATGCACAGGCTTGAGGTTCTCAATCCTCCTTCTGAAATGCCGTCTCTAAATGATCAAGAGTCATGGGATTGGAGGGTTGCGGATGTTGCTCCCTTATTCAAGAAAGGGAGTAGGGAAAGCCCAGGAAATTATAACCAGTGACTCTTACTTCAGTGGTTGGTAAGTTGATGGAGAAGATCCTGAGAGGCAGGATCTTATGAACATTTGGAGCAGCATAATATGATTAGGAATAGTCAGCATTGCTTTGTCAAAGGTAGGTCGTGCCTTACGAGCCTGACAGAATTTCTTGAGGATGTGACTAAAGACATTGATGAAGGTAGAGCTGTAGATGTAGTGTATATGGATTTCAGCAAGGCATTTGATAAGGTACCGCATGTAAGGCTTATTGAGAAAGTAAGGAGGCATGGGATCCAAGGGGACATTGCTTTGTGGATCCAGAACTGGCTTGCCCACAGAAGGCAAAGAGTGGTTGTAGATGGGTCATATTCTGCATGGAGGCCGGTGACCAGCGGCGTGCCTCAGGAATCTGTTCTGGGACCCCTTCATCAACTGTGGGATTGAGTTTAAGAGCCAAGAGGTAATGTTACAGCTATATAGGACCCTGGTCAGACCCCACTTGGAGTACTGTGCTCAATTCTGTTCACCTCACTACAGGAAGGTTATGGAAACCATGGAAAGGGTGCAGAGGAGATTTACAAGGATGTTGCCTGGATTGGGGAGCATGCCTTATGACAATAGGTTGAGTGAATTCGGTCTTTTCTCCTTGGAGCAACAGAGGATGAGAGGTGACCTGATAGAGTTGCACAAAATAATGAGAGGCATTGATTGTGTGGATAGTCAGAGGCTAGAAATGGTTAGCACAAGAGGGCATAGTTTTAAGGTGCTTGGAAGTAGGTACAGAGATGTTGGGGGTAAGTTTTTTTTAAACGCAGAGAGTGGTGAGTGCATGGAATGGGCTGCCAGCGGCGGTGGTGGAGGCTGAAACAATAGGGTCTTTTAAGAGACTCCTGTATAGGTACAAGGAGCTTAGAAAAATAGAGGGCTATAGGTAACCTTCAGTAATTTCTAAGGTAGGGACATGTTTGGCACAGCTTTGTGGGCCGAAGGGCCTGTATTGTGCTGTAGGTTTTCTATGTTTCTATTATATATAGGAAAGATGTGCCTACACTGGTGAAGGTAGGGAGATTCGCAACAATGTTGCTGGAACTGGAAAATTACAGCTATAAAGAAAGATTAGAAAAGCAAAGGCTTTTGGGAAATGCTGATGGGAGACTTAGATTGTGTTGTATCAGGTTATATTAAATAAGGAGACAAAAGCCAGGGGTCATAGTAACGATAGAAGCTTTAAGGGGAGATAAAGACAAATGATTAACCCAGACGTTGGTAGGGACCTGGAACTCAGGGCCTCAAAGGATGAATAGATGCAGAAAATGTCACTATGTTTAGAAATTACTTGGATGCGTCCTTGAAAACCCATATGCCCTGTGAGCTTGCATTCCAAATGTGGAAGGTTGAATTATGCTAGCTAGTTATTTTATTGAGCAGTCTAGACACAATGAGTCAAACATTCCCTTTTGCTGTCACATATTTACTATTGTTCTGTTCTACTCTCCATAATCGGTGGCTGTTTGAACACGTACCAAATCCTATTTATCCTTTCTTCTCTGTGTTTGCTAGTCTATGCAACTCTCATTGAAAAACTGTCTTGATTTTAAAATCAGGAATACATTTGACTAATCAATTGTGCCTCTCAAATTCCCTCTCTTCCTTTAGATTGCTCTTCAGAAAATCCTCTTGACCTAGTCTTGATCACCTGCTCCACTATTTCAGCTTGGTGACAAAACTTAGAAAGAGACTTAAGGGTGCTTTATAAATAGAAGTTATGATTAGTCAGTCACCGAGAACTACAGCACAGAAACAGGCTCTTCACCCCATCTAGTCTGTGCCGAACTATTGCTTGAGCTACTCCCATCAACCTGCACCTGGACCATAGTCCTCCATACCCTTCTCATACATAAACCTATCCAAACTTCTCTTAAACGTTGAAATTAAACTTGCATTTCCCACTTCCACTGGCTGCTCGTTCCACACTCTCACCTCTGTCTGAGTGAAGAAGCTCCCCCTCATATTCCCCTTAAACATTTCACCTTTTGCAATTAACTTATGCCCTCTGGTTTTAGTCTCATCCAACCTCAGTGGAAAAAAGCCTGCTTGCACCTCTATCAAATCTCCCCTCATTCTCCTGCGTCCAGGAAATAGTCTTAACCTATACAATCTTTCCCTGTAACTCAGGTCCTCATGTCCCAGTGATATCCTTGTAAATTTTCTCTGTGCTCTTTCAATCTTGTTGACATCTTTCCCACAGGTAGGTGACCAGAACTATGTGGCTGTTCTTTTCTGGAAGTGAAGGCAAGATCAAAAGGTGTAATTCCCATTATTTGGGGAATAAGCAGCTGAGACAAGCAGGCAGATTAGTCCACGTGTTCAAACAGAACTAATCCTATCACTGCTCTTGTTCCAACAGCTTTAATTTCTCCACTGAAACAAGCGTCCGGGTTATGAAGAATGCAGAATGAAATGACCCAGAGACAAAGTAACTTTCATTAGTCTGTGCTGTATAAAACTTGTGCCCAAGAGGAATTACATGAGAGACAGTGCTGAGTAATCTTTCCTTGGACAGGGTGAGGCCACGGAGCTAAAAACAGCCACATCAGGTTACCTGCCAACAGGTTCTATGTGAACAATGGGCTGAGTGCTACACGTGAGAAATGCCAGAACCTTTGATTTTGCTCTTTTCTGTCTCTGAGCTCCGTTTAAATAGGTTCCACGTTGACCAGCCAATAAAGTACTGCTACCACAATTATGCAACACAGAATTACCACTCTATGTGTTGCACGCAGCACAAATTACAACAAGCAAGCAAAAGAAACACAGGACTAACAAGCATAAATACAGGGAGGGAAGGCGAGCAGACGGACAGCCGGGCCACACAAGTACAGGCACAGTTGGACCGACACGCGCAGATTGTACACACAAGTGTGCACAAATATAATGCAATTTGAGTCTCCTGATGCGTCAGCTGCTAAGCATCTGGAGAATCAAAAGAAAAATATTTAATGCAAACTGTACGAGCTTGCTTCTTAGCTAATTACAGATTAAAGTTTACAAACAAATAATATATACTGGAACAAGGCACAATGATGAGTTATTGCTTTTTGAAGATGAGAGAACCATCATGAGAGTCTGGGGACCTTCAAACCTAATGGTATGAATATCAATTTATCCTTCCCTCCTCAATTCCCAATACGACCTTTTACTTCTTCTCATTTGCCTATTACTTGCCCCTGGGTCCCCTTCTCCTTCCCTTTCTCCTATGGTTCACTCTCTTCTCCTATCCTATCAAATCCTTTCTTCTCCAACCCTTGACCTTTCCCACCCACTTAGCTTCACTTATCACCTTCTAGCTCGCCTTTCCCCTCGATGCCCCCCCCCCCACCTTTTTATTCTGGCATCTTCCCTCTTCCTTCTCAGTCCCGCAGAAGGGTCTCGGCCTAGAATGTCGACTGTCTATTCATTTCCATAGATGCTGCCTGAGCTGCTGAGTTCCCCCAGCATTTTGTGTGCATCACTAAGAGAGCCCACTCCTTTAGGAAGAGACTGAGCTTCAAATGAGGGTCTGCTCCTTGCAGACGGGATCCAAATCAGTTAAGAGTTAGCACTGATAGTGATCAGATCCCCTATCAGTGCTCAAAGATGAATGGCTGCAAGGCACAGATGCTTGCAGTTGGTTGATTGTGCAGAAAGGAGAATTCCACATAATATGTGGCACCTCAAAGTCCCGTCTCTAAACTACAACAGCAAGGAAACATCATGTGGCTCTGTTATTCATACGGACACATCAAGGGTTCAAAGTTCATCTTATTGTCAAAGTATGCATGTACATTACAACTCTGATATATGGAAATATGCACAATGATACATGAGGGCTAATCTTCTTCCAAACAAGTACAGACTCTAATAATAATCATATTGTTAATTAACACTAACAATTAATCTCTATCAAAGAATCTACAGCAGACTGAGTCACATGGAGAGCAAAGCCCCAGCTACAGTTGTGGAGGTTCTCAGACTCATAAATCCAAGTGACCTGTATCTCACAGGGGATGTACAATTTTCCAATTACTCATCTTCTTGAGCACAATATGTTATTTTCTGGGAAAAAAAGTTTGATATATATTTGAGAAAACCAACATATTGATTCCACCACCTGTCTGGGGCACCAGCTCCATTACAGATCGCTGACTCACTGAAATGTTGTTTCTGTGAACAAACTTGGAATTCGCTGATCTTTGAGCAGAGGCTGACACTGCCAGCTCCATCTTCCAGGATAAGATAGAACAGCTGTTCCTGGTTGACATGGCATGGCTGATTTTTATAATCCTAATTAACCAACTCTTCTATTCTTTCAATTGATTGTTTTCTCCTGGAGCCTCTTGCTGTACAGTACCTTTCATCACCAATATTGTGTTAACCAGAACTGCACATGATGCACCAATGATCGATAAAAGGGCAGGATTGTCTAATAATTTCAGGCAACATTGAAATTTTAATATTTATGAAGGTCCTGTTTGCAAGATCATGAGACGCAGGCTAATAAAACAAGAATGCTTCACAGATAACAGTTTTGTGCATGTCCAGATTTGGAACATTATTTCTGCCATTCACTTCAGTGCACAGCACGTAGATCTGACTCAGAATGTTGAACTTTGCACTTAGTGAGTCCAGACAGCAACTGTAGTTTACAGTACAGTATTCACAATGCTGTAGGCCAATCACAAGGAACATAGTTTCTTGCAATGTGACACCACAAAATGCACCATCATATCATGGACAGTTGTAAACCAAACCAGCACAGTCTTGCGAAGCACATCTTAAATGACAGGCAATGAAGCAAAATGAAGATCTGCGCTGGTTTGTCCTACAGTTTACCCAATGCATACTGACTCCTGGCAGTTACACAATTTCTCACCTGCAATCATTCCTGGCTGGTTTTTCATTGGAGAAATTCAAAACATGAAGTTCCTGTCAATCTCCAGCACCGAATAGAAAATTGCAGACAAAATACGATTTCTTCCAAGGCTTGAGGATCAGCCTCACAACAAGCCTGCCAAGCTTCAAGTAGCTGATTAAGTGCAGGACAGGAAAAGCATCTGTTGCCAGCAGTTTCCAGGCCCAGCAACTGCAAGCTGACAGTGCAACTGAACCAGCCCGGTGAATGCATCATTGCACCAATAACACAGATAACTTAAAGGTTAACAAACAGCATTAGTCAGTCCCACGTAGGAGAGGGGAGGAGACAAAACAACAGCTGGGGTCCACAGCAATCTATGCAGGGGCTGACCAAATTTCCAGTACAGGTGGAACAGATGGGAACTAAGGCCAATCACAAAAAGCCGCAGAGACTCCTCCTACTCCGTTCCCAAATAATTCTGCCAGCCTCACAGTTTACTGAAGCAAAAGGAGAACTGAATTGCATAGCTAAATAAATACTTTTTTTTAAAATGTAGTGCCAGTTTGAACTAATTGTGACTGAGCCTTCACCTGCTAAGACTCAGGAATTCTCCCCTAAAATTTTTTCCCTTCCTACCTCTTGTGGCATATTTTGTTTAATGAATGACTTTTGGGAATATTAAAGGCACCATATGAATTTAAGTTGCTTTTGTGGAAAGAAGATCCATACAAGACCAAATCCCTTGCCTTCATGTACCACGTGAAATCCTTTTAAGGGTTTCCAATGGTATGGCTGAGGAGGAGGAGGAGGCAGTGAGAAGATACTAGATTAGAAGAATAACTGGATGAAATAAGAAATATTGATTCAGAATCCCTCAAGCAGATCACAATTAAGTTTTTTTGTCTGCCTTGAATGGAAGGGAACAGGGGTCAGTCGGAGGAAGTGACTTCTGATATGCGGTGCTGAAACACTGTTGAGAGCACATTCACGTCCCAGTCCTGCATGTTTACTGTCCTGGGTTAAAGGTCTTTCTGCACATTAGATGAAGCATGAAGGAAATGAGAAAGAGCCCTGCATTTCTACTTCACAGAAAGAGAGGGATTCATCAAAGTAAAGTCCCCGTGCTCAGCTGGAACGCTGCAGAAGGTGTGTCAAAAACCATCTATATTAGATGAACAGAGAAAGCATTTTTTTCTTATCTATTCATGATACAGCCAGGATTACAAAGTATTACATTTTGCATGTGTATATAAGAATGATCTGACCCCTGTGAAATAACTTCTAATACATTGTTCGATCAGCCACTGCTTTTGGTTATTGTTAGCCTTAGAGTCATAGATTCATAAAAAAAGTACAGCACAAAAATGGACCTTCAGCCCATCTAGTCCATGCTGAACCATTTAACCTGCCTCCTCCCATCGACCTGCACCGGGACCATAGCCCTCCATACCCCTACTATCCAGGTACCTATCCAAACTTCACTTAAATGTTGAAATGGAGCTCACATGCACTACTTGCGCTGGCAGCTCATTCCACACACTCACCACCTTCTGAGTGTGGATGTTTCCCCTCATAATCCCCTTAGCCTACGACGGCTAGCTGTAGTCCCACGCAACTCAGTGGAAAAAGTCTGTCTGCATTTACCTTATCTATATCCCTCATAATTTTGTATACCTCTATCAAATCTCCACTTAAATCTACATTGCAAGGAAATTTTAACTCACGTCCTCCAGTCCCCACAACATCCTTGTAAATTTTCTCCGTACTCTTTCAACCTTATTTACATCTTTCCTGTAGGCAGTGATGAAAACTGCACATAATACTCCAAATTAAACCTCACCAACTTCTTAAACAACTTCAGCAAAACATCCCCTCCTGTATTCAATAGCCTTCTGAAAAGGATGTTCAGTTAGAGGATTTATCTAGTCTACATGTCTTGCGAGATTACGATAAAGGGAAGAATTCACAAGTGCCACACATTGGAAACTCTCTAATAAATTTGTAGTGGGTGAAGGGGGAGAGAGTGCAAGGGGAGAGGAGAGAGAGCGCGAGGGGAGGGGGAGAGAGCACGAAGGGGGAGAGAGCACGAGGGGAGGGGGGGAGAGCGCGTGGGGAGAGAGCACAAAGGGAGGGGGGAGAGAGTGCAAGGGTAGACAGCGTGAGGGGAGGGGGAGAGGGGAGAGAGCGCAAGGGGAGGGGAGAGCGCGAGGGGAGGGGGAGAGCGCGAGGGGAGGGGGGAGAGTGTGAGGGAAAGGGGGAGAAAACGCGAGGGAGAGGGGGAGACAGTGCGAGGGGAGAGAGCATGAGGGGAGAGGGGGAGAGACCGTGAGGGGAGGGGGGAGAGAGCGTGAGGGAAGAGGGGAGAGAGCGCGAGGGGGAGAGGGAGAGAGCGCGAGGGGGAGAGGGAGAGAGCGCGAGGGGAGAGGGGAGAGAGCGCAAAGGGAGAGGGGAGAGAGTGCGAGGGGAGGGGGAGAGAGCACGAGGGGAGGGGAGAGAGCACGAGGGGAGGGGAGAGAGAGAGCACGTGGGGAGGGGAGGGAGAGCACGTGGGGAGGGGGGAGAGCACGTCGGGAGAGGGGGAGAGCGCATGAGGGGAGAGGGGGAGAGAGTGCGAGGGAGGGGGGAGAGGGCGTGAGGGGGAGGGAGCGCGAGGGGAGGGAGAGAGCATGAGGGGAGGGAGAGAGCATGAGGGGAGGGAGAGAGCATGAGGGGAGGGGGAGAGCGCGTTTGGGGGGAAAGAGCGCGAGGGAGAGGGGGAGAGAGTGGGGGGAGAGGGAGAGAGCACGAGGGGAGAGGGGGAGAGGGCGCGTGGGGAGAGGGTGGAGAGCGCATGGGGAGAGGATGGATTGAGCGCGAGGGGAGAGAGTGCAAGGGGAGAGGGGGGGAGAGAGCGCGTGGGGAGGGGGGGAGAGAGCTTGAGGAGAGAGGGGAGAGAGCGCGAGGGGAGGGGGGAGAGAGAGCACGAGGAGAGGGGGAGAGAGAACGCGAGGGGAGGGGGAGAGAGAACGCGAGGGGAGGGGGAGAGAGTGCGAGGGAGAGGGGAGAGGGCGTGAAGAGGAGGGGGAGAGAGCGTGAGGGGGAGGGAAGAGAGCATGAGGGGAGGGAGAGAGCACGTTTGGGGGTAAAGAGCGCGAGGGAGAGGGGGAGGGAGTATGAGGGGGAGGGGAGAGAGCGCGAGGGGAGAGGGGAGAGAGCGTGATGGGAGAGGGTGGATTGAGCGTGAGGGGAGAGAGTGCGAGGGGAGAGGGGGAGAGAGTGCGAGGGGAGAGAGGGAGAGAGTGCGAGGGGAGAGAGGGAGAGAGTGCGAGGGGAGAGAGAGCACGGGGGAGAGGGGGAGAGAGAGCGCGTGGGGAGAGGGGGGAGAGAGCGCGTGGGGAGAGGGGGGAGAGAGCGCGTGGGGAAAGGGGGGAGAGAGCGTGAGGGGAGAAGGTGGAGAGAGCGCGAGGGGAGAGGGTGGATTGAGCGCGAGGGGAGAGAGTGCGAGGGGAGAGCGGGGAGAGAGCGCAAGGCGAGGGGAGAGGGGGAGAGAGCGCGAGGGGAGAGGGGAGAGAGCGCGAGGGGAGAGGGGAGAGAGCGCGAGGGGAGAGGGGGAGAGAGCACGAGGGGAGAGGGGAGAGAGTGCACGAGGGGAGGGGGGAGAGAGCGCGTGGGGAGAGGGGGAGAGAGCACGTGGGGAGAGGGGAGAGAGCACGTGGGGAGAGGGGGAGAGAGCGCGAGGGGAGAGGGGAGAGAGTGCGAGGGGAGAGAGCGCGAGTGGAGGGGGAGAGAGAGCACGAGGGGAGGGGAGAGACCGCGTGGGGAGAGGGGGGAGAGAGCGCGTGGGGAGAGAGCGCGAGGGGAGAGGGTGGAGAGCGCGTGGGGAGACGGTGGATTGAGTGCGAGGGGAGGGGAGAGAGTGCGAGGGGAGGGGGAGAGAGTGCGAGGGGAGGGGGAGAGCGCGTGGGGAGAGGGGAGTGAGTGCACGGGGAGGGGGAGAGAGAGCACGGGGGAGAGGGGGGAGAGAGCGTGTGGGGAGAGGGGGAGAGAGCGCGAGGGGAGAAGGTGGAGAGAGCGGGAGGGGAGAGGGTGGAGAGAGCACGAGGGGAGGGGGAGAGAGCGTGAGGGGAGAGGGTGGAGAGAGTGTGAGGGGAGGAGAGCATGAGGGGAGGAGGAGAGAGTGCGAGGGGAGGGGGAGAGAGCGCGAGGGGAGGGGGAGAGAGCGCGAGCGGAGAGGGGGATAGAGTGCGAGCGGAGAGGGGGAGAGAGCGCGAGGGGAGACGGGGATAGAGCGCGAGGGGAGAGGGGGAGAGCGCGTGAGAGGAGAGGGGGAGAGAGCGCGAGGGAAGAGGGAGAGAGCGTTAGGGGAGAGGGAGAGAGTGTGAGGGGAGGGGGAGAGAGCATAGGGGGGAAGAGCGCAAGGTGGGAGGGGGATAGAGAGATGGACTGAGAGAGAGCTGCTGTTGCTCATCAATGAGGAGAGCAACCCAGTCTTGGTTAGAAGATGAATGTGACTCATTCTGAATAGCAGAGGGAGTGCAATCTAGCCCTTGTCTGGCATCAGAAAATGATTCAATACCAGTCGAGGGCATTCCGACCTTTCAGGACATCCCTACAGTGGTTAAAATGAACTAAGGTCTAAGGATGATACTTACTTTGGCACAAGGAAGATATAAAACAGCAAAGCTCTGCTCTTAGTGTGGGCTCACCAGAACTGGGGTAGAATCATACAGGAGACAGAGCTTTAACAGCAAAACTTCCTCCTAAAACCAGTTCCTGCTCTCAAAATCACCCAACTTCCATCCTTCTAATTCTTGGGATGAAAATGTCATATTATCAAGAGAGGCTAGGCAGTCTGGGTTCATATTCTACATTGCAATTTAGAAGAATGAGGTGTGATCTTGTTCAAACATGCAAGATCTTGAAGTGGACGTTGAAATGTCTCCACTCATGAGAGTCATGAACAAGGGAAGGAGCTACAAAAATAAGGGACAGTCAATCAAAAGTGAGGTGCATAGAAATCCCTTTTCCAAAGGTTAGTGAACCTCTGGAATTCTCCGACCCTGAGAGTGGTGGCCGGATCATTAGATATATTTAAAATGGAGATAAATTTATGTGAAACAGCAAGGAAGTGAGGGCTATAGGGAACTGTCCCAAAAGAGGAGTTGAGGCCAGCATTGATGATATTGAATGGTGGGGCTGGCCTGAGGGACTGACTGACTGAGCCTCGCTCCTATTTTCTTCTGTTCTTCCAATCCACTGAACTGCTCCACCAGACGACTTCGTTGGGTTGACAGCTATACACCAACTTCAATTTGTATAACACCTTTAACGACGTATGCCTTCCTGAGATACTTCACAGATTTATCAATCAAAAATTAATGCAGAGACTCAAAATTGTGTTCAGGTGACTACAAGCTTTATCAAAGCGCAAATATTAAAAAGAACAAGGGTGAGAATTTTAAAATTTATTTAACTGGGAGCCCATGAAGCATGGGGGTGAATGAAATTTTAAGTTTAGAAACAGGCAGCAGGATTTTGAATGACAGTAAGTTTTTGGAGCCTGGAATTTTGGAAGTTAACAGAGGTATAGATGAGAGTTGCATTAGCAGATGAATAGAGTTGGGGCAGTCAAGTGCCGAATCTAAAGCTCCATATCCTTCAACTCTCAGTAATTATTGCTTTCATCCACTGTAGATACTGCTTGTTTGTGAAGCTGTGGCTGAGAAAATATATTCTATCATATATACCAATGAGCTCAATAAAAAGCAAGAGCATTGGATTCCCAGGCTGTAGTTGGGAGAACAATAAGCCTATTCATCTGCTTTAGTGGAGGTGGCAAAAAATCATAAAGAGCAGGAGGAGTCAATGTAGTCAACACAAAAACAGTGGCCTTTGTTGTTACTGTAACTCAGAATGACTGGACTGTTAACTGTTTCAGACACAGGGCTACCAAAGGCAGATGTTCATACGGTAATGCTGTTCATAATGTCTACCAACTGATAATGAGCCCATTCACTAAACTGTTGGCAATTTCACAACAATACAACATAATGACCAAGATAATAGTTCAGGATGACACGATTCTTACTTGTTCCCCCCCCCCCCACATTATTATTTGGTTTTGGGTGCCTGCAATAGCTGAGATCTAACTTCACTACACATTTCATATGGTTGAATAAACTCCCAGCTTATTCCATCACGACTCACTGAAGGCTCGTCATTTCTGGAAATAAATTATTCCACATTAGACTTTAGCTGTTCAATAAAACAATTAAACAGTAAAGAGTAAATGAAGGTTATCTGTGGATGAGGAGGTACTTTTCTAACAGTTCATGAGTTTATTCTGCTCCTCAAGCAGCAGGAAATAATAAGTAATGTACAACTATTGAGGTGAACTTTGATCAGTAACTCACATTCATTTTCTCAGTATTTGTTTAAACCATCTAATTATCTCTTTACAGACACACTGATTTGGGCATCATTAAACATTTACTAAACATTTTATTAAGTTAGAAGAGAAGGCAAACAAAACATGCTTCAACAAATTCCACAAATGTTAATAGAACTCCTTGGCCCCATCCTTAGACATTAAGCAATCAAACAAACTAAAAGTTGTACAATTGAACTTTAAGATGGGCTAAGATTTCTGTGAAGAAAGCTGATTTTTTTTTAGCCTCGTTTCAAATACGAATTCTCGGGATGTGATTGTTGCTGCAAGATCAGCTTTGCAAAGATGCCCATTGTGGGCCTTCTTAAATGGTTGCAGTCCACGTGGTGAATGTGTCCTCAAGGTGTTGTCTGACAGAGTGTACCAACATATTTCAAGATAATGAATGTGTGGCTGATGTATGTGCCACACATCAGGGATGAAAAGTGAAACGTGAAGGAATTGGATGTGGCAGTGTTACGTGGTATTTTGTGGCAGAATTGAAGCGTTGATACCAAGCTTGATCTTAGACAAAAGAATTTATTTTTAATGACACCTCTTTGTTTTTAGTATCATCAATGGCTACCACTAACTCTATTATAATTGTAACAACTTGCTAATCATAATAACATTAATTGAGTGCCTTATATTTCTGTTCTATTACAATGGAACAGTTTTTGTCACATTGAATATATTCACAGCAATCAGTTATAGCCAGACAACACAGTGAATGCATTCTATGTGAATCACATTATCTAGTATCTCAGGCCCCAATGATGCAGAATCATACTCAACTGATGTAGCCTCCATGAATACTCAAAAAATTCAATTGCCAGATTAATCAGATATCCAGATGGTGGCCATGGACAAGAACACATTCATGTGAACATTTTCCCATGCTGACTTCAAAATTGACACGTTTTTACCCACCACATATGAGGCCTGCTTCACTCAGGAAGCAAGCGGCTGAGAATCGAGCACAACTTTCCTGTCCATATTAGCTAATGTTAGCTAATCGTCAACCAAGAGGAGGTGCGCTTCTGGTGTCGCTTCTCTCCAATTTTGCTGTCTGGTAAACTGGGTTTTACACAAAGCAAAACCACCTTGGAGGCAGCTCACTGATCACAAGAATCATCTCCAAATGCAGGAAACAGCTTTAGCAACACTTGACCACAAAAAAAAACAAACAATTGAGCCCTGATGTTGCCATGGCAATTATATGAAAGTGGCTCTAGAGCATCACATTACATCCAAGCACTGGTTAAGCTGCACAAATAATTGGTCACTGATTCTAAACGCTGGAGTGGACACTTCACCTTATTCCAACCCAACCAGCTGTTCCAACCCAAGTGGAAGCAATCCCAGGAAACTTAACCTAAACCTGCATCAACTAGGCTTCCCAAACATTTGTTCTTGCCATCCCAACCTTACCAAAACTAATGACATACTTCTGCCTGAATTTCCAATCACATTAGAGTATTGCCGCGAATTTGCACCTTTTGATAGGGCGCTGTATAAAATAAGTTGCTCCTACCATCCTCCAGTTCCTCCAGAATATCGAGAGTGGAAGACCATATATATCGCTCTGCAATGGTACCGTCAGACTCCTCCAGTGCTGGCAGGGTCTCTAGCTCATATGCTCCACGCTTCCTCCAGTAAAGAAACATTTTATAGTGCTTCCAAAACTATCACCAAGAAACATTCCCAAACTAGCCCTTAGCTCCAGCGGCAAGAGAGCAAGGGCTCAGACCCCCTGAGTACGGAGACTATCGAGCCGATCCAATGTCCCACTGCAGAGGGCTAATGCAAGAGACATTAAAACACGGCCTGGAGGGCTCCTTTCCTTTGACAGAGAACTGCATTCATCAACTGAAAGAGTGGGACTGTGGGATTGCTGAGGGTGGCACTGAGGAAAGGACTGGCCACTGCGGCACCGCCTCAGACAAAGGCTTTCTTCATCTTTGACAATTCATCTTTCTAAAAAAAAAATGTGGGCACTTTATAGTTTAAGAAAAAACGGGGCAGGGTTTAACTTTTCACCCTTGTAAGTATTAATATTATTTAGCACAGTTGAGGGAAGTGGAGACTCAGCACATTCTACAGCTGAATGTGAGGTGCAAACGAACTAAGCAACAACTCCTAAAATAGAGCACCGAATCTGGTGCAAAGAGACGGACTAAAGAAGAGCAAGAACTTAAACTTTGAGCTGATTAAGTCAGACAGCGCAAGTGATGGAGCACTAACGTATAGATTCTCTTGGTGCTAGCACAGAAAGCAGCACAGGATAGAAATACTTCTCTCAGACCATCACTGATTGAGAGGAAAATGTAAAAAGTGAAGGTCTGTAACTTGGTTCAGAAGAAGTATGTACATGACCATGATTCAATGACAAACTGAATATTTAAGGTTACTGGTGGAAATAATGTCAGGAGGGACTATTCATCTTTTTCAAAGCAAATCTACCATTCAGAAGGGACCATTCATTGGGGGCTCCTAGCCTGGGATCCACAGACTACTCGGTTAATGGTAGGGGTCCATGGCATAAAAAAGGTTGAGAACCAGTGAATTCGATAGTTATTTGAATTTTGTCTATCCACTAAAGGTCAAAAGAAATGTTAAATATAAGATGGATATACAATACATATCATATTTAAAATTTCTATTGACCTTTTATGGGAAAGAGTAACAAATTTCTACTATTCTTCATGTGAAGAAATTCTTCAAATATTAGAGCTGAAACACCCAATGCAAGTTCAAATTTATATACTCCAATTTGAATCCATCACCTCACTCTGATCAGCCCTCATTCCTCTGAAGGGATTGGGATGTTGGTCAATGCAAATTACCCTCACAATTTAAAACTTTTAAGCCTGGCATCAATCTGGTGAATCCAAGACCAAAACATCATCTCTAAATTATAGTACTCAAAGCAAAGGCGGAGTTTCTGATGGATTCTAACTGGAGATCCGGATTTGTAATGCAGCTTCCAGACATATGTACTCCAACTCTCTGAAATAACTATAAACACAAGAGATTCTGCAACTGCTGGAAATTTTGAGCAAGACACACACACACACAAAATGCCAGAAGAACTCAGCAAGCCCAGCAGCATCAGTGGAGGGGAATAAACAGTTGATGTTTTGGGCTGAGACTCGTTATTCTGACTTGAAAGAAAGAGTGCAGAACCCGGAATATGCAGGTGGGTGGGGGGGAGGAGAAGGAGTAAAAGCTGGTCAATGATAGGTGAGACCTGCTGATGTGAAGGTGGGTGGGTGACAGAAGGAGAATGAAGTAAGAAGCTGCCAGGGTACAAGTGGAAGAGGTAAAGGGCTGAAGAAGAAACTTAATAGGCAATTGAACATTGATTTCCATTAATTTCTCCTTTCTCCTCACTTTTTCCATCCCCCCCCCCCATTCTAGTTACCCTCTTACCCTTTTCTTCTCCTCAACTGCCACCACCTCCCTTTGGTTCCCCTCTTTATTTCATGCCCCATTGCCCTCTCCTATTAGATTCCTCTTCGTTAGCCATTTACCTCTTCCAGTTATCCGCTCCCAGGTACTTACACCCCCCATCACCCACCTACCTATTCTCCCTCTCATCCGTTTTCACCTATTACCTCCCACCTTGCACTTCTTCCCCTCATCTTGCTCTGGCATCTGTTCTCTTCTTTTTCAGTCCTGATGAAAGGTCTCGGCCCAACATGTTGACTGTTTATTTCCCTCCATAGATGCTGCCCGACTTCCGAGTTCCTCCAGCATTTTGTATGTGTTGCCCATTAAGCTCTCTGTTTCCTGTACATGAGAATGGGCTGGCATTTGTTTCCTGAGATTTCTCTGTTCTTTAAAGAGGCTGCAATTTTTTTTGATATAAATGTATATTCCTTTAAACTCACTAAGCTTCCCAGGAGCATTCAGATCCAGGGCACCCATCACCAGCTCATGAAGCATGAAAGAACTGAGGGGCTTGACTGTTCTAGGATTGGACCCAGAGCTCCCGGTGAGAAGACCCTGGACTCTGAGGTCCATGGATTTCCCTGTGGAATATGAGAGAAGGGAAGGAAGGTTAACTAAAAGGTGGAGGGAGATAAATGTAGGAGGGAAGGTGAAGGAGAAAGAAAATAAAAACAGGACAGGAAGCAAAACAAAACGTGGGGAAAAATGATAGAGGTAAAGTAAATGAAGATGGAGGAAAATGTAGATGGAGATAATGAAAGCACAGGAAAGTAGGCCAGAAAGAAGTGTCAGAGAGAAGAATATGGGACAAAAAGGCATACATAGGATTAGATTGAAGGCAGGGAAAATTGGGAGGAAGGAAGAGAGATGATGGCAACTGAGTGTAGGGCTGGTGGAGGAAAATGTAGGTTCAGGAGATGTGTGAAAGGATAGGAAAGGAGTGATTAAGGACAAAGGAAGGGGAAAGTATGGAGAGGGGAGAGGCAACAAAAAGGGAAAAAAGGAAGTGGAGAATAAACATTGGAGAACTGGGAAGGTGCAAGAGTTAGAAGCAAGCGTTTTTAAATTAATTACATTTTCAAGATTTTGCTAGACTGCCCATTCCAGTTGTCCCTGAGAAAATGGTTAGTCATCTTCTTGGACTGCAGCAAGTCAAATTCTTCCTCAGTTAAGCTTCCCAGAAACGTTCAGGTTCGGGGCACTATCACAAGCTTATGAAGCATAAAAGAAAGGAAGGCCTGTTTGGGTGGGGAAATCCAAGATTTAGATCCAATGATAATGTAGGAACAGCTATTTATTTCTAAGTTAACATTTATGTGACTTCGATAGGAACTTATTAGTGGAGGTACACACTTTGCCTCCTGTCTCATGAGGAGTAACTGCAGTGATTTATGTGGATATTAAATCTGCAGTCTTGTGCTCTCATAGCGAAGGCAACGAATGTTTAGGATGGTGGATGGAATATCAATGAGGCAGGTTGATTTTTCCAGCATCATATTATTATTTTATATTATTCTTAATGCTTCATGGGGCTGGACCCCCACACCCTCCCCAGTGGAGAGTAATTTCCCTGGCATAGTGGAGGGTCTTCCGAAAATACTATATTCTTAAATACTATATGTTTTAGTTTATCTCAAGTTTTACAAAGGATTTATTTTCAGATACAGTTTTATATTCTTTTTAAAAGCTGCAGCATGCAAGACCAATTGAGAAAGTGGATCTCTGCAGGATCCAAGCTGTGCGAACACCTTAGCTGGCAGAGAGGTGAAAGCAAATTTGTTTTTCCCTTTTTTGGGAGGAGATCAGGAGAGTAGAATGACTTCACTGTCTGGTTAGCTCAGTCTTCCCCTGCTCATATTTTCTGTTTCTTCTGAGTCTCATTTCCAATTTCTTTTGGCTTGGAAATTTGGGTTTGTGTCAGATAAGGTTCAGAATAAACAAGAGTGAAATATCCAAGCAATAGAAGCTCAGAAGAAAGTGTTAGCACAATCAGAGTAATGAACCATTGCCAGGACTTCTGGTCCTAGCTCAATGGATTGGTAAGTCCCAAGGAGGAGGAATCAGAACCGCTGCTCTCAAACATCTGACCACACAATGACAAGAACTTGGCCAGGAAATCAGTGCAATTGTAAAACAGCCATAAAGTGGAAAGAGGAGCAGGGACCTAGAAATGTGTAAGACGTGTCTATTTTAGGTCTTGCTGGTCAAATAGAAAAAGATGGCACACATCTTACTCAATACACAACTAGCCTGCCAGTGTTTAGCAACTGTACTTGCGTGTGGAGTCATTAAAGCAGGAAAACAGGCCCTTTAGCCCAACTCATCCATGCCGACCAAGATGCTTCCCTAAGCTAGTCTCATTTGCTTGCACTGGGTCCAGATCTCTCAAAACCTCCCCTTTCCATGAACCTATTGAAATATCATTTAAACATTGTAATTCAATCCACCTCTCCCTCTTCCTCTGGCAGCACATTCCCTATACCCACCACCTTCTAAGTGAAAAATCTGCCCCCAGGCCCCCTTTAAATCTTTCCCCTCTTACCGTGAAGATGAACTTTTCAGTTTTAGATTCCCCTACCCAGGGAAAAAGACTAATGATTCACCTTATTTGTGCCCCTCAAGATTTTATAAACCTCAATGAGGTCAGACTTGGCCTCTTCATTCTACACAACACAGTCTCAAGCTTACCCACTCTCTTAAACTCAAGCCTCCAGACAGCACAACTTCCTTGTAAATCTTTTCTGCACTCTGCCTAGCTTAATCACATCCTTCCTACAATGCAGAGATTTGAGCCGCACACAATATTCCAGTTGTGGTCTCACCAACATCTTACATCGCTGTAACATAACATCCCAAATCTGGCAGTCAATGCCCCGTCTAATTAAGGTAAATGTGCCATAAGCCTTATTCACCACTTTATCTACCTCTATCGTCACTTTCAGGGAACTATGTACTTGAACCCTAAAGACTTTACTCCAGGACCATGCCATTTACTGTGAAGGTCCTGCCTTAGTTTACAGCGCCTATATATTCACCCCCCCGCATCCAGAAGTTTTCATGTTTTATTGTTTACAACATTACATCACAAAGCATTTAATTTAGCTTTTTTGACTGATCAACAGAAAGACTCTTTCATGTCAAAGTGAAAACAAATTTCTACATTTGATCTAAATCTATTACAATTAGTAAACACAAAATACTTGATTGCATAATTACTCACCCCCTTCAACTCAGAAACATAGAAACATAGAAAATAGGTGCAGGAGTAGGCCTTTCAGCCCCTCGAGCCTGCACCGCCATTCAGTACGATCATGGCTGATCATCCAACTCAGAACCCTGTACCTGCCTTCTCTCCATACCCCCTGATCCCTTTAGCCACAAGGGCCTTATCTAACTCCCTCTTAAATATAGCCAATGAACTGGCCTCAACTGTTTCCTGTGGCAGAGAATTCCACATATTCACCACTCTCTGTGTGAAGATTTTTTTCCTCATCTTGGTCCTAAAAGGCTTCCCCTTTACCCTCAAACTGTGACCCCTCATTCTGGACTTCCCCAACATCGGGAACAATCTTCCTGCATCTAGCCTGTCCAATCCCTTTAGAATTTTATACGTTTCAATCAGATCTCTAAATTCCAGCGAGTATAAGCCTAGTCGATCCAGTCTTTCATCATATGAAAGTCCTGCCATCCCAGGAATCAATCTGGTGAACACTCTTGGTACCTCCTCTATGGCAAGAATGTCTTTCCTCAGATTAGGGAACCAAAACTGCACACAATACTCTAGGTGTGGTCTCACCAAGGCCTTGTACGACTGCAGCAGAACCTCCCTGCTCCTGTACTCGAATCCTCTTGCTATGAATGCCAGCATACCATTCGCCTTTTTCACCGCCTGCTGTACCTGCATGCCAACTTTCAATGTCTGGTGTACAATGACACCCAGGCCTCATTGCACCTCCCCTTTTCCTAATTGGCCACCATTCAGATAATAATCTGTTTTCCTGTTCTTGCCACCAATATGGATAACCTCACATTTATCCATGTTAAATTGCATCTGCCATGAATTTGCCCACTCACCTAACCTATCCAAGTCACCCTGCATCCTCTTAGCATCCTCCTCACAGCTAACACTGCCGCCCAGCTTTGTGTCATTCGCAAACTTGGAGATGCTGCATTTAATTCCCTCATCTAAGTCATTAATATATATTGTAAACAACTGAGGTCCCAGCACTGAGCCTTGCGGTACCCCACTAGTCACTGCCTGCCATTCTGAAAAGGTCCCGTTTATTCCCACTCTTTGCTTCCTGTCTGCCAACCAATTCTCTATCCACATCAATACCATACCCACAATACCGCGTGCTTTAAGTTTGCACACTAATCTCCTGCGTGGGACCTTGTCAAAAGCCTTATGAAAATCCAAATATACCACATCCACTGGTTCTCCCCTATCCACTCTACTAGTTACATCCTCAAAAAATTCTATGAGCTTCGTCAGACATGATTTTCCTTTCACAAATCCATGCTGACTTTCTCCGATAATTTCACTGCTTTCCAAATGTGCTGTTATCACATCTTTGATAACTGACTCTAGCATTTTCCCCACCACCGATGTCAGACTTTCCAGTCTATAACTCCCCAGTTTCTCTCTCCCTCCTTTTTTAAAAAGCGGGGTTACATTAGCCACCCTCCAATCCTCAGGAACTAATCCAGAATCTAAAGAGTTTTGAAAAATTATCACTAATGCATCCACTATTTCTTGGGCTACTTCCTTAAGCACTCTGGGATGCAGACCATCTGTCTCTGGGATTTATCTGCCCTCAATCCCTTCAATTTACCTAACACCACTTCCCTACTAACATGCATTTCCCTCAGTTCCTCCATCTCACTAGACCCTCTGTCCCCTACTATTTCTGGAAGATTATTTATGTTCTCCTTAGTGAAGACAGAACCAAAGTAGTTATTCAATTGGTCAGCCATGTCCTTGTTCCCCATGATCAATTCACCTGTTTCTGACTGTAAGGGACGTACATTTGTCTTAACCAATCTTTTTCTTTTCACATGTCTATAAATGCTTTTACAGTCAGTTTTTATGTTCCCTGCCAGCTTTCTCTCATAATCTTTTTTCCCTTTCCTAATTAAGCCCTTTGTCCTCCTCTGCTGGACTCTGAATTTCTCCCAGTCCTCAGGTGTGCTGCTTTTTCTGGCTAATTTGTATGTTTCTTCTTTGGAATTGATACTATCCCTAATTTCCCTTGTCAGCCATGGGTGCACTACCTTCCCTGGTTTATTCTTTTGCCAAACTGGGATGAACAATCGTTGTAGTTCATCCATGCGATCTTTAAATGCTTGCCATTGCATATCCACCGCCAACCCTTTAAGTATCATTTGCCAGTCTATCTTAGCTAATTCACGTCTCATACCTTCAAAGTTACCCTTCTTTAAGTTCAGAACCTTTGTTTCTGAATTAACTATGTCACTCTCCATCTTAATGAAGAATTCCACCATATTATGGTCACTCTTACCCAAGGGGCCTCGCACGACTAGATTACTAACTAACTCTTCCTCATTGCTCAATACCCAGTCCAGAACGGCCTGCTCTCTAGTTGGTTCCTCAACATGTTGGTTCAGAAAATTATCCTGCATACATTCCAAGAAATCCTCATCCGTGATAAGTAGATGCTCCTTTGGTGGCAATTACAGCCTTGAGACTATGTGGGTAGGTCTATATGAACTTTGCACATCTGGACACTGTAATTTTCCCCTTTATTTACAAAACTGCTCAAGCTCTGTCAGATTGCATGGTAATCATGAGTGAACAGCCCTTTTCAAGTACAGTCACAAATTCTCAATTGGATTGAGGTCTGGACTCTGACTTGGCCACTCTAAAACATTAACTTGGTTGTTTTTAAGTTTTTCCTGTGCAGCTTTAGCTTTATGCTTGGGGTCATTGTCTTGCTGAAAACAAATTTTCTCCCAAGTCACAGCTCTCTTGTAGATTGCATCATTAGGTTTTCCTCCAGGATTTCCCTGTATTTATTTTACCCGCTACCTTCACAAGCCTTCCAAGGCCTGTTGCAGTGAGGCATCCCCACAGCATGATGCAGCTAAGACCACGCTTCATGGTCTGATGGTCAAAAAGCTCAATTTTGATTTCATCAGACAATGGAATCTTCTTTCAGCTGACTTCAGAGTCTCCCACATACCTTCTGGCAATCTCTATCCAAGGCCTCATGAGACTTTTTTCCCCCAACAGCGGCTTTTGCTTTGCCACTCTCCCATAAATCTGCAAATGGTGAAGCACCCAGGCAACAGTTGTTGTATGCGCAGTCTCTCCCATCTCAGCCACTGAAGCTTGGAACTCCTCCAGAGTTGTCATAGGTCCCTTGGTGGCCTCCCTCACTAGTCCCCCTCTTGCACGGTCACTCAGTTTTTGAGGATGGCCTGCTCTAGGCAGATGTACAGCTGTGCCATATTCTTTCCATTTTTTTTGATGATTGATGTAACTGTACTGCAAAGCTATTCAGAGACTTGGACATTTTCTTGTATCCATCTCCTGACTTTTGCCTTTCAATAATCTTTTTGCAGAATTGCTTGGAGTGTTTTTTTGTCTTCATGGTGTAGTTTTTGCCAGGATACTGACTCACCAGCAGTTGGACCTTCCAGATTGTAGTGTATTTTTACTACAATCTACTGAAACACCTTGACTGCACACGGTGATCTCCACTTAACTAATTATGTGACTTCGAAAACCAATTGGCTGCATCAGTGATGATCTGGTGTGTCATACTAAAGGAGGGGCAATACTTATGCAATCATTTATTTTGTGTTTTATATTTTTATCTAATTAATATCATTTTGTAGAGACATGAAAGAGTCTTTTACTGTTGATTAGTGTAAAAAAAAACAAATTAAATCCACTGCGATTCAATGTTATAAAACAATAAAACATTAAAACTTCCAAGGAGGTGGCGGGGGGGGGGGGGGGAATGCTTTTTACAGGCACTGTAACTTCCCATTATATGAATACTTCACACTTGGCTGAGGTCAATTCCATCTGCCATTCCTTTACCCATATTCCCAGTTGATCCAGATTCTGTCACAACATTAGACAACCTTGTTCACACCACCAATTTTGGTGTCATCAGCTGAGAAAATTTTGAGTCCCATTCCTGAGGAAGATATGAAGAGGGGGCATTCTTTATTCGCAGTCTGTTACCATGTTACTGACCAAATTTACTTGGCTGAGGGGTGCTAACATGATTTAACATGTAGAAATATAGCTGAATGCATAAATATATAGAATTACACACTGGAAGCATTAAAGAATTGAAGGTGAATGGTTGAATTGTCAATTGACTTCTAAGTATGTAGGATTATGTTAAAGCAAACCAGTTAACAAGAGTCACACTGGAATCGACAAAAACAAGAATCAATTGACTGTGTTAACATCTCATAATTACCAGATTCCAGTCAAGAAAGGTTCTGCTGACAGATAAAACCCAAACTGTAGTCTGAAATAAATGTAAATGCTATTCAGCCCCTAAAAATAGCTAACTGGTTGCAAAATGAGCCCAATCAGCCCTCAAGTTTCATTTGTTTTACACAGAAACAGCAGACCATTTTGCCCTTCATTACCATATAAGAGTATGAAGAAACACTCAGGTTTCAAGTCTATTATATCATAGTTGATTTGTACCTCCATACATCTAAATTTACACGATAACTAAGTCAAGAAAGCTCTAGATTGCATGCACACTCTAATGGAAAGGTGTTCCAGATTTCATTTACCTTTTGCTTATTTCATGCCTGAGCTATCTTAACTGGAGTCTCTTATCCACAGTTTTATTTTCAGTATCTTCCCGAATAAGTATAATAGTTTCAAGAATCTCACCGGCTGGTGGTGTAGTGGCATCAGCATCGGACTTCGGAGCGAAGACTCCGGAGTTCGAATCCAGCTGGCTCCCTTGCATGCTTTCCATCCATGCTGGGTTGACAGTCGAGCTAGCAACTCCACCCCGTAAAAATAAGAAAGCCTGCTAAAAACAATGATGTCATGATGGCGTCCCAGTGACTCCACTCGGAGTTAAGGGCTTTTTACTTCATTTCAAAATCTAAAATGGATTTTCCTTTCACTTTCTTGAGTAAATAAAATTGCAGTTTATATCCTATTTGGCTTTCTAAATCAGATACAGTTCTTAGAAATCTGCATTGCACCCACTCTAAAGCCAGTACCTGCTTCCCAAGATGTGGTGCCCAAAATTGAATGCAGTCCTACAAATAAATGCACAGCCCTGAGCAGTTTGGAGAGAAACTTGCTGCTAACAATTCTTTTTCAAATGTAATCTTCGTCACAAAAAGGAAAATCCTATTTCTTCTACAGGGTATTCTGTTTCAGTGCAGGGTAAGTCACAGGTGGAAGGTGACTGAGGTTCCCTAACAGTTAATGCTCTGTGTTGACCATCCGGAAACTCTACTTTTGAAACTGTTTCTCCCATTGCCCAAAAACAGGAAGAACAACATCCTGGCTGGAACATAGAACAGTATGATCCAATACCTCTAACAAATTGGCTAATTAAGAATCCAGATGTGACTAATTGCATTTCTAATAAGTACATCAAGCATTTGACCTATTTGTTCTTGATATTTATGTATAGTGATTGCATGTAAATATTAACATTTCCACACATTCTGTGGTAAAATGTTATGTGAGCTTGGTGAATCTCTCTTTCGTTACTTACAATAGCAGATATATAACAATGTGGAACATAGTTGCCTACATTATGTCTAAGGGATTTACCACTAAAATTAATAGTTCTTTGCGTAGGTGAAAAACTACAAGAAATGGTTTATAGACCCTGACGTATGTCAATACCTGATGTATTTTTTTTCACTTATGGCCCAGCTTCAACCAATTTTGATTACTGGCTGATGATAGGTTCCACAAGTGATTACTGCTCTAGAGGGCATCATGCATGATCCCCATGACATCGTCCAAGTGAGAACATTCTCCTTTGTGAAAGTCAGCACCTTTAGAAGAAAATAACTTAATTCCTTAACAGCAGTCACCTTCATGGACTCTGACGCAGTGAGTATAATGACATTCAGAAGAGGAGAGGGGCATAGGAATTTAAATCTGAACACTAATCTTTCTTAAGTAGAGTTATATAGGGGTTCCCAACAACACCTGTTGTGGGACATCCTTGTATATCTAATCAGCTAAAATGTTCCCTCAGATAGTGTGATTTTAATTGACAAGATTTCTTTAGTAGGATGGTGTGTCTTATAAAGATCCATTGGATGCGCATCAGCAGCCTCTCTAACAAAAGAGGCAGAGCCTAATAATAACCTCTGGTAATATAATCCATCAGCATTGAACAAATGAAGTGGATGTTGGACTGTCCACTCATAATGATAGAAGCACTTGGCCACAGGTAAAAGGATAGTTGGTAACGAGGACTTGGAATTACAAGAAGAAACCATTCAGTCTCTTATGTTTGTGCCCAGACCCTAGAAAGATCTGATACATACCATCACTTCCCCTGGCATGCAATTCTTTTCCAAGAACGTATCCCATTTCTTTGGAAAGTTCTACTTGCAATTGATACCAACACCTTTTTAGGAAATGCATTCCAAATCATATCAACTCTGCACAAGGATCATGGATTTTGTTAAACACAAATACTGCCACGTTACCAGGGATCAACTGTAGTACTTACTTGGCTGCATTCGGAGGCGTAGGTTGAGCCAGTTTCGTGGTGGGGACCCATATTTGGTAAGGACAGAGTTCATGCTTTGCACTGCAGATTATTGCCAGCTACAGCCAAATATTGAGATCCAAATACCATATGGATAGACGGTGTTTTAATAAACTTCCTTTCCACACATCAGTCGACAAAAATGTATAAAGGCTTCAGCACAACGAGTAAAATTCCTCTCACTGATTTCTTGGTTTATGTTTTTTCCCTTCATTGTTTAAATCTATTCAGTTTGTATGTCTCTTCTGCTGTTACTTTACTTTTTATTTTGCTGCTCTCATTTGTTCCTTTATTTTTCACCAACTTTTAATTCACTTTCAATTCTCACAAACTTCTCATTTATTTTTACTGCTTTCTCCTTTGCTGACTCTGCTAGTCTTCACATTTTGTTCTTCATTTCTTCCTTTGGCATCCTTTTTTAAAAACTTCTTTTATTCTCTCTTTACCTTTGAGTTGCTCCTTTATTTGCACCTCCCCCTGTTAGCAATTTGCTTTCTCTGGAGCCTTTCTCTTCTGTCGCACTCAGACCACTTTATTGCAGCTGATATCTGATCACAGTTCAGAAAGTTAAGCTGCCCGGCATCTCCCGCATAATGACCATCACCATGGCAGCAAGATTCCAAAGCCCAGTAACACCTTTCTGCAGCCCCAGCTCTGTCAGTGTGGAGAAGTTTGTCTTGTGCCTGTGTACTACCACTGAGCTTTGGTTCCTCTGACCAGACTGCAGATTAATTTCCTCTCTGATATCTGTTTACCTTTATGGGGTCTGTCTGAAGAAGCCCAAATATTTTAGATGGAATTTTTCTCCCCAGCCACAAACATGCAGTGCCCATATTTATTTTCTGCCATTGTGCAGTCCAATTCCTGTGCCAAGTCCTTCCGTAGCAGCCAGGATCAGCATATGGAGACAATTAAATAGGCTAAAGCTTTCAGGCTCTTAAAAAGGCAACATTAATGTTTCCTGGAGATCATCCTGCATTCGAAGCTGCAAAGCATTGTGACTTTCTCTGATTAAATTAACCTAAAAGAAATTTCATTAATTCAATCTTTAGTTTATTTGTGGATGCACTGCAAAAAATCTATAATTTGAAAAGGAAACTTCCAACTGATTCATTTTTGAAAGGCATGGTTTAAGTAAATGAAGAACAAAGAGTTTCCTGTATTTGAACTTTATTGTATATACAAAATAGCAAAGGAAACTAAAGCAAGGATCTGCTCTCCTATTTGAGTCTGGAGCTACACTGGAGGCTATACTGCTCTCCTTTCTGAATGGTCTTTGATATTCCATCTCAGAGCAATAAGACACATTTGGAATCCCCCTGATCATCTCTTCACTCTCAGTAGAATCAGACGGCATTCTACTTCAACGTACATACAGTAGAATACTCTTGTATACATTCAATCTCAAACACACCCTCTCTCCTCAACACAATGGCTCACCAGAATTCAGGTTTCCATCTCACTAACCCAATAACATGATTTGGAGCATCATCCTGCCCACACATTTTCTGGCAAGGACCCATGTTTGGGATCAGGTGGAGGGCTTGAGACCATTTTTTTCCATTCCTGTACCCAACAACTATTTCATGGGACCAAGTCAAGGGATTTCCCATGATTGCTGATGGCAAAAAGGACTGAATATATTAATCAGACATTATGTATGCAATTGCAATAACACCATTTTAAAGAGGAAAATTGAATATACATATCAAAAATCCAATTAGTTAGTCCTGACAAAGGGTCTCAGCCCGAAACGTCGACTGTATCTCTTCCTAGAGATGCCGCCTGGCCTGCTACGTTCATCAGCAACTTTTAAGTGTGTTGTATGTAAAATTAAGGTCTGGTTTGATAGATGAAATAAAGAAAAAGGGTTACTAGTATTTGGTCAGTAAACACATTGATTAAAAAAAACAGTAGCTCCTTCTGCAGATGCTGCCAGCCCCATCACATATAAATAGTAGTTTCTTTTTACTAATTGAAATTAAGCACACACTTAGCCAAACAACCAGGCATTATTTAGGCCTGGACAACAGGAACACAATGCAACCCATGCCCTTGGACAAGTAAACTCTAATGAAAGGGGAAAAATACAAACAAAACTCTAGTATAACAAAGACATGGGATGAAAAATCAAATTTCTGAATATTAGAAAGTTGCTGCAATTTTATGAATGCTCATGACACACACTGCTGTCTGGTCCATTGCACCTATGATTTAAAATAGAGCTACTCACCATCTTTTTAAAAACTTCTGTGAGGAGAAATTTCTATGAATCTCAGGTTTCTTTTGTTAAAAAAGACCAGTCCTGTAGCTAAGTTGCTTTGTTTGTGACTCACTCACTGGTGAAAACATTTCAACATCTACCCTGTCAAGCCTCTATCACACTTACTAGTTCAAATAAGACCATCCCTCATTCTTCTAAACTCTAAGAAATATATACCCAAACTAAATTCCAAGAAATATACACTCAAAATGTCTAACTTCACTAGATAGGACAATCCTTTTATCCTGGAAATTAGCCTGGTGAATCTTCTTTGGACTGCCTCCCATGTACTATAAACTTTTTAGGCAAGGGGAGCAAACTATGCACAGTATTTCAGGCATGGACTCACCAAACCCTGTATAATTGTGACAAAATCTGCCTATTCAACACATTTTAAATCCCTTTGACAGAAGTGCATGGCCTCACAATTCCCCATTTTAACCTCAATTTGTCATATTTTCACCCAATCACTCCATCCATCCATATCCTCTTTATAATCACGACATCCCTTCATTATTTTCATAATCTCAACAAATGTGAAAACCTTCCACCTTGTTTCTCCTCCATGTCATTAGTGTAAATAGTAAACACATGACAATCGAGAATTGTTCCTGAAGTTAAATCAGGGGAATGGAATTGCTGGAAAAATTATTCTAAGGACTGATTCAGACACAATGGAGTAAACTTTTTTTTTGCGCTCTGCTGATATTTCTGCCTGTTCCATCAAACACTTTCAGGTCAGATATAGAATGGTTACAGAGACTTTCATTCCCTCACTCGCATGGCAGAGAGTATTTTTGGGTTAGTTAATTACAACTTTCCTCAAATTCAGAAAATGTCGGGTTTCTGTTAACAGAAAATCATGAAAAAAAACTATAGTAGCGAAATCAGGAATTATTATTGAAAGTTTTAATGTTGTTTCTACCTGCCTTTCAGACAACATTCCAAATCCTTGTTAAGTCTTCCTAGTTTCCTTGTAATCTCACTCACTACCTCAAAGATAGTAGGCTAGTTTTAGGGTAAGTACAAGAAAAACTGAAAACTACAAGGCTAGACTGAGGGCTGCGAATGGGAAGCAAGTTAAATTGTTTCATCTTAGACTGGCACAGAATTTAAACGGAATGGCCTTCTCTGCTGTAAAATTTTACACCTCAGACACTGGAACAAAGAATTGCCACCAGTTTCAGGTGAAGAAAGGCATTCGGCAAATTCACCTTTCAGAGAATTGGTGCCCTTTCTAGGGAATGGTGTGCAAGAGAGACCTTAAATTTTGGTAGTTGCAACTGAATCAGTCAGAGAGGCGATGTTAAAAACAGGAGGGCATAGGTTTAAGATCAGAGGAGGGATACTAGAGGCAACTTTTTTTGTGCAAAGGATGGTGCATTTTTTGAATAGTGGTTGAGGCAGGTAACACTAGCAACATTTAGAAAGGACACAGATAGCAGTTTAGAGAGCTACTGTCCAAACACGGGCAAATTGGAGTAGCTCACTGCACAACACAGTTGGTATGGACGAGTTATGCTGCAAGGTCTGTTACCGCGCAGTGTCTCTATAACTATGGCTAAAAGATGTCACAGCTTTCCTTCACATATTTCTGCATTTGTTCCCAAGGTATTGTGCAAAATGATTTGATGAACGTTATACCGATTGACATGTAACATTCTGCTCCGCAACAGATCCCCGTCCTACCAAATGCAAAGTTCCATCAATAACACTCATTATTCATAGAAATTCCAGGTTCCTAAGTAAGCTAGGCTTATTCAGAAAATTAGAAGGCATGGGATCCAGGGAAGTTTGGCCAGGTGGATTCAGAATTGGCTTGCCTGCAGAAGCAGAGGGTGGTGGTGGAGGGAGTACATTCAGATTGGAGGATTGTGACTAGTGGTGTCCCACAAGGATCTGTTCTGGGACCTCTACTTTTTGTGATTTTTATTAACGACCTGGATGTGGGGATAGAAGGGTGGGTTGGCAAGTTTGCAGACACAAAGGTTAGTGGTGTTGTAGAGAATGTAGAGGATTGTCAAAGATTGCAGAGAGACATTGATAGGATGCAGAAGTGGGCTGAGAAGTGGCAGATGGAGTTCAACTCAGAGAAGTGTGAGGTGGTACACTTTGGAAGGACAAACTCCAAGGCAGAGTACAAAGTAAATGGCAGGATACTTGGTAGTGTGGAGGAGCACAGGGATCTCGGGGTACATGTCCACAGATCTCCGAAAGTTGCCTCACAGGTGGATAGGGTAGTTAAGAAAGCTTATGGGGTGTTAGCTTTCATAAGTCGAGAGATAGAGTTTAAGAGTCGCGATGTAATGATGCAGCTCTATAAAACTCTGGTTAAGTCACACTTGGAGTACTGTGTTCAGTTCTGGTCACCTCACAATAGGAAGGATGTGGAAGCATTGGAAAGGGTACAGAGGAGATTTACCAGGATGCTGCCTGGTTTAGAAAGTATGCATTATGATCAGAGATTAAGGGAGCTAGGGCTTTACTCTTTGGAGAGAAGGAGGATGAGAGGAGACATGATAGAGGTGTACAAGATAATAAGAGGAATAGATAGAGCGGATAGCCAGCGCCTCTTCCCCAGGGCACCACTGCTCAATACAAGAGGACATGGCTTTAAGCTAAGGGGTGGGAAGTTCAAGGGGGATATTAGAGGAAGGTTTTTTACTCAGAGAGTGGTTGGTGCGTGGAATGCACTGCCTGAGTCAGTGGTGGAGGCGGATACACTAGTGAAGTTTAAGAGACTACTAGACAGGTATATGGAGGAATTTAAGGTGGGGGCTTATATGGGAGGCAGGGTTTGAGGGTCGGCACAACATTGTGGGCCAAAGGGCCTGTACTGTGTTCTACTATTCTATGTTCTATGTTCTATTAAACAACGTGCCGAATGAACTCACAAAACAGAAGTCCAAAACCAGAGACTGAACAAAATCTTGACATTGAAGAGAGAAAGATAAAGGACAGAAATATTCTGGAGAGAGAAAAAGAACAGGATCATTTACCTTCATTCATTCGGAGTATTTATGGATAATGCAGTCAGCAATGATTAATACTATTTTAACATACCATGCCCATGCTTACCAGAAAATTTACCAGCACATGTATACAGAGATAAAAATGTAAATTTATTTCACTGCTCTCTGATACTGGGAGAAAACCAAACACCCATCAACAGGGCCATTTAATCTGTGCCATCATACACAGTAAGTGCTAACAGCATGTAAGAGCATATTACAGACATACTCAATTCCGTCCTCACCTATTATTCACAGAGGGATTCTTTCTTGCAGGAATTATGGAACATTTTACCTCCCTCCCAGGCTATTCACCCCTCAAACCTGCTCTGTTGTTTAATTAAATCATGACAGGCCTACATCTTAACTCCAATATTTTTTCACTATATCACTTAATATCTTCAGTTAATAAAAATCAATGGAAACCAGATCTAACATCAATTATGTCTACGGACAAAGATTGAGCAGCCAGATGAAAAAAAATCACATTTATTTAACAAGTTTTTGTTACAATGTACTAACTTCTCATGTTTTGGTCATATTGGATTTAACAATTAGTATGGTGTAAAAGCATCTCCTTGTGCTTACATCCATGACTGCAACAAAGAATAATCTTGGCCCAAGCAGATACAGGTCGAAATTAATGCAATCCAAAGATTGGCACTTGTCATTCTGGCTAAGTAAGATTCATACAAGAGAACAGAATATAATTAGTGAATAAAAACAAGCATTAATACATCAATTTCCCAGAAGTACTTTATCCTCTTTTAGGTACTTTTAAAGGTTAATCACTTTAGTGGGAAATACAAATTTAATTTATACAAAGCTGTCTGCATACAGCAATGTAATAATAATCAGATAAACTGAGGTTCTTAGGTGTTATCTCAATGATAAAATCTGGCCAGAACAATGGGCAAGGGGGAGGGTAGGCAGCAGGATCCAGCTTTGTTTCAAGTAGTGCCAAAGCATTTTTGAATGTTCCCTTAAGAAATGTAACAATCAACATCTGCACATTTGCGAAAACAAAACCAGAACAGAAGTTACAGTACCGAGTGACCCTTTATTAAAACAAATGCTTGGTCTCAAATTTTAAAGAACTCCGATTCAATTCTGGAACAAACTACATCCTGACAGACTGGAAGTAGGAGTGAGAAAAGGAAGAATAAACAGGATGTAGCCCAAAACTGATTTTGTAAAGGGTCTGCAGGCTCTTCTATCCACCACTCTGTGCCCCTTGTACTAAACCCATCCCCAAACTAAGGCACAACGCCTATTAAACCGCAGTACATTTCCACCCTCCTCATTATTTAAACATACATAGGCATTCTCCTCCATTAAGACACAGCTTTAGGATGCTCACGCCTCCTCAAAGGAGGACAAGCTTTAATCTTTCCAGCTCCAGAAATAGCGAAAGAATAGTCAGATGTCAAATATGGCACCTCTCCCGTCACGCCAGGCTGAAAAGGAAACAAAGACAGTCAAAAATGAGGCTTGGGGGAATCCGCAACAATCTCTTGGGCCATCATTTCCAGCCTTTAGACTATTCTAGGTCACTGCACCACTACATAAGACGTTAAATATGACCATCATCGAAAACCTACTTCTGATTTACTGTGACTTCTCTCCCATTCTTGTCAATCACCTTGCCTTTTGATGAGTCACAGGAGCTGAGGGCGTGGGGAAGGATAACCAAAAGTGCAAATGATAGTGTCCTCACCAAGAACACACATCTCACCTTCTGCACCAGTCCAAACCCTTCCCCAACCACAGAAGTTTAAGTTTATTCCATAGTGCTCTGTACTCACTCCTCTAGGTTGAGACAACTTGTGATGGAGGTCTACTGTTGTTGCTGCTCCACGCTCTTGTGATACCATAAGAATGCAACGTACACCAGACTACATAGCATTTGTACGTTTGTATATGGACATGGATTTTCCCCATGGTCTCTTTCTTCCTCCTCCCTCCCTCAATCCAAAGACAAAATATGGAATATCTTTGCTGCATGATCACCAAGTTAACCTAACCAAATAAAGGCACCCCTTTTATCCTTGATATAACATGCCACATTAGCAGTTCTTGAAATGAGACACCAATCGTATAATACATCATATGACATATATCTCACATATAGAACACACATAACATATGATATCATATGATATATATGACATGTATCAGTTCCACCCAAAAGTTATTACACAACTTCAACATGTACCAGAAGCTCAAAGGATATACCACCCAATATACTGCCAATTAACAATGAATAATACATAACCATATACAATCAATTCATCCCCAAGTATCAAATATATTCCAGCATAAGATTCCAAATTTCCTTGCATAGTAACATGACCCTCAATAATAATCACAGATAAGTGTAAGACTTTCACTCTGCAATCTGCATCCTCTGACGTTTGCTGCCCAAGGCACCACTTACCTGGTTTCTGAAGACAGTATGGGGGATGGTGACTGCCCCCACAAGCAAACAATTCACCTGCTTCAGCTTTGCCACGGGAACTGACGTCAGTATGTAATACAATCTCTTTTCCAAGTTAATGCCACGTATGATTCCTATGGAGAGAGGATCTAAATTTAGACCCAAATGCAAGACACCTAAATTTCTAAAGTCAAAGTTGTACCTAACTTAATTTGTCCACTTTATTGTGGCTCTGTACAGTGGGTTCCAATGCATAAATTTCACAAAGAAGGGAGATGGTTGACAGCACTGGAGAAAAGTAAGTCTCTGAGCAGGCACTGAAGTAAGATTTAAAGCCACATTACAGCAGTATGGTGCCAAGGGTCAGCCTTAAATGGCAGTTGTTAGGAATCGCTCTTCCACAAAGTGGACCGAATGTGTATACATTGAAAAGTAGGTGGGATCTTTCAGGGCAAATGAATGCTTGAGCACACCAGTCACATATCACTGCTCCTTCCAGCTTCTGGATATAAGTGCCCGAGGAAAGATCAGTCTACAGCTGATCAGGCAGACCCCACATTGAATAGAGCCTTTGCCACCGTAAATGGCTGGCTCTATCGTCATTTGTTCAGTGTCATTCCTACCAATCACCCAGGAAGATTAAAGAGCACTGCAAAGCTTTTATTCCACAATGTCAGTTATAAAGTCTATTTGTTAGATTAATTCCTTAAAGTTTGCCTTGATTTATTCTTGGCTTGGATCTATGACTGTTCCCAACTGAGAACACAAGAATACCACTGCATCAGTACACTGAGGGACAAATTTGCGAAATACATATTCTGCAACAGAAGGAGAAGTGACCCTGTACAACAAATAAATTAAATAGCAGATAATGAAAACAATGTTGTCCAGGTGTAGGCCAGGCCCGGGACAGTCTGAAAGCCACTTCAGACTAAACCTGATTACAATGGCCAGGAGACACAGTTTGCCTTCTGTTATTCAATAGTTCAGTGAATTTTTGGTAGTGAAGGCAGTCCACTGAAGCAACAGCCAGGAGATTCCCCTGTGATGATCAGAAGATCGGCAAGTTAAGCATATTTGCCCATCTTTCAATAAGAAAAACACATAGAAGTAACGGCTGGCTACGCTGTGTAACATATGCACTTTAACAGTACTTGGAACATGCTTGCATTGCAACTTTGCTTAGATAGTAGCACTCTTGTCAGGTAAGCAGTTTCAGATACTAGAGCAGAAAGTTAAGAATTTGCCCTACTATAAATAATAAGCTCCAGTCCTTTAGTCTACTCACATGAAATCACATCTTCCAGTAATGTGGCTAACATTTCTTTCATATTCAAAATAATTCTGGGGGAAAATACTGCCAATTTTGACCACATAACACTGATGAGTACCCTTCATGATCCTAACATATCCATACAGTGCATCAGAGATACATCAATGAACTAGAACTGATCATTTAGCTTTACTATTGGTGGTTATTTATTTATTTAGAGATACAGCATAAAACAAGGGCTTCTGGCTCAACGAGCCATACCACCCAGCAGCAAACCTATTTAATGCTAACCTAAGCACAGGATAATTTACAATGAGCAATTAATGTACTAACTAGCATGTCTCTGGACTCTGGGAGGAAACTGGAGCACCTGGAGAAAACCTAACGGTCACAGGGAGAACGTACAAACTCCTTACAGGCGGTGCCAGAATTGAACTCTCTAACTCTGGCAGTGAGGTGGTGAGGAGTGTTTTTGATTTGTAGCACGTGATGTGGTGCCAGGTTCTCTCCATACTTACCAACACCAAAACAATCACATACTGGAGCCTGCGAGAGTAGCACAGGTCCATCTGCGTGGGAGTTGACACCACCTGATATTCTGCACAGGCCCACCACACTGGCATTGGCTGCATATAAGATATGGGTGGGAGTCACATCACAATGTAATACATGGAGCGCAACAGCATTAAATGGCACCTAGGGGGGGAAAGTATCCATTTTTAGTAAAAAAGTAAACAGAGACTACACAGACAACTCCAAACACCACCCACTGCAACTGGAATCTGGAAAAATTAAACTTAAAAAGTAGTGCAAAAAAAAATACTGGGTTAGTGCACATGGACTGATTGTCCATTCAATGGATTCATTGTTCCTTCGACTTCACCCTCCTGAAGTCCTCAATCAATCCCTTGGTCTTACTGATGTTGAGTGCAAGATCGTTGTTGCCTCTCCACTGACCTATCTCGCTCCTGTTACTCCTAGTCACTATCCGAAGTTCTGTCAACAATAGTTGTGTCATCGGCAAATTTAGAGATGCTGTCTGGGCTATGTCTGGTCATAGGTGTAGACTGAGTAGAGAGTGGGCTAAACACACATCCTTGTGGTGCACCAGAGCTGACTGTCAGCAAGGAGATGCCATTTTCAATTCTCACGCACTGTGGTTTCCCAGTGAGAGAGTCAAGGATCCATTTGCAGAGGAAGGTAAAGGCCCAGGATGTGGAGCTTGTTGATTAAGTTGAAGATATGAATGTATTGGACACTGAGTTATAATCAATAAACATCAGCCTGACATAGGCATTGCTATTGTCCAAGGCAGAGTGGAGGGCCAGTGACAGTCAACCTGCTGTAGACCTATGGTGGCAACAGGCAAATGACAGAGGGTCCAGGGGTTCTTCATAGGCAAGAGTTGAACCTGGCCATGACGAACCTCTCAAAGCACTTCATCACAGTAGATGTGAGTGCAACTGAGTGATAATAGTTGAACCAGGTCACCTTGCTCCTCTTGGGCACTGGTATCATTGTCACCCTTTGAAGCAGTGGGAACCTCCAACTGGAACAGTGAGAGATTAAAGATGTCTTGGAGCACTCCCGCCAGTTAGTTAGCACAGGTTTTCAGTGCCCTACCAGGTACACCATCAAGGCCTGACACCTTGTGAGGGTTCACTTGACAGATGTTTTGACATCAGCCTCCAAGATAGAGATCACAGTGTCACCAAATTCTGCAAGGATTATCACAGGTATGAATTTATTCTCCCTTTCAAAGTGTGAATAAAAGGTGCTAAGCTCATCTGGGAGTGAAGCATCACAGCCATTCATGACGTTAGGTTTTGCTTTGTAGGAACTAATGGCCTGCAAACCCTGCCAGAGCCAACGTGCATCCTATTCTGTCTCTACTTCAATTGGAATTGCTTTTTTGCTCTTAAAATAGCCTTCAGTAGGTCACGTAGAAACATAGAAAACATACAGCATAATACAGGCCCTTTGGCCCACAAAGCTGTGCCAAACATGTCCCTATCTTAGAACAACCTAGGCTTTACCCATAGACTTCTATTTTTCTAAGCACCACGTAGCCATCCAGGATCTCTTAAAAGACCCTATGGTTTCCGCCTCTAGCACTGCCGCCGGCAGCCCATTCCAAGCATTCACCACTCTCTGCGTAAAAAACTTACCCCTGACATCTCCTCTGTACTTACTTCCAAGCATCTTAAAACTATGCCCTCTCGTGTTAGCCATTTCAGCCCTGGGGAAAAGCCTCTGACTATCCACACTATCAATGCCTCTCATTATCTTGCACACCTCTATCAGGTCACCTCTCATCCTCTGTCGCTCCAAGGAGAAAAGGCCGAGTTCACTCAACCTATTCTCATAAGGCATGTTCCCCAATCCAGGCAACATCCATGTAAATCTCCTCTGCACCCTTTCTATGGTCCTTCCTGTAGTGTGGCGACCAGAACTGAGCACAGTACTCCAAGTGAGGTCTGACCAGGGTTCTATATAGCTGCAACATTACCTCTCGGCTCTTAAACTCAATCGCACGATTGATGAAGGCCAATGCACCGTATGCATTCTTAACCACAGAGTCAACCTGCATAACAGCTTTGAGTGTCCTATGGACTCGGACCCCATGATCCCTCTGATCTTCCACACTGCCAAGAGTCTTATCATTAATGCTATATTCTGCCATCATATTTGACCTACCAAAATGAACCACTTCGCACTTATCTGGGTTGAACTCCATCTGCTACTTCTTAGCCAGTTTTGCATCCTATCAATGTCCCATTGTAACCCCTGACAGCCCTCCACACTATCCACAACACCTCCAACCTTAGTGTCATCAGCAAATTTACTAATCCATCCCTCCACTTCCTCATCCAGGTCATTTATAAAAATCACAAAGAGAAGGGGTCCCAGGAGAGATCCCTGAGGCACACCACTGGTCGCTGGCCTCCATGCAGAATATGACCCGTCTACAACCACTCTTTGCCTTCTGTGGGCAAGCCAGTTTTGGACCCACAAAGCAAAGTCCCCTTGGATCTCATGCCTCCTTACTTCCTCAAAAAGCCTTACATGAGGTACCTTATCAAATGCCTTGCTAAAATCCATGTACACTACATCTACAGCTCTACCTTCATCAATATCTTTAGTCACATCCTCAAAAAATTCTATCAGGCTCGTAAGGCACGACCTGCCTTTGACAAAGCCATGCTGACTATTCCTAATCATATTATGCTGCTCCAAAATGTTCATAAATCCTGCCTCTCAGGATCTTCTCCATCAACTTACCAACCACTGAAGTAAGACTCACTGGCTATAATTTCCTGGGCTATCCCTACTCCCTTTCTTGAATAAGGGAACAACATCCACAACCCTCCAATCCTCCGGAACCTCTCCCGTCCTCAATGGTGATGCAAAGATCATTGCCAGAGGCTCAGCAATCTCCTCCCTTGCTTCCCACAGTAGCCTGGGGTACATCCCGTCTGGTCCCAGTGACTTATCCAACTTGATGCTTTCCAAAAGCTCCAGCACATCCTCTTCCTTAATATCTACATTCTCAAGATTTTCAGTCCACTGCAAGTCATCCCTACAATCGCTAAGATCCTTTTCCGTAGTGAATACTGAAGCAAAGTATTCATTAAGTACCTCTGCTATCTCCTCTGGTTCCATACACACTTTTCCACTGTCACATTTGATTGGTCCTATTCTCTCACGTCTTATCCTCTTGCTCTTCACATACTTGTAAAATGTCTTGGGGCCTTCCTTAATCTTGTCCGCCAATGCCTTCTCATGGCCCCTTCTGGCCCTCCTAATTGCTTTTTTAAGCTCCTTCCTTCTAGTCTTATAATCTTCTAGATCTCTATCATTACCTAGTTTTTTTAACCTTTTATAAGCTCTTCTTTTCTTCTTGACTAGATTTACAACAGTCTTTATACACCACGGATCTTGTACCCTACCATCCTTTCCATGTTTCATTGGAACGTACCTACTCAGAACCCCATGCAAATATCTCCTGAACATTTGCCACATTTCTGCCGTACATTTCCCTGAGAACATCTGTTTCCAATTTATGCTTCCAAGTTCCTCCCTGATAGCCTCATACTTCCCCCTTACTTCAATTAAATGTTTCCCTAACTTGTCTGTTCCTATCCCTCTCCAATGCTATGGTAATGGAGATAGAATTGTGATCACTATCTCCAAAATGCTCTCCCACTGAGAGACCTGATACCTGACCAGGTTCATTTCCCAATACCAGATCAAGTACAGCCTCTCCTCTTGTAGGCTTATCTACATATTGTGTCAGGAAACCTTCCTGAACACACCTAACAAACTCTACCCCATCTAAACCCCTCACTCTAGGGAGATGCCAATCAATATTTGGGAAATTAAAAAATCTCCCACTACAACAACTCTGTTATTATTACTCCTTTCCAGAATCTATCTCCCTATCTGCTCCTTGATGTCCCTATTACTATTGGGTGGTCTTTAAAAAACACCCAGTAGAGTTATTGACCCCTTCCTCTTCCTTCCACCCACATAGACTCCGTAGACAACCCCTCCGTGACTTCCTCCTTTTCTGCAGCCGTGACACTATTTCTGATCAATAGTGCCACACTCTTTTGCCTCCCTCCCTGTCCTTTCTGAAACATCTAAAGCCTGGCATTTGAAGTAGCCATTCCTGCCCCTGCACCATCCAAGTCACAACATGATAGCTCCAAGTGCTGATCCACGCTCTAATCTCATCCGCTTTATTCATGATACTCCTCGCATCAAAATAGACACATCTCAAACCATCAGACTGAGCGTGTCCCTTCTCTATCACCCGCCTATCCTCCCTTTCGCACTGTCTCCAAGCTTTCTCTATTGGTGAGCCAACCTCCCTTTCCTCTGTCACTTCGGTTCAGTTCCCATGCCTCAGCAATTCTAGTTTAAACTCTCCCCGGTAGCCTTAGCCAACCCAACCTTCCCACCAGGATACTGGTCCCCCTCAGATTCAAATGCAACCCGTCCTTTATGTACAACAAGTCACACCTGCCCAAGAAGAGGTCCCAGTGATCCAGAAATCTGAATCCCTGCTCCCTGCTCCAATCCCTCAGCCACGCATTTTCCCTCCACCCCACTCTATTCCTATACTCACTGTCACGTGACACAGGCAGTAATCCCAAGATTACTACCTTTGAGGTCCTGCTTCTCAGCTTCTTTCCTAACTCCCTGTAGTCTGTTTTCAGGACCTCTTCCCTTTTCCTACCTATGTCGTTGGTACCAATATGTACCATGACCTCTGGCTGTTCTCCTTCCCACTTCAAGATATCGTGGACTCGAGCAGAAACATCTGGACCCTGGCACCTGGGAGGCAAACTACCATCCGCGTTACTTTCCTGAGTCCACAGAGTCACCTGTCTGACCCGGTAACTATAGAGTACCCTATCTCTGCTGCCATCCTGTTCCTTTCCCTACCCTTCTGAGCCACAGGGCCAGACTCTGTGCCAGAGGCACGACCACTGTTGCTTCCCCCAGGTAGGCCGTCTCCCCCAGCAGTACTCAAGCAGGAATACTTATTGTTAAGGGGGACAGCCACTGGGGCTCTCTCTAGTACCTGCTTCTTGCCCTTCCCTCTCCTGACTGTTTCCCACTTCTCTGTCTCTTGTGGTCCCAGGGTGACTACCTGCCTGTAGCTCCTCCTATCTATCACCTCCTCACTCTCCCTGAGCAGATGAAGGTCATCAAGCTGCAGTTCCAGTTCCCTAACGCAGTCCCTAAGGAGCTGCAGCTTGACGCACCTGGTGCAGATGTGGTCGTCCAGGAGGCCGGGAGTCTCCAGAACCTCCCACATCTGACACCGAGCACAGAAAACCAGCCTCACACATATAATCTCTGTCTTTATTTCAAACAGATAACCTACCTGGCCTCAACTCTTTATCGCCGAAGCCCCGTTGAGCCAAAGCCTTCCTATTCTGTCTCCCACTACTCTGTCACCCGCTCCTCTGATGCTCATTCTGTAAATCTGTCTTCCTTTTGAACTCTTCCTGCTGTTCTCACTGGCCGACCTCCACGTGCTTACACAGTTGTGCCCCGTTCAAACTGCTGAAGAAATAAACATTACCTTTTCAACTCTGCTCGCTTTTAAACTCTTCCCGATGTTCTCACTGGCCGACCTCCACGCACTTGCACAGTCGTGCCCCGTTCAAACCGCTGAAGAAATAACATCTGAACTTCTTGTCCAGTTCTGGATCAACAGTCTCAAATGCCACAGATCTAGCCCTCAGCAGACTACGAATCTCCTGGTTCATCCATGGCTTGTGGTTCGGGTATGTCCGATAAATTCTCAAAGCACACACTCATTCACACAGGGTCTTTATGAAGTTGGTCACAACTGTGTATTCATTCAGATTCAAAGATGAATCCCTGAATATTGCCACGTCCACCAACTCAAAGCAGTCCTGTAAGTGCTCCTACACCTCCCTTGGCCACTGGTGCTGTGGTCCCCAGTCTCTGCCTGGGAGTAGTTGTACAGCCAGGCGATCAAAGCCAGGAATAGGAGAAGATGGCGGTGCGCGGCCACTTCAGTGGTGATGTCTGTTATCTGTCAAGTAGGGGACCATGCACAATTCTGATTTGATGGAGACAGACGTGAGAGCACGGAGGAACATCTGGAAAACTTCTGAAATGCCCGCTTCGCTGCCGCTGCTACTGTGTGGTAACCGGAATTTCCGGAGCAGAAGGCCCCGAAATCCTCAGCTTTGCGTGTTTCGGTGGCTGGGGCTAGGTCGAAGGCGCTCGGCAGAGCATGGGACTCGGGAGGCTGTATCAGAGAGGCTGGTCAGAAGCTTGAAGTTTTCGGACGGATGGACCCAGTGTCGGCTGTGGTCGGCTGCTTCCAAGGCATCGGCAAGTTGACGGTGCCTGGAGGTTTATGGCAGGGAGTTTCTCCCTTTTGCCGCCTGCTATCGGGGACTCGGGAGTCGATCGATTCGGGGACTTTTGAGACTTTATTTACCGTGCCCATGGTTTGTTCTTCATCAAATTATGGTATTGTTTTGCACTGCTGTAACTATATGTTATAATTATGATTATGTGGTTCTGTCAGTGTTAGTCTTTGGTTTGTCCTGTTTTCTGTGATATCACTCTGGAGGAACATTGTATCATTTCTTAATGCATGTATGCATTTCCAAATGACAATAAAAGAGGAGCAACACACATAAAAGTTGCTGGTGAACGCAGCAGGCCAGGCAGCATCTCTAGGAAGAGGTGCAGTCAACGTTTCAGGCCGAGACCCTTCGTCAGGACTAACTGAAGGAAGAGTGAGTAAGGGATTTGAAAGTTGGAGGGGGAGGGGGAGATCCAAAATGATAGGAGAAGACAGGTGGGGGAGGGATGGAGGCAAGAGCTGGACAGGTGATAGGCAAAAGGGATATGAGAGGATCATGGGACAGGAGGTCCAGGAAGAAAGACGGGGGGGGGGGGAACTGGGACCCAGAGGATGGGCAAGGGGTATATTCAGAGGGACAGAGGGAGAAAAAGGAGAGTGAGAGAAAGAATGTGTGTATAAAAATAAGTAACAGATGGGGTACGAGGGGGAGGTGGGGCATTAGTGGAAGTTAAAGAAGTCGATGTTCATGCCATCAGGTTGGAGGCTACCCATACGGAATATAAGGTGTTGTTCCTCCAGCCTGAGTGTGGCTTCATCTTTACAGTAGAGGAGGCCGTGGATAGACATGTCAGAATGGGAATGGGATGTGGAATTAAAATGTGTGGCCACTGGGAGATCCTGCTTTCTCTGGCGGACAGAGCGTAGGTGTTCAGCAGAACTTTTATGTGTGTTGCTTGAATTTCCAGCATCTGCAGAATTCCTGTTGTTTGCGACAATAAAAGAGGACTAAGTGTTCTCATAATCTAAAAAAATCTTTCAAAGTGTGGACATTGGATGGGTTTGGGGTAAGTAAAAACAAACTAGTTATGGAACGACAATTACCTGATACGGCAGCATACGATGCAAGGACAAGGGGTGGCCGATGTCCAAAGGCTGCAGGTGGCTGAAAGAGCCCAGAAGAGCCAAATCTCTCAGCACGTTGCTGCGGTATTTTCTGGGAGGAAAAGAAAAATTAATTATTAGCAGATTCAAAAGAGTGTAAGGACAGGAAGATTCGGTAGTTATCTATACTGCATCCAACACAGTAGCTATACTTGTATCAGGGATCTAATACTAGAATCACAAAAGATATCCATTGGAAAAAACCAACAGGTTTTTTTTCCTCCTTGAAAAGAGAAACTAAGGGGTGATTTCGGGGATTTTGAAACTATATATGGCAGTAAAAACTATATAATTATAGAAAAGCAATGGCATAAATGTTTGAAAGTAAACTAGGTTAACAGGAGCATGAAGACAGCATATTGTAAAGCCAATATTGTTAGCAAATGAAGGATGGAGAAAATGCAGGAAATATTTTGTTAACCCTAATATGCATCAGTTGGGCTAGTTATCTCATTATTATCTGAATACTCTGAGTAAGCATATTTGAAATATCATCTCAACTGAAACACGTCTCTTTAGCAAACAACTGTCTTGCCAACTAATAATCTCACAAGCATGCATTCACTCAAATATTCAATGGTTCCATGACTCATAGATAAGACTAGGTAGGGGCTTCACACACGGAAATAACCACAATTTATTGTGGTTATTTCAACATGTGAAGAAGTGGAAATGGTTATGTAACAAAGGAAAAGAAACTTCAAACAATAACTTTAAGCCTTCTGGGTGGTAGAGGTTGCAGATTTGTTTCTAGCTTTCTGAAAGACTTTGGTCATTGCTCCATCGTAGAAAATAGCTAGTGTCCTACACATTTACTGTACAGTTTATAGAGTGAATGGATGCTTATATTCTTGTTAGGGGCTTATAGTAATGTGAAGACATTGAAATAATGTAGTTAATTTTTTTTTAACTTACAAACAGCTCCCATCTTCCACTCCAGGAAACTCAGAATGAATGTACATCAATTTGTGCCCCTGGAGTCCCACATGCATTTGCATTTCCTCATCCAATGAACTTGGGGATGTCCTGAGGTCAACAGGCTTTTGCTGGATTTGGTGCTTCCCCTTGGTTTGCCACCCAGTTGCTGTCTGCACAAATTCCGATGTAAGAAGCACAGAGTCCTGGCTTCCCCTAGTGTTGACAAGCTGCACTACATGTGTTGGGGCCAAGAGCCGAATCAGATCGACCAAAACAGACAACCCTAATCCTGTTGAAGAGAAAGAGAGGCAGGTTGTGATACAAGATCAGATGGATTTGTAGAGAATTAACTGAGACTAAATGCATGGGAATTTCCTCTAAGATGTATAATGGCTAGCATACATGAATTTGACATGATTATCAAATACCACAAATTAACACCTTCCTCTAACCAGAAATTGTCAAAAGGTGGTCTTAAATTTAACATCAGAATCAAAAACTGAATAAAAGGAACATAAAAGTGAAGTTACCAAAAGATACTGCTGAGTTCAAGTTTCAAAATTATTCTCACGCTTACCTTTAAAATGAATGTGAAGGTATTCAGATCACCATAAGATGACAATAGTGGCAGGTGATGACATAATTGCAAAGTATATTCAGTTCCAGATGAAAATGTCTGGCAGCAGCAATATATGCATACAATGGTTTGACATTTATTCTAATGACAATGGTAAATGCTGCCAGCTACTTGGGATAAACAAAAACTGTGTATATGGTAAGGATTGTAACATATTATGGGTGTATGGGGTATCCAGCGATAAGTAGCACTTCTGGTAACAGGGCTCGTCATAACCATTCTGAGGCAGCTCATTCACCTTTGGTCCCCATTGGACATCCAGCTCTCACCTATGGCTCCAAGTAACTGCTTGTACGCGATAGTGACCACATCCCGGTCCATTGCTTCGACAGGCAGGCTAAACCAGCAAAGGGTAGCCGGTATGCCTCATACCCTGGTGAGACAGGGACATGCCTGACCTAGCCTGCAAAGTCAGTTTTAGCCGACGGCGGATGAGATCAACAGTCGGGTCCAACAGCCTGAAAGGTTCTACAACACTCCATGGAGAGTGAAGGGCAGGAGAAGACGCAGTAGTTATATGGTCATCCACTGCAACCAAGGAAGACCCCACACATGACGACTACTTGTACCACTGGACCAGGACTTCCGAGGTTGAGAGAATGGTGCTATCACAGTGCAATGGCTTTTCCACTTCAAAAACTCTCCCACACAGGTTTCTTACTGTCATTATCGAACATGACAGACGACCGGCTGTGTGATACTAAATAGGTAAATTATGCAAACTCGTTGTCTTTGGCATTCTTAGTCCAAAACACTGGATGAGAACGAGGGTTACAATCTAATATATCAAAGAATCTTCACCTCATGTGTAAATGGAAGGCAATAGTACACTTGAACTGCTGGAGAAGATGGGTTTTAATCATTGGAAAGAAACCAATCCCAATATCCAGATTTCTGGACGGCCACAGAGTGCAGAGGTTATGCTGCTGTCTTACAGATTCAGCCCCATGGGTTTGACCCTGATCCCTAGTTCTTTCTGCTTGGAGCTTACACTCTTCCATACCCCTCCCCCCACGATGGTGTAGGTTTCCCATACGGACACCAATTTCTCCAACATCCTAAAGACGTGGCTGATAATTAATTGCCAATTGTAAACTATCCCTTATATAGCTGAGAGGTACAAGTTTTGGGCAAGTCAGTGGGAATTGATTATAGGAAATACGTGGGAGATTATTCTGAGTAACAGCACAACACAGTAACAAGATACTTGATTGACCAAATGTCCTCTTTCTGCACTGTGAGAATTTACTAAAAAAGACTTGAGGATATGACCTAAAGGATCAAATGAAAATTCATCACCAATACATTAGTTTGTACTGCAAGCTTTCTGACCTTTGATCCAGCCCATGGTGTTTATGATCAGTGGAGTTTCTTTCTTGTACTCTGCATAGAGATACCTCACAACTTCCATATATCGATCTGGGTCCTGGTCACAGAGTACATTACCATAATATACCATTTTACGGGGTTCACACTGGTGCATGTAAGGTGGACCTATTAAAAAAAAAGTTAAAAAGAATGTGGGAAAACAAAGAACATGCATGGAAGCAAGGAAACAGTCAAGATACAAGCAAGGGAGTACGAGTACAAGGTGGTAATGCATGCATAAGAAACTTATGTGGAGGTGGAGGAATAAGAGGGTCTGGGTAAAGAACAAAGAAGCAAAGAGCAACCCATCAAATGTATCCTCCAACACAGCTAAAATAAAAGTAGGCTGCTTGTATTCTAAGTGATGGAACTTAGGCATGACATTATCTACTCCCTGAGCATTTAGTCCAAGAAGATTCTATTTAATCACAGTATATCTCAAAGCATACCTGCCTCAGCTTTGTTCAGTTGTGTACTTACTGAAAACAGGCCTGGTCACCAAATGTAACGCCATGCAACCAGGGGGACTAAATTCTGTCTGACCTATGTCAAGTTCCAGAAACTCTACACATGGAATGCTGTGGGATGAAGAGAAATATACCATAATAATGTTTCTCTGCTATCTCCTTAGAGAGATACAATTCATAAAAAGAACAACAGCTTTTAGTATTTTAGAACACATAGCATACTATGCTTCTTTGCTCAATAAATTATTTAAATATCTGTGAGCATTCAACACAAGACACAGGAGGATCAGTGCAGAGATATTCTATCATGTCTGCAGCTAAAAAATTCACATTCTAATGATAGAACTGTGCAAATATTTCCTATCATTTAAAGGATAATACCAGATGAAGTCTGAAAACTTACTGGTTCAGAAGTGAATTCATGAGATGTCTGTTGAATGTCGACTTCCCTACGTTCTTCCCTCCACATGTCAAGATGACAGGACAGCCATTGTCATCTTCTAAAACAGAACCACATATACTACATTACATAACAAGACCAGAGATTTAATCGTATAACATAATGACTCTGCTACAGTCGACTTAAATTACATTGAGAGATGGTAATAATTCTTTTCTGGCTCAATATACACTGCAACAGCAGTCAACGACTTCACAATTTCAGCATCATTCTAACAACTTTCCACGGCTGCACCATTAAGATTGTCTGGCTGCATCATCCTGTGATTATGGAAGCTATAAGGCATTGGGCTGCAAGACCCTATAGCAGCGGTCCCCAACCTCTGGACCGCGGACCTATACATTGCCACGAAGAATGCAGCGGTGGCCAGGACGCACCCAGCACATCTTTAAGAAAAAAGCCGAAATAAACTGCCCTACAGGGGATAGTAGAAACCACTGAGTATCATAGATGTTTCCCTACCACACCTCCATTTATGATACTTACTGGGAGCGTTTTATACAAATGGCCTGAAGCTTTGCTGAGGGCCCTTTACCACCCATCCCACAATCTCTTTGACCCACTACAGTCGGGAAGGAGGTTCATGGACAGCAGGACTAGAACTGTCAAACTGGGTGACAGCTTCTTCCCTCAGTCTGTGAGGCTAATGGATACCCTGCCACCACCGAGGTCTCATCACTAGAACAGCAAGCTGTTAACTATACTGTTTAATGTTTACTGTTTGAATGATAGTTATTAACTTACTTCTGGTAACATTTTGTTTTATGTGCTGTGTATTATGTTTTGTGGGTGCATGTGGACCAGAGGAACGTTGTTTGGTTTGGTTCAGTAAGATGACAATAAACTTCAACATGAACTTGATCAAGATCATGGCTAATATGACCACAACCTCAACTCCCCATTCCTGTCAAACCCCGATAATCTTTCATCCCTTACTTATCAAGAATCTATGTTGTTCTCCTTAAAACATTCAAGGAATCTGCTTCTACAATCCTTTGAGAAAGAGTTTGAAAGACTCACAGCCCCCACCCCAACCCTGTGAGAGAAAAAAAATAAACTGTGTTATATATCTGTACTAAATAAGTGGTTCCCTTATTTTACAAAAGTAACACCCAATTCAGGGTGGTGAACTTATGGCATGCTTGCACAAGATGGCACACGCAAAAAACTTGTTTACTATTATAGCAGAGACAGATTGAAATAAATGAAGTATTTTTCAGGATAAGTTCATTTATCACATGTACAGCAAACCATATAGTGAAATATGTCATTTACATTAACAAGCAACATACCTGAGGGCTTGCAGTACCGCCTCTCAATTCTCTTAAACTCCCCCCATGGTAACAAGATACATAACAATTATCTTCACTGTCAAATTAAGCAATGAATGATTTTTTTTGCAACTTGAGAGCAGTGAGATGTTTTCATAGGGAACATCTCATGCTGTCTTGGCGCCAGCTGGACGGTTGCAAGAACACCTGACATTGGATGATGTGTTTTGAAATCCTCAGAGACCTGGTTTACAGATTAGTATTTGGATAGTAATCAGTTACAGTTACAATAGGATTTTTAAAATGTTATTTTTTCAATTGGCTTTTTAAAATATTAATAATTTTTTGAACAGGTTTTCAAAAATTGGGGGGGAAAGGAATGGGGCTTGCTTTGCTGTTGTTTTGTTGCTTGTTCTGTTCTGTGGTGTTCGGGCATGCCATGTTGGTGCCCAAGTGTGGGGCAACACACCCCATAGTGTAGTGGTTGTTAATGCAAATGATACATTTTACTGTTTTGATGCAAATGTGATAAATAAACTTGAATCTTGAAAAATGTTTACTTTATTTCAATCTCTGTTAGACCTTTATTAATAGTAAAACAATGAACACACAACAGGATTCATGCTTCTTCCTCAGAAAAAGTCCACAATTATTGTTACTATGTCATTAATCAATGATAATCTCTGCTCAAAATTACAATAGCATGCAAGAGAACTTTTAAAAAAAAATCACCAATTTGGGCACATGCTCTCTAAAAGGTTTGCCACTCCATCCGAGTTTCAGAAGAGGGAACATTCTCACTAAATCCACCTTATTTAATCTCTCAGGTTTGTGCATGCTTCAGTCAAGTCCCTACTCACTGTATTAAACTCCAGCAGATACTAGCCGAGACTGAAAAATGCTTCCTGTTCCAGGAATCAGTATTCCAATACTTTAATATAAGGGGACCCGCAACTATAACATTGTAGTACTGATGTGGTTTCAACAATGCTCCATAAGAGAAGCACAACCATCCTTCTGTATTTAAGTTCCTTTGAAATAAATTAAACCTTTACTAATTACTCGTTGTACTTGCATTTCAGTACTCTATGATTCAAGGGTACCGATATACTTTTAAACTATTCTTGTTAAAGTTGACAATTTCATATTTTTCTCACCATAAAATTTGTTAGATCTTTGCCCACTCATTTAACCTACATACATCGCTTTGTAATCTCTTAATGTTCTCCTCACCATATACTTCCCTATTCATCTTTGTCATCAGCAAATTTAGCAATCATCTCTTTGATCACTGAGCCTAAATCATTTATATAACTTGTAAAACTTGAGACCCTAGCACCAATCTCTTTGGTGAATTACTTGTTACTTTGCTGACCAGAAAAAAAAAATCCATTTATGCCTATTTTACCTCCTGCAACAATAATCTTTTCCAGCACATTGTCATGTTCCCATTTACCTAATGATCGGATGGGCATGATTTCACTTTGCAAGACCATCTAGAGAAAAAAAAAATTCTCAGTAATGCGCATTTGAAACTGTATGCTCGTCACAGTAGGCTGCAAATTAAGTATTGTGAATATCTCTGATCACACTATAGGAAGGATGTGGCTTCGCTAGAGGGGGCGCAGAAAGGGTACAGAAGTATGTTATCGAGACTGGAGGGCTCTAGTCATCAGGAAAAATTGAATACATTCGGTCTGTTTTCCCTGAAGTGAAGGAGGCAGAAAGATAACATGTTAGAAGTATATAAAATTATATGTGGCATAGAAAGGGCAGATAAACATTGTCTGTTCACAGTGGTAGAGAATATAAAAAAATCCAGGGCATAGGGTAAAGGTAAGGAGATTTAAAGACAATCCAAAGGGTTAAATTTTTACACAAAGAGCAGTCTGTATCTGGAATGAACTGCCACAAGAGACAGTGGGGGCAGGAATAGTAATAACATTTTCTCCATCTATATCAAGTCTGAGATGCTCACCCAGACACGTCTTTACAAGTTCCTGGATAGTGGTCATCCAACTTTCTGACGTAGTCACCCCCTGATCATCAGGGAGAACAGCCACACCAATAGAGGACAAAGCTGCGCATTCATGAAATGCAAGTTTCCCAGAAATCATCCTTTTCTGAAAGGTGAAAAAAAAATTAAACTTCATTGCATAATTTTATTAGATCAAAAGGCACAAGAGCTGAATTAAGGCCATTCATCCCATCGAATCTGCTCCATCATTCAAGCATGGCTGATTTCTTATTCCCTCTCAACCCCATTCTCCCACCTTTGCCCTGTAACCTTTGACACCCTTACTAATCAAGTACCTCTCAGCCTCCACTTTATATACACACCCAATGGCTTACCATCTATGTCAATGAATCCCACAGATTCACTACTCTCCACCAAAAGAAGTTCCTCCTCACCTCCGTTCTCAGTGATATTCTTCTACTCTGAGGCTGTGCCCTCTGGTCCTAGACTTTCCCACTACAGGAACTCTCCACGTCCAGGCTTTTCAATACTTTTGTAGGTTTCAATGATATCCCCTCTCTCCTTCTAAAATCCAGTGAGTACAGTCCATGAACCATCAAACATTCGTCAGATATTAATCCTTTCATCCCAAGGACCTCTCTTTTATTTTTTTTTAAATTTTATTTTTATTTGGATAAGCAATTCACAATTATCTTGTACTTTTTTCACACATATAACCTTTTTCATTTTTTTTATATGTATAAAACTACAATTATTTATACATTCTTAAGTACACATTGAGATGATATAAAAGGAAAATAAACATTTAAATAGATAATTATGTACTGTGGTAAATCTAACCTATTACGTTAAGTAATGAAATTAGTTGTTAAGAAAAATGGTAATAATAGTTTCCATACAACCCTTCTGGACCATTTCCACTGGTCCAAAATGTTGCATACAAGCCTATATACCAACCATTGTAGGTGTTTATATCCCAATTTGTTCGTGCTTGTTCCTGCCCGCAGACATAATTATCCAATCCCTATGTACTTATTTACTTAATTTTTTCATTTTTTTTTATCCCTTTCCCAAATCTTTCCCTTTACTTGTGTTAATTCTCTATTTTCCAAAAAAAAACAACAAACATTTAGACTAGGGGTGCTTACGTTAGCAATATTACTGTGTTGATGAGAAGAGCAATATAAATCATTAGGAGAGTCATCTAAAGTCTGCTCGCATTGGGGTTATATATTCAATCCATTTATTCCAGATTTGATAAAATATTTCTTTTTGAGTTCTCAGGGAGTAAGTCAACTTTTCCATTTTAAATATTTCCAAGATAATTTCGTACCAATCTTCTAATGTAGGTGGTATTGGATTTAGCCATTTTCTAGTGATTGATTTCTTACTTGCCGCTAAGAGGGCCTGCAGCAACTTTATATCTTCCTTCTGTTCAAGGAACAATACATGCCCCAAATAGAGCGTCTCAAAGTTCAGAGGTATCTGGGACCTAAGTACCTTAACTAATGTTCTATGAATACCTTCCCAAAATAGACTTAATTTAGGGCAATCCCAGAAAATATGAAAATGATTTGCCTCCTTGGAGCCGCACCTTCTCCAACACATCACATTTGTATCTTTATATTTTTCCTGATATGGGGTCTTGAAGTATCTTATAATGTTTTTCCAACAATGTTCTCTCCAAGTCAAAGAATTAGTCGAGGACCATTGAAAGCTGCAGATTTTCCCCCAAGCCTCCTCTGAAAGTACCAACCCCGCTTCCTTCTCCCACTTCTCTTTAATATACAGTGTATTTACATTTTTAGCATGGGAGAGTGCATTATATAGGCGAGAAACTGATTTACTAGGTATTGAACTGCAAGCCGAATTCAGAATCTTGAAAAATTCTAATTCTACTGTTCATAGGTCTATATATCTACAACTCTGGTTAACATAGTTTCGTATTTGAAGGTACCTAAAAAAGTCATTATGTTCTAGGCCATGTTTGTCCTGCAGGATTTGGAAACTTTGTAATACTCTTTTATCTATAAATGAGAGGTAGGTTGTAAGACCTTTCTTTATCCATAGCTCAAATCTTTTATCTCCTCTGTTGGGAAGGAATTCGGTATCATATGCACACCATCTAAAGAGTTTTAGCATGTTATTAATTCCACATGAATTAACCACCTTCTGCCATACTTTTAATGTAAGATTTATCCAAGCATTATTAAATTTTTCCAACTGGGCCATCAATCCTTTGTCAGCTATTGAGGCCTGAAGAGGAAAACTGTCAACTAATCCAAATTCTATTTCCTTCCATCTAGCCTTATATTCCCTATTACACCAATATAACAGAGGGGTTATCTGTGAGGCATAAAAATAATTTCTCAGGTAAGGAAGAACCATACCTCCTCTTTCCTTCCCTAACTGTAAGGTGTTATATCGAATTCTAGGTTTCCTTCCTTGCCAAATGAAGCGGGAAATCCATTTGTCCCATTCCCTGAATTGATTATCATCCACCTCCACTGGTAAAGTACGGAAAAGATATAATAACCAAGGAAGAATATTCATTTTTATAGTATTTATCCTTGAATTTAAACTTAAAAAGGGGATAAGATTCCATCTATGCATATCTGCTTTTATCTCTGAGATTAATGGCCCATAATTTACCTGTGACAGTGTTGAAAGATCCTTCGGCAGGGTTATTCCTAAATATTTTAATGATTTAGCTTCCCACTTAAGATCGTATGTATCCTGCAATTTTTTGGATGGTGTATAATTTAGGGACATAACCTGCGTTTTCTTTACATTTATTTTATAACCTGATATTTTCCCAAAGTCATCCAACAGTGTAAACAATCCTATAAATGATTTTTCTGGTTCACTCAGATAGACCAAAACATCATCTGCGAATAACGCCACTTTCTGTTCAATCCCTGCCACCTTGATACCTTTTACGATTTCGCTCTGTCTTATTAGTTGGGCAAGTGGTTCAATATATAGCGCAAAAAGGAGAGGAGAAATTGGGCATCCCTGTCTAGTGCCTCTCTCTAAAATGAAGGAGTCAGAGAGGTCCCCATTTATCTTAATTCGGGCTGTAGGGCTGTCATATAGAGTCTGAATTACTTTAATAAACCTTTCTTGAAAGCCGAATCTTCCTAACACTCTGTATAGGAATGCCCAACTAACCGAATCAAAAGCTTTCTCAGCGTCCAATCCTACTACTATTGTCTCTGTCTCGTTCTTATTAACCTGTTCTAATATGTGCAGAGTTCTCCTTATGTTGTCCTGTGTTTGTCTTTGTTGAATAAATCCAGTCTGGTCTAAATGGATTAGGCCAGGTAAAAGCTTTTCCAATCTGCGCGCTAATATAGATGTAAATAGTTTGTAATCTAAATTAAGAACACTAATTGGCCGATAATTGCCACATTCTAGTTTATCTTTACCCTCTTTAGGAATAACTGAAATAATCGCTTCTCTCCAGGAAGGTGGAGTTTCTCCTCTCTGCAAGATCCAATTAAAGGTGTTAAGTAGTAATGGGGCTAACTGTGTCTTCAGGGACTTGTACCACTCTGAGGTAAACCCAACAGAACCCGGGGACTTTCCAGCCTTTAACCTAGAGATGGCCACGTTCAGTTCTTTGACAGTTACTGGTTCTAATAAACTTTCATTTTGTAAATCTGTAAGTTTAGGTAGATCTAAAAAATTCAATACACTGTCTATATAGGGCTCATTGGGGGCCCGGGGTTGGGAGTACAGCTCTCGATAATATGTTTCAAAACTCTCTTGAATTTTCCCTATTGTACTCTCCACAAGCTTTGTCTTTGGATTCTTTATTTTATGAATTGTATTGTCTGCTTGTTGTTTTCGTAATTTATATGCTAATAATCTAGCTGATTTACCTCCTACTTCATAATTCTTTTGTCTCAGGTAAAGAAAATTTCTTTGAGTTTCCAACGTATAAATATCATCAATTTCACTTTGCAATTTCCTAATTTCCTGTTTTCGATTTGAATTACTTTTGTTGCTATCTACAACTTGAAGTTGTTTTAATTTTCCTTGAAGGTCTGCTAATTTTTGTGCATTGATTTTCTTCATGTGAGTAGTAATGGAAATAATTTTCCCTCTCAGTACAGCTTTCAATGTATCCCATAAAATCACTGGTGATGTTTCTCCCGTGTCATTAAGGTCTAGATATTCTTTGATTTCTCCCCTTAATCTCTCCATTACTTTTGGGTTATTAAGTATATGTGAGTTTAGCCTCCATAGTGTTTTCCTCATTTTCCTTTCCAGGATTAGAGACATAGAGACTGGGCTATGATCCGACAGATCAATTGTTGCAATATTACAGTTTTTTATCCTGAGTCTATCTGTATTAAAGATAAAGAAATAGTCTATCCTTGAATAGGCTGAATGAGGGAAAGAGTAATATGTATAATCTTTACTAGTAGGGTGTAATTCCCTCCAGACATCTATAATTCCCAACTCCTCCATCAATGAATTCACTTTCCGAGTCAGAGGTTTATTCTGAGTAACTATTCTTGAAGAATCTAATATAGGATTTAATCTAATATTAAAATCCCCTCCACAAATTACTACCCCTCGAGAACTGACCATTAGGTCAAAAATGTGTCTATAAAATGACCATTCACTACCTGGAGGAGCATAAACATTCAGCAATGTTATTTCTGTACCTTCTATTCTTCCTGTGATTTTTACAAACCGTCCTTCTTTGTCTCTAGTCTCTGAAATATGTTCATAATTAAGAGTACTTGCTATTAAAGTAGCTACCCCTCTTTTGTGACTCAATTTATATGATGAATAAAATACATGCTTAAAGCCCATTCTTTTTAATTTTCCATGTTCAGATTGGCTCATATGTGTTTCCTGGAGGAAAGCTATTTGTGCCCTCTCTTTTTTCAATTTAGACATAATCTTATTTCTTTTAATTGGATTCAAAACCCCATTAACATTATAGGAAATTATTTTTACCAATTCAGTTTGCATTTTTCTCTAGTAGAAAAAAAGCACTCTCCTTTTCTAACCAAACAGTAAGCAATCCCTTCTCAACAGTAAACCAAGACATATAACCACACCCTAGACATTTCTGAACGTATAACATTTGAAAATTTTTCCCGACTTCCCACAGTGAGGCCTGAGCACCGACCCGCCTCAGTTCAGAGGGATAACCTCTATCTTCACCCTGTGTTAGAGGGCCCTCAGCAGTTTGAATAATCATAGAGAATTTTCTCCTATTTATGTCTCGACCATATTGCTATCATTCAAGTTATTCCGCCTAGTTTATTTTCAGTTACCAGTTTTCATTTTACTTTTAAGTCCGATTTACTCTTTTCAGTCATTTCTCTTAATTAATCTGTATTCTCTGTACATTCGCGAGGACCTCTCTTTTAAAGCTATCCTGGACCCTCCCCAAAACCTTCCTTAGATACAAAGCCCAAATCTGCTCACAATACTCTAAATGTGGCCTGGCTGGTGCCTTATAAAGCTCAATATTATATTCTTGTTTTTATACTCTGGTCCTCTTGAAACAAATGCTAACATTACATTTGCCTTCCTTACCACCGACTCAACATGCAATACAACTTTCAGAGAATCCTGAAATTGTACTTTTGGACCTCCAATTTATGCCTGTAATCCTCTACCGAACTGCATGGCATACACCGTATTCCAACAGCCACTTTGCCCATTCTGTCCAAGTATGTCTGCAGACTCACTGCTTCCTCATCACTCCTCGTCCCTCCACTTGCTTTTGTATCGTCTGCAACTTTAGTCACAAGGCCATCAATTCCGTCATCTAGGTCATTAATGTATGACAGAAAAGTAGTAGATCAAACACCGACCCCTGGGGAACACCACTAGCCACGCAGCAGCCAACCAGAAAAGGCCCCCTTTCTTCCCACTGTTTGCCATGCACCAGCCAGCCAATTTTCTTTCAATGCCAGTGCCCTACCTATAATACCATAGGCTTCTATCTTGTTTAGCAGGCTCAAGTGAGACACCTTGTCAAAGGCCTTCTGAAACTCCATGTAAACAATATCCACTAACTCTCTGTTATCTAATCTGCATGCTACTTCCTCAAAGAATTCCAACAAATTTGTCAGACAAGGAAACCATGCTCTCTTGGAGCTATCTTATTATGTGCTTCCAAGTACCCTGAAACCTCATCCTCAATATAGGTTTTAATAGGTACATTTAATGTTAGAGAAATGTATACAATATTCATCCCGAAATTCTTTTTTTCATATTATCTGCGAAAACAGAAATGCCCAAAAGAATGAATGACAGTTAAATGTTAGAACCCCAAAGCCCTCCCCCAGCTCCCCCCACCACCCCCACTGGTTAAAAAAGCATCAGCGCCCTCCACTGAGCATCGTGCAGCAAGCATCAATAAAGACACAGACCTGAAGTACCCCAAAGACTACTCGTTCTCCTGGTAATTCGACATACACAGGCTCTCTCTTTCTCTCTCTCCCTCTCTCTCTCTCTAATAAGGGAAAAAGAGATGTCCCCATTTCGCAGCGAGAGGGAAGACATAGCTAACAACTCGCTAATTTACGATGTTAAAAGTCTGTTGTGTCACTTTTTCTGAGCTCTGCGCCCAGAGTCAGCCCCAGAAAGGCTCTGCTCTCTGAACACACAACCCACGGCAGCTAATCTGCTGCTCCCGACGTTCCGCGTTCTCCAGTGACACTTCACTTCGGCCTAGAATCAGCACGTCACCAGAATCATGAAAGTCCGGCACCCTGAAGGTGCGCTTGTCTTCCAGGCCATGTCCTTGGGATATCAAAAAGCGGCTGATCGTGAGGCCCTCAGAGCGGGTCCCATTCCCGCAAAGAACTGAAGTCAGAGTGTAACTCCCAGTCTTCAAGAGTCTTAATAACGTACTCTTAAAATCTTATGAATCATTGAAGTCAGGTTAACCCAAGTATGATTTTCTGTCTTTTGTCTTCCTCCCTTCTCAAACAGTAGAGTGACATTGGTCATTTCCCAGACCCCAAGAACCACCCCTGACTCTCGTGATTCTTGAAAGATTACTGCTAGTACCTCCACAATCTCTTCAGCTACCTCTTTCAGAACCCTGGGGTGTAGTCCATCTGGCCCAGGTGAGTTGTCCACCTTCTCCTTAATAATATCAACTCCACTCACTTCCACCAATTTCTGGTTAGGAAATGATAAAACTGTACAGAAACAAGGCTGCATCAGAACGAATGATTTGACCATCAGAAAGATGCCAATCATCGAACATCAGATGACAACTAGCACCAAGTAAGTGAACAGGTGGCTCACTGCATTTTCAATGACTCTCAGTGCAGTACCCCTGATTTCTCACAGAACCTAAGCATTGATGAGATTCAAAACACAACAGCTGTTCTTCACGTCAGCAGGGTTTTAAACTGCTTAATTAAATTTAACAGACGTTAGAAGGAATATCTACCTAATCCAGGTCCCCATCATAAAGTAATCATATTCATCTGCACTACTGATGCGCTTTTTTAATATCACTAATATGTAATATTATACTTTGTATTTTATGTCAGTGACCACACTTCAAATTGGCAATAAACCACTTCAGTACGTTCTGAAGTGCAAGTTATTTCTTCCCCTTTTCCCCCCACAATACTTATTTTAGTATTCCCACTAATTATAAATGTATCTACATCTTCTATTATATCCCATCTTACTGATCTTACTTCCTTCAGATTTATAACTTTTGAAGCCCACGAGAAGCAAGAAATTCAATTATGGTACAAACCTATTCATAACACAACCTCAGTATCATATGCAACACTATATTTATTCACCGAGGAAGTTGCACTCAATAATACTAACGTCCTAGACACTACAAGTGCATGGAGTAAGCCCAGAAAGCGTGCGTTGCATGTGATTATAAATTGTATGAACAACTTACCGAATGCGATGTAAATATTTCTTTGTACTCTGGGAAGCTGGACAAAAAGAGTGTTTCTGGGGTGTCAAGACGCTCTAACAGCAGGACTGAGCAAGAAGAAGTCACTTCCTTCATCAAAATGTGTCTTGAAGCTGCAACAAGAGCCGAGATTAAGACCACAAAAGCAAAGAACTGTGGATGCAATCCAAAACTAAAACGGAGACCGTTGGAAATACTCATCAAGTCTAGCAGCATTTACAGAGAAAAAAGTTTCAAGTTGATCCAAGTCAATTACTAAGATTTTATTAAACCTGAATTTAGCAGGTAATTAGGGAAGCAATTTTGACTTGGAAAACTCTCAGTTCATCTCAACAAACACTTCAAGGGCAGGTAACAACAGGACAGATACAGATTAAAGGTCTTGTCAACATACACTCAGTGGTACTTTATTAGGTACCCTCTGATAGAAAAGTAGAATGCAATGTCCATATTATTTTGTGAAGTTAAAAGTCATTTGGAAGACTTGATGTGTTGTGTGTTCAGAGATGGCCTTCTGCACACCACTGCTGTAACACGTGGTTATCTGAGTTACTGTCGCCTTCCTGTCAGCTTGCACCAGTTGACAATCCTCCTCTGACCTCTCTCATTAACAAGGCTTTTTTACCCACAGAACTGCCACTCACTGGATGTTCTTTATTTTTCACACCATTGTCTGTAAACTCTTAGAGACTGTTTTGAGTGAAAATCCCAGGAGATCAGCATTTTCTGAAATACTCAAACCACCCTGTCTGCCGCCAACAATCATTCTGCAGTCAAAGTTACTTAGATCACGATCTCCCCCAATCTGATGTTTGGTCTGAATAGCAACTGAACCTCTTGACCGTATCTGCATGCTTTTATATACTGAGTTGCAGCCACATGATTGGCTGATATTTGCATTTGTACCCAATAAAGTGGCCAGAGTGTAAATCCAAATAACCTTTAACTTCACAAAATAACCCAGACCTTCTTGCATTCTATTTTTATACCAACTTCGTAGTCTTAGAAATGTTGACAGCTATTTGTGGCAATATAAAGATGCAGATTTGTAGAATAGAAAATGCCATTATTGTTCTGCTTACATACAATTGCAAGAAAAAGTTTGTGAACTTGTTGCGATGACCTGATTTTCTGCATTAATTACTCATAAAATGTGGTCTGATCTTCATCTGTCGCAATAATAGACAAACACAATCTGCCTAAACTAACAACACACAAAGCAATTGTACTTCTTCTCATCAATGCTGAGTACACCAGTTAAACAATCAAAGTCTAGGTTCAAAAAAGTATGTCAATCTCTGGGGTACTGCCTTCTACAAAAGCTATTTATAGTCAGGTGTTCCAATCAATGAGATGAGATTGGAAGCGTGGGTTGTAGCGATGTCCTACCCTATTAAAGGGACACACCAAGTCAGGTTACCGACAGAGGTTGCTTTTCTCAAGAAAGATCTGTTTATGTGCACCATCCCTCAATCAAAACAACTTTCAGAGGACCTTAGAAGAAAAATTGTAGAGATGCATGAAGCTGGAGAAAACAACACAGTATTTCTAAAGACCTGAGTGTTCATCAGTCCACATTAAGAGAAATTGTGTATAAATAGAGGAAATTCAGTATTGTTGCTCATCTCCCTAGGAGTGAGCATCCTGCAGAGATCATACTAAGAGCATAAAGTGTGATGCTGAAGGAGGTGAAAAGGAACCCAAGGGTAACAGCAAACGACCTGCAGAAATCTCAAGAACTTGCTAAAGTCACTGTTCATTTGTCCACTATTAGAAAACCACTGAACTCACAGTGACTTAGAAAAAGATCAGACCATATTTTATGAGTAATTAATGCAGAAAACCAGGTAACTGTAAAGGGCTCACAAACCTTTTCTTGCAATTGTATGCCCTTAAATTACAAAATACTCCAAGCATCTTTACAAAGGGATTATTAAATACAGAAGTTGCCAGCTAGTTAAACACGGAGAAATTGAGACAGATTGCTGAAAATGAGCAAAGTTATGGCCTTTAAGGAGCTTTTTAAATAAGAGAGGCATAAGAAGGGAAATACAGAACCAAGGATTTTGGCAGCTGAAGGCATGACCTTCCACAGCGCAGCATTCAAATTCAGCTAAAATGAAGAAGAATAGATACATCAAAGGGTTGTTTTATTAGGAAATATATAGATGAATAAATTGAAAACTCAGATATAAATTCTGAAGTCAATGTGTTGTTTAGCCAGAGCTAGTCTACGTCCGAGTTTGGGTGAATGGAAGTTGATCCAGGTTAGGATGTAGTAAAATCTTTGGTCTCCTCAAATTAGGGCGAGCAGACATAGAAAGGATATCCATGGGTGTGCTGGAATACACCCACTTCAGCTGTACTGCAGGTAAGACTGTCATTAACAAGTAGCGAAAAGAAATTCTAACACATCTTAATTTTAAAGCACAACGCTTTGCAGTATCTGCGACCCTGGTTTAATTCCCGGTGCTGCCTGTAAAGCGTTTGCACGTTCTCCCCGTAAATGCATGGGTTTCCTCTCACAGTCCAAAGACATACTGTTCGGTAGGTTAATTGGTCATTGTAAATTGTCCTGTGATTAGGCTAGGATTAAATTGGGAGATTGCTGGGCCGTGTGGTTCGAAGGGCCTATTCCACACTGCATGTCAATAAGTAAATGACCACACTGTTACACAGGTCAACAATCCCTTGCCACCCCAAATGGTATAACAGGCATGTGAAGCATCTGATTTAACAACTGGAGGTCTATTTCTCTCTGTGAATTCCAGATCCTCACCTGATGGTACATGTTGTCGTAGAACTGCTTTTACTTCCATTTTCATATCACGCTTCGTCCGGCCTGGTTTGCAATGAGGCAGAGCCTCAATGGTCAGGGCAACATGTGTTGGTAAGGAGTACAGATGGTATGGGGGCTGCTCCTGTCCAACTGTAAATCCGAATACCTGGACGTTCCCATAAAGGCATTTCATTTGACACCTTCCTCGAAAGGTCAATCGCTACAGAACAAAAACAGTAGTGACAGGAAAACTGAAAACTATGGTAAAAGAACATCTTTCATTCTAAACAATGATTGGATGATATAATGTCTCACAAAAGTCACTCTCTGGGCTCACAAAAGAAAATATGATGTTGGAAAAGGCCAAAGGAAGGATCAAGTGCTTCGGGGGTGGGGGGAAGGTAGGGGGAAATCTGAATCACAGAAGTTTTGAGTTGTTGTCAGGAGATAGGGACTTGTGTCCCAGGATGGTCACAAATGTCAAGATTGCAGAGGATTTCATAGGTGCATTATACAACATTACCTTACCAGCTCACCCTATTTGTTGATGTGAAAAATTGGAGGCTCACCTGTTTTCACTGAATTCATAAGAATACCCCTCCCTCCAAGGTCCAACAGTACAGTAGATTTTCAATAGACCAAACTAAAATGAAGACAAAAAAGCATTCAAGGCAAGTCGGGGAAACGATAATAGAGAAGCGCAAATCTGGGGCAAGGTTCAAGAGCATCTCAAAGGCATTGAACATATCTTGGAGCTCAGTGCAGTCCATCGTGAAACAAGTACAAAACCAGAGCCACACTGCAAGGTCAGGTCACCCCACTCCTCTGAGTTTAAAATGCTGGAGAAGAATGGCACTTGTAAGAAAGGCTACTGTGACACCAACAGTCCCTCTGAGTGACCTGCTGAAATCAGTGGCTGCAACTGGAGATGAAGTTCATGGCCCTATAAACTCTAAGGCCTTGTACAAAAAGGCTACTTATGGAAGCTGGCAATGAAGCAGCCCTGGCTTAAAAATAGCATTTCCTCGCCTATAAAGACTGCAAAGTATCAGTTAGGAGATACTATAAAGATGTGGAAGTAGGTCTTGTGGTTGGACGAGACTAAAGTGGAACTTTTTGGCCTCAACACTAAGCCTTAATCTAATACTATGCATCAACTGGGTAACGCCACCCCTAATGTAAAGTATGGTGGAGGTAGCATCATGGTATGGGGATGCTTTTCAGCAGCAGGGACCGGAAATCCAGTCAGGATTGATGGGAAGATGAATGCGGCTAAATACAGAGAGATCCTGGATAAAACCTACTAGCTTCTGCCAGAAAGCTGAACTGGTGAGTTCATGACAATGACCCAAAGCACGCTGTCAGAGCAACCATGAAGTGATTTCAAGTTCAAGTTCAAAATACATTTATTATCGAAATATGTATGTATACTTTATACAACCTTTGAGAGTCATCTTCTTACAGTCAGCCACAAAACAAAAAAACCCAATAGAACTCATTAAAAAAGACCATCAAACACCCAAAGTACGGGAAAAAAACCAAAAAAGATGTGCAAACAATAAAAGTAAGCAAATAGCATTCAGAAACAAGAGAAAGGCTGCAGATGCTGGAAATCTAAGCAACACACACAAAGTGCTGGAGGAACACAGCAGGCCATGCAGCATCTATGGAAAAAAGTACAGTCCACATTTTGGGCCGAGACCCTTCGGTAGGACTGGAGAGAAAAAGCTGAGCAGTAGATTTAAAAGGTGGGGGAGGGGAGAGAGAAACACAAGGTGATGGGTGAAACTGGGAGGGGGAGGGATGAAGTAAAGAGGTGGGAAGTTGATTGGTGAAAGAGAAACAGGGCTGGTGAAGAGGGAGTCTGATAGGAGAGGACAGAGGGCCATGGAAGAAAGAAAAGGGGGAAGTAGCACCAGAGAGAGACAATGGGCAGGCAAGGAGATAAGGTGAGAGAAAGAAAAGGGGGATGGGGAACGGTGAAGGGGGTGTGCATTACCAGAAGTTTGAGAAATTGATGTTCATGTCATTAGGTTGAAGGTACCCAGACAGAATATAAGGTGCTGTTCCTCCAACCTGAGTGTAACCTCATCGCGACAAAAGAAGAGGCCATGAATTGAGATACTGGAATGGCAATGTGACGTGGAAGTAAAACAGGTGGCCAATGGGAGATCCTGTTTCTTCTGGCGGACAGAATGTAGGTGCTCGGCAAAATGGTCTCCCAATCTACGTCAGAGCTGAAGTTCACAAAAGTGAGTCCACACTTTGTTAGCTGCAAGCCACAGCCACAGGTCTGCGCTGAGTCATGTAAAACTCGCAGAGCAGCAAGCTGAACTTGACAATCCCTCGCCTCTGGCCTGTATGCTCTGACTCAATCTGGCCCGGTGCATTTATCGGTCATTCCTTGCTCTTGGCCCTGGGCCCTGCTGCTTCGATTTGCTTGGCTTGTACCCAACTTTTCTAAATTCTGCTCGGCCCTTCAAATGATCAAACCTCAGGTGACAATGCTCCATGTGATGTGCTCAATAGTGGGGAGAACTTTACCTGTGATGGACTGGGCCATATCCACTACTTTTTGTGGGATTTTCCATTCAAGGGCATTGGAGTTTCCATACCAGGCAACGATACAGCCAGTCAATATACCCTCCACCGCTCATCTATAGAAGTTTGTCAAAGTTTTTGATGTCATGCCAAGTTTTTGCAAACTTCTAAGAAAGTAAAGGCACTGCCGTGCTTTGGTCATACTTGCATTTATGTGCTGGGCCCAGAACAGATCCTCTGAAATGATAACACCGAGGAATTTAAAGTTGCTGACCCTCTCCATCTCTGATCCTCCGGTGAGGACTGGCTTATGGTCCTCCAGCTTTCTCCTCCTGAAGTCAACAATCAGTTCCTTGGCTTGCTGACATTGAGTGAGAGGATGCTGTTGCGGCACCACTCAGCCAGCTTTTCAATCTCCTTCCTATATGCTGATTCGTCACCACCTTTGATTCGGCCTACGACACTGGTGTCAACAGCATGGGAGCTGTGCTTAGCCACATGGTCATAAATGTAAAGCCAGTAGAGCGGGAGGGGGCTAAGCACACAGACTTGTGGTGCACCTGTGCTGATGGATGTGAACAAAGGATTGGGGGCTGCATTCCTTTATTCAATTGGATTGAATGCCATTTTGAAGTTTGCAGACGACACAAAGGTTGGTGGTATTGCAGATAGTGTAGAGGATTGTCAAAGATTGCAGAGAGACATTTATAGGATGCAGAAGTGGGCTGAGAAGTGGCAGATGGAGTTCAACCCGGAGAAGTGTGAGGTGGTACACTTTGGAAGGACAAACTCCAAGGCAGAGTACAAAGTAAATGGCAGGATACTTGGTAGTGTGGAGGAGCAGAGGGATCTGGGGGTACATGTCCACAGATCATTGAAAGTTGCCTCACAGGTGGATAGCGTAGTTAAGAAAGCTTATGGGGTGTTAGCTTTCATAAGTCGAGGGATAGAGTTTAAGTGTCGCGATGTAATGATGCAGCTCTGTAAAACTCTGGTTAGGCCACACTTGGAGTACTGTGTCCAGTTCTGGTCGCCTCACTATAGGAAGGATGTGGAAGCATTGGAAAGGTACAGGGGAGATTTATCAGGATGCTGCCTGGATTAGAGAGTATGCATTATGATCAGAGATTAAGGGAGCTAGGGCTTTACTCTTTGGAGAGAAGGAGGATGAGAGGAGACATGATAGAGGTATACAAGATATTAAAAGGAATAGATAGAGTGGATAGCCAGTGCCCCTTCCCCAGGGCACCACTGCTCAATACAAGAGGACATGGCTTTAAGGTAAGGGGTGAGAAGTTCAAGGGGGATATTAGAGGAAGGTTTTTTACTCAGAGAGTGGTTGGTGCGTGGAATGCACTGCCTGAGTCAGTGGTGGAGGCAGATACACTAGTGAAGTTTAAGAGACTACTAGACAGGTATATGGAGGAATTTAAGGTGGGGGCTTATATGGGAGGTGGGGTTTGAGAGTCAGCACAACATTGTGGGCCGAAGGGCCTGTACTGTGCTGTACTATTCTATGTTCTATTCCTCACTGTACTTAGCTAACTGATTAAAATCCCTTCGTAATTTTTGACAACCTTGTTTACTGTTAATGATACCTGTAAAATTACTTGTACATTCTCATCCAAATAACTCATAGAAATGACAAACCACAATCAATGAACCCAACATCTATTCCTGTGCAGACTACTAGTCATAGGCCTCCTGTCTAAAAATCAACCTTTGTTCCCAGTGAGTTTCAACACAGTGTACTTGGAGGTAAGGGAGGGGTTGATGGGAGAGGGAAAGGAGAATTAAACTTTTTCCCCTTACCTGTGATGGTGACATGAGGACGATACTCTGCTCATTCCCAATGTTCACTGCAGTGAAACATAATCTTGCGATGACTTCAGAGGATGCAGTGCCACCATCAACAAAATCTTCATATGGTTCACCACTGAGCACACCATTAACCGTAAACAAGCCTGCATTCACACACTGCTCTGTGCCTTCCTCTGTCTCCTCAGTTCCATTGGTCTGCGCTACTGAAGTCCTGCTTTTGTGAAGTGAACCATTGACCTTTCTGTCTAAGCTCTGAGGTGGCGGTCCACTGTTGTCTTCTTCCTCGCCTTCCTCATGCTGCTGATCAGTATTTGATCTCTGATCTTCATCATCATCATCAAGCTTTTCTTCTGCACTTTCCCATTCAACAGCATTGATTGTGCTGGGTCTGTGGCGAGGTCGCTTCGGCCTACGGCGATAAGGTGCAAGTAAGCAGCACCGGCGTGTAAGCACACTCAGCTGCTTGGCCCCTGAAACATCAGTCAGCACCAACATGGTCTTGCGCTTCCATCTGCGGCGCCGAGTTGCTGTGGGAACAGCCTGGTTCAGACTCATCCGCCCTGGACTACTGACTCTCATTTTCTGTTAGTCTCAGGACGACCCAGCAGCTTAAGAGGAGAAATAATATTAAAATCAGTCCCTTATACAAGTCTATACAACTTTCTAATCCATGCTTACACACTGATAGACAGATCTTACAGAATGATTCCTTGGAAATTAGGAAGACCAAGAAAATGTAATGCCCTACCACGTTTCATAAAATCCTTGTGTTTCACGATAACCCTGTCAGGATAATGGCATTGTGTGAGCACACAGCCCATAAACTGCCTATAATTAAAAGTTCCTTATAATTGTTACTAACTCCATACACCTTGATAATTATTTGTTGCTAACCCCATATGCCTTGATAATTATTTAATGCATGAAACATATCCAGCAACACCGATTGCTCACTATAATGCATGTTGCAATAAATTTCAATTATTTACTGCTCATGTCACAATCATCAGAGCTTATAGTAACCGAAAAATATTCTGAGCAAGCCATGTTGCTTTAAGCATACCTATTCTCACATTACATACAATCACATCACACTGTTAATCCTCACATCATTTTCTTGATCTCAATGTGAATTGATCTAGTTTGTCAGCACCTTCAACATAACTACCATTCCATCATCCCCAAACAAATAACTACCTAGCTGTGTACATTTCTCTGACTTGGGCACGTGATAAGCAACGGATTTTCATTTAACTTTTCATAAAAGTCCCACATAGCAGGGTGGCTAACAAAGTTGTAAAACGCACAGTATCGGATGCCATATACTGACACACACTGAGAATTGATTATTGGGCAGAAAGCAAGAATGGATCATATGAATCTTTCTCAAGTTGACATGCTGTGACTAAACAATACTGTTGGGGCTGGTGTTTTGGACAGAAGCTATTCATAATTTATACAATGATCCAGCTGAGAAGAGAACTAATGTCATTTTTCCATTTGAGCTGGTAATACTAAAAACTGTACGACTGTGAGCAGAGAGGAGGTTGCAAAAAGATATCAAGGAATTACAGACAAGCTGAATACATGGCAGAGACAAAACAACGGGCAAAAACGTTAAACTATCCCTAACGTTGCCCTTCTTCCTCTTCTAAACTGCAGCCCTCGCCAAACCTCACTCTTTTTGTCTATTTACCCCTCCCCACTTTATGACTCCAGTCGATAACGACCCACGTTACTTTCTCTACTCTTTTTACGCCACTGTCGCTAACGAGGCTAACGAATTATCTCCTTTTCATTGCGCCTCCCCGTCTTCATTTCCGTCCACTTATCTCCATTCTCGCTTCCCCGCCTTTAACAAGAAGCTGCATTTTAACAACACGACTGACATGAACCCTCTCTTACTGGCTCTGGCCCCGGCCCCGGCGGTCCCGCTCACGCCGCGCTGGCCTACAAGGCATGGGTGGCCGGTCGGCATCGCTCCCGGAATTGCTTTTGTCTGGCGACCCCCGGTGGTGGGAGGTCATAGCAGACAGCCGGGTACTTCAGCAGCTCGGAGACGCCTTTGCGGAAAGCCGTTCTCCCGATTGTTCCAAAGCCCCGATCTTTGGGTCCTCCTGCACTCATCGGTTTGGCATATTAGCCGGGGTCCAGAGTTTATCTACCCTTCCCGCGAATTTGGATACTTTTGTTTGCCAGAGACGCGACTGGCGTGTGCTGCGTTGCTGCATCTGGACCAGGAAGGTAGGCCTGATACGTGGCTTTTTGCTCAACAACAATGTCGCCCAGGTCAGAACAAGCCGAACCAGAAGAACCGTTTGCCACTGAAAGGGAGATTGATTTGGAGTTAGAATCAGACTCCCCGGTGAGTACAGATGAAGAAAAGGAGGAAGAAGAACAAGAAGAGATTGAAAAGGAAGACTTAAAAGAAGCCTTAGTGCAAATATTGGCTGAAATAAAAGAAATAAGAACAGCTCTGAGAGAAATGAATACTATGTTTGATAATGCTGTGAAAAAACAGAAGAAAACGGCTAAGAAAGTTGAAAAGTTGGAAGAAATGATGGAGGACACCAAAGATAGAGTGGAAAAGAAAGAAGATAATATCCTTGCAACACGCATAAAAGTTGCTGGTGAACGCAGCAGGCCAGGCAGCATCTCTGGGAAGAGGTACAGTCAATGTTCCGGGCCAAGACCCCTTGTCAAGACTGAAGATAATATCCTTGCCTGGACAACAGAAAGAAAATGGCTGTTGGAAAAAGTAGATGCGCTGGAAAATATTAGTAGGCAAAATAATATTAAGATTGTTGGTCTTAAAGAAGGTATAGAGGGGAAGGATCCAATAAAATTTTTTCAAAGATGGATCCCGGAAAATTTGCAAATGGAAGAGGGAAATTGGTCAATTGAAATTGAAATGGCACATAGAGTTTCAAGACCAAAACCACAACATGACCAAAATCCGCGATCAATTTTAATAAGATGTTTCAGATATCAAGATAAAGTAAGGATTCTGCAGGCGGCTGCCCAAGCTGCCAAGAAAAGAAATGGGCCATTGATGATAGAAGGGAACAGAGTTCTTTTCTACCCTGACATAAGTTATGAACTTTTGAAGAGAAGGAAGGAATTCAACCCAGTGAAAAAAGTCCTATGGGAAAATGGTTATCGATTTATACTGCACTATCCTGCAACGTTGAAGATTTTTTTGGCTGACGGAAAAAGAAAATCTTTTACTAATTATCGGAAGGCGGAGGAGTTTGTACAAGAGTCTTTGAATATTCGCCAGACACAGGAAAAAATCCAGGGCCGTGACATGGATTAAAGATGAAGAGTGGGATAGGGAATAGACTTGGTGGATCTTTAAAGGTGGAAGAATATACAAATATATTCTTAGTTATATGATAGAGGGGAAGAAATGTAAAAGTTTGAGGAATATTAGTTGGGAGTAGTGATATTAAAGTTTTTTATATATAAGTTTCTTTTGTTACGGGGGAGCAGGAAGAACTACTGATCGATTGCTATGGGATGCATGTGTGTAATCATAGCGGCAGCCATGGCCTGCAAAATGGAGGGGGGTAATTTTATTTTTACTCACAACATTAGTAGGGGGGTATTTTGTTATTTTTTTAAATAATTTATCTTTTATTTCTTTCTTTTTGCCTGGATGATTGGGGGGGGGGCGGGGGGAGATGCATAGCAACATGTTGAATTTTAAAGTGATTATCCAAGGAACTATGAGAGTTAAGTAATGTTATAGATTGGAATAATTTTGTTAAGAATAATGACTAACTTAGTGAATTTTTTGAGTTTTAATGTTAATGGGCTTAATGGACCAGTGAAAAGAAAAAGAATTTTAACACAAATTAAGAAAATGAAGGTAGATATAGCCTTCTTGCAGGAAACACACTTAACAGAGATAGAACATCAGAAATTAGAGAGAGATTGGGTGGGAAGTGTTATTGCAGCTTCATTTAAATCAAAAGCGAGGGGAGTTGCAATTTTGGTCAACAAAACGTTACCAATTAGAATACAAAATGTAATAACTGATTCTGCGGGGAGATATGTGATTATACATTGCCAACTTTTTTTGGAATTATGGACTCTCATGAATATTTATGCACCAAATGAAAATAATGCAAATTTTATACAAGAAGCCTTTTTGAATTTGGCTGATGCTCATGATAAAATATTAATAAGTGCAGACTTTAACTTTTGTCTGGACCCAGTTTTAGATAGATCAACCAAGGCTGTTACAAAATCAAAAGTAGTAAAATTAACTTTATCATTGATGAAAGATTTAAATTTGATTGATATATGGAGAAGAATTAACCCAAGAGAAAGAGACTAATCATTCTATTCTAACAGACATAAAACTTACTCAAGGATAGATGTTTTGTTACTATCAACGAATATTCAGGACAGAGTGAAAAATATGGAATATAAAACGAGAATATTGTCAGATCATTCTTTAATAATGACAAATAAGGAGGAATCGACTTATAGATGGAGATTTAATTCAATATTATTAAAATGTCAAGATTTTCGTGATTTTATGAAAAAATAGATTCAATTTTTTTTGGATACAAATGCTTATTCAGTTGATAAATTTGTATTATGGGACGTGATGAAAGCATATTTGAGGGGTCAGGTAAGTTATACTTCTAAAATTTAGAAGGAGTATATGATAGAACTAGACCAACTGGAAAAAAGAGATTACAAGATTAGAAAAAGTACCTCAAAGACATATGACAGAAGAAAAACGAAGACAACTTGTCATTAAGAAGCTACAATATAATATGCTTCAGACATATCGAACAAAAAAAGCAATTATGAGAACTAAGCAGAGGTATTATGAGTTAGGTGAGAGATCACGCAAGATTCTTGCCTGGCAGTTGAAAACAGAACAGGCTTTCAAAACGATAAATGCAATTAGAACAAGTGCAAATAAAATTACTTATAAACCTTCAGAAATTAATGAAACTTTTAAATGTTTTTACTCTGAATTATATCAATCGGAATCACAAAATGATGTTAAGGAGATAGAAAGATTTTTTATCACAAATAACTTTCCCAAAATTGAATTTGGAAGAACAGAAGGGATTAGATATGTGTTTTACATTAAAAAAGGTTGAAGAAGCTTTAGGATCACTTCAGAGTAATAAATCTCCAGGAGAGGATGGTTTTCCACCTGAATTTTACAAAAAGTTTAAAGATTTATTCTCCTTTTATGAAGTTAATACATCAAGCGGAAAGAACACACAAACTTTCAGAATCTTTTTCGACAGCGATTTTAATAGTATTGCCAAAAAAAGATAGAGATCCTTTAAAACCAGCATCATATAGGCCTGACGAAGGGTCTCGGCCTGAAACATCGACTGCACCTCTTCCTACAGATGCTGCTTGGCCTGCTGCGTTCACCAGCAACTTTGATGTGTGTTGCTCATATAGGCCTAGTTCTTTGTTGAATACGGATTATAAAATAATAGCAAAGATTTTATCTAGTAGATGATCTAAATATTTACCAAAATTAATACATATGGATCAAACAGGATTTATTAAAAATAGACAATCGGCAGATGATATAACTTGGTTACTTAGTATAATTCATTTGGCACAAAAGAGGGAGGAAATGAGTATGGCAGTAGCTTTGGATGCAGAAAAAGCATTTCATAGATTGGAATGGGATTTTTTATTTAAAGTATTAGAAAAATATGGGTTAGGAGTACCTTTTATAAATTGGATTAAAACCTTAAATACTAATCCTGATGCTAAAGTAGTGACAAATGGCCAAATTTCAACACCATTCCAGTTAAGAAGGTCAACTAGACAAGGTTGTCCGTTATCACCTGCTTTATTTGTATTGGCGATAGAACCATTAGCTGAATTAATTAGAATTGATTGAGATATTAAGGGTTTTAGAGTTAATTGGGAGGAATATAAGATTAATTTATTTGCTGATGATGTTTTGATTTATTTAACAAACCCATTGTATTCATTGTGTAAATTATCTTCTAGATTGGAAGAATATAGGAAAGTATTGGGGTATAAAATAAATTGGAATAAAAGTGAAATTTTACCCCTTACTAAAGGAGACTATAGTCAATGTCGATTAGCAACTCAATTTAGATAGCCGATAAATGGTATAAAGTATTTAGGTATAAGAGTTGATAATGATATAAAGAATTTATATAAATTAAATTACTTATCACTATTGAAAAAAATTCAAGAAGATCTTGACAAATGGATGATGTTACCAGTAACATTAGTGGGTAGAGTTAATGCTGTAAAAATGAATATATTTCGTAGATTACAGTATCTATTTCAAACACTACCAATACAATTGCCGCAGAAGTTTTTCAAGAGTTAAATAAATGTGTGAGGAAATTTCTTTGGAAAGGTAAGATGTCAAGAATATCGTTGGAAAAATTGACATGGAAATTTGACTTAGGAGGGTTACAAGTTCTTGACAGTCTGACAAATACAATAAATGTTCGACTCAGTACAATATAATTTTTTACATTAATTATATGTTACACCGCAGAAAATAAATACAGTAGGTTAAATCCAAACTTATCTGATCAATGTTTTCGGTGTAATCAAGAAATTGGTACTTTCTTACATTCTACTTGGTCTTGTTTCAAAATTCAACCTTTTTGGATAAATTTAAGAGTTTTATTGGAACAAATTATTGGAGCACAACTTCCACATAACCCAATATTATTTTTATTAGGTGACATTGAAGGGATAAAACGGAAACTTAAATTGAATAAATATCAGAAAGAATTTATAAAAATTGCATTGGCAGTAGCCAAAAAGGCTATTGCAGTTACTTGGAAATCGGATTCGTATTTAAGTAATGAAATCTTTAGCTGTGTTCCACGAAAAAATTACTTATAATTTAAGGAATAAATATGATACATTTTTGAATATTTGGCACCCTTATTTACAAAAGATAGGATTGTATATATAGGTGCTCCGATGATAAAGATGTTGGTCCTTTGGGGAAAGAAACAAATACATACATTAAATTTATTTCGAATCCCATGGAGCATGTGGAGACCTTCCAATATCCAGGCAGTCTTTCTTTCTTTCTTCTTTCTTCCCTTTTTTTTCTGTTTTTTCTTTTTTTCGGTAGGGGTATGTTATGGGGGGAAGGGTTAAGGGGGGGGAGGGTTGATATTATTCTATGTAATCAAGTTTGAAAATTGAATTAAAAATTTTTTTAAAAAAACAATGTTGCCCAGCTGTGCCAGAGTCCAGTGTTGGGAACTTGGGTCAAGTATGCAGCTGGAGTTCGGTATGCTGATAGGAATGAGAGCCAGAGACCAGAGCTTGGTCAGGAGAGGTGGTAAAAAGGTGAGTGGGAAGGGGGTAGGTGAGAGGTCAAGAGGCACATAGTGGATAAGAGCTCCAAGTGTGAACCTGCTAGATAGTAGTTCCATGTGTGAGATACCACCTATGCAATAGTTTGGTCTCTAGTCATCTTTGTCTCCCTTGTCACTGGATTGAGCCCCAGCTCTGTGAAGCTTGTATGGTGCTGGTGTGTTCCATGATACAAAACATCCACACGCACACACATGGGTACCTTCTACTCTGTTGTGTGATGTTTGGCACTTGCAAAGTTAGGGCCCTCAAGGACAGTCCCAGTGATGACAAACCCGAATGCTGATCCACAATCCTAGCATGGGTACTCAAACACTTTGACATTGGCATTGTCACCCTAACAGAAATATGTTGAGCATGAGGCTGTCACTTTAAAGAACAAGCCAGTACCTTCATTTAGAAGAGCAAATTGAAGGAAGAAGATTGCCCTTACACACTGATCTTAGCAGTCAAGAATGAGTTAGTCCAAAATCACAGTGACTCCCCATGGAATTATCAAAGGTCATGATCCTTCAGACCACTCTTCCACAGAACCAAAATTCAATGTCAAGTGCACATGACCCGATCCTGGAAACCTCTGACAAAGCAAAGTGGAACTTCTACACGCCACACATGAAAGCATCTTGGTCCCCCATCTCAGAGGGAGACAACTGATCTTCTTGGGTGACATTGGAAAGAGATGCAGCCCTCTGGAAAGGCATGATTGGCAAAAAAAAAATAGTGGGGAACGAGAACTCCATTGGGGCCCTCCTTTTGACAAAATGTTGGAGCAGTCTTATTATGCTGAAAATCCTGTTTTATCATTAGAACAGGTGCATTTCTGCATCACGATACTTTCAGTCTAATTAAGCGATCGCAAAAATATCTCGGCGTAGATGGTACCAAGGCTGGTGCCAATCAGTGCTGGAATGACCACCAGATAATCCACCCAATTATCTCTATCAATCTGGACCCAAAGTAACAGCATCAATGGATGCATCATTGCAAGATCAATGTCCAATTTCTCAGATGGGAAATCAGAGAAATCAGATGGCATGTCACATTACAACTTGCTAACTCACTGCCAGAGTGTATCTAGAGCAGGGGTTCCCAACCTGAGGTCCCCAGATCCCTCAGGTAATGGTAGGGGGCAATTGCATAAAAAAAATTTGGTACCCCGATTTAAAGTAACCATAACTTATGGGCAGCCCTGAAGTCCACTTTAACTGGAACCTGTGAACGATCTCTTGGCATCCGAGAAGAATTCAGAATAGATATAGGAAACTTAGAGGCAATCTTGAATTTGTCCAAAGTGATTAAAACCAATAGGTCTTAATGTTTATGCAAAACTATATCTACTAAGTAACAAAAAACCAAACATTTCCGTGAATAATGCTAATCAGTGGTGTATATAACACAACAAATAACTTCAATAGTAGCTTCTCAGCATATAAACAAATACAACATTTAACTAGGCTTCAAGAAATGTAATTCAAAGCACTTATTAAAAAAATTATTTTATAACCATATAACAATTACAGCACGGAAACAGGCCATCCTGGCCCTTCTAGTCTGTGCCGAACTCTTACTCTCACCTAGTCCCACTGACCTGCACTCAGCCCATAACCCTCCATTCCCTTCCTGTCCATATATCTATCCCATTTAACTTTAAACGACAACATCGTACCTGCCTCAACCACTTCTGCTGGAAGCTAATTCCACACAGTTACCACTCTCTGAATAGAGAAGTTCCCCCTCATGTTACCCCTAAACTTTTGTCCTTTAACTCTCAACTCATGTCCCCTTGTTTGAATCTTCCCCACTCTCAATGGAAAAAGCCTAACCACGTCAACTCTATCAATCCCCCCCATAATTTTAAACATCTCTATCAAGTCCCCCCTCAACCTTCTACGTTCCAAAGAATAAAGACCTAACTTGTTCAACGTTTCTCTGTAACTTAGGAGATGAAACCCAGGCAACATTTTAGTAAACCTCCTCTGTACTCTCAATTTTATTGATAACTTTCCTATAATTCAGTGACCAGAACTGTACACAATACTCCAAATTTGGCCTTACCAATGCCTTATACATTTTCAACGTTACATCCCAACTCCTATACTCAATGGTCTGATTAATAAAGGCCAGCATACCAAAAGCTTTCTTCAGCCTATCCACATGAGATTCCACCTTCAGGGAACTATGCACCATTATTCCTAGATCCCTCTGTTGTACAGCATTCTTCAATGCCCTACCATTTACTGTGTATGTCCTACTTTGATTAGTCCTACCAAAATGTAGCACCTCACATATTTCAGCGTTAAACTCCATCTGCCATCTTTTAGCCCACTCTTCTAACTGTCCTAAATCTCTCTGCAAGCTTTGAAAACTTACCTCATCATCCACAACACCACCTATCTTAGTATCATCTGCATACTTACTAATCCAATTTACCACCCCATCATCCAGATCATTAATATATATGACAAACAACATTGGACCCAGTACAGATCCCTGAGGCACACCGCTACACACCGTCCTCCAATCTGACACACAGTTATCCACCACTACTCTCTGGCGTCTCCCATCTAGCCACTGCTGAATCTATTTTACTACTTCCATATTAATGCCTAACGATTGAACCTTCCTAACTAACCTTCTGTGTGGAACCTTGTCAAAGGCCTTACTGAAGTCCATATAGGCAACATCCACCACTTTACCCTCGTCAACTTTCTTAGTAACTTCATCAAAAAATTCAATAAGATTTGTCAAACATGACCTTCCACGCACAAATCCATGTTGACTGTTCCTAATCAGACCCTGTCTATCTAAATAATTATATATACCACCTCTAAGAATACTTTCCATCAATTTACCCACCACTGATGTCAAACTCACAGACAGATAATTGCCAGGTTTGCTCTTAGAACCCTTTTTAAACAATGGAACCACATGAGCAATATGCCAACCCTCCGGCACCATCCCCGTTTCTAATGACATTTGAAATATTTCTGTCAGAGCCCCTGCTATTTCTACACTAACTTCCCTCAAAGTCCTAGGGAATATCTTGTACAGACCCGGAGACTTAACCACTTTTATATTCCTTAAAAGTGCCAGTACTTCCTCTTCTTTAATTGCCATACTTTCCATAACTACCCTTCTTGTTTCCTTTACCTTACACAATTCAATATCCTCCTCCTTAGTGAATACCGAAGAAAAGAAATTGTTCAAAATCTCCCCCATCTCTTTTGGCTCCGCACATAGCTGTCCACTCTGATTCTCTAAGGGACCAATTTTATCCCTCACTATCTTTTTGCCACTAACATAACTGTAGAAACCCTTTGGATTTATTTTCACCTTACTTGCCAAAGCAGCCTCGTATTTTCTTTTAGCTTTTCTAATTTCTTTCTTAAGATTCTTTTTACATTCTTTATATTCCTCGAGTACCTCATTAACTCCAAGTTGCCTATACTTATTGAAGATCCCTCTCTTTTTCCGAACCGTTTCCAATATCTCTTGAAAACCATGGCTCTCTCAAACTTCTAACTTTTCCTTTCAACCTAACAGGAACATAAAGATTCTGAACCCCCAAAATTTCACCTTTAAATGACTTCCATTTCTCTGTTACATCCTTCCCATAAAACAAATTGTCCCAATCCACTCCTTGTAAATCCTTTTGCATCTCCTCAAAGATAGCCTTTCTCCAATCAAAAATCTCAATCCTAGGTCCAGTCCTATCCTTCTCCATAATTACACTGAAACTAGTGGTATTGTGATCACTCGACCCGAAGTGCTCCCCAACACATACCTCTGTCACCTGCCCTGTCTCATTCCCTAACAGGAGATCCAACACTGCCCCTTCTCTAGTTGGTACCTCTATGTATTGCTCTAAAAAACTATCTTGCACACATTTGACAAACTCCAAACCATCCAGCCCTTTTACAGAATGGGCTTTCCATTCTATGTTTGGAAAATTAAAATCTCCCACAATCACAACCTTGTGCTTACTACAAATATCTGCTATCTCCTTACAAATTTGCTCCTCCAGTTCTCGGTCCCCATTAGGTGGTCTATAATACACCCCTATAAGCATCACAACACCTTTCCGATTCCTCAATTCCACCCAAATAGCCTCCCGAGACAAGTCCACTAATCTATCCTGACAGAGCACCGCTGTTATATATTCTCTGACAAACAATGCAACACCTCCCCCTCTTGCCCCCCCCATTCTATCACACCTGAAGCAACGAAATCCTGGAATATTTAGTTGCCAATCACACCCGCCCTGCAACCACGTTTCACTACTAGCTACAACATCATATTTCCTGGTATCAATCCATGCTGTAAGCTCATCCACCTTTCTTACAATGCTCCTAGCATTAAAATAGATGCATTTAAGAAACTTTCCACCTCACACTCTTTGTTTATCCTAAATGGAGCAAACAACTGTGTTATCTTTTTCTTCCTTTTCCCCTACATCAACCTCCCCTCTCCTAGTCTCCTTAATTTGATTCCCTCCCCCCAACCATTCTAGTTTAAAGTCACCTCAGTAGCCCTCGCAAATCTCCCCGCCAGGATATTGTTCCCCTTAGGATTCAAATGAAACCTGTCCCCTTTGTACAGGTCATACCTGTGCCAATAGCCGTCCCAATGATCCAAAAACCCGAATCCCTGCCCCCTTGCTCCAATCCCTCAGCCATGCATTAATCCTACATCTCATTGCATTCCTACTCTCACTGTCGCGTAGCACAGGCAATAATCTCAAGATTACTACCTTTGCGGCCCTTTTTCTCAACTCCCTATATTCTTCTTTCAGGACCTCTCCTCTTTTCCTACCTATGTCATTGGTACCTATATGTACCACGACCTCTGGCTCCTCACCCTCCCACTTCAGGATCTCTTGGAGGTGATCAGAAACATCGCGGACCATGGCACCAGGGAGGCAAACTACCATCTGGGTCTCCCGACTTTGTCCACAGATTCGTCTATCTGACCCCCTAACTATTGAGTCCCCTATTACTACTGCCCTCCTCTTCCGTTCCCTACCCTTGTTAGCTACAGGGCCGGACTCTGTGCCGGAGGCACGGCCAGTGTTGCTTCCCCCAGGTATGCTTTCCCCCACAACAGTACTCAAACAGGAGTACTTATTGTCAAGGGGCACAGCCACAGCCACAGGGGTACTCTCTATTACCTGAATCTTCCCATTCCCCCTCCTAACCTTGACCCACTTTTTTTCCTCCCTTGGCCCCGGTGTGACCACCTGCCTGTAACTCCTCTCTATCAACTCCTCACTCTCCCTGATAAGACGAAGGTCATCGAGCTGCAGCTCCAGTTTCCTAACGCGGTCTCTTAGGAGCTGCATCTCGGCGCACCTGGCGCAGATGTGGACGTCCGGGAGGCTGGGAGACTCCACGACCTCCCACATCCGGCACTGAGAACAACAAGCTGCCCTCACACTCATATTGCCTCTCTCCTCAAATAACAGGGAAAAAAAAACCAAACCCTCTTCGCCTCGCCCGTTTCCGCCTAAGCCTGTTTAGCCAAAGCCCTTAAGCCTTCACTCTGCTCTCAGCTCACTCCGCTGCCCGCTGTATAAGGCTCTGTTTCTTTTAAATCTTCCTTGCTTCACTCCCCGACGTCACACGCCTGCGCAGTCCTGCCTCTCTCAACGCCGATGAATAAAACCAAATAATTCAAAAAAGGCTTCCTCCACACTCCCGCTCTGAATTCTCAGTCTTCCTTCTCCGAATGTAAGTTTGTCCTTCTGTAAGTTTCTGATTAACATTCACCTTTGTTGGCTTAGTCACATTTTTAGCAATAGATGCTTTTGAAAATGGAATCTTAAAAGTACAAATATTAAGTTTCTTTGTGAGGTGTGCAAATCAACAATGGGATTGGAATACATCAGAGTTTAATGTTCTTTCTCCTGCTGTCAGTCACTCAATTCAAACTGTCCTAAATGAATCCCATTAACAGAATTGACATCCTTCAACTGTAGAGATGTGTGGTTGTTTTATCATTATTACTGTAAGTCTTCTGATATCCCTAAGGCGGGTAAGAGGTTAGTTAAACTGTTAAATTAATCTTACAGATTAAACACAACATTAGAAGATTATAAAGTTTTTGACAAGAACAGGCCATTCAGCCCAACAAAGCTTGCCAAAATCCTATTCACATAGTGTGTTAAATACCTACCAAGTTTAGATTTGGAAGTCTCCAGGGTAACACTCTCAACTACACAACTAGGTAGTTTGTTCCATGTGTCCACAACTCGCTGTGTAAAGAAATGCTTCCTGATGTCAGTCTGAAATCTCCTGTTAACCAGTCTCCACCTATGGCCCCGTGTCCTTGATGATGGATTAATTTTGAAGTAGCATCTGGCATCCGCCTTACTTATACCCTTAATGATTTTGAACACTTCTATCATGTCTCCTCCCATTCTACGTCTACTTAGGCTAAAATGATTTAATTATTTCAATATTCCTTCATAGCTCATACCCTGCAGTCCTGAAATGAGTCTAGTCACCCTTTTCTAGACTCTCTCCAGTGCCTTCATATCCCTTACAGAATATGGTGACCAAAACTGTACACAGCATTCAAGGTGTGGCCCCACAAGCACATTATACAGCTTAAGAAGAATGTCACTAGACATGAACTCCACTGAGTGCATTATATAACCCAACATTAATCATCTTTCCTAATTATATATCAAGACATATAATGCATTGTTTTGATGTTGATAGTGATGAGTTTACCAGGATGCCCAAATCCTTCTCATACAGTGCACATTCTAATTTGACCCTCCACTGTATATTTATATCCAATATTTCTACTTCCTACATGTACTACTTTACATTTACTTACATTAAATTTCATCTGTCATTTATTGGCCCACATCTGTATTTTGCTTAGATCCAACTGCATTGATTCTGCTGCCTGAATGTTATCAGCCCATCCCCCTAACTTGGTGTCAACAGCAAACGTTACTAGTTTATTTGTTATGTGCTTATCCAAATCATTAATGTAAATTAGAAACAGCAGTGTCTCCAAAACCAATCCTTGCGGAACCCAACTTTTAGCATCTTCGATGGTGAAAATGATTGATCCTTTCACCGTAACTTGTTTTCTGTTTTTGGGCCAATTCTGCACCCATTTGCACACCTTATCCTGAATTCCTATGTCCAGTAATTTGATTTTTAACCTCCTGTGAAGTACCTTGTCAAAAGCCTTCTGGAAGTCCAAGTAGATATCAACCGCTGTATTGTTGTCATAAATTTTAGTAGTCTCTTCATAGAACTCCAGCATATTTCACTTTCATGATTTCACTTTCTGGATCCATGCTGGCTTTCTGCTAACGTGTTTGTTCTTATCTGCTTTTCCATCTCATTCTTTATTATTGTTTCCATCATCTTACCTGAAATACACATTAAGCTTATTGGTCTACAGTTATCAGGTCAGTGTTGTCACCTTTATTATATATTAGGATAAGGTTAGCCCATTACCAGTCCTTAGGGATTTCACCAAACTTTAATGACTTTTGAAAAATACATTTTAGGGATTTGTATGGTATATATTATCACAGATCTTCTGAAGTACCCTTAGATATATGTTGTCTAGTCCTGGAGATTTATTAACTTTCAGCTGAAGCAGGATCTCGCTTTCTACGATCTCTAAGTCACTTAAAACACCCTTATTTTTCTCTACACTTACTGGCATATTGCTAATGTCTTTGCAGGTGAATACTTTTAGCAAAATATAAGTTAAGAGTATTCATCCAAGTCCTTTTCTACATAATTTAACACCCCACTATTATTCCTAATACATTTAACTACCTCCTTAAATTTTCTTTTACTACTAAATTATTGAAAAAATCTCTTACGGTCAATCTTAGCATTATCAGCAAGATCCTTCTCGACCTGCCTTCTGGCAATCTGAATTTCCCTCTTTACTAAAGCTCTCATATTTTCATATGCCCTACAGTTAACAACATTACTATTTTTCTGTATTCCTTATATAACTGTTTTCTTCAATAATTTTTAATGTATATCTTTGTTCAGCCATGTAGTTGATCTATTGTTTTTATTGCTTTTCCCGACCCTGGGTATGAACATTTCCTGCACTGTATGTATTATCTCTTTAAATCGATGCCATTGTTCCTTAACTGACTCAACATCAAGTGGTTCTTTCTAGTTTACCTTCTGAAGTCTTTGTCGACTCTGCACAAAATTTGCCTTTCTGAAATTCAATTTAATGGCTTTGGTTTTTATTGATATACTCTCCCAAAGACCTTCGAGATCAATGATGTTACAATCACTTGTTCCTAAAGGCTCAACAATCTCTGTACTCAAAATTCTATGTGATTGTTGGAGAATATCAAACTTGGACAGGCCTCCCCTCTTGTTGGTGCATTAACATACTGGGTCAAAAAACAATCACTCAATAACTCAATGAATTCAGTTTCCTGTAATCCATTAGTCACTGGGTTCTCTCATTTAATATTTGGGAAATTAAAGTCATCCATAACTATAATATCACCCTCAGAACTTGCTTTTTTAATATTCTGTTAGAGTTGTGCATTAAAATCAGTATCAGCAGTAAGGGTCTATAACATACATCCAATGTTATTCCCTTATCCTTATAGTTTTCAATTCTCACCTACATATCTTCACTAATCTTATTTTTCCCTAAGTAAAGTATATAATACTATATTCAACACCATCCTTTGAGGTCCGCCTGTTTTCAGTTATTGCTATTATATCATACTTATACGTACTTGCATATAATTCCAGCTCGTTTATTTTGCTCTTAGTACTTCTTGCATTTATACAGGCCACTCTTAAGTCTGTTACTGATGTTTTTCATACAATTCTGACCCCTTTTTGTATTTTTGAAGGCTATAATTGGTTTATGTCTGAATATGTTATTTTCCACTAAGGCGTTTAAACAGTTGAGCCTGGCCTGTTCCCTGCCTCCCCCACCAGCCCCCATCACCATTCCCTAGTTTAAACAGCCCTCAACTAACCAAAGCATACACCTACGCAGTACATTCGTGCCCCTCCAGTCCAAATGCAACCCGTCCCAGCGGTACAGGTTCCATCTGCCCCAAAAGTCGCCCCAATGTCCCATAAACCTATGCCCCTGCAACTTGTACATTGATTTGAGCCACACATTAAATCTTCTAATCTCCTCCAGCTTAGCTGGACTGACGCGTGGCACAGGCAGAACTTTCGAGAAGACCACCTTGTCAGTTCTGCCCCAAAGCTTTCCACCTAACTCCTTAAATTTGTCTTGCAGAACTGACAGCTTGCCCTTAGCTATGTCACTTGTTCTGATGTGGACAATGACTACTGGATCCAACCCAGCTCTGGTCTGGAGCCTATCTGCTTATCTAGGGAGATCTACTTGTGCTCCTGGTAGGCACCACACCATATGAGTCTCCTTGTCAGTACACACCTGATTCTCAACCCCCCCTAATAACTGAGTCCCCTACTATCACTACTTCCTTTTCACGAAGTTTAGGTTTAGGACTAGAGAGGGTCCTGTGAGGCTCCTCCATCCTGCCTACCACCTCAGAGGTTTCATAATCATTGTCGAGCATCGCTAGGTGTTCAAAACGGTTGGACACTTAGGATTGATGGATCAACTCTGGAGTTGATGCCCCCGGATGCACAGTGTGCACCTCTTACTCTGCGTTTGCTTCCCACAGTAACTCACCCGTTTCTTTCTCTCTGCTCTGGAGTCTCAACCCGTGGCTCTCTTGAGGTGCACACTATCTCCCAAAGGGATATCTGGAACACAGCTGCCAATTCTCTACAACATCAGTCAGCTACTTTCTCCTCAAGTTCAGCCACCTCGTTCTCGAGGTGTTGGATAATAAACAGATTAATTAGTGATGATAAACAAAGGTAGCTTTAAATTAGCACTTTTTTAAAAGTGTATCTCAATTTGATAATAATTAAGCTTTCATCTTTTCTTTCTATCCTTCACTTGCCCTCTTTGTTTCACATATATTTTCTGAGTACTTTATCCTTTTTTCTTTCCTTCTCCATCTGAAAGGAGACTCTCTGTGTTCTGCTGGTTTACCTTGTCAACTCAACAAAAATGACCAAACAGATGATCACAAGCCAGTTAAAACTCTGAGTGAACAATTCCATCGTTTCACAAATTCACTAGCGAGAATTTCTGAAATCACAGACCGTATTCATCGAGTTTTTGGAAGAGAGGGAGAGACAGGTAAGTTACATCACTTTGACGTGGGTGTCATTACAACCTATGCGAATATTCAAGGTTTATAAGATGACACAAAAATGCTGTAGATGATGGAATCTGGAGCAAAAATCAAGCTTCTGAGGGAACTCAGCAGGTTCAGGCAGAATCTTTGGAGGCAAAGGAATTGTCGAAGGTTTGGGTCAAGTGTTTATAGAAGAGATAGCCAGAATATAGAGCTGAGAGGGGGTGGTGAGGCAGAGGATGGCAGGCAACAAGTGGAACCAGATGAGATGATGGGCACACGCAGCCAGTGAAGGAAGGGGAGGGGTCAAGTCAAGAGTTAGTGATTGATGAGCAAAAGGAAGAGACAGATAAAGAAAGAGAAATAAAATATAAAAAAGTGGTAGATGGAGCCTGGTGCGGGGAGGCTGGGGGTGGAGACGGGCTGGAAAGTGAACTGGAAACAATACGCTGCAGATGACAAAATGATGAGGGGCAGATGAAACTAGTTGAAGAAAGAGACAGCAGAATCAGAGGGTGCAGTGTTGGGTGATAGGCAGATGGAAATAGGTGGGGAAGAGGAATGGAACCAGGTGACAGAGGTGGGTGGGGAAACAGGAGAAAGGACCACAGGGAGTGCGGATTAAACAAAGTTAGAAAATTCAATGTTCATATCACTGGATTACAGATTTCTCAGGGAGAATATGAGGTACTGTTCTTCTAATTTGTGGTTGGCCTCATCCTGGCAATGGAGAAGGTCGAGGACTGACAGGTCAATGTGGAAATGGGAAGGGGAGTTGAATTTTTTCTTAATGTCTCTCATTATTTCTCTTTACCTACGATCCACATGCCTCTGTCTCCTAATTCTATCACCCATCCTCACATCCAGCTCCCAGCTGCCATCTTTTTCCTTGCCTGGTTCCACCTATCACCTGCCAGACACTGTCTTGCCTTTCTTTTTCAGCTTGTTATAACTTATATATTCTATCTCCTCTGCACTTTCAGTCCAGATGCAGAGTTTTGACTGAAATGTTGATTCGTTCTTTGCCTCCATGGATACTGCCTGACCTACTTAGTTCCTTTATTAGTTTTATGCTCAAAATTTATAATGTAGGAAGTTATAGGGTTTATTTTTTTCAGTGGATTTAATGTTGCTGGGTCAATAGTGGTTTTAAATACAATCTGAATACTTCAATATGACCGCTAAATGATAATTCTAAACTAATCCCGAAGAAATGTGTTCAGTTTTGTGGTAAGAAAACACAATTGCGAGATAAACAGATTCTTCCTCGGCAGAGTTCTGTCCTTGAAACTGAAGAGATATTAACCAAGATTGTGGGAGTTTAACTTAACTGTTAAAGCTTGGTTCACAAGAGATTACATTATATAAAGAATTGCAAAGTGCAAAGAGCTTTTAGAGGGACAAAACAACATGAGAACAAGGAGTAAGAATTTGTCGAGGAAGAAACCGAATTAATGATATGGATTGTCAATAATTCATCAGAGCAGTTCAGAAACAGAAGGGATGAAACAGTGGTAAATGCAAGGCAAAAGAAGTTGAATTTTGAACATATATACTGTAAATGCAGATCTACTTGAATGCACATAAAATGTGTGGATAAGTCTTGTGAGCTACACACACCAGGCCCCTTTAAGGATCAATGATGGAAATGGTGAACAGCTTCAAGTTCCTGAAGGTCAATGTCTCAGAGAATCTTCCCTGGGCCCAACACATAGATGGCAAGTGGCAAGGTGAAGTCAAGGTGGCGATTACAGGTCTGGTTACATCCTTTGAATCCTTTATGAGCGTACCTACAGATAGGGGAACTGCAAATCTCTTTTCAAAAAAGGTGCAGCAAAGGTAAGGATAGACCAGTCAATCTCATCTCAGTGTTAAGGAACTCTAAGGGAAAAATAACGCCAAAATAATGTGAGTAGAAAACAAGTGTAAATAAATAATCAATTGAGAACTTCAGTGGTGTAACAGGGCATACTTAAGCAGGATTGTGATTGATGTTAGGTACATAGATTTCCAAATATATGTTAAATTCAGCACTATTTAAAAAAATGAACACAACTGAAGCTAGTGTTTTTCTAATAGTATTTAATTGAACAAATTTATGGAAATCAACATATGGACATATGGACAATGTCTGCAGGTAAAGTTACATTGAACATTTGTAAAATACAAACTACACAATTTCATCTATTAGCCTTAGAATGGGTGGAAAGAAGAGCTGCTAGAAAAAATACACATATGAAAGATTTGAGTGACATTGAGGTAGAAGGAATATTTCATTTGTTTTCCTTAGAAGTTTGAGACCAGAGATATCCAAAATCATGGAGATTTTGATTTTATTCTATTAGAAGGCTGAGTAATCAGAGGAGAACAATTTAAGGTAGTTGTTAAACAACATGAGGAAAAATATATGCGCCTGTTATCAACATGAAAGATTCTGCAGATGCTGGAAATCCAGAATAACGCATACAAAATGATGGAGGGACTCAGCAGGTCAGGCAACATCTATGCAGAGGAATAAACGGTTGACATTTCAGGCCGGGTTATGATTGTTATTGAACTGATTAGAAACCATGCAGATAGGAATTATAACTGGAGTGGAAGAGGAAATAAGTTGAGGAATTATGGTTTATGGAATGGGGAAAAAAATAGACATTTCATTCGAGGCCCAAAGATTCAAATTCAGATTTATTTATCGCAAGTACATTGAAGCAAATAGTGAAATGCACTGTTTGAAGTAACAATCATCACAACCTAACTACCTTGTTGACAAGTGTCGCCACGCTTTTCAGTGCCAGCATAGCATACCCACAATGCTCGGCAGGACACAGAACACATAATAAATAATAAGACCATAGAATTTAGGAACAGAATTAGGCCATTCGGTGCATCGAGTCTGCTCCACCATTTCATCAAGACTGTTCCATTTTCCCTCTTAGCCCCAATCTCCTGTCTTCTCCCTGTATCACTTCATTCACTGACCAATCAAAAATCTATCAACCTCTGCCTTAAATATACATAAAGAATTGGGACTCACAGCTGCCAGTGACAACAAGTTCCACAGACAGCTAAACACAGAAGGCAACAAAGCAACAACAGCAAAACAAGCCCCATTCCTTCCTACCTCTGACACACACACACACACACACACACACACACACAGTCCTCTCAACACCAGGACAGGCCATCTCCAGCCTCTATTGGACTTGCAGATTTGCCAAAATTGGACTTCAGCTTCCTAGTGACCCACAGACCCAGGGCTCTGGCTACTGGGCCTTGACTTCCAGACATCCGATTGACCTTCAGGCTTTGATCTTTGGTATTGACTCCAAGACTCATTAATGATGACCAATGAGCACCTTGAACTCCAGGCCTCAAATGCTGGACTCTCTGCTGACTGGGACCCCAATCACCAAGCCATGAAATCCAGTCTCGCTGACTTGATAGACTGAATAGCCTAATTTTGCTGTAGTGTCATGTCACCATCACTTGCAGTTTCTTCCATGTGGAACTTTGATCCCAGAACCTGCTAATGACTCACTGACATGGAGAGGGGCTACTGGTCTGCCAACCTGACATCTGATCACAGCGTCCTTTATCACTCGTCCAGGTCGCTGGCCTTCAAATGCAGAATGGAGGCCCTGATTCTGGACTGACCTCTAATTCCCCAATATCCATGTCCCTAAACCCTAACCCGCCCCTAACTCCCCTCTCTAATCCCAAAATTATCCTTATCAACCTAAAACAAAACAACTAAAAAAGGCTGAATGACTTCCTTCAGTTTCTAATACACCAAACCTCAATGCTAATGGTGTAACCCTTACTCTACTCTAACCCGATGTCCAAATCCTGAAGCTAAAGAATTATTTCACTAATGTAATATAGGAAACCAGCAGGAGCATAGAGGTTAGAGTATTGGGTTGCGTTAGGTTGCAAGGCTTTTTTGACTATTGATTGCAGTTAGTGCAGGAATAAGACACAAGGTAAAGAATCCCACCATGATTGATCAATTTATCATTCCTGAAATCTGGCCCTAAATTCAAAGGCAATGGTCCCAGCTATTCAAAAGATAGTAGAGAAAATACATAAAAGCTAAGCGTTTTCAAAACAATGAACGTTTCTCACTCAATTAAATCAGGTAGTGGACGTGCTTTCTCCCATTCATTTCAATATATTGGAAAGTGCCCTTGGATCCCCTTCAAGAAAGATAAACATTGGGAAATTGTGGAATTATTGAAATGTATTGCAATATACATTCAGGTGTCTCAACTTGCCTTTCAGTTGAAGTTTTCATCCCATTGAAAGGATCTCCTGTTGCTATTTACTGTCTGACCCCAGAGTTGAGTCAGAAAACCATCAGCAATCCCTTGACCTTCTGGTGGAGAGAGGGGATATCCCAAGCACATGTCACAGGTATGTTAATCAAAACTGAGACAGCAACTACTGGAGAGTCAAGGAATGAAAAAGGTGGTTAAGTAGAGTCAATGTGAGCAGTAGTCAGCTACAAAACTGATTCCCTCTCTCATTTTCATTAAGAAAAACTTTCTAATTATTTTGTTAATTTATTGCCCTCCTACCTGTCTGGTTTCTTAAATTCCTGTGACTTCACATCATTCCCTTTAGGATAAATTGGGTGGAGTAAGAAAATAAGTTTTTCCTTGCTGGTTTTAGCAAGCTTCTTTCATTAACTACTGCCGAATTGCTGTATCTGCCATCACTCTCTCTATAACTGAAAAAGCAAATACATAATGGGGTGATAATTTAAGGGTGTAAGTGGATAAACAAAAATAATAGTTTAAAAAAATCCTATTCACCTCACCAATAATGCTCTTCCTAGTTCAAATATTTACGTTTATTGGGAAACAAGTATTTGCTTTTATTATAAAAAAGTGTCCAATTTATGATTTTTGTTGTTTCCACTGCTCAGAGAAAACAAGTTTATTTAATTCGAAAATTCAATTGTGGAATCCTGATCATATAGGTACTTTTTTGAATTGTTGAAGGTTGTGGCCTTTACAACTTAACCAAGCTTGGAGCTCCAACCGGTCATCATTTTTTGGGTGAAAACTATTTTCTTCAACTCTTCTTGAATCCTAACTTAAGTCGGTGTCTCCTAATTATCAAATTTCTGACAAGGGAAAAAGGCAAAGAAAATGCACCAGTGCCTCTACTTCCTCATAAGGCTAAGGAAATTTGACATGTTCCCAATAACCCTGACGAATTTTAACAGATGCGCCACAGAAAGCATCCTATCTAGGTGTATCAAGGCTAGGTAAATTCTCTGTTCAAGCCTGCAAAAAACTGCATTGTTGTGAACACAGCCCAATCCATCATGAAAACCGTTCTCCTCTCCACTGAGTATTTCTATACTTCCTACTATTTTGGGAAAGTAGACAACATAATCAAGTGCCCCTCGCATCCTGGTCACTCTCTCTTCTCCCTCCCATTATACCGACGATACAAAAACTTGAAAACATGCATAATGAGGCTCAACATCTTCTATCTCTCTGTTTTGAGGCACTCTTGAACAGTCTTCTTACATGGTCATGTGTTCCTCTTCACAAATGTATTAACATATAGTGCTTTTATGTAGCTGTTTCACTCCACTTTTGTAAAACTGTACCTTGGTACAGAAAAACTTTTACTCCTGGTACGAGTTCCTGCTGCAAATCGGTATCATAAGTGAAGGGCTATTTTTGAAGAGTAAGGCAATGGACTGACTTTTAGAGGGCTGGCTTAGCATATTTTATTTTATTTTATTTTAATTAGAGAAATAGCACGGAATAAGCTCTTCTAGTCCTCTGAGGTGCACCACCAGCAATCCAGCAATTTAACCCTAGCCTATATTGGATCAGATAACTTTCTACTGTTCTGTAGAATTTATTGATTCTCTCTGATGACCCTTGAATTAATCTGTCTAGGAGGAGAGGGTGATCAGTACAGAGTGCGGCTTGATGGGAGTCTGATGTTGCTAAACTGGGAAAGTTCAAAGGCCACTGGTTTCTATTATTGCACCACAAAATACATCTATGACCAGAAGGAACAGAGCCTCAAACTCCGTTTTTGTTTAGTAGGTGAGCCAGTTTTCATGATGTTAACTAAAAATTCAAAGAATAATTTTTTGCTTCTCTTTATCAAAACTCACTAGAGTGTAAATCAGATGGAAAACACCAGTTTCTATGCTATGTAATTGAAAATACATTTTCCTGTAGTGAAATGCAAGAACTAAAATGTCTGGGTTGCTCTGCATCATTCCAGAAAACACTATTGGGTATTTCTTGGTGAGTTGCGTTTGCATGATTGCCACTATTTCCATGTGAATCATGTACCCATGTAAGCTAATTTCCTGATTCTTTGATCCTTCGTAACATCTAAAAAGTCACTTAAAATTGTGTTGAGGTATTAATAGAAATAACATCCAGTCGTCTAGAAAATCTGCTGGTCTAGCACCACCCAAATCCCTCTACACTGTTTAAATGATTATTATTGGCTACCCACAGAACATTTAAGTTTAGCTTGTTCTGTGTAGATGTGAGTGCTACTGGACGGTAGTTGTTAGGGTAGCTCACTCTGTTCTTCTTGCGCATTGGTATGATTGTTGCCCTTTTGAAACAGGTAGGAACTTCTGACTGTAGCAATGAGAAATTGAAAATGTCTTTGAACACACCTACCATGTGATTGGCACAGGTTTTCCGAGTCCTACCAGGTAGTCCATCGGGGCATGTCACCTTGAAAGACAGTCTGATGTCAGCCATAGAACCATAAAACCATAGAACATTACAGCACAGAAACAGGCCTTTTGGCCCTGCCGAACCATTTTTCTGCCTAGTCCCACTGACCTGCACCTGGACCATATCCTTCCATACACCTCCCATCCATGTACCTGTCCAAGTTTTTCTTAAATGTTAAAAGTGAGCCTGCATTTACCACTTCATCTGGCAGCTCATTCTACACTCCACCACTCTCTGTGCGAAGAAGACCCCCGCTAATGTTCCCTTTAAACTTTTCCCCCTTCACCCTTAATCCATATCCTCTGGTTTTTTTCTCACCTAGCCTCAGTGGAAAAAGCCTGCTTGCATTCACTCTATCTATACCTATCATAATTTTATATACCTCTATCAAATCTCCCCTCATTCTTCTACGCTCCAGGGAATAAAGTCCTAACCTATTCAACCTTTCTCTGTAACTCAGTTTCTCAAGTCCCGGCAACATCCCTGTAAACCTTCTCTGCATTCAGCCCCCGAGACAGAGATCACAAGGCCATTGGGAGCTGCACAGATCCTCATAGCTGTAGGTTTTATCCTCCCTTTCAAAATGTTGAGTTCATCTGGGAGTGAAGCATCACTGCTATTCATGATGTTAGGCTTCACTTTCTAGGAAGCAATAGTTTGCAAACTCAGCCAGAGTTGTCATGCATCCGATTTTGCCTCCAACCTCATTTGGAATTGTTCCTTTGCTCTTGAAATGGTCCTCCGCAAGTTATACCTGGTTTTCGTGTATAGTCCAGGGTCACCGGACTTCAATTCCACAGATCTAGCCCTCAGAAGGCTATAAACCTCGTGGTTCATCTATGACTCTTGATTCGGGTATGTACAGTCAGTGTCAACTGTGACATTATCATTCAGACTCAAGGATGAATCCCTGAATACAGTCCAGTCCACCTATTCAAAGCAGTCCTATAAGTGCTCCTGCGCTTCCCTTGTCCACACCTTCTTGATCCACACAACTGATGGTACAGTCCTCAGTTTCTGCCTACACTCAGGGAGTGAATTACAGCCAGGTGTTGAGACTTTCCAGAGCATGGGCGTGGGATAGCACAGTAAGCACTCTTGATGGTAATGCAGCAGTGGTCCAGTCTATTGGTTCCTCTGGATCTACAAATGATTTGTTGGTAATAATGTAGAGACATTTTTAAGCCAGCCTTCTGAAAATCCCGCAAGTTGATAGAAAAGGCATCAGGATATGTTGTTTCCTACCTGTTCGCTCAGTCCATCTAGAGCCTGTTCGACACTGGCCTGAGGTGGGATGTACACTGCTACCAAGATGTTTGCTGAAATCTCCGTGGTAGATATAATGGCTGGCACTTGATTGCGAGATGCTCCAGGTTGGGTGAGCAGGACTGAGACAGCACCGTGATATTTGTATACCCCAAGGAGTTGATCATAAAGCTTACTCCACCTCCTCTGCCTTTGAAAGATTTGCAGTCCTATCTTGATTCTTGATTGGTAAAGGGGTTAAGGGTTACAGGAAAAAGGTGGGAGAATGGGCTTTAAAACAATATAGCCATGACTGCTGCTGTAACATATTGTAGTTAAGTTCTATCCTTTGGTGCCCTATCACAGATTTGATTTATCGCACAATGGCCCCAAATCAGGAATCTCCAACTCCCTAATTCCTCCTAAACTCTAACCAGCCCCATCCTCTTAACTGTTTCAAACCTCTGATCATGAAATGACAACTTTCCAATGCAAACTATAACCTTAACTCCCAAACACAAGAGATTCTGCAGATGCTGGAAATCCAGAGCAACATTCACAAAATACTGGAGGAATTCAGCAGGTCGGGTGGCATCTATGGAAATGAATAGACAATTGATGTTTCAGTCTGACACACTTCTTCGGGACAAAGGAAGGTGGGGGGGGAGGGGAAGGAGGACCACCTGGAGGGCGAAGGGTGAAGCCAGATGAGTGGGAAAGGTAAAGGGCTGGAGAAGAAGGAATCTGATAGAAGAGGAGTAGCCCATAGTAGAAAGGGAAGGAGAAGATACACCAGTGGGAGGTGATAGGCAGGTGAAAAGAGGTAAGAGACCAGAGTGAGGAACAGAAGAAGAGAAGATGGAGAGGGAATTTTATTTCTTTACTGGAAGGAGAAATTGATGTTCATGCTATCAGGTTGGAATACGGAATATGAGATGCTGATTACCTACCCTGAGAGAGGCCTCTTTGTGGCAAATGCTTGACATGTTGGAGCAGGAATGGGGGATAGCAAAGGAAATGTTTGGCCAATGGGAATTTCCTCTTTTGACGGATAGAACAGAGGTGCTCAACAAAGTGGGCCCCCAATTTATAGTGGGTCTCATCAATGTAGAGGAAATCGCAGCAGGAGATGACCCCAACAGATTCGCAGGTGAAGTGTTGCCTCACCTGGAAGGATTGTTTAGAGCCCTGAGTGGAGGTGAGGGAGGAGGTAAATGGACAAGTGTAGTATATTTGTTGCTTGCAGGGATATGTGCCAGGAGAGAGAATAGTGGGGAGGGTCAAATGGACGAGGGAATCATGGAGGGAGCAGTCCCTGCGTAAGGTAAAGAGTGGTGGGTGGGGGGGAGGAGGTAAAGATGTGTTTGGTGATAGGATCCCATTGAAGATGGCGGGAGTTGCCGAGAATGAAGTGTTGGATGCTGAGGCTCAAGGGGTGGTGGATAAGGACAAGGAGAACTCTACCCCAGTTAAGGCAGCGAGAAGATGGGATGAACACAGATGTCTGGGAAATGGAGGATATGCAGGTGATGGCAGCATCAATTGTGGAGGAAGGAAAACCCTATTCTTTGAAGGAGGGTATCTCCTGGAAAGTAAACTTCTTCATCTTCCTTCGTTCCTACAATGGCTGACTTCATTCTTCCCTTCCCTCAAGTCTCTGATTTTTCTCTGCTGGCTATGACTGATCACGTAGCCAAATTTCTCTGACTTTGACCCTCCAAAGGCTAAACTATTGCTCAACCCCTGAAGTGAAACCCAACCCCCAACACCCTGCACTCCAATCCCATTCTCTGTTGGCTGAATGTACTACCACCATCCACCTATGCCATCCTCACCATTTATATTTGACCCCATATTTCCCACACCACCCAATGACCTCTCTCATTACGCAGACGCCTGTGCCACCACCTAAAGGCCTGATCGCAATTCTATACAGTACATTTTCCTTTCCTTACATTGACTTGGTTTAGAGTGATCACAGTTTTCTGGCGTTCATTGTGGTTTTGAGCAAGAACTGGATACAAGCTCGAGTTAGGGGCAGGGAACCACGCTGATATTTCCTGTTTTACAAATGAGACTCAATCCAGATAATATGTAAAGTAAAACATAGTAAAAGATATTTTCTCCTCCTTCAGCCTACCACATGCCATTTCGAAGTCTCCAAGTTAATGTGCAATTAGAGACCACAACCTGTGAAAAGAATTATGTGCAGAACTCTGTTAAATCTCTGAAGACAGTGTTGGGCTTTATGTGTGAGCAACTTTCCTGTGTGATATCATACACGGCCTTTAACTGCATACAATGGCAAACATCGGAAGACACGTTGGAACATCATATTCAGCTCAATATCACAGGTATATGGATGTGGGCTAAATGACAAGGACTGCTTCATAATAAGTAAAAAAACAAGGCAAGGCTAGGACAGTCAAGGCAAGTGGATAAATTCAGTATCTGATGTGGAACTAAGCCTCACTGTTCTGTAGTGCAAAACAGGATATGTGACTAAATCTCACATTGCAGGCTTGTCTAAGTTTCTTCCTTTTCCACACAAAGCTGATTTTCTTTTCCCACACAGTGCAGTCACAAAGTGAAGATGCAATTATACCATGCAAAACTGGCCAAGAATGCCACAATGAAGAGACATTAAGGGAGGTAAGGAACATATGGGGAATAGATTAATTCCTTTACCAAACAATACTTAATGTATAAGTATTGCTTGCTCTGGGATTATTTGAAGGAATATGAAAAAGTAAACTTTACACTATATTTCACTGCTAATCTACTTGTCTTGGTAGTGTTTGGCAGGGTACTGTGCTATAATTTGCTTAGTTAGTGTTAGATTTGTGAGTGTAGAAGGAAAAATGCTCTCTTACTAATCCTGTGCCTGTGTTGACATATTGGGGAAATGTTACTTCTTTCAGCATGTTCCAAGAGCAGTTTACCAAAGGGGAGTCTTGCTTCAAGTAAATCAGCAAAATCCACCAAAATACAAGGTCACCCCTGCATGTTCAGACCCATACTCAACATGACCCCAGGCTCATACATTTAATTGTAAATGTAGTTTTAATTTAGTTTGTTATTGTAGTATTGGGAATCACCATTTGCAATACAGGTCTGAAACAACAACCCCATATGAAACATCCATTCCTTCCATCATCTGCATGCATATACTGAACAGTATAAAGCATACTGCAGTTATTCACCTCAGGCTAGTCTGGAAGCACCTGAGTGAAATTTTGGTGATGATGGAATCAGATGAATGACTTCTTGTTTTCTTGCTGCATGTTTAATTTGCTTTGTATGGAACTTTTGGGGAAGACAGATTGCCCGTCATATCAATTGGTGATCATACTGGTCTTATCACAACTTATCAAAGCACATTAACACTTCTGAATTGAATGACATTTTACACTTGCTGATTTCCTGCTCTCCTGGCATTCAATGTATGGAAGCGTTTCAGTACAGCCAATAGTGATGGGCATGGGGCTTTGAATGATATAAGGTTGCAGCTTAGTACTGGAGTACAGAGCTGTTCAGTATTTCAGTGAAGCTCCTCTATTATTGGCATCCGGCAAACCTGGAGTTCAGCAGCCAGTATTGTGCAGCATGGCTTCTGAAGATCTAGCTCAATATGGTGAAAAACAAAATGGCATTATAATTGGGTTGTGGCTCCAATGGAAGTCACTCGTTACAGGAAAACACGCAAATAAGATCCATTTTTGATTTACAAACAGGCATAAAGAATGTTAAGTAGATATGAAATACATGGGCATGAAGTCTGGATTTTGGGCAAAGAATGTCAAAGTAGGCAAGAAATGTGTGAGAACTAAGTCTAAAGAGTGTATAGGTGGCTATAATTTAGATGTTAAAATGTCATGTAAGTTTCTTACACATCTCTTTGGGAAAAGGTAACTGATAAACTTTTTGTTTTTGCAGGCCTACCAGAAAATACATACATTTATAACTCAATCTAAGTCTGTCATGGAGGCTTCCAACAATGTTCCTCCTCTGTACTACGTGCAGGAAAGTTTCAAGGCCATGAAGGTGGACCACTGCTTGGCAGGAATGGGCAAGTTACTTGGGAAGAACAAACCCTGCATGGATTGCTGTGGTAAATATATTTTTCTTTATTCAAATATGGATATGCAAATGAATTACCGCTTTTGATGAAGAGATCAAGAATAAAGGGACATAATTTTAAATTTGAAGCCAGACTGTTCAAAAATCCTATTAAAGAAGCACATTTTCTTCACAAAAGGTTGAAAGGACTGAAGAAGTATCTTCTCCCTGTTGCTAATGGAATTTCTTTAATATTATTTTTTGGAATCTGGGCATCATCAGCAAGGCCATAATTTATTGCTCAGCCCTAACTGTCCATAAAATGTGATGTTCAGTCACATTGTTGAATTGCAGTATTCCTTCCTTTGAAGGTGATCCTACAATGCTGTAGGGCAGGGAGCTGTAGGATTAAAACCCAGCAACAATGAAGAACCAGCAATGTATTTTCAAATTGGAATGGTGCATGACTTGGAGAGGATTCTACAGGTGGTGGTATTCCCCTGTTGCTGTTGCCCTTGTTTTTCTTTGTTTTAGTTCTCACAGGTTTTGGAGATGTTGGCAGAGTAGCCTGGGTGAGTAATTGCAGTGTGTTTTGTACAGTTTTCTGCACTAGTGAAAGAGTGAGTAAATGTTTATGGTGGTTGTTGAGCATGCCAATCAAGTAGGCTGATTTGTCCTGGATGATGTTGAGGTTCCTAAGATTTGTTAGCATCGTACTTATCCAGTTAGGTGGAGAATATTCCATGATGCTCCTTCTCTGCACCCTGTAGAGAATAGAAAAGCATTACAGGGAAGGAGGTATGTCATTCTCTGCATGGTAATCAGCTTTTGACCTGCTCTTCCTTTGTGGCTGATTAGTTTCTGGTCAATGGTGAGCCCCAGTATACTGATGACTAGGGATTCAGTGATAGCAATGCTATTGAATGTCAAGAATTGTTGCTTAAAATCTCCCTGTCGCAGATATTATTGCCTGATATTTATCAGTTCACAGATGAACAAAGTCAAGGTTTTGTTGCACTCCAGCAGTTTCTTATGAGTTGGAAAAGGAACAGAGGAGATTTTATAGATGCTGGAAATCCAAAGCAACATGCAAAAAATTCTGGAGGAACTCAGCAGGTCAGGTAGCATTCATGGAAATGAATAAACAGTCAATATTTCAGACCGAATTCCTTCATCAGCACTGGAAAGGAAGTCGGCAGATGCCAAAATAATAAGGTAGGGCGAGGGGAAAGAGGACAAGCTAGGTGGATTGGGGAGGGGGGGATGAAGTAATAAGTTGGAAGGTGATAGGTGGAGAAGGTAAAGGACTGGTTAAGAAGCAATCTGACAGGAGAATAGAGTGAACCATGGGAGAAAGGGAAGGAGGAGGGGCACCAGGGGACGGAATAGGGAGGTGTGGAGAAAAGTTAAGAGGCCAGAGGCCAGAAAAGAAGAGGGAAGAGGAAGGATGAAAAAATACCAAAAGTTGGAGAAATCAAGTTGGAGGCTATCTAGACGGAATATGGGCTGTTGCTCCTCCAACCTGAAAAGGAACTCAACATAATACAATCATTACTGATCATTCCAATTTCAACGTTAAGGTGGAGCAGTTAAGATGATTGGGCCCAGGACACTACATTGGGGAGTTCCTGCAGTGAAGTCCTAGGGCTGGAATAACTGATCTTTGACATCCACAAACAACAGGAGTTCTGCAGATGCTGGAAATTCAAGCAACACACATAAAGACGAAGGGTCTCGGCCTGAAGCGTCGACTGCACCTCTTCCTAGAGATGCTGCCTGGCCTGCGGCATTCACCAGCAACTTTTATGTGTGTTGCTCTGACATCCACAACTGTTTCCCTTTGTGTGAGGTATGATTCCGATCAGTGGAGTATTTTCCATTCAATATTCATTGTCTTCAGTTTGGCTTGGAGAAGATCCTACAAGTAGTGGTGTTCCTATGTCTCTACTGCCCTTTATTTTTTTGTGATAGATCTCACAGGTTTAGGAGATGCTGGCAGAGCAGCCCGGTGAGTAACTGCATTGTTCTGTACTATCTGTATGCACTGATGATGGAGGAAATGGATGTTCATGGTGGTTGTTGGATGTGCCAATCATTAAGGCTGATTTGTTCCGGATGGTGTTGATCTTCCTGATATTTGCTGGCAAGTTGAGAATATTCCATCAGGTTCGTTATCTGTGCCTTGCAGAGGGTTTCTTCCTTAATGTGAGTGTAGTCACTCTCAACTCATATCTAGAAATCAGCTCTTTAACTTTGTGTGAACCAAGGATGTGATAGGATATGGAGCTGAATAGCCTTGGCAAAACTCAAACTGCATTGATGAGTGAGTTATTGGTATGTAAGTGCTACCTGATAACACTACCAATGGTAATGCTCATCAAACTGCAGTCTTTAAAACAGAGATTAGTAAATTTTTATAAGGCAGGCCAATAAGGAATACAAAATGAAAATACATGTTTTTATATGACACCATTCACTAATTCAACACGCATAGCAAATGTGCCCTAAAGCAGCAATGTGATAAAGATAAGGGTGAGGGTGATGACTGAAAGCCAAATAGAGCCATGAATATTTATACAATTATACCTAAAACTTATCTTAAACCAATGTCCTCTAATTTATCTATCTCTGATATGGGGAAAAGATATGAGATTAGCGTGAATGCCTTTAGAGCAGAAAGAGTTGAAAGACTGGTACCTTTTTCCTTTGTCCAGATGCAAAAATAGTATTTAATGGGTTGACTGACTTCTTGTGCTTTGCATACAGTGACTTGTGGACCAGGTTCTTATAGCTTCAACTGGACTTCCATCTGTATTCCATGCCCAAAGAACTTTTACCAGCATAGATTTGGCAGGACCCAATGCCTGGCTTGTCCTCAAGGCCTTGAAACAAACGGAGAGGGAGCAGTATCTTCAACTGATTGCTATAATGGTAGAATTCAGGGAAGGCTACTGGATATCAAATCCAAATCAGCAAAACAAGAAGAGTCTGCAGAGGATGATTTAACAGGTAACAGCATGGATACACGAAGGGCAGGTCCTGTTTAACAAACTTACTGGTTATTTGCAGATATAATGTATGCAATGGATAGAGGGAAACAAGTGGATGCTGTATATTCAGATTTCAGAACGGCATTTGATAAGGTGCCACATAAAAGACTTATCCATAAGATAAGGATGCATGGACTTGGAGGTAATGTAATAGCATGGATGGATGATAGGTTAGCCAACAGAAGGCAAGGAGTTGGGATAAATGGGGGTTTCACTGGTTGTCAGTCAGTGGTAGGTAGAATGTTGCAGGGATTGGTTTTGGACCTGCAACTGTTCATGATAAACATGAATGATTTGGAAGAGGGGACCAAGTATATTTGTTTGTTGATGACACTAAATTGAGTGTAAAATCAAGCTGTGCAGAGGATACGGAGAGTCTGCAGAGAGATATGGATAGGTTAAGTGAGTGCTGAAGGGATTGCAGATGGGGTACAGTGTCAGTAAATATGAGGTCATCCACTTTGGAGGGAGAAGTAGAAGATTAGATTATTATTTAAATGGTGAGAGCTTGCAGCGTACTGTGTGCAGAGGTCCTTGTGAATGAATCGCAGAAGATTGGTTTGCAGGTACAGCAGGTACCAAGAAGGCAAATGGAATGTTGGCCTTCATTGGTAGAGATTGAATTTAAGAACGCGGTGCTTTTGCTGCAACTATACAAGGTACTGGTGAGGCCACACTTGGAGTTCTGCCGACAGTTCGGTCTCCTTACTTGAGGAAAGATATACTGGCTTAGGAGGTGGTGGAAAGGAGGTTCACTAGATTGATTCTGGAGATGGCGACCTGCTGAGTTCCTTCAGTATTGTGTGTGTGTGTTACTCTGGATTTCCACCATCTGCAGAATCACTTGTGTTTATGATTCTGGAGATGAGGGGTTGGCCTATGAGGAGAGATTGAGCCACCTGGGACTATATTTACTGGAGTTCAAAACAATGAGAGGGATCTCAGAGAAATATATAAAATTATGAAAAGGATAAATAAGACAGAGGCAGGAAAGTTGCTTCTACTGATAAGTGAGAATAGAACTAGGGAACATAACCTCATGACATGGGGGAATAGATTTAGGATGCAGATGAGGAGAAACGGCTTTTCCTAGACAGTAGTGAATCTGTGGAATTCTCTATCCAGGGAAGCAGTAGAGGCTACCTAATTAAATGTATTTAAGACACAGTTAGATACTTGATTTTAGATGTTTGCATTTCAGGGGAGTTAAGGGTTATGGGGAAAAAGCAGGTTGGTGGGGCTGAGTCCATGGCCAAATCTTATTGAAAGGCAAAGCAGGCTTGGTAGACCAGATGGCCTACTCGTGCTCCTTGTTCTTACATTCCTGTAACTAAAGCAATCTGCAGAATAACATTTGTAAAGATGCACCATCACTAGAATATTCTTCCCACAGCTTCATTTTTAGGAAATTCATCTTACTTGATCACTGTCCAGCACAAGTAGATGTCTTCTGACTGAGGAATGTTACTGAAATATATAAGAATGGGTGCTGAGGGATGCTTCTTCTATAAAGAATGCATTAAACTTGCCAATTTCAGAGTGAGATGAGAACCAATTTCTTCCCTCAGATTTGCTAATCTATATAATTCTCTACCGCATTTAGCCATAGGTGTATTGTCACTGAATATACGTTCAAAGCAGAGACTCATGGATATTTAGAACTAAGTGGAGTCAAGAGATATATTGAGACATCTGAGGCCAAGATTGGATCAGACATGTCACTACTGTACAGCAGAGCAGGGTTGAAATACCAAAAGGCTTATTCTTTCTGAAGTTTATTATATTCTTATGCGCTTATAATCCAACAGCTCCAAAGAAAGAAAGACAAACCTTCAATTCAACTCATCTCCTGATAACTATTGTAGTGTGTAGTCTGACATTCCTTGGAATCACTGTTCTAACAATGTACTGGTAAGTGAATCATTTGATAAGCATATTTTCCTTTGAAGTGGAATATGAGTAAATATGGAATTGGTAAGAGTAGCTTTTCATTCTTATGAACATGATCAATGAGGTGGCAAGCATATCAAGCTATGTTAAAACAGAAGTTAATAAAGCGTGGGATCCTGGTTTTCATAAATAGAAGCACAGAATATAACAATGAGGGTGATTTGTTGAATCATTAAATGGTGGTTAAGTCACAGCATATTAATTTCTATATGCATTTCTGTTCACACTTTGGAAAAGGAGGAAATGGAAGAGATTTAATCATATGATCAAAGAATTTCAGCTTGTGTTCCTTGGAGCAAAGAAGGGTGAGAGGAAATGATGATGGGTTTAGATGGGGTAAATTGAGAGGCTCTTTTTCACCAAGAGATGATTTAACTCTAGGGGATATAGATTAAAATGAATGGGTAAAAGGTGCACCAGGGATTAGACAGCTTCATTTTAAAAAATAGAAAGTGAAGATGATCTGGAATTTGTTACCTACAATGGATTTTCAAAATGGTAGTGGATAGGGCTATGGAGCAATGGAATTAAATTAATTGCTTTGAACAGATCTTGTTTCGACATAGCGATCTTAATGGTTATAATCCACAGAATGAATCACAAATATATATCCTGATTCAAAGGGCTGAAATCAGCACCGCTGAGAGCTAATTTACCAACTCAGGACAAGGTTGCTTGCTCTTGGAGGGTACTCGCTAAATGTTCTACACAGAAATGAAATTGATAAGCATCTGAATTGGATTGAATTGATTTTATTACTTACATCCTTCATATACATGAGGACCAAAAGTCTTTAAGTTGCGTCTCCATCTAAATATGTACAACAGGGCAGTCAATATATCATAAAAATACAATTGTATCAGCATGAATTAATCAGTCTGATGGCCTGGTGGAAGAAGCTGTCCAATAATCTAGCCTCCAGAACCCAGTGGGAAGAATTCCACAGATTCACTATGTTCTTCAAGAGAACACCCCTGTACAGTAAGACTTCAATTAGGGGAAATGAAGACCCCCTTATCTTGTAACTATTTCCCCTAATTTGAGATTCTCCTACTAATAGAAACTTCTTGATATCCACCCTGACATGACCCCTCAGGATCTAATACGCTTCAATAAGGTTGATTCCATTGATCTGAACTCCAAAGATTATAGATCTAATTTCTTTAGACACTCATAGAGGATAATACTCTCATCCCAATTAGCTAATAAATCTCCCTTGGCCTGCCTTCATCGCTCTTATCATTTTTTAAATAAGGGGACCAAGCCAGAACATAGTTTTCCAGATTTGGCCTCACCAGTATCGTGAACATTATAATAATTCTTCCTTATTTCTAAATTCCACTCTTTTTGCAATAAAGACCATGTGCCTTCTTAAACACTTGCTGCATCTACCTTATAACTTTTCCCACAGGAGCACCCAGATCTCTGCAGATGTATTTTATCATCTGCATTTCTCCTCCACCTGGTTAGTAGTTGACCTTTGGATTCTTTTTATCAAATTTCATGACCTCACACGTCTTCATATTAAACCCATTTCAGTCAGAATCAGGTTTATTATCACAAAATGTTATTTCTTATTGTAAGTTATAATATTCATCATAACTTATATTTACCTATAAGGATTCTACATCTTCTGATCCTATGTCACTTCTTCCTAAGAATTTGATTTTATCAACTGAGACACCCCACCCCCTCTGCCCACTTGCCTGTCCTTTCAGATTAAGAAGATAGGGGTTAGAAATGGGATTGTAGACTGAACTTTATGTTAACACTTGTGCAGCACCAGTCTTATCATGTGTGACTAGTTGTCACAATCTCTAGAGAAAATCAAATTACACTAGGTGCTAGTGGGCCATCAGAAGAATCCAGGTATCAGAAAGAGACAGTGAATAGAAACCACACACTTCTGGAAATAAGGTTTTGTTTATAAGAAAAAAACAGTATGGACAAAATATTTACATGAGCAAGAACAAGTCAAAGTTCAAACATGCAGTTTAGGCTCCAAATCTTAGATATCAACAAAAAAACAAATTCCTGTTTACTTAGAATCAGTGATATTCATTAGAATAACATTGGTTACTCCAATTTCTCCAACTAATTAGATCTAGTGTTACTCCCTATTTAAAAGTTTACAGACTAAACGTCCCTTTTTACTTATCCCTAGTTAGTTAGAAAACCAAATATAATTCCTATTCTCAAGTATTATAGGTAACTTCAGTTTCAGTTCCAGGCAGTATATCTACAAGTTTAAATTCAAATTCAAAAATTATACGCACACAGTTTAACTCCTTTCACAACAATTCTCCAACATCACAATTCTTAAACACAGTAAATCTCATTCAGTAGCTTATCAAAGTCTTTGCAAAAACAATCAGTTCTTGCAGAAAATCAAGTTTGGATTCTTCGAATGAAAATAGCTTATATACCCTGTATCCAACCGTATTAAATCCTCTGCGTCATTACACATTTCGTTCCTGCGCTGGTTCTTCATCTGGGTGGCTCGCCATCTTGGTTTGTTGGATGAAATAGTTGATCATCCACAGCAAGTCAATTCACAGACTTGTACAAAACTTGACCAAATGCCTTGGTATGATTTTGCCGAACTGATTCCCGACTACACGGTAGGGATTTTAGACAGTGGTCTCTGCCAATATTGTCTCATTATAGCTGTAGCTTCAATAAATCTTTTATCACTATTGTCTCTCCTCCAGGGGTTTCACCCTGAGGGTTTCAAGTTAGTAGGGTAAAGATACTCACTACTAATTCCACTCATAACAGTTCATGTCTTCAGCTTCTAATCAATGCTGCGTTTTTTTGCTTGTCCATCCTGTCTCCAGCTTGCCTCTCCCTCGCATAGTGTTTTTTCAAATTCTTTTTTAAAAAAAATCAGTAAACCTCGTTTTCATCTCTCCGCAGGTAGAGCTTTTTAACATTACCATTTTGGGTTTAATTAACCTGGGTTACATTCGGGTTTACACCCAACTACTCCTACTCCAGGTTCAGCTTTATAACAAATGAAAATTTCAGAAGTTATCACATTGAGGGCCATTTTAAAAAACAAATTCTTTCATGAATTTGTCCCCCTTTTAGAACCTGGCATGGACTCTTTGTCATCTTCTCCATACAAACAATAAAGCGTGAGATTCTTCTTAAGAAATCAACACAGTTTGGCTCTTCTATTCTAATCGCCTTTCCCAAACCATGTCCCTCAACCCCTTTACTCTCAGGTCTGCATCCCTTGCTACATTTGCCACAGATGACTATTATTGTAACTGGTTTCAGTGCCTGGTTCTATTTGCATACTTGGCCCGCACCCCTAAGACGTGGCTCCTGCCGCAGACTTGGCACATGTTCCTGCTCTTGCCTCCTGCCACACACCGGGCTCATGTTCCCAATCCCCTAGATTTGGCCACATCCTCTGGCACACACTCGTGATACTCAGCACCATATTCCTGAAACAGACATTCTATTGCAAGTGCTGTCACCGAAAAAGATTATAAGATGGACAGCAATAAAGATTCAAGGATATGGTCAGGGTCTCATTGAATTAATTCAATGCTCCTGGAATATTTATGGCTCATGAATCACCTGCCAGCTTGTACCTTTCCCTCTCCCCCAGCTTCCTATTCTGGCTTCTTTCCAGTCATGAAGAAGGGTCTGGTCTAAAATTTGATGGTTTATTCCCCCTCTCCTGGATGCCTCCTGACATGCAGAGTTCCTCCAGCATTTTGTATGTACTACAAGAGGTGTAGCAAATCACTTTTGATCTCAAGGGACTGCCTAAACAAAAGGAAGAAAACCAGTTCCAGTTGGCTGGAGTATGCAGTGGGGTAGAGGTTAGCCAGGGTAGTTTCTGTTGGTTTATAATGACAAAAAATGAATTTCTATCACTTTCATAAGTCTGCACACACATTTCTGCTTTTTGTTGTACAATCTTACCAAAGAGTGTATGGCGTCCCCTGGTGGCATGTACTACTCACTGCAACAATTAATAGCACCATGTCATTGTGACGCATTCAAAAGGTGTCGCTGAAGGACTGTCTATTCCTTGTTGGGGTTATTCTTTATACTTGGCTGTGTGAATGGCTATCTGTTCTGCCTCAACGTGTCTTTTGTTACTGACTGTCTTTATTTATGTTAGTAACTGTTGTTGTTTTGTTGCTATGTTTGTGGAAGTCTCAGTACATATGTCTCTCTCCTTTCTTGTCTCTTTGTATGTTTCTCTAACCATACTTCTCAGTTCGTGTGTTCGTCCAAGTCGATCACTCTGTCTGTGTAACTCTACCAGAGAGCTGTGCAGCACAGAAATGTGCTTTTCAGCTCATTATGTTAATACTGAGCCTTGTGCCCATCTACATTATTCCTACAAACACATCTGATATTCCAGATGCCAACCACGCTGAGTAAAAATATAAATTTCAGATTTCCTTTTGAACTCCTTCCTCTCCCTATAAGCCGTTGCCTTACTGTTTTTGATATCCCTGCCACTGGAAAGAGATTTTGAATGTCTGCCCTATCATGCTTCTCATAACTTTATGTAACAAGAAACCATAGTCATAGAGCAATACAACACAGATACAAATCTTTCAGCCCAGTGATTCCACATTGACCTAATCCCAGATGCTGTGTTTGACTTATATCCCTCTTAGCCCTGCCCCTACAAGCAATTATCGTAGTGATTCTTCGACAATACTATTGTACCTGGCTTAACCAGTTCCTCGGGCAGGTCATTCTGTATACTCGCCAGCATCTGTGTGAAAACATTGCCCCTCAAATCTCTTTTAAATCTTTCTCCTCTCACCTCAAATCTATGTCCCCTAGTTTTGGACTCCCCTACACTGGGGAAAAAGACAGCTTTTCTATGCCTCTCATGATTTTATCGATCATGAGAGGCATAAAGGTCACCCTCATTTTCCCATGTGCCATGTAATAAAGACCTAGCCCAGCCAACCTCTTCCTGACAACATCCTCATAAATCTTTTCTGCATTCTTTCCAGTATAACCACATTTTGCCTATAACAGGGTGATCAAAACTGTATACAGTACTACATATGGTCTCTCCAATAACTTATACAACTGCCCATTTGTTCCAATTCCTATACTCAGTGCCCTGACTGATAAAGACCAGCATACTAAATGCCTTTTTCACTACCCTGTCTACCTGTGGCGCTGCTTTCAACGAACTATGCATTTGTATTATTAGGTCTCTTTGTTTCGTATTACTCCCTGGTTTCATACCATTGAAAGCATGAGTCCTAAACTGGTTTGACTTTCTAAAATGCACGACCGCACACTTAACTGTTTTGAAATCCATTTGTTACTTTTCAGTTCACTTTTCTAACTGATCAAGATCCCCCTGTAATCTACGAAAACCTCCTTCACTATCAACAACACCTCCTAATTTTGTGTCATCTGAAAACTTACTGATCATGCCTTGTGCATGTGCATTCAAATCATTTATATAAATAATGAATGACAAGAGTACCTTTTTTTTTATAAATGCAATCGTGAACAATAGCCAGATCAGAAATGCTGATCAAGTCAACTAGTTCCCAAAGAGAACTCTGATGGGTCAATCAGATGGTTTGTTGCTGCTCAGCGATAGAACACAAAAAATTATATGTATAATTAAGAAACATTAAAAAATAGTAGAAATACTGGAGTCATGATGATCATGATGAAGTCTGCTGGAGAGAGACATTTATACACATGCTGTCCTCCATAATTCAAGGAGATTGAAGGATAAGGTTGCAGGGTGATAAAATGTGGCAGGAGCACTTGGAACTAAAATCTAATCCCTACCGGGAGAAAACAGCACCTTTTCTTTCCGCACTGTTCTCCAGCAGTTTAAGGACCAAGTCCAGCCGGAACATAACTCACAAGTGCTCTTGAAAGTCAGGTATTAACCCTACCTACCAACAACCAAGCATTGCCATCCTGGTCCCCTTCATGATAGCTTATGAAGAAGCATGTGACTTCCCTCCCAGAGATGATAGGTGTTTGTGCACTCGACTCTTGAAGGCTTGGACCCCATCGTCGCAGATGTTTCCAACCACGGCATCTGGAAGGCTGTTCCAAATTCTGATAGCACAGTGAAGGAAGCTTCTATCCAGTGTGTAGGTTCCTGCATCAGGCATAGAAACAGCATGAGCAGGCACAGATAAACTTGATTGTGTGGTGCGCTGTCTCTCATAAGAAGAAGGCAGCATGGCGCGAAGGTCTGCAGGGCACCCGTTAGTCACCAGCCTCCTTTCCAAGAAATAAACTTCAACCACCACCCTCTGCTTCGTACTCTGAGCCAATTTTGAATCCACTTAACTAGCTCTTCCTGGTTTCTATGGGACCTAACCTTCCAGACCAGTCTATCATGTGGGACCATATCAAAGGCCTTGATAAAAACCAAACAGTCAACATCCATTGCCCTACCCTCATCAAACTCCTTGGCTGCCACTTCAAAAAACTAAAAGGTTCCTCAAGCACAATCTTCTATGCACAAAGCCATGCAGAATCTTCCTATTCGGACTTTGTCTATCCAAATGCTGCTAGATCCTGTCCCTCTATATTCCCTCTAAATTCCCCACTACTGATGTCGGACTGACATGACTGTAGTTCCCTGGCTTGTCCTTCCTACCCTTCTTAAACAATGGAACAACATTAGCCATCTTCCAGTCTTTGGGAACTTTACCAGTGGCTAACAATGAAGCAAGTATCTCTTCAAAGGGCTGCTCAATTTTTCCTCTAGCCTCCCACAAAATAGGAGGATGCACTCAGTCAGGCCCTGGGATTTGTCCAGCTTAGTACACTGTAAGGCAGCAAATACCACCTCCTTGGTAATATGAATATAAAAAATTTCCACTTGTTTCCTATATATGTACCCATGGGCACTCGTATGGGCCCTCGCTATGAATGTATCTTTGTTGACTATATGTGTGGAACAGTCCCTGTCCCAAACCTTCTCTGATACCACTTCCCAACTCTTTCTCTGTTACATCAATGACTGCATTGTTGCTGCTTTATGCTTCTATCCTGCAATTCTATTAGCTTTGCTTCTAACTTCCATCTCACTCTCAAATTCACTTGGACCATTTTTGACACTTTTCTCCTTTTTCTGTAACTCTCTGCTTCTATCTCAGGACAAACTATCTGTGGACTTTTTGTGTAAATCCATGACTTCCAGAGCTGCATGGCACACATCTCTACTCACCCTGTCTCTGATAAGGATGTCATCCCTTCCTTCCAATTTCTCCATCTCTACTTTCTGCTTTCAAGATGAGGAGGCCTTATATTCCAGATATTTGAAACGCCTTCTTTCTTCAGTAAATGTGGCTCTGCATCTATTATCTCCCATTTCTTCTGTTTCTTTGACATCTGTTCTTATCCCAACACACTCCAGACACACCAGAAATAGGATTCCGTAGTTCTTACCTTTCACCCTAACAGTATCTGTGTCCACATCATTCTTTGTCATTTCTATCAGCTGCAATGACATCCCACTACTAGTCATTTCTCTTCCCCGTGCTCCTCTGCCTTCTGCAGGAATCATTCTCTCAATAACTACCTTGTCCACTCATGCCTCCCAAACCACCCCTCCCTGGCCCCTGGCACTCAGGAAGTGTAACAATTGTTCTTACGCTACCAGAGACCTAAACAGCCTGTCCAATTGAGGCAAAGATTCATGTGCACCTCCTCCAATCTTGTAAACTGCATGTGATGCTTCTAGTGCGACCTAAACATAGGCAAGTCCAAGCACAGACGAGGCAACTGATGCACAGAGCATCTGCACTCTGCAGTGGCCATCTCAAGCTCCCAGTTACATGCTATTTCAATTCTCATTCCAATTCCTTAGTCTACCTTTGGCCTTCTGTACTACCAGTATGAAGCCCAACACAAACTAGAGGAACAGCATCTTATATTCTGCCTGAGTATTCTACAACCCGATGGTTATGAACCCTCTCCTCTAGTTACCACCCTCACCTTCTGCCCTGCTCTTTCACTTCCAATCCTCCAGCGGCCCCTCTATTTTTATCCCCTTTTCCATACTCTCTTCCCATCCCCCATCACCCCTTTCAGTCCTTCTCCCCTCCCAATTCCATTCTCTTACTGCCCACACATTTCAACCACCAGCTCACTCGTATCCTGTCATAGTCTTTTCTGCCTTTCACCTCTCTTCTAACAGTTCCCTTTATCATCTTCCTTACATATGAGATTCCAACACAGGTAGCCTTCGTGTTCCCACTTAATATCGACCCCCCACCTCCCTCCCTTTTTGTCTGCCTCCACCTATTTAGTCTTCTCCTCCCCTAACTGGCTTGATCTGCTCACTCCAACATTCACTCATCCCCTTAGTTCTCCAATCATCTCTAGGCCCGCTGTCACCACTCCTCCTTTCCTCTTTAAATTTATCCACTCTCATTCCTGCTGTAGTGTTCTGACCCAAAATATCAACCATTCCTTTCGTCCAGAGATGACATCAATCTTCTGAGTTTCTCCAGCAGATTGCTTTTTGCTGCAGATTCCAGCATCTGAGTCTCCTATAACCACCCAACCTTTTCTTGCTTTCACTATACCTGCCTCCACACTAACTAAATCAATATCTTGATCTCATCCTTTAGCAAAGTACCCCACCTTCAATTCCTTTGACTTATCAAGTCCACGCTCACTATCAAACACCCATTTACAGTAATCACATTATATTCCCTCCACATTCCCCACAACGTTTCCCAGATCCTACCAGTCATCTACACACGAGGTTCAAATGACAGAGGAATTAAACTACCAAACCATTCATCTTTGGATGTGAAAGGAAACTGGAGTACATGGAGAGGACCTACTCAGTAACAGAGAAGACATGCAAACTCTATACTGACAGAACACGAGGCCAGGATTCAACCTGGTCACTGGAGCTGTGAGACAGCATCTCTACAAGCTGCACCACTTTGTCCCCAGACTGTCTGAAATCTTATCAGTCTGGTCAAGTACAGTGCTAGTGAGACACTTAAATTGGCTGTTGGTGATATCCCTACTTGAAAGATATTTTCTCACCTTACTTAGTGTTTTCTCAAATAATGTGAGCTTGGGCTAATTATTTCATTTGGGATGAGTGGACAATCAGGAATTTTCGTTGATTTTGGCATTATTTGACAAATCTTACAGTTTGCCTGTTCCTGAGCTTTAGTGAAGATTGGTGGTGGTGTTGTTCCTTTCCATGCCTTGTGGCGCATTGGGCAGCAACATTGCCATTTCTTTAGCATTTGTCAGTTTTATTTTTGAGGCCCAGTTGCTAGCTCAATGCTCAACTCAACATGGATGGAAAGCGTGCAAGGAGCCAGGCAGGTTCGAACCCGGGACCACTCACCTCAAAGTCCGGTGCGGATGCCACTATACCACCAGCCGGCATTAGTTAAGGTAGTTTAGTTATAGTATAATTGACTTGCTAGTGCAGTACTGAGTTAGTTTCCCTTCACCAATCAGTTGACACAGATGGTATCAGATGACAACTCTCTTCATTTTTATACTGGACTGTTATTAGTCTGGTAACAGTTCATCAGTGGGGTCTTTCTACTTCCATGGTCTCTGTCATCTTTAAGCATTTTCTCCTATTCTAACAGTAGCATTTCATGTCCCCTTCCAACTCTATTCTCTGATTGCCTTTTCCTGGAAAGAAAAATCCTTCACAAAGTCACTTTACAATTGTACTTTTAAGATCCTATTTGAAACATTATTTCTGCATTTGTAATATACTTCACTGCTCTCCCATCTTTGATACCCTTGTTCCAGCAAATGGGTTAAACCATTTGGTCTCCTTTTTAAATTTATGTGCTTCTGGTGTGGAATCAATTTAGCCAATTCCAGTCTGTTTTCTTTACAATTAATGTTTCTACAACTCTCTCAGCTCCCTATATCAGCACCTCCAACGGCAACACATGGACTTCTAAGGATACCTATCTCTCAATTATATTTCTCAATTGCTGAGCATCTAATTTTCATTTTCAGCTCCCTTGTGTTGGAATCATACAGCACGGAAACAGATCCCTTAGCCCATTGAGTGTGCAATCACATCAAACATCTGTACCAATCCCACTTCATTCTCTTCACATTCCTATCAACTCCAAGATTCTAGCACTCATCTACATTTACAGTTGCTAATTAATCAAACAACCTACATGTCTTTGGGACATGGAGAGGAAAAAGGATCACTTGGAGGAAACCTAGGCAGTAAAAGGGAAAATGTACAAGCTCCACCCAGACAGCACCAGAGTTCTGGATTGGATATGAGTTGCTGGAACTGTGAGTCAGCAGCTTGACTAACTGCACCACTGTTTACTAAAACCATAATGTTTTCCTCTCATCAACATTTGTATCATTTTGGAAACTTTTCATAAGAATTTTGCAGGAAATAATCACTTACAAGAGAAAATCTGCAGATGACAGAAATCGAAGCAGCACACACAAAATGACAGAGGAACTCAGCAGGCCAGCAGCATCAATGGAAAAGAGTATAATCAATGTTTCAGGCCATGGTTCTTTATCAGAGCTGGAGGGAAAAAGATGAGGAGTCAGAGTTAGAAGGTGGGAGGAGGGGAGGAAGAAACACAAGGTGATAGGTGAAACCAGGAGGGGGTGGGTGAGGGGTGAAGTAAGAAGTTGGGAAGTTGATTAATGAAAGAGATTCAGGGCTGAAGAAGGGGGAATCTGATAGGAGAGGACAGAGGGTCATGGAAGAAAGAAAAGGGGGACAAGCATCAGAGGGAGGTGATGGTCAGGTAAAGAGTTAAGGTGAGAGGGAAAAGGGAATATGGAATGGTGAGGGTGGGGGGGGGCACTACCAGAAGTTTGAGAAATTCATGTTCATTCCATCAGGTCGGAGAGACTACCCAGACAGAGTATCACTTGTTCAGTGATTTGAGAACTTAAATTCAGCATGAGAAGGCTAGTATCATTAAAAGTGGCAACGAAGGAATTGGATTATTACAAAATTCCACACGATTCACTAATTTAATTTTGGGAGGGAAACCTGATATCCTTAAGTGGTCTGATTTATATCTGATTCTGTATTAGTTGGCTCTTAACAGCTCTTTGAAGTGGCATAGAAAACTTCAAAGGCAATAAAGAACAGACAATAAATTTCAGCTGTACTAGCAAAATCCTTACCCTAATACTGAAGCAAAGAAAATGAAGTCATAATGGGAAAAATTAAAAACACAAATTAGAAATATCTAAAAATGAGTATCACTGTACAAACACCTTTATATGGGTGGTATTCCAGTAATCTCTGTTTATTTGCAGCCTGGTGGCAGCCCTGCGTAAGGAGGTCACAATCAATCAGTCTCCACTTAGAGTAAAGGAAAATGCAAACTTTAAAAGCATGAAATACTCCCCATGTCATCTGACAATGACAGAAAATCAGCTAAAACCTTTCCCGTGCAACCTGCCAATGGAAGCAGATCAGAACTGGAGGCGTGGATCATATAACGAAGACGGAAAGCAGCATTTGATGAGGGAAACATGAACAGAAGTAGCTGTCCTCGAGAAAAAGAGTGCAAGAGAATGCACCTAGGATGAACCAGAGGTTAAAAAAAACAAGAGTTTACGAGGGCACACACAGTGGTTGCAGTTAAGCATGGTCCAGAGATAGAACCAGCAGAGAGCAACAAAAATGAAAGAAGCTATCCTGATATGTGTATGTCTCTGAGGCTGTATTTTCAGTGTGCATGTAGTTGAATGGACCTGTGAAAGGTTGTGTACCTTGTGCTTTGGTCTACCTTCTTGTGTGAGATTCTCTACAAACAGATGTGTGTGTGAGTCGATCCACCATTGTCTATATATGGGTGTCCATTGAGTATGTGTACTTGTCTGTGACTCTGAATGTGCAAGTTTGTAGAAGTATTTATGTGCATCCGTGAGTATTTTTATCTATTTGCCTTTGCTTTTTGTCAAGAATTGAGAGGGGTAAGTGATATTCTCCTGCATTGCAGATATCTCCAGGACAGAGTGAGAAGAAATAAACAGAAACTTATATACAAAGCATGTTTTTGTACATGTGTTTTTCATTTAAATCCTCCTGAATGGCCTTCTCCTGTTATAATAAGTAAGTTAATCTGTTCAACTTGCAGCTATTACACTCTAAAACTACGGTCATCCCAAGCTCAATGGTATCCGACCATGCCTGGATTTGAATGTGCTTGAAGGCCAAGCTCCAAGCCACGGTCAACACTTACAGTGAGCCATACCAAAGGATGGGGCATACACTCAACACCTGTAAGACAAAGATCCTGTACCAAAATGCCCCACAACATAATACTACCCTTAGACAATAACAATTCATGGTGAGACCCAAAAAAATAGGAGTGACTTCTCATTTCTCATGGATATTCACCATCATATTCAATGCATCAGCATAGTCAGGTCAATTGAGAAAAAGGATCTATTAAGATTAATGCTCAAGACCTGTCATAAGTTCACTGAATACCAAGCAGGAGTAGTCTCTATCCTCCTTTCGTCTTCTGAAACCTGGACAATCTCCATCAGGCATCTTTAGCCACTGGAAAGGCACCAGCAATCCTGTTTCCTCAGTCCTCCAAATTCTTTAGAAAGATAAGTGAAACAAAGCATTGTTTCCTCCCAGACCAGTATCTCCAGCTCCGAGGCACTAGTTACTTGTAGTTGGCTCCATTGGGCAAGTTTTGTTATTCTTATATCAACTAGACTCGCAAAGCCGACATATTATCCTGTATTGGAAAGAGATCATCAGGTGAAGTTAGGTAAAGATTCAAGGGTGTGCTCAAAGTCTCCTTGGAAAAAAAGTAACATTCCCTTAATTCTTTGGTCCAAGACCACACAAAGTGGAGTAGGGCCATTCGAAATGGTATTAAGAACCTCAAGCCCCTGCATTGGGAACACACAGGTTTGCATAAGTGGCAGAAAGAGTGTTACCACTCAGGAACTGATCAGGCATCTCCAGATCCACCCAGCTGATCAGGCATCTCCTGTCCTGGAACAGTCCGTGGTAATCACAGTGCCCTCATCCATGATCTCAGAATCTGCATGATCAGAGTGGAAGCAAGTAATCTGAATCACAAAAGATTTTCCTAAGAAGAAGATATAGATATTGTATACGCTTTTGACTACTGGGAACATTGAATAAAGGAATCAAGTACATCTTGTATAAGGATATAATCTGGTACATAGGTAATCTTAGCTACTTTAGAGTATCAAAATCCTCCATGCTTTTTCGTTAGGAATTTTAGTCATAAGGATAACGGCAGGTTTGGATGTGGAGCGGGGGGAACGGGAACGGGGGAGTGAGCTGATGGTGATTGAGGGCAGGCTGATCCAGAAGATTAGATCCATCGTGATTTAGAAGTTTGTCTTCCATTTCCAAAGCAAATTCTGAATCACTGTGGGTGGGGTGTTATTCCAGGATGACAGTCCATGTGTTGACCTGTGGGCTGGATCGATTCTGCAGTATATAAATCACTTGAATGAAAGCGTAGGTGGCTGTAGATGAAAATGGGCACCACAGTGAGGTAAGGTTAGCACAGTGCTATTACACTTGGGGCTTCAGAGTTCAATCCTCTGTAAGGAGTCTCTATACGTCCTCCCTGTGCACTGTTGGGTTTTCTCTGAGGGCTCCGGTTTCTCCCCACATTCCAAAAACGTACCGCAGAAGGTTAATTGGTCACTGTAAATTGTCTTTGTTATGATTAAATAGGGGTTGTCGAGGGTTGTTGTGCGGTGTGGTTCCACGCTGTATATCAAAATAAAAAAAATTAAAATGAGGATGACTGGTTTGGTAAGTTTGCAGTTCTAGACAGTGAAGTAGTTGTCGTTCATAAAGGTAAAGTACCAAGTTAACAACAGGTCCCTCAGGAGCACCGATGTGCATGGGACTGAGTCCACTGCTGGAAATTGAGGCTTTTAGACAGGCGCATGGCTCTGTAGATAGGCTAAATGCAAGCTGGCTTTTCCCACTCTAGTTGGGTGGGATGGCAGCCAGAAGTCCTGACTTGAGGGTGAAAAGTTCAAGGGGAAAATGAGGGGAAACTTCACTGAGGGTGATGAGAATGGTGCATATGAGCTCAATGTCGACGTCTGAGAGAAGTTTGGATATGCACATGGTTGGTAGAGGTGTGGAGAGTTATGGGAACTGCACTAGGACCATAGACCCGGTTTAAGGGGAACAGACCCCTGCTTGCTTCTATTGTTTGCATGATTTGTGTTTTTTTTCTCTCTGGGTGTTAGTCTTTTATTTTCAATTGGGTTCTTTTGGGTTTCTTGCTTTGTGGCTGCCTCGAAGCAGACAAGCCTTAAGGTAGTATAATTTATACTTTGTAGTTTAAGTCCTTTGAGTAGGCAGTTTAAATGGTTTGGCATGCACTAGATGGGCCAAAGGGCCTGTTTCCATGCTGTACTTTTCTATAACTCTTATAATGAGAACATTTAAGAAGTATTTAATGTGCTACAGGCTGAACTAGCATAAAGGAATATTGTACCTTATATGATTCACGTCTGTGGTGAGTAATTGATACTTACACGAAAAATAAGAGCAGCAGTAATATTAAATACTCCTGAAGCTTTGTCTGATGGTAGGTTAATCTTGGTTAATTTTCTACATTATATATTATCTTCACTTTTCTATCCCATCTGCACATCACTTGGTTTTGCTGAAATTAAAATCTCTCAATCTCAACCATGAATATCTTCAAAGATTAAGCATCCACAACCATTGGGTGGTGAATTCCAAACATTCATAGACCTCTGAGTAAATATTTATAATACCGAATATTATATTCATTAGATTCTACAGTCTTTAGAATCTGAATGGTGATGCTGCATTCTTGAGGCTGGCGGCAGCACTGGAAACGAGTGGCAACAAATAAGAGAGGTGAGAAAGGGAAGATTGAAAGGGAAAGACCATGAAACAATGCCAACTGTAAGATACTACAAGCTTAAACACAATTAGAGAGGACAAGTCTTGTGGTTGTTGGTTTAAGAAGTATCTTGTAAGTACACTGGATAAAAGTATGAGACCAATTGCTGTGAAGGAGTACTAAAGTAGGAAAGAATGAAGTAATGGTCAGATGGGGTTATATGAAACCACCTGGATGGCTTAGTGCCCTAGGCAATCTGAAAATTCTTTTTTTTCATTCACTTGACTTGTACGAAGAATATTCCCTCCCAATGGGATCAAACAGTTGGAAAAGTGGCTCGAAATCAAAATATTACAACATTTTCAAATATTTATTAACTAACCTGAAAATGATTAAATAATTTATTATGTACTAATATTTTTATATTTAACTGAAGTTTTTATAATAAAGGGCATTTTATATTGGTCGTGTTACCATTATGCCTATTTTTTTTTATGGAGAATGTGAATACCTGGAAGACTCACTAAAGATGTGTATTGTTCTGAGAAAATTCCCTTAATGGAGTGAACTGTCAATTCTCATACCAGAATCCAACTAAGCATTGGGAAGATCAAAGCCATCCCTGTCAGCTGTTGGCCCTAATTATACTCAAGCTGCTTTGTTGGGCAGACCATATTATTCATATGCCCAATACCAGACTCCTGAAACAGTGGCTCTATTCCAAGGATGTCCTTTATTCCTCCTTGAGAAAAAAATCAACATTTCTGCTGACTACAAGGAATTCTTGTCCCATGACTAGTATAAGCAAAAAAAAAACAGCTTTCAGAATAATATTGAGAACCTCAAGGCTATGTATCAGAAATACACAGTAATCTTGCATTTATGGCGGTCCACTTCACAACCACCCACTAGCTTGCCCCATCAGGCACAGTAGGTCTTATCAGTGAAAGAGTCTGTGATTCCCACTTTGGCCTTATTAGTTACCTCAGGACCCAAAGACCCAGAGTGGAAACAAGTGAACTTCCTGACGAAGGGTCTCGACCCGAAATGTCGACTGTACTTTTTCCCATAGATGCTGCCTGGCCTGCTGAGTTCCTCCAGCATTTTGTGTGCATTGCTTAGATTTCTGGCATCTATAGATTTTCTCGTTTGTGATTCCATTCTGACAGACTACCCAAGAAAGGCAAGAGAACACAAGAGAGAAATTAGGAGGGCTAAAAGAGGGCATGTGTTTGCTCTGGCAGACAAGGTAAAAGAGAATCCCAAGGGCTTCCTTAGCAAAATGATAGCAAAGGACAAAGACAATGTAAGCATTGACAAGATGGGGTGAAGGACCTGTTTTGTGAGGTAGTGCTCTTTGACTCTTAAGATCTCAAATGACCTTAAAATGTTCCCAAATGATTTTCATCTGATCCCATTCCCTCACAAATATCAAAATGTGTTTTCACAGCCTCTACTCTTTGAGTGACAGCCCAATTTAAAATTTTTAGGTCGAGTATGGGTACAGATAATCACTGTCTCACACATCCATGGATCTTATCTTTGCTCAAAGGATAAGCAGTAGGTAGTGATCATGATTCTAAAGGCAACATGTCCAATGGAGGAATCAAATTTCCTCTCCCAACTGAGCTTCACGTGAACCTAGGAAAAGCTTTGGATGAGACTACATGGAAAAAGTTGAATGCAATCCTAATTGGACTGTAAGACAATGTGTCCAATGCCTTCCCCAAGTATGGTACATTAGTACTCGGAGTATTGTTGAGATTTCTCACTCATGTCATATAGAATCTTTAATGAATAATAAGGAGACTTTAATTCTCATTTTCAACTGAATTGAAAATAAAATTACACCTACATTCTGATGCAAAAAAAACCTTCTTTCCATATTCCAGCTTAAGATGTCTAACTATAGTTTTTCATTTTCTTAACTGACCTGTCTTTGTTGCCATTTTCACGAGTCTGCATACAGACAAGAAATAGAGTTCTTCTTTGGAATAGAATTTTTACTGATTGTTAGAATTAGTGACAAGATAGTTAATTTTGACACATTCCTTTATGGTACACTGTTCTGAGAATAAAGACATGCAGACAGTCTGTTGCCAGGATGGTTCTAAATGAGGAAAGGCTTAATATCAGAAAGAAATTTTCATTTGATCTATGGGCATGCAACTGAACGTACTTTGTCAATAAAGAATGTGTTGTCCAGTCCACCATTTAATGAATGAAACCATGTTCCCTACCTCTTACCAATGGACTTTCCAAACCCATAGCCACAAGTGCTGCCATAAATATACCGGCACTAAAAACTAATATTTTGTTGGTTTGGAAGTAAAGAGTAACTCCTTAGTTACTATATGATACAGAAAAATGCCCTTCCACTCACTTTATTCATCATCAAGTACCCATACTAATACCAAATATTGGCACATGGTCCATAGTCTTATATGTAATAATGATTCATGTGCTTGTCAAGATGCTTTTGCCTCCATCATTCTCTCAGAGTATTCCAGATTCCAATCACACTCTAATCCTCTTACCCTTTGCTTAAAAGTATACACATTAGTTTCAGATACCCCCTTAATGTAGTCAAGTTTCCCAGTGTCTGCTTCTCAACCTCTTCTGCTTCATGGAGCCTTTCTAACCTCACTTCATAACTTGGGCAGTTCATCCAAGGACGATATATTATTCTCTTGTGTGAATTGTCCTACATATGTAATTTAATAGTGACATATCCGTAAATTAACATAGATTCCATCTTGTCCTTCAGTAGCTTTTAAAAGCCTGTTCAAAACCAAACCCACTGGTATTTTATGGAACACACACAAAAAGTGCTGGTGAACGCAGCAGGCCAGGTGGCATCTATAGGAAGAGGTACAGTTGACGTTTCGAGTCCTGACGAAGGGTCTCAGCCCGAAACGTCGACTGTACCTCTTCCTATAGATGCTGCCTGGCCTGCTGCATTCACCAGCATTTTTTTGTGTGTGTTGCTTGAATTTCCAGCATCTGCAGATTTCCTCGTGTTTGTATTTTATGGAAGACAAGAAGAATTCACCTTCTTTTGTATCATTTCTGCTGCAGCAGCAGTTTACATACGAAGAGTGTAGAAACCTGCTGGGCATCCCTTTGAAATGGAACATGATTGCTTGGTAGCTCACAATAAGCCTGGAGGCCAGTTTCTAGTAGGAGGGAAGCAGCTGCTGAGAAGCGCATTGTTTGAGGGAGCTATGTCAATCTGGAAGTTATTACACTAATGACCCCAAAAAAAATACATATGTGTCAAACTCACTTTTCAAAACCTTTCAAGGAATTTACACAGCAGTTTGAGTGTAAATTTGCTGTATTTCCCCCGTAGAATATGTTGTCTCAATAGCTTTGTGTATACATCCCATAAAACACCAGTACAGAAACTTCAATCTCCAAATTTTAGTTTGGATACTAAGACAAAACCTTTTTGATCAGCAACATTGTATAAAACTTATTCCCATGTGTTTTTTTATTACTCATTGTCAGAATATGAACATTACAACCTAGACCAACATTTATTGCCCATCCTGAGTTGTTCTGAAAGAGTGGTAGTCAGCCTTCTTCTTGTACCATTACAGCAATTTGACTCATCTGAGTAGCTTGTGAGGCAATTTACATCAGCCACACTGCTGTGGCATTGCAGTCAGCTTTCCTTCCTGAAGGATGTAAATGTACCAGTTGAATTTTTATCAGCCTGGACACAATAAAAACAACAAATGCTCGGAACAGTATATCAACTAATCAACCTGATAAGCAACTAGATCCATTATCATCTGATTAAACAAACTGGGCTTTCTGATTCTGTTTCTGAGCACCACACTCATTCTCCAAAACAATGTCAATCAGTATTTTGGCAGAATCTCCAGCACAACCATTTGAAGATGAAGCCCGAAAACTTGGATGAAGCTCACAGCTTACTTGGCAGGAGTGATCCTTGCCTTTATACTTTCAGGAATCCATGTCTGAAATGAAGACACTTCAAAACAATGGCCCAGTAGCACAGAACCCCACCTCTACAGAATCCTGGAAACCTACTTGTAAGATAAGGAAAACAGCATCATTAACCGTTCCCAGACCAACACTCAAGTATTGAGGCCTTTATTATATTTAGTTGGTTCCAATGGGCAGGCCTCATCACTCATATGGCTGACACTAGACTCCTGGAAGAGACACTCTACTTTAAACTCTACCACAGCAAGAAATTATCAGATAGACAGGGAAAAAAACTAAAAGATGTTCTCCAATCTTCCATAAAAAAGTTACATCACAACTGACTTGCTACTCAAAATGGATGATATGGGATTGCAGCCAGAATCCTTTGTACATAGAAAGCCAGCATAATCAGCAGATGGAGCTCCCAAATGAATCATCAAACTACACTGTAAAGGACTTTCTGCCTTGCTTGTGACAGTGTCTGCAGGTTCCACACTGGTCTCATCAGCCACCTCAGAACTCACAAAACTACAGTAGAAAATAGGTCATCCCCAGTCCTGAAGGACTGCTAAAGAAGAACTAATTCACAACTAAAGTATTGCTGTATTCATGTGTTTATCAAACTGGCGATAAATTCTTATAATTATTGCCATGGTGCACGTTATAAAGTTTACTGAGTGAGTGAGATCCAAATGTCTTAGGTTGTCAGTGACCTCATGTCAGTCCAACTTTACCATATCAATCAGATTCCTAAATATCTGAGTCTTTAACAGCAAGGACTTACATTTTTGACAGCTGGTTGAGCCATATCCCTAGGCAGAACTGTCTATGAGTACCACTGACATTCACATTCAAAAAATAGTTTGCCGCTCTAAAGATCCCATTAGGCATCATCCCGCTAGGTGTCTACTTGGACAGTGTACCTGGCCAAGTACTGAAGATCTGTGTAGCTGCATATTTACAAACATATTCAACCTTCCAGGTGAGGCGACACTTCACCTGTGAGTCGGCTGGTGTGATATACTGCGTCCGGTGCTCCCGGTGCGGACTTCTATATATTGGTGAGACCTGACGCAGACTGGGAGACCATTTCGCTGAACACCTACGCTCTGTCTGCCAGAGAAGGCAGGATCTCCTAGTGGCCACACATTTTAATTCCACGAACCATTCCCATTCTGATATGTCTATCCACAGCCTCCTCTGCTGTAAAGATGAAGCCACACTCAGGTTGGAAGAACAACACCTTATATTCCGTCTGGGTAGCCTCCAACCTGATGGCATGAACATTGACTTCTCTAACTTCCGTTGATGCCCCTTCTCCCATTCTTACCCCATCCCTTATTTATTTATTTATTTCCTTTTTTTTCCTCTCTCTGTCCCTCTCACAATAACTCCTTGCCCTCTCTCCATCTTCCTCTGGTGCTCCCTCCCCCTTTCTTTCTCCCTAGGCCTCCCGTCCCATGATCCTCTCCCTTCTCCAGCCTTGTATCCCTTTTGCCAATCAACTTTCCAGTTCTTAGCTCCATCCCTCCCCCTCCTGTCTTCTCCTATCATTTTGGATCTCCCCCTCCCCCTTTCAAACCTCTTACTATCTCTTCTTTCAGTTAGTCCTGACGAAGGGTCTCGACCTGAAACGTCAACTGTGCTTCTTCCTGTGGATGCTGTCTGGCCAGCTGCGTTCCACCAGCATTTTGTGTGTGTTGTTCAACCTTTCACTTGTCCAGTCTGGGGTCCCCATATGCTTCAAAAAGGATTCAGTACCAGTGCCCACGAAGGAAGTGGTGACCTACCTCAGTGACTACCATCCAATAATGTTTATATCAACTGCAGTGAAGTGCTTCGAGAAGTTGGTTATGGTGTGAATCAACTCGTGCTTCAGATATTACCTGGATCTACTTCACTTTGTCTATTGCCACAAATAGTCATCAGCAGATGTGATTTCTCTGGCTCTTCCCTCTGTTTTGGGCCATCTGAACAACAGCAACTCATACATCAATCTGCTGTTCATCAACTACATCTTGGCATTTAGCACAATCATCCCATCCAAGTTTATCAGCAACTTTCAAGAATCAGGCCTCTTTTATCTCTCTCTGCAACTGGATACTTGACTTCCTCTGCTCTGTGTGCTTAGCCCCCTGGTTTCCTCTCAATACACACGACTGTGCATCTAAGCTCCAATGCCATATTCAAATTCGCTGGCAGAACCACTGTGGTTGAATAAATCACAGGTGATGAGGAATCAGTTTACCACAGTGAGATAGGCCAACTGGTTGAGTGGTGCCATAACAATCTCTTGCTTAATGTCAGGAATTCTAAAAAGCTAATTGTTGACTTCAAGAATGGGAGGAAGGTGAACATGTGCCAGTCTACATTGTTGGATCAGTGCTGGAGAGAGTCAGAAGCTTTATATTCCTGGGTGGTAACATTTTGGATGGTCGGTCCTGGGACCAGCACCTAGATACAATCACAAGCAAAATGTGCCTGTGCCTTTATTTCTTTAGGAGGTTAATGAGATTCCGCTTGTTACTGAACACTTCAGCAAACTACTTGAAGTATCCTGCCTGTTTGCATCATGGTCTGGTACAGCAATTTGAATGCACAGGAGCTGCAGAAGTAGTTGACTCTGCCCAATACATCACAGACACATCCCGCTCCATCAGCAGTATCAATGGAAGTGGCTGCCTTTAGAAGGCAACCTCCATCAGCAAACATCCCCACCATCCGACCATGCAATGTTCTCACAGCTACCGTCAGGCAAGAAGTACAGAGGCCTGAAGACCCACACCACTATTTCACCTCAACTATTCAGTTCTTAAACCAACAGTTTAGCAATGCTATGACCACTTTGATCACTTCGTACTAAAATGAACAATGTTCATTTCCGTTGTGTTTTCTTGTAAAATTCAGATAAAATTTATGTTTATATCGTGCTTGCGAATGCTGCTTATAAGGTGCTAAGTGCCTGTGATGCCACTGCAAGTTTCATTGCACCTTATGCATATGACAGTAAACTTGACTTTGACTTTCGATCTTACTCCAGAAGTGTACTATATACTATTACGGCCCTAAAAACAGGAACTCAGAATGGCTCCACCATCTCTACGTTATTGGCCTCTCAATTAATACTTTTATATGGCAACGAGGAACATCTGATCAGACATTTACTGATACACCGGGAAATTTGAAGAAAGTCATCATCATCATGTGCCGTGTCATATGACGTGAGCAATCATGGTCATTGACCGTGATTATTCTTGGCAATTTTTTTTTTAATTAACGCAATTGGTTTGCCATTCCCTTCTTCTGGGCAGTGTCTTTAATAAGATGGGTGACCCCCAACCATTACCAATACTCTTCAGAGATTGTCTGCCTCGTGTTAGTGGTCACATAACCAGGACTTGTGATATGCACCAGCTGCTCATATGACCATTGCCTGCTCCCATGTCTTCATGTGACCCTGATTGTGTAGCTTGTGCTACACCTTTCCTGATGGTGACCTATAGGATAGCAGAGGGAAGGAGCATCTTACACCTCCTTTGGTAGAGACATAGCTCCACCCTGCCACTCAAGAAAGCACCTAAGTAAACTGAGATACAGTAAATATCAGTTCAACCAGATGGCTTACTTTTTTCTGTGTCACTGAGATTCATCTATTTTTCCTTGTCATATCCTCTTCCTTCCTAAAATGTTCTCCATTAAAGTTCGAATTTTAACTTCTCTAAAATACTCTATTCCTGGAAGGAACTGTTACATAAGTGGTTCATAACCCAGCTTCTCATGCAAGTGATGATTAACATTGTTCCCCTTAAGTCACTGGAAGATGCTGGTTATCACAGACATCAGTGATTAGAGGTGATGATCAAAGTGAAATTGGTAATGAAGAATAAGGAGAAAAAAATGCTTTATATCACAAGTTAGCATAAATTTCTTCCCTGGATACATTTGAGGCTGATATAACTGTGTTGTTTAAGAGTAAAATTAGAGAGATATTTGAAGTTGAAATTAAAGGCAGAAAGTAGAGCAATGAAAATCTTTACACATTGTGCTAGTAAACCTCCATCTGTGCTAAATACTTGTATGGTCTTATGGTAAAAACTGGCAAAATATGCCGATACACAGGCCACCATTTTAGTCTCTAAGAGATTCTAGTCTCCCCTTTGTTATTGTTTTTCCATTCATATATTTATAGAATCTAATGTTTTCCTTTATCTTTGCTAACAATAGATTTCAATGTCTCCTTTTTGCCTCAATTCATTTTTAATTTTACCCTTGTACCTTCTATGCTCCTCCAGCTATCTCCAGAGTTGAGCTCTCCACATTAGTCATAAGCTTTTCTATAATTCCTTTAGTGATGCTGTTTGTTCAAACTTCAAACTTTAAGAGGAAACCATTCACTTCTTCAATCCTCCTTTATCTTTCAATAAATTCAAAGTTAAGCTTTTATCTCAACACCACCAACCTGCACTAGCCTCAAACCCTTTCATCCTCCATTTAAGTCTGTTGATCCCTACCTTCAGTGTTTCCAGGATTGGGCTTCCAAAATCCCTTTGGTCAGAAAATTACAAAATTTCACCAAACTCTGGGTGAAGAGAGTTCCTCTTATCTGTCCAGGTATTGTTTTTGTTTTATTTATAATCATGTGTAGCGGGATACACTTATTTGCGTGTCGTCCAAGCACATCATGCCCTGTCTAAGTATATGGAAGCATTAAAAGAATGTAGAATATTGTCCTCGATGGCTGTTCTCCTTATTCTGAGACCTGAAACCTTGGTTCGAAATACCCCATTTATGACAAACTCCTGTATGTCAAGTCCGAGAAGAATTTTGTAATTTTCTGTGCAATCACCATTTATTCTTCCAAACTCAAGTGAATATAAACCAGATCTATCCAAACATCCCATCAAAACAGGCTCTCTGATGAAATAGAAAACAGAAAAAAAACTGGAAACACTCAGCCAGACAGACATGTGTGAAAAGAGAAATAAACACAGCAGGAGTAAGACCTACGTTAGGACTTATTCCAATGGATGGATCTTTGACCTAAAGCGTTCCCGCAATGTTCTCTGCGTTTTTTTCTTTAATTCTTTGATTTTCTATCAATTTGGCGAGCCCTCACTACGGTTCTGCATATGTCACATGCGGCCTCACCAGGGTACCATTCAACTGGAGCAAGATTTCTCCACTCTTAGAAACTTTTCCTTCCCACAAGAGCTTGTTTCTGCACCGTGACGATAGTTCAGAACGAAGTACAGTACTAAAATAACCACACTGTGCAGCCTTAGAGTATCGGGCTCGGCGAGCCTGTTACCCCGTCTCAGTCATTTCTCTTACACACAGCTGATATTAACTCTGTTGTATTTTGTCAGATTTCAGGGTTGGTGCGTTGTCAAGAGCGAACACCTTATACACTTAAGTGTACCTCAGATCCAACGAGGAGCGTTCAACCCCGCCAGCAACCTCAACTCCGAACTACAACTGCCGCGGCTCGAGAGCTCGAGAGCGGGAAGATCCGAGCCGGTGATTGGAGGAACGGCAGGCACGTGAGCTGAGCGCCGGCGCGCAACCGTCCGAGCAGGGGGTAGGAAGGAGGGCGTTGGGATTTTGGAGCGTTCTGCTCTAATACCCCACAAACCTTTACAGCCAATCGGACCCAAAGAGATGCTCACGGAATGGCAGGAACCTATTCGAAGGACTCATGCAGCCGCGAGTTCCGGACAAGTTCAGACATCCCACCCTGCAAAAACTCATTTCAAGGAGGTAGCACCATCAATTTACGAGAGAGGTGGTATGTTTGCAATCGATTAGCTCCTGAGCAGCTAGCCAGCTAGTTTAAATAACATTAGCTATGCTAATGAATGAATGACAGCTGTTAAACTCACTTCAACATGTCTTTTACAGTCTTAACCCACCATGGGCAATAGAAAAGTCACTGTTGCAAACAGTGCAGCGAGCAACACTGTCATTATTTTGACCCCTATTAGGCAGGGGTACACTTTAGGGTATACTGGGGTGACGTACATTTTATATTTTTTGGAACACTTCCATGGCGCGCATGCGTGCTCTCTCTCCCTCTCTCTCGTGGTCGCTCTCGTGCGCGCTCTTGCTTTCTCTCGCGCTCTCGCTCTCAAAAAATTGATTTTCGTGATATTGTATATAATTTGCGGGCATCAAGGAGCTGCTATCAATATGCGGGAGATTCCCGGAACTTCCGGGAGAGGTGGGATGTCTGCAAGTTGCACTTCGTGTTCTGGTCTGTGCTGGGCTGAGAAGGAGACTCCAGGCGCCTGGTGGAGGCGACTGAGATAGAAGAGAGAGATTCTTCAACGTAGCCAGCAAGGGGTATTATCAGCATTGTGGAGCTATCATTTGCTCTCCTGCTGGGCGCTGCTTATATCTTCAGTTTCCAGTTAGGTTTATAGGTCTAAAGTGAAATGAATTAACGAGCAGCAATCCAGTCTGGGAGCAATTACCTGCTATTAAATGAACACAAAATGATTACATTACGTTTTTAAGTATAATAGGGACTATTGTTTTTAATGATGCTTTTTCAACCTTTTTATTGAAACACAAGAAAATAGGAGCCGTAGTAGTATACCTGGCTCCACCATGGCTACCTGGCTGCCTGATCTACCTCAGGTCTCTCTGCTCTTGTGTCAGTTCAGCATTGTTCTCAATTCAGCGGTTTCAAAAAATTTCAACCCCTTCCATAATATCTCTGTTCATCATGCCTCTACAACCCTCTGAAGTAGAAAATTCCAAAAAGTCACCACCTTCTGGGAGAAAAATTCCAATGCACCTCACTTTTAAATGATCGCCCTTAAACTTGTAACTATGTTCCTTCACTCAAGCAGAAATACCTCAACATCTTCCCATTCGTGCTCTTTGGATATCCTGTATGTCAACAAGCCTACAATGCATTATGCTAAACTCTTAAGTCAGTATTTCCCAACCTTTTTTTAGCCCAACAGCCCCCTAAGTGTCATGGTCCAGTCCGTATGCCGGTTCACTGTCCAGTCCATCGATCCATATTCCAGGTTTTCTGGGTTTCCCTTATGCTGCTGTGTGCCTTAATTGAGACACATGATTCTCAGTTTGGGTTGGCTACATAAATAGCTCCTGGGTTCAGCTTCATTGGCTGGACTGTTCCCTTCACCTTCCTCCTGAAGCCTTGCCTGCAGCCCCTGCCTGAAGACTTGCCTGCAACCTTGCCTATATCGCTGTCAAGTTCTACCGCTGGAGCAAGACTGGAGCCTTTCTGTGCCTAGATGAGGAACTGTCTATCGTTGTTTGGAACTGTCTCTGTGTCCACGCCTTCACTAGGTAGGTCCGGCCATTTGCTGCTACCTTGTGTTGGAACTGCCTCTCTGTGTTCTGTGTATGAGTCCTGGCCCTACGTCCTGTTCCCAAGGAGGGGTCCCAGCTCTGTGTTCCATGTTCCTGTCTCCCAAGACCAAGGCTCTGTGTTCTGCGTTCCTGTGTCCCAAGACCAAGTCTCTGTGTTCCGCGTTCCTGTCTCCCAAGATCAAGTCAAGGCTTTGTGTTCTCATCCTGTCCATGTGTCTTGTCCTGTCCGTGTGCCTCGCCCAGCCCAGGAGTACCTCGCCCAGCCCGGTGCTGAAGTTCCCTCTTCTTGTCCAGGGGTCTTACGTCCAGTCCCGTTGCCACTCCTCGTCCTGTAGCCAAGTCTTGTCCTTGCCTAGATCCGGGGTCCAAGCCCGAGTCAAGACCCAGGTTCCGTGTCCCTGCCCAGTCTCTGGCTCGAAGTCCTTGTCCAGGTTCCAAGTTCCTAGTTCATCGTCCATAGTCTGGACCCAGCCCAAGTCTGTGTTTCTGTCCCACCTCCTAGTCTGGCACCTAGTCCTTTTCCTAGTACGTTAGTGTCTGTGTCTTGCATTTGGGTCCGCCATCAACACCCCAGTTATGACAGAACAGTCCAGCCAGGCATAGATCCAGCGACACAGATACTGTCGTTTTACTCTCGCCACCTTGGTTTCCCTCCTGTTGAATGCCCCCCCCCCGCAACCGCCCGTGTTGTCTTTAGTCCTGGAGAGCCTGTTCGGTTGCTGGGAGGCTCCCATAGGTGGGGAGGGGGTAACTATTATGGTCCGGTCCATTAAATCCACGTTCCGGTTCGTGGTCCGGTCCATCGATCTGTATGCCAAGTTTTCCAGTTTTCCCTTGTCCTGTTGTGTGCCTTAATTCAGGCAAATGATTCTCATTTTGGGTTGGCTGCATAAATAGCTCCTGGATACAGCTTCATTGGCTGGACTGTTCCCTTCCCTTCACCTTCCTCCTGGAGCCTTGCCTGCAAACTCTGCCTGAAGCCTTGCCTGCAACCTCGCCTGTATCGCTGTCAAGTTCTACCACCGGAGCAAGACCGGAGCCTTGCTGTGTCTAGATAAGGAACTGTCTGTCATTGTTTGGAACTGTCTCTGTGTCCATGCCTTCACTAGGTAGGTCCTGCCATTTTCCGCTACCTTGTGTTGGGAACCGTCTCTGTGTCCACGCCTTTGTTAGGTAGGTCCAGCCATTTGCTGCTACCTTGTGTTGGGAACTGTCACTCTGCGTTCTGTGTATGAGTCCCAGCCCTACATCCTGTTCCCAAGGAGGGGTCCCAGCTCTGTGTTCCATGTTCCTGTCTCCCAAGACCAAGGCTCTGTGTTCTGTGTTCCTGTCTCCCAAGACAAAGGCTCTGTGTTCTGTGTTCCTGTCTCTCAAGCCCAAGGCTCTGTGTTCTGCGTTCCTGTCTCCCAAGACCAAGTCAAGGCTTCGTGTTCTCATCCTGTCCATGTGCCTCACCCAGCCCAGTGTTGGAGTTCCCTCGTCCTGTCCAGGAGTCTCTCATCCTGTCCAAGCCACATCCAAGAACCTCGTCCTGTCTAAGTCAAGGCTTTGTGTTCTCGTCCTGTCCATGTGCCTCATCCTGTGAAGGAGTTCCACATCCTGTTCTGAAGCCACGTCCTGTCCTTGCCAAGATCCTAGTCCCGAGTCCTCGCCTAGACCCGAGTTCCAGTTCCGAGTCAAGACCCAGGTTCTGGGTCCTTGTCCAGGCTCTGGTTCTGGAGTTCCATGTCACTAGTCCAGGCTCCTTGTTCCTAGTTCCTTGTCTGGGTTCCGTGTTTCTTGTCCATGTCCTAGCCCAGGCCCTGCATCCTAGTCTTGTCCAGGGCCTGTGTCTTGTCCAGCATCATTTCTTCCCCATTTCCCTTGCTTTCTTGACACAACTAGTCCTGTTCCTAGTACTTCAGTGTCTGTGTCTTGCATTTGGGTCCGCTTCCAGCGACCCTACAAATGACACTAAGGCACTTTCCAGTTCTGCCATAGCGTAAAAACATGTCTACCATATGCTAACATAAGAAAAATGATACTTTAAACTTTTATTTGTCTTTAAACCTAGCTTACACTGTATCTGTGCACTGTACAGCAGCTTTGATATCAATGTGATCCTTGAGTGTGTTGGTTTTTAGCAAGAGTTGAAATATCTGGTTCAAGCCTTAAGTCCCATGTGTAACAACAATGTCCAAGCAGTTTCTGTTTTTTATGAGTATGTGGTTCACTGCACTGCAGCCTCTTTCAACGGAGTAGGAGGGTGGAAAGAAAAGCAGTTTGGCTCTTTTCCAAAGACCAGGGAACTTCATATGACAGTGTAGCCACATACCACAAAAGCAGACATTTTGAAAAGCATTTTTGCTTCTTAATTCTGAATTTTGATAATTTCGTCTTGGAAGTTCTCTTCCTGTTCTTCCACCTTGCAAATAAATGGATTAATTACGCAGTCTGGAATTTTGAGATAGTTCAAATCCTTGAAATAATTCTGAAAATCCTTCTTCAGTGACTGCAGGTATAAGCAGTACTCTTGCAAATCACTGTATGTGAAAGAGAGTGTCATATTTTCCATGCAGTAAAATTACGAGAGCATTCTTCTCCCAATGTTTTGCTTATAGCTTTCCAATTTTCCAATAGAAGTGGACACTGCACCTTTTGCCTGGATTAAGTTGAAATTCTCACCTTGCAGTTTCATATTTAGAAAGTTCATTTTGTCATACAGATTGGCTAGATATGCCACACCTCCATGTAGAAGTTCAATCTTGTTTCCCAAGCTATGGTTGACTGAGCAAAAATTCAACCACAGTGTCAAAAAAAATCGATTAAGAAAGGTTTTAAACAGCAGCTTTTGATGGTCAATTCATTCCAGTATGAAGGAGCAAGCATTCAAACCCTCTTCACTGTTATCTTAGCATAACTGGTGAAATATTCTGCTATTTAATGGATGTGCTTTAATTTTGTTGATAGCAGATATGACAAGAGTCATGCTTGAGAAAAGTCTGACTGAGGTTTTTGCTGCGAGATGTTGACAATGAATTACACAATGGATTGAAAACAGACTTTGAATTCCTTCTTCATAAATGCCACTAAACCAGCATGGCGACCTGTCATATATGGCACTCCATCTGTTGTACAAGAAATCATGTTCCTAATTGGAATACTTTTATCCACAATATACAATTTGAGCTTATCGTAGACTGATTTTCTGTTGATAATTTGTTTTTAACTTTTTGCAAAAGAGAATCTTTTCATAAATGTTTCCATTTTTGATAAACTGTACCTATGCCATTAGCAATGCCTCATCTTGCACAGTTGGCTCATCCAGTTGTATCCCAAATTCTGATTTTTGTTGCTCTGTGCCTAGTTGATACTCAATGTCTTCACTTATTTCGTTAATACGACGAGCTACAGAGTTATAATTCAGAAGAATTGATTTTAAAGTACTGGTATCCATTTTGAGAACAGTGATGAGCTCTTCTGATACAGCAGGCATTAGTAATCGTTCACTAATTGTATGAGATTTTCCACATTTTGCTTTCATTTTAGAAATATATAAGAAGCAATGAGACCATTATCTGAAGAGTGCAATGTTTTTCAAATGCTGCTTTCATTTTCTGGAACTGAGACCAAGGCTCTGCGTTCTTTTCTTAAATAAGGGGAACAAAATGACATACAGTACTCCAGATGCTCACTGGAAGATTTGGTTAATCAGAGCTCTCATCAGGTAGATAATTAGCTGCCTGGACATCACCCGTAGCTTAAAGAAAATTGAGAAATTGTCAATGCTGAAATCTGAAAAACAAATACCAACTGCTGGAAACATTTTGCAGGTCAGGTATCATCTGTGGAAAGAGATCCAGTCCTCTTCATCAGAATAAAGTGCCCCACATTGGAGGAAGAGTTATTCATGATTTGCTTTACAACAGCGACATTGGTAATTTCTTCAGCATTCTGATCTTAAAAGTTATGCTATTTGAAAGTGTAAGAAATAAAGGCAAGAAAAGGCTGGTTACTATCTTTGAGCTTGCTCAGTCATTCATCAAGGTCAAAGCTGATCTTCCATTTCAACACTATTTTCTTATCCCATCCTAGTTCCTTAATTTGCTACCTTTCAGTCTAATTTTTTTCCTTCCTTTTTCAATATTTTTATTGATTTCTTACATAAAAGAATACAGAGTACAGGAGGATATATATTATCTATCAATTACAATATATTCAAATCACACTTATAGTCTCATATGGAGTAATCAGTCTAACTTTTGAATGCATTCCATAACATAGTCCCCCATAACCAAGAATTCCTAAAGTTCACCACCAAATGAGATAAGAAATGACCCTTTGCATCAGTCTGAAAAGGCCAGAACCTTGTTTTGAGACTGTAAGTCCTATTTTAAGATTCCTTGTGCAGAGAAAGCATCTTATATCTTGATGAGCCCTCTAAGAAATTTGTATGTTTTAATGATGTAACCTCTCTTTCTTCTAAACTCTGATGAATAGATGCCGGTTTATGTAGTCACTCCTCATATGATATATTGCCATTCCAGTCTGGTAAACTATTACGACGGTGTTGTTATAGGAGACCAAAACTGTGCATAACGTAAGACCATAAGACACACAGTAGGAGCAGAATTAGGCATTTGGCCCATTGAGTTTGCTCCGCCAGTTGATCATAGCTGATCCATTTCCAGTCTCCAGCCTTCTCTCCATAACTTTTCATGCCCTGATTTATCAAGAATCTATCAATCTCTGCCTTAAATACACCCAATGGCTTGGCCTCCACAGCCATTTGTGCCAATGAATTTTATAGATTCACCACCCTCTGGCAAGAGAAATTTCTCCTCACCTCCATTCTAAATGGACGTCCCTCTATTTTGAGGCTGTGCCCTCTGATCTTAGACTCCCCTACTTTAGGAAACATCCTCTCCACATGTGCTCTTTCTAGCCTTTCAACATTCAATAGGTTTCAATGAGATTCTCATTCTTCTAAATTCTAGCAAGTAAAAGCCCAAGGCCGTCAAACACTCGTCATATGATAAGCCTTTCATTCCTGGAATCATTTTTGTGAACCTCCAAACCCTCTCCAATATCAGCACACCCTTTCTTAGATAAGGGCCCAAAACTATTCTCAGTACTCCAAGTGAGGCCTCACCACTGCCTTATAAAGCCTCAGCATTACATCCTTTCTATATTCTAGTCCCCTTGAAATGAGTGCTAACATTGCATTTGTCTCACCACCAACTCAACCTGCAAGTTCACCTTTAGGGAATCCTGCATGAGGACTCCCAAATCCTTTTGTACCTTGGATTTTTGAATTTCCTCCCTGTTTAGATAGTCTATGCTTTTATTCTTTCTAACAAAGTGCATGACCATACATTTCCTGACACTATTCCATCTGACACTTCTTTGCTCATTCTCCTAATCTCTCAAAGTCCTTCTGCAAACTCACTGATTCTTCAACATTACCTGACCCTCCACCTATCTTCATATTGTCCACAGACTTGGCCGCAAAGCCATTAATTCCATGATCCAAAACACTGAGAATGTAAAAAGAAGCATCTCAACACTGAACCCTGCAGCAAACCGCTGGTCACCGGCATTCAATCAGAAAAGGCTCCCTTTATTCCCACTCTTTGCCTCCAACCAATCACCAATGCTCTATCCATCCTACTATCTTTCCTGTAATACCGTGGGCTCTTATCTTGCTAAGCAGCCTCATGTGTGGTACCTTGTTAAAGGCCTTCTAAAATTCCAAATACACAATATCTACCAATTATCCTTTGTCTACCCTGCTTGTTATTTCCCCGAAGAGTTCCAACAGATCTGGCAGACTTTGGCCTATTTTACCATGTGTCCCAAACCCTGAAACCTCATCTTTAACAATTGACTCTAATATCTCCCCAACCACTGAGGTCAGGCTAGTTGGCCTATAATTTACTTTCTTCTGCCTCCCTCCCTTCTCGGAGTGACATTTGCAATTTTCCTGTCTCCAGAACCATGCCAGACTCTAGTGATTCTTGAAAGATTATTACTAATACCTCCACAATCTCTTCAGCTACCTCTTTCTGAACCCTGGGATGTAGTCCATCTGGACCAGGTGACTTGCCTACCTTCAGACCTTGCAGCTTTCCAAGCACATTCTCCTTAAAAACAGCAACTGCACTCACTTCTGCCCTCCTACACTCTTGAACTTCTGGCATTCTGCTACTACCTTCTACAGCGAAGACTGATACAATATACTTATTCAGTTTGTCCACCATTTACTTGTCCCCATTACTAACTCTCCAGCGTCATTTTCAATTGGTCTGATGTCTCCTTCTGCCTCTTTTATTACTCTTTACGTATATGAAAAACTTCTGGTATTCTCTTTGATATTATTAGCTAGCTTACCTTCATATTTCATCTTTTCCATTCTTGTGGCCTATCAGTTGTTTTTTAAAAGCTTCCTAATCCTCTAACTTCCCACTAATTTTTGCTGTATTATATGCCCTCTCTTTTGCTTTTATATTGGTTTTGACTTTGCTTGTTGTGTCATCCTGCTTTTGGAATACATCTTTTTCTTTGAAATCTGTTTATTCTGCACCTTCCAAATTGCTCCAAGCCATTGCCATTCTGCCGTCCTCCCTTTAAATGTCTTCTTCCAATCAACTTAGGACAGCTCTTCCCTCCTGCCTCTAATTCCCTTTACCCCACTATAGTACTGACACATTTGTCTTTAGCTTCTCCCTCTCAAATTGCAGGGTAAATTCCATCATATTATGATCATATTCCAAATGTGGTCTCACCAAGGCCCCAGATAATTGTAGTACAAAGTCTTTACTCTTATTTTTAAATTCTCTAGCCAAAGAGGCCACATACCAACATGTAGATGCCTGCTGCAACTGATGTCAGCTTTGAGTGACTTGTATACAAGAACATATTAACCTTTGAAAACAAATGTTCCCAATCTCAGTATTTCTAATATTTTTACCCCAATTTTTATATTCCCCATTGGTCATATTTTCAACCATTCACTCATTTCCTACAAAAACACTTGCTCAGCAGTTAAGGTTCCTTGTTGCCTTATTGGAGTCACATGCCAAGAAGTCATTAACCATTTCTGAAGACCTTGGTGTTGATAGAGTTAACCTGACTGTTATGTGTTTGAGAATGCAACGCCAACAAATGTATCCCACAATTTTCAGAAAAAAAATGTGTTGTAATATAAGTAACCATAGAAGGATGGGATATGTTTTATAGAAGGGAACGTGAGTATCTCCAGAAAGTCTTAAATTCACAGTAATGATCTCCAACATGCAATGGCAGAAAAACATAATTTTACCACATTTGTCACAGTAAGATCCCTTGCTCAAATTATTCCAATGTTCATTTTTCAGTACTTACAATATTGCAATTTTAACTCCTCCAATCTGTTACAGTATTTTAAGATTGATTCATTTTCATTTTCCATCTGTGTAGAGTCAGTGAAGTTTACCAATACATATCATGCAAATAAAGCTAAACACAATTTTCTGTTCCATGCATCTGGACATTTGTCAAGACTTAAAGCAGTCCTCCTAAAGAAGAAGGAGAAAAATCTGAACTGATAGAAGTCAGAAACACCAAGTGCCGAAGAACTCCAGGCTGACTAGATGGAGGCAAATCTTCATGCATTTGGAATGGCCACTTACATTAGCATAAAACTGATTTGCGTATATTTATAAGCAATTAAACATATTTTAAAAATCTTCTGGGAAACTAGTATGCTGGAGCAAAGAAGTCTCATAATCATTAGAGTTTATTAAAGACAGACAGGTATAGAAGTTTACTGGGCAATTAATGTTGTGTTTCAAATATGTCTTGTGTAGAGTAGCTGTGGTTCTTCCCACAAGAACTTGGAGTTTGTTTCTCTATAATACTGACTTTATACCCTCCACAGCCCCACCTCTACTCTTCAGTATTTTGGACACAGTCCTCTGTGTCATATTTTCAGCCCTGATCTGAAATTAGAGTCACATTCCAAGGAGCTTATTTCACTCTAAAGCACTGCACAGTTGGTTGATTTCTACCAGTCTGTGCTGTTCCCAGTCCCATGTGAGACAGAGAAACAAGTAGCAGCATTATGAACCACAGAACTCTTTCTTTAAAGAGCACACTCTCAACTAAGTTACACATTGATACTTGAACTGCTAAATAGTTATAGAAAGTTTATTAAATCCTACATTTTGCTCGCTATTTTTAGCCCTACTCATATTTTTGTTGAGTAATGCTCCCAAAGAGTAACACAAAGTTATATTAGATGGAGAATTGTCCAACTGAGGGGAAAAACGATAATGGCAGAGTGGCACTAATGAAGATACAGTACTGCAGTATCCAATAATGATGGTGCATTTTTGGAAGGAAATAAAGTGAATAGCTGTTATGATATTAGGGCTGTCTTTTACAATCATGTATATTGGTATCAATGAGAATTGTCAAAACATGCAGGATCATCTCAGTCTGATCATTATGGTATGGTATTTGATAATTTTTGTATTTCATCCTTTGACAAAATGAAAGAATGGATTGGAGCACAGTGGACTCCAATTAATTGATCTATCATTTTATTGAGACAAATGCTTATTTTGGACAACATTTAAAGAACAAAAACTAATCAAGAAAATAGCCGGGAATCCCTTTGTTTATTTAGGACACTACGGTACTTAATTGGGACAGGAGACTGTTGCTGAACAGTTTCTAACTAGAGTTAGTTACATAAATCTGTGTGGCCATTTGACCATGCTTAAAGCAAACAGTTTTTAAATAGCAATGTTTGCTTGTGTTTGTGTCAAAATGCTTGTGTTTTGTCACGGATAGTCAATGAGAAATAAGCAGTAAGACAATTGAGAATTGTTTTGCTCACTGCAGTTTCAAGCATTCAGGCTTGGAGATGCCAGAAACGGAATGAAAATGAAATTATCTCACTACTTCAGCAAGTTAGGAACTATGAAGAATTTGAAGATATTGACAATCATCTTGAATGTAATGATGAAAATGAAGGGGATGCAATCACCGAAAGCATTGAATGAAGGCAGTTCATTATCTGTACTAGGTGTCTGCACTGATTTTGTTCAGTTAGTCAATCAAAAGAATATGGCAGACATCCCACCCTGCAAAAACTCATTTCAGGGAGGTAGCACCATCAATTTGCGGGAGACTTCTGGGAGAGGTGGGATGTCTGCAATAGAGTAGCTCCTTAGCAGCCAGCCAGCTAGTTTAAATAACGTTAGCTATGCTAATGAACGAATGACACCTGTTAAACTCACCTCAACATGTCTTTTACAGTCTTAACCCACCATGGGCAATAGAAAAGTCATTGTTGCAAACAGTGCAGCGAGCAACACTGTCATTATTTTGACCCCTATTAGGCGGGGGTACACTTTAGTGTAGTCTGGGGTGATGTACGTTTTATATTTTTTGGAACACTCTGCAACGGCGTGCTCTCACTCGCTCTCTCTCTCTCGTGGTCGCTTGCGCGCTCTCAAGCGCTCTTGCTTGCTTTCTCTTTCACTCGCTCTCTTTCCCTCTCTCGCTTGCTTTTGCTCTTGCTCGCGCGCTCTCGCTTGCTTTCTGGCTCGCTCGCTTGCGCGCTCACTTGCCTTCGCTCTCGCTTTCTCTCTTGCTCTCTCTCTCGCGTGCGCTCTCTCTTGTGGTTGCTCTCGCGCTCTCTCTTGCTTTTCTCTCGCTCACTCTCAAAAGAATTGATTTCTGTGATATTGTATATAATTTGTGGGCATCAGGGAGCCACTATTAATATGCGGGAGACTCCCGGAAGTTCCGGGAGAGGTGGGGTGTCTAATATGGCAGCATGTTGGTTATCTGTTGTATCGATGATGACAGTGAGACCTGTGTGAGAGAGATTTTAAAGTGGAAAAGCCATTGCACTGGGACAATTCTACTCTCTTGATATCAGGAGTCTGGGTTCGGTGGTATGAGTAGGTGACAGAAACTGGGGTTTTCCTTGGTTGCAGTTGACAACCATGGATTTTTCTATGCCTTATCATGCCTTTCGCTCTCCACGATGCATTGCAGAACCATCTTCTTGGTCGTTGGATCTCCATGTTGATCTCATCCACCCAGCCTGCCGAAGTTGACTTCACATGCTAGGACAAGCATGTCCCTATTTCACCGGGGTATGAGGTCTGCTGGCTAATCTCACCTGATTTAGCCTGCTTCATGAAGCGGTGTACCAGGGTGTGGCCGCTGTCACATATAAACAGCTACTTGGAGGCACAGGTGAGAGCTGTGTGTCCGTCCGGTGAGGACCAAAGGTGAGTGAGCTGTTCCAGAATGGACATGACAAGCTCCTTCACCAGAGGTGCTACCCCTCCTCGGACACCCCATGCACAGTAGCGTAAGCCAGGTGAATTCCTCTGTTAATAACTATTAGGAACTAGAACATAATTTTATAGGACTGTAATAGCATTGGTAGTGTTCTAATTTGTTCTGTATTACATTTAAATGCATAATTTGTTATTCGGGTTAAACAGTAGTTTGTTTATATACCTTTTTAAGTATTTCCATGAAACTGGCTAATTGGGGCATCCCTTAATTGTCACAAGTTAACTGGAATCCACCGTATATAGCTGCACTTAAAAGAAAGGCGAGAAGTTGGGTAAATAGAGTCTGTAGGAAAGAATTTGTGCTAATAATATTGTTAAAAGGTTAGCAGAACTGGTGGAAAAATGGCAAAGACCTGTTTTGTCAGTGATTGTTCTTTCAAGGTTCTTCCAATTTTACAGCAAATATTTGGCTGAGATTTGGTCTACATCAAATGAAGTGAAGTGACTTATCCCAAACTACAAAACTGCTGAATAACTCGTGCAAGTTTTCAGCATGCATGCTGGACCTAAATTTATTAATATATGCACATCACATGACAACACTAAACTACCAACTAGGTTTATCTGTTGTGTGTTCCATGTTGAAGGGAATGCAGGTGCATAGAGAGAAAAACACAGACATTCTAACAATTCTACCATTTATTGATAGTAGTACAGTCAGCATTGAACTAAAATACACCAACTGTTGGAAAGTTAAAGAAGGAGCAGCCTCGTCCACACTATGACCCTGAGCCACTTTGTCTGGAACTATAAAGAAATCCCAAACAATTCAAGTCAAACCAGGAGTCCTGAGGAAGGGTCTTGGCCTGAAACATTGACTGTTTATTCCCCCCCATAGATGCTGCCTGACTTGCTGAGTTCCTCCAGCATTGTGTGTTACTCTGGATTTCCAGCATCTGCTGGATCTCTTGTGTTTATAATTAAGATCAAACACCAACTTTGTAATGGAAACACAAATGACTGCAAAAATCCACAGAAGGGACTCATCAAGTCAAGTAGCATCTGTGAGGGAAACTTATTTACTGACTTCTGGGTCAAGATGCTGCATTGGGTTCTGATGCAGGGCTTCAGTCCAAAATGTTCACAAGTTCTTAACCACAACCCCCTCCCCCCCCCGAACAAATCGTCGTGGCTATCCCTTGATGTCGAGGATGATCGTCTTCATTCTGAAGAAGTGAACCACAGAGTGAAGACGCCTGTGCGTGTATTTGTTTAACGTGTACTTGATTTTGCACTCCAAGAAGCACACAGTACTTCACAAATCAACCAACTGATCCAATGGGATGGAAACCATGACGATTGGAGCTGATGGATTTGTTGTAGCCTTCATCCGCCTTCACAGCCATTGAGTTCGAAGTAACTTCGTCCGCCTGTTCCACCGTTGAGATCTTGGTTGAATTGTTCTTTGTCAGGGACCTCACCCTTGACCTTACCGCCATGGGTGACCCTACCAGGAGCATAGCTCCAGACGGCATCACTCTCGGGATTGCAGGACCACACAAGCTTCTCCACCATGACAAGGTGACAATCCATGGAGGAGGGGACAATCCCTGAACAGATGATGCTCAAAGAACAGCATGAGCATTCTTAACAGTTTCCTGAACAATATTTATGACTTAGTTTTCATAAATTAAAAGAATAATTGATTGGGTATTGATGTAATTGCTTTGACCTCACCTCTAAAGTGCATTGCGGTACCCCAAGGTCCGAAAACTATTTGTTCTTTATTTTTCTTAACGTGTTGGCTCTCACTGTGGTATTGATTCCTCAGGTGATGTCTTTCATTGGGATACCATTTCATGGCTCATTAGAGTAAGGTTTCATGGGTGGTGATTCATGCTACAGCACATATTGTATCAGTAAACACAAAATAATCTGCAGATGCTGTTGTCAAAGGAACACTCACAATGTGCTGGAGGAATTAAGCAGGTCAGTCAGCATCAGTTGAAAAGATTAGTCGACGTTTCGGGCCGAAACGTATATTGTACCAGTACTATTTGCTTAGCCTGTTCCTCAGTTTTATTGTTGTAATCTGTTTCATGAGTAAGGATGCTTATTGTGGTGTATTCCACCAGGAACGGCATCATTAGCTCCACAGCCATCAATCACTACTGATCCCTTTGGGGTGTGAATTTCATCCTGATTTAGCCCTGGTACTGAGGAGCCAATTTCAATGTGTGTTAGCTCTGTGTGGTTTAGAGTAGATGCTGGAGGAATTTAGTTTGGCAGTTTAAGCATATCTGAATAAGCAGGCACCACAAACAATGCTGTCTCAGCGTGCAGAAGGGAGGTCTAAGTGGAGGGAGAATGAAATTACAGGCATCATATTTAAAAGCAAGAGAAAAATCAAATACCTGAGCCCAAAAACTTTAATCCGTTAGCACTCTGAAGAGGCAACAGATTAAAGAAACATAACCATTAGTGAATGGAATTAGCACCCAGCACCTGTTTGATACCTGCTGCAAAAGAAGGGTGAGATGCTGCAAGAAAGATTGTCTTGTTGGTCACTCAGTAAACTCTTTAATAAATGTAGCCTGGGGAAAAGTACACACTCAGGACAACAAATACTTTTTCGGGTTTATCTGTTTTCGATGTTTACGTGCCAGAAGAGGGTCTCAAAACAAAATGAATGAATTTACAACCAGTTCTTGCCGTTACAATCTCAGTTTAACTTTCGATCCACACCCTTCTGTAGTGGCAAATTGCGTATGCGTATAAAAATAAAAAGCAAACTGCATAAAACTAATACGGTAGTGTCAATTCTGAAGGAACACAATACAAACAACATTAGAACCCACCCAACTCTGTATCTTACATGTAGCAGTGAAAAATGTAAGTGACTATATCTCATCTAAGACGTCTACTACTTTTTAGTACACACGTGCTGAACTTCCAAACAGAGACTAAACATTCATGTTACGCTGTTACATGTACAATCAGTCATGATACAATAAAGTTAGACAAAAGGTACACTTTGCCACAACTTTTACAAGATATTGCCTGGTATTTAAATTACAGGAAGACTAACATACTTGGCCGGTAAGGAACTTTGCACAAGCCACGCTATCCAGCACCAATGCTTCACTTGTGAAAGTCTGCAGCATCCACATGTAAGACATGTCAAATTACTGATGTTCTTGATTCGCCAACAAGCATAAACAAATTCACATGGATATTGTCAATTAATCCTCACCATGCCCAGCATCTCTGGGAGGAACTCAATTCCAAGGCCCCACCAGCTTCTTCAGCAGAAAACAAAATGGTCTCCCCACTATCCCGCGCGTGCGTAATGACATCACCATCTCCCCTTAAAGGCACAGGCAACTATTCTAGCATTACCCGGATGGATGCCTAGGTATACTTTTAATGATAATGAGTAAGATGCGACAGTCACCCGGTTACATTCTCCCCTGCATTCAAGTAATCGTTCTCGATTACTCGCTCACTACAAGGATACTTTTAAACTCCTTAACTGCTTCTCTAAAGAGAACTGAACTGAGATTAGCCAGTATCTCAGACACTGCTGCCAGACTTATGGAGGCCTCATCAAGGACTGACCCTGGTTTGCGATGTGGGTTAGGGTGCTGTCCAGCATTTATTCATTTACTCCGGCGAGGTGCTGCTACAAGAGGGCTACCGACCTCTGCCCCTGCATCAGCCGTCATCGGCTCCCCAGTCTCAGTTCCAGAGGGTGCCATATTTTCGGAAGATATGCTGTCTAGGCCAGGGTCAAGACTCTGTACCCGCTGTTCTGACATGTCGTCTACCACTATCACACCATTTTCTGAATCCTCAGAATCTGATTCATGCCCCAGGGTTGAGCTGGCCTGAGTTACTGGAGCTTACAGTCTCCTTCGGGTAGCTGGAGTGGAATGGTTCTCACAGGGCCTGATGTCTACCCAGTTCACCCTCTTGCTAGGCCCACCCTCCCAAGGTTCCACAGTGTATGTGATGCCTAGTACCTCTACCACCCTGCAGATGGTTGAGACGGATGGATGCCTAGGTACACTTTTAACGATAATGAATAAGATTCGACGGTCACCCGGTTACATAAAGATATCTACCTTTGTTTCCCATCTCCTTAAGAATATCTCTTTTTGATCTCTAATTGATTCCATCTTTGCTTACATTTTATTACATGCTACCTTTCAAACCCAAATGTAAAGTTGCAAGACGTGAATCGGAGAGGGATAAAGTTTCCTGGACTAATCCACTGATTGTCTTCCTATTGTACATACAAGCATGTGAAAAATGAAGGTAAGATAAAAAGTCACTGGTACATATCAGTGACTTGGATTTGGTTGTATTGAGCACATTTTCAAAGTCAGCAATTGACAGAGAAAAAAGATATCGTAATGCCCATGAATGACGGGAGGCTGCAATGTGGGAAGAAATGAGGAAGAAAGTTGTAGACTGCAGAAAATTGGTAAAATGTTCCCTCGGATGATAGACAGTATTTAAGTTCTCAGAGTAAATTTCTTAACAGGAAGAATATGGAAGGGCAATGTCACCTATACAATGTGATTTTATTAGTTGTGTATGGATAAAGGGACCTGAGGCTATATGTACCAAATTAGTTGAGTGTTTTGAAACCACAAACCATGGCGTAAAATTTAAGAAGATTTTTTGGGTGCTACATGCATTAGAATGTGAATTGACCACCTAGGTTATTAACAGATCTGAACAGCACTGTATGTTGAAGATGATCAACAAACAAAGATTTTAGTGGGATGTTAAATATGGAACATAGAACATTAGAACACAGTTCAGGCCCTTCAGCCTGTGATGTTGTGCTGACCTTTGAACCTACTCTAAGACCAAACCTTCCAACATAGCCCACCAATTTTCTATCATCCGTGTACCGATCTAACAGTTTCGTAATGCTCCTAATGTATCTGGCTGTACACCTCCCGCTGCACTTAATTTGGAGCATTAATGTTATCAGAATCAGGTTTAATATCACCAGCGTACATTGTGAAATTTGAAGACTTTACGGCAGCAGTACAAAGCAATACATAATAATAATGGAAACAACCTGTGAAGTACTGTATATACACTATATATTAAATAGTTAATTTAAGTAGTACAAAAATGTAAATACTTGAAGTGGTGCTTATGGTTCAATGTTCATTCAGAAATCAGATGGCAGAGGGGAAGAAGCTGTTCCTGATTTGTTGAGTGTGTGCCTTCATGCTTCTGTACCTCCTTCCTGATGGTAGCGATGAGAACAAGGCATGACCTGGGTGATGGGTTTCCTTAATGACGGACACCACCTTTTTGAGGGATTGCTTCTTGAAGATGTTCTGTAAACTACAGAGGCTAGTGCTCAAGGTGGAGCTGACTAACTTTACAACTCACTGCCGCTTACTTTGATGCTGTGCACAATAGCCCACCCCATACCAGATGGTGATGCAGCCAATTAGAGTGCTCTTCACGGTACATATGTAGAAACTTTCGCGTGCTTTTACTGACATACCAAATCTTCTCAAACTGCTAATGAAATATAGCCGCTGTCATGCCTTCTTTTAGCTGCATCAATATATTGGGTCTAGGTTAGATCCTCAGAGATATTGACAACCAGAAATTTGAAATTGCTTTCTCTTTCCACTTGTGATCCCTGTATGAGGACTTTTGTATGTTCCCTCACCTTACCCTGTCTGAAGTCCACAATCAGTTCTTTGGTCTTACTGACACTGAGTGCAAGTTTGTTGCTGCGACACCACTCAGCTAGCTGATCTATATCTCTCTCCTGTAGGCGCTCTCATCACCATCTGAAATTCTGCCAACGATGGTTGTATCATCAGCAAATTTAAAGATGGTATTTGAGCTGTGCCTAACCACACGGTCACGGGTGCAGAGAAAATAGAACAATGGGGTAAGCACACACCCCTGAGGTCTTCCAGTGTTGATCGTCAGTGGGGTGGAGATGTTGTTTCCATTCTGCACAGATTGTGGTCCACTGGTTACTTGATATTATCACACCACTTTAAGCTAATGAAAGTCTTGGTTCACCTTATGGCATGAGACAATGTTAGTTACATCTCTGTGAGAATGTGTCTGATCTTTCTTAAAAGCATGCTTGCCGTATGTTAGATGGAGAAGTGTATGGTATAAAGGGGGCCCAGAGATATAAGTGGGGAATGGTATTGCTACCATCTGAAGTCTGAATTTGTTTCTACATTGTAGCCATCTCCTTGGAACTAAGTTCTTTACATTCATAAGCTTAACCAATTACTGTATTCCACTGATGGGATTGCCCAAAATGCTTTCTTCCCTCTGAAGAGAAGTGGAACTCTATCCTCTTGTCCAGTGCTAGAGTGAGGTTTCCAAAGCAGTCTCAAAGAATCATAAATTTGCACTTAAATGTGTCGATAAAATCGCTATTGTGGTCAAAAAGCTATGCATGTGACTGGGTGTTTCTGTGTGAGTTGCAAGGATCGGGATGCAGTGGTGCTTGCGGTGGCTTATAGCATTATTGGCTAAAGTTAATCACATGAGGGAGGCAATTAAATTTCTTTTGACACTACATTAGGACCAGATCTGTGGAGCAAACATGCAGGAATTGATCTCACATGTAATCTCTTTCCATGGCATTGTAGTTTGGCGTAGGAGTTTGCCCTCTAGCGTACATGATCTTGTTTAGTTATTATCTTCCTGTAGAATTTCAAATTCACCACGTCTCTTAGAAATGATTGAGAAGCTGGATACTACTAGTTTATTTGAATGAATATGCAACACTGCTGAAATTTTAATGCTGGATGTACTGGAGAAATACACATTAGAGGTCTAAGTTTAGGTTTTACAAAAAAGTCTCTAGGGCAAACAGGCTGGAGCTTATTGTAGAACTCCATGTTAATATCAAATTTACATCTCATACTGTTGTTGCACTTTAAATTTTATCATCACACATAGGTTTAATAGATCGTGATTGAGGGTGGATAAGACAAAACCAGGCCAGTATTAAGGGAACGGTTTAAAGGAGGGAAAAATCCCAAATAGTTTAGTGGCCCAGAGTCAAATAGGGCTGGTTCAGCTGAAAGCTACTGCAACTCCCAGCAAATTAATAACACACACACGCAGAGAAAGAAGAAAACAGTCTGCAGTCGTGCAGAGTAGTATGCTAGCAGGAGAGTCACATTACACCCTCCCAAAGTAAGAAACTGCACAGACCTCGTAATTAATTGGAGACAAAAGAGGCTTATTTAGTTGTAGGGTTTTTAGCACAAGAGAAACATATCTTAACTGACAGGAGAGGATCCCCCCCCCACCTACCTGCCACCCAATCTTCCCAATCATTTCTTGATAAAAGAAAAATCCGAACTTTAACAGATCCTTTTGGACAAAAAAAAATACAGTTGGACCTTTACGGATTTGTTGCTGTGATGATGTCGTGATTTGTTTTTGATTTGTAAAAGTCTTGAAGAATTTTCTGGAGTAAAGGGGAAAAAATGAGACAACTGTTAAAACTGCTATTGTGGCATTTCCTGCTGTTAAAAGGTAAGGACTTCTATCTTTTTTAAAAACTTAAGATATGTTGTTAAAGATTCAGAGACTTAAATCTTATCTTTGTATTTTGAGCCAAAACTTGCATTCTTGTATTTCGCTCTGCAACTTTTCAATGGAGCCAAAATTTTGCTGGTTTGGATGTCCGAGTTGAATGGTATGTGCACGTAGGGTGTTACTTGTTTACTTCTGATAGTTTTTGATAAATGAGGTTGAGCTTAGATAGATATTGCCAAAAGTTTTAAATAAGTAATGCATCTCTGGAATAAAGTGGCAGAGTTTAGAATAAAAATGTTGCAATATTTATGATAATTTGAGAATTCTTATGAATATCTAGAGCTAGAAAGTTCAGTGGGATTTACTTTTGTATTTTGCTCCTCTTCAATTTGCCCAGGAAAAGCTTAATGGGTCATTATAGGGGGAATAACTTAAGCCGGACCCTGTCTTGGGTGTTTGATGAAACAATACGAAGTAAATCTAACTTTTAACCAACCCATACTGCACCTACTTATGTTTCCTGGACTCATGCAAAGGGAAATTTGTTATTTAACCCATTCTGGGGAGCATTTCATATGGAATTCTAACAGGGGATGTACGTGTTCAAAGGGTCAGAGAGTCATATGGTATAGAAACAGGCCCTTTGGCCAATCACAAACATGCGTATGATCAAGTAACTAACTATACAGATCCATTTACTACAACTTCATCAATAACCTGCAATAATATATCTGCGCTAGCAGAGGACTCTTCTTTCTATGTTTGTGTCCTGGCAATTCAAGTGTTTGTTCAAATGCATCTTAAAAGCCTTGAGAATACCTGCCTCCATCCCCTTCTCAAGCACTATGTTCCAGATAGCATTAACTCTCTGGTGAATATATTCCTCCTCAGAGCTCTTATCTTAAACCCATGGTCTCTGGTCCTATATGCCTCTGCCACAGGGAAAAAAAAAATGCTCCTTCTATCTACCTATCTGTGCTTCTTAATAATTTTGTATACATCTATCAGGTCCCACCTCAGATTCCTGTGCTTCTGTGTTTGACGGTCAGATGTTTTATTTAAATAGTATTCCCAAGAGGTTTCTCAAAGGGATCTGCCTAATGTTTGTACACTCTCTATATCCAAAATGAAATCAGAAGACACAGAATGAAAAATGGGCTCATTCAAACACATTGGAATATAAATTAAGTTTATTCCTGTTGTGCATTGTTGACCTCTTTCTTGACTGCAGTTTGCTTCAGTGTATCTGACATTGGAAGCGAACCTTTTAGATAGGTTCTTGCTGTTGATTAGAGAATGACAGGATTGGGTTGAGATGTTATTTGCCACATGTTGAATACAGTTCCACGCCCACTGTTTAAATGATCAGCTCAAAGGAGATTCTAGAAACTGTACCCAAGCAAGAGTCAAAGCTTCGGAAGTGATAGAAAGAAAACTAAATAAAAACAAATACTTGAATTTTAACTGGGGACTAGAGCTATGAACAATCAAATCATAGAAACACAGAAGCATAGAAAATAGGTGCAGGAGTAGGCCATTCGGCCCTTCGAGCCTGCACTGCCATTCAGTATGATCATGGCTGATCATCCAACTCAGAACCCTGTACCTGCCTTCTCTCCATACCCCGCGATCCCTTTAGCCACAAGGGCCATATCTAACTCCCTCTTAAGTATAGCCAATGAACTGGCCTCAGCTGTTTCCTGTGGACATTATTTATGTGAATGTGGCACTTTCCTTAACAAAATTGGTGAGAAATAGCCACTGGGCAGGCAGCAGTAAGATGTCATACGGTGAAAATATACATCTTCCATAGAATCTTAGCATGGGGATGTATTGGTATATGCCTGCTGATACTGGTCTTACAAGAAAGTTGAAAAAAGAAATAAAACTCATCCCAATTGACTACTTCTTAATAAGCTTTCCTACAAAGGCTTTAAGTTATAATAAAATTTCTTTGCAAGCTATCTCTGAGGATCAATGGTGGTTTGTTTCCATTTGAGTTTTGTTGGTCCTGAGTATACTGAGGAAATCTGTATAGGAACTATAAACTCTTCCACAAATGAGGTAGGAAGTAACTGGCAGCCTAGTTAATAGACGATAGACAGTAGGTGCAGGAGTAGGCCATTCGGCCCTTCGAGCCAGCACCACCATTCACTGTGATCATGGCTGATCATTCACAATCAGTATCCAGTTCCTGCCTTATCCCCATAACCTTTGATTCCGCTATCTTTAAGAGCTCTATCCATCTCCTTCTTGAAAGCATCCAGAGATTTGGCCTCCACAGCCTTCTGGGGCAGAGCATTCCATATATCCACCACTCTCTGGGTGAAAAAGTTTTTCCTCAACTCTGTTCTAAATGGCTTACCCCTTATTCTTAAACTGTGGCCTCTGGTTCCGGACTTACCCATCAGCGGGAACATGCTTCCTGCCTCCAGTGTGTCCAATCCCTTAATAATCTTATATGTTTCAATAAGATCCCCTCTCAGCTTTCTAAATTCCAGAGTATACAAGCCCAGTCGCTCCAAACTTTCGACATATGACAGTCTCGCCATCCTGGGAATTAACCTTGTGAACCTACGCTGCACTCCCTCAATAGCAAGAATGTCCTTCCTCAAATTTGGAGACCAAAACTGCACACAGTACTCCAGGTGTGGTTTCACCAGGGCCCTATACAACTGCAGAAGGACCTCTTTGCTCTTATACTCAATTCCCCTTGTTATGTAGTGAGGTGGTGTTCACCCTCAGGGTTTCTGTAGACATCCAACACATGGTCTCAAGGTTCTTTATGCCGTCTTTGAACAAAGGAGATGATGCAGCTTTTCGTGGAGGTTTTGAGCAAATTCATGAATTATTTCCTCTATCCATCTGGTAATGATTTTTGTGTGACACATTTCACATAAGGCCAAGATGTTAAACAATTATGGGAGAGTGTTAATTGCCTGTAAAATTTGAAACATGAGAAATTCAAAGGTTTGGAAAGAAGTCCCACAGTTGCTATTAACCTCATGTCTCTTTTCTGCTGGATTGGCAGGTTCAAAATGATTGCCTAACAGATTTAGAGTGGCTTTCTGGAAGCGGTTGTTTGTACAGTATTTCAAACTATTGGAATAATGGTAATAAGAGAAACAGATGCGCAGTGAAAACAGTGACAGCAAGTATGATTGGGAATGATTCATAAATCACAATATTCACAGCTGATTCAGACATTTTGAGCTAAAATCCACGAAAACATAAACAAACTTGCAGAGCCCTTATGAAGCACATTCCAGGCTCATAACTTTTCTTCAATTCCAAAAGCAAATTCATTGCTTAACCCTGATAGTTCTTTAGACATGAAGTTCTTTGCTATTGTAGATATATCATTGCAGGAATCTTTCTTGTGCAGACAGAATTGGGCTGATTGTGTTTTAGTAAGTCTACATTTGAATAGTAATTCTAGTGCATCCAAAAAGGTGTAACACATTTGTGTAATTGAAAATAGACTTCCTAAGACTGGAGCCTGGAACTGATGTTGGAGAAAAGTTGCTGGTGACAATAGATTGAAGGTCAAGGCCTAGTGTTTAGTTGGAAAAGCAGGGTGACAGGTTTAGTTTAATGTAAAGAGTATCTCCAAGAAGGATTAATGTGTTTGCTGTGTGGTTTGAAAGAAGGATTAGAATAGGGGGGGGGAGTCTGCAAGAGGGATTAGTTATGCAAGAATGATTGAAGCTGGAATGGAGTCTGTGAGAAGGATGAGAACCTAAGGTTGTAGGTCTTAAGAACTTGCCAGATTGAAGGCTTGGAGGGTTTGAGATTTGGAGTGCTGGTTTGTCGGAGTTACAATGATCTTTGGGATCAATAGGTAGGGCTCATTCCTGTGAACCTAACTCAACGATGGTTGCCCTAGAATAACTTGGTCTAAATTACATCCGGTGAAGTTGATGAATCATTGTGAGAGATGCCTAGTTGGATATCTGAAGTGGCAAAAATGATTCAAAAGTGATCTTTTTGGAATTTCACATGCATATGATGTCAATTTTCAGTTAAGTAGCTTTGAAAGTGGTGCCCAGGCAAGGAAAGGGCTGTGGGCTCTAATCAGAGGTTCTAGATGTGAGTGCACATAAAATAATAATCAATAAGAAGAGAATAAGAGTTAAGGACAGGAAGAGTTATTTATGTAGATACTGACTAAAGGGGAGAAATATTAGAATCGAATTAAAGGAAAATTGTGTTGGAATGTGAGGAAGGGAAATGTCATAAGAATTAGATGAAGGGGAGAATGGAATTAAAATCATTCAAATAGGGGAATAAGTCTGTACTTCCATGCTTCGACCATTTGTATAGACTCTCTCAACATACTACACTTATTCATGTTGAAAACAGGACATACCTTTTGCCAGTTTTAGTTGAAGCAACAATTAACCCTCAGTTATTACATGGAGACTCCTGACAGAAATGGTATATGCTTAGTGGGATGGGACAAAATTAGACAAAGCTTTCACAATCTTCAGGCTAAAATGCTTGTTGACACATATCGATACTAATTGTTAAGACCTGATGACACAGGAAAAGGACTTGGCTATTCAACCCATCAAGTCTGCTCCACAATTCAATCATGGCTGATTTATTATGCCTCTCAACCCCATTCCCCTGCCTTCTTCCCGTAACCGTTGATGTTTTTACTTATCAAGAACCTATCAACCTCCTCTTTAAGTATCTTCAATGACTTAGCCTCCATAGCCATTCGTGGCAATGAATTCCATAGATTCACCACCCTCTGGCTAAAGAAATACCTCTTCATCTCTATCTTAAATGGACGTTCCTCTATTCTAGGGCTGTGCCCTCTGGTCCTAGACTTGTCCACTATAGGAAACATCCTCTCCACTTCTACTCTATCTAGGTACTTCAATATTTAATAGGTTTCAATGAGATCACCTCATTCTTCTACGCTCCAGGGAATAAAGTCCTAACCTATTCAACCTTTCTCTGTAACTCAGTTTCTCAAGTCCTGACAACATCCTTGTAAATCTTCTCTGCACTCTCTCAACCTTATTAATATCCTTCCTGTAATTTGGTGACCAAAACTGTACACAATACTCCAAATTCAGCCTCACCAATGCCTTATACAACCTCACCATAACATTCCAACTCTTATACTCAATACTTCGATTTATAAAGGCCAATGTACCAAAAGCTCTCTTTACGACCCTATCTACCTGTGATGCCACTTTTAGGGAATTTTGAATCTGTATTCCCAGATCCCTCTGTCTACTGCACTCCTCAGTGCCCTACCATTTACCTTGTATGTTCTACCTTGGTTTGTCCTTCCAAAGTGCAATACCTCACATTTGTCTCTATTTCCTGAGGAGACTGAGGTCCTTTAACATCTGCCAGACGATGCTGAGGATGTTCTACGAGCCTGTGGTGGCCAGTGCGATCATGTTTGCTGTTGTGTGCTGGGGCAGCAGGCTGAGGGTAGCAGACACCAACAGAATCAACAAACTCATTCGTAAGGCCAGTGATGTTGTGGGGATGGAACTGGACTCTCTGATGGTGGTGTCTGAAAAGAGGATGCTGTCCAAGTTGCATGCCATCTTGGATAATGTCTCCCATCCACTACATAATGTACTGGTTGGGCACAGGAGTACATTCAGCCAGAGACTCATTCCACCGAGATGCAACACAGAGCGTCATAGGAAGTCATTCCTGCCTGTGGCCATCAAACTTTACAACTCCTCCCTTGGAGGGTCAGACACTCTGAGCCAATAGGCTGGTCCTGGACTTATTTCCTGGCATAATTTACATATTACTATTTAACTATTTATGGTTTTATTACTATTTAATTATTTATGGTTCAACTGTAACGAAAACCATTTTCCCCCGGGATCAATAAAGTATGACTATGCCTATGTCTATTTGTCTGTATTAAACTCCATCCGCCATGTTTCAGCTCATTTTTCCAGCTGATCCAAATCCCTCTGCAATCTTTGAAAACCTTCCTCACTGTCCACTACACCTCCAATCTTTGTATCAACAGCAAATCTGCTGATCCAATTTACCACATTATCATCCAGATCATTGATATAGATGACAAATAACAATGGACCCAGCACTGATCCCTGTACCACACCACTAGTCACAGGCCTCCACTCGGAGAAGCAATCCTCCACTACCACTCTCTGGCTTCTTCCATTGAGCCAATGTCTAATCCAATTTACTACCTCTCCATGTATACCTAGCGACTGAATCTTCCTAACTAACCTCCTATGTGGGACCTTGTCAAAGGCCTTACTGAAGTGCATGTAGACAACATCCACTGCCTTCCCTTCATCCACTTTCCTGGTAACCTCCTCGAAAAACTCTAATAGATTAGTTACACTTGACCTACCACGCACAAAGCCATGTTGACTCTCCCTAATAAGTCCCTGTCTATCAAAATACTTGTAGATCCTATCTCTCAGTACTCCTTCCAATAATTTACCTACTACCAACATCAAACTTACCGGCCTATAATTTCCCGGATTACTTTTAGAGTCTTTTTTAAGTAACGGAACAACGTGAGCTATCCTCCAATCCTCCGGCACCTCACCCGTAGATACTGACATTTTAAATATATCTGCCAGGGCCCCTGCAATTTCAACACTAGTCTCCTTCAAGGTCTGAGGGAATACCCTGTCAGGTCCTGGGGATTTATCTATTCTGTTAGCAAGCACCTCCTCGTCCTCAATCTGTATAGGTTCCATGACCTCACTACTTTTTTGCCTTATTTCCATTAACTCCATGCCAGTTTCCTTAGTAAATACAGATGCAAAAAACCCATTTAAGATCTCCCCCATTTCTTTCGGTTCCATACATAGCCAACCACTCTGATCTTCAAGAGGACCAATTTTATCCCTTACTATCCTCTTGCTCTTAATATACCTGTAGAAGCTCTTTGGATTATCCTTCACCTTGACTGCCAAAGCAACCTCATGTCTTCTTTTAGCCCTCCTGATTTCTTTCTTAAGTATTTTCTTGCATTTTTTGTACTCCTTAAGCACCTTATTTGTTCCCTGTTTCCTATACATGTCGTACATCTCTCTCTTCTTCTTTATCAGAGTTCCAATATCCCTTGAGAACCAAGGTTCCTTATTCTCATTCACTTTGCCTTTAATCTAGAAAGGAACATGCAAACTCTGCACTCTAAAAAATTTCTCCTTTGAAGGCCTCCCACTTACCAATCACATCGTTGCCAGAGAACAACCTGTCCCAATCCATGCTTTTTAGATCCTTTCTCATTTCTTCAAATTTGGCCTTTTTCCAGTTTAGAACCTCAACTCGAGGACCAGCTCTATCTTTATCCATGATCAAGTTGAAACTAATGGTGTTATGATCACTGGAACCAAAGTGTTCCCCTACACACACTTCCGTCACTTGTCCTAACTCATTTCCTAATAGGAGATCTAATATTGCATCCTCTCTAGTTGGTACCTCTATATATTGATTTAGAAAACTTTCCTGAATACATTTTACAAACTCTAACCCATCTAGACCTTTAACAGTATGGGAATCCCAATCAATATGTGGAAAATTAAAATCCCCTACTATCACAACTTTATGTTTCCTGCAGTTTTCTGCTACCTCTCTGCAGATTTGCTCCTCCTATTCTCGCTGACTATTGGATGGTCTATAATACAACCCCATTAATGTGGTCATACCCTTCCTGTTTCTCAGCTCCACCCATATGGCCTCTGTAGACAAGCCCTCTAATCTGTCCTGCCCGAGTACTGCTGTAACATTTTCCCTGACTAGCAATGCCACCACCCCACCCTTCACTCCTCTGCCTCTATCACATCTGAAACATCGGAACCCTGGAAAATTAAGCTGCCAGTCCTGCCCCTCCTGCAGCCAAGTTCCACTGATGGCTATAATGTCGTAATTCCATGTGTCAATCCACGCCCTCAGTTCGTCAGCCTTCCCCACAATACTCCTGGCATTGCAATAGGCACACCTCAGAAGAAGATTATTACCACCATACACAACCTTTCTATTTGTGACTTTGCATGAGCTTTTAACATCATTTATTTTCACCCCCGCTCCACTATCTGCTCTGGCAGTCTGGTTCCCATCCCCCTGCAAATCCAGTTTAAACCCTCCACAAAAGCACTAACAAACCTCCCTGCAAGGAGATTGGTCCCCTTGTAGTTCAGGTGTAACCCGTCTCTCTTGTACAGGTCCCACCTGCCCCAGAAGAGGTCCCAATGATCCTGAAATCTGAAACCCTGCCCCCTACACCAGTTCCCCAGCCACATGTTCATCCGCCAGAGCATCCTCTTTTTACCCTCACGTGGCACAGTTAGCAATCCTGAGATTACCACCCTTGAGGTCCTGCTTTCTAACTTCCTACCAAGCTCTCTATACTCACTCTTCAGGCCCTCCTCACTCTTTCTTCCTACGTCATTGGTACCGATGTGTACCATGACATCTGGCTCTTCACCCTCCCACTTTAGAATGCTGTGCAAGCGATCAGAGACATCCCTGACCCTGGCACCCGGGAGGCAACAAACCATCCAGGAGCCTCTGTCACGACCACAGAACCTCCTTTCTGTACCTCTAACTATTGAGTCCCCTATCACTACCACTCTCCTCTTCTTCCACCCTCCCTTAGTACTTAGTTCCTTCGTACTTTTTGTATTTCTCAGCTAGATTTCTCATTTTCCCTCCTTCAGATTCCTGTCCATGAAATCAAGAAAAGCATATTTATGTAACCACATAATGGTAACTTTGCTGAATAAGTTCTTGTGACTGTATCACATCCATCCAAGCCACGTCACTTTCCTGAACGGAATCCAGAATTCATGATGTCTTGCCAAAGCCTTGTATATAACTGAAGTAAAACTGCCTCTACTTCATATTCCAGGTCTCTAATGATAAAGGACAGGATTACGTTAGTACCTTCTGTACTTCTGGACGAGAATGCTCATTTTCTCTCCTGTAGATTATGGTCAATGAATTATATGGCCATCAAACTCCTTTCATTTCCTTGACCAAATGGCCATGTGTGAGCCTATCCAGCATGGCAGCAGGCATTGGCCAAATATGACTGACCTCATATGGCATCCATATATATGTCAAGCAGGTGATAATGAATAATAATTAAAGAGCAGAAATTCTAGTTAACAATTATTTTGTAAGATCAAAGGCACTAACTGCAGTTGCTTCCTTATCAGAGCTCAGCTAAATTACTCTGGTTGGGAAACTAATTTTGGGGACTTTGTACATAGACAATTCTTACCTCTACTTGATCTGCCATCAGTGAAAAAGATACTGGGCTTCAAGTACATTGGGTGTCTGGAGCTTTTGGATTGGGGGCATTGAAAATTAGAAACATCGGGGATTATAGAGTTGCAAACTGATTAGCTGGGTATTGGTGAGAAGGGAGGAGTTACATGGCAGTTGGACACCAAAGCACGTAGGAGTGAGGATTCTGCTGTGGGTCAGAGTCACAATTGGGATCCCTACAATGACATTGGCAACCATGATATATTGTGTGAGGAGTGAATTCAAGGATAAACTACCTGCAGCTTATATGCCTTGGACAACACAACAGCAGTTCAAGTTATGATGGCCCCTTTAGTAACCACCAAAGCAAACAAAGCTTTCCAGTTAAGGACTACTCTGATCTGAATGATATGAGTGACAGGACACAAGTGTACACAAAGAATTTGTGCACAAGTCATTAAAATATGACACACCATGATCTCACTACATATGCCTAGATGTATCCATGTAAGTCATACAAGTGAAGGACCCAAACTGAATTTGGAGGGGTGCACTATTTACATACACAAAGTATAATGCCCTTAGATCATACAGAAAAACACTGTATTCCACAAGAGTCTTTGACAGTTAGGCCAACCAGAACTGGTTATTAGTCATAGTCATAGTCATATTTTATTGATCCTGGGGGAAATTGGTTTTTGTTACAGTTGCACCATAAGTAATAAATAGTAATAAAACCATAAATAGTTAAATAGTAATATGTAAATTATGCCAGTAAATTATGAAATAAGTCCAGGACCAGCCTATTGGCTCAGAGTGTCTGACCTCCAAGGGAGGAGTTGTAAAGTTTGATGGCCACAGGCAGGAATGACTTCCTATGACGCTCTGTGTTGCATCTCAGTGGAATGAGTCTCTGGCTGAATGTACTCCTGTGCCCAACCAGTACATTATGTAGTGGATGGGAGACATTGTCCAAGATGGCATGCAACTTGGACAGCATCCTCTTTTCAGACACCACCTATTAAGGGACCTAGTTTGGATTTTAAAAGCTGTAAAAACAGCTGGAACTACAGAAGACACAAGAAATAATGTGATCAATTACAGGATAATATGATGGTTCTCAATTTTAAAACTGTTCATACAGTATGAGGGAAGGGGTAGGAAGGAAGAGTATATAATGCACACTTTTAATTAATAGGATGGCCCAGAAATAGATGAGGGGAATTCCAGCAACATGAGTGATGACTGAAATTGCAAAATCTCATGACAGCTAAAGATTCCCCTATAAGGTAGATGTTAGAATACTCTCCACTTGCCTTATAATAGGACTAACGATTCTCCAGAAGCTCAACCATACCCAGGATAAAGCAGTCTGCTTAAATGATGACCTGTCAGCTACCCTAAATAGGATTGCCTGCATCACTGCTGCACAACGGCAATGGTGTGTACCATTTTCCTCAAAAGCACTGCAGTTACTCACCCAGGGTACTCCAATAGCAGTCCTCAATCCACAATCACAACTATCAATAAGGAAAAGGGCAGTAGGAGCAACTTCCTCTCCAAGTGGGTTCTTCATAATCACTGGGCCTAAATCCTCAAACTTCCTGCTCACAATGATGTGGGTGTACCTTTTGCAAAAGGTTTGCATAGTTCAAAAAGACATCTCACTACCACCTTTTAGAGATGGTTAATAGAACGTTGGCTTGCCAGCAATGCTCGGATCCCAAAAACAAATATATATAAAATAAAATTAATAGATAACCTGTGTGAAGCTTCATCACATTTCTACAAAGGTACATGAATTTCCTGATCTATTCACCAGTTTAATTAAACAACTCCTGACTTTCAGGTTCCATACTTTGACAAGCATCAGGCTGAATTACCTTTCGATTTTAAGAAATGAGAACTCGATTCCATTTTAAACATGCAATTCACACTGACACATACCTTCATGTCTTACAGTGCTTTCAGGTTTTGTGCATAAGTTTAGATGTTAAGTTGAGGTTTAGATAAATTTTAATGTTCCTTTAAAATAGTATTTGAAGGCGAGCCAAATTCTCCTTGACTCATTTTAACTGGTTAAGCATTTAACTGGCAATGAAAATCAGGCACAGGGTCAGCTATGATCTTATTGAAAGGCACAGTACTTTGAGCTGCTGTATGCTTTTTTAGACATTGAAATAAACATTAAGTAAATTTGATGTGAATCACTGAAAGGAATAGGGCAGATTAGCCAAAGAGTTAGATTTTAAGGAATTACGAGTGAAGAAGTAGGAAAAGTCGAAAACGTTGAGTGAGGAAATTCCAGAACAGAAAGCCTCATTGTCAGTGGTGACCACAAAAATTCAGGGATGTAAAAGAGATCAGAAATAAAGGACCATGTTGTCTCAACAGGGTGTGATTTCAGACATAGAAAGAATTGGGCCAGATCTGAATTTCAAAGAGTAATGTCGGTTATAATATTAAAAGATTCATTATGAAGGACTGAGAGACTTGAAATTTAAAAATATTTCTTTAATTGTACTTTCGGATATTTTACAGATTAAATTTTTTTTTACAGAGGCATGGCTTATTTCTGTCAAAGGAACACGTAGTAAAGTAGGGTCAGAGATCATTTCCACATGTTTAACACAGCCAAAAACACTTGATTGTGAAACAATAAAACCCTTAAGTTCACACCATGTACTGATACACTTCCACTATTTATCAAATTACTGTCTTTATTAGAACTAGCTCAACTCAAAACTATCCCTTTAAATTCCAAGTAAGCCATCTTTGTAAACCAAAAACAGATTGTCTGGCACTATTATTTAGTGGAACATATGCTAAAGATTACAGAGAAGATATTCTGAGGTTAAGATATGTTTTGAAATGTCTGTTTAAACTTTGAATAACAGGAAACTATATTTATATTTAGAATCTGCCAAAAAATGGGTGGTGAAATATGTTATTGTCTGTGTTTGGGAACATACTTTCAAATCAATACAGACCAATTACTATGAAGTTGTACAAATTACAGCCTAGCCTGTTTGTACTGTATTAGTGCCAGATTATAACTCTGGATAAGAGGGAGATTTAAAAGCTCCCATTTTACCCCCAGTCCTTTTCTATGTTTGCTTTAATGTCCTTCCACTGTGGTGCACTGCCTGTTGGAAACCTGCCCTCTTTTCTGTGCAGGAAACAAACATTTGTGCTCTACGCCCACACTGAGCTGTAAAACTGGCTTCTGATTGTTGCATTTAAATCATCAGAAATTGTGGTCTAGAAAAGTAGCTATGGGCACAACTGTAGCCATTTGCTAAGACCCTTTAGTGAGATGCAAAATGTTGATGTTTTTGGGAAGGGCAGAATCTTCAGTATCACAGGAACTCTCACAAGACCAGGCAGATAAAGTTGCACAGTTCTACTATGACCCAGATCACCATAGCCTCCGAATCACTACCAGACCTGACCATCATCTGTTGAAAAATTACTGTCTGCTCCCTTGTGGTTACTGTGTAGTTCAACGAGACATCATGGTGTTCCCATAAAACATCTTATCCACTCATATGGGTTCAGGGTTACCAGGGTTCTGGTCAGGCCTGGCCTGGAACTTCACAATAACATTAAGACTTCTGATAATTTTATCCTCCATCTCTATGGAGGCTGTAACTTGATCCATCAGCAGTTACACTGCCAATATGTCATAGATGTATGTATTACCTTCAGAATAGAGGTTATATTCTTATGACTTTGCACAGCCTCTTCGATATGAAGAATGGACTTCACCATATTCCATGTCACATTTTGCATTTAGTCTGGCACATTTGCGATGAAAAAGGTGTATCTGTTTCTAGAAGGCTTTCCTTTTATGGTTAGAGTCACTCCAACATGTGGAGCTACCCTCCACAATAGATTTTCTTGTCCTACCTCACTGTAATCCATTAGAGCCAGATATTTCTCCTAGAGCAATGTTTCTTTTTAATGTATGTCTTTCCCTTGAAGTACCTGTATCTGGGGTGATACTCATTTGGGAGTAAATCTATTATTAATTATGAGCCTGCAAAGATAAAGTAAACTGCATACATGCTTCCTTTCGTTGAAAATGCTTAGCATGGGTCATTTCTATAGGGATAGAGTGATATGGAAAGAAATATTAGAAACTTGTATAGTCTCGAACCCCTGGTGAATAGTTGTTCAATGTACATCAAGAAGGAGACTCTTTCTTCCAGACTAATTTACCTTATAGATTAAGGGCTCCATTTGAGTTTGAAATGACAGTCATAGTTGTGTATTACCTTGGTCTGTAAGAAAAAGAGACGAGTTAGTGAGGTGAACCTATATATAATCAGCATATCTGTAGTGTATGTTGTTGTCTGGTAGTGATGAGTGTGGAGGAGTAAAAACTGAGTACAACTATCTGGCTGTCAATGAGTGGGGGAGAGATAGAATAAGCTAGTGCCTGATTTGTCATAGCCTTGCATCCTAAGGCAAGTATAGAAATCTCACCCTTTATATTTTATAACATCATGATACTTTTACTTCTGCTGTTCCGTATTCCTTATGGGGTACAGCTGGAAGTTGGCTGTGCTGCTACCTCTTGCCAAACAAACATGGCTGTTGCTGTAGACATCTGTCTGCTCCTTTTTCCAATTATCAGTATCCTCAAGAAAAATCTTGAAGGGTTTGCAGGTAAATTTTTGGGATTCTACTATCTCTATTCATCTCCTCTCTTTCTCTAACACTTCAGAAGTTACCACAACCTGCAGCAATAATGTGAGACATCAGACAATACACCAAATATTTCTCTGTACCTTGTTTTGACAGTGGGCTTCCCTTTTGTGGTTCTCTCATGCATTTATTTTTGGGTTAAATGACTGGAATCATGACACTATTGTTCTGGGTTGTCAACTGGATAGAACTCCACTGGATATTTCCAACAGAGTCCATAAAAGTTGAATGTGAAAAATAAGTCAGCCTTTCTTTTTTTACTAAGCTTTCAATTTAAGGCTATGAGCCTTGGTCAGCTTTTAAAAATAGTATTAGAGTTAACTGCAATGCCGCTTTAACACTTCGGATTTGGGAGCAAATGGGTTCCAAAGACAATAACATTTCTGATTTTTTTCTTATTACAGTGGAATTTGCCCTTGCCTACACTAATGGTAAGTGATTGCTCATTATTTGTTTCTTTATAAATATGTAAAAGAGACATTCAGTGCCCTGCAGATATGCTATTTTTTCTAGATATGCATGGCTGGACACTCCAATCTACAGTTATATTGATATAAAGTGCTAAGATACATTGCATGCTTCTCACTATGCAAAGAAATAAATTAATTGATAATGGGAATTGAGTTTTACTGTGATCACAACTCAATCACAGCTTTCTGAATAAAATGTGAAACAAAATTGTAATACTATTTTTAAACATTGGAGCTGAAATTTGTTTTGTTGTTTTTTACGCACTCAAAATGAATAATCAGAAATTGCTAATTCCTAAAACAGTTTGCCCTGTTTTATCTTCCATTGATTTAATTGAATTTCGGCAGATGCTGACTTGCGATTGCTCTGAAGTAGTATTGCAATTTATGTTTTCTTGACTTCGTTATGGATGTACTTAGGAAAAGATTTTGCCACACTGAGGTTCCACTTTGGCCACTTCTCACAGTAGTGATAAATATTAGGATGAGTTATATACATATTAGGATTAGGATATGAACAGGCTGAGTGCAGATATGAACAGGCCAAGTGCAAAGCTCATTTTACACGATTCAAGCTTACAAAATTAACTACAATAACAACATTTGTACTTGTGTCTTAGAAAGTTGCAATTTGAAAAGCTTTTATTAACAGTTGAAAAGACAATTATTTCAGTTGTTCCTCAGAAAAAAAGAAAAATTAAATTGCTGCAATTTAATGACCAAGTAATGGCAGGCCGATTCACTCTAAACCAAATCCCACCATAACTTTGGTTATTCTTCCTGGCAACATAAGTGAAGATATGTAATTTGCCTTCCTTATTCCCTCCATTAAATTGTCAGACAAACAAACATACAGTGCATTAAATACTTAAATTCTAAAGAGTTGTTTATGTGTTCCCAGGATAATGTTAGGAGATAACGTGTTTACTTCTGAAACTACCACCAGTCTGAGAATACAGTATAACAATATATCCATGACTGTTCTCAGCTGGAGTTTCATGGGAGTTATATTTATTTGTTGTATTGGAACTGAAAAAATTATCACAATTCCTGTTCTAGATTGCCCGGCTGGATGTTGTGTGATCCTTTATAAGCGAGCAAGTCTATGTGATGCAGATCAGAAGGCAACAGTATCCAGTTTGTTTCTGATGCTTGCTATGGCAATTTCCAAGTATAATTTAATAAATACTGGATAGAGTCTATCTGGACTTCAGAGGTTTTTCCATCAGGTCTCACATTAGAGTTAGCATGCAAAATTAAAGCACGTTAATTTGAGTTAAAATGCTGCTATGCGTAGAGAACTGATTGGCTGAAAGGAAACAAAGGGTAGGAATAAGTGGGTCTTTTTATGAGTGATAAGCAGTGACTAGTGAACTTTCACAGGGACTGGTGCTGGGTCCACACTATTCACAATATGCATATTAATAATTTGGGTGAAGGAACAACACAAAGCTGATGCAGAGAAGCTCAAGAATGGTTTGAACAGATTGAGGAAATAGACAGATACATGGAGATGTGGTTTAATGTGATTGATCAATTTACTGGCAATAACAGAAAGACAGACTGTTATCTGAATGGCAGTTGATTGGGAAAGCAGAGAGTACAGTGAGATTCGGATATCCTTTTGCACTGGTTGCTAACAGTGAAGGTAATTGTAGAGTGGCATTCACTGTGAGAAGAATCTGATTGTATCGGCAGGGATGACACACTGCAATTGTGCAGGACCTTGGTGAGATCTTGAATAATATGTGAGGTATTGGCTTCCTATACTAGGAAGAATGTGTTGCAATGGAGGAAGTTCCAGACTGGTTTATCACACTGAATACCAGGATTGAATGGGTCAACTAAGTTTATGTTTACTTGAGGTTAGCAAATTGAGAGGATTCTGATAAAATACTACAAAATACCATAAGAATGGATAGATTGGATGAAGGAAGGATTTTACCAATAGCTTGGAAGTATAGGACAAGGGATCACAGGCTCAGGATAAGGGGTGAGTCATTTAAGACTAACATGAAATTTATTTTCCCAGAGTGGTGGATCTGTGGAGTTCTTTATCTTAAACACAGTTGAAATCAAATCATTCAATATATTCAAGAAGAATTTGGGTTTTTCGGGGCAGGGTTAAGGGATAAGGAGCAGAAAGCTGGAATAGGGTACGTCGTTCAGGCTTTGGATGATCTGAGCAGTGGGATCAACAGGCATGAAACAGCGCATCCTAACGCCTTCACCATTGCTTTGGGAGATTTTAACCAGGCCAGTCTGAAAAAATCACTAAGCAACTACCATCAACAGATCGCCTGCAATATTAGAGGAAACAACACACTGGCCGATTGCTATACCATCATCAAGAAAGCCTACCATGCTATTCCACGCCCTCACTTTGGGAAGTCTGATCACCTGGCTGTACTTTTACTCCCTGAGTATAGGCAAAGATTGAAGACTGCAACACCACTAGTGAGGACCAAGAAGGAATGGACAAGGGAAGCACAGGAGCGCCTACAGGACTGCTTTGAATTGGTGGACTGGACTGTATTCAGGGATTCATTTTCAAACTTGGATGAGAATGCTGCAGTTGTTACCGACTTCCTTAAAACCTGTGTGGATGAGTGTGTGCCTACAAAGACTTACTGTACATTCCCAAACCAAAAGCCATGGATGAACCAGGAGTTATGTCGCCTGCTGAAGGCTTGATCTGTGGCATTCAAGTCTGGTGACCCAGGCCTCTACCAGAAAACCAGGTATGATTTGTGGAGGGCTATTTTAAAGGCAAAGAGACAATTTCGAATGAGGTTGGAGGCGACATTGGATGCATGGCAACTCTGGCAGGGTTTGCAGGATATTACTTCCTGCAAAGCGGAACCCAAAAGCATGAATGGCAGCGATGTTTCACTACCAGATGAACTCAACGACTTCTATGCCCGCTTTGAAAGGGAGAACACAACTACAGCTGTGAAGATCCCTGCTGCACCTGTTGACCCTGTAATCTCTGTCTCAGAGATTATGTTAGGCTGTCTTTAAAAAGAGTGAACAATTACAAGGCGGAAGGTCCCGATGGAGTACCTGGTAAGGCTCTGAAAACTTGTGCCAACCAACTAGAGGGAGTATTCAAGGACATTTTCAACTTCTCACTGCTACAGGTGGAAGTTCCCACTTGCTTCAAAAAGGCAACAATTGTACCAATGCCTAAGAAGAATAATGTGGGCTGTCTTAATGGCTTCCGCCCGGTAGCACTCACATCAACAGTGATGAAATGCTTTGAGAGGTTGGTCATGACTAGACTGAACTCCTGCCTCAGCAAGGACCTGGACCCATTGCAATTTGCCTATCACCACAATAGGTCAATGGCAGACGCAATCTCAATGGCCCTCCACACGGCTTTAGACCACCTGGACAACACAAACACCTACATCAGGATGCTGTTCATTGACTATAGCTGAGCATTTAATATCATCATTCCCACAATCCTGATTGAGAAGTTGCAGAACCTGGGCCTCTGTACCTCCCTCTGCATCTGGATCTTTGACTTCCTAACTGGAAGACCACAATATATGCGTATTGGTGATAACATATACTCCTGTTGCTTCTTTCTTCTTCCAGTCTCTTACCCTGAAAATAAATTCAGAGTTGCCCTTCACTTCTTGTTAAGCATGTTTCATACTAACTATAAATGTTCTAATAAATATAACTTAGGAAGTCTATGCCTTGAAGAACTTTTATACTGACTGTATCCAGTAAATAGTGGCCTTTAATATAAGAGAGAAGGCGGCAATGGGAACATCCTATATTAAAAGCCATGATCTACTAAAACCTAAAAGAATTGGCGCAGTGGGTGTAGGAGGTTGGTGTAACAACAGAATGGCTATGGGCATTTTAGTTGTCCACTTCCTTCTTCAAACAGAAACTTGGGCACAACTCCCTGGGCTTTGTGTATTTAAAGAATGATAATATGTTGCTAAGCACCCTGTCCCAAGAGTGGTTTTGGAATTGCCAGTAACCACAGAATTGAGTTGGTCTGTGCTATGAGCAGGACGTGTATGGTATAGGTGATGTTGGCAGCCAGGATTCTTGAACTGATAAATGATCAGAGTTGGGGTACTGAGAGGGAAGTTTTGAAAACTTGGATGAATGTTAGTCTCGGGATGCCAGCACTGATGGGTAGTTTGAAGGCTGAAAGGCTGGCAAATTGTGAGGGTTGTTTCATGACTGAATTGAGATTACAAGGTAGCAGATAGGTGATTTATGATCTTGGACAGGAAATACAGTATGAGAAGATGGCAGAGGTTGGCGCAGTGTAATGTTGGGGAAGGTAGAGGGAGACGGGAGTTAGTGAAAGATGAATGTACATGGCAGACTTTCCAGTTCAGTCCTACACTATGAAGCCACATTGAAGGTTGCTACCAGGATTACATGGTACAACTTCACTTTCAGTGCTTTGAAAGGAATGTTGCACATGGAATTTGTCACTCGTGTACCCCAATACAGGAATTTCCAGTGATGCAAGATGCCCAGGAATTATAATGCTTCATTCTCGAAAAAAGAAGTTCTATTTGCATAACACTGATAAAAATAACATTGTGCAATTGAATTTCTTGGCAAACCTTGCTTCCACGAAACATCTGAAATGTAATTTATGTCAATTGCGAAGTAAACTTATTAATCTTATTTGTATTTACAGTTCCTGCAAATGGACAGAACTCAGACAGTGTTGTGTTGGCATACCAAAACATGTCTGCTCCCGCTGGGTCGGAAGTTGTACTGCAGTGCTATAGTCAGCGGATAGTATGGACGCAGGACCGTTTGAAAGATCGTCAGCGAGTGGCCCATTGGGACTGGTTGTCAAATGAAGGTGAATACAAGTTTGATCGTGTCCTCGATATGTTCTCAGCAGGTGAACAGCGGCTTTATAATAGCCATGATCAGGGACGGATAACGATGTCACCCTCTGCTTTCTCCAATGGAAACTTCTCTTTAATAATAAAAGGTAAAAATAAAACTATTTTGCTGTTTTTATTTCAGATGTTTTGTACATTCTAATGTATAATCAAATCTCATTGAGTAATATGAGATATGGCGATGCAGTACTTAAGATGGGTTTCTCATGCATTCAATGGAAAACAGTTAAATTATTTGACCCTGCTATGTAATAAGATGTAGTGAAGTGACACAGACCATTTTAAATGGCTAGGTACAGAGATGCAACCAAGGCAACATGTGGTGTATATTGGCTTGGTTTTAAAGAATAAAGCTGAGTATAGTGGAAAAAGTCTGTAGTGCAATATAGCTTATTAAATATCATAGGATACGATGTCACTGCCCAGATATTATGCTAAGACGGAAAAGAACTTTGAGAATCATGGAATAAAATGACATTTCCTCCAAAATAAGGGTGTTTTGTTAATAAATTCGTACAATACAGTACGATTACATTGTTTGCAGAATATGGTGTTGCACAAAGTCACAGTGCATAGAATTTGTGATGGTCCAATCTGTAGTACATGAAAAGCTCAGTGACAGCATCCATAAAATGGAATACAGGATCGGATCTGAGTAAAATACAGAGACACAAGAGACTGCAGGTGCTGGAATCTGGAAAAATAAACCACCTTCCAGAGGAACTCAGTCGGTTGACCTGCTGAGATCCTCCAGCATATTGTTCATTGTCCTAGTCAAACACCATCTGGTACAGTGACATAGCCAATGGAATACAAAGAAACAATGCCAATAGAACTAGGCATCCTTCAATGAGAAACATCTGATAACGCTGAAGAAGTAGGGAACTTGCATCCAAAGTTTTCTGCAGTTTACCAAAGAATATTTGGTTGAGGATAAAGACAAGGTATCCCAAATAAGAGATCAGTTTTTTCATTCTGCAGTGGGCAGAAAGTGAACTACATCACCAACGAGTAGAGAATGAGATGAGGAAGTCAGTAATTCCAAGCCAACAGCGCAACTGCCAAATAAGTTCACAGAAAATACTACTAACACTCATCAGGTCAAGCAACAGCCTTGTTGATAAAGAGAAACAGTCATTTTTTCAGGCAAGGAACCCTTCATCAAGTCTGAAAAAAAATGGAAAGTCAAGCATACTACAGAATGAAGCACAGTTGGAGAGAACTGAGGTAATACATCCTAAAGGTGCAGGACAGAGCTGCACAGGACATGCCCAGGACACTTGGTTACAACATGAAAGCATACGGGAAATGGCGGAGCAGACTTGATGACCTAATTCTGCTCCAATATCTTATGGTATATGGTAAAGGTAACAATTACTTCAAAAACTGACATTAGAAGAGAGGAGAATGAAAGAAACAAATAGAAATTGGGTGTACATATGAGGGGAGTTAAATTCAGCTTTTAGTCCTGACAACCAAAATACACCCAGACAAAATATGAGATGCTGATTAGCAAATGTACATTGGTCAATGTGAAGCGATATAGGAGATAAAGACAAGAAGATCAGAATGGGAGTAGGATGGAAAATTAAAGTGACAGGTGACTGGAAACTAAAGGTCATCCTTGTGGACTGATCACACTTGTTCTGCAGTCTCCATTTGCTTTCATCAATGAACAGGAGACTATATGTACTGTAAGTACCGAATGCAATTCATTAAATTGGAAGAAGTATAAGTGAATTATTGCTTTACTTGGAATGGCTGTTTGAGTCCTGAATGGTGAAAAGGGGAAGGGATTATAAAAAAGATAAATGTTGCTTCTTTATCATTGCATTGAAAAATGCCCAATTACAATGCTCCAATCACAACCAACTATATTTATTGGGGCAGAGAATAAAAAAGAAATGGTTGGGATTATTGTAAAGGTAATAAAGTTTGAGATAGGTTCAAAATCTAACTAGAATTCGAGCCTATTTAGCATTAGTTGCAAAAAGAGAAGTCCAACAGTACAAAGGCCCAGGACGAATGAAGAGAGGTGGTGGATGTACCTTGCTTGTATAATACACCGAAGGATCAACAAGGGAAGGAGGAAGGTCAGAAACTCTATGGAATATGGGAAGTAATGTTTCAGGGTTTTGGAAAAGAGGCTGTTCCAGATCTTTGTTTCATTCAGAAGGGAAAGAGTATAAACAACGTATGGCAGTTGTAATCACCCGAGCAACAAAAGGAAAAAGAGTATTGATTATGTGATCATTTGGCTAATGAGAACTGGTTCTTTGCCATGACAGAGGAAAAAAATATCTAATTGCAGGGTTTTAAGTATGGAGTTGTGGAAAAGATGAACATGGCTTTGCAACTAGTCCTTAATAGGAATACATGGCCTGACAATTCAGTCATCACAGTTAAAAGAACTTCACTTTGATTTTTTCGATTTGTCTAGTGAATCTGATTTGCAGGCTTAGAAAGAACCATTTTAGCTTTGCGACCTCATTTGTGGATGATTAGTTACTTTCAAGTAGCTTGTAACACCTGGAAGTTAATGGGGGAGAAAGGATTTAAACCATGTACATTGTTCCAGAGGTCCTATGTAGCATTTTGCAAATAATAATGGAAGAGCTTGAGCAGTCACTGCCATTTGTATTACATTATGATGAGCAAGTAAAGTTTGGAGATGTCATGTAAAACTACTTTAGAGAGAATCCTCTTACTGATAGGATTCACTCTTCAATTCTTTGATACTCAATGCTGAAATTGAGAATGGAAGCAACTGGTATTTGATGAGATGTGTTTTAAATTTCTTTAGCAGCACCATATCTACCAAATATTCCCAAATAAGAATTCTCACCCCATTTATTTTCCTGCTTTTATAGACGTTAGGACAAGTGACCGAGGAATTTACTTTTGTAATCTCCACCATCATTACTGTCACCTTTATGAAACCGTCAAAATTCAACTTAACATCACCAAATCAGGTAAGTGTAGGTTTGGACTGGTATGAGGTGGCGAAATTAAAAACTGGCATTGATATAATGTTTATTCTGTTTTCCTTCCGGGCCTGTTTTATTTAAGCAAAGCAGATAAAATGTGACGACGAAGGAATAGGACCGATTAGATGGAAGCAGTCTGTTTTAAGTGCTAGAAAAATCTAGAATAAGGAAATTAAATCGAGTTTTAAATATAACAGATTTATGACATTTAGATTCACAATCTTTCAAAATTACTGGGTATCTGCTATAAAATAACAGTCTATTAAGTTAAAATGTTTAACAGATTTAAAAGATCAAAATCACCATGTTAATTTATAAATACAGTACTTACAAATATTGAAACCAACCTAAATAAATAATTTAAAAAAATCTATTTGCCTTTTACTAGTCTTTGAATCTCCCTCATTCATTTTAATTTCTATACTTCATTCATTCATGTCTACATCCATGCCAGTTTCAGTGGGCAGACTTCCCAGTGCAAAAAGCTAGAAAATCTTCATTTGACTTAATTGGGCTGGTAACAAGTTGTATTACAGTCTGTGCTCAGGAGTAGACCAGATACAAACTTAATTTGCAAGTAGATCTGCCATTGTTTTTGATTTTTTTTAAATCCCCTTAGATTTTTGGCTAGTTGAATTCTCTGGAACATCAAAACAGGAAAGGGTAGTTATGGCCAACCATTCCATCTATTTTGGATATCAATGCCACCAACCTATCTCATTCCCATCCAACACTACTTGCTCACCTTCTCCCTTTTTTTTTAACAAAACTACCTCTTTCAAGTCCTTTCTCGAAATGTATCTAATTGTTTCTTGACCCCGTTAAAATACACCTCCCCTGGTAACTGTTCCACAATGTAGTGACTCTTGGGCAAAGCAAATCCACCATAAAGAAAGTACATTTATTTGATTGTTTATTTATTTAACAATACAGCGTAGAGTAGGCGCTACTGGTTCTTCAAGTCTGCCCTAGCAATCCCCAACAAACCTGATTAACCCTAATCTAATCATGTGACAATTTATAGTGACCAATTAACCTACCCATTCGTCTTTGGACTGTTGGAAGAAACCAAAGAACCCGGAGAAAATCTACGCATTCCATGGGGAGGACATACAGAGACTCCTTACATAACAGCACCAGAATTGAACTCCGAACTCCAGAAAGCCCCAAGCTGTAATAGGCTCGTACATAAAAGTTTAAATGACAGAGTTTAAACTTTATATTTTAATGATCATAAAAATTAGCTATTTGAAGTAAATTCATTAAGTTCCAAAGGTCTTGGAGTCTGATGACATCAAGCATGACTCAGGACTGCTCCTCCCATTTAATCATAAATTGTCAATATCTGTTTTATGAAATACTCGGATTTCAAATCATTGGCAATTGATAACTGGTTGTCAATCCGTTAGAAAGGTATATGGTTTCATTATGCAATGTAGAATGATCATTGATCATTGTGTCAATAAACAAGGTCTGCAAAATTAAACCATATGATAGATTTTGTGTGTATTGGGCACCAGTTTGCTTAAAATTTTGTTTCGGAATCATGGATTCACATTAATAGTATAACCAGGAATTTGAATGTCATAGTAATATATTGTTTCTGCGTACTGAAAATACGTCATGAAGGTATTTAGTAATGTTTAGTGTCATGCTAATTTGATACCACTAATGTTATACAGGGTATATGACTGCTTTGATACACAAGAAATAGCCTTAACAGGAAGAAGTCCCTCCATTCCAACTCAACCTGCATTTCTGAAAGTGATTCTCGATGATCTTCTAGTGTTGCAGGTGATTGCTTAGGGTGTCTGTATTTTCAAATTAGCTGTACTGTGTAAGTACTCTACAAAGAGGAAGATAACTTGATCTAAGATGTAAGGGAACTCCATTGCAGAAATAAATTAAGGCTTTGGTTAAAAGATACGGATTACAAATAGCATTTCCTCCTCGCTGACAATGAACACTTGTGCACCTCAAGGATTCGTGCTTAGCCCACTGCTCTAATTTCCCTACAGTGGGTGCCTAGCCACACAATAATGGGTGTAGAGTCTATAACCATGATTGTGTGGCTAGTCATAGCTCAAACACCATCTATAAATTTACCAACAACACAACTATTGATGAGGGGGCTTACAGGATTGAGATGGATTAGCTGTTTCAATGGTGCTGCAACAACAACCTTGCAGTCAATGTCATTAAGACCAAGAAATTGATTGTGGACTTCAAGAAGGAGAAGTCTAGGGAACACACACCAGTCTTCATTAAGGGATCAAAACTGGAAAGCGTGAGCAGTTTCAAGTTCCTTGGTGTCAACATCTTCTGGGTCCAACACATTGATGCAATTACAAAGGCATGACAGCAGCTATATTTCATAGGAGTTTGAGGAGAATTGGTATGTCACCAAAGACACTCGCAAATTTCTGTAGCTGTACAGATATACTGAAGCAGAGATCTTAATGCCTGGATCTGTTATAGTTCCAGCCAGTTGCTGAACCATCAGGACAGAACAGTCAGACAGCAGATTATTGGTGTTTTCTTTTACTAGCACTGCAGTTTGGCCCCCAACATTACTTACTGACCTGACTTGGAAATAATGCTTTCATTTCCTATTGAATGGCTTAAGAAGAGGGCTCCTTATCACCATCTCATGAACTTCTAGGAATGATCATTCTGTACAGACTAGCCAACAATGCTCAATTCTCTTAGCAAGCAAAATTATAAAAATACAAAAATTGTAAATAAACATCATCTGAAGCTTATAAATCTGAAAGTTTTCAAAAACGATGGAGAACTAAGGGTAAGAGGGTGGTTTAGGGATGGAGCTGTGAACTAAATTTGACATGCTCAAAGATTTCTGTGCTGCCACTGGCCATGGAGTTTGTACATACTACTCCGATAATGTCAGTTACTTCCTCAACCAGGCTGTTTACCAGAGATTAACACCAGTTAACTGCTGCTGGCAGCAATTACGTGCAATTTCTCTGCAGGAGAAACAGGAATGTAGTGGCAGTGGTGGTGGGGGAGGAGGTTGATTAACGGATGTGATGGATTGTGCCTGTTGACCATGGAGCTGATTACTGGCTTCAGGAGAAGGAAACCAGGGTCCGTGTGCCAGTAACACACATAAAAGTTGCTGGTGAACGCAGCAGGCCAGGCAGCATCTCTAGGAAGAGGTGCAGTCGACGTTTCAGGCCGAGACCCTTCGTCAGGACTAACTGAAGGAAGAGTGAGTAAGGGATTTGAAAGTTGGAGGGGGAGGGGGAGATCCAAAATGATAGGAGAAGACAGGAGGGGGAGGGATGGAGCCAAGAACTGGACAGGTGATAGGCAAAAGGGATACGAGAGGATCATGGGACAGGAGGTCCGGGAAGAAAGACAAGGAGGTGGGGGGGGGGACCCAGAGGATGGGCAAGGGGTATATTCAGAGGGACAGGGGGAGAAAAAGGAGAGTGAGAGAAAGAATGTGTGTATAAAAATAAGTAACAGGTGGGGTACGAGGGGGAGGTGGGGCATTAGTAGAAGTTAGAGAAGTCGATGTTCATGCCATCAGCTTGGAGGCTACCCAGACAGAATATAAGGTGTTGTTCCTCCAACCTGAACCCAGACGGAATATAAGATGTTGTTACCCAGACGGAATATAAGGTGTGCCAGTCCTCATCGGAGGATCAAACTTGGAGAGGGTCAGCAACTTTAAATTCCTCAGTGTTATTATCTTGGAGAACCTGTCCTGGGCAGGTAAGTACAATTTCTAAGAAAGCATTGCAGTGCTTCAACTTCTTGAGAAGGTTGCGAAGATTCAGCATGATATTTAAAACTTTGACAATCTTCTGTAGGTGTGTAGTGGAGAGTATACTGACTGGCTGCATCACAGCCTGGTATGGAAACACCAATGCCTTTGAACTGAAAATGCTACAAAAAGTAGTGGATGCGGCCCAGTCCATCATGGGTAAAGCCCAGGGGCGTATCTACGGAAAATAGCGCCTATGGCAAGCACTGAAATTGTGCCCCGTCCAAACATCTGACACTCATCTTTTAGATAACTTTACCATAATATCAGCTCAAAAATACAAGTTAAGCTCGTTAATCTTTTAATTAACAAATTATGGCACTACATGAAAATTATAACTGCACCTTCCTTGCTTCCTTATAACTGATGCAAATTGGTCTATGATGTGATCAAAGTCAGTTTTTTCAGTTTCTTCTCTTTCTGCACTCAGCAGAGCAAGATCACAGAGTTTGCCTTGACCCATGGAGGCTCTCTCAAATACGAAAGTATTAGTTTTAACTTGCTGAATGACCTCTCACAGCTGGCGATGGAAACGGCGATGGTTAGCATTATCTGAATAGCAATGCGAAGACTGGGGTAGATGCTCTCATCTCCATACTGAACAATAAGTTCAAGAAGCTCTTCAGGTCTTGATATTTTCATATTGACCCGCCTTGATAGCAACACTCTGCAATCCAAAATTTCTTCATATAGCTGCTGTCCATCAACATCAGAGCTGTACAATTCGCCCAAATTTTCACACTTCTTCTTTAGGTCCTTACTGTCGGCGCCGTAACACAGTCCCTCAACATCAAGAAGGAACCCAAATTTGGTGTCAGTGTTGAGCAAACGAGCAAACCTTTCATCCATTTCTCTGTGAAGACGGTCGAGTGTTCCCTTCATGACTCTTTTCATTTCCTCCTTAGCTGTTAACCCAGCGTCTCTTGAGTTGTCATCAGCCATTCATTTCTTTTGACTCTGAAGTCTTTCAACTTCAATATTCCATTCTTGACAGAGACCGACTCCTTCTTCGAGTGACTCACTGACCAACACTTCTCTTTCATCTTAAAAATTATCTCAGAGGGCTTTCAAATCCAGGGCAGCATCGTGGAAGTTCATGCTAGGATCCTGCAGGTAAAATCTCGTCAATAAACTTAACATCACCACCACCACCATCGTCTTCCCCTCCTGTCATGTCCACGTTCTCTGTGGCAGCCTCACTCTTAATCTCGTCATACTCGGATTTATCTGACCTGACTTCCTCCTCAGCCTGTGACGCATTTGTACTTGATCCACCTTCGGATTCTAAGAAACTTGTAGCAGGTGCAGGCAACTCCATGGAATGTGTTGAACTACTTGTTCCGGGCTTTTCAAAGAAGGGCATGAAGAACTTGCTCGACTTCTTGGCTTCCTCCGCTTCCAACTTTCATCTCTTCCGTCCTTCAGCTCCACTTTCCTTCTTCTTCGTGAAGAAACTTTTCATGGTCTTCTTACACAATGTTCTGAAATAAGGCCATTATTGCTTCTCACCCATGATAATCAAAGACAGATTATACATCTGAAGAAAATTCTTTTTTCACTATCCGAGGATGGCTTGTCTGACTTTAATAGAAACTGCTCAGTGGCTTCCCACCTTCATGTGGTGCCCAGGGTATGTGCCATACCTGCCAAACCTTAGATACGCCACTGGTAAAGCCCTTCCCACTAGAATCAGAATCAGAATCAGGTTTATTATCACCGGCACGTGATGTGAAATTTGTTAACTTAGCAGCCGCAGTTCAATGCAATACATAATCTAGCTGAGGGAGAAAAAGTAATAATAATAATAAATAAAATAAAACATAAGAATAAATAAACAAGTAAATCAATTATGTGTACTGAATAGAATTTTAAAAATGTGCAAAAACAGAAATACTGTATATTTTTTTTAAAAAAGTAATGTCCATTTAGGAATCGGATGGCAAAGGGGAAGAAGCTGTTCTTGAATCGCTGAGTGTGTGCCTTCAGGCTTCTGTACCTCCTACCTGATGGTAACAGTGAGAAAACGGCATGCCCTTGGTGCAGGATTTCATGAAACAAAGGACACACGTGGTCCTAATGTCCCTCTGATTCAGCACCCTGGCTCTGAGATCATCGATTTTATTCACCAGAGACTGCACGTTTGCCAGCAAGATAGTCGGTATAGGGAGTTTAAAACCCTGTTTCCTCAAACGCACTATTGAGCATATCTGTACGAATTGCCGTCACATGAGAGCAGCATCCATCACCAGAGACCCCCACCACCCAAGACACGCTGTCTTCTCATTGCTGCCATCAGGAAGAAGGTACAGGAGACTCGGAACTCACACCACCAGGTTCAGCAACAGTTACCATCAGGCTCTCGAACCGAAGGGGATAAAATCACTCAGCTTCACTTGCCCATTACTGAAATGTTCCCAAATGTTCTTTGGACTCTTTTCAAAGACTATCCATCTCATGTTCTCAATATTTATTGTTTATATGTTTATTATTATTATTTCTTTCTTTTTGTATTTGCACAGTTCCTTGTCTTTTGCACACTAGTTGAATACCCAAGTTGGCGTGGTCTTTTATTGATTCTGTTATGGCTATTATTCTATGGATTTATTGAGTTTTCCTGCAAGAAAATGAATCTCAGCGTTGTATAAGATGATATATATGTTCTTTGATAATAAGTTTTTTTGAACTTTGAACTTCATTGTGCTTGCCATAGTTAAATAGCTGGGTGTGTGTGTAAATTGTGATACATAGGGTGTGTTTGATGAAGCGGTGATAAATGCGTGGTGGTGTGGTGAGGCATATTAATATTAGGTGGGAATTTTGATTAGTAGAAATGGGTGTTATAAGATTGATGTGTGTATATAACAGTTAACATTTTGAGTCAGTGGTGCAGTTGTTGAGTGATGCCTTAATTGACCTTTACCGTACGTCTGAGCTTTCTGAAGTTTTTGAGAAGTGTTATCATTACTGATCACTGGTACTTTATGATGGATCAGAATGGCTTCCTGGACCCCTATGTGAATGTGCATTGCTATTGTTAGCGGTGGTTTTGGCACTGGCTGGCAGCTGCAATCATGATAATGAAGTATGAGTATGAATGTTAATGCAACTAGTCAAACTGCTATGGGCTATTGAATTGTGTATTAGAATTCCAACACTACCCAGTTTCTTCCATCAGTTATTTCTTTCACACAAAGTTAATGAACAATTCACTGCTGTGAAGTATAGCTACAGAGTGCCAATTTTCTCTTTGCTATTTTGCAAAAATGTAGTTTGATCTTACTGAAGTCAAATCAGTTATTAGCATACCTAGAGAATTATTGTAAATAGAAGGAGCATAATATTGGTTCCCACAAATGTGTTTTTACCAAAACATTTCTGTCTCTTTAAGAGAACCTCTTAAAGTTCTGTTGGGTGTTCCACTTGAAATGGGTTTTAACATAGACATTGATGATATTTAATCAACAGTGAATTCTCTACCCTCATTTACTACAATAATTGTGAAGAGTTTCAGAGAGCTTTTTGTCACTAAGGCTAAAGTAAATGGTTCAGTTGTCTTTGATTCTTTGTTCTTGGCTATTGGGCCATTTCTCTCCATGCTAACAGCTTAGTCCTGAAATCACTTTTTCCTCTCCAAACTCCTGTCTCCTCCTCTGACCTCAACTTATTTAGAAGAAACATCTCCAGTTCACCTTCCTATGTTGACTACACAACTAACCTTCATGCCAACAATTTTGTTACTGTTAGTTCTTCATCCTCAGCTGTTGTTCTCCCATTCCTCATGTTTTTAAATCAGCCATCAACCCCTCTCTTCAGGAAAAAAAAAGCGCCTCCTAACCTGGGTTTTATCTAATTATCAACCCATTTCTACCTTTTCTTTTCTATTCAAAGCATTGAATATGATGATGCTTCTCTGATACATGATCACTTACTATCAGTTTATTTTTGCATTTTGCTTTTGAAATCTGATTTTTTTTTTTTAAATTTCATCTTTGAAGTGCTTTCCGGCCTTGGCACAGTGGCCTGTGATCTTGAGCAAAGTAAATTTGCTCACTTCAACTTCTTGACCCAAACACAATTCATCTTTCCCCTTCCCACTTCATCTAGAGCAACATGGATAGAACATTAGCTAACGAAAACAATAACAAAACAGTAGAAGTGGTCAATACAAGGGTCGCTGCTTTTTAAAACAATATATCAGTAAGTTGGATGTGAATGTACAAGGCACAGTTTACAAATTTAGAGATGAGGAGGATATTATTGAACATCAAGGCAATAAACACAAGTTGATGGAATTGGCAGATTGGTGGCAGATGAAATTTAACACTGAGGCATGAGAAATAGCATTGATGTCCTGTTGCTTCACTCATTTCTTACGTTACTGACCACCTCCTACTGGCACTTCATCAATTGAAGGGTCTCAGCCTGATATATTGATAATTTTTTTTCTACAAATACTGCTTGACCAACTGAGTCTTTGTTTCTATTTTTATTTCAGATATCTAAAATCTGCAGTTTTTTAAAATTTTCATTCAGTACAAGGGCAAAGAAGTCATGATGAACATACAAAAATAATGATTCGACTTTGTTCAGAGAATGTCTAGGTATGGCACCACATTTTGGGGAAAATATAAAGACTGAGAAAGTGTGGAACCTATTTACCAAATTGATTCCAACAATGAGGGTCTATGTACAGGGGTTCCCAACCTGGGGTCTGTAGACCCTTTGTTTAATGGTATTGGTCCATGGCATAGGAAAGGTTGGGAATCTCTAGACTGTAGCTATGTGGATGGACTGAAGTAGCTGGGTGGAGATTTGTTTGAGTAGACACAGAGAAAGTTTTTCCATCTGCAGAGGGATCAAGATCTAGTGAACATAGAACAAAGCTTTTTGGTGGAAGAAAACAAAGTGACATACTGTTAAGAAAAGAAATTCTTTACATTGGAAGTGGTCATGGTCTGAACGCGTTTCTCAGGATAACAGTGAAAGCTCAGTCAATTGTAGCATGTGAAAGATAGGTTGACAAGAAATTGAAAGGAAAGACTGTAGGTCTGTGTAGAGGGAATCCAAAAGTTGAACTAGCTGGGTTATACTTATCAGAACTGGTATAAACAGTGTGCCAATTGGCTTTCTTTCATGTTGTAACCACTCTCTTTCTTTCAACGAAATCTCTATTTGAATGCAACTGCTCATCTTTGGTTTTAATTTTATATATCATATTATAGCCAGAATCCCTATATTGAAAGGATTCCTTCCAAACTTGAAGTTCAAAGTTCAGGGTAAATTTATTATCAAAATACATACATATCACCATATACAATCCTGAGATTTGTTTTCTTCCAGGTATTCAAGAAATGCAATAGGATAAATGAAAGACCGCACCTAACAGGAAGAACAAACAATGTGCAAAAGACAACAAATTGTACAAATACAAAAAAGAAAAGAAATAGTAACAAGTAACTAAGCAATAAATATCGAGAATATGAGATGAAGAGTCCTTGAAAGTGAGTCCATAGGTTGTGGTAGCATTTCATTGATTGGGAAAATGAAGTTATTTCCTCTGGTTCAAGAGCCTGATGGTTAAGGGGTAATAACTGTTCCTGAACCTAGTGTTGTGGGTCCTGAGGCTCCTGTACCTTGCACCTGATTGATGGCAGCAACAAGAAGAGAGCATGACCTTGGTGGTGGGGGTCCTTGATAATGGATGCTGCTTTCCTGTGGCAGCACTCTGTGAAGATGTGCTCATTGGTGAGGAGGGCTTTAGCTGTAATGTACTTTTTGCAGGTTTCTCCGTTCAAGGACAGTGGTGTGTCCATACCAGGCTGTGCTGCAACCAGTCAATATGCTCTCCACCACACATCTATAGCAGTTTGTCAAAGTTTTATATGTCATGCTAGATCTTTGCAAACTTCTAAGGCAGTAGAGGTTTCTTCATAATGGCACTTACATGCTGGGCCTAGGACAGATCCTTTGAAATGATAACACTGAGGAATTTAAAATTGGTGACCCTCTCCACCTCCGATCCCCCGATGAGAACTGGCTCATGGACCTCCAATTTCCTCCTCCTGAAATCAACGTCAGCTCCTTGGTCTTGCTGACATTGAGTAAGAGATTGTTGTTATGGCACCACTCAGCCAAATTTTCAAACGTACTCCTATATTACTACCTGTGCCACATGCTAGGGAGGATAGAAACAGGATGATTTGGCAGATAAATGCGTGGCTGAGAGGCTGGTGCAGTGGGCAGGGCTTCGGGTTCTTGGATCATGGAATCTCTTCTGGGGGAGGTATGACCTCTACAAAAGGAATGGGTTGCACCTGAACCCGAGGGGGACCAATATTCTTGTGGGCAGGTTTGTTAGAGCTGTCGGGGGGGGGGTGGTTTAAACTAATTTGACAGGAGGGTGGGAACCAGAGTGAAGGGACTCAAGATAGGATAGATGGTAAAAAAGCAAAGATAGTCTGCAGTCAGACTGTCAGGAAGGGTAGGCAGATGATAGGGCAAAATTGTAGCCAGCAGGGTGAGTATAAGTGCATTAGGGATGCAGAGTCAAAAAGGGTAGCAAATACAGCACTAAAAGTGTTATATCTCAATGCACGGAGTATAAGAAATAAGGTGGATGATCTTGTTGCACTATTACAGATAGTCAGGTATGATGTGTGGCCATCACTGAATCATGACTGAAGGATGGTTGTAGTTGGGAGCTAAATGTCCAAGGTTGTGTGGGAGGGATAGGAAGGTAGGCAGAGGGCCTGGTGTGGTTCTGCTGGTAAAGAATAGCATCAAATCAGTAGAAAGATGTGACATATGATCAGAATATGTTGAATCCTTGTGGGTTGAGTTAAGAAACTGCAAGGGTAAAAGGACCCTGATGGCAGTTATATACAGGCCTCCCAACAATAGCTGGGATGTGGACCGCAGATTACAACGGGAAATAGAAAAGGCGTGTCAAAAAGGCAATGCTATGATAGTCTTGGGAGATGGGAGTATCAGGTTGGTAATGGATCTCAAGACAGTGAGTTTGTTGAATGCCTACGAGATGGCTTTTTAGAGCAGTTTGTTGTTGAGCCTACTAGGGGATCAGTTATATTGGATTGGGTGTAATGTAATGAACCAGAGGCGATCAGGGATCTTAAAGTAAAAGAGCCCACAGAAGCCAGTGATCACAATATGATTGAGTTCAACTTGAAATTTGACAGGGAGAAAGTAAAGTCTAATGTAGCAGTATTTCAGTGGAGCAAAGAAAATTACAGTGGTATGAGAGAGCATTTGGCCAAAGTAAATTGGAAGGAGCTGCTGGCAGAGATGACAGCAGAGCAGCAATGGCGTGTGTTTCTGGGAAAAATGAGAAAGGTGCAGGACAGATGTATTCTAAAAACGAAGGAATCCTAAATGGCAAAATAATACAGCCTTGGCTGACAGGGAAGTCAAAGTTAATGTTAAAGCAAAAGAGAGGGCATACAACAAAGCAACAGTTATTGGGAAGACAGAGGATTGGGAAGCTTTTAAAAACCTGCAGAGAGCAACTAAAAGGATCATTAGAAGGGAAAAGATGAAATATGAAAGCAAGCTAGCAAACAATATCAAAGTGGATAGTAAAAGCTTTTTCAAGTATGTAAAAAAATAAAAGAGAAATGAGAGTGGATATACGCCCACTAGAAAATGAGGCCGGAGATATAATAATAGACAAGGAGATGGCAAATGAACTAAATGAGTATTTTGCATCAGTCTTCATTGTGGAAGGCACGAGCAGTGTGCCAGATATTGTAGTGTGTGAGGGAAGAGAAGTGAGTGCAGTTACTATTACAAGGGAGAAGGTACTCAAAGAGGGTACATGAGTCACCTGGATCAGATGAACTGCACCCTAGGGTTCTGAAAGAGGTGGCATTAGAGATTGTGAAGACATTAGCAATGATCTTTCATAAATCATCGGACTCTGGCATGGTGCCAGAGAACTGGAAAATTGCAAATGCCACTCCACTCTTTAAGGAAGGAGGAAGTCAGCAGAAAGGAAATTATAGACCAGTTAGGCTAACCTCAGTGGTTGGGAAGATGTTGGAGGCAATTGCTAAGGATGAGGTTATGGAGTACTTGGTGACACAGGACAACAAGATAGGAAAAAGTCAGCATGGTTTCCTTAAGGGAAAATCTTGCCTGACGAACCTGTTGGAACTCTTTTGAGATTACATGTAGGGTAGATAAAGGAATGCAGTGGATGTTGTATATTTGGAGTTTCAGAAGGCCTTTGACAAGGTACCACACGTGAGGCTGCTTACGAAGTTAAGAACCCATGGTATTACAGCAAAGTTACTAACATGGTTAGAGCATTGGCTGATTGGTAGGCAGCAGTGAGTTGGAATAAAAGGATCCTTGTCTGGTTGGCTGCCAGTGTCTACTGGTTTTCCTTAGGGGTTGCTGTTGGGACCGCTTCTCTTTATGCTGTATATCAAAGATTTAGATTAGATTCAACCTTATTGTCATTGTGCCGAGTACAGATACAAAGCCAATGAAATGCAATTAGCATCTGACCAGAAGTGCAAAAGAATAGTATTATTTACAAAATAACTGCGAATAAAAAGTGCTACAGCATACAAATATAAAAGTACTGAGACAGTACAATATGGGTGCAATACTGCTTGGTGCTGTGATGAGAGGTTCAGCAGTATCACAGCCTCAGGGAAGAAGCTCTTCCTGAGCCTGCTGGTGCAGGAGCGGAGACTCCTGTGGCACCTACCGGATGAGAGGAGAGTAAAATTCCATGGTTAGGGTGAGATGCATCCTTGATAATGCTTTTCACCCTGCCTAGGCAGCATTTATGGTAGATGTACTCAATGGTGGGCTATTGGGTGCTGATAATCCGCTGGGCAGTTTTCACCACACGCTGGAGTGCCTTGTGATCCGATACAGGACAATTGCCATACCACACTGAGATGCAGTTGGTGAGTATGCTCTCAATGGTACAGCGGTAAAAGTCCGTCAGTATCCTGGGACAGAGGTGAGCTTTCTTGATGCTCCGCAGGAAATAAAGGCGCTGTTGCACCTTTTTGATCAGGATGGAGGAGTTCAGGGACCAGGTGAGATCCTCGGAAATGTGGACACCAAGGAAGTTAAAGCTTGATACAATTTAGATAATGGAATAGATGGCTTTGTTGCCAAGTTTACAGATAATACGAAGATTGGTGGAGGGGCAGGTAGTATTGAGGAAACTGGTAGGCTGCAGAAGGATTTAGACAGATTCAGAGAATGGGCAAGAAAGTGGCAAATGAAATACAATGTTGGAAAATGCATGGTCATGCGCTTTGGTAGTAGAAATAAATGTGCAGACTATTTTCTAAACAGAGAGAAAATCCAAAAACCTGACATGCAAAGGGACTTGGGAGTCCTTGTGCAGAATACCCTAAAGGTTAACTTGCAGGTATAGAGTCAATGGTAAGAAAGGCAAATGCAGTGTTAGCATTCATTTCAAGAGGTCTAGAATACAAGAGCAGAGATGTGATGCTGAGGCTTTATAAGGCCCTGGTGCAATCTCACTGTGAGTATTGTGAACAGTTTTGGGCTCCTCATCTAAGAAAAGATGTGCTGGCATTAGAGAAGGTCCAGAGGCAGTTCACAAGGATGATTCCAGGAATAAAAGGGTTATCATACGAGGAATGTTTGATTGTTCTGGGTCTGTATTCGCTGGAACTTAGAAAGATGAAGGGGGATCTCATTGAAACCTTTCAAAGGCCTAGACAGAGTGGATGTGGAAAGGGTGTTTCCCATGGTAGGGGAGTCTAGGACAAGAGGCCACAGCTTCTGAATAGAGGGATATCCATTTGAAACAGAGATGTGGAGAAATTTCTTTAGCCAGAGGGTGGAGAATTTGAGGAATTTGTTACATCATGTAGCTGTGGAGGCCAGGTCGTTGGGTGTATTCAAGGCAGAGATTGATAGGTTCTTGATTGGACATGCCATCAAAGGTTATGGAGAGAAGGCCGGGGAATGGAGTTGAGGAGGGGATAAAAGGATCGGCCACGATTGAATAGCGGAGCAGACTCGATGGACCAAATGTCCTAATTTCGCTCCTATGTCTTATAGCCTGTATGCAGATTCATCACCACCTTTGATTCGGCCCACAACACTGGTGTCGTCAACAAACTTAAATATGGGTTTGGAGCTTAGTCTCACTGACATAAGTATAAAGCGAGTAGAGCAGGGGGCTAAGCACACAGCCTCGTGGCGCACCTTTGCTGATGCAGATTGTGAAGGAAATGTTGTTGCCAATCTGAACTGACTTGAGGAAATCGAGGATCTAATTGCACAAGGAGGTACTGAGGCCAAGGTCTTAAAGCTTATTGGTTAGTTTTGAGGTGATGTTAGTATTGAATGCTGAGCTGAAAGAGTATCCTGATCTATGCATCTTTGCTGTCTAGGTGGTCCAAGGTTTAACCTTGAGATTAAGAACTGAATATTTTTGAACGTTAATATTTTTAGGATAGTTCTGAAGTGTTTTGAGGGGTTGGTCATGGCATGCATTAGATCCTGGCACCCAGACAACCTTGATCCACTGCAATTTACCTACTGCCAAAACAGGTCTATGGCAGCAGACACTTGTCTCTGGTGCATCTAGACAGTATAGGCACTCATGTTAGACTGTTGTTTACTGAAAACAGCTCTGCCTTAAATATTTCCAAGCAAATTCATCTCCATACTCCTAGAGCTGGGACTCAATACTTCCCTTTGCAATTGGATCCTTAACTTCCTGACCAACAAACCACAATCAGTAAGGAAAGGCAGAAACACTTTCACCACAGTTATACTTAACAGTGGTACCCCACAAGGCTGTGTGCTCAGTCTGTACTCTGCTGTCTATACACTCACGACTGTGCAGCCAGATTCTGATCTACAGGAAGCCTCGTGGCTTAATGTCATGATAACTACCTCTCTCTCAATGTCAGAAGAGCTGGTTATTGACTTTAGGAATGAGGCAGGCCGAATGCTCCTGTTTACCGAGGAGCTGACTTCACTAATAGCTGTTCTGTTCCAACCATGTTGATGCCAAGGCATAGAAAGCTAATCACTCCTCCACTTCTCAGGAGGCATGTCTTCTGACCCTTACTAATTTTTATCAAAGCACCAAAGCATCCTATCCAATTGCATCACAGACTGGTAAGGCAACTGTTCTGTCCATGACTGCAAGGAACTAGAGAGTGGTGGACAGAGCTCCATACATCACAGGAACCAACCTCCCCACCAGAGACTCTGTGCAGACTTCTTGCAGCCTCAGTAATGCAGCCGGCATATCGATGACCCCAACCACCACGACATTCTCTCTTTTCCTCTCTCCCATCCAGCAGCAGATACAAAAACCTGAAAGCACACACCACCCGTCTCAGACAGCTTCTATCCTGCTGGTATCATGCTATTGAATTGTTCCCTAGTATGATCAGATGGACCCTTGGCCTCACAACCTTACTGTGATCTTGCACCTATTGCAGTCTGTACTGCACTTTCTCTGTAATTGTAACACTTTATTCGGTACTGTTATTTTTTTTTTACCTGATACTACCTCAATGCCCTTTTGTAATGATTTGATTGGTATGGATGGTGGGCAAGACATGCTTTTCACTGTACTTCAGTACATGTGACAATAATAACCCAATTTACCAATTTAATAAGGATATTCAAGCACAGAGTAAATTAGAATTATTGATGATTTAGAGATAGTAACATAATCATAGAATCATACAGCAACGAAATAGGCCCACTTTGGGTCATCTCATCTGTACCAACCACAATGCCTATCTACAATAATCCAATCTGCCTGTGTTAGCCAAATCCCTTTATGTCTTTCCGATTCAAGTATCTTGCAAATGCCTTTTAAATATTGTAATTCTATCTGGATCTACCACTTCATCTAGCCATTTCAAATATTCACCTCCCATCAGATTGCCTTTAAATTGCTGCACACTCACCTTAAAAAGAGGTGGGAAAAAGACTAATTATTATATCTATGGCCCTCATAATTTTATAAACCTGCCTAAAGTCACCCCTTACTCTATTATAATACAATGTGTATAAATCCGACTTATCCTATGTCTCCTTATAACTACATGCTTCCATTCCAGGCACCATCCTGTGAATCTCTTTTGTACTTTCACTATGCTACCTCATCCTTCACATAGTGTGCCAGAACTGTACACAACTTTCCAAGCATGGTCTAATTGATGTTTTCTGCAGCTGCAACATAATGTCCCAACTTACACTCATTGCCTTGGTTTATTAATGTTTCCAAGGTCCCTGCCAATTACTCTACATGTCCTACTAGAATTTGACTTCCAAAATGCATTGCTTCACATTTGTTTCGATTAACTTTCATCCGGTACTGCTCTATTCAACATTCCAGCTGACCTATGTATTCATAGATAACCTTTTTCGCTATCCACAGATCCATTTTTCATGTTGTCTGTAAATTTGCTAATCAACCCACCTACATTCTCATTCAGATCACAATGAAAATCCCAACAAAAATCCCACGTGTTAACCATTTGTTAAAGACTTTCAGTCATAAAGACACCCATCCTTTATTACTGTCTGCCTCTTATCATCAAATCTATTATGGATCCAGTGTGCCAAAATGCCTTGAATCCCTTGTACCTTTGACTTCTGGACCAGCCTGCCATGTGAAAAGGTTTACTGGAATCCATGAATTCCATGCCAACACTCCAGCTTTTATCAGTTATCTAAGGTACTTTCTCAAAAAGCTCAAATTTGTGAGACATGATCCCCCCTGCATAAAATCATACTAACTCTTCCTTCTCTGCCTGACCAAGTTAACATAAATCTCATCCCTCAGAATCTTCTCCAGCAACGTCCCTACCACTGATGTAAGGCTAACCAACTTGTCATTTCCAGGCTTATTCCTTCTCTTTTTGCACAAGGGGACAACATTAGATGTCAATGCATAATTGAAAGAAGAAAATAGCATTTTTACACATGACAGCAAGAGAAGACATACAGACATTATAAAAGTCACTCACTCCCCTTACTTACCCTTTAACTAAGACCCACTGAGAAGCATTAGGCCATTGTCTCCTGCACCATCACTGACCTCATCACTTCTGGAGACCTCCCATCTACAGCCTCCAGCCTCATCGTTCCCTTGCACAGCACTGCCTGTTTCTACCTCCTACCCAAGATCCACAAACATAATTCTTCATTGCGTTCCATTGTATCTGCCTGCCGCTGTCCCTCTGAACTTGTGTCTGCATAACTCAACTCCATTTTGTTCCCCTTGGTTCAGTCCCCTCCCTCCCATGACACTTCACATGCTCTCCATCAATGGTTCAATTTAATATCAGAGAATGTATATAATATACAACTTGAAATCCTTACTCTTCTCAGATATCCATGAAACAGAGAGGATCAAACCCTAAATAATGAATGACAGAAAAATGTTAGACTCCCAAAGCAATTCCTTCTCCCGCGCTCAAGCAACAGCAAAACCATTGACTCTTCCTCCTCCTCCTCCCCCCACTTACTTCAACAAGCAAGCATCAACCCTCTCACCACCCACATGCAATAACAAGCCCCCGAGACTATGATCTAAAGTCTATCAAAAACTACCATCCATCCTAACACTTCAACATCTCAACAGGCTCTCTCTCACTAACAAGGGAGAGAGAGATATTGCTTCTGCCAAGCAAGAGGGGAGGTCAACGCTCACCGTTTTGATGTTATAGTTTGCAGCATCGCTTATTCGAGTTTCCCCAACTCAAGAATCAGCAAACTTTCTCTCACCATGGAGAAAGAGAGATTGGTTGCTTGAATGCAGAGGCCTCCAACAGCTGTGCCCGCTGTCTCGATGTTTCGATCTCCCATGACGCTTTAGTCAGCGACATTGACATGAAATCAATAGCTTTTAGTTACCTGGCCCTGACTGCCTTAGAGACGAGTAGTCCCTGTGCTCTTCCATCCTCCATCAGAAAGGCCTTGAAGTTCTCTGCTTCTTTCTTAACAATAATCCTAACCAGTTCCCCTCCATCGCTACCCTCCTCTGCCTGGCAGAAATGGTATTTAACTCAACAATTTCTCTTTCCGCTCCCCCACTTTCTCCAAACCAAACATGTAGCCACAGACACATGCCTGGGCCCCAGCTGTGCCTGCCTTTTTATTGGCCACATGGAACTGTCCATGTTCCAAGCCTACACTGGTAACGTTCCCCAACTCTTTCTCCACCACATTGATGACAGTATTTGTGCTGTTTCCTGCACATCAATTTCACAACCTTGCCTCCAACTTCCACCCTGCCCTAAAATTTACTTTGTTCATCTCTGACACCTCTCTCCCCTTTCTTGATCTCCCTCCATTTCCAGAGATTGATTATCACCGACATCTTTGACAAACCCTGTGACTCCCACAGTGATCTTGACTACACCTCTTCCCACACATCTCAGTTCCTCCCCCTCTGCTGCTTCTCTTCTCAGGAAGCTTTCTGTTCCAGGACATCTGGGAAGTCCTCTCTTTTTAAGAAAATGGGTTTTCTTTTCTACCACTATTGATACTGCCCTCGCCAGTATCTCTTCCATCTTTTGCACATCTGCCCTCATTCTCCGCCCCCCCCCAATAAACATAACAGGGCTATGTTTCCTCTTGACCTCACCTACACCCCAGTGTTCTCATCCAGCACATCATTTTCCACCGCCTTCAATGGGATTGCACTACCAGTCACATCTTTCCCTTTGCTTTCTACAGTGATTGGTCTCTCAGTGACCTCCATGTCCATTGGTCCCCACAGATTTCCCTCCTGGAACTTAACACTTACAACCATGCTAACTGTAACGCCTGTCCTTACACCTTCCTCGTCACCTTTTAGTGCTCTAAACCGACCTTCCAGCTGAGGCAGCACTTCATCTGCAAATTTGTCAGGGTTATTTATTGCACCTGATGCTCCCGGTGAAACATGAAGCAGATTAGGGGACCGCTTCATTGAGCATCTTTACTCTATTTGTCTCAACAGCCAGGATCTCCTGGCGGCCACCCATTTCAATTCCAGTTCCCACTCCTGCACCAACACATACTCAGAGTCTACTCTACTGTCCTGATGAAGGTTAGAGGAGCAACATCTCATATTTTGTCTTGGTGGTTTCCAATCTGATATCATGAACATCGATTTCTCTAACTTCTAGCAACAATTCTTCTCTGTTCCACACCCCCACACACCTTTGTTTTCCCTTATTCTGGTGGGGCTTTCTCACCCCTTCTCTGCCCTCCCCCCTCAGGTCCTGCCCATCATCCCCCTCTGGTTCTCCTCTTCCTTTCCTTTATTCCTTGGTCTAACTGTCCTCTCTTATCAGATTCCTTCTCCTTCATCTCTTTACCTCTTCCACCTATCATCTCCCAGTTTTTGCCCATACTCTTGTAGCCTTTTTCAGCGCTATCATCCTACTGACCAGCTTATTCCATAAGCAAGTGAGATAAGTTATTAGACTCTCTCGAGCAAAATCATTGAAAATCTATATAATCCACGTGTTTAACATTTACTGTTGTCATGGTTTCATCAATCTAAAATTAATTATGATGTAGGCTTTGAGGATTTTTTTTCATTTTAATAGATTAAAACTGGAAACCTCATGCTCTCCCTATAATTTGATTGTTTACTCAGAACACTTTGATAGCTCACGAGAGTGATTCAGATTTATTTATTTATCACATGTACATTGAAACATACAGTAAAATGTGTCATTTGCATTAACAACCAGTGCACCCAAGGATGTGCTGGGGTACCCAGAAGTGTCGCTACACATTACAGCATGCCCACAATGTTCCACACAACAACACAAGGACCAACGTTTTAATTCAGTTTTACCTATTCCTCCAAACTGCAAAGAAAGAAGTTTCAGCTTGATGATTCATTGCCCATAGTGTAAGAGTTATGCCAGCTACTCTGTTTCAAAAGTATGGTGTAAAAGAGTAAATATTGATTATCAAACTGGAAGGCAGCCAAGTTAATAATTCTACCTATTGATATTAAAAAAGTACATTTTGAAAAATCCAACCCACTTGATTTTTTTCCCTCTTTTAGATGAATTCAGAATTAGGATTCTGAATTAGAAGATGATCAACAATATGTTTAGTAAGAAATAAAAAAGAAATTTCTTTACTGGATAAAAAGTTTCTTCACTTTAAAGTTTGGAATTCAGGCAAAGAGCATGGGTGTTCAGTAGGAAATATGAAGGAGAAATGAATAATAATATGTTCATTTGATAAGGGTTAGATGGGAGGAAGCTTGTCTTAAACAGAATTCTCAATATAAATATATTGCATTGAATGGCTGTTCATTCACTGATGATATATAATTTGCAATCATGTATCTACTTAGTGCATTTTAATTCAAGTTCATGCAGTATCAGGCATAAGATGCTATCATTCTGCATTTTTGTATTTTTCATTATGTTTTTTAATCAATTGCCCTCTTTAGGAAATAGTTCTATCTATGATTTCTAAAAAAAAACGATATCCGCTGAGCAACATCATCAAGTCTCTTGCCTTAGAAAACCATAAATAAATCAATTATTGTGGTACCTGTATTTCTGTATTTCCTCTCTTCTTATAAGCAAACAGCAACTGGACCTTCTGAGTTTGATTCAATGTCAATATCTAACAACATTTTAGCTTGGGCATTCAGCACAGCTTTGGCTGACTTATAAACACCTACAAAGTTAATCCTTAACATTCCTGAAGCAAAAGCATATTTCTGTGGTCTTTTCTTCTGATCTGCTCTGCTTAGGCTTTTAGCAATATACAATATTATAACTCATTAAAAATACTCAGTTAATTTTTAAGCATTATAAATTTATACAGTATGTCCCTTTTTTAAAATGTTAAGTAAATTAAATAAGTTATTCACACAATATTTACGTTTTTTGACAGCAAAGGGATCACAGATCCAACATTAGGATAAGCAAATAATTATACTGCAACAAGTTTACATGGTTTCTGTGTTTAAAAAATCTATGAAGAAAATGTGAATCAAGTTCACAGTGGGTCACTTCAGAAATGAGCACTGATCTATTTCCTTATACCCTTGCTATAAATAGGACGTTAAATAGCATAGAACAGGAACACGTCCTTCGGTCCATAACATCTGTGCCAAACATGATGTCAAATTAAATTAATTCATTATGCCTGCATATGACCCATATCCCTCCATTCTCTGAATATTCATATGCCTACCTAAAAGTCTCTTAAATGTCACATTCACATCTGTTTCCACCATCAACCCCGGCCATGAGTTCCAGACACCTACCACTCCGTGCGGGAAGAGAAAACTTGCCTCACACAGCTCCTTTAAACTTTGTTCCTCTCAACTTAACATTATTCCTTTTCTCACCATAGCCTTATTCCTTCTGGTATTTGATATTTCCACTGTGGGATAAAGATTCTCTCTATTCTATCCATGTCTTTGATAATTTTATTAACTTCTGTTTGGTCTCCCCTTAGCTCTTGATGCCCCAGAGGAAACAATCCCAAGTTTGATCAACTTCTGCTTATAGTTAATAGCCTCTAATCCTGGCAGCATCCTGGTAAATCTCTTCTACACCCTCTCAGAAATGTCCTCATCCTTCTTATAATGGGACAATCAGAACTGCATACAGTGCTCTAATTGAAGCCTAACCAAATTCTACAGAGCTGTGACACATTTTCTTGACTTACACTCAATTGCCCGACTGATGAAAGCAAGCATACCATACACCTTCTTTAGCACTCTACCTGTTTTATTTCCAGGTCCTTAGCTGCACTGAAGTGAAAGCTACATTTAGTGCAATCTCTCCATGTGCATTCTCCGCATGACATCATAATTGAGTTTTTTTTTGTGCTTACAGCAAGGAAGGTGAAGAGATTTTGGGATGGAGAGAAGATAGTGTTGGTGGCATTACTTGGTACTACTGTGGTACTGCCTTGTGAAAATTACGACTCGATTTGGGCAGAGAGACACAGTGAAGAGGAGCAGCAGGTAGTCCATTGGGACAGGTCACCTCCGGGTGTGTGGCATGACCAGGCTGACCGACTGATTGACCTCTATGCTTCTGGGGAACAACGATCTTATGGTTCCCAGTTCATCAGGAAAAGAATGAACATATCAGAGACTGCATTCAAAGATGGTGACTTCTCGCTGACCATTTCTAACCTTCGCTTCAGTGATGAAGGAGTCTATTCATGTGATTTGCATCACCATTACTGTGGAATTCATGAGAGACGCATCTTTAGACTTTTTATTACAGAACCAATCAAAAGGAACGTTACATACAAAACATGTAAGTTATTTTTATCATATTACACATTACATGACTTGTCCTCATTTGTTATCTTAAATGTTAAATTTTTGATCAAAGGCAAGGGCAGCCTATTTCTAGTCTAATGTCTTATTCTTCTTTGATTTCTCCGTGTAAACATTCTAAGAAAATTTCCAGTAGGTATAGTACTAGATGCACTTCTATTCTTACAGCTTGTTATAGTGGAATTATAGACCTATATTAACATAATGTGCATATTTTGACAAGGAGTTGCTAGCTAGAAATGAGGAGGAAGGACACAAAATGAATTCCAATTAGGTCTGAGGTATGAATACCTGTAACCCCTGTACCGCTGTCAAGACTAATAAAAACCAACCTATAGTAGTTAGGAATTTGAACTTGAAACATTCCTGGCTTGTCTGGCTGAATGTTATTTAAAAAACAAATAAGGAAGAACCTAACTTGAATCCATGCAGGAAGTTCAGCCAGTAAATATCTGCCTTCATTGCATGATTAACACTTTGCTCTGCATATTCTGTTGAAGATGTTAAGTACACAGCCTTTTAGCTTAATATAGGATTATATAAGAAACAATCACAAAAAATACATGAAACATCACTGTCTAGAACCCTTGCTTCTCTTGGTCCTTTTTACTATAGTCTTTCTTTTCTTCTTTTCTCCCATCCCAGCTCCTCTCATTTAAATTATTCAGCCTGTTGCACCTACAATAAAGCTATGAATGATCCTTTACCTTAATTCCACTATTTTATACTGGCCCCACCTTCAATGATTATCTTAATATTCAAAAACTTTCCAGTCTCAGTCTTGTGATTGATTCTGCACCAATCACAGAATTCTAAAGATTTACTCTCATCTGGATGAAAAAAAAATCTTCTCATGTCTATCCTAATGGTTGACCCTGTATTTTGAGACCAACTCCTGAATCCAGACGACTAAATCAGAGGAAATAGCATCTCTGCACCTATCCAGTCAAGTCCCAAAATAATTTTGTGTGTTTCAGTGAGATCACCTCTCAATCTTTTAAACTGTAGAGAATATAAGTCCTCTCTTTTAGCATCCCTCATATGCAAAATCACCATCTGAGGAATCAATCTAAACATTCATTGTGCTCCCTCAATTGGAAGCATATCATTCCTTACATAGGGAAAGCAGACTTCACATAACATTCCTTATGTGATCTCACCAGCTGTGTAAAAATAAGGGGAGAGCAAGTAAGGCTGGAGTTCAGAACTGAGAGCTGATCTTATTGAGATGTAGCTTCAGCATAAGGATTGACTGGGACCAAGATAAGGAGAACTTTCTCTTCATAGAGAATTATATATTTTGGGAATTTTTTACTACTTGTACTCAGAGGTTGACTGTATTTAATGCTGAGAGCACCAGAATTTTATACACTAAGGATATCATTCACAATCTTTTTCCATGGCAGGAATGATTTTGGAGCTATATTGTATGTCCTTTCTACGAGTTATTTTGTTTTAAAGTCAGAAGTTAGGAATTTGTTCATCATTGGACACAGAGCCAATCTGAATGATTTTGTTGAACTTTGTCCATCTATTAGGCTTTCCCAAGGCAACTTTCATGACATGGCTGGGGAGTGGTTGGGCTGGCAATAGCTCATAATAGTAGAGTGGTGTCAAGAACACCACTCCTGGTCCATCTTATTTCATATTAAAGTGTGAAAAACCAGAAGTGTTTTATCATTAGCTAGATCTCCTTAAGGAACTGGAAAGGCTGAATTTCTGACAATTTTTGAAAGGTGAGTGAGCTCTACATTATCATGTACAAAGGATCTGATAACCAGTTAAGACTATCCCCAGGGTTGCCTCAATCTTATACAAGCTAATATGGTACCAAACATATTGCCATGAGAGATAAATCCCTGCTAACTAGGATCACTTTTCATCTAAGGGAAAGGGAAAACCAGGTCAAGATTTTACCTTGAATCCTAAAATATTTATAATTTCTCTTTTTATTCAGTGAACGCTGCTGAGTGATACCAGAGGATAGCAAATTTTATCATGTGCCAGATGCTTCCTAAAATGAAACAACGCTTTGCGACTGAGAGAAAATAGAAAATATATCAATATAAAACAGAACTAATCAGAACATTTAATAGTGGCACATTAACCCTTGAAAAATTTAAAACTAGGTCAATGAAGCCTAAAGAAAAAGAAGTATTGTGACTTAATTGATTGTGATATTTTGACAAGCTCCAGAATGCTGTAACATGCGTCTGAATCTCCAGATGGAGGAAATAAGTTGTTTTTGCTTTATCCAGAGCACTCCCATGTAAGAAGAGAAGTAAAGAAATACAGTTTAATCCAAAGTAAACAAGGCCTGGCTATGGCTGCAGCTGGATATCTTTCCATCAGGATTTTTGGCCCACAGTCTTTGATTTAAACAAACACTTCAAAAAAAATTGGAGTAATAGAGGATGATTACACTTTAATTACTGCAAGCAAATATATTTTTAAGAATCAGTAGTAGAAGTATTGCTTACAATTCTGGGGGTAGTTTCTGCTGCCCAAAATGCAGATAATTTAACCTAGTCAGCATTTAGTTGGTACTGGCCCAGTGCCACAGAGCTGCCCAAAAGCCTGTTATTTTTTGCCTTGGCCTTTCAAGTTTTGCTTTTTCCCTTCTACCCTTTACACTCCCATTACTGAACCTTCTGGCATTTCACTATGCAAGGGTGTTTTTTTTTAAAATATCCCTTGCAGTTTTACCAGTGTTTGCTTCTGAGAATTTCCAGGGTATCTGAACAGCATCCTGTTCAGTTGATTTAAAGCATATGGGAACCATATGTAACTGGCGGGATGTCAGAACTTCAATATTCTTTATCCTTTTGGGAAAAACTTGTATGAAGAAAATTGTTTGAACAAAGGAAAGCTCTATCATATACAGTGGTGATGGTTATTAAAAATAAATGGGGGATCTTGAACAGCTAGGCAAGTGGGCCGAAGATAGGCAAATGGCTTTCACTTCAGATCAGTGCATTTGGGGAAGTCAAACCAGGGCAGGGCTTACACAGTAAATGGTTGAATTCTGGGGGTTGTTATACAATAGAGGGACGTTGGAGTACAAGTACATAGTTCGCTGAAAATGAGGTCACAGTTACACAGCAAACACAAGGAAATCTGCAGATGCTGGAATTTCAAGCAACACATATCAAAGTCGCTGGTGAATACAGAAGGCCAGGCAGCATCTCTAGGCAGAGGTACAGTCGACGTTTCGGGCCGAGACCCTTCGTCCGGACTAACTGAAGGAAGAGCTAGTAATAGATTTGAAAGTGGGGGGGGGGGGAGATCCAAAATGATAGGAGAAGACAGGAGGGGGAGGGATGGAGCCAACAGCTGGACAGGTGATTGGCAAAAGGGATATGAGAAGATCATGGGACAGGAGGCCTAGAGAGAAAGAAAAGGGGGAGGGGGAGCCCAGAGGATGGGCAAGGGGTATAGTGAGAGGGACAGAGGGAGAAAAAGGAGAGAGAGAAAAAGAATGTGTGTATAAATAAATAAATACCGAATGGGGTACAAGGGGGAGGTGGGGCATTAGTGGAAGTTAGAGAAGTCGATGTTCATGCCATCAGGTTGGTGGCTACCCAGACGGAATATAAGGTGTTGTTCCTCCAAACTGAGTGTGGCTTCATCTTTACAGTAGAGGAGGCCGTGGATAGACATATCAGAATGGGAATGGGACGTGGAATTAAAATGTGTGGCCACTGGGAGATCTTGCTTTCTCTGGCGGACAGAGCATATGTGTTCAGCGAAATGGTCTCCCAGTCGGGTCTCGCCAATATATAGAAAGCCACACCGGGAGCACTGGACTCAGTATATCACCCCAGCCGACTCACAGGTGAAGTGTTGCCTCACCTGGAAGGACTGTCTGGAGCCCTGAAAGGTGGTAAGGGAGGAAGTGTAAGGCCATGTGTAGCACTTGTTTCGCTTACAAGGATAAGTGCCAGGAGGGAGATCAGTGGGGAGGGATGGGGGGGGCGAATGGACAAGGGATTTGCGTAGGGAGCGATCCCTGCGGAAGGCAGGGGGGGGAGGGAAAGATGTGGTTAGTGGTGGGATCCCGTTGGAGGTGGCGGAAGTTACGGAGAATTATATGTTGGATCCGGAGGCTGGTGGGGTGGTAGGTGAGGACAAGGGGAGCCCTCTTCCTAGTGGGGTGGCAGGAAGATGGAGTGAGTGCAGATGTGCGTGAAATGGGGGAGATGCGTTTGAGAGCAGAGTTGATGGTGGAGGAAGGGAAGCCCCTTTCTTTAAAAAAGGAGGGCATCTCCTTCGTCCTGAAATGAAAAGCCTCATCCTGAGAGCAGATGCGGCGGAGACAGAGGAATTGCGAGAAGGGGATGGCATTTTTGCAAGAGACAGGGTGAGAAGAGGAATAGTCCAGATAGCTGTGAGAGTCAGTAGGCTTATAGTAGCCATCAGTAGATAAGCTGTCTCCAGAGATAGAGACAGAAAGATCTAGAAAGGGGAGGGAGGTGTCAGGAATGGACCAGGTAAACTTGAGGGCAGGGTGAAAGTTGGAGGCAAAGTTAATGAAGTCAACGAGCTCAGTATGCGTGCAGGAAGCAGCGCCAATGCAGTTGTCGATGTAGCGAAGGAAAATTAGGGACAGATACCAGAATAGGGTTTGAATATAGATTGTTCCACAAAGCCAACAAAAAGGCAGGCATAGCTGGGACCCATACAGGTGCCCATGGCTACACCTTTAGTTTGGAGGAAATGGGAGGAGCCAGAGGAGAAATTATTATAAGTAAGGACTAATTCCGCTAGACGGAGTAGAGTGGTGGTAGAGGGGAACTGGTTAGGTTTGGCCCCACCTCCCCCTCCGGTATTTATTTATTTATACACACATTCTTTTTCTCTCTCTCCTTTTTCTCCCTCTGTCCCTCTCACTATACCCCTTGTCCATCCTCTGGGCTCCCCCCCTCCCCCTTTCTTTCTCCCTAGGCCTCCCATCCCATGATCCTCTCATATCCCTTTTGCCAATCAACTGTCCAGCTCTGGGCTCCATCCCTCCCCCTTCTGTCTTCTCCTATCATTTTCGATCTCCCCCTCCCCTTCCTGTCTTCTCCTATCATTTCGGATCTCCTCCTCCCCCTCCCACTTTCAAACCTCTTACTAGCTCTTCTTTCAGTTAGTCCTGACGAAGAGTCTCAGGACTGTACCTCTTCCTAGAGATGCTGCCTGGCCTGCTGCATTCACCAGCAACTTTATGTGTGTTGCTGACAGTTACACAGGGTGGTGAAGAAGGTATCTGGTATACTGGCCTTCTCCAGTCGGCATTGGATTTAGGAGTTGGTATGTTATTTTGTACTTGTAGAAGATGTTGGTGAGGCTGTACTTGGAGTATTATTTACATTGCTGGTTGCCCTGTTAAAGGAAAGACATCATTAAAATGGGAAGAATGCAGAGAAGTTTTAAGAGAATGTTTTCAGAACTCACAGTACTGAGATATGGGGAGAGATTGATCAGGCTGGCACGAGAGGGCACAGTTTCAAGGTGCTTGGAAGTAGGTACAGAGGAAATGTCAGGGGTAAGTTTTTTTACACAGAGAGTGGTGAGTGCATGGAATCGGCTGCCAGTGACGGTGGGGGAGGCAGATACGATAGGGTCTTTTAAGAGTTTCTTGGACAGGTACATGAAGCTCAGAAAAATAGAGGGCTATGGGTAACCCTAGGTAATTTCTACGGTAAGGACATGTTCGGCACAGCATTGTAGGCCGAAGGGCCTGTATTGTGCTGTAGGTTTTCTATATTTCTCAGCTAGGACTTCATGTAGCAGACTGAGTGGTGAACTGATAAATGTATGAAAGTGTACTAAATCATGAGGAGTATAGGTGGGATGAATGCACGTGGTCTTTTTCAGAGGGAAGGGGAACTAAAAACTGGAGAGCATAGGATTAAAGTGAGAAGTGAAATATTTAAATCGAATGTCAAGGACAACTTCTTCACACGGAGGGTGGTATAGATAAATAGACATACTTTATTGATCCAGAGAGAAATTGGGTTTTGTTACAGTTGCACCAACCAAGAATAGAGTATAAATATAGCAATATAAAACCATAAATAATTAAATAATAATATGTAAATTATGCCAGATGGAAATAAGTCCGGGACCAGCCTATTAGCTCCGGGTGTCTGACCCTCCAAGGGAGAAGTTGTAAAGTTTGATGGCCACAGGCAGGAATGACTTCTTCTGACGCTCAGTGTTGCATCTCGGTGGGATGAGTCTTTGGCTGAATGTACTCCTGTGCCCAAGCAGTACATTATGCAGTGGATGGGAGACATTGTCCAAGATGGCATGCAACTTGGACAGCATCCTCTTTTCGGACACCACCGTCAGAGAGTCCAGTTCCATCCCCACAACGTCACTGGCCTTATGAATGGGTTTGTTGATTCTGTTGGTGTCTGCTACCCTCAGCCTGCTGCCCCAGCACACAACAGCAAACATGATGGGAGGGGTTTAGAGGGATATAGGAGAATGCCATGGTTGGCATAGACTAGCTGGACGGAAGGACTTGGTTCCAAATGTGGGAAAGTATGAATTTTCCATTTTGGCGGGAAAATAACTTTTAAAAAAAAGTAACATTGGTGAGATCACATCAGGATGACTAAGTGCAGACTAAGTCTCTTCATTTAAGAAAGAATATAAATTAATTGAAAACATTTCAGAGAAGGTTTTCTTGACTGCTGCTTGGAATGAATGAGTTGTCTTCTATGGAGAAGCTAGACAGCCTGGACTTGTATAAATTGGTGTTTCAACAGTGGGAGGTAACTTGATTGAAACATGCAGGATCCTGAAGAATTCAAAAGTGTGAATGTGGAGATTATGTTTTTTTTGCAGGAGAGTCTAAAGCTGGGTGTCACTATTTAAAACCACAGCCCCCCCCCCCCATTTAAGATAAGATGGGTGAATTTTTTTTGTCAGAAGATTGTAAGATTCTGAAACTATTTTCTTCAAAGGACAATGGAAGGACAGCATTTAAATATTTGGAAGGCACTTCACTGTGGGCATCTCTCAATTCCAAATGTCAAAGCAGATCATTAGGGCATGAGCATCCCTTAAGGGAAGACACTGCATAGTACTGATTGGCACAGCAAAGATTTTGTAAAGTTGTGAAGGGCCAGCTCACAAGTCTTAGGAGCAATTCTAGGGTCAGATGCCAGGATTGGTTTGCGAATTTGAGATCCCTCAACACTACTGATACAAATATTGTGCCATTCAGTGGAAGAAAGTGCTAGATGAATTTGACAATATTCCAGGCCTCAATTCAATCTCAGTAAAAGACAGGGAGCTCATCTCAAGGGACACAACCGGAAACTGTCACTGGGGTGGTACATCTCTGTAATGGACTAACTGCAGGTCAAGAAAGTACCCCTATCTTGGTGTCCATTTCTGAGTAGTTTTTAGATAATCCAAGTTAGGTAATCCCATGTACAAAGAAATTACAAGGCTTTAAAACAAACCTTAACCCTAACCCTACTTGCCAAAAACCTTTCATGGCACTTCCTGACTTTCCAAATTCCCTTTTTGAGTTCTTTCTTGGTTTCTTTATAATCCTCAAGGGCTAAGTTTGATTTTAGCTTCCTAAATCTTACATATGTTTCCTTTTTCTTCCTAACTAAATTCACCGCCTCTCTTAACATCCATAGTTCCTTTACCATGACATCATTGGTCATCCTTCTTACTGGAACATACATAGAAACATAGAAAACCTACAGCACAATACAGGCCTTTCAGCCCACGAAGTTGTGCTGAACATGTTCCTACCTTAGAAATTACTAGGGTTACTAAAAATCACTAGAATACTTTTCTGTACTTTCTGTAGTTGGCCTTTAAACACCCGCCACACACGATAGCAGTTGACGTCTCATCCCATTGTGTCTATTAACTCCCCTTAGTTCCTACCTAATACTCTTGTAATTTGTCTGGCTCCAATTTAATATTCTCCCATAATGTCCATGCTTATCCTTATGTACTGCTATCTTAAAACTTAGGAGTTGTAATCTCTGTTCCCTCACTGAGGTCAGTCACCTGGCCAGGGTCATCACCTAACACCAAGTCCAGTATGGCTCTTCCCCTTGTTGAACTCTCTGCATATTGAGTTAAAAAACCCTCTTGGATGCACCAAAACCTCTTGCACTAAGGAGGTCCCACTCTATATTAGGGAAGCTGAAGTTACCCACTGCAAAAATCCTTTTGTTTCTATACCTTTCCTTAAAGTGCCTGCATATCTGTTCCTCAGTATCCCAGTGGCTATTGTGGTGCCGCAGTATAATCCCATCAGAGCGATGGCATATTTTCCATTTTTTAATTCTATTCATATAGTGGATGAGCTCTTCATCATGAGTGCAGCCGTGATATTGTCTCTGATTAATAGTACAACTCCCACCCACATCCCCCCCTTTACCTCCTTCTCAGTCTTCTCTAGAACATCAAAATCCTTGAACATTTAGCATCTGTTCCTGTCTCTCTCTTAACCAAGTCCCTTTTATGGTCACAACATTATAGTTCAATGAACTGATCAATGCTCTTAAATTCATCACCCTTACCCATAATACTCTGAGCATTAAACAAAAACACTCTTTAATTTCACGTCCCATTGTGTCTTTTACCCTGCCTGTCCTTACTGGTCTTGTCATGTACCTTCCTCTCAATCCCTCCACTTTCTGTATAGGTGCTGTGGTTCCTATCTCCCCGCCAAACTAGTTTATACCCTTCCTGAGTAGCATTAGCAAACTTACTGGCCAGTTATCCTCCAGTTAAAAAGCAACTTGTCCTTCTACAGGTCACCCCTCTCCAGAAGACATTCCCGTGATCCAGGAATCTGAAATCCTGCCCCCTGTACCAGTTCCTCAGCCATTCATTCACCTGTTCTATCTTTCTGTTCCTGCCCTGACTAGCACATGGCACCAGGTGTAATCTAGAGATTACTACCTGCGTGATCTTGCTTTTCTGACTCTTCCCGAACTCACAATACTCAGCTGGCAGGGCCTTTTGCCCCTTCCTACCTACATTGGTGTGAATGTGCACCACGGCCTTTGGCTGCTCATCCTCCCTGTTGAAAGTGTTCTGTGGCCGCGCTGAGACCTTCTCTCCAGCTCTCAGGAGGCAACACACCATCTTGGTGTTTATTTAATGGCCACAGAACCTCCAGTCTATCCTAACAATCTTCTTTAATTATTGAATCTGTGATCACTATTGGTCTGCCAAGACTCACAGCTAGCCACAGTGCCACTGACTTGGCTGCTGCAGCTATGCATGACTGATCATCCTTCCCAAACCCAGCAATATCCAAAGGGCTATACTTGTTGTTGAGGGGAATGCCCACAAGTGAACATCAGCCCGGGGAGGCAGCAAGGGGATCCGGCTGAAGAACATAAGGCTGCTGGCCACAGATAGTGTCTAAAGAACTTGCAGTATCAGTTGATACTTCTGCACTTCTACGGTGCACTCGAGCTCCATATTTTCTTGCCACTTTTTCAATCTCATCATGGTCATTTGAAACCCATATGCTGTCGAACTGCCCTGAGCGCTCGGCTACCCTCAGCACCCAAGCCAGGAGCGGCTGGCCGGCCAGCAGCCTGATGTTCTTCAGCCGGATCCCCTTGCTGCCTCCCCAGGCTGATGTTCACTTGTGGGCATTCCCCTCAACAACAAGTATAGCCCTTTGGATGTTCTTCAGCTGGATCCCCTTGCTGCCTCCCCACTCCTCTTCTGGCTGTATTATCAATAATGACAAAGCTAGATCTAAAATGTTTCTCCAGACTATCTGTTCCATTGGGACAACCGAACTCTGCAGGCATCTTCTACCTGCTGCAACCTGGAGAAGACTTCTACAGCATTTGAAAGGCATTTGGACAGGTTTTGGAGAGGAAAGGTTTACAGCAGTGGTTCCCATCCTCAGGTACAAGGGCCCCTCGCTTAATGGTATTAGTCCATGGCAGAAAAAAGGGTTGGGAACCCCTGGCTTAGCGGGGTATGGGTAAAATGCAGGCACATGGTAATAGCTCAGGAAGGCAGCTTAGTCAACATGGATGTGTTCAGCTGAAAGGCTTGATTCCATGCATTATGAAATGGCTGTTGCACAAGTGCTTGTGTTACTGTTTCATAGACTAATTATAAAATAAAGTCCAAAACATCAAAGTTGTCACTGTACTGCATAAATTTTCCCCATAGTTCAATACTTCAAAGTGGCAGGACTTTATTGTGCAGATATAATAATTCAAAGGCTCTGTGGCTGAAAGCTATTTGAGTTGTATTGCTGACTGTTTAATCCTGGCAATCACCATGCATAGTTTTGTGTCTGAACCAGAAGTAGAAAAGCCTTTAACTCCTTTACTTTTCCACCTAACTCACATTTCCTAAATACCAATACCCTGGAATGCTCTGGGTAAACACCAGATGTTCTATGCTCGACTGGCAAATTCCACACAGAGATTAACTCTGTTGATATGGTCTGCAGAGAGGGGGTACAGAGCCGCACTGTTTTTCTTGGACATCACAATTCCAGCTGAAAACCATCATAGAAGTGTTATTAGTATGGCTCTGGATGCATTTAATCTTCCATAATACCAATGAGACACATTAAGCAAACTAAAGGGTTTTTAACAGATTCTCAACGCACTTAGTGAGATGATATCAAAATTATTAAAATATAATTCTCCAGTTTCACCACATTCCTGAAGGTGCTGACACCCAATGGAAAATGCTTCCAGAAAACTGGGCTCCAAGATTGCAAGTGAATTTAAAGAGTAACTTTTATAACCATATACTGTAACTTTCAATATTGTCTTCTAAATTCAGTCCTGTTAAATTGTTGAGTATGTTATCTGTGTGTGAATTAAATTGTCGTAGTCAGATCAGAACCCTCATAACCTTCAGGCATTGCATGTCCTTTCATTATTTGCTCATCTTTGGTTTTCTGATCTGTGTACTTCTGTAGAAATGTATCAGTACCTGTTTTAGCTATTTCCATCACAGCCTCTACACAGGCTGTACCTGTAAACTTTTGTTAGTCTGTAAGCTAAGGGCGGTTGTCTGAGAAAAGAGAATTCTGGAAATAGTTAACAGTTCATACATTGTCAGCAGGTCAACATCCACCTGAAAATCTCTTTCTGACTGATCTACTAAGGATTTCCAGTATGTTCTGTTTAATGTTGGAGAACTTGTTTCTTTTACCTTACTGAGATAATTATTTTCCTTCCTCAGCTGTAAATTCTACAATATAAAATCAAACTAAGATCAAACAGAAGTCAAGCAGAAGTGATTTTATTTTTGTCTACTTATTTTTAAGGGAAATTTGCTTGTGTTATACTCAGGATTTTCATGGGCATCTCTCAAATATTTGTGCATAATAGACAAATCGGAAATTTGCAGCAACAGCATTTGATTTGCAAATACCTCAATTTATATAAATGTATACTTGTTGGAAAGTTAAAGTGCTTTTTGAATATAGTTGACAGATTGACAGTGGAGAAACTACAGGTGAGTCAAATCAGCTGACCAGTCTTGCACACCACTATTATTATCATTATCATCATTATCATCCATTAACCTGCCTTTAATAAACCTCATCATCATGGAAAATTATATCTGTCTCTGTCTTCAAGATGCTGCATGAAGTGCTGAGTATTTCGAGCGTTTTCTATTTTTATCTCATCTGGTGTCAAGTTTAGCTCAGTGGTAGTACTCCTAATTCTGAATAAAAATATCCTGGATCTAAGCCTTGCACAGTGACTTGAACACAGAATCTAAGGTGACACTTAAGTACATTGCTGAGAAAGTGGTATTGCCCTGTTTAATATTTATCTCTCAACCTTTCTCATCACTACCACAACTTTTGGTCCTGTAAACTGCAATAAACCTATTGCAGTTTTTAGGACCATGCTTTATGTAAAGTGATTGCTGTGATTTCTGTATTACTGTAGTCACAATACTTCAAGTCCTTTGTGACACCTGAGGTGGTGAAGGATGCAATGTAAATGCAAGTTTTTTTTAATTTATAGGATTTTATCTGAAGTAAATAGGGCTTGATTTTCTTCATGTTTTTCGCTGATAATAACACATAAGACACACGTAAAGACATAGTTTGAAATTTTGCCCACCTGTTTACATTGATAAAATTGCATTTTGTAACATTGTATTTTGCAGTAAGTGTGTAGCTTTTAAAATGTGGAAATTATGTGTAGACTAATTGAGTAACAGTATTTGTTAGTGGACATGTAATGGAATATACATGATGTGATTAAACATCTTGGTTTGGGGTAGGGAGGTAGGTATTAGAAAAAACCTGGATGGCAGTCGATCACTTTGAATCCGAAACTCCTGAAGACAGGTGGCAGATCAACCGATGATCCCACTGGTGATAGCACAGGACAGTTAAATCTTAGTCCACGTGTATTGTTTAACTCAAAATATCATTACAAGTTTGGTTCTAACTTATAGAAACCAAAAGCTATCTCTAGTTTTTTTTTGCTAAAAATGTCAATTTTTACTAAACACTGACAATATCAGAAAGACCCATGACTTATTTCAACCAAAAATAAAAATTTCAAGCCCTGTATGTGAGTGCCTAAACCTTACAGCTAAGTGAGAGAGTACCCACAAAACATGAACCAACCAACAGAGAAACTGTTAGGATTCCAGTGTTGGATGGGTGACTATGTTTTCAAAGTCTACTTACTACTTCTCTGTTTTTTTTTAGCATCCACATCAGTTGAAATCCCAAAAGTCATCAATGTTTTTATTCCGGAATATTCTTCACATTTACTTCATCAACTTGGATATGTCTTGGCAACACTGCTGCTGCTGGCCATATTGATAACCATCATTGCTCTGATTACTCGCCGACAGAAAAAGAGAGGTGATATCTGTAGTTATTGTTTCTTTTTAATTCGTTTATTTTTTCCTGCCTTTTCTGTTGTACGATCATCTGTGGATCATGCACCAAGATCACGTGGTACAGTCTTAAAGGGTTGCTTTGGGACACATGCCTGCTCTTTGAATGATTTTGGCTCTCAACAATATTTTCAATTTTTCAGGTCATCAATATAATGTGAAGATGTCTCAACCGTAAGTATCGAATCATTTGCCCTCCTTACATCACACAAATTTATGGGAAAGTTTGTGATAAAATGAGTAGTAATCAGGTCATTTTAGCAACTCATCAGAGAAGCTAATATCAGCTTAGTCCCTGTGGATAAAGTTCTGCCATCAGCTGTACAGAACTTGGGTACAGAGTTTGCTGTTCTTAATTCCACTTCCTTTTTTGACCATTGTATCTCATGGTGAAAGAAAACTAAATATTGAGCTTGCAATCATCAGAGACCATGTTACATAATCTTTATCTTAATATCTCTCCCTAAGGTTTTGAAAAATGAGTGACACAATTCACCAAGGAGACTTCATATAAAAAAACAAATAGAAACATACAATACCATATATTGTCCATTCCTGTGACTTACGTTAAAACTTCAACTGATTCCATCATTTCTAAACTGAGACATGTATCAACTGAGGGCAGTTTAGCATGGGCTTGCACTTTTGCACTATGTTTCATGGCTTGCATTCTGCAGGGTGTGTAACGGAAAGGTGGATCTTTTTGCAATTTGTGTGTTTCAATAGGCATGTTTTGCCTATTACAGGTTTCCTTGAAAATGAGTCATTTTGTAAGCAATGGATTACATTAACTGAGGCTATGTCTCAATGTGATCAATGCACTCACCTCTTCTTCCTTCAGTCAGATTTATCTTCTTACTTTAATTCATCTTACTCTAAAGTGCCTAGAATCCTTTCTGATTCTTGGCTTTCCACTTCCTTCCATCTTCTAAAATCTTGCTTCTTTCTCTAGTCTCCTGTTTCCCTTCGAGTGATCTTTTGAATATTTTGCAAAAATTGCATTTGTGATATTTTTCCTGTACCCAAGGATCTCAGCTGCAGTATTTGGGTGAATTGGTGTCACAGTTTTCAAGTAGAGCATGTGTTTTTTTGCCAAATGTAAAGTCCTCATTTTCAAATATTTTTATTTTCAATTGTCTAAAATCTGTGCTGGTATATTGAATGCCGTGGTGAATTTCATCATCATTATCTGCCTTTGCCAACGGGGGCTCCCAAAATATGGGAAGTCATTCACATTTTCCAGATTCTCACAAAGAATCATTATTGTTGGAGGACATTATGGTATAGCAAGAGCAAAATGGTAGAGCACCTTTGTCCAGCTTAAGTGTAAAGCATGAGTGCATGAGATGACTGGCTTGAAACTCAGCCTCTGAGCTTGCAAATACAACTGCAAGTTACTAAGGAATGCAGTCACAGGAGGTTGAACAGCTTCCCATTAATTCTGAACATCACCTCCCCCAATCTTTACATGTGAGTGGATCTAGAGAACATTAGCCTACAGAAACCAAACAGCAGTTCTGCAGAATTTGTCATGGACATAAAACTGATCTGGAACCTTTAAGAGGAGCTGTCTGATCTGATTGCAGGAGATACTAAACTGTTTACCTACTTATGTCTGTGAGAGGTCTGCTGGAATTTCAGAGCACAAAAATGCTGCTCTCTCTCTGTTCCCACCATTGACTGTCAGGCAATGCCATGGTTGCAGTCAGAAGCTTGCCTTCCAGGGGAGACCTCATCATAGACATCCACAACGGTAATTTCACCTGCTTCGCTTTCTCGGATTCCTTTCCTCTTACTTTCCCATTTTTCTGCTCTGCTCCCTCTTGCTTCTGGTCTCTGGATCCCCTTGAGCACCATTCTTCAGCCTCCTCTGCCCCTCTCTCTTGACTCCAGAATGTTTTACAGCATTCCTTCTTTCACTCCACACTCGTGGCTCCACTCTCCCCCTACTTTTTGGTTTTGATGTGAAGAAAGTTTCCAGTTAATTTCAACGTTAGACTAAACAGTTTATGTTTAAACCTAAACATTTGAATAAAAAATCTAAAATACTCTAAATACTCAGAAGATACACACGATCTGAAGAGAGAAACAAAGTCAAAATAAATACATTTCATCAGAAAAGTTTAAAAAATAGGTTGCAGAGAAAAAAAGGGATAGAAAGAACAACAAAGTATTCTTTGTTAAAATCTGCTGGGGGGGGAGCCTAATTTATAGGATAGAAAGTCTACCAGAAGGATGGCACGTTCTGTTTCTTTAATGAGGAATAATAATAAATTCATGTTCTTTTCTACAGGCTTATGAACTGAATTCCCTTGAATTGACTTTATTACTTACATCATTCATATACATGAGGAGTAAAACTCTTTACGTTACGTCTCCATCTAAATATGCAATGTGCAATTTAGAGTAATTTGTAATAAACAGTATGTACAACAGGATAGTCAATATAGCATAGAATACAATTATATCAGCATGAATTAATCAGTCTGATGGCCTTGTGGAAGAAGCTGTCCTGGAGCCTGTTGGTCCTAGCTTTTGTGCTGCGGTACTGTTCCCGGATGGTAGCAGCTGGAACAGTTTGTTGTTGGGGTGACTCCAGTCCCCAATGATCCTTCAGGCCCTTTTTACACACCTATCCTTTGTAAATGTCCTGAATAGCGGGAAGTTCATATCTAACATATGCGCTGGGCTGTCTGCACCACTCTTTGCAGAGCCCTGCGATTGAGGGAGGTACAGTTCTCATACCAGGCAGTGATGCAGCCAGTCAGGATGCTCTCAATTGTGCACCTATAGAAAGTTCTTAGAATTTGGGGACCCATACCAAACTTCTTCCACCACTTGCGGTGAAAGAGGTGCTGTTGTGCCTTTTTCACTACACAGCCAGTAAGTACAGACCACATGAGATCCTTGGTAATGTTTATGCCAAGGAATTTAAACCTGTTCACCCTCTCAACTCCAGATCCATTGATGTCAATAGGGGCTAGCCTGTCTCCATTCCTCCTGTAGTCCACAACCAGCTCCTTTGTTTTTGCGACATTGAGGGAGAGGTTGTTTTCTTGACACCACTGTGTCCGGGTGATGACTTCTTCACTGTAGGCTGCCTCATTATTTTTTGAGATTAGGCCAATCAGTATAGTTTCATCAGCCAATTTAATTAGCAGATTGGAGTTGTGTGTGGTGACACAGTCATGGGTATACAGAGAGTAAAGAAGGGGGTAACAAGTTCTTTTAATTTAACTTTTCTATGAACGATGGTTAAGAACAAAGATTGAATTATAATGCCACTTCCAATGACGCCTTTAATAAATATAAATAAGCACTTCTCATGAATCCGATAAGAGTCACTGTCTCAATCTGTGCTGTCTTCAAATCAGCAGGAGAACAGAAGTTAATGTCAATGATTTTGTGATGGACACTACTGACCTAAGACCAAAGAAAAATGAAGAAATGAAACTTGGTACGTGTATCAATGGTAAAGTCTGCTGATCAAATCATGCCCATTCAGTGTTATTGCACATTCATTAACCATTCAGTCTCCTGCTCCTTGTTTTGATGAAGATTTGGAAATGTTGGAGAGGAGAGACCAACTAGTGCATTGATCATGATGTCGTAAGCTTCATAATTCACAGCAACTGTCTCCCCCGCCCCCACCAATTCCCTACAGCTCTGTAATGCCTTGAGAGACATAGAATAAAAAAGACATAGAATTGGTAAAAGTCCTCCAAATCTCAATCATGATTAAAGTAGATCAGGATTCCACACTGACCATAATTTATGTTAATGGTGTTCCAATTTGTTGATCCCTCTTTTGTCCAGGAAGAAATACAACAAATAAGCACTTACAAGCCTGCAAATAAATTGGGTAAAGGAAGAAACAAAACAGTCATATTACATTTATTTTTTTGTATTGTGGAGTAGAGTATGAGTTTAAATCATAAATATATCACTTACATTGACACAATTTTTCTGAATTTTTACTTATATTGCAAAGCCACAAAAATATGTCAAAAACTATGTTCCTTGTATACTTACCTCACCCAAAATAACCATCCTTTATGTGTATACCAAAATTACTTGTATCAATGGAGGTTGTGGTAAATATTTATGTTCCTGGGTTAAGTTAAGAGAGTTTGTGAAGAAGTTGAAAGTACTATTATGTCTAGTAAATATACAATAAAACATGTTGCTCCCTTCCAGTTAACAAGTATAACTAGGTAACATTTGGCTGTAGGAAAATGATACTGTTCCTGGCTTATTCTTGCCCATCATCTAAGGGCGAGGTCCCCAGCATGTCTAATTTCCACTTCAGGCCTTCACCTCCCTCCTACTTTACAATGATTCATACAAATTAAAGTATCCTAACCTCAGCCCATCCTAAATGGAGATGAATTAATACCACTGACTGTGGACTGACAAAAGAACCTTTAGTGTTTGAATGACTCAGTGCTCCAATAGGTGGTGCAATTTCAGACTACGCCACCATAACAATTATTCTCGATTGTGAACTGGTCCTCATATAAATACTTAGTACAGTCATACTATTATATAGTCTTAGTAGTAATACAGTCTAATCCCGAGACATTAGGTAACTAAATAGGAAACAGGAGAATCATCTTACCTATAATAATGAAGGCTGTTTATGTGAAAGAAACATTTGCATATACTGTAGTGCTTTTCATACTCATTTCAGGATGTCCCAAGGCATGTTTTAAAAATGCGTTTGAAATGTATTTCCTATTACAATATAGAAATTTTGGCAGCCAATTTGTGCAAACCAAGATCTCACAATCAGCAATATGAAAATGGCCCAATAATGCGTTTTGATGGAGGGACAACATATTGTCTATAGCACACGGACAAATAACTTACTTTCCTTTAAAATAATGCCATGATGATCTTTATGGTCATTGAAGAGAGCATAGAGAACTAAGAGAGCATAGAGAAGTCTAATTGGAAATACTGGGGTATTTCAGGGTGAAGGCGAGCCTTAATTTTTGTGTGAGATTTCTATCAGGGTAAATCTGGAACCTTCTAACTTAGTGCAACCATCTGAACCATATCTGACTTGAATCTCCATGTCAGTTACTAAGAGTGAAGTTCTAGACTATATGGGATATTAACTTTTTGCTAAAAAAAAATTGGTTAGCGTTTGGAATGCACTCCCAGGAATGAAAGTAATTGTGGAATCAATGCTAAAGGGCGTCATTATAACATTATATAGAAAGAAACGTACTACTGCAGTGTTGCTTTTATGGGAACCTAGCAGAATTCCTGCCTCCCCCTTTGCACAATACTTAGCCAGGAATCGAGTTGAGAACCTTCTGCTGCTATTATAACACACAAGTAAAGTCATCTCCTTACCAAGTGGCTCAGTGTGGAATGAAGTACTAAGGCAATGTGCAGTGTCTGCCTGTAAGTGCTGGTGTTGGGCCACTGAATGCTGAGATAATGGCCAGCATGGTAAATGAAGGCTATTACTGGGGACTTCCTACAGCCGCTTGATGTTTTGCACTTTATGCCTCTCTTATTGCCTCCTGTTGGAGCTGATGGAAGTTTCTATCTTCCTCTCACTCTCTCCAGCCTGAAAGTTGCTCATTGGTACAATCTGTCATGGTTATTACGCATGTTGTGACCAAAACCACAATATTAAATGAGCACAATGTTGGTTAATGCTCAGGAGGATATCAGTATATTACCACTTTAAAGTAGTGGAGCACTCCTGGCAGAAAGACAATAGAGAATGCATCTAAGATGGGACTGTAAAGTGGCTGTAGGGGCTGACTGCTAAATGGGCGGCTTGGCATCATATTTGTCTTTGTTTCGGAGTGAGAATAACACCGTTCGTATTTTTAGCAGATTACAAGAACAACATACTAAAGGAGAAGTTTACGTTGTCCAGAGAGAAGGAGGAGCTGCACAGTGATGTTCCTCCAAAGAACTTGGATAAAGGTATTTTCAAAGTTCAAAAAATTCAAAGTAACTTTTACCAACAAAGTACATATATATCACCATTTACAACCTTGAGATTTATTTTCTTGTGGGCATACTCAACAAATATTTTGAATAATAACTATAACAGAATCAATGAAAGACCGCCCAACAATGGGGAGACAGATAAGTGGGTAACAGAGGGAAGGACAGGAATCAGAGGCTAGAGAGCACCCCTGCGGCTGTACCTCTTAATAATAAGTACTCCTGCTTGAGTACTGTTGGGGGGAGAACAGCCTCCCTGGCGGAAGCAACAGTGGCCGCGCCTCTGGCCTTGTGGCTCAGAAAAGTAGAGAAAGGAAGAGGAAGGCAGCAGTGATAGGGGACTGTATAGTTAGACCTATAGTTAGGGGGGTCAGACAGCTGATTCTGTGGACACAGAAAAGAAACACGGATGGTAGTTTGCCTCCCAGGTGCCAGGGTCTGGGATGTTTCTGATCGCGTCCACGATATCCTGAAGTGGGAAGGAGAACAGCCAGAGGTCATGGTAGATATTGGTACCAACGACATAGGCAGGAAAAGGGAGGAGGTGTTGAAAGCAGTCTACAGGGAGCTAGGAAGGAAGTTGAGAAGCAGGACCACAAAGGTAGTCACCTTGGGATTACTACCTGTGCCACATGACAGTGAGTATAGGAATAGAGTGAGGTGGAGGATAAATGCGTGGCTGAGGGATTGGAGCAGGGGACAGGGATTCAGATTTCTGGATCATTGGGACCTCTTTTGGGGCAGGAGTGACCTGTAAAAAAAGGATGGGTTGCATTTGAATCCCAGGGGGACCAATATCCTGGCGGGTATGTTTGCTAAGGCCATTGGGGAGAGTTTAAATGAGGATTGCTGGGGGGTGAGAACCAAACTGAACAGATGGATGAAGAGGCGGTTGGCTCACAAATAGAGAAAGCTTGAAGACAGTGCGAGAGGGAAGATAGGCAGGTGATGGAGAAGGGACACGCTCAGACCGATGGTTTGAGGTGTGTCTGTTTTAATGCAAGGAGTATTGTGAACAAAGTGGATGAGCTTAGAGCGTGGATCAGTACTTGGAGCTATGATGTGGTGGCCATTACAGAGAATTGGACGGCTCGAGGGCAGGAATGGTTACTTCGAATGCCAGGCTTTAGATGTTTCAGAAAGGACAGGAAGGGAGGCAAAAGAGGTGGGAGTGTGGCACTGTTGATCAGAGATAGCGTCACAGCTGCAGAAAAGGAGGAAGACACGGAGGGATTGTCTATGGAGTATCTGTAGGTGGAAGTTAGAAACAAGAAGGGGTCAATAACTCTTCCGGGTGTTTCTTATACACCATCCAATAGTAACAGGGACATCGAGGAGCAGATAGGGAGACAGATTTTGGAAAGGTGTAATAATAACAGGGTTGTCGTGGTGGGAGATTTTAATTTCCCAAATATCGATTGGCATGTCCCTGTGTTGAGGGGTTTAGGTGGGGTGGAGTTTGTTAGGTGTGTTCGAGAACGTTTCTTGACACAATATGTAGATCAGCCTACAAGAGGAGAGGCTGTACTTGACCTGGTATTGGGAAATGAACCTGGTCAGCTGTCAGGTCTCTCAGGTGGGAGAGCATTTTGAAGATAGTGATCACAATTCTATCTCCTTTACCATAGCATTGGAGAGGGATAGGAACAGACAAGTTAGGAAAGCGTTTAATTGGAATAAGGGGAAATACGAGGCTATCAGGCAGGAACCTGGAAGCATAAATTGGGAAAATATGTTCTCAGGGAAATGTACGAAAGAAATGTGGCAAATATTCAGGGGATACTTGCATGGAGTTCTGCATAGGTATGTTCCAATGAGACAGGTAAAGGATGGTAGGGTACAGGAACCGTGGTGTCCAAAGGCTGTTGTAAATCTAGTCAAGAAGAAAAGAAGAGCTTATGAAAGGTTCAAAAAACTAGGTAATGATAGAGATCTAGAAGATTATAAGGCTAGCAGGAAGGCGCTTAAAAAAGAAATTAGGAGAGGCAGAAGGGGCCATGAGAAGGCCTTGGCGGACAGGATTAAGGAAAACCCCAAGGCATTCTACAAGTATGTGAAGAACAAGAGGATAAAACGTGAGAGAATAGGACCTATCAAGTTTGACAGTGGAAAAGTGTGTATGGAACTGGAGGAGATAGCAGAGGTACTTAATGAGTACTTTGCTACAGTATTCACTACAGAAAAGGATTTTGGCGATTGTAGGGATGACTTACAGCTGACTGAAAAGCTTGAGCATGTAGATATTAAGAAAGAGGATGCGCTGGAGCTTTTGGAAAGCATCAAGTTGAATAAGTCACTTGGACCGGATGAGATGTACCCCAGGCTACTGTGGGAGGTGAGGGAGGGGATTGCTGAGCCTCTGGCAATGATCTTTGCATCAACAATGGGAAAGGGAGAGGTTCTGGAGGATTGGAGGGTTGCGGATGTTGTTCCCTTATTCAAGAGAGGGAGTAAAGATAGCCCAGGAAATTATAGACAGGTGATTCTTACTTTGATGGTTGGTAAGTTGATGGAGAAGATCCTGAGAGGCAGAATTTATAAACATTTGGAGAGGCATAATATGATTAGGAATAGTCAGCATGGCTTTGTGAAAGGCAGGTCGTGCCTTTTTGAGGATGTGACTTAAACACTGATGAAGATAGAGCAGTAGATATAGTGTATATGGATTTCGGCAAGGCATTTGACAAGGTACCCCATGCAAGGCTTATTGTGAAAGTAAGGAGGCATGAGATCCAAGGGGACATTGCTTTGTGGATCCAGAACTGGCTTTCCCACAGAAGGCAAAGAGTGGTTGTAGACGGGTCATATTCTGCATGAAGGTCGGTCACCAGTGGTGTGCCTTAGGGATCTGTTCTGGGCCCCCTACTCTTCGTGATTTTTATAAATGACCTGGATGAGGAAGTAGAGGGATGGGTTAGTAAATTTGCTGATGACTCAAAGGTTGGGGGTGTTGTGGATAGTGTGGAGGGCTTTCAGATGTTACAGTGGGACATTGATAGGATGCAAAACTCGGCTGAGAAGTGGCAGTTGGAGTTACTAGACACTAGAATACTACAGCACAGTACAGGCCCTTTGGCCCTTGATGTTGTGCCGACCCATATATTCCTTCAAAAAAAGTACTAAACCCACACTATCCCGTAACCCTCTTATTTTTCTTTTATCCATGTGCCTGTCCAAGAGGCTCTTAACTACCCCTAATGTTTTAGCCTTTAACACCATCCCTGGCAAGTCAATCCAAGCACCCACAACCCTCTGTGTAAAAAAAAACTTACCCCCGATGTCTCCCCTAAACTTCCCTCCCTTAACTTTGTACATATGCCTTCTGATGTTTGCTATTCGTGCCCTGGGAAATAGGTACTGGCTATTCACCCTATCTATGCCTCTCATAATCTTGTAGACCTCTATCAAGTCCCCTCTCATCCTTCTACGCTCCAAAGAGAAAAGTCCAAGCTCTGCTAACCTTGCCTCATAAGACTTGTTTTCCAATCCAGGCAACATCCTGGTAAATCTCCTCTGCACCCTCTCCATAGCTTCCACATCCTTCCTATAATGAGGTGACCAGAACTGAACACAAAAGTGTGGTCTCACCAGAGATTTGTAGAGTTGCAACATGACCTCTCTACTCTTGAACTCAATCCCCCTATTAATGTAGCCTAGCATCCCATAGGCCTTCTTAACTATCCTATCAACCTGTGCAGCGACCTTGAGGGATGTATGGATTTGAACCCCAAGGTCCCTCTGTTCATCCACACTCTTTAGTAACCGACGCTTAACCCTGTACTCAGCCTTCTGGTTTGTCCTTCCAAAATGCATCATTTCACACTTATCCAGATTGAACTCCATCTGCCACTTTTCTGTCCAACTCTGCATCCTGTCTATATCCTCTTGTAACCTTCGACAACCTACAGCTCCATCCACAACTCCTCCAATCTTCAAGTCATCCGCAAACTTACTCACCCATCCTTCCGCCTCTTCATCCAGGTCATTTATAAAAATCACAAAGAGCAGGGGTCCCAGGACAGATCCTTGCGGCACTCCACTAGTCACCGACCTCCAGGCAAAATACTTTCCTTCCACTGCTACCCTCTGCTTTCTTCCTATAAGCCAATTTTTTTATCCAAACAGCCAAGGTTCCACTGATCCCATGCCTCATGACTTTCTGAATGAGTCTGTCATGGGAGACTTTGCCAGATGCCTTGCTAAAATCCATGTAGACCTCATCTACCACCCTACCCTCATCAATTTCTTTTGTTACCTCTTCAAAAAAACTCAATTAGGCTCGTGAGGCATGACCTTCCCTTCAGAAAGCCATGTTGACTATCCTTGAGTAGACTGTACTTCTTCAAATGCTCGTAGATCCTATCCTTAAGAATCCTTTCCAATAGTTTGCAGACCACCGACGTAAGACTCACTGGTCTATAGTTCCCAGGATTCTCTGTATTACCTTTTTTAAACAAGGGAACTACATTTGCCATTCTCCAATCCTCCGGCACCTCCCCTGCAGCCAAAGAGGATTCAAAGATCATAGCTACTGCTCCAGCGATCTCTTCTCTCACTTCCCACAGCAACCTGGGGTATATCACGTCCGTCCCTGGGGACTTATCAGTCTTGATGTTTTTAAGAAGTTCCGACACTACTTCTTCCTTAGTCTCCACATTGTCCAGCACACAGGCCTATTCTATTTCGACCTCACCCTGATCAAGGTCCTTTTCACTTGTGAATACTGAAGCAAAGTATTCATTTAGGACCTCCCCAACCCCCTCCGCCTCCAGGCACATGTTGCCTTCTTTATCCTTTAGCGGCCCCACCTTCATTCTTGTCATCCTTCTGTTCTTCACATATGCATAGAGCGCCTTGGGGTTCTCCTTAATCCTACATGCCAGGGTCTTCTCATGCCCCCTTCGAGCTCTCCTAAGTCCTTCCTTAAGCTCCTTCCTGGCTACCCTATAGTTCTCATGAGCCCCTCCTGCTTCCTGCTTCCTGCTTCCTGCTTCTTACATCTAACATATGCTTCCTTCTTCCTCTTGAGGAGTTACCTCACATGTTTCGACAGCCACTGTTCCCTTATCCTACCATTTTTTCTTGTCTCAGTGGGACAAGCCTATCCTGAACCCAGCACAAGTGGTCCCTAAACTTCCTCCACATTACTTCTGTGCTTTCACCCTTGAACATCTGTTTCCAATTTACTCTCGCTAGTTCCTGCCTCATCCCTTCGTAGTTAGTCCTTTCCCAGTTAAGCACTTTCCCATTTTGCCTGTTTTTATCCTTTTCCATAGCTATGCTGAAGCTAAGGGAGTTGTAGTGACTCTCACAAAATGCTCCCCCACCAAGAGGTCTGCCACCTGACCAGGTTCATTACCCAGAACTAGATCCAGTACGGCCTCTCCTCTTGTCAGCCAGTCCGCATACTGTGTCAGGAATCCTTCTTGAACACACCTGACAAATTCAGCCCCATCTATCCCCCTTGCAGTCAGGAGGTGCTAGTCAATATGAGGGAAGTTGAAATCACCCATAACTACAACCCTGTATTTCCTGCACCATTCTAAAATCAACCCAGATAAGTGTGAGGTGGTTCATTTTAGTAAGTCAAATGTGATGGCAGAATATAGTATTAATAGTATGACTCTTGGCAGTGTGGAGGATCAGAGGGATCTTGGGGTCTGAGTTCATAGGACACTCAAAGCTGCTGCGCAGGTTGACTCTGGTTAAGAAAGCATACAGTGCATTGGCCTTCATCAATCGTGGGATTGAGTTTTGGAGCCGAGAGGTAATGTTGCAGCTGTATAGGACCCTGGTCAGACCCCACTTGGAGTACTGTGCTCAGTTCTGGCCACCTCACTACAGGAAGGATGTGGAAACCATAGAAAAGGTGCAGAGGGGATTTACAAGGATGTTGCTGGATTGGGGAGCATGCCTTATGAGAATAGGTTGAGTGAACTCGGCCTTTTTTCCTTGGAGCAACAGAGGATGAGAGGTGACCTGATAGAGGTGTATAAGATGATGAGAGGCATTGATTGTGTGGATAGTCAGAGGCTTTTTCCCAGGGCTGAAATGGCTAACACGAGAGGACACAATTTTAAGGTGCTTGGAAGTAGGTACAGAGGAGATGTCAGGGTTAAGTTTTTTACGCAGAGAGTGGTGAGTGCATGGGATGGCCTGCCAGTGACGGTGGTGGAGGTGGATACGATAGGGTCTTTTAAGAGACTCCTGGACAGGTACATGGAGCTCAGAAAAATAGAGGGCCATGGGTAACCCTAGGTAATTTCTCAGATAAGGACATGTTCGGCACAGCTTTGTGGGCTGAAGGGCCTGTATTGTGCCGTAGGTTTTCTATATTTCTGTGTTTCTAACTAGGGCATTCAACCAGAATGCAGAAAACAACCAACTATGCAAATGCAAAAGTAATAATAATAATAAATAAATAAGCAATAAATATAGAGAACATGAGCTGAAGAGTCCTCGAAAGTGAGTCCATGGTTGTGGGGATATTTCAATGATGGGGCAAGTGAAGTTATCCCCTTTGGTTCAAGAGCCTGATTGTTGAGGGGTTAGTAACAATTCCTGAACTTGGTGGTGTGAGTCCTGAGGCTCTTGTCCTGAGACTTCCTGATAGCTGCAGTAAGAAGAAAGCATGTCCTGGGTGGTGGGGTCCCTGATAATGGATGCTACTTTCCTGTGACAGCATTTCAAGTAGATGTGCTTAAAGGTTGAGAGGACTTTGCCTGTGATGGACTTGTAGGATTTTCCATTCAAAGTCATCGGCGTTAAGTCTTGCAAAGCTTCTGGTACTTCCATTATTATTTTTTCCAAACATTTTAGATATTCTTGTCATGAACTTAATTCTGTCATGTTCCCAAATCAGAAATCTAACTACCGTTCTGGAATAAAATGCCAAGAAGTCAATCAGTGAGTTTGTATTTGAGAATTTTCTGGAGGGTGAGGTGATACAGATCTGTGCTTAGGATTTCCCTGCATAGTAATTTGATGTGGATCTGTGCTTGAAGTTACTCTTCATAATAATTAGAAGATTGTCTGAATTTATTTCTCTATAGTGATGGGGTGGATATCTGCTACAGTGATAGGAGAATGCCTATAGCTGTGATTTCTAAATGGTAATGGAATAAGAATGTATATGCTTGGGGTTAGCTCAGAGAACGTAGACTGTACTGTGCTTCAATGGCTGCTCCACAGTGGTGGTCAAATTTTGTGTTTGTGCTTCCACCACCGAGATTTTGTGTTAGAATCAGAATCAGGTTTATTATCACCGGCATGTGACGTGAAATTTGTTAACTTAGCAGCAGCAACAGTTCAATGCAATACATAATCTAGCTGAGAAAAATAAACAAATAAATAAATAATAAACAAGTAAATCAATTACGTATATTGAATAGATTAAAAAAACATGCAAAAACAAAAAAAATACTGTATTTTTAAAAAAGTGAGGTAGTGTCCAAAGATTCAATGTCCATTTAGGAATAGGCTGGCAGAGGGTAAGAAGCTGTTCCTGAATCGCTGAGTGTGTGCCTTCAGGCTTCTGTACCTCCTACCTGATGGTAACAGTGAGAATAATGCATGTCCTGGGTGCTGAAGGCCCTTAATAATGGATCACAATCGGTGTTATTTCCATTGGTTTTAAGCAGCGATAGTTCGTTTAAATGCGTTAAGACATCTTTGTTGACTGTACAGAGTTTGGAAGCAGTTGTGTTTTTTAGCTGTATCAGGCTGAAATGGGAATTTTTAATCGTATCCATTGAGAGTACTGCTGCTACTCGAGTTGCACCTAGGTGCCCCGAAAGTAATAGTGATAATAGTGTTGAGTTTGGAGCCCATATCTGTGATTCCCCACAATCATGGAACTGGAGTCCATTCTGTTTTGAAAATCAAAACATTACAGATGTTGGGAATCTGAAATAAAAACAGAAAGTGTGGGAAATACTTTGCAGATCAGACAGCATTTGTGGAAAGTAAAACAGATATAATATTTCAGATTGATATTGACTCTGGTTTTCTTTCCACAGACGGTGCCATCATAAACTTGGAAAAAACGATTATTGCATTTTTCCTGAGGATAATTTTCATCATGTTATTGGGGTTTGTTGAAAAATGGAGGCTGGGTATACTAAAGCTCAGATCGTCCACTCACCAGTAGTTCAGCTTTTGATTCACTAGCTGTTGATTCCCGTTCTCCCTTTAAAACACTGACAATCTGTTTGCAACGTTTCCTTTAGCAAATTGGGACCACAGTTCTTGTACTCCCTTTAACACACTTGGCCCCGTTCCCATTCTAACATTTTGGGGTTCTGGTTCAATGTTCTCTTGAATACACGAGCCCTGATTTTTCCCTTGATTAACTAGACTCCCCTGTGGCTCACTTTTTATGGACTACTCACTTACTGGATGAAATTAGAGCTAAATCCAACACGGGATTACATTTTGTGATTTATAATAGAGTCAGAGAAGCTAGAGAGAACAGCCTTGAATCTCTGCTGACCAATCTCTACATTGGTCCGTTAGTGACAGGAGGCCAGAAGACCTCCATACTGTAAATCTGCTTACTGCTGCAGATGAAGTGTGGTGTTGGCAGCAATGTGAGAATTGTTCAAAAATGACCTCTGATAATTTTACATGACAGTCAACAAATGTTATTTTACTAATTTAAGCAATTGCCTGTACTAATTCCTCCTTGTGTATTTCCATAGACTTTGAGAAGAAATACTGGAAATAAAGAAAATGATGCTGCTGGCTGGATCCAGAAGCTTAAAAGTGAAGGGCTTATATGAGGAAATAAGTTGTCTTTAATCAATATCCTTCAATTATACAGCGCTTAATTAAAGTATACATATCAGTGGTACTAACACAAATTTCCCAAACCTGTGCAGTAGATTTTGAGGAACTACAACCTGAAGCTACCTTATCAGGAATCTTTTGTTTATCCTACAGATGTAATTCCAGATTTCCAGTGGGTTTAATATGATGTGGGAGATGAGGACTACTAAATAATAGCCTTACTATTGTTGGCTAAAAGAGGAGCAGTACATTTCTTAGGAGCTTGTCGGACAAAACTATGTTAGCTGGGAAAGGCTAGAAATTTTGAGAGCACCAAAAGTGCTGCTCCTTACAAAATTGTTGGTTCTGATTTCACTAGAAATAAAGGAACAATCACCATAATCCAGGGCCTGCAACAACAAAGGACTATTACTTTAGGTCTGTCAGTAGAAGAAGCAACCAACTTGCATTTGGCAACAGAAAATGCTGGAAGTATTCAGTACAGATGCTGCCTGACCAACAATGTGTCACAAGCACATTTTGTTTCTATGTCAATTTTCTAGTAACTGCAGTGTTTTGCTTTTATGTTAGAGTTAACATCAGCATGGATCTCTAGATGTGTGAGCTCCCCATAACTCTCTCTCATATTCATCATTTTCCCTCCCCCACCATTTTCAATTTTACAATTTGTCTGCTCCGTCTCCATTGTTTTCTATACTCCATCTCCAATGCTGAATCATATCTATTCCTCCAACTCAAGCTGTGTTATTTTCTGCTTTAAATTCTATGTTGATCCTCTTATTTCCAATCACCTGTTGTAGCAAATTCTTCAGCATCAATCGCATATGACTTTATGTAAATCTTAGTCTGTTCATTCCTCTATCACTAGCCTCCTCAGTTGATCTCTCATCCTTCAATGTATCTATCCATTCAACTTGTGCTTCAGTGAATCTGACCCTATTTGGAATCACTGCTATTAGTCTATCTGCATTTCAGAGAGTACATCTCTGCCCTTATAATGTTATAATGTAATCACTTCCTTCAGTACATTAATCTCACTGTTTTGTTCTTTATCTTGATATCTGCGTCATTCTTACTGGCCAATCTTTAATTTCTTTCAAAAATGAATTTTCTTTCAAATAATCATTTTTTCCAATCAGGAATCAAGTTGTAAGTCCTGGGAAATGTTCCAATTACTAAAATATGCTGCACAAAATTGCAATAATTGTGATAACTGACACAGAAACTTTTATTCATTATATACATTTATACAAGTTCAACAGTGTGTGATAATTATTCAATGTATTTGTCTAATTTTATACAAAGTTGCCATTTCAAAATTCACATTGCTATATCTCTGTAACACACTCAGTTCACAGAGTTACTGCAACAGTACAGATTTCATCTTAACCTTCCATCCCTCACTCAGTTGTGTTTGCATTTGAATCAATGCTGGCCTGTAAAAATTCAGTCCAAGCTCACCCTGGAGATAGATCTTGCAGGCCAAGGATCAGCAATGTTGACCTAGGAATACAGGGATCACCCTGGGTTACATGTCACAGCATGAGATCAATTGTGATGAGCCTGCAATCTTCAGTAGATGTATATTCATACATTCTGTATGACATCAACTGTGGCCAAAAAAATTTTATAAAGATAATGAGAAGAAGTGATTATTTCCAGAACAAGTATAAGCAAGGCTGGTGTTATAAAACCAAAACATTGTTTAGTCATGTATTCATACATTTTTATTCTAAGCACCTGATTTTCTTTTAACAATAAAAATTGATGTGTTGAATATGTACATGACATTTAAAAAGAAATGGGTTTACAAGATTAGATAATATTGTTTCAAAGTCAAACATTGTCTTCAGAATTATTTTTAATTGTTGTCAAGCTGGGACAGGACCAAGATCAGGTTAGAGAAAAAGCGTCATTAAGAAATTGGCACAAAGCTTTGTTTTTATAGATTGAGGAAAGCAAAGAGGAAGGGTGTGAAGGGTTCCACAGTTTTGAAGTATGGGGAAAATGAGTTAGAGCAAGAAATGAAGTGATGGCTCTTGATTTCATTGAAGGGAGAATAATGGAAAAAGAGCAGGGAATATTCATGTATTCATGCTCTTTTTATGCTTCTATCAAATGATGGAGTTGATGGCTAAATAAAGCTGTAGCCAGTTGGCACCAATTAAATTGTTGAGACCATAATAACTTGGAAATTATGCATCAAAACTTCATTCGTCATAACCTTGCCAGTGTAAGAAATTTCAGAACTCTGAGCCAACAAGGACTTGCTTTATCAGAATCAGGGTTTAATATCAAACAAGAGAAAATCTGCAGATGCTCGAAATCCAAGCAACACACACAAAATGCTGGAGGAATTCAGCAGGCCAGGCAGCTTCTATGGAAAAGAGTACAGTTGACATTTCGGGCCGAGACTCTTCATTCTGAAGGTCTCGGCCTGAAACGCCAACTGTACTTTTTTCTGTATATGCAGCCTGGCCTGCTGAGTTTATCCAGCATTTTGTCTGTTGCCAGGGTTTAATATCACTGGCATATGTCACGAAATTTGTAGTTTTGCGGCAGCAGTACTTCGCAGTACATAATAACAAAACTATAAATTACAGTAAGAAATGTGTGCATGTGTGTGTAGGTAATATATATATGTACACACACACATGCACACACATTTCTTACTGTAATTTTTAGATATATATATAAAGTAAAATTGAATTAGTGCAAAGATAAAGGGGAAAAATACTGAGGTAACGTTCTTTGTCCATTAATAATTCTGATGGCAGAGTGAAAGAAGCTGTTGCTGAAATGTTGAGAAGCTCTTGATGGTAGCAATGAGAAGAGAGCATGTCCTGGGTGACGTGAGTCATTAATGATGGATGCCACCTTTTTGAGGAATCGCCCAATGACTTCACCATTCTCCACCAAAACAGGAAAGCTCAGTCTTTTAAAGGCTGAGGAGGTGGAGTATGCTTTATAATTAACTCATCAGGGTGCACAAACATAGTGGCTTTCTCTCAGTCCTGCTCACCTGACCTGGAATATCTCGTGGTCAAATGTTGTCCATTTTATCTGCTGAGGGAGTTTTCTGCCATTTTCCTGGTAGTGGTGTACATTCCACCTCAGGCCAGCATCAGGCAAGGGCTGGAACTGCTGAGCAATGTAATTAGCAAGCACAAAACTGTGCACCCTGATGCCTCTTTTAATAGTCCTTATGGGCCAAGCCGTGCCAATCAAGGAAACCTGCAGCTTATACCAACTCCAATTACCACCCTAACTAATAGCAAAACCTAATGTAGAATTTGGGGAACTGTAGTAGTAGTGGGAAGGAAGACGAATGGAAACGAACCAAGATATACTTATTAAGCAGGAAGATTTCAAATGTGAAAACATTGATTGTGCTGAAGGCTTTTCACAGAAAGCATACAGGGCAAATAAGATGGAATATGTTCTAGTTCTGTACATTGCTGTTTTCCTAGACTATAGGAGTGTATTCAACTGTTCCTTGTTCCTTTAACCTATTTCTTTTATTTCAAACAGTTATTCTACTTTTAGTTTTTTTCTGCATTAGGAAATTATGTGATTTATATTTTTGTTGTCTGATATTCAACTGCTGTCTATGCTACCAGTACCCTGTCTGTTGTGCAGCAAAACTTCAGCTTTACTTTGCAAACTGACTGGTGCAGCTATTGCAATTAATGTAATCTGGGCTACGAAGCATGGATATGAAAGGTGTCACTCTGTATTTTATTCCTACTTAATAGCCCATAGAAATTATCATGAGTTAGATTCCAAGAAAAGTGTGCAAAGTGCCAGTTTAAAAATGTTGGAGGTAGTTGCCTTCCCTCCAACCAATCAAATCGTGCTGTTATTATATTCTAATCTCAAATGCATTGTAATGTATGTGTGTGTATATGCTGCCCTGATACTGTTCTAAAGATGCTGTTAAATGAGAAAATGTCCATGAATTTAAATAAAATGATAAATATGCATTGCTTTATCTCCTTTCATTAGCCAAATGTTTCCATGGTAGCAAAGGGTTCTTGATTTCTCTCAAACTGATAAATGTTAACAGGAACAAAAGTAGGCTATTCAATAATTGAGTCAAAAGTTAGTCATGGTGTTAAAGGTTACGGAGTAACTCTGGGGATCTCCCATCCACTGCCACCAAGCTCATAGTTCCCTTACCCCGCACCTCCCATTTCTACCTCCACAAACCTGCCTGATCCATTGATTTTGCTTGCTCCTGCTCCACCGAACCTGTATCTGCATCCCTCGACTCTATTTTATCCCCTCTGTTTCAGTCCCTTCCTACCTGTATCCATGATACTTCACATGCGGTTGATCTTTTCAATGATTTCAAGTTTCCTGGCTCCAGTTGTCTCATTTTCACTATGGATGTCCAGTCCCTATACACCTCCATCCCCCATCAGGAGGGCCTTAAAGCTCTCCGCTTCTTTCTGGATACCAGACCCAAACAGTTCCCCTCCACTACCATTCTCCTCTGTCTGGTGGAACTGGTCCTCACTTTCAATAGTTTCTCCTTTGGCTGCTCCTACTTATTTCAAACAAAAGGTGTAGCCACGGGCACTTGCATGGGTCGCAGCTATGCCTGCCTTTTTGTCAGCTACGTGGAACAGTCTATGTTCCAAGCCTACACCGGTATCACTCCTCAAGTTTTCCCGTGCTGTATCAACAATTGCATTGGTGCTGCTTCCAGCCCACATGCTGAGCTCATCAACTTCACTAACTTTGCCTCCAACTTCCACCCCGCCCTCAAATTTATCCGGTCCATTTCCAACACCACCCTCCCCTTTCTCGAGCTCGCTGTCTCTATGTCTGGAGACAGCTTATCTACTGATATCTTTAACAAACCCACTGATTCTCACAGCTACCTGGACCATATCTCTTCCCACCTTGTTACTTGCAAAAATGCCATCCCCTTCTCTCAATTCCTCCATCTCTGCTGCATCTGCTCTCAGGATGAGGCTTTTCATTCCAGAACTATTGAGATGTCCTTCTTCAAAGAAAGGGGCTTTCCTTCCTCCACCATTAATGCAGCCTTCATCTCATCTCTTCCATATTGTGCACATCTGTCCTCATCCTATCCAACTGCCACTCCACTAGGGATAGGGTTCCTCTTGTCCTCACCTACCACCCTCCCAGCTTCCATGTCCAGCGCATAATTTTCCGGAACTTCTGCCAACTCCAACGGGATCCCACCACCAAGATCATCTTTCCTTCCCCCCCCCCCACTTCTACCTTCCATAAGGATCGCTCCCTACACAACTCCCTCGCCCATTCGTCCCTCCCCATTGATCTCCCTCCTAGTACTTATACTTGCAAGCGGAATAAGTGCCACACCTGTCCCAACACCTCCTCCCTCACATCCAGCCCCAAACATGCTTCCAGTTGAGGTGACTCTTCACCTGTGAGTCTGTTATGGTCATCTACTGTATCTGGTGCTCCTGGTGTGGTCTCCTGTATATTAGTGAGACCTGAAGTAGATAGGAAGACTTGAAGTTGCAATCTCCCTTGTCACTTTAATCAGGGAACAGTGGAAGCTTTAAATCAGCAAAATGGAGTTGAACATTGGATCGCTCCCCCCACCCACCCACCCCGGTGCCGCAACCTCCTCACCTCGAGGCTCGTGCTCACTGCCACCCCGAATCCTCTTCGAGACAGCAAAGCCACTGGATCACCCAAACGATCTCCACACCGCAAATCAGAGGCTCCAACAATTCCACAAGCACATTCAAGATGAAAAACAGACGCAAAAAAGAAGTGAAATAGTTTTGTGGTCTATCCAGAAGATGTCAACCTTGCAATTTCTTGACTGGAATGCTCAATTATCAGCAAAATGATGGTATGTAGCATTGATGGTATTATCAAATGGTATTTACCAATAATCTGATCACTGATGCGCATTTAGGGATTTTACCGTAACTATATGTCTCCAGACCACAATATAGTTTAGGTCTAAACACAAACTAAACACCTTAAATTCACCTTGCCCTTGGCATTAAGTGAACTTTTGACTAAATTTAACATCAAGGAATCCTGGTAAAACTGAAAGTCTGAGAGTTTTAAGCAGAAAACACTGTAATGGTTGGAGTCGTACCTCATGCAAAGGGAAATTTTTATAGGTGTTGAAAGTGAATCATCTCATTACCAGGTCATCACTACAGGAGCATCTCATTGCATAACCATGGTCCATCCATCCTGAAATACAGGCAGTGGCCACTTTATTAGGTGCAGGAGTGGAACCCAGTGCAAACTGTTGCTATAGCCTATCCATTTCATTCAAAAATGCTCTTCTGCACACCACTGTTGTGACCTGTAGTTATCTGAGTTACTGTCACTTTCCTGTCAATTTGAACCAGTCTGGCCATTTTCCTTTGACCTCTCTCACTAACGAGGCATTTTCAGCCACAGAACTGCCAGATATTGGATATTGTTGTTGTTTCTCACACCATTCTCTGTAAACTCTGGAGACCCTTGTGCATGAAAATTCCAGGAGATCAACAGTTTCTGAGATACTCAAACCACCTTGTCTGGCACCAACAATCATTCCATGGTCAAAGTCACTTAGATCATATTTCTTTCCCATTCTGATGTTTGGTCTGAACAGCAACTGAACCTCTTAACCATGTCTGCATGCTTTTATACATTGAGTTACTGCCATGATTGGCTGATCAGATATTTACATTAATGAACAGGTGTATAAGTGTACCTAATAAAGTTGTTAATGAGTATACTTGTCAATAATCTTGCATCCCATGATATTTTGTTATTCATTCAAACACTTTGTAGGGTGAGGTAGTATTTAATTGTCCATCCCTAATTGCCTTTGAGAAGCTGCCATCTTGAACACTGCCATCTTTGAGGTGTGGTTACACCTACAATGTTGAGAGTTCCAGCATTTTGACCCAGCATTATGAAGGAATGATTATATATTTCCAAGTTAGGATGGTGTATGGTTTGGAGTGTTAATTCCAGGTGAAGGTGCTTCAATGCTTTTGCTTCCCTTGTCCTTCTAACTGGTAGAGCTTGTGGGTTTGGAAGATGCTGGCTAAGGAATCTTGGTGAACTTCTGCAGTGCATCCTGTGGATGGTATAATGTGCTGTTACTAGGTACTAGTGTTAGACTGAAAAAAAGAACAGTTGTGAAAGTGGTGTTTATCAGGTAGGCTGCTATGTCCTGTGTTGTGTCAAGCTTCCTGAATGTTACTGAAGTTGATTTTGTTACTCGATTCCACTTTCCTGCACAATTCTCTGGGAGTAGAGAATTCCAAAGCGCCACAACCCTGTGAAACATTTCTCTACATCTCAGTCTTAAATATAGCCGGCTGGTGGTGTAGTGGCATCCGCACTGGACTTTGAGGCGACTGGTGCCTGGTTCTAATCCGGCTGGCTCCTTGCTCGCTTTCCATCCATGCTGGGTTGAGCGCTAGCTAGGCAAATCGGCCTCATAAAAAAACAGACAAATGTTAAAGAAACGGCAAGGTTGCCACCCAATGTACCACAAAGCGCGGAGAGGAACGGTCAGTCTTAAATAGAGTTACAAACATGAGAAAATCTGCAGAGGCTGGAAATCCACACAACACACATGTATTGCCTTTGCCCCCAACTGACTCCCGTTGCCTAGGGTGAATAGTCGTCGACCCCACCAACAGTGCAAATGCTTTGGTGTGGATACGGTGTGAGGCACCCAATGATCAGCCACGACACAAGTGTCAAACAATATACCAAGTACAAGTAAAGAATTATACTTTATAGCAATTTTTGGTGATGGGTTAGTAGCAACAACTAAAAGAAAAGGCTTAAGTAACTTATCAGTCTTGTGTACATAATATTTTAATACGTTGGAGCTCATGCCTCCGATTCCATCCACAACGTCCTTCCGAAACTCCAGCCACCATCCGAACCCCCGAGGTCCGGTATCTGCCGCCCTGGAACCGCTGTCTGTTCCCCGCACGTCCGTCCTCTCCACTTGCCTCCCGAAAAAGCCCGTCCTCAACTCAGCACACATATACAAGATAGCATAACATGACTTCTATTGGCTAGCAAACGAATACAATTTCCATTATCACTAACAACAACCCAAACATACTGCCACAGAGAACTCCTTACTCAGCAGTTAACAGTACAAGAGGCCAGTGCAATATGTTTGCTGTTGTGTGCTGGGGCAGCAGGCTGAGGGTAGCAGACACCAACAGAATCAACAAACTCATTCATAAGGCCAGTGATGTTGTGGGGATGGAACTAGACTCTCTGACTGTGGTGTCTGAAAAGAGGATGCTGTCCAAGTTGCATGCCATCTTGGACAATGTCTCCCATCCACTACATAATGTACTGGTTGGGCACAGGAGTACATTCAGCCAGAGACTCATTCCACCGAGATGCAACACAGAGCGCCATAGGAAGTCATTCCTGCCTGTGGCCATCAAACTTTACAACTCCTCCCTTGGAAGGTCAGACACTCTGAGCCAATAGGCTGGTCCTGGACTTATTTCCTGGCATAATTTACATATTACTATTTAACTATTTATGGTTTTATTCCTATTTAATTATTTATGGTGCAACTGTAACGAAAACCAGTTTCCCTTGGGATCAATAAAGTATGACTATGACTAAGAGACCATTTTAGTTTAACACTTCAGAGAAGCCATTTTGTAATAGGCAATTAACAGGTAACAGTCCAGCTAATATTACTGAGAAACGTGCACACACAAAATTCTAGAGAAACTCAGCAGGCCAGGCCGCATCTATGGAAAAGAGTAAACAGTCGACATTTTGGGCCAAAACCCTTCATCAAGACTCCTGTATCTAATAATGTGGCCACTGAGCAAAACTTTATACCTCCCATATGATCACCGCTCAGTCTCCTACACTCCACAGAGGTAAGTCACAACCTCTCTCCATAACTGAGAGAGCAAAACTGAACACAGTATTCCAAATGAAGTCTGATCAATATCATGTACAACTGCGACATCCCTCCTTCTATACTCAATGCCCTGATGGATATCGGTCAGCAAACCAAAAGCCTTCTTCACCAATGGCCTATTCATTATCAGAGATTGTGCCCCGTTTGCCGAGGATTCTGGATTTCACTGCCTATGTGAAGAAGTACTTCCTCTTATCACCAGAATGATTTAGCTGTGACTTAGGTTATGACCCCATGGAACAGTCCCACAAGAGAAATAGTTCCTCTGTAATCCAGTCAAGATGGCACCGAGCTGAGGTCTCCACCAGGATTCTGACTCAGACATATTTGTTTTTTAAGTTTTTAGGGATGGTGTAGGGGACAGGCAGGGATATTGGGGAGTTAGAGGCCAGATTAGGGTTTAGAGACAAGGATGTGGAGGAGTTAAAGGTCAGGCCTCTGCTTTGCACTCAAAGTCCAGCATCGTGGATGGGTGGCAAAGGACATCCAGAGTCTAGGCCTCTGCTCTGTGCTCCAAAGCCAAGATCATAAGCCATAGGAGCAGAATTAAGCCATTTAGCCCATAGAGTCTGCTCCGCCATTCCATCATGGCTGATCCCGGATCTCACTCAATCCCATACACCTGGCTTCTCACCATATCCTTTGATGCCCTGACCAATCAGGACTTGGCCTCCATTGCAGACAGACTCACTGCTTCCTGGCTAAAACAAAAATCCTCCATACCTCTGTTTTGAGAGGTCGCCTCTCAATTTTGAGGCTGTGCCCTCTAGTTCTGGATACACCCACCACAGGAAAATCCTTTCCACATCCACCTTATCGAGTCCTTTCAACATTGAGTAGGTTTCAATGAGATCCCCCCCACCCCCGCATTCTTCTAAATTCCAGTGTGTACAAGCCCAAAGCTGCCAAATACTCCTCATATGTTAACCCCTTCATTCCTGGAATCATCCTCATGAACCTCCTTTGGACTTTCTCCAACGACAACACAACCTTTCTGAGATATGGGGCCCAAAATTGTTTCCAATAATCCAAGTGTGGCCTTTATCCCCATGCTTTTATATTCTATTCCCCTTTAAATAAATGCCAACATTGCATTTGCCTTCTTTGCCGCAGACTCAACCTGTAAATTAACCTTCTGAGAGTCTTGCACCAGGATTCTGAAGTCCCTCTGCACCTTTGATGTTTGAATCTTCTTCCCATTTAGATAATAGTCCACGCTATTGTTCCTTTTACCAAAATGCATAATCATACATTTCCCAACACTATATTCCATCTGCCACTTCTTTTGCCCATTCATCTAATTTATCTAAGTCCTGCTGCAATTGCATTGCTTCCTCAGCACTACATACCCCTCCACTTATCTTTGTATCATCCACAGACTTTGCCACAAAGCCATCAATTCCATTATCTGAATCACTGACAAACAATGTGAAAAGTAGCAGTCCCACTACTGACCATTGATGAACACCACTAGTCACTGGCAGCCAACCAGAAAAGGCTCCTTTTATTCCCACTCACTGCCTCAATAGACAATAGACAATAGGTGCAGGAGTAGGCCATTCAGCCCTTCGAGCCAGCACCGCCATTCACTGTGATCATGGCTGATCATCCACAATCAGTACCCTTTTCCTGCCTTCTCCCCATATCCCTTGACTCCTGCCTGTCGATTATTCCTCTATCCATGCCAGTATCTTTTAAGATAATATTTAAGAGAATACTAGACAGGTATATGGAGGAATTTAAGGTGGGGGGTTATATGGGAGGCAGGGTTTAAGGGTCGACACAACATTGTGGGCCGAAGGGCCTGTACTGTGCTGTACTATTCTATGTTCTATCTTTCCTGTGATTTTATCTTGTTAAGCAGCCTCATGTGTGGCAGCTTATCAAATGCCTTCTGAAAATCCAAGTAAATGACATCCACTGCCTCTCCTTTGTCCACCCTGTTTGTTACTTCCTGGAAGAACTCTAACAGATTTGTCAGGCAAGATTTCCCTTTACAGGAATCATGCTGACTTTGACTTATTTTTATAATTAGTCGCCAAGTACCCTGAAACACTTTCCCAACCACTGAGGTTAGACTAACTGGCCTGTAACTTCCTTTCTTTTGCCTTCCACCCTTCTTAAAGAGTGGAGTGACATTTGCAATTTTTCAGTCCTCAGGCACCATGGCAGAATTAAGTGATTCTTGAAAGATCATGACCAATGCATTTGTTATATCTTCAGCACCTCTCTCAGGACTCTGGGATGTAGTCCAGCTGGTCCAGGCGACTTTATGACCTTTGAGTTTGCCTGGCACTTCCTTTGTGATAGCATTGGCACTCACTCCTGCTCCCTGACACTCGGGGACCTCTGGCATACTGCTAGTGTCTTCCACAGTGAAGACTGAGTGCGCCAACCGGTTGGTGGCTATCGTGCTTTCAGCTCGCACGGACATCTGCGAGGCCAACGATGTGGATGGGTGACGAAGGACATGCGTGGATCCGCCGGGCTGTCCCAGGTTGGTGAATGCCGGGATCAGATGTCCGTGCGAGCTGGAGGCGTGAAAACCACCAGCCCGTTGGCGCACTCAGAGTTCGGGTCCCATCGTCAGCTAGTCCGGGGGTGGGTGGATGCTGAAGAACAAAGTCTGAAGGTCAGTTGGAAGTCCAGAAGTTGAAGCCTGATAGCTGAAGCCTGGAGACTGGAGGCCTATTCTGGTTTTGGGTGTATGGGTGAGTGGGAGGGAGGAAAGGAGTTTGTTCTGCGGGCCGAACACGGCACATCTCTGGGTGTGTAGGTTGTTAACGCAAACGACGGATTTCACTGTCGATTTCGATATGCATGTGATAAGTAAACTAAATCAGAATCCAGTTGTTCTTATCACAAGTAACTTACTTAGTTTATAATCTTCTGTATTCAAGCAATTATGAAACAACCTGTGTAATCTTACCTCATATAATTTCCTTTTGGTATTCTGGGGTTGACACTCGGCCTTTAATTGCCACTGAAGAGCTGTGAAAACGAGCTGCATTGTACACTATTCTCAGAAAACCAGCAGATGGCGATCTTTACACACTAATACATGAATGGACTTAATTTCCTCCGCCCCCGGGACTTAACTGCAAATTTCCTGGGTCTTTTTGTTTATTACACTGAAATTTGGGGTTAAAATGGATTCAAGTATTTCACCTCTGGAGAAAATTGGATCAATTATTTCAGTCCTTGACCATTCCAGAGTACTATATTAATATGATGGCAGAATATAGTATTAATGGTAAGATTCTTGGCAGTGTGGAGCATCAGAGGGATCTTGGGGTCCAAGTCCATAGGACACTCAAAGCTGCTACGCAGGTTGACTCTGTGGTTAAGAAGGCATACGGTGCATTGGCCTTCATCAACTGTGGGATTTAGTTGAAGAGCCTATAGGTAATGTTGCAGCTATATAGGACCCTGGTCAGGCTCCACTTGGAGTACTGTGCTCAGTTCTGGTCACCTCACTACAGGAAGGATGTGGAAACTATAGAAAAGGCGCAGAAGAGATTTACAAGGATGTTGCCTGGATTTGGGAGCATGCCTTATGAGAATAGGTTGAGTGAACTTGGCCTTTTCTCCTTGGAGCAGTGGAGGATGAGAGGTGACCCGATAGAGGTGTATAAGATGATGAGAGGCATTGATCGAGAGGCTTTTTCCCGGGGCTGAGATGGCTAACGCGAGAGGGCACAGTATTAAAGTGCTTGGAAGTAGGTAGAGAGGAGATGTCAGGGGTAAGTTTTTTACGCAGAGAGTGGTAGGTGTGTGGAATGGGCTGCCGGCAACGGTGGTGGAGGTGGATACGATAGGGTCTTTTAGGAGACTCCTGGACAGGTACATGGAGCTTAGATAAATTGAGGGTTATGAGTAACCCGAGGTAACTTCTAAAGTAAGTACATGTTCAGCACAGCTTTGTAAGCCAAAGGGCCTGTATTGTGCTGTAGGTTTTCTATGTTCTATGTTCTATACTTATTCTTTGACATCCAGCTCCATTTTGGGTAGAAAATTAATTATATAATTTCTAAGAAAATCCCTACAGACAATGAAATTCAAGTGTTATTCTGACATTGTATTTGGTAGTACACAAATAATCTAGTTTACTGAAATATAAAATAGGTTAATAGAGATGTACTATAGGTTTTCCTTACAGATTGTTTGTATAAATCAGAATCAAGTTTAATATCACCAGCATATGTCATGACCTTTGTTAACATTGTGGCAGCAGTGCAACAATAAGAGGAGAGCACGTCCTGGTGATAGGGATCCTTAACGATGGACATCGTCTTCCGGAGGTATTGCTCCTTGAAGATGTCTTGGATACTATGGAGGCTAGTACTCAAGATGGAGCCGACTAATTTTACAACTTGCTACAACTACTTTGAGTGCATGCTGCGGCACGTAATTGAATTGTGTTCGTTGGCGAGGTTTGCTTATGGATAGTTCTTTCACCTGGAAGTGGGGGAGGTCCTGGGAAGATTACAAGGTCTCTTTTGCCAGCGGATGGCCTTTCTGCGGCACTGCTCTTTCTAGTTTTGCTCTGGGAACTGAGGAGCTGTGCTTCCATGACGGATAGCCATGAACCTCGCTTTGTTCCTTTTGCAGAAAGGAACACCGCATTGGATGTGGACAGTAGTATCTTGAGTACCTATCTCAAATTCGTGAGCAGTTTAGGTTTCTGCTGATGTTCCAAGTGTGTTGGAAGGACTGCACGGATGTGCCTTCCACAACATCATCCAGGACTACATCCTGGAGTGCTGGTTCGTGGCACCAACTATCTGATTGGGTGAATGCTCAAATAGATCTGCTAAGTCCTTTCCCCTCAGAATTCTAAACACATTTCGGAACTCCCTTAGTCGGCAGAGGTATATGAGGAGCACTTTCATGGCAGGATTTCACCATTTTGAGGATTGTGTAGGCCAAATTTAAGGCTTTAAGATTCAGGAGATACCCACTTATATGTTCAGTTTTCATCTCAGTTACTTTGCTGTAAAGCTGCATGACAAGATGTGGATAAACTTCACCCAATCCTGGTCTATGTCATCAATGTTAACTACTCATTATTTAGTAGGATTAATACTATGTGGGACACTTAGAGGAAGGATTATCAAGCAAAAGGCAACGTACATCCTCATGAAATATTAGGGTGGGTGATCAAAGTTCAGACAAAATTGTAGGTTTTAAAGGAACCTCTTAATGAAAGAAAATAGTGCGGACTGGCTTACAGGGGAATTTCAAAAGTTAGTGTTAAGCAGCTAACAAGAGCTATCAGCGTGGTGTGATCAGAATTAAAAGAGTACAGAGATTTCAAAGTATTTAAGGGTTTACAGACATGGATAAGGTAAAGGCCTGGAGAGACCTAAAAACATCTTCCAAATGCGTGACCCCTTTAACATTTACTGTCTGCCAGCGAGAGAAAGAGTCAAAGTCAAGAGGTTCTGTTTCTTGCATTCCAGTGTGTGACTCAGGTGAGCACAGCAAAAGCCTATGTGCCACTATGGGCAAAGTTGACCTACTGGCAAAGGTCATTACAGTAATGGCTAGGGTGATTTGGATGGAAAGGAAATCTGCAGGATTAGATCCTGTGTGCTGAACAGGGAGGTCAACAAAAGTCCGATGAGCCTGCTTGTAAGGAGCCAGTGACAAGCCCCTCAGTGGACTGGGTGGGGAATGCTAGGCTGCATAAAAGCTAACATAAAAGTATCTGTGAGATTATGAGTAAAACACAGAAAAACACAGTGAAGAAATGTTGTGCTGATTCCGAACTAATTAAACTAATGGCACCTAATCTCCGCATGTGGTCCATATTCCTCCATTCTTTGCATATCAGTGTGCCCATCTAAGAGCCTTCAAAACCCTCCATTCCAGGATTCAAGATTGTTTAATTTCATTCCCAGTACACACGTGTAAAGGAGAACAAGATAATTGTTACTCTGGTTCCAATGTAACACAAGAAAACAGGCAATAAGATAAAGAATACAATAATAATAGAAACACAATGATTATTAATATATAAGATAGCTTATGGAAATAGATTGATTGTATGCCCTTAAAGTGATGCTAGGCACAGGAGATGCAGTACATAAGGTGACTGAGAGGAAATAATAACGTAGTGGTGGTTGGGTTCATGCTAGTTGGCTCCCAAGGCGTAGGAAGTGGTATACTTCTTCCAGGTCTCACTGTCAGCCTTAGTCTAAGTGCAGTTTAAAGTCCTGCTGCCTCTGGACACTGAGGGGCTGAGTCCAGTAATATTTTCTCCTATCTCTGTAAACCCCCTGCAGCCCTGTAAACCCTTGAGTTAGCTGATTCTCAATTTCTGTCTTAAGTCACCCTGAATATAATTCCCAGCAATGGTGGTGGTGCTGACAGTTGCCAAGCTGATGAATCTGGAGTTTTATTTGACCTTTACTGACTGTCTCAGTATGTGTGAGATCCTTCAAGATGCCATTGGCCCTTTTCCAGCACTTTCCTGTACGTATGTTCTTGATGGTAGGTAGGCTGGTGCCGGTGATGCCTTGGACAGTTCTGACTACCCGTTGTAGAGCCTTCCTGTCCGCCACAGTACAGTTTCCATATCATGAGGTGTTGCAGCTTGTTAGGGTGCTCTCCTCTGCCCGTTGTAGAACAATGTGAATATTGATGTGTGTAGTTCAGCTCCCTTCAGCCTCCTCCGAAAGTAGAAGTATTGGTGAACTTTCCTGATAGTGTAAAAAGTGTTCTGGGATACCCGCCTCCACTACCACCTCTGGCAGGGCATTCCAGGCACTGACCGCTTCAGTAAATAAAAATCTGCACCAACTATCTAATTGGGTAAGTTCTCAATATCCTTTCTTTAGAGATTCTTTGCATAAGTGAGTGCATACTGCAGCACAGGTTTCGGATTTTGAAGTGTGTTTGTTGGTAAGATTTGGTGATTAGCAGTTATTAATCTGTCTAGTGTGTTCTGTGAACTGTTCCAGGCGTATAGGCAGAGACTAAGGATCGCAGTACCACTGGTGAGGAGCAAGAAGGTGGAGGAACGCTTCTCGGACTGCTTTGAGTCAGTGGACTGGTCAATATCCAGGGGCTCATCTTCAAATCTTTGAATGAATACGTCACAGTTGTCATCAACTTCATCAAGACCTGTGTACAGTTGACGTCAACTTCATCAAGACCTGTGTGTATGAGTGTGTGGTTTCGAGAACACATCTTCAAACCAAGAGCTGTGGATGAACCAGGAAATTTGTAGTCTTCTGAGGGCTGGATCTCTGGCATTGAAGACTGGTGATCCAGAACTATACAAGAAGTTCAGGTGCGACCTGTGGAAGGCTATTGTAAGGGCAATAAAACAATCCTGGTTGAAATTAGAGATGGAATTGGATGCATGTCAGCTCTGAAGGGTATGCTGGCCATTACTTCCAACAATGCAAAACCTAACATCATGAATGGCTGTGATGCTTCGCTCCCAGATGAGCTCAACACCTTTTATGTATACTTTGAAAGGGATAATAAAACTACACCTGTGCGGATCCCTACAACTTCTGGTGACCCCGACATCAGAACACCTTTCAAGGGAGTGAACCCTGCAAGAAGTCAGGCTCTGATGGTGTACCTGGTAGGGCATTGAAATAATGTGCCAACTCACTGGCAGATGTTCAAGGACATCTTCAATCTCTCACTGCTGCAGTCAGTGCTTCAAAGGGGCAACAATCATACCGGTGTCCAAGAACAGCAAAGTGAGCTGCCCCAATGACTATTGCTCTATTGCTCTCACATCTACTGGGATGAAGTGCTTTGAGAGGTTGGTCATGGCCAGAGTCAACTCCTAACTAAGCAATGACATGGACCCACTGCAATTTACCTATTACCACAATAGGTCTACAACAGATGCACTCTCACTGGCTCTCCACTTGGCCTTGGATCACCCAGTCAATAGCAGTACCAATGGCAGGCTGTTATTTATTGATTATAGTTCAGCGTTCAACACCATCATACCCCCAGTTCTAATCAACAAGCTCCAAAACCTAGACCTCTGTACCTCCCTCTGCAACTGGATCCTTGACATCTTTACCAGGAGACCACAGTCAGTGAGAATCAGAAATAACGTCTCCTCCTCGCTGACAATCAACATGGTCACACCTCAAGGATGTGTGCTTAGCCCACTGCTCTACTCTCTGTACACCCACGATTGTGCGGCTAGGCACAGCTCAAATGCCATCTGTAAATTTGCTGATGACACAATGACTGTTAACAGGATGGTGACAGAGAGGCAAACAGGAGAGAGGTAGATCAGCTGGTTGAGGGGTGTCACAGTAACAACTTTGTACTCAATGTCAGTAAGACCAAGGAATTGATTGCGGATTTCAGGAAGGGGAAAGTCGAGGAAACACACACCTTTATACTTCACTTTATACTTTATACTTTATTGTCACCCAAATAATTGATACTAGAACGTACAATCATCATAGTGATATTTGATTCTGCGCTTCCCGCTCCCTGGAGTACAAATCGATAGTAAATATTAAAATTTTAAATTATAAATCACAAATAGAAAAATTAGAAAACTGGAAAGTAAGGTAGTACAAAAAACCCGAGATGCAGGTCCGGATATTTGGAGGGTACGGACCAGATCCGGGTGAGGATCCGTTCAGCAGTCTTATCACAGTTGGAAAGAAGCTGTTCCCAAATCTGGCCGTACGAGTCTTCAAGCTCCTGAGCCTTCTCTCGGAGGGAAGAGGGACCAATCCTCATTGAGGATCAGCAGTGGAAGGAGTAAAAATTTCAAGTTTCTGGGTGTCAATATCACTAAGGATCTATCTTGGGCCCAACATATTGATGCAATTACAAAGAACCTACAAAAGCGGCTGTATATCATTAGGAGTTTGAGGACAATTGGTATGTCACCAAGGACTCTCGTAAATTTCTGCAGATATACCGTGGAGAGCATTCTAACAGGTTGCATCACCATCTGGTAGGGAGGAGCCACTGCACAGGATTGGAAAAAGCTGCAGAGAGTTGTAAACTCAGCCAGCTCCATCATGGGCACTGGACTCCGCAGCATCCAGGACATCTTCAAAAGGCGATGCCTCAGGAAGGCGGCATCCATCATTCCGGACACGCCCTCTCCTCATTTCTACTGTTAAGGAGGAGGTACAGGAGCTTGAAGACACACACAGCGTCATCCCCTCTGCCATCCAATTTCTGAATGGACAATGAATCCATGAACACTAATTCTCTATTTTTTGCGCTACATACTTAACTTATATATATTTCTTATTGTAATTTATAGTTTTAATATTATTATGTATTGCAATGTACTGCTGCTACAAAACAACAAATTTTGTGACATACTGTATGCCATGATATTAAACCTGATTCTGATTCTGATTCTGAGGAGCAGTGCTTTGAGGGCCATGAATTCAAATTGTTGGGGTTGGACCAGGATAGATCCCTTTTAAACTTCCCTCCTCACAGCCTAAATACTAACCCTCTAGCATTGAACATTTTGACCCCCGGAAAAACGACACTACTTTGCACAACCTCTCAAAGCACATGCTCTCTAATTCAGGCAACGTCCTAGAAAACTTCTTCTGAACCCACTTCATAGCGTCACCATCCTTCCTACAATATGGGGACCAGAATTAGGAGATGTGGAATGTGTGCATGTACGTGTGTGTAAGTTGGCTGGGGGTGAGGGGGTGGTGGGCTGTAGGGTTTTAAACCAAGTAAGCGATGGAACAGAGGAAACTCTTCAGATCACACCACTCTGATGTGTAGCCCCCACCCCTGCTGAATCCCACCAACTCCCACCTTCTCCTCAGAAACTGATGATGCATAGATCGCATAGTTCTAAATAAACTGTATCTGACCTTGCGGAAGATGAAAAGAATGTAGTTATTGATATTAAAGAGTAATGATATGAAATGCTGAAAGCGATAAAGATTTAGAGAAAGGACATGTTAGTTGTTTCGCACCTTTAAAATTAAATGAATCTTCAGGCCTAAATAAAAAGCAATTTAGGTCCTGAAGGCGACAAAGAAAACAAATAAGGACACTCCAACCCTTAGTTTCCAATCATCTTTGGACAGAGGCAGAGTGCTGCCAGTGGGATCATTGTTTTCAAAGAAAGAAAAGCAGCAGGCTTTTTCTCAGTCGTGAAAGAAGCACATTTAGAGATTGTAAGATCTGGTTCTAGAAACCCCGTAAGGGTGAATCATTAGCCTTGGTTTATCCTGCAGTGGCTCATAAAAATTCTGTATATTACAACACTATTGCCTCTTATTCCCCTAAACACTATAATGCAGGCCAAAATCTGCTTAATCTCTCCTCATAGAATCATCCTCTATCCTGGGAATAAATCTGATAACGCTTTGTTTTACTTCCTCTATTAAATACGTATGTGTTTTCCCTTTCGTAGAGAGACCAGACCTGCACTCTATAATTATACTGTATTTCATTAGGACCCTCTGTAATTGCAGCAAGATGCAATTACCTTTGTGCTCAAATCCTCCTGCAATACAGCAATATATGGCTTGCCTTTTAAATACTCAGTATTATTTATTTGACAATCTTTTTTTTATTTACGATATGTCTTATTTTGCACATTTGCCTCTTGTCAGTCTTTGTGTGTAGCTTTTAATTGATTCTATTGTACTTCCTTGCTCTATTGTGAATGGCTGAAAGAAAATGGATCCGAGGATAGTATTTGGAGACACATCCGTATATTGATAATAAATTTACTCTGAATTTTGAACTTCGTATGTTGGTTTCCAGTAAGTCATGTACAAGAACATGCAAGTCCCATTTGTATCTCAACAGCTTTCACTTTCTTGCTAATTTGAAAAAAACTCTGCTTTCTATTTTGCCTGTGACAGTTTGCTTGACCTAACATTTTCCATATTTTATTTAGTATTCATTTTAGGATCTGCATGTGATTGACAAGGCCAGCCATTATAAGCCATCCCTCACTGTCCTTGAGAAGGTGGAGGCAAGTCTCCTCGTAAACTACTACTTTCCTGCTAGTGCACGACACACACAAAGTGCTGGAGGAACTCCGCAGGTCAGGCAGCATCTGCGGAAGGGAATAAAGACCCTTTATCAGGACTGGAAAGGAAGGGGGTAAAAGCCAGAATAAGAAGGAGGGAGGGTAAAGAGTACAAGTTGGAGGGGGGGGGGAAGATGGGTGGATGGGAGGGGGAGGAGAGGGTGAAGTATGAAGCCAGGAGGGAAGAGGTGGCTTAGGTAAAGGGCTGAAGAAGGAATCTGAAAGGACTGGAGAGTGCAGCATAGGAGAAAGGGAAAGTGTAGGGGCACCAGAGGGAGATGAGGAGAAGAGGTAAGACGGGAGCCAGAATGGAGAATGGAAAATGGAAGGGAGCCAGAACGGGGATTGGGGGCAGGCAGCAGGGTTGGAGAAACTACCAGAAGTTAGAGGAATCGATCTTCACGCCATCCAGGCAGAATATGAGTTGCTGCTCCTCCAACCTCAGAGCAGCCTCATCAGGGTAGAGAAGCAGCGACATACCAGAATGGGAATGGGAGGTGTCATTACAATGGGTGGCCACAAGAAATTCCCATCTGTTGTATCAATTGGAGTGAAGGTTCTCAATGAAGTGGTTCCCCAGTCTACGTCCCGTCTCGCTGATATAGAGGAGGCCGCACCGTATACAGGAGGTGACCCCCGATGGACTTGCAGGTGAAGTATTGCCTCACCTACAAGGACTGTTTGAGGCTGTGAATCATAGAGAGGGAGGAGGTGAAGGGGCAAGTGTACCATTTGCGGCGAAAAGTCCCCAGAGGGAGGTCAGTGGGGAGAGATGAGTGGACAAGGGAGTTACGTAGAGAGCAATCCCTGTGGAAAGTGAGGGGGAGGGAAAGATGTGCTTTGTGAAAGGCCTTTGATGATATCTGGAGTATTGTGTGCAGATTTGGTCTCCAATTTGAGGAAGGACATTCTTGCTATCGAGGGAGTGCAGCGTAGGTTCACGAGGTTAATTCCCGGGATGGCAGGACTCTCATATGTTGAAAGATTGGAGCGACTGGGCTTGTATACACTGGAATTTAGAAGGCTGAGAGGGGATCTGATTGAAACATATGAGATTATTAAGGGATTGGACACGCTAGAGGCAGGAAGCATGTTGCCGCTGATGGGTGAGTCTAGAACCAGAGGCCACAGTTTAAGAATAAGGGGTAGGCCATTTAGAACGGAGTTGAGGAAAAACTTTTTCACCCAGAGAGTGGTGGATATACGGAATGCTCTGCCCCAGAAGGCAGTGGAGGCCAAGTCTCTGGATGCTTTCAAGAAAGAGGTAGATAGAGCTCTTAAAGATAGCGGAATCAAAGGTTATGGGGAAATGGCAGGAGCTGGATACTGATTGTGGATGATCAGCCATGATCACAGTGAATGGCGGTGCTGGCTCGAAGGGCCGAATGGCCTACTCCTGCACCTATTGTCTATTGATAATGGCAAAAGTTACAGAGAATGATGTTCCAGATACAGGGGCTCATAAGGTGGTAGGTAAGGACAAGAGGAGTCTATCACTGTTATGGAGGCAGAAATATGGAGTGAGGGCAGATGTTCAGGAAATGGAAATGGTAGAGGAATGTCTGCACCCTCCTAGTGAAGATATGTTTGGTAGGGAATTCCAGGATATTGATGATAAGAGGTTGGTAATATATTTCCAAGCCAGGACTGTATGCAACTTGTGGGGGTGGGGGGGATGCCTCACATTTGTCATTCCCAGCTGCCCTTGCTCTTTTTCGGCGTTAGAGTTTGCAGGTTTGGGAGGTGTTGGAGGAGCAGTCGAGGTGACAAACTACAGTTGTTTTATAGGTGATGCACATGCAGTCACTGTCTGTCAGCAGTGGAGATTGGGGATCCAGGTTGATCAATGGGATGAAAATCAAGCAGGCTGGATTTGTCCTGTGGGCTGCCAAGCTTCCTGTTGGTACTGCATTCAGACAAGTGGAAAATTTTCAAACACAGTCCTGACCCAAATGTACTGGTGACAGTACCTTCCATCGATGAGTTGATGATTGAGAGTAGTCTGACTGGATGGTGATTTATCAAGATGAATTTGTCTTGCTTTTTGTGATGGAATATACCTGGGCAATTTTCCAGATTGTTGGGTGGAGGCCTGTATGTAGTTCAGGTTAGCTACAGGCACAATTAGTTGTGGGCATAGCTCTTCTGCGCTACAGCAGGGATATTCCCTGGTTTTGTAGTCTTTGCTACAACCAGCACTCTAAGCCGTATTTTAATATCACAAGGAGCAAATCAAGTTGGCTGGAGACTGGCTCCTGTGACCGTGGAGGTCTCTGGAGGAAGTTGAGGTGGGTCCACCATCTGGCATTTCTGGCTACACACATTCACAACTGCTTCAGCCTTTTCTCTAGCACGAGACCTTGCCATCGCCGAGGGTGGAGATGTTCCTGGAACCTTCTGCACCTATTGGCTGCTTAACTGCCCACTACCTGTACAACTGGATATGGCTCTTGGAATATGGCGAGCAGTTCTGGGCCCCTTACTGAAGAAAAGGAGTGCTGGCTTTTGAGAGGATTCAGAGAAGGTTGATCACAATGATTCTGGGAGTGAAAAGGTTAACTTATGAGAAGCATTTGATGGTTCTAGACCTGTATTTTCTCTGGTTTAGAAGAATTGTTTGGGGGGGGGGGTCTCATTGAAACTGATCGAATATTGAAAGCTCTAGAAGATAGAGTAGACATAGAGGGGATGTTTCCTATAGTGGGGGAGTCTAGGACCAGAGGGAACCACCTCAGAATACAGGACATTGCTTTAGAACAGAGATGAAGAGGAATTTCTTTAGGCAAAGGGTGGTGAATCACCAAGTCATTGGGTATATTTAAAGCAGAGGTTAATAGGCTCTTGATTAGTAAGGGTGTCAAAGGTTAGGAAAATGGGGTTGAAAAGGATAGTAAATCAGCCATGGTGGAAGGGCCAAGCAGATTCAATGGACCGAATGGCCTAATAATTCCATTCCTAAGTTTTATGGTCTTATGGTCTTCAATTTGCTCCATTGGTAGCTGTGTCTTTTGCATGTTGCTTTTGTCATTGAGCATGCAAGTAGTCTTCATTTTAGCTTGACATGGTTGGCATCACTCAGTTTTCATACATGCCCTGTGGTCATTTCAGTATGTGTGTCATTCATTCAGGGTTGATCCCCTGGTTTAATGATGATGGTGGGACCCAGGCATAAGATAACTGATTATTCTTATGAGCTTTTTCGATGGTCCACAACAGCTCACGTTCGTATTGCCACGTAACATGATAGCTATGAAATCTGAATATGAAAATGAGATCTTATGCCCAGAAGGACTGTACTTTGATCACTCTGCCAGTGCTATGGTAGATAGATGAATCTGCTATTTGTGGTTTGTGAGAAATAGGTTCATGTCTCACGCTGGTTTATTTCATCTGGTATGCCCTCATCCATTCACTTAGCCTGTCTAAATCTTCTGAAGCCTCCCTGTATCCTCCTTACAGTCCACCCAGCTTTGTATCTTCAGATATCTTGGATATAATACATTTGGTTCCATCGTAAAATCAGATATTGATTATGAATGCTAGAGACAATAATGTTGTTGCAAGTGGCATGTGGGTGTAGTTGACCTGTGTCTGAGGAATTGACTGGGGATGGGATGAACAAGATTAGGAGGTGCTGATCTAGTGTGTAGGATGGGAAAGTGTTCCAAGGTGGGCAGGGTTATTGAGTGGTGGGAAAAGCTGAAGAAGCATAGGTCGGGTTTCTGCGGCAGGAGGAGAAGGCCCAGTAGTTGAAGTTACCCAGGATCGCTGGGTGGCTGGGTGGGGGGAAGTGGGGGGAAGAGTCCTGGGTAGACAGAACTAACACAGGTGGCAGGCGGGATTATTCAGTAATAGTGGAACTGAATGTAGTCGGCGGAGTTATCCAGGGTTAGAGGCATTGACCCAGTTGTGGGGGGTGGGTGAGTTACCACAGAGGAGGAGTTGAACCAGTGGGCAGAGCTGAACCTGTCGGTGGGTTACTGCGATGGGCAGAGCTGATCCAGTCGGCAGGGTTACCACAGTGGCAGGAACTGGCACAACAGGCAGGTTCACCACCATAGGAAGGGCTGTGCTAGTGGGTGGGGTAACTTCAGCTGCTGGAGGTGCTGTTGCAGGAGGAGCTGGCCTAGTGGGCAGGGTTACCTCAGTGGGGGGGAGATGGCCCAGTGGGTGGAGTTACTGAGGATGGAGGAGTTGAATCAGTGGGTGAGGTTAGTGTGGTGGGAGGAGCTGCCTCAGTGGGTGGGTTTACTGTTGTGGGAAGAGCTCACTCAGTGGGTGGGGTTACTTCAGGAGGGGGAGAGTAGGAGGAGCTGACTCATTGGGCCGCGCTGACCCAGTAGGCGGTTTTACTGCAGTGTGTTGAAATGGATTCGTGCACGGAGAGCAGGGTTACTTTGGTGGGAGGGGCTGACCAAGTGGGTGAAGTTACTTCAATGGGAGGGGCTGATCAAGTGGGTGGGGTTACCATGTTGGAGGAGCTGACCCAGTGGGGGGGAGTTCCCACGGTAGGAGGAGCTGACCAAATGGGCGGGGCTATTGTGGTGGGTGGAGCTGATGCAGTGGGCAGGGTTATAATGATCGGGGGAGCTGGCCCGGTGGGTGGGGTTACTGTGGTGGGTGGAGATGGTCTGGTGGGCGGAGCTGGCCCAGTGGGTGGGGTTACTGTGGTGGGTGGAGCTGGCCCGGCGGGCGGGGTTACTGTGGTGGGTGCAGCTAGCCCTGTGGGCGGGGTTACTGTGGTGGGTGGAGCTGATCCAGTGGGTGGGGTTACTGTGGTGGGTGGAGCTGGCCCAGTGGGCGGGGTTACTGTGGTGGGTGGGGCTGATCCAGTGGGCGGGGTTACTGTGGTGGGTGGAGCTGGCCCGGCGGGCGGGGTTACTGTGGTGGGCGGAGCTGGTCCGGTGGGCGGGGTGACTGTGGTGGGTGGAGCTGGCCCGGCGGGCAGGGTTACTGTGGTGGGCGGAGCTGGTCCGGTGGGCGAGGTTACTGTGGTGGGTGGAGCTGGCCCGGCGGGCGGGGTTACTGTGGTGGGCGGAGCTGGCCCGGCGGGCGGGGTTACTGTGGTGGGCGGAGCTGGTCCGGTGGGCGAGGTTACTGTGGTGGGTGGAGCTGGCCCGGCGGGCGGGGTTACTGTGGTGGGCGGAGCTGGCCCGGCGGGCGGGGTTACTGTGGTGGGTGGAGCTGTTCCGGTGGGCAGGGTTACTGTGGTGGGTGGAGCTGGCCCGGCGGGTGGGGTTACTGTGGTGGGTGGAGCTGGCCCGGCGGGTGGGGTTACTGTGGTGGGTGGAGCTGATCCAGTGGGCGGGGTTACTGTGGTGGGTGGAGCTGGTCCGGTGGGCGGGGTTACTGTGGTGGGTGGAGCTGGTCCGGTGGGCGGGGTTACTGTGGTGGGTGGAGCTGGCCCAGCGGGCGGGTTACTGTGGTGGGTGGAGCTGGCCCGGTGGGCGGGGTTACTGTGGTGGGCGGAGCTGGCCCGGCGGGCGGGTTACTGTGGTGGGTGGAGCTGGCCCGGTGGGCGGGGTTACTGTGGTGGGTGGAGCTGTTCCGGTGGGCAGGGTTACTGTGGTGGGTGGAGCTGGTCCGGTGGGCGGGGTTACTGTGGTGGGTGGAGCTGGCCCAGCGGGCGGGTTACTGTGGTGGGTGGAGCTGGCCCGGTGGGCGGGGTTACTGTGGTGGGCGGAGCTGGCCCGGCGGGCGGGGTTACTGTGGTGGGTGGAGCTGGTCCGGTGGGCGGGGTTACTGTGGTGGGTGGAGCTGGTCCGGTGGGGGGAGCTGGCCCGGTGGGCGGGGTTACTGTGGTGGGTGGAGCTGGTCCGGCGGGCGGAGCTGGCCCGGTGGGCGGGGTTACTGTGGTGGGCGGAGCTGGCCCGGTGGGCGGGGTTACTGTGGTGGGTGGAGCTGGTCCGGTGGGCGGGGTTACTGTGGTGGGTGGAGCTGGTCCGGTGGGTGGAGCTGGCCCGGTGGGCGGGGTTACTGTGGTGGGTGGAGCTGGTCCGGCGGGCGGAGCTGACCCGGGCTGGCACGCAGGCGGCGGGATGCTGTCCACCAGGCCGCGCTGTCGAGTTTGACAGGTCTCGTTTCTCCCACATCCATGAGCCGGTAGGACTGAGGGAGTGCGGCCGGGAGTGGGGTTTTGCCACCCGTCACGGTTCCGATCCCCGATGGCGGAGACCAAGATAATTTACCACATGGACGAGGAGGAGACGCCGTACTTGGTGAAAGTGGCGGTGCCGCCGGACCTGGTCACTCTCGGTCACTTCAAGCAGGTCCTCAATAACAGGCCGACCAGCAGCTTCAAATTCTTCTTTAAGTCCATGGACCTTGACTTCGGGTGAGTTGCGAGCCCGAGCCCCGCGGCAGCCGGCCGCTCTCCCGGGTTCCGCGGCACACTCGGGGCCCGCCGGTCACTGCTGTCGCCGGGGTGGGGGCCGCGGAAGGCCGGCGCTTGCGGCCAGGGTGAGCGAGGCTGCCGTGGGTTAGAGACTCGGGCTGGGGGGCGGGGCGGGGCGGCGTGGGTGGGGGGTTTGAGGCGGGGCGGCTGCGGGCTGCTGCTGGAAAGGGGCTGTGGTTTGTCCGCCCGCTCGTTACGGGCTGAGCACCGATCGGGGCTTGAGTTGACGCTGCTGGCCAGTTAGTTGGTAAAGCACCTTGCCCGTGGTTTCCAGAAAATAATCATCCTTCAGTAGCTCTTCCTAAATCATTACCCCTCTCATTTATTGCTCCCCTGGTATCGGATTATGGCCGTGATAGCTGATCGCTTGTTTACATAAGAACCGTGGGGTCTGCAGCTGCAGAGGCTGGTGCGGCCAAGGGAGACCATTTCGCCCACTGTTTCAAAACTCCTGCTTGGACCTCAGCAGGAGAACCGAGAGCAATACTGGACTCTGTACTTTGGGAAGAATGTGCAGGGTTGACCTTTGCAGCCTAATTTGATCAGAGTCATACAGGGACATACTATGCAAACTAAGATTGTACTCCATGAAATCTATTATGTTCAGAGATTATCATTATCGAAATGAAAGGGGGATCTGATACATAGAAGAAAACTACATATATATATGTGTGTGTGTGTGTGTGTGTGTGAAATCTAGAACTGGGGCACAAACATTTAAAAATTATGGCCAGACCTTTCATGAGTGGTTAGAAATACTTGTACATACAAAGGGTGTTGAAAGTTTGGATTGACCTTCTGAAATGGGTTTCAAGTTGGTAGATGATTGTTAAGCAGGGTATAAAAGAATATGGCTAATAATTGGCTAGGAAGTTCCAAATTTCAGTAAAACAAAGATACAATTCTAAAGAGATTCTGGGGGTGGGGGAGAGGTGGGAGACATCTTGGTGCACAGATTTTTGAAAGTGAGAGGGACAGGTAGTGGAAGATTTTATTAACATACAAAATCTTGGTGCTTTATTAATGTTCAAAAGTAAGCATCTCCTTAACCATTACAATGAATGCAGTTCTGGGTCACTGCATTTTTGGAAGGATCTGAAAGTGCAGGCAGAAAAGATTAAGTAGATTGGGTGCCACGTCGCAGTTAGTTCAACGCTATTACTGCTCAGGGAGTTGGTGTTCGTAGTTCAATTCTGATGTTGGTCTGTAAGGAGTCTATACATCCTCACCATGGAATGAGTGGGTTTCCTCCCACAGTCCAAAGGCGTACAAGTTAGTAGGCTGATTGGTCATTGATTGTCCAGTGATTAGGCTAGAGCTAATCAGGGTTTCTGGCCGACACAGCTCGAAGGGCCGGAAGGGCCTGTTCCACACTGTATCTCAATAAGGAAATAAATAGCCCTGGGAATTCGGGATTTCAATTATGTGGTTAGATTAGAGAAACTTGGAGTGTTGTTACTGGAACTAAGAAGTTTCAGAATGAATTAAGTAAAAATATTCAAAACCTTCAAGGGTAAATGCAAGGTGAATAATGGTGGAATGACTGAGAAGGCGGCGGCACAGATTTCAAATGTTCGCCAATGAAACCAATGCTGACCTGACGAAGCACTTTCCCAGTTGTCTGGGAACGATGATCCAGATTTCACTGCCTATAAAGCGATGGATGCAGTTTCAATCATGCCTTTTAAAAGAGAATTGAATAGATCTTTTAAGGGGAAAAGTATCGGGGACAGAACCAAGAAATAGAACTGGATGGATTTGTTTCATAGAGAGCTGGTGAGGGTCAATAAGCCACTGGCCTGTGGTTCTGTAATATTATTTTTTATACATGAGGTTAGATCACAGCTAAGCTATAACCGTGTGGATAGTCAGAGGCTTTTTCCCCAGGGCTGAAATGGCTAACGCGAGAGGGCACAGTTTTAAGGTGCTTGGGTGTATTTACAGAGGAGATGTCAGGGGTAATTTTTTATGCAGAGAGTGGTGAGTGCATGGAATAGGCTGTCAGCAACGATGGTGGAGGCGGATATGATAGGGTCTTTTAAGAGACTCCTGGATAGGTACATGGAGCTTAGAAAAATAGAGGGCTATGGGTAACCCTAGGTAATTTCTAAAGTAAGTACATATTCGGGACAGCATTGTGAGCCAAAGGGCCTGTATTCTGCTGTAGGTTTTCTTTGATTCTGTGTTTCTATAATCTTTTAATGGAGGGGTAAAATTCCATAAATATCCCTATTGTTTTGTGTCTCTTACTCTTGGTATCTAATATTTTCCCTTGTGATTGCTAACTTCTGTGGCAAAATACTCCACATTACAACACTTGGGGTGAAAGGATTTTCCTTGTTCGTAACTTTTGAAGTAGTGTCTGCAAGTCCAAGGAGTGCATCTTATGAGCACTTTACACAAATGTCGAACACTGTTAAGTGTGCTTTTTTTTAGATTATGAGGACACGCAGTCCTCTTTTATTGTCGTTTAATAATGCATGCATTAAGAAATGATACAATATTCCTCCGGTGTGATATCACAGAAACACAGGACAGATCAAGACTGAAAAACTAACAAAAACCACATAATTATAACATATAGTTACAACAGTGCAACAATACCATAACTTGATGAAGAACAGGCCATAGGCACAGTAAAAAAGCTCAAAGTCTCTCGAAAGTCCCACATCTCACGCAGACGGGAGAAGAAAGAAAACTCTACCTACCATGCCCGACCACAGTCCGACTCTGAGTCGTCCGAAAATTTCGAGCTCCAATCAGCCCTCTGACACCGAGTACTGAGCACCATCTCTGCCGAACGCTTCGACCCTAGCCTCGGTCGCCAGCAGCAGGCAAAGCTGGGGATTTTGGGACCTTCCCTCTGGAGATTCTCGATCGCACAGTAGCAGCGGCAGTAAACAGGGCATTTCAGAAATTTCTTCAGATGTTCCTCTGTGCTTCTCACGTCTGTCCCCATCAAATCAGAATTGTGCACGGCATCCTACTTACAAATATGATATCATATTTTGGTCTTTTTTGCTTAAGGAATCTTAGTGATCTCTTCTTAACATCATTTCTGGCATAATCTGGTGTCCTTAAAGGAGGAGGAAAGACATACATTTGACAGCTGACTACCTGCAGAGCTTTGGAGTGGGCACTGAAGTGCTTTTGAAATGGGATCCCTGTGATAAAGTTGGAAACATTACGCCAGTTTGCACGCAGCGCATAATTTATCTCTACTGATTTTAATTCAGCAACAGAAGTTGGTCAAAGTCTATGAAGTGGGACTAAAATTCACACCAGTTGACTTTGGAAAATACTGTGTACTAAATTATACCTTACAGTGTGTGATGACCAGAATTTCAATGTCCTTCATATTATGTGATCCCAGAACTTCACATTATTCTAATAGTGTCATGGGCAGCATATTATGTAAAATCATCACTGCGTCTTTACTGAGAGTCCCACTTTTCCAGCCCATTTATGTACACAGAATTCTCAATTTTTAGTGTTCTACTTGAACCACAGTTTTCTATTTCTCCCACAACCCTTAGTGCCTTTCCTTTTACTTTTCCTTTTAGTTTTCTTCCCAGAAATGTAACTTTGCTATCTTTAATTTGGATTGTTTTACATTTCTAACTGCTTGTTGATCGTTACTTGTCAAAGTAGGCAGGGTGGTTTTGATTTTGAGAGGTCTACGCACATGCAAAATCATCTAGAAACTTCTCTCCTGTAGATTTCGGGGCATTCTTTCAACATGGGTGTCCTTGTGGATAAGCAGGAATGGAACCAATGGCAACACCTTTTTTATATTTAAAATTAGTCTGACTCTTATAGCAGTGTTATGCAGTAAAATATTCATGTACATGACTAATTTATACATGAAAATGTATTAAAGTGCATTTTACAGACTGAGTGAAAATATCATTGTGAGGGTTCTTCTGTGTATGGACTAAAACTTTCTTTTAAACTGGCTCCCAAATGTTCATGAATAGCAATGAAACTACTTTACAAAAGTGCATTCCATGTGTTGCTCTGGGGTCCCAATGGCATGATAATGTGCAACATTTTTCTTTACTTTCTTGAATCTATGTGCAGGCTACATGTTGCCTCTGATACTTACTGTTTTCTGCCATTAGAAACAATTGATCCTTTTTTAAAGCAAGTTGTAAGGAGCATGCTATGCTTGAGAAGTGTACTTCCATTCTGAAAGTTTGCAATCAAGTACAGAGCAGATTGGGCAGAATTATTTCCCTTGGGGGAATAGTGAACCAGATGATTTTTTACAACAACTCTGTAATTTATTTGTCACTTTCTGAGTCTATCTTTTAAATCCAAATCTGACTACTTCGATTTAAATTTCCCCAAGTGCCACAGTGCATCTCAATCTTGTGTCTCCAGATTGATGGTCTTGTGTCTGGATAATATTGTTGAGTTATTGTACTTCTACCAAGCCATTTTGTGGTATGCTTCCCTGGGAAAAGAATAAATGTGTCTTTTCCTACTGTAAGAAAAACAATCCTAGTTTCCCTTGCCTGTCGATGTAACTGATGTACTTTGTATCTGGTGCATTTTAACAAATCTTCCTGTGCCACTTAAAGGTCTCGCCATGTTGCCTTGAGGCTGGAAATTGGAATTGACCATGCTGCTCAAATGGAAAGTCAATGTACACACCACATTTTTCTGCCTGTTCATTTCTGTTATTTATTTCATAGACTACAAAAAAATTAGCCTTTTAACATTCTTCAATTGACACAGCAGATCCAGGAAATTGATCTCTGTGGCAAAGGTTCAGAAACTGGGGGCATGAGGTAAAAGTGAGTCAGTAACTATCAAAGTTGGAATATATTTCATCTGAACTATAATGGAGTTGAATTTAAGAGGGAAGATTTCCTACTGGTCCATGATTATTACTACCTGTTTCCCCTTGGACCAGGATTTTTCTTCTAGCATGTCTGAGTGTAGTATTTTGCAAAGGTGATCCACAGCAATGCTGGAATTGTTGCTTAGGAAATGATAATAGGACTTGTGCGTCTCTGCAAAGGAGGTGCAAGGTGCTCCTTCCCTCTGCTACCTGCAGGTCACCCTTGGGCAAGGTGTAGCACCTGATTAGCAACTCCCCCCCCCCCAACCCAGATCATGGTCATGTGAAGCCATGGGAGCAGGTGGCGGATGGTTGTATGAGCAGCTGGTGCATATCACAGTCCTGGTTCTGCGACCACTGACACCAGACAGACGATCTCTGGGATATTGACAATGGCTGGGATCACCCATCTTGTAAAGACACTGCCCAAAAGAAGGAAATGGCAAACCATTTCTGTAGAAAAAAATTGGCAAGGACAATCATGGTCATGGAGGCCGTGCTCACCCACGTCATACAACACGGCGCATGATGATGATGAATAGGACTTTTAGACATAAAATGGCAGAATTGGTATGGGTGCCTGAGAGGGGTGTTGTTTATTTCAAATCTACTAGAGTTGTTTCTTTGAGACTATAATTGGCAGAGTTGATAATGGGGAACAGGTGGATGTGGTTCTTTGGATTTTGAGACAGCTTTTAACAAGGTGCATCCTAAAGTTATTCCAAAATAAAAGTACATGAGTTTGGCTGTAATGTGGTGCCATGGACTGAAGATTCATGTTAGCATATTATGTATAATCTCATGGTAAGTAGAAAGTCGTACAAGACGGAATGGATGAACTTTAGGTTGGGAAGCTGTATAACCTTGCTTTCAGGAAGGTGTGACTGGCTGTATGGCTTCCCAACATCTACAGGTATATGGAATCAGTAATGGAATAAATGTGAGATAGGTGTTCGATGGTTGGCACAGATCCAGTGAGTCAAATGGCCTGTTTCTCTATTATATCATTCTGACTGGCAGCGTAATGGGATAGTGCAGCGCATAGACTGTCTAGGTTATTGGATACAATAACTGAATGGCTTTAACCTGTAGTGAGTTCCACAGGCCATCACTACAATTGAATTCACAATCACTTGTCACATAGATGCACTCACACAGCCACACACTCTCACAAAACCTCTTAAATAAAACAAAAATCTTGCGTTTTCTTGTTGCTACCATCTTTTCTCCTGATTTACAGAATGGCTTGGATAGGGAAGATGTGATAAAGACACAAGTGCGTTAGTGAAATGTAAATTAGGTCATAAATATTAGACAATCTCTAATAAATTTAATTGGGAAGGTAGAAGTGTCTTCACCTGAGGAGTCGCCACTATGTGCAGTAGTTACAACAAGACTTGCATTTAGCTAACACCGTTCAAAGCCACAGGAACTTTGCAGCCAATTTTGTTGTTTATTGTCCCTTTCCGTGCCTTGTGGCACACAGGGCAGCAACCTGGCCATTTCTTCAGCATTTTTTGTCTGTTTTTTACGAGGCTGAGTTGCTAGCTGAATGCTCAACCCAGTACGGATGGAAAGCGTCCAAGGAACGGGCCGTATTCAAACCTGGGACCACTCCGGTGCGGATGTCACTACACCACCAGACGGCTATTGCAGCCAATGTAATACTCATAAAACGTATTCGGTGTGTTTGCCAATTTACAGATGGCCATTTCTCACAAACAGCAAGAGTAGTAATGCCCAGATAATATTTTGTTTCATTTATATTTAGTTGAGGAAGAACTACAAGACAGATCACTGGGACTAAAACTACAGCCTCTTGAATGAGAGCCCTTACAAATGGGTGTATTAAAGAGAAGCTAGATAAGCAAATTAGGAAGGAAGGAGGAAAGAAATGGATATACTTTTCAGATTAGTGAAAGAAGAGACATGAATGGAGCCTAGAAACTCAAATTCTCTTGATCTTTTGATATCCTTTTCCTTAATAGACCAACATCCATTCTCATGCATCGAAGCACTGTTTAAATTTATCATCAGCATCTGTCTTTACTGCTAGTTGGCTCTCAAATTGTGGGCAGTGGTGTACTTCTTCCAGGTTTCACTGTCAGCCTTAGTCTGAGTGCAGTCCTGCTGTCGCTAAACACTGAGAGACTGAGACCAGTAATAATTCCTTCCTATCTCTGTAAATCCCCTTCATTTCTATAAACCCTTGAGTTAGCTGATTCTTAGTTTCTGTCTTAAGTCATCCCAAATATAATTCCCAGCATTTGTGGTGGTGCTGACCTGCCAAATTTATGAATCTGGAGTTCTCTTTAACCCTTCCTGACCTTGTACCTTTTAAAGAACCCCTTCAAATGTGTGTCCGACAGAGTGATCAGCAGCACTGGGGCTCCACAGGGGACTGTCTTGTCTCCCTTTCTCTTCACCATTTACACCTCAGACTTCAACTACTGCACAGAGACTTGTCATCTTCAGAAGTTTTCTGATGACTGCCATAGTTGGATGCATCAGCAAGGGAGATGAGGTTGAGTACAGCGCTGTGGTAGGAAACTTTGTCACATGGTGTGAGCAAAATTATCTGCAGCTTAGTGTGAGAAAGACTAAGGAGCTGGTGGTAGACCTGAGGATAGCTCAGGCACCGGCGAACCCTGTTTCCATCCAGGGGGTCAGTGTGAACTTGGTGAAAGATTACAAATACCTGGGGATACGAATTGACAATAAACTGGACTGGTCAAAGAGCACTGAGGCTGTCTACAAGAAGGGTCAGAGCCATCTCTATTTCCTGAGGAGACTGAGGTCCTTTAACGTCTGCCGGACGATGCTGAGGATGCTCTATGAGTATGTGGTGGCCAGTGCGATCATGATTGCTGTTGTATGCTGGGGCAGCAGGCTGAGGGTAGCAGACACCAACAGAATCAACAGACTCATTCATAAGGCCAGTGATGGTGTGGGGATGGAACTGGACACTCTGACTGTGGTGTCTGAAAAGAGGATGCTGTCCAAGTTGCAAGCCATCTTGGTCAATGTCTCCCATCCACTACATAATGTACTGGATGGGTACAGGAGTACATTCAGCCAGAGACTCATTCCACCGAGATGCAACACAGAGCGTCATAGGAAGTCATTCCTGCCTAAGGCCATCAAACTTTACAACTCCTCCCTTGGAGGGTCAGACACCCTGAGCCAATAGGCTGGTCCTGGACTTATTTCCTGGCATAATTTACTTATTACAATTTAACTATTTATGATTTTATTACTATTTAATTATTTATGGTGCAACTGTAATGAAAACCAATTTCCCCCGGGATCAATAAAGTATGACTATGACTATGATACTATAAATCAGAGTACATTAAAAGTTCAATACAGTTTTAAGATTTAATAACCTGGTCTCAAATATCTATTTGAAAATGACTGTTTGGTGTCAGTGATGCATTGAGCAGACTTGACATCCCGTTGTAGTGCCTTCCCGTCCACCACAGTGCAGTTTCCATACCAAACAGTGACACAGCTTGTTACGATGCCATGAGTATGTTTGTGCAAAGTCCAGCTCTCTCAGAAAGTAGAGGCATTAGGGAGTTTTCCTGACTCAGGATGTGTTCGGGGATCATAAGAGGTTATTTGAGATGTGCTCTCCCATGAGTTTGAAACTACTTGCAGTTTCCACTGCTGTGCTGCCCACGTAAAGGAAGATGTGAGTGGTGAGAGTTCTCTTGAAGTCGATAGCCATCTCCTTTGTCTTGTTGACACTAAGGAAGAGGTTATTTGCCAGGCACCAGGCCTTGATCTCTTCCATCTCCACCCTGTAGGCTGTCTCATTATGGTTGGTGATGAACCCCATCACTGTAATGTCATCAGCGAACTTGACAATTAATTTGGCAATGAACTTAATAATATACTGTATAAACTCAATTTGCAGCACTCAGGGAGGCATCTGTAACAATGAATTACATATGATGTGGAAGGATAGCAATGTGGACCATAATGTGATGCCACATGTAGATCCTGTTTCCATTGGGGCTGCATGGGAACTTTAATTTAGAACATTATACAATAGGTAGTGCCACATATCACACTGGTTGCAATACTCACTTCTTTGATTAAACAGCTACTTTCAAGTGAGAAACTAGTTGGTGAATATTGGTATTCTTATGGCTATTAAGAGATCACGTCTGTAGGTAATGCCATGATTTTGTTGGAAAACTGTTTTGGTTCTCTGTTGTCTTCTTTTTAACACTCGTTGGCTGTGTAGCCTGAGTATCTTTGTTGTGTATATGTTATCTTGAGAATAATTCTCTGGTCTGTGGCATCTGATTTATTAATACGTTAAAATCACTGTATGAAGGAATGTGTTAACCTCATGGAAGCAGTGCCTGTCCATTGTATTTTCAATAACACTGGCTAATTATTGGAGAATAATACAGACGATGGTACTGAGTGTTGTAGATTTTCTCTGGCACTTGTTCTTACGGTGCAGTCAGGCAATGAGAGTATTGGTGGACTTGCTGATTCAGCTGTACTAATGACACTAGAGTCCACAGATGCTATTATCTGGAACAGCACACAAAGCATTGGAGGAGAATTCAGCAGATCAGGCAGCATCCGTGGTGAAAATGAACAATGTTTCAGGTCGTGCTGAAGGGTCTCGGCCCGAAATATCGACTGTGCTCTTTTCCATGAATACTGCCTGGTCTGCTGAGTTCCATCAGCGTTTTGTATGTGTAGCTTGGATTTCTCTTGTTATGTTTCAGGTCGAGACCCTTCATTTGGACTGAAAGATAGAAGAAAGGTAGCTGGTATATTTAAAACAAAAAGTAGAGGGAAGGGGTGGAGCAAAAGCGAATGAAGGGTAGAGGGAGAGTGGGAATGGTGTCTGAAGCTGGGAGGTGATAGTGGAAGTGATAAAGGACTGGTAGAAGAGGAGTCCTCTGATCCTTTTCTCTCTTCTCTCTCCCCCAATCCACAAGGCCTCATCACCCTATCTTCTTGCTAGTCTCAAACCCCAACATCTGCCCATCACCCACACCCTCTTCCCACTGGTTTCTGTCCCTTTCTCCCTCGTGTTATTCTATGCCGGGGTTGGCAACCTTTTTGCCTCTGTGGGCCGGATCACATATTAATGAGCGGACGGTTGGCCAGATAAATGCCGTAAAATACTTCAAATATGGGAATTATCCATTTAAATACATCTTAGTTATGTTTTGCCTCAAATTAATGAGTAACACATGCTAGAAAATCATTTGTGCTTAAGGTTGCTCTATGCTCTCTCCTATCAGATTCTATCAGTTTCAGTCATTTGTCACTTCCCAAACTGAAGGAGCTTAGTGAATTTTAGAGCTCGGTGACTTGGTAGCTGATATCACGGTCACTCATATCAGTGTAGTTGAAATCTGCAGTGGTTATGAGGTCAGAATAAGAATGCAGATATCTTAGTAGGTATAGAGTTTGAATGCAATAAAATTAGAAAGAGGTAAACTGATGGGATTCGAAAGTGAGAATATACAGTAAACACTGAGGTATTACTTACTTGGAGACAGTGTGATGGTGAGCATGGAAGCGATGAAAGACCGGGATCTGAAACAACTAAGGATGTGGTCTATGGGAGTTTGGATAATCTCCAGTTTTACATAAAGTAGAACGGATAAAGCTAGCCTGGAGGATGTTCAGGTAGTTAAAACAAGGTAGTCAATATAGGGGTTTTAAAATTGGCATGATTGGGAGTTACTGTAGGAGATGAGTTGAGGCAGTGGTACAATTGGATGATACTGCAGAGGTGGAAATAATTGACAGGATGAGTCGATGGTCTGTGGCTCACTTTGGTGTCAAATATGATGCAAGTTGTAAACAGTCTGGTTTAGTCCCAGGCAGTTGCTATGGAGAGGACAGAGTTGATGGTATGATAATAAACAATGTACGACAGGCTGAAGGGTTCAGCTTTAATTTTCCCACTGTGTATTGGAAGGCATTCCTGGTCATCGAGTACTAGATGACAACCCAGAGACGATAGAAAGGTCAAAAGGTGGTGATGTGGTAAGGCTGGCTGTCATTGATGTTTACGCAAATACAGTGAATTCTGGTTAATTGGGACACATTGAACATAGAACATAGAATAGTACAGGCCCTTCAGCCCACAATGTTGTGCCGACCCTCAAACCCTGCCTCCCATATAAGCCCCACCTTAAATTCCTCCATATACCTGTCTAGTGGTCTCATAAACTTCACTAGTGTATCTGCCTCTAATTAACCAAAGTTTCATGGGAATAGTTGAAAAGGTATAAAAAAGACAAACTGCAATTTAACTGTGTAACAAATTGTGTATTTAAATGAAATACAGAACAAATGAGAACACTATCAATGCTACTACAGTACTGTAAAACTGTGTTATTAGCTCCTAATAGTTTTCGATGGAATTCATAAATGCCATGTATGCTGCACATCCTTTTGATTTACTGTAAATGAGCAAAATCAGTGCAGACACCTAGTGTAGATGATGGACTGCCTTCATACAATGCTATCGACGATTGCATCTTCCGAATCTTCATTCTCATTGTAACATTCAAGATGATTGTCAATACCTTCAAATTCCTTGTGGTTCCTAACTTGTTGAAGTACTAAAGTTGTTTCATTTTCACTACTGCCATTTCTGGCATCTCCAAGACTAAATGCATGAAACCACCATGAGCAAAACAGTTCTGAATTGTCTTACTACTTATTTCTCACCAATGTTCAGTGATAAAGGTCACTGCTTTTTGAACATAAGCATACTCAACTGATGCTATTTAAAAACTGTTCACTCTAAATATGGTGTAGTGTCTAATGGCCACACAAGTGCACATGTCCGATGCTAGTTAGAAACTGTTCAACAACAATTTCCTGCCCCAATTAAGTGGCCTAGTGTCCCAAATAAATGAACGTAATCCTGGCTATTTTCTCAATTTGGTTTAGTTCTTTAAGGGTTGTCCCAAATAAGCGGCTGCACCGTTTAACCGATAGCCCAGTTAACCAGAGTCCACTTTATTAATGGTTTTAGTACAGCGTCTTAACTACGTACAACCCTGTACTGACAACAAATTCCTCAATTTTTTTTTCTATTGTTTAAAACTTGAAGAGTGAGAGCAGTAAGTGAAGGTGAAGAGGGCACAAATACTTTCACAATGAAGCTGTGTTTTATTTGTTTGAGATTCATTTCCTGCAGTTAAAATTCTGGAACTAGCTTCCTGTGAATGAAAATCTAATTAGTGGATCCTGCTGTGAAGGACTGTATGCTGGTGCAGATGAGGTGGAGTGGTTAGTGAGCTATTTCATCAGGCAAATCCATTTTGGTGAAATATTTCACTGAAAATGAAGGTTTTACAGAAGTGCAAAAAGATGTTTCTGAGAGAATAAGAGGACGACCTTGGCATTTTAAATTAATGTGTGCATAATAATGTAAATTCATAAAAAGCTGTGTTGTAATAAGATGGAGAAATGCTTTCAGAGAAAGACTGTGGGTAAGGATTTGAGTACTTCAGCCACAGAATTACTGACAGATTTAATGTAAATGGGAAGGTCCTGATCGGAAAATATGGAAATAAAAAAGAATTTGTCTTTAATTTTGGTATTTTACTCTACCCACTTACTCTGATTTTGCCAGGTGGTTTGAGATGGGATGCTGAGGTGTGGCCCTGATCCTGCCCTGAGTGAGATTTAGGATTGAGTCTGTGCATTTGCTGTGCTGCCTGGCACTTGACCCAAATGGTAATTCTTTGTGCATTAGACTAGATTCATCTGGTTATTCAGTTAGTTGGGGTGTGGCATGCTGAGAGGATCTCGTATTTCCATGCTATTTATGAGGAGGCCGAGTCTAATGAGAGAAGCATGTCAGCATAGTGGTTAGCTTAATGCTGTACGGTGCCGGCGAGCATGATTGGGGTTCAGTTTCTGCTGCTGTGTACAGGGCATTGGTACATTCTCCCTGTGTTCCTGCACTTTCCTCCCACATTCCAAATACGAATGGGTCGGGGTTAGTAAGTTGTGGGCATGCTATATTGGTACTAGAAGCATGTCACATTTGTAGGCTGCCCAGCACACCACGGACTGTGTTAGTTATTGACGCAAATGACATATTTCACTTCATGTTTCTACGTACTGTAGCTGTGACAAATAAATCTCTTTTTTTTCATTTACACCTGTGCTGGCTCTTGGCACAGGCCAATCAGTTGTATTTTCCTTGTTTCTCTTCTCCCTCTCACATGTCCATTCTCCTGCCATTCACTGAAACTAGAGATAATTTACAGTGATCAGTTCACCTGTCAACTTGAATGCCTTTAGCATGTGGGAGGAATCTGAAGTCCCCAGCTGAAGCCAAAGTTGTCACTGCAAGTGTGCAAACTCTACACAGGCAGCACGAATGTCAGGATCAAACGAGCATCACTGAAGCTGACCTATCTTTTATAATTAATCCCTTTGATTCTGAGGTAACCTTTTACCTCAATTCCAGCACCAGATTCTGAATGTTGACCTTTCCTATACCTTTGCATTAATCTAAAACTCACAGTTTATCTTTCACCAAAATATCACACCTTTTTAAGCTATAAAAGTACACATAGTGTTTCTTCTTGTATGTAGACTACTACCACTTTTTCGCTGACCATTCCTGCTATTGGTGCTCAGAAACACCTGGTAAAGTGTCCAGCAAATAGCGGTTCAATCATAGGGAGACAGCTGAAAAGCTATTGCTCCATGACAGTGGGATGCAATAGAATCTTTCATTGAAATAAAAAGGCATCCTAAGGTACCTTGTAGCTAAAGTTATCAAAGAAAATCTGATTCCAGGTTATAGTGATGAAGCTCAAATGATCAAAAGCTTACTTAAAAAGCAATTAGTAAGGATTGTTTTAAAGATCAAGCAAGAACATGGCAACTAAAGGCATGGCTGTTTGTTTGGAGTGATGAAGATGGGGAAATTCAGGCCAGTTGATGGATTGTTAAGGTTGTATGTTTGGAGAAGATACACTGATAGAGTGAAGCAAGTTCATGGAAAAATTGTGAAATCAAAAATGAGAATTTTAAACGCAGGCTATTCTGCAGATGATGGAAATACAGAGTAACACATACAACTTGCTGGAGGAGCTCAGCAGATCAGAGTTTTAAATCCTGAGAACTTTAAAGTTGTGGATTGCTGAATTGGTGGAGGTGCACAGCAGTGAGCTAAGGATAAGGAGGATGGATGTTTGCCAATCCTGCTCAGAAACATCTGCCTGAAGGAACCGTTGGTGGAATGTACAACAGCTCCTCGTGGTTGCCACTGTCTGTCCGAACTTCGCACAGCAAAACAGCAGTTCAGAACGCTTCCGAACAAGGATCAATCTTGCAATCTAAATTGTAGGGCAAAGTTAAAAGGAGATAAACCTGAAATAAGAACTAGAAATTCTACATTTACGTGGTAATTATATTGGCATATGATTTAAATCAGGTTAATGTTTTGGATGTGACCTCTCCATCATAATTGCAGGACTTGAAGAAAACTAGTTACCTTATGCTCAAATGCCAATAAATGCTGTGTTATTGTGACAGTAAAAAAAGATATGTTTTAAAGTGGCAGAATGGATTTGTAAAACGTGCAGTGTTGCCTTTTTAACTGTTATACTTTTCTGAACTGATTATCTGCGGAACAGATTCCATGGGCCAAATGGCCTAATTTTGCTCCTATGTTTTATGGCCTCGTGGTCTTTTGAAATATTTCAGAAGTATGCAATAATAGAATTTGAAAAAGGTTAGCAAAGTAACCCAGCTGATATCAGACCACTTGGATCTATATATTTAAAGACTAGTCAGGAAATTTGGGGTTAGGCATTCTAACAGCCTTTAATATAAATTTGGAGTCTTTTGGATCAATAGGGTAAAGAAATGGGTTAATTGCCTTGCTGTACTTTAAGCTGTTTCCTATCATGCCATGACCTCACATCACCTTTGTTTCTGACAAAATAAGATAAGAGTATTTCAGTGAAATGGACGCTTGGCAGAAAAATAACAGTAAGCTTCACAATTCGGTTTGGCCAAGTTATGAGTAATGGAAGTTCTCCAACTGTTCACTTCATTCAAATGAAGAAAGGCTGCCTATCATGGGGAAATGAAAGATAATTTAATTTTTAAGAATCACCCTTTCTCCTTTCTTGAACTACCTTTCTGGTTGACTTGGTTAAATAATGTAGGGATTAAAATAACTTAGAAACCAGTGATGGTTCCAGTCATTTCTGGTTTGGCACAATCCAGATTCTCCGCATATCGTGCCCAGCAACATTTTTGCAGCATTAACCTGATCTTTCCATTTCCCCTCCCCTGAGAATATCAGTTGACTGTTACTTATGGAGCTATGCTGCAATTTTTATGCTACTGTGGAACTGAAATGGATGTTCCTTATTGTGTACAATTAATCTGAGCTGCATTTAACATTACTCTCTGTACTGTGTCCACTTCTATTTAGTGAGCCTTGTGATTGTGGTTTAACAAACAAAATAAAGAAAAAATTGCACAGGTTGGATTGGTGTCTCACAGTCAGAAAGGGTTAGCCACAGCTTTTGAGGAGCTTATAATCTCATGCCTTGAAATATGCACTTTGATGTTCAATTTTTTGCTAAATTCAGCAAATTCAGGGATGTGGATTTGTTTATTAATTGTGAGGGGTTCCTTGGATTTGGAATAAAGATGAAAGGTTGAAGGACGGAGTTTGTGGTTGTATCTCCGGACATTTATTCCGTGGATTATTCTGAAGTCTGTAATTTTAATATAAAAGAAAACAACAAACTATTACTTTATAAGCAGCTCACAAACAACAAAATTGCAGATGATAGTGTTACACATCTCACCTATGTGCATGTGACTCTTAAGTTTGCATAGAGTCTGCTGTAGGAGTCTATTACCGCGATGTCTTCTACTGCATTTCTAAAGTGCCTTTCATATGAAAACTGGAGAAAATTTGTTGATGTTGTTCAAAGTGGTTGTATGTCAATATTGTTATAGACTGCTAGTGCTGAGTTATTTGCATATGTTCTTTAACATTGATTTTGGCCCACAGGAGGCTTCCAGCAAATGGTCATTATTGGGAGGAGGGAGTTCATGTGAAATTGTTGAGTCTTAAAAGAACTACTAAGAGATTGTGCCTAACCATGTGGTTTAGGACAGATACAGTACTGTGCAAAATCTTAGGCTCATATATATAGCTAGGGTGCAAGACGTTTGCACAGTACTGTATTTGTCTACCTGGAGCGGAGAGTGAGTTTGTAAATCTGGCGGAAATGTTGAGAGTGGAGCGCTATGGGAGGGTTGTGGGAGAGGTGGCAGAGAAGGAGTGCCAGGGACAGGGGGTGACATGGCTGCAGACACACCCAGCCCTGAGAGGCCAGTTGATTCCAAACAATTGGTTTATTGATCAATATAGAATGTCTCTTTAGTGCTTCCTGCTCCCTCCCCTCTCCCTTCCCCACCTCTCCCTGCCCCCTTCCCACTCTCAGTCCACAATAGAGACCCATATCAGAATCAGGTTTATCATCACTCATATATGTCATGATTTTTTTGTGGCAGCTGTACAGTGCAATACATAAAATTACTAAAGTACTGTGCAAAAGTCTTGGGCACCCTAGCTATATACTGTATATGTATTTACTGTACATGTTTAGCGTAATCTTTATTGACAGCCCAGTTTATGTGGAAAAGCGAAGTGGCTCACACTGTTGAATATTTGGTCAAGTCACTGAAGAATGCATGCTAACCTGCATTCATCTTCAAGCATTCTTCTCAGACCTACCTCAAGTTATTAATCTAAAACCATACTGTGCTTTTGGCAGATTTAGGGTTAGGGTTAGGGTCTGGGGTTAGGGTTAGGGTTAGTGTCTGTTTAGTAGAATTTGTTCTAATAGTTGTCTCTGCTACACAGAGAAATGAAATAAATTCATAGTTTTTGCCATCAGCTTTGATGCTTGCATTTTTTGAAAGACTGCCAAATTTCTTATGTCTAGTGGCATTCCTTCATCCATCCAAGTAATGATCATGATACTGTGAAACACCTCAGTGGCTTTTGGCCTCGATTTTTAAACTCTTAATCTGATGGAAAGAGGATGATGTCCTGTCACAGATTTCCTGCATCACACCAGCAAACATGATCGCTTTTGTTCACATACTGAATGCCATGGTATTTTCACGTTAAGTATTATTATATTTTATTTTTTATTATTATTATTTTGTCCCCTCTGTTAGATTATGTATTGCATTGAACTGCTGCTGCTAAGTTAACAATTTTCAGGTCACATGCCAGTGACAATAAACTTGATTCTAATTCTGACAAGTAGTCTGCTTTCATCTAGTGTTATATGCAGTTGTTATTTTAAAGTTGCAGTTGAAGTTAGTTAAGTTTGAATTTTGGAGATTATGAAAAAGATGTATTTTATTGATCCAAGTCCAGGTAAGTTTGTTGTACTCTACAGCACAGTCATAAAAAGATACAAATGCACTGTACTGCCAGAGAGAATGAGAGAACTTCTCATCTTTTTCTCGTGTCCTGATGAAGGGTATCTGCCTGAAATGTCGACTGTTTACTCTTTTCCATGGATGCTGTCTGGTCTCCTGAGTTCCTCCAGCATTTTTTGTGCAAAACTCTGATAGTCTGACCCAGATGGGACACTGAGGCGTGGCTGACAGATTTGTTGGAATATTGGTTGCCATCCCCCAAACACTTTTTGGCTGTTAAACAGTATTATAATTTTTAAAGTGAATCCAGTGAGTTTCAAGAGTGTGCAGAAAGTGGGGCTGTCAGTTATGGGGGAATGCAAGAATCTGATCCCCAGTGTGTTTTAGGAGCACAGAAAATGGGCCTTTGATGTTTTGCAGGGGAGCAACAGAAATATCACCTGTGAGCCTTATGATGAACTATTAGGATTTCTGAATGGTCAGACAGCAGATGTTAGGCATCTGAGATGGCTGAAGTAGTACAGACCAGTAAGGTCATAGATAATTTCAGCAGAAATTTAGAAGAGAAAGTTGCAGTCACTCATCTGAACAAAAGACAGCCACACTGTTAAAAAAAACTGTGACACTATCTAATTTGTTTGCAGTTGGTGTCCATTTGACAAGGTGGTTGAAAATTTTAAATAATGCTTCAGCTTAGAGCTGATTGTGGACTTCAGAAAAGTCAAGAATAGGGAACATACAACAACCCCTATAGAGGGAGCAGAAGTGGAGAGTGAGCAATTTCAAGTTCCTGGGTGTCAAGATCCCTTAGGACCTAACCTGGTCACAGCATATCAATGCAGCTATAAAGAAGGCAAGACAGCTATATTTCAATAAGAGTTTGAGGAGTTTTGGAATGTCACCAAAGAACACTCAAAAAACTTCTTCCGATGTACCGTAGAGCGCATTCTGACTGGCTGTATCACTGTCTGGTATGGGGGGAGGGAGAGGAGGTTACTGCACAGGATTGAAGTAAACTGCAGAGTGGTAAAATTGGTCAGCTCCATCATGGGTACTAGTCTCTGTAATAACCAAGACACCTTCAAGGAGCGATGCCTCAAAAAGGCAGTGTCCATCATTAAGGACCCCCATCACCCAGGACTTGCCCTCTTCTCACTGTTACCATTGGGAAAGAGGTGCAGAAGTCTGAAGGCACACACTCAGCGATTCAGGAACAGCTTCTTTCCCTCTGCCAACTGATTTTTGAATAGACATTGCCATGAACATTACATCACTATTTTTAATGTATGTTTTTGCACTATTTATTTAATTTAACTATTTGATATACATATACTTACTGTAATTCAGTTTTTTCCCTATATTATCATGTATTGCATTATACTGCTGCTGCAAAGTCAACAAATTTCACGACATATGCCTATGATATTAAAGCTAATTCTGATTCTCAACGCTATCAGTAATGTATCAAAATCTCAAATTCTTTACATATGTTTAGAGGAGGCAACGTGTCATATTGTTCTAATTATTTTTAGAGGTCCAATTTCAGGAAGTTCTTCAGTTGTGTATTAAGTTACCAATTAGAATGCAGATTAGCTGATAAGCAGATGCAGGACAAAGTTATTAATCAGCCATACGTTCCATTTGAAAAGACTGGTAAAATTGGCATTATGGTGGAAGTGGAGGGAGAGGAAGTTTTGTTTACTTCAGGATGCAGACCTGAGTGCATTGTGTTACAACGCTTATTGTCGACGCTAACTGCCTTCATTGAGACACGGTCACATGAGATTCAAAGGAGGTTTCTATGGAAACCAGCAAGCCATGTCATACCAGGAACTTGTGAAACCTGGGAGTCCCATCATTACAAAAGGCAGCAGGTCTGATTTCAATGCCAGAGAATTCATGCAACTTTGGTACATGCATTTCAAACAGCCCACCAATAAAACTGCAGTAAAATATCTTGCACAAGCAGGTAAGTTATTGCAAATATTGACAGCTATAAGCTCTGGATGTTTTGTAGTCAAGGAAACAAATATGCAGAACCTATCAGAATACCATAGAGATAAAAAAAGACACAGAAGGCCAAATACTGTAAGTGTCTCTAGTGGTAACAGAGAGCACTGTAGTAGTTTTTAATTGTCATTAATTCCACATTAATAGTAATTTTAACAACCATGGCATTATGATGAATATTGATAGTACAGTAGATACCTCATTAACAGGGAGAGACACTTATGTGCATAATTTTAAATATCATAAACTAAGAGAAATGTTGTACTGTGACCAAGTTCTGAAGCATTGTTAAAAATACTAGATCTAGTGCGAAGATGACAGAGGAAATTGAGCAGCTGGTATTCGTTGATGTCTACACTCAGAAACCAGCAGTAGTTGTAGGGAGTAGATTAACACATTCTATTTTGCCTCTGTTCTTTGGATTGGAAGGTGAAGAGCCCCTGTTTAAATCATTTCTTCCTCCTCTGATTCAGATCATGGAGAAAAGTGGCATCCAGCCAAATGAAACAATGAGATAGAAAGTAGCTCAGTGCAGAGGTCAAAAAACAAAACGTGTTTTAATAGAGAAAAAAGTAATTGATTGGAAAGGATATTGTGGGAAGGATGCTGTGCAGCACTGAATCTGAAAAGTTACTGCAGGGCCAGCAGAGTAGACGAAGTGCAGGTTACTGTATAACATGAAGAAAGTTCAAGATATAAGAATGAGAAGACAATGCAGCATAGAGAGGAAGTACTTGAGTATAATTATAATGAAAAACTGGCACATATGACCAAGGCATTAGCCAAAATGATGAAAGTGTGCCTATGAAAACGGTTGAAGGCCTTAAAATTGGTAGAAAGTCTCAGTCAGGAAATCTAACTTGGGACCATGAGCTGAGCAGTGATCTTGTTACCTCTGAGATGCTCTTACTTCTGATGGTTAGCCTGCTATTTTTTTAAACTTCTTTAGTCATGAAAGTTAGGTGAGGAGGAGGCTTCAACTCACCTGGGGATTGTCTGGTTTTACTAACTTGGAACAAATACACACGAGGCCTGTTAGATCTAACTGTAGTCATACAGCAGTCTTAAATGGTCATTGGAATAAAACAATTGTATCAAAGTTAGCCAAATTGCTACTTGTATTTCTAGCCATTGCTGTATTTTTATTGAGACTTGTAACGAAGAAGGGTCAACGATTGAAAATGCACTGGGATGTTTCAGTTGTAAATGGAACTGGCCCTGGACATGGTTTGACATAGGAGATTGGTTCAAAAGCCTGTGGGATTCAAGGCAAGTTTGAACCAGAGGATGATCGGACATACAAACTGCAGGTAGAACTTGAAGGTGTACTCTTAAAAACAGACAAGCCCAGGAACTGTTGTGATACAGGGCAAAGAGATGGCATGAGATGTTAAAGAAATCTGCAGTATCTTGAAATTAGATATTTTATACAAGTTCTTGAATGTAATTAGGACTTGCGCGCTTTTTATTGAACTGTCACTCGTGCATTAATATGAGTGGGGTTGTCTATTCTTTTGAAGAAGACATAATGTGGTGTATGCATATTATTTTATTTTTCAGCACGTGTTTACCAGCTGTTAGACATGACTGTTAGTTTAAGATTAGTAAGGTGCTATTATCTTAAGATGTGTCACTTTAAACTTAATGCTTATTTGGCTGCAGAATATTACCGTACTTTTAGTTTAGACTCGCAAGGTTTCCCAACTTGGAGTGCACAGACCTTTTGGTTAATGGTAAGGCTTGATGGCATAAAAAGGTTGGAAACCCCTGGGAGAGTTGACTGCCACAGTTGATGCTTCAAGTGAATTTGTTTTATTCCACAACTCAATTACAAAATTCCAATAGACTAAAGAGGATTGCTGAAGTGTTTGGCCTGTCTTTGTGTCATTTGGGCCGAGATCCTTCATGTGTCCTGATGAAGGGTCTTGGCTCGAAACGTCAACTGTTTACTCTTTTCCGTAGATGCTGCCTGGCCTGCTGAGTTCCTCCACAATTTTGTGTGTGTTGCTTGGATTTCCAGCATCTGCAGATTTTCTTCTTTGTGTAATTCCTTGTCTTTGAGGTTATCTAAGGAGTGCTGTGCTAAATTTGAGACAGGCAAAGCATATCTATGCTTTATTTGTACTGATGTAATGTTGAATTAGTGTATCTTTTTTCTCCCATTACTGTGTTTGCAATAGAACAGTAGAATGAATGACTAGTGGAAACATTTTGGCTCTCCCAACTCTAGTTAACCTTGAAAAGCCAGTGGTGGGATTTTTGCTTGAACTTTGTTGTAACAAGGAATTGCTAGGAGGTTTGTTTTACTGCTTTGCCTTTCTCTGTTGTAGGTTATAGCATTGTAATGTTTGTAGTGTCTACACCAGGGGTCGGCAACCTTTTTGCCTCTGTGGGCCGGATAAATGCCATAAAAAAAAACTTGAAATATGGGAATTATCCATTTAAGTACATCTAGTTATGTTTTGCCTCAAATTAATGAATAACACATGCTAGAAAATCATTTGTGTTTAAGGTTGCCTACCCCTGGTCTACAGTATGGCGGGAGGAAGTGATGTTTGATAGCCTGGAGATGAATTGTGGAGGGGTGGAAGGAACATGGAGATACAGAAGACTGCAGATGCTGGAATCTGGAGCAACACACAGTCTGCTGGAGGGCTAAGTGGGTCGAGCAGCTTCAGCAGGAGGAAAGGAACGTAGACAATTCCCTTCCTCCCACAGCTGCTGCTCAGCCGCTGAATTCCTTAAGTATATTTCACTAATTCAAGCTTTCCACGTGGTATTGGCCTATTGGCTGAAGTTAAGATGATTTCTGACCTTCAGATCCCACTTAAAGTATGTGAAATATGATTTAATAAATTTGTTTGTCACAGTCACATGCACCGTGAAAATCTTTGTCGTGCTTGCCATCCATGCAGATCATTTCATCACATTGGTGCACTGAGGTAGTACGTGGGAAAATAACAGAATGCAGAATAAAGTGCCACAGTTACAGAGAAAGTCCAGCATTACAAATATAGAAAAAGAATCTCAAAGATATATGTCAGAAGAAAAACGAAAACAACTTGTCAATAAGAAGTTACAATATAATACGCTTCAGACATATAGAACGGAAAAAGCAATTATAAGAACTAAGCAAAGGTATTATGAGTTAGGTGAGAGAGCACATAAAATTCGTGCCTGGCAGTTGAAAGCAGGACGAGCTTCCAAAACATTAAATGCAATTAGAACAAGGGCAAATAAAATATCTTATAAACCTCTTGAAATAAATGAAACCTTTAAAAATTTCTATTCTGAATTATATCAATCAGAATCCCAAAATGATGTTAATGAGATAGAAAGGTTTTTATCACAAGTTTCTCTTCCAAAATTGAATTTGGAAGAACAGAAGGGATTAGATATGCCTTTTACATTAAAAGAAGTTGAAGAAGCTTTAGGATCACTCCAAAGTAATAAATCTCCAGGAGAAGATGGTTTTCCACCTGAATTTTATAAAAAGTTTAAAGATTTATTATTTCCTCTTTTTATGGAACTAATACGTCAAGCAGAAAAAATACATAAACTTCCAGAATCTTTTTCAACAGCGATTGTAATAGTATTGCCAAAAAAAGACAGAGATCCTATGAAACCAGCATCATACAGGCTTATTTCTTTATTGAATACGGATTATAAAATAATAGCAAAAATTTTATCGAATAGATTATCTAAATATTTACCAAAATTAATACATGTGGATCAAACAGGGTTTATTAAAAATAGACAATTGGCAGATAATGTAACCCGGCTACTCAGTATAATTCACTTGGCACAAAAAAGGGATGAGAAGAGTATAGTAGTAGCTTTGGATGCAGAAAAAGCATTTGATAGATTAGAATGGGATTTTTTATTTAAAGTACTAGAAAAATATGGGTTAGGAACATCTTTTATAGATTGGATTAAAACTTTAAATTCTAACCCTAAAGCTAAAGTAGTGACAAACTCTCAAATTTCAACACCATTCCAGTTAAAAAGGTCAATTGGACAAGGTTGTCCACTATCACCTGCTTTATTTGTATTGGCGATAGAGCCATTAGCAGAACTAATTAGAATTGATCCAGATATTATGGGTTTTAGAGTTAATCAGGAAGAATATAAAATTAATCTTTTTGCCGATGATGTTTTGATCTATTTAACAAATCCACAACATTCGTTACATAAATTATCTTCTAGATTGGATGAATATGGGAAGGTATCAGGTTACAAAATAAATGGGATAAAAGTGAAATTTTACCTCTTACTAAAGGAGACTATAGTCAATGTCGATTAGTAACCCAATTTAGATGGCCGGTAAATGGTATAAAGTATTTAGGTATAAGACTTGATTATGATGTAAAGAATTTATATAAATTTAATTATTTACCACTATTGAAAAAAATTCAAGAAGATCTTGACAAATGGATGATATTACCAATAACATTAGTAGGTAGAGTCAATGTTGTAAAAATGAATATATTTCCTAGATTACAGTATTTGTTTCAAACATTACCAATACAATTGCCACAGAAATGTTTTCAAGACTTAAATAAATGTGTGAGAAAATTTCTTTGGAAAGGTAAAATGTCAAGAATATCATTGGAAAAATTGACATGTAAATTTGGGTTAGGAGGGTTCCAAACTTTAAAAACTATTATAAAGCAAATCAACTTAGATTTATTGCATCTTTCTTCGATGATCGAAAACCAGCATGGATTAAAATAGAACTAGACAAGATAGGAGAAAATAGACCTGAAGATTTTATATATAAATGGGAATCTAAATCGATACGGGAAAAGAAAGAATCTCCTATGTTAACACATTTGATTGATCTGGAATAAGATAAATGTTGATAATGAAACACAGAAATCTCTATTAGCAAGGAGACCTTTGTTCCAAAATAGATTTATTCCTTTTACAATGGACAATCAACTTCTATATAATTGGTACCAAAAAGGGATTAAATTTATAGGAGATTGTTTTGAACGAAGTATATTGATGTCATTTGAACAATTAAAGGATAAATATAAAATATCTAATAATACTTTCTTTTGTTACTTTCAATTAAGGGCTTACTTAAAAGGTAAGCTGGGTCAAACAATTTTTTTGCCAAAACCTAATGAAATTGGAATTTTAATTCAACAAGGGAAAATTAAAAAATTTATTTCTTGTATGTATAACTTGATTCAAGAACAGGCAATTAAACAAGGAACCCATAAGTCAAAGCAAAAATGGGAAACAGATCTGAATATTACTATTGATGAAACTAATTGGTCAAGACTTTGTCTTGACAGTATGACAAATACAATAAATGTTTGACTTAGATTAGTACAATATAATTTTTTACACCAATTATATATTACACTGCAAAAAATAAATAGATTAAATTCAAATTTATCTGATAAATGTTTTCGGTGTAATCAAGAAATTGGTACTTTTTTACATTCTACTTGGTCTTGTTTTAAAATTCAACCCTTTTGGATAAATTTAAGAATCTTATTGGAACAAATTACTGCAACTCAACTTCCACATAACCCTGTATTATTTTTATTAGGTGATATTGAAGGGATAAAACCGAAAGTTAAATTGAATAAATATCAGAAAGAATTTATAAAAATTGCATTGGCAGTAGCTAAGAAGACTATAGCAGTTACTTGGAAATCTGATTCGTATTTAAGTATGGATCGTTGGAATAATGAAATGGCTAGTTCTATTCCACTCGAAAAAATTACTTATGACTTAAGAGATAAATATGTAACATTTTTGAATATTTGGCACCCGTATTTACAAAAGATAGGATGGCATATTTAAGTGCTCCGATAAAGATTTTGGTCACTTGGGAAGAGTAACGAATAATTATACCAAATTTATTTTGAATCCCATGGAGCATGTGGAAACCTTCCAATACCTAGGCAGTTCTTTTTTTTTCTTTTTCTTTCTTTTTAGGTAGGACTATATATGGGGGGGGGGGTTAAGGGGAGGGGGGAGGGTAGATTCTTTTTTTTCATGTATTCTTTTTGAAAATTCAATAAAAATTATATTACAAAAAAAAGAGAAAGTCCAGCACAGGCAAACAATAAGGTGCACAGCCATAACAAGATAGCTTGTGAGGTTGAGGCAACTTTATTATCCTAGGGGGTTGACCATTCAATAGCCTTATAACAATGGGATAGAAAATGTCCTTAAGGTTGATGGTACCTTACTTTCAGGCTTTATTGTACCTTCTACCTCATTTGATTAGCAGGATGGGAAAAAAGGGAATATCTGGGGAGTAGAGTCTTTCATTATGTCAACCACTTTACCAAGATAGCGAGAAGTGTACACAGAGTACTTGTAACGTAGGCTGGTTTCTGTGATGTGCTCAACTGTATTCCCAGCATCTGCAGAGAAGAACACTATTTCTTTACATTTCCCTTGCAGTGTCCAGCTTCTGACTTCCAGTTGCAGCCACAGTGATTTATAGGCATGTGTCTTTTTGAACAGGAGATTTGTTGTTGACTACACAATAATGTAAGCTTCTTTTCCCTGAGAAGTATTCATTGCTTGGTACTCGCGTTACATGAAGCTCATTTTTTCTTTCTCCAGTGTTGTTGCCTGACCTGCTGGGCTTCCCTGACATTCTCCTTTGTTTCATATTTCCAGCAGCTGCTGTGCTGTGTCTTCCACAATTCCAGTAGTTTCTGTTTTCTCCTCCTCCTCCTCTCTCACCTTCTGTTTACATTTTCTCTGCAATGCTTAGCTGCCATTAGCAATTCTTCAGCAACCTTCTCTTAGTTGGTACCAAAGTAAACTCTACCTTCAATTAGTCTCCACCCTATCATAAAACATCCCTGTGCACTCTTTACCCTGTTGCCTTCTCTGCAATATTAACCAGCCTTTTTTCCCCCTCACTTTTCCCTGGTCTGAAGAAAGTTAATGGACTTGAAATATTAATGTTGTTTCTCCCTCTAACGATGCTGCTTGACCTAAGTATTCCAGTATTTTCTGTCTTTAAAATTTCTGCACCATTCAACCATGTTTGCAAATGTACTACTGTTAATCAAAGATTTTGCATGTATTTGATATTTAGAAGCACTGAGACTAAAATCATTGAAAATTAATACTCTGAACATCCTTTAATAGTTTACAATTTGTTATATTCATTGAAATAAAGCAGACAATCCTAAAAAATTAATAAATAAGTATATTTGCACTCATTTAAATAAACTCAACTTTCAAATTGAAAATAAGATATTTGAACTTGTTTGTATCTCTTATCACCATCTTTTCTTTTGAATTGAATGGAGTTTTTGAATTGGTGCCAGGTATGACTTGGTGTATTTGAGCAGGCAACATAATTGCTGGGAAACTACAGCAAGTTGGCACTGTGCTTCTGGATTTCATGAAGACTGCAGTTAGAATGACAGCAATGAACATGTGCCAAGAAGTTCAGAATTTTTGACTGAGTGGCACTCTGAAAAGGTTCAGATGACCAATCTGGCCCTGTCAACAAATAAATTGTGTATGGTTGACTTACAGCTAGCTATTGTTGTGGAGCACGTGGAAGGTGAGGTAGGGCTTGAGCAAAGATTTCTTAAGCCCACAAGGCTTTTCACATTCTGCCAAACATTAATGAGCAGAGTGAATAGGACAGGATCCAACTTTGTTGCCTCACTTTTTGAAAGATCTTGTCTGACTCTAAATATGGCTCTGTGCCTTTAAACAGATTAGTATATCTGACTCAGAAATCTTTCAGTCTTGACATTTACATGATCTGCATTCACATACTCCTCTCTTCATTTCAGTTTACTAATCAACTGAATTTGAATTCCATGGTTCCCATAGTGGAATTTTAATTTCTATCTCTGAATCTTTAGATCACTAGACTGTTTCTAGTTCTCTTTTATTTTTGAGACAAATTGTGATCTGAAGAACCAAAATTTCCTGTTGACAATTTTAAAGGCACAAGCTTCCCAAATCGCTGTCCAACCAAAGCTTTAACCTCTGGTAATGATTATCTGCAGAACCAGGGAGGGGAATCTGCTAAATGTACTGCTCCTTGCTTTGAGGAATCACCACTTGACTCATTATCCATAAGGCCACAGTGAGCTGGACACTAGTTTGGAAGGTGAGATACTGAGTCCTGATGAAAGTTTTGACAATGTGGGGTGACCATACTTGAGCCCTTTTTTTTCTGGAAAGTGCTTGCAATTAGAATCACTGAGTATTGCTAAGGTGAATTCTGACTCCAAGTCAATCCATGCTTACTCTGACCTCAGTAAAGAGAGGGGATACTTGTGAAGGATGTAGACAGACTAGGCAAGAGAATCTGCTCATGTTAGTAAAGGTTCAAGAACTTGGGGTTATAGGATGAAGACAAAAGAACATCGGGTGACATCAGAATTAGTTTAATATACAGTGAATGATTAGGGTCAGGTGTACCAGCCCCGACTAGGAGTTGAGGATGCTATCATCTACCTGTGTCTACGCCCACCTGGACAAGCCAGTGAGCACTGTGAGGGTCATGTTTTTTGACTTCTTCAGTGCGTTTAACACCATCCGCCCTGCTCTGCTGGGGGAGAAGCTGACAGCAATGCAGGTGGATGCTTTCCTGGTGTCATGAATTCTTGATTACCTGACTGGCAGACTACAGTATGTGTGCTTGCAACACTGTGTGTCCGACAGAGTGATCAGCAGCAGTGGGGCTCCACAGGGAACTTTCTTGTCTCCCTTTCTCTTCACCACTTACACCTCGGACTTCAACTACTGCACAGAGTCTTGTCATCTTCAGAAGTTTTCTGATGACTCTGCCATAGTTGGATGCATCAACAAGGGAGATGAGGCTGAGTACAGGGCTACGGTAGGAAACTTTGTCACGTGGTGTGAGCAGAATTATCTGCAGCTTAATGTGAAAAAGACTAAGGAGCTGATGGTAGACCTGAGGAGGGCTAAGGCACCGGTGACCCCTGTTTCCATCCAGGGGGTCAGTGTGGACATGGTGAAAGATTACAAATACCTGGGGATACGAATTGACAATAAACTGGACTGGTCAAAGAACACTGAGGCTGTCTGCAAGAAGGGTCAGAGCCATCTCTATTTCCTGAGGAGACTGAGGTCCTTTACATCTGCCGGACGATGCTGAGGATGATCTACGAGTCTGTGGTGGCCAGTGCTATCATGTTTGCTGTTGTGTGCTGGGGCAGCAGGCTGAGGGTAGCAGACACCAACAGAATCATCAAACTCATTCGTAAGGCCAGTGATGTTGTGGGGATGGAACTGGACTCTCTGACGGTGGTGTCTGAAAAGAGGATGCTGTCCAAGTTCATGCCATCTTGGACAATGTCTCCCATCCACTACATAATGTACTGATTGGGCACAGGAGTACATTCAGCCAGAGACTCATTCCACCGAGATGCAACACAGAGCGTCATAGGAAGTCATTCCTGCCTGTGGCCATCAAACTTTACAGCTCCTCCCTTGGAGGGTCAGACACCCTGAGCCAATAGGCTGGTCTTGGATTTATTTCCTGGCATAATTTACATATTACTATTTAATTGTTTATGGTTTTATTACTATTTAATTATTTATGGTGCAACTGTAACGAAAACCAATTTCCCTCGGGATCACTAAAGTATGACTATGACTATGTAATGGTGGAGGCAGATTCAATTAGAGCGTTCAAAATGGTGTTGGATGAGTATCTGCAAGGGAATCATTTAAAGAACTATGAGAAATCAAGATAGTGGTAACTGCTGGATAGCCAAGGCAGATCTGAAAAGCAAAATGGCCTTCGTCCTTTTTCCAATCACTCTGTGATAGAGGTAAATCTTGCTGTACAGTATAACGTGGTTTCACATGAAGCTAAGTAATCACAAATGGAGCCAGCAGAACATCAACTAAGGAGCAGACGAAACATATTCCAACTGGTTAACATTTGGAGGTAGTGTGATACTGATATTGCTCTTTCCTGACTGTCCCAGCTCACTTTGCCTTTGTAGGAGCAGTGCTGGATAGAAACCAAAATTTGCTTCAACACACTCCAAGTCACAGGAGGTTTGAAACTTTAGAGTTTTCTCCTTGCTGGTGCATAGGGTCAAGTAACCTCCCTTTGCTCTTTGAACAAGTATGGCACGAGTTAGATATTCTACACAGAGTAACCATATTAAGCAGAACATCTCATTTCCCTCGTATATTTGAGATTTTTTTCTTGCCATATCTATAGATACTGGTGATATTTATATTTGTATTATTTTATTTAGAGATATAGCACGGTAACAGACCCCTCCAGCCCAATGAGCCCGTACTGCCCAATTGCACCTGTGTGACCAATTAACTTACTAAACCATACATCTTTGGAATGTGGAAGGAAACCCACATGGTCACAGGGAGAATGTACAACACCTTAAAGACAGCTGCGTTTTAGATAAGCCTATTTGCTTCATGAAGCACCTACTCCCCAAGTTTAAAGTGAAATGCTGTACCCTTAGATTACATGTAATCTCTATAGGAACCTCAGCAGCCATGAGAAATGTTCAGTGCAAGCCATCTTTTCATTTTCACAGAAGCTGCTTGACCTGACGAGTTCCTCCAGCAGTTTGTTTTTTATTTCTTCAGTTGCAGATTCCAGTTTCTGCAGTCTCTTGTGTCTGCAGTGCCATAAATATGGTTGGAGTTCATCAACGTTTCTGCAATCCATTGTACCCATTGTACAGGAGATTGGCCTCTACAGCTTCACCAGAGCCCTGTGGCTGGCCTTGCCCGTTTCCACCTCTAACGATGGGGATGTAGGGTTGGATTTTAAGAGGCAATTGATTATCCCGCCTGACCATTTTAATAGGCTTCTATGTGTTTCATTTACTGTGATTATCAGCAGTATTGGGAGTATTTGAACAACTTTCTGCTCTTGCCCAGCATAGGATTCTACTGTGTTTCATGGGTCTGCTGATAATTAGCATGAGGAGAGCTGAACAAGGAACGAAAAGAACTAGTCTACTGAAACTGCTTGAAGTTCTAATTTTTCTGGACAGGCCTTTATCTTTTGAATCTGTTCCCATTTTGAGGGAATATTAGTTCTACCTGGAGATTCTGCTCTGCTCCTGGAAGCAGGCCATTTTAATATGAAAAGAAATTATTTGGCTAATTATATCAACATGAAGTTACATTTTATGAGGGTACTGCATGTGCTGGTTGTTTTACATGCATCCTCCTGAGTTTCAGTTGAAAGCACAGACAGACTCCCGCTGTCAGGTAGGCAGCGTTGAAACACTTTCCCCTAAGCTCTCTGTCCTCTTTTAGGCAGAAAAGTCTCAGTATTCCCAACCATTATTGCACTTTTCTAGGGTGATCAAGAATGGGCATTATGCCTGAATAAATGTTTTGCTGTTTCTGACCTCATGGGTACCAAGACTATATGCTTTGCTGATTCCTACAGTTTCTCTGGGAGCTAGAAGTGCAAAAAGTAATTTTAGCCTGCCTCTATTACTGCTGAAAATCACGATAAATGGGACATAGAAACATAGAAAATAGGTGCAGGAGTAGGCCATTCGGCCCTTCGAGCCTGCACCGCCATTTATTATGATCATGGCTGATCATCCAACTCAGAACCCAGCCTTCCCTCCATACCCCCTGACCCCTGTAGCCACAAGGGCCATATCTAACTTCCTTTTAAACATAGCTAATGAACTGGCCTCAACAGTTTGCTGTGGCAGAGAATTCCACAGATTCACCACTCTCTGTGTGAAGAAGTTTTTCCTAACCTCGGTCCTAAAAGGCTTCCCCTCTATCCTCAAACTGTGACCCCTCGTTCTAGACCTCCCCAACATCGGGAACAATCTTCCCGCATCTAGCCTGTCCAATCCCTTTAGGATCTTATACGTTTCAATCAGATCCCCCCTCAATCTTCTAAATTCCAACGAGTACAAGCCCAGTTCATCCAGTCTTTCTTCATATGAAAGACCTGCCATCCCAGGAATCAATCTGGTGAACCTTCTTTGTATTCCCTCTATGGCAAAGATGTCTTTCCTCAGATTAGGGGACCAAAACTGCACACAATACTCCAGGTGTGGTCTCACCAAGGCCTTGTACAACTGCAGTAGTACCTCCCTGCTCCTGTACTCGAATCCTCTCGCTATAAATGCCAGCATACCGTTCGCCTTTTTCACCGCCTGCTGTACCTGCATGCCCACTTTCAATGACTGGTGTATAATGACACCCAGGTCTCGTTGCACCTCCCCTTTTCCTAATCGGCCACCATTCAGATAATAATCTGTTTTCCTATTTTTGCCACCAAAGTGGATAACTTCACATTTATCCACATTAAATTGCATCTGCCATGAGTTTGCCCACTCACCCAACCTATCCAAGTCACCCTGCATCCTCTTAGCATCCTCCTCACTGCTAACACTGCCACCCAGCTTTGTGTCATCCGCAAACTTGGAGATGCTGCATTTAATTCCCTCATCCAAGTCATTAATATATATTGTAAACAACTGGGGTCCCAGCACTGAGCCTTGCGGTACCCCACTAGTCACCGCCTGCCATTCTGAAAAGGTCCCGTTTATTCCCACTCTTTGCTTCCTGTCTGCTAACCAATTCTCCATCCACACCAATACCTTACCCCCAATACCGTGTGCTTTAAGTTTGCACACTAATCTCCTGTGTGGGACCTTGTCAAAAGCCTTTTGAAAATCCAAATATACCACATCCACTGGTTCTCCCCTATCCACTCTACTAGTTACATCCTCAAAAAATTCTATGAGATTCGTCAGACATGATTTTCCTTTCACAAATCCATGCTGACTTTGTCCGATCATTTCACCGCTTTCCAAATGTGCTGTTATCACATCCTTGATAACTGACTCCAGCAGTTTCCCCACCACCGACGTTAGGCTAACCGGCCTATAATTCCCCGGTTTCTCTCTCCCTCCTTTTTTAAAAAGTGGGGTTACATTAGCCACCCTCCAATCCTCAGGAACTAGTCCAGAATCTAACGAGTTTTGAAAAATTATCACTAATGCATCCACTATTTCTTGGGCCACTTCCTTAAGCACTCTGGGATGCAGACCATCTGGCCCTGGGGATTTATCTGCCTTCAATCCCTTCAATTTACCTAACACCACTTCCCTACTAACATGTATTTCGCTCAGTTCCTCCATCTCACTGGACCCTCTGTCCCTTACTATTTCTGGAAGATTATTTATGTCCTCCTTAGTGAAGACAGAACCAAAGTAATTATTCAATTGGTCTGCCATGTCCTTGCTCCCCATAATCAATTCACCTGTTTCTGTTTGCAGGGGACCTACATTTGTCTTTATCAGTCTTTTCCTTTTTACATATCTATAAAAGCTTTTACAGTCCGTTTTTATGTTCTCTGCCAGTTTTCTCTCATAATCTTTTTTCCCCTTCCTAATTAAGCCCTTTGTCCTCCTCTGCTGAACTCTGAATTTCTCCCAGTCCTCAGGTGAGCCACTTTCTCTGGCTAATTTGTATGCTACTTCTTTGGAATTGATACTATCCCTAATTTCTCTTGTCAGCCACGGGTGCACTACCTTCCTTGATTTATTCTTTTGCCAAACTGGGATGAACAATTGTTGTAGTTCATCCATGCAACCTTTAAATGCCTGCCATTGCATATCCACCGTCAATCCTTGAAGTGTCATTTGCCAGTCTATCTTAGCTAATTCACGTCTCATACCTTCAAAGTTACCCCTCTTTAAGTTCAGAACCTTTGTTTCTGAATTAACTACGTCACTCTCCATGTTAATGAAGAATTCCACCATATTATGGTCACTCTTACCCAAGGGGCCTCTCACAACAAGATCGCTAATTAACCCTTCCTCATTGCTCAAAACCCAGTCCAGAATAGCCTGCTCTCTAGTCGGTTCCTCGACATGTTGGTTCAAAAAACCATCCCGCATACATTCCAAGAAATCCTCTTCCTCAGCACCTTTACCAATTTGGTTCACCCAGTCTACATGTAGATTGAAGTCACCCATTATAACTGCTGTTCCTTTATTGCACACATTTCTAATTTCCTGTTTAATACCATCTCCGACCTCACTACTACTGTTAGGTGGCCTGTACACAACTCCCACCAGCGTCTTCTGCCCCTTAGTGTTACGCAGCTCTACCCATATCGATTCCACATCTTCCCGGCTTATGTCCTTCCTTTCTATTGCGTTAATCTCTTTTTTAACCAGCAACGCCACCCCACCTCCCCTTCCTTCATGTCTATCCCTCCTGAATATTGAATATCCCTGAACGTTGAGCTCCCATCCCTGGTCACCCTGGAGCCATGTCTCTGTGATCCCAACTATATGGAAAGCCATAAAATGGCGTGGCTGGATAACTAGTTAAAAACAGTAAGAAGCTGAGGGTTGATCCAGTCTTTGTACAATGATTATGGGAGGCATAGCCTATATGGCTCGCTGCTTTTAACCATTAAATCAATAGAGTATTTGCACTGTATACAAGTGATCCTGCATCACAGGGATCGTTGCATTGCTTTCCTAGAAAACAGTCCATATTGCAATTTGCTGTAACATGAAACCATATCATCTGCACATCTGCCAAGAAATGCGAGTTGAAAAAAAATTGTTTAGTTTTTTTTTCCACTGAACTTTCATAGAAGTAATTTTTGGTAATGATTTGAGAATTCTATAAGGACTTAGTTCTGTTCCCCTAACATGAAGTTGCCAGTAATCCGCTTTGAAAGAAATTGTTTTGAGTTGAAGTGTAAGGTATTCTGATAAAATAAATAGATCAGTAAAAAGGCTCACGTAATTTTGTGGGCTGGAAAGCAAAGAGAGGAAATGATGCTGTAGGTTCAGTCAGACCCTATTGGGAACTCAGCCTTCTATATGGTTCCAAAAGTCCTTGAGCATAATAGTGACCAGCTATAGTTTTTGAATACAGAGTATGTTTGTCTACAAGAGTTAGGATTTCTGTGTGGGTTTCACTAAGCTGATCAGTGGTAATGTTGCTAAGGAAGCAAATAAAAGGCTGTTGTGTTCTCATTGCAAAGCTCAGCATAAAGTGCCCACGTGCAAATTGTTAGTGCTGTGGACAGTGTCTATTCAACCTGGACCTTGGTCACATTAAACTCATGCCTGTAGAGAAAGGAATTAGCATGTCGCTTGCAATGCGACTAAATGTTTCACAATGAGAAAAGATCAATGGTCCTTTGGAGGGCAGGGTTGTGATAGCATGTGCAGAGTGTTCTGGGAAGGGGCATGTATTTTGTTGACTATTTAAGTTGGAGCTTCTTCCCAGCTTATAATTGATTAGTGCACCAACACTATACTACATTTCAAAATGTGTATGCTATCTCTAAGAGGACTGATAAAGACAGAAAGGGTAGATGTTGATTCTATTGATTTTACAATGCATTTGACAAGTCCCACATGTTAGGTTGCTTCAGAAGGTTAAGGCATATGGCATCCAAAGTTTTTGGATCCAAAATTGGCATGGTGATAGAATGCAGAGGGTAGTGGAGGAAGGATGCTTTTCTAATTAGAAGTCTGTGACCAGTGAGATGTATGTTAACGACTTGGATGTAAACACTAGAGTAAGTTAGCAGAAGGCACAGAAGTTGGTGGTCTTATGGATAGTGGGGAAGCTTATCTAAGAGTAAGCAAGCTATAGAATATAATGGACATTTGGCAGAGCATCAGTAGGTAGAATTTAATCCCATTAAATGTGAGAAGTCAGATAGTAGTAGGACATACACAGTAAATGGTAGTGTACTGAGGAATGTAGATGAATAGAAGAACCTTTATGATAAAGTCCATAGTTCCCAGGTAGATAGGCTGATGAAAAAGGAATATGATAATGCTTGCCTTCATAGGTTGAGGCATAACATATATGAGAGTTGGGCTGTTACATGTAACTTTACAAAACACTGGTTAGATCATACTTGGAGTATTGTGAACCACTTGGATGTGATTGTGCTGGAAAGAGTTCAAAGAATATTGAACAGGATGCAGCTGGCAGTGGAGGACTTTAATTATTGGGAAAGATTGTATAAACAAGGCAAGTGTTGATAGGGAATAAGATCAGCATGGATATGCTGGGTTGAAGGGTCTGTTTCTGTGTTGGATGTCTCTGGCTTTGTTTTTCATAGTCTTTAATAAGCCTACGTCAGTGATGATGAAGTCTCTGGCAATGGATGGCACTGTAGTCTGTACTTTCTGGGGTGATAGAAATTTTAAGGTGAAACTGTGAATAAATGGGGCCCTAGCAGAAATTGTTTGGTGAGATTGGTACTCTTGCGTTGGATCCAACAGAATTTCATTTGCAAGTACAGTTCATTTGAGAGCACACCAAGAGATTTCTCATAGCTAAAATTCTGCAATGTGGGAAGCTTATTAAAAGCTTGAAGCTTCTTCCGGTCAAGATGGCACCAGCAAACAACAATTCCTTGGGTGACATCTTCCAGACAACAAATCTCTTCAATTATTTCACTTTTTCTACACTTTCTGCTTGTTCTTTTTGTCTTGTGTGCATTATGGAAACCGTTGGAGCCTGTGACATGCAGTTTGGAACTCGATCAAATAATCTAGCGTTCTGCTGTGTCTGGAAAGCTGCCTTGTGGAGATCAGAGACGAGAACCCGAGAAGGACCGAGAGCACGAGCTGTCTCATGAAAAATACCAGAGCTGGGGTGCGGTGTCATGAATGACTCCATCTCGAAGTGGCAAGGAAGATTGAAACATCGAGGTGAATGTGGAAGGGGTGAGCGTTCACTCCCAATGGAGGCTACCAGGTCGACGGCGGTTAGCAGCCGGATTGGCACCATTTGCACTCACATCAGCAGTGTTTGGACCTGGGTCGGCAGTCACTCTACACAGAGTTCATGCAGCCACTCTGCTCGTATACTGACAAAAAAGTGTTTTCGATATTCTGAGATTTATGTGATTATTGGACTGTATTTTGGTCTCCTTCAGTTTCTCGGTGTTTTCTTTCTTTAGATTATGAGGACACTCAGTCCTCGTTTATTGTCATTTAGAAATGCATGCATTAAAAAATGATACAACGTTCCTCTAGAATGATATCAGAAGAAAACACAGGACAAACCAAGATTAAAACTGACAAAACCACATAATTATAACATATAGTTACAACAGTGCAAAGCAATACCATAATTTGATAAAGAGCAGAGCATGGGCACTGTTTTAAAAAAAAAAGGTCTCAAAGTCCCAATAGACTCATCATCTCACGCAGGTGGCAGAAGGGAGAAACCCTCCCTGCCATGAACCTCCAAGCAGTGCCAACTTGCCGATGCAGCACCATTGGAAGCACCCGACTGCAGCGGACTCTGAGTCCGTCTGAAAACTTCAAGCCTCCAACCAGCCCCTCCCAACAAAACCTCTCCGAGCACCATCCTCTGCCCAGCGCTTCGACCCCGCCCCAGCTGCCCAGCAACAAGCAAAGCCGAGGACTTGGGGCCTTCTCCGGAGATTCTGGACCACACAGTAGCAGCAGTGGTAGCAAAGCAGGCATTTCAGAAGTTTCACCAGATGTTCCTCCATGCTTTCACGTCCGTCTCCATCAAATCAGGATTGTGCACGGCACCCTACTTAACAAATAACAGACATCACCACCGGATTGGCTGCTGCGAGCTGCATCGTGCCGCCATCTTCTCCTCCCACCAGGGCCGATTGGTGGGTGGGTGATCTGTTAGCTTTTTCTGTTGGGGGGGTGGTTGGGGGTTTTAACACAGCTGCTGCTGTTCTTTTCTGTGAGTGAAGGGGTTGGGAATTGTTATTATCGCTGTTTTTTTTCTGCAGGGAGAGTTTGGGGATTTGTTGCTATTGTCACTTTTTTCTGTCGGGGAGGGCCTGGGGGATTTTGGGGCTTGCAAGTTTTATTTTTTTTCTTTTTCGTGCTGGCGGGGGGAGCTAATATCTTTTCTTTCAACAACTACCATCATCTTTCTGTGCTTCATGGTTATCTGGAGAAAACAAATATCAGAGTTGTATTGTACATTGTATAATTTAGCAATAAAATGAACCTTTGAACGTTTAAAAAATGACCATAGATAAGAATCTAGGCACCTGTTAGAATCTGTCTATATTTATTGTAAGAAGGACATCGTTAACTAAATTTAAAAAGTGAAATTATTACTGCCAACATTTAAGCAACTAGTTCAAGAGGTAATGTTACAGCTATATAGGACCCTGGTCAGACCCCACTTGGAGTACTGTGCTCAGTTCTGGTCACCTCACTACAGGAAGGATGTGGAAACTATAGAAAGGGTGCAGAGGAGATTTACAAGGATGTTGCATGGATTGGGGAGCATGCCTTAAGAGAATAGGTTGAGTGAACTTGGCCTCTTCTCCTTGGAGTGACGGAAGATGAGAGGTGACCTGATAGAGGTATATAAGATGATGAGAGGTATTGATCATGTGGATAGTCAGAGGCTTTTTCCCCAGGGCTGAAGTGTCTATCACGAGAGGGCACAGTTTTAAGGTGCTTGGAAGTAGATGTCAGGATTAAGTTTTTTTTATGCAGAGAGTGGTGAGTGCGTGGAATGGGCTGCCCGCCATGGTGGTGGAGGCGGATATGATAGGGTCTTTTAAGAGACTTCTGGATAAGTACATGGAGCTTCAAAAAATAGAGGGCTATGGGTGACCCTAGGTAATTTCTAAAGTACGTACAGTTCGGCACAGCATTGTGGGCCGAAGGGCCTGTATTGTGCTGTAGTTTTTCTATGTTTTTATCTAATTTTCAGCTTGTATTCTCTGGTCTCTTCTGGGCAGCTTTTTGAATGCAAACTGGACCCTGGTTAATGCTGTTATCACTTTGATTTGCAGAGTTGTAAAGGAAGAGATTTCTGATGACAATGCCAAGTTACCTTGCTTCAATGGAAGAGTGGTTTCATGGGTAAGTGATTTTAATTGAAAGAGTAGTTGATATTTGAGGGCTATGCAATAGGAGAGGGGCAGCTGGATTCTCACACAGCTCCCAATTGCTTCCAGGATTTGGAATGTACTAGGACATTGATTTGTGGAGTAAACAGTAGATGAAGACTGATGAATTCATACAAAATATTAGCTGGGTCACAGTTGAAGACTGGGTGTAATAGAAACAGGAAATACTGGAATTCTCAGCAGGTAAGACAGCATCTGTGGAAAGAGAAGTTGAGTTATTATTTCATCATAGATGTGGCATTTGTTTTAATTTCAATTTCATACATCTGCAGTCTTTGATTTTAATAGAAACTGACTATTCCTTAGGCCTTTCCAATATAGAAAAGTCATTTTAGCCACAAAAGTGGCACAGCATTTGTTGTCTGTGATGCCTGGTATGGGAAATTATGGAGTCATTTCAATTGTCAGGTTTTATTTCCTATTACTTTTTGTCCTCTTCAGTTATCCACTGTTGGATTGTTATTATGCTTGGAAAGTGGGGATAAACAGGTGGAAACTAAGAGGGATTTGATCTACCCTGCTTCCCTCTGGTGGAGCAAGCTACAGTGAATAGTGGACGGAGATTTTATATACTGCTCAGAAATACTGTATAGCTCATGAAAAGTAGGAAAAAGTCATGATTTTATTTAAATTGTGAAGGGTTTTATTAGAATGCCCAAGGACCAATTATTTACTCTGATTTCCAACTAAGAATTCAGTGGGTTGAAATCATGGCCTTTGTTTCCATCACAATATTCCTTAGCCATCTTATGCATTGCTCTCTCTGGCAGCTGTTTTTTTTTATGTTAAAGGTTCAGCAATACTGACCCAATTTCACTGCATACCATTCAGAATGAAAGATAAACTGGTGGAGCTGAGAAGCCCAAATGTAGACTTACATAGGCAAGCAATCTTCCCCTTTCCTTTCGGGATGGATCCAAGTGTCTTATAGCAAAAGAAATTTATGTAGGAAATCTAGCAGCTAATATGCCCATAACAAGCTTCCACAAACAACAATGTGATAATAATCAGTTACCTGAATTATAATGTTGAAATAAAGGACAAATAGTGGCTAGATCATCAGGGATAACCACTTGATATAACTATAACTATTAAGATATATACCGTGAGATCTTTTATGGTCTGAGAGAGAACAGAATGAAACTTTGGTTTAACATTTTTCATCTGAAAGCAGGCAGTTTAGACCACACTTGTGTGTCACTTCCATTGGACTATTGGCCTAACATTTTGTGATGAAGGATCCAAATTTGGACTTCGGCAATTGTGTGTGAGCTTTATGGAGTATGAGTTAAGTCTGTACTGTCTTTTCCTATCACAGTAAGTAGTAGTAGTGACTAGGTGGTAAACAAGAAATGTTTATGTCCTTGGGTGAATCCTGGTTTCAAAAGAAAAAGGGATTGAGAGGAGTCCAGGGCAACGTTTGGGTTGCTTTTTAGACTATCTATAACAATGCAAAGTGCAGACATTGGCAGCTTACACAAGTCCTCTTTAGATACTGATTCACAAATTGGTCCTGGATGACTACTTTCTTCGCAGTCCCCCAGGGTTACAGATGATTGCTTTCACTCCTGGGTTGAGACAGCTGACTGGGATGCATAAACTCTGTCACTGATGGAGGAGGAGGAGGAGGAACTTGGTGGTTGGTAGAACAGAACATGGTGTATTTCCTTGCTGGGCTCGTCAAGATTGCTTAATGTTATTTCCTGTAAACACGTATAAAGGAGAATGGAATAATTGTTACTCCAGATCCAATGCAGCACAAAAAAAGGACAAAGAACACAATAATCATAAGAAACACAATAAATATAAATACGTAAGACAGCTTATATACATTGTATGTCCATAAAGTGACGCTAGGCTATACATTAGGTGACTGACAGGAAATAATCAACTGGTGGAGGAATTAGTGGGTAGAGTTGGGGATCAGCCTCACCCTGGAAAATCAGCTATGATTTAATTAATTGAAACAGTGGATAAGATTTTCAGTGCTATTCATGAAATGAGAATATTTGAGTTAATGTGCAATGGAACAAAGGGGATGAAAGGTGGATACAAATTAGATAATGAATATTGCGTCTGGCTAGTCATGTAAGTCTGATCAAAGTACAGCACTTTATACACCAGTTATTATTTTATTATTTCACTGGAATAAGATCTATTGCACTTAAAAATGTTTAACCTTGAATAAAGCTGGTTGTAATTCACACAATACTTTAACTTTGATTCTAGCCGTGCATTGTTCTATATAAAGATGAAGCTCTTCACCATCTCCAGACACCTTGTGGCAAAATATTTATTTAGTTATCTCAAGCCAAAGCTTCTTGGCAGGGATTTTCAAGATTGTCCTTGCTCTAGCTCCTACTCTCCACCCCCATGCTATTTATAGAGTCGCAGAGCAATACTGCACAGAAAAGGCCCTTTGGCCCAGCAGATGCCAAGCACAGCATCCTCCCTGCTAGTTCCAGTTGCCTGTGGTTTATATCATAATACTTCAAGCTCCACCCTCCATGTACCTATCCAAATGCCTCTTAAATGATGCACTTGTGCCTGCCTTGACCCCTTCTACTCATTCTAGGTACTCACTTCCTCCATATAAAGAAGTTACAAGTCGGGTTTCTTAAATCTTTCTCATCTTGTATCAGTGCCGACCTGTTTTGGATTCCCAAGCCCTGGGGGGAGGAAGGTCTATGAATGTCCAACTTATCCTTGCCCCTTATGATTTTATAAAATTCTATGATGTCACCGCTCATTCTCCTGCACTCCATGGAATAAATATCCAACATGGCACCATAACTCAGTCTCTTTCGTCCAAGCAGCATCTTCGTAAATCTCTTCTGCACTCTGTCCAGCTTCACACTGTCTTTCCTATGACGGGGTGACCAAAACTGTACACAGTACTCACGGACATAATGTCCATACTCCTAAACTCAATGCCCTGACTGATGAAGGCCAGCATGGTAAACCTTTCTTCACTATCTTGTCTACTTAGTGGCCCCTTTTAGTAAACTCTGCACTTGTACTCCCAGGTCCCTCTGTTGCACAACACACATCGGTGTCCGCTGATTCACTGTACAAGTGCTACCCTCATTTGACAGTCCAAAATACATCTCCTTGCATTTATCTAAATTAATAACTATTTGCTATTCCTCAGCCCAGCTCCCTAACTGTTCAAGATCTCCTTGCCATTCATTGTAACACTATCATCAAAGTTCCTAATTTCATATTAATAGCAAACTTGCTCATCATGCTATGTACATTCATATCCAAATCATGTACATATGTAATGAGTAACAGAAGTCCCAAACTGAACCCTTGTGAGCAGCACTAGTAACAGGGAATTGCCATTCAACAACCATTATCATCTGTTCCTATGATCTAGCCAATTCTGAATGCACTCACCAGCTCCCCTGAATCAGTGGTAGCATAGTGGTTGGCTTGATTGATTTACTGCATCATCAATCACCGATTAGTGTTCAATTCCCACTGCTGTCTGTAATGAGTTTGTACATTCTCCCTGTCACTGCATGGGTTTTGTCTGGGTGCTTCGGTTTCCTTCCACATTCCAAAGGTGTACGGTTAGAATTGATTTTGCTTAGCACTTTTTCCTTTGTAATAGCAATGGCACTCACTCCTGCTCCCTGACACTCAGGAATCTCTAGTACACTGCTAGTGTCTTCCAGGGTGAAGACTGATGCAAAGTCCCCATTGAGTTCATCTGCCATTTCTTTGTCCCCCATTACTACTTCACCAGTAACATCCTCTAGTGGTCCAATATCAGCTCTCACCTCCCTTTTACTCTTCATATAACTGAAAAAACTTTATATTATTGGCCAGTTTGCCCTCATATTTCATCTTTTCCCTTCTTATAGCTTTTTTAGTTGCATTTTGTTTTTAAAGCTTCCCAATCATCCAACTTCCCATCAGTTTTATATGCCCTTTCATTGGCTTTTATGCAGTCCTTAACTTCCCTTGTCAGCCACCGTTGCCTATACCTGCCATTTGAGAACTTCTTCCTTGTGGGACATATTTATCATGCGCCTTGTGAACTATTCCCAGAAACTTCAGCCACCTCTGCTGTGCTGTCATCCCGGCCAATATTCTTCTCCAATCTATCTGGGCAAGCTCTTCTTTCATGCCTCTGTAATTCCCTTTATTCCATTGTGATAGTGATACAGGTGACTTGTGCTTCTCCTTCTCAAATTGCAGTATGAATTCAATTATATTATGATCACTGTCTCCTGAGGGTTCCTTTACATTAAGCTCCCGAATAAGATCTAGGTTATTACACAACACCCAATCTAAGATAACCTTTCCCTTAGTAGGCTCAAGCACAAGCTGTTCTAAAAAGCCATCACGTAGGCATTCAACAGATTCCCTCTCTTGCAATCCAACACCAACCTGATTTTCCCAATCTCCTTGCATATTGAAGTCCCCCATTACAATTACGACATTACAACCCCACTTTTTAAAAAAGGAGGGAGAGAGAAACCGGGGAATTATAGACCAGTTAGCCTAATGTCGGTGGTGGGGAAACTGCTGGAGTCAGTTATCAAAGATGTGATAACAGCACATTTGGAAAGCGGTGAAATGATCGGACAAAGTCAGCATGGATTTGTGAAAGGAAAATCATGTCTGACGAATCTCATAGAATTTTTTGAGGATGTAACTAGTAGAGTGGATAGGGGAGAACCAGTGGATGTGGTATATTTGGATTTTCAAAAGGCTTTTGACAAGGTCCCACACAGGAGATTAGTGTGCAAACTTAAAGCACACGGTATTGGGGGTAAGGTATTGATGTGGATAGAGAATTGGTTAGCAGACAGGAAGCAAAGAGTGGGAATAAATGGGACCTTTTCAGAATGGCAGGCAGTGACTAGTGGGGTACCGCAAGGCTCAGTGCTGGGACCCCAGTTGTTTACAATATATATTAATGACTTGGATGAGGGAATTAAATGCAGCATCTCCAAGTTTGCGGATGACACGAAGCTGGGCAGCAGTGTTAGCTGTGAGGAGGATGCTAAGAGGATGCAGGGTGGCTTGGATAGGTTGGGTGAGTGGGCAAATTCATGGCAGATGCAATTTAATGTGGATAAATGTGAAGTTATCCACTTTGGTGGCAAAAATAGAAAAACAGATTATTATCTGAATGGTGGCCAATTAGGAAAAGGGGAGGTGCAACGAGACCTGCGTGTCATTATACACCAGTCATTGAAAGTGGGCATGCAGGTACAGCAGGTGGTGAAAAAGGCGAATGGTATGCTGGCATTTATAGCGAGAGGATTCGAGTACAGGAGCAGGGAGGTACTACTGCAGTTGTACAAGGCCTTGGTGAGACCACACCTGGAGTATTGTGTGCAGTTTTAGTCCCCTAATCTGAGGAAAGACATCCTTGCCATAGAGGGAGTACAAAGAAGGTTCACCAGATTGATTCCTGGGATGGCAGGACTTTCATATGAAGAAAGACTGGATGAACTGGGCTTGTACTCGTTGGAATTTAGAAGATTGAGGGGGGATCTGATTGAAACGTATAAAATCCTAAAGGGATTGGACAGGCTAGATGCAGGAAGATTGTTCCCGATGTTGGGGAAGTCCAGAACGAGGGGTCACAGTTTGAGGATAAAGGGGAAGCCTTTTAGGACTGAGATTAGGAAAAACTTCTTCACACAGAGAGTGGTGAATCTGTGGAATTCTCTGCCACAGGAAACAGTTGAGGCCAGTTCATTGGCTATATTTAAGAGGGAGTTAGATATGGCCCGTATGGCTACGGGGATCAGGGGGTATGGAGGGAAGGCTGGTGCAGGGTTCTGAGTTGGATGATCAGCCATGATCATAATAAATGGCGGTGCAGGCTCGAAGGGCCGAATGGCCTACTCCACCTATTTTCTATGTTTCTATTACATGCCTTTTCCAGCTCCCTTTGCAATCTCAATCCCACATCTGGCTACTATTTAGGGGCCTATATATGATTCCCATAATGTGTGGTTTTTTAAAACACTTGCAGTTTCTTAAATCCACCTACAAAGATTCAACGTTCTCTGACCCTATGTCACCTCTTTCTAAAGATGTAATTCCATCTCTTACCAACAGAGCTACACCGCCGCCTATGCCTTCCTTCCTGTCCTTTCGATACAAAATATATCCTTTGATGTTAAGCTCCCAACTGTAGCCACCTTTCAGCTACGACTCAGTGATGCCACAACATCATACCGACCAATCTCTAATTGTGCCACAAGTTCATCCACCTTATTCGGAATGCTATGTGCATTTAAATACAGGACCTTCAGTCCTGCATTCTTTGTCCCTTTGAATTTTGCTTCTGTGGTACAATTTAACTCTTTGCTCAGTCTGCCTTTGTACCCACTCACTGGCCTGTCTATCCTTCCATTCATGATACACCCATCATCTACTTTTAAACCTACTGGCTCATCCTCAGTTCTATCATACTGGTTCCCATCCCCGGCCATATTAGTTTAAACTACTGCTAACAGATCTAGGAAACTTGTCCACAAGAATATTGGTCCCCCTTAGATTCAAATCAATCCCCGTCTCTTTTGTACAGGTCACACCTGCCCCAGGAGAGGTCCCAGTTATCCAGAAATCTGAATCCCTGCTTCTTAATCCAATTCTTCAGCCACCTCATCTATTCCCATCCTCAATGTCACATGGCACAGGCAGCAATCCCGAGATTACTACCTTTGAAGTCCTGCTTCTCAGCTTCCTTCCCAACTCCCTGTATTCTGTTATGACAATAAACTGAACCTGAACATGAGGAAATGGTCTTGGATACACTGCACAAATTACACCCCATCCAGGCCTTTGCACTCTGGGTGGCCCAGACAATACTGGGATAATTGAGATTTCCCACTGGCACAGTGCTACTTATACTCACAATTACATGCAACTTCTCAACACTTCTGCTCCTCATGTATCCTGCTGACTGTAGGGTGGTCTTTAAAACAGCTCTACTGAAGTGACCATCGTCATGTTATCAAGCAACACACATAAAAGTTGCTGGTGAACGCAGCAGGCCAGGCAGCATCTCTAGGAAGAGGTACAGTCGACGTTTCAGGCCGAGACCCTTCGTCAGGACTAACTGAAAGAAGAGCTAGGAAGAGATTTGAAAGTGGGAGGGGGAGGGGGATCATTTTGGATCTCCCTCTCCCCCTCCCACTTTCAAATCTCTTCCTAGCTCTTCTTTCAGTTAGTCCTGACGAAGGGTCTTGGCCCAAAACGTCGACTGTACCTCTTCCAATAGATGCTGCTTGGCCTGCTGCGTTCACCAGCAACTTTTATGTGTGTTGCTTGAAATTCCAGAATCTGCAGATTTCCTCGTGCTTGCGTTTTTAAAATCATCGCATTATGTCTACTCTTATCAAAATGTGCGATTTCTTGAGATGTCTGCTCCTCAGGTCCCTGCCGACTGCTGGGATGGTCTATAAAACAGCCCTACCGAGGTGACCATTAACTTCTTATTAGATTAGATTATGAGAACACTCAGTCCTCGTTTATTGTCATTCAGAAATGCATGCATTAAAAAATGATACAATGTTCCTCCAGAGTGATATCACAGAAACACAAGACAGACCAAGACTAAAACCTGACAAAATCACATAATTATAACATAGTTGCAACAGTGCAAAGCAATTCCGTAATTTGATGAAGAGCGGACCATGGGCACCGTAAAAAAAAAGTCTGTAAGTTCTGATAGCCTCATCATCTCACGCAGACGGTAGAAGGGAGAAACTCTCCTTGCCATAAACTTCGAAGCACCTCAAACTTGCCGATGCCACACCATTGGAAGCACCCAACCGCAGCGGACTCAGAGTCCGTCCGAAAACTTTGAACCTCCGATCAGCCCTCCGACACAGCCTCTCCGAGCACCATCCTCTGCTGAGCGCTTCGACCCTGCCCCAGCCGCCGAGCAACAAGCAAAGCCGAGGACTCGGGGCCTTCCGCTCCGGAGATTCTGGATCACACAGTAGCGGTGACAGCGAAGCAGGCATTTCAGAAGTTTCACCAGATGTTCCTCCGTGCTCTCACATCTGTCTCCATCAAATCAGGATTGTGCAGGGCACCGTACTTGAAAGATAACAGACATCACCACCAGAGTGGCCACTGCGAGCTGCGTCACGCCACCATCTTCTCCTCCCGCCTTATGTCCACCCCTATCAATAAAGCAACACCACATTGTCCTGCCTGTGCTGCCTTTCTCTCAGCCACATTTCTGTTATGACCACAATCTTCTATTCCTTGAAGCAATCCACATCCTCAGTTAAGCTACGTGCACTAAATAGATGGAATTTAAAGCTGCACTCCTTTTACTGAACCATGGCTATACTGATTACTCGGCCTACACCCTCTGGTTGCTGCACATACCCTTGTCTTCTCACCGACTTCACTCTCTCAAGTTCCACCCCTCACCGATCTAGTTTAAACCCTCCAGAAGTAAATTTCCCCACTTGATTGCTCTTGAGTGGCTTCTCCCACTTGTATAACCTATGTCATTTCATGCCAATGTGCAAAGTAACCTCTTGCTTTTTGCCTCACTCATCAAAAAATTCTGCAGCTGCCCTGCAATAGCCTTGACACTGGCACCTGGGAAGTAAAACAGCATTGTGGCATCTATTCTGTGGCCACAGAATCTCCTTTCTGTCTTTCTCACTGTTGTATCTCCTATATTTATTGCCCTGTCTCATTGCACCCTGTCCTGATCACAATGAGAAAGACCTGACTGCTGCTGCTAGCCCCTGAAAGAACACCCCCTCATATATATCCAAAAAGATACGTATGTACTTGTTAGTGAGGGGAATGGACAGAGGGAACACTACACTAACTGCTTACTCTTCTTATTTCTCCTGGTGGTCAGCTATCTTTCTGAAATGTGTAACCTGATTTACCCAATCTACCTGCATATTGAATCCTCCATGACTATTGTAATATTGGCCTTTTGACAAGTATTTTCTATCTCCAGTTGTAATGTGTAGACCGCATCTTTACTACTATTTGGTTGGTGGGGGGGTGGTGATGATTCAACACCTGATCCTGTGTCACCTCTTTCTAATGATTTGATTTCATTTTTTTATATCAACAGAGCCACACAAAACCTTCTGCCTACCTGCTTGTACTTTTGATACGATGTGTATCCATGGGCGTAAATCTTCCAGCCATAATCTTCTTTCAGCCACAATTCAGTGATGCCCACAACAACATGCCAATATGTAACTCTGCTACAAGTTCATCTATCTTATTCTGTATACTGCCACAATCAAATATAACACCTTCAGTCCTGTTTTCACCCTTTTCAATTTTGTCCATCTTTTACATTGTAACTCATCCAGTTGACTGCAATTTTTCCCTATCATCAGCCTCTCCTTGCTGGCAGTCTCACTATGCACTGCCCCTGTTTGTAAATCAACTACCTTTTCCTCAGCACCATCATTCCAGTTCCCATCCCCCTGCTAAATTAGTTTAAATCTTCCTGAACAGCTGCCTGCAAGGACGTTGGTCCTCCTTGGGTACAGGTGTAGCCTGTCCCTTTAGCAGGTCGTACCTTCCCCGGAAGAGATCCCATGATCCATAAATCTGAACCCCTGACCACTGCCCCAGTTCCTCAGCCTATTGAGTCAAAGGGGATAACTTCACTCAATTTCATTCGGCCATCACTGAACTATTCCCACAACCTACAGACTCACTTTCAAGGTCTCCTCATCTCATGTCCTCGATATTTATAGCTTATTTATTTCTCTTTCTTTTTGTATTTGCGAAGTGTGTTTTTGTTTTCTTGCACATTGGTTGTTGTTTGCCCTGTTGGGTGTGGTTTTCCATTGAATCTATTGTGTTTCTTGAACTTATCATGATTGTTCGCAAGAAAATGAATCCCAAGGTTGTATGTGGTGATGCATATGTACTTTGATAATAAATTTATTTTGAACTTTGAAGCTTTTTTTAGAAGAGCAGCTCTGACTCACCACAACTGGACCATATTCTCCGCCTCTTCATGCTGAAGCTTCTTGAGGCAAAGCCTCAGGTCTTCACTTTTACACTGATCCACTCCAACCATGACCGCTCCACTTGACCCTAACTTCTTTTTAATGGCTACTGTTAATTTGCTTATTAGTCAATTAACTAACAATTTGGAAATTTGCCTCTTTCAGAATTCTGTTAGTTGAAACTCAATCAGCAAGTCCTGAGACCTACCTCTGAAACTCTCGTGTCTCTTGCTCCAAGTCCTGCTTTCGGTTAAGTAAAACTCACCAGCAAGTTCTACTGCTGTTCATTCCCTGACTTCTATTCCTAGCCCTCTTCACTCTCCCATGTTAAATTGGTATGTTGAAATACCAAAAAAGAGTACTCAGTCTGAAATAGGAGCAGAAATGGCACCAGCATGCAGCTGTTGAACTACTGAGCCAGATTAATGGTTGGAATTGTGGGAACAGAATGTTCTGATGTTTTCCTGGAATTGTCATCTAACATTTCTGAAACACATCTATTGTATGAGAATGACACTGCTGAACATTTTGTTGCTTTGAGTATTGCACATTTTCTCACCACAAGTATTAATGATCAATTGTGGCATTTGTGCTAATCGGGAGATTATAAGACTGTGTTTATGAAGACTTAATTCCAGGAAGCATTGTAGCACATTAGTTGGCCATATTTCCAGTCTTTGAAAGTATAATCTGTGAATATACTTGTAGCTTAGATTCTTTAAGGTTGTTGTAGCTGAAGGTGGTAGTGGGGATAAGCTCCCACAGACTATTAAATGCTCCCAATGGTGTGTGTCTCAGATAGCCTCTGACAACCAAGTCCATCTTCTGGCCTTCACACATGGCTTAGCTACTGAGCCTGGTGGAACCGTTTCTACTGACAGGAAAAGGGGCAAAGGCAGATGTCTGGATCCTTAAATCCACTCACTTTGGGCAGATGGGGTTCGTCAGCCATGGTTGGCAGCTCATCTAGGAGAAGGAAAACTCTGATCTCAAACTTCTGCTGCCTTGCAGGTACTCCCACTGTGTAAATCCTGCAACAAAAGTCCTGAGCTGGAGTCCCTAAGGCAGCTTACATTGAGTTCAAAGTTGACTGGCAACTCCTGCAACACTGCAGATGACAAACCGTATCGGTTGCTCCCATTCCTTCGGGTTCATCAGCTGAATGGAGAGGGAAAGCCTGCTCCACGTAGGCAACAGCTTGCACTCCGTATTGTACTGCCTTGGTTTGTGTGTCACATAGACACCTGGGACACAGCATCCGTGGTCAACCCCAACCAACGGTGGTCTCGATACTTGTAGCCGGGAAGACTTCTGTACATTCTCTCATGGAGCAAGCGAAACTCTTGGAAGAAACCTTTGCATGCAGGGCAGAGTCAGGCAGCTCACAAAAAGGAATATCACCTAGCTTCATTTCTGCTCCGTTCTGTTAATTCTCACCCAAGCCTGTTATTTTCCTGACAACATTTCCTCTTTTGCTCTGTAAATTTGATCTCATCTGTTAGAATATAAATATAAATTTATGAAAGGGGCAGATAAGATAGAGGCAGGAAAGTTGTTTCCACTGGTAGATGAGACTAGAATCGGGATATAGCCTCATGATTCAGGATGGAGATGAGGAGGAACTGCTTTTCCCAGAGAGTGGTAAATCTGTGGAATTCTCTGCCTAATGAAGCAGTGGAGGCCACCTCAGTAAATATATTTAAGACAAGGTTGGATAGATTAAGGGTAATTGGGAAAAGGTAGGTAGGTGGAGATGAGTCCATAGCCAGATTGGCCATGATTTTATTGAATGGCAGAGTAAGCAAGATGGGCCAGATGGCCGACTCCTGCTCCTATTTCTTACATATGAATGCTGGGTCCATTACATATTACAGTTTTAAAACAAAGCAGTAGTATAAAACAAAATCAGTTTTCACCTCCAAAGTGTCAAATGCTCTACTAAAGTTAAGCTACACCAGGAGATAGTAGGACTGACAAAGCTTAGTAAATCAAACATGGTGAGAGAGAGGTAGACAGGAGACTGTTGCACAAATGTTCAAGTTTTTCTGTCTCAGTTGACCCAGGGAGGAAGATCCCAAAAGGGAGAGAGATATTTTGCTATATTTATCATTATTGTATAATATTACTAGGTTATTCGGATTACTCTAGAAAAGAACAGCATAGAAAAGTCAATAGGTTAAATTCTTTATGTAGTCAATAAAGTTTAATGATTTATCAAGTTAGTTATGGTATAATTAATTCTTTCAGTATGGGTGTGACCCTGGTCTGAATGCTTTTGCTTCCTGCCATGTGTTATTATAGCTTTCCAGGCTGAATGCATGTTGACTTTAATTTCATACAGCATGACTTTTGAAACAGCAGAGAGATGAAGGATCTTTTAGTGCGGTCATTGAGGGATAAACATTAACTGGGACACTAGACAACTTTCAAGCAACACACATCAAAGTTGCTGGTGAATGCAGCAGGCCAGGCAGCATCTCTAGGAAGAGGTGCAGTCGACGTTTCAGGCCGAGACCCTTCGTCAACTTTGCTGCTTTTCTTCAGTGGGACTTTTGACATTAAAATGGAAGTGAAGATGGGAGCTCAAGCACAAGAAGGTCAGAAAGCAGGAGGGCAACAGCCAGGATGGAAATGAAGCCTGGAGAGCAATCTGAGTAAATTAGATTAGACTAGATTCAACTTTATTGTCATTGTGCCAAGTACAGATACAAAGCCAATGAAATGCAGTTAGCATCTAGCCAGAAATGCAAAGAAAAGTGTTATTTACAAAATAACTGCGAATAAAAAGTAAGTGCTACAGCACACAAATATAAAAGTACTGGGACATGGGTGCAATACTGCTTAGCGCTGTGATGTGAGGTTCAGCAGGGTCACGGCCTCAGGGAAGAAGCTCTTCCTGTGCCTGCTGGTGCGGGAACTGAGGCTCCTTTAGTGCCTACCGGATGGGAGGAAGTAAAAAGTCCATGGTTAGGGTGAGATGCATCCTTGATAATGCTTTTCGCCCTGCCCAGGCAGCATTTATGGTAGATGTTCTCAATGGTGGGCAATTGGGTGCTGATAATCTGCTGGGCAGTTTTCACCACACGCTGGAGTGTTTTGCGGTCCGATATGGGACAATTTCCATACCACACTGACATGCAGTTGGTGAGTATACTCTCAATGGTACAGCGGTAAAAGTCCCAGAGGTATCCTGGGACAGAGTTGAGCTTTCTTGATGCTCCACAGGAAATAAAGGCGCGTTGTGCCTTTTTGATCAGGATGGAGGAGCTCAAGGACCAGGTGAGATCCTCGGAAATGTAGACACCAAGGAATTTGAAGCTTGATACACGCTCCACTACAGCACCGTTGATGTAGATGGGGATGTGAGTGTGGCTCCTAGTATACCTGAAGTCCACAATGATCTCTTTGGTCTTCTGGGTGTTCAGGACCAGGTTGTTGTTGGTACACCATGCAGCCAGGTGCTGGACCTTGTCCCTGTAGGCCATCTTCTTATCCCCTCTGATCAAGCCAACCACCGTGGTGTTGTCTGCGAACTTGATTATGGAGTTAGAACCATGTACAGGAACGCAGTCATAGGTGAAAAAAGAGTACAGAAGAGGGCTCAGCACACAGCCTTGAGGCACGCCGGTGTTCATGGTGAGAGTGAAGGAGGAGAGGTTGTCTAACTTAACTGATTGGGGTCTGTTAGTCAGAAAGTCCAAGGTCCAATTGCAGAGGGATGAGCTGATACCAAGCTGGCGAAGTTTGGCGATCAGCTTGGAGGGGATCACAGTATTGAATGCCGAACTAAAGTCAATGAACAGCATTCTGATGCAAGAGTTAGGGCTGTCCAGGTGGGTCAGGGCAGAGTGAAGTGCCGTGGAGATGGTGTCCTCTGTTGACCTGTTGATGCGAAAGGCAAATTGATGGGGGTCCAGGGTAGTGGGCAGACAGGATTTCAGATGTGATAGAATCAGTCTCTCAAAGCACTTTGCAATGATGGGGGTGAGTGCAACTGGGCGGAAGTCATCCAGGCCCATGGCAGTGGAATGCTTCGGCACTGGCACAATGGTGGCGATCTTGAAGCTTGTGGGGACAACTGCCTGGGCCAGGGGCAGATTAAAAATGTCCGTGAAGACCCCGGCCAACTGCCCTGCACAGACTCTGAGCACACGGCCAGGTATTCCATCCGGACTAGCTGCCTTCCATGCATTCACCCTGCTCAGGGTGGCGCAAACATCAGAGTTGGAAAGTGAGAGAGGCAGTTCATCAGGTGGGAGATCCGCTTTGAGGGTGACCTCCTTGTTCTCTCGGTCAAAGCAAGCGTAGAAGTAGTTGAGCTCATCAGGGAGGGAAGCAGAGCTGGAAGGGGGCACAGTACTAGGTGGTTTGAATCTAATCTAATCTAAAGCAACATGGAAATAGGCCCTTTGGCCTGACTTGTCCATGCCAGCCATGGTGCCCACCAACCCATTTGCTCATATCCCGATAATCCCTTCTATCCATGTACTTATCCAAATGTCTTTTAAATTTTGTTTCTGTACCTGCCTCAATCATTTCATCTGGCAGATTATTTTATATACATATGCAGAACCCACTGCATGAAGAAGACACATATTTTCCCGCTGACTCCAAATTCAGGCTTCGTGGTATGGAAGAGCACCAGAAGGAGTGGAACCTAAGTTCAGTGGTTCTGGACTAGATCTGAGGCCTCAGTCTGAGAGTATGGTTTTGAGTTAACTTTGCTCATTGAGAATAATAGGGGTTGTATGTTTGGATAAATCAACCAGAATTCCCATTTCTGATCTCTGTTCACCGATTGGTGGACGGCTCAGGTGCTGTTCTTGTTCTTGATCTTGCACCTTCCTTCTAGGTCCAGTGGCGTGCGCGCTGTGGTGAGAATTGGAGTTTGGCTGGCATCAGTGCATAGTGATGTACAGAATGTACAGTACCTCCACCCCTCCTCACTGTGTCTCCTCCAAATGCCCCTTCACAGCGTTTCTCCTCTACCCCCATTGCCACGATATTGACTGCACATCGTGTCTCCACTGTGCTGTCCGAAGCAATAACATCTACCGCCGTCTCTTGCCCTTTATTCACAATGTGTTTCATTCGCATCCACTCTTCCCAACGCCTCCCTCTGCCACATTGTGCCTTATTTGTGTAGTGGATTGAAAATTATTTGGTTTTGGTGCCAAAGAGAACTCCTCACTTATAAAGTTTGGTGTTTTGTTGCTGTAACTGTTTTGAGGTTTTTTGAAGGTAACCACAAATATGAAATTCATTCCTGGGTTAAGGCTTAGTGTGCAGATCCTTCTGTTTGCAGTTTGTCTGAGAATCTGAGAACTAGAAGTGACATCACTAAGCATATTTTCCCTTGCCCCCCACCCCATCTCCACTCTCTCTGTGATTCCCTGGTCCACATGTTCCTCCCTACTTGTCTCTCTCCGAGCACTTATCCCTGCAAGAGGAACAAGTGCTACACCTGCCCTTCACCTTCTCCCTCACCACCATTAAACGCCCCCAACAGTCTATCCAACTGAGGCGATGCTTCATCTGTGAGTTGGCCAGAATCATCTACAGTATCTGATGACACCGGTGTGGCCTGCTCTACGTGGATGGGACCCGATGTAGGCTGGGGGACTATTTCGTCAAGCAGTTTTGCTCTGTCCACCACAAAAAGTAAGATTTTCTGGTGGCCACCCATTTGAATTAAACTTTCCATTTCCATTCCTAAATGTTAGTCCATGGCCACCTCCACTGTCATACTGCGGTCACACTTGGGGTGGAGGAGCAACACCTCATATTCCGTCTGGGTAACCTCAACAGGATGACAAGAACATCGATTTCTCTAACTTCTGGTAATTTCCCCCCTCCCCCTTCTCTCTTCCATGCACCATTCTGGCTCCCTTGTTACCCCTTCTTTTCTCCTCACCTGCCCATCACCTCCCTCTGTTGCCCCTCCTCTTTCTCTTTCTCCCACAGTCCTCTGTCCTCTCCTTTCAGATTCCTCCTTCAGTTCTTTACCTCTTCCACCTATCACCTCCCAGTTTCTTACTTCATCCCTCCTCCCCCACCCACCCATCTTCCCCCTCACTTGGTTTCACCTATCACTTGCCAACTTGTACTCCTTGCCACCCCCAAGGTATTCTGGCTACTTCCCCCTTCCTTTCCAGTCCTAATGAAGTGTTGTGGCTTGAAACAACAACTTGTTTATTTCTCTCTTCATAGATGCTGCCTATTATGAGTTCCTCCACCATTTTGTGTGTATTGATCAGGATTTCCAGGATCTGCAGAATCTCTTGTGTTGAAGTGTGTGATGCTGATTTGTTTAATCTTAACAGTAGGATGGAAAGTCTACCACCCAGCCTCTAAGACAATGTCAGCATTGGTTGGGTGGTAATACTTCCAGGAGAGTCCCGTTCAAAAGACTTGATTACAAAATTAATCTGGCATTTCAAGTGTTGGGCTAAAGGAAGATGTAAGCTTTCAGATGAGACATTAAACCAAAGAAGTAAAAGTTTCAATGAAATTCCTTAAAACATACAGAAATTCTTCCAGGATCTGAGCTGATGCCTGTCCTTCAACCAGAGTCATCATACTGTTTATGAAGCTTGTGGTGTTCAAATTGTGCTGCTTTTCCCTTATTATAACAACCATTGTGACTTAGCTGTATATTTTTCTCCTCTCAGTATCAGAATTAATTTCTTATCTGAATTATCTTGTCCCTTTAAATTCTTCTAAAACTTATGCATATCTCATTATTTTAATGATCAGATAATAATCATTCTGGGGAGAAGAGTTAGGCTATATTTGTAAAGTTTTCTCCTTCTCCCAATTCTTCTCTATCATTTGGTTGGATCTTTAAACACTCATGTTCCCCGTAGACATCCAGTTTGGACATGCACCATACACAAACTCGGATTGTCAGGTCTGGTTGTCAAAGGGTTTAGTTAGTTCAGTCACAGTTTTACCCTTCACCATGTAATATGTGAGATTCATGTAGAATAAAATTTTGGTTGCTGCTATTTTCAGAGAGACAGAATTTAATGGAGTGCATGCTGCAGTTTCATTGAGCATTAATTGTTTCCTATTTCACTTTCAGTCTCCAAGAAAGTTGCCTCCCTTTATTCCCCACCCCACCTACTCTCCTTGCACCCAAGACCAGGTTTGCTGCGTTCTCATTGTTTCTTTAGTAGCCTCACCCTCCTCAGGCTGTCTTTGTCTCTCTCCACAGTTGGTGCTGGCTGAAGGTTCGGCTTCTGACGGAGGCTCACAGTGTGCAGAGAGTCAATCAGAGCTACCTCCCCCCATCGAGAGGACGGGAGGCATCGGCGACTCCAGGCCACCATCCTTTCAGTAAGAATTTCTTTGTTTGAGTCCCAACATAGAGCTCACTGAGTGGAGAAACATGCCAGCATTGCCTCTTCACAGTCTGATATATTTCGAACAAAGGGAACGACGACCATAGAGTTTGATGACCAAATCATCAGATACTGCAACTTAACTCCTTTCTCCACTACTTCTGATATATCTGATCCCATTCCAAGTTCTCTAATGGGTAAATGGTTTGCAGTGCAGACTTATAAGCCCATTCCTATTCTGACATGTCTGTTCATGGCTGCCTCTACTGCCGTAATGAGGCCAAACTCAAGCTGGAAGATCAAAAACTCATATTCTATCTGGGTAGCCTCCAACCTGATGGCATGAACATCAATTTTTATAACTCTCAATAATTTCTACACTCACTCTCTTTTTTTTCCTCTATTCCCCATTCTGGTTACGATCTCATGCTTCTCCTCATCTGCCCATTACCTCTCTCTGGTTCCTCTCCTCCTTCCCTTACTTCCATGGTCCATGTCCTCTCCTTTCAGATACCACCTTCCGCAACCCTTTATCTCTTTCACCTTTCCCCTTCCAGCTTCTTACTTTATTCCCACTCCCCTCACCTGGTCTCACCTATCACCTGCCATCTTTGTCTACCTTCCCCTCCAGCTTCTTCCTTATTCTGGGTTCCGTCCCCTTTCTATCCGGTTCTAATGAAAGGTCTTGGCCCAAAATGCTGATTGTTTATTCCTCTCCATAGATGCTTCCTGACTTGCTGTGTTCCTCCAGCATTTTTGTGTGTATTAATCATCCTTTTAACCCTTTTTTTTTGAAGGGATTAATTCTTACAGGGATTGAAGTCTCTCTAATGATCTGAATGTTCTGGCCCTCAGTAGGATTTAGGTTATTTTTTCTCTTGTAGGTGCTGACTTTCCCTGGAATATAGTTCTCTCCTATTCTCATAATTTGTTGCATGGTTCTAATAATCCTATGTTTTAGTTTCCTCATTATTTTGTGTACAAATATTGTGTAGCTTGATTTAGACCTTTATAAAGGATGGGCTGAGAGCCTTGTGTCTTGTCATAGTCACTGTAAATGCTCTTCCTCATAGCATTGTGAGAATATCTTGTGCTTCGTGCTGTCTGTTGAGTGAAGAGAAAAGAAAAACAGACTTGTATGACCAATGAACACTTCTCGAGCTTCCAGTTGGATACAAGTATCAATTTTAACCGATGTTTCAATGACAAACTCTTCCATCTTCATCAGGGATGATGCCTGGGCATGTCAAGTCTAGTGGTATTTATACTCCCATCGTCCGTCCCTCCTGATTGGTGAGTCCTCACCCAATCAGTTTTCTGCTCTCCCACCTTGTTTATGATCAAATTCCAGTTCTTACTTAGAGTTAGACCTTCGTCTTTGTTAAAATTGTTTTCCCCTAGTTTTATTTCAATGGCTTCCTTCACCAGGCAGTTCCGAAAGCTGTTGGCATGGCACAGCTGTGCCTTTTCTAGACTAGATCCCTTTTTTAGACTTGTATGACCATTCACAAGCTTAGAATGTTTTAAATTACTTGGCAGTAGCAACCTGAGAGCTGTTTCCCCTTGGAATAAGGATAGGATTTAATGTTCATACCATCTCCCTAAATTGCCCGGATACCTATTCTCGGGGTGTTGCTTGTTTAGTATTTGGACTCTATGGGGAGGGAGAGCACATACCTGACTATGGAGTGCAATGTTTGTACAGTTTGATAAAAGATTTTTAAAGGAAGTACAAAAGAGGGACCAGCTCCAAGGGAAATGGTTGAGGTATGAGTGGGTGAGGAAAGTTTAATACTTAAAATCAAAATGGGAAAAGATCTGCAAATTGCAGAGATACCATTGCTTTTTAAAGGAGGAAAGTTATGAATTAAGATGGAGCAGTAATTAAATGACACCAAGCTTTGGTTGGACAATGCCATTTTAATATGCTGAGGACCTCACAGCTTTGGAAGAAGTAGAGTCAGAGATACTGATGGAAGAGATTTGAATACAAAGTACTCTTGCAGAATAACGTGAGGGTAGGGGCTGTTGTTGGAGCCAGCTGTTCTTGTTCTTGTTCCTTCTCCCAGGCCAATACACTGGTGCATCCTGTGGAGGCACACATTAAAATTATTGCAGATGTGAATTGATAAGTAGGTTATGGTGGGGTGGGGTGGGGTGATTAAGTATGGCGATTATCTCTTTTCTCTCTTGAGCTCATTAGCTATTGTGGCATATAAGAACCTAAGATCACACTAAGGGTGTCTAATGCAAATAGAATCAAATTCCAAGTTCAGTCATTGACTTTGGCCCAATCAATAGGTTGTGTGTTCAGAGTGCAGGACTGCAGAGATGTGATGGCCATCTTTCTAAAACAATAAAGCAGACACAGAAGTTGGTGGGCAGCACAAAGGTACAGCAGCCTTCTAGTTTCAGTGATCTAGTTTTAATCCTCACTTCCAGTAGTATTTGTCTGGAGTTTGTATGTTCTACCTACATCTATGTGGGTTTCTACTGAGTGCTGTATCCCATACCTAAAGATGTATAGATTGGGATGTTAATTGGCCTCTGTAAATTGCTCCTAGTGTGTAGGTGAGCAGAAGAATCAGGGAAATAATGGGATTGGTGTAGGATTGGCATAAATGGGCATTTGATTGTTACAAGAACTCTGTGGGCTGAAGAACTTCTGCCTGTGCTGTATGACTCAAATCAATAACACATGCCACTTATTAAAAACAGATAATACAGGAGCTGTTGGTTAAAAGCTGGTGAAGTGGGAGGTTAGTTGTTCGTGGAGCTGTGATGTGCAGATGCATTTTCTACCATAAGACAAAATTGCACTTTGGACTTTATTTATGTGACTTCGTACACTGTCTAAGTATAACTTATAACAACTTAGTTATAAGCAAATGCAAGTTATTTCTATCAAAATGTAAACTTAGTTTTGTTAAATATTTGATAAGTTACTGTGCAGGAGAATTTTTTTTTAAAGTTGTTTCAAAGCAATTGCTTAAATTTACATCTGCAGCTTGTCCTCTCGGAGAGCAATGTGTCTATGAGACAGATGGGAGACTTTCTTGTACTGCTATAAACTGTGGGAATTAATTATCCATGGCTGAGTCATTAACTGAACACATCCAATCAGTAGCTCCTCCCAGCTGAGAGCCTGCCCATGCTATTTTGGATACAGTACAGTGTACTGCTACTTTCAGCTACTGACCTGGATCTTCCTTGCCATCGTAGTTCGGTAGAAAAATAAGAGTCCAGGAGTCATTCAGCCCAGGTTCACTAGCTGGTCTTTATTCTTGAACGGTTCCACAAGGATAGACGCAGGTGGTTGCCCAGTTGAGGTGTGTACGCAGGCGCAAAACAAAAGCCCAAATTTGAAAAGAAAATGTAAGAGAAAATTGGTAGCTCAGGTTGGCTGCATGCTCCCTAATTAATGAATTGCACACTGAAGCCTTGGCATTTAAGGAGTTACAGATATGTCTGCAGGAAGTACAACCATTTGCGTGGTTAAAGGTGTGTTTATTTTGTTTGCTCTAGGCTATTGTTTCCCCCTGCTGTGTTTCTTAGGGTACTGCAGCCTATACATGCGGGATTTGAATAGGATATATACTTGTTTTTGAATTTGCTTCTTGTGATGGAAGATGTAAAATAATCAGTTTTAGCAGTGTCACTAACTTGTTTACTGCTTTCCCATGACCCACCTGACAGACATTGTCTCTACAAAGTTCCTACCTGATTGCGTGGACTACTGAGAAGATCATCAGGGTTTCTCTTCCACACATTACAGATACTTATCAGGACCCTTAACTTTGTCAGTGATCCCTCCCATCCATCCAACAATCTCTTTGACTCCTTACCATCAGCCAGGAGATACCCTAGCTTTAGGGCAAGAACTGTTAGGATGGGAAACAGTTTTGTCTTGTAAGACTACTGAACTGCCTGCCACCACCCAGGTCTCATCATGCATGAGGTGTCAATAGTGCTATACAGTTAGCTTTTTACCTTGTGTCGTGAATGTATTCTATTTTGAATTATTTTTGCTAATATTACTGTATGTGTGTGAGTTATATGTGCTGTGTTGTGCACCTTGGTCCGGAGAAACGTTGTTTTGTTTGGCAGTATAAATGTGTATGGTTGAATGACAACAAACTGAACTTGAGCTTGATATTGGTTCCTGGTCTGTCAATTCTTCGAACTTGCATTCATTAGTAAACTGGGACCTCACAATGTAACACTTTCCTACAATCTGCTGCTTCATTTCTGGGCCCCTTGAGTCAGTCCTCATTGGAGGATCAGAGGTGGAAAGGGTCAGCAACTTTAAATTCCTCAGTGTTATTATTTCAGAGGACCTTTTCTGGACCCAGCATGTAAATGCAGTTATGAAGAAAGCACATCTGCCCCTACTCTTCCTCCCTCACCACCATTCAGGCTCCTAAACAGTCCTTTAAGGTAAGGCAGTGCTTCACCTGCAAGTCTGTCAGGGTCATTTATTACATCCAGTGCTTTGGGTGCAGCCTCCTGTATATTTGTGAGACCCAGCACAGACTGGGGGAACACTTCATTGAGCATCTTCGTTTTGTCCACTGCAACAGCCAGAGAATTCCAGTGGCCACTCATTTCAATTCCACTTCCCATTCTCATACTGGCATGTTTGTCCGTGACCTCCTCTACTGCCACGATTAACCCAACCACAGGTTGGAGGAGCAACGCCACAAAGTCTGTCTTGGCAGTCTCCAATCTGACATTTCTGATAATAACTCCCCTCTGGTCCTCTATTTCGTTTTCACTCATTCTGATGAGCTTAGTACCCCTTTTCTTCCCCTTCCCCACCCTCAGACCTGCTCATTGCTGTTAAGTTTTGTAATTCCAAATCACAAAAACTAAACACGGAGAGTCCGGAATGCGAGTCTAACTTTGTTTATACCCTAAGTGAGGCATGCACATATGACGTGATGTATAATAATTTGTTGAGTATGTCCACAAGAAAATGTATCTCAGTTGTATATGGTGCCATGTATGTACTTTGATAATAGAATCTATTTCAAATTTTGACGTATGCCATTTACATATTTTTCCATACCTTTATATATAATCCACAATGCATTATGTAAGCAACAAAGAATACTTAAACAATATATTTACAATATTACTCAGCTATTACTGAAATATTAAATACACAAACATTCCACCATCTTTAGCTATAAACTCCAACTCAATATAGACATAATATGCTATAAAATACAACTTCTATATCCACAGCATAATAAATTTTAAATTGTTCCCATTCAGGCCTAAAGAGTTAACCGCTGTGGAGGCTTTCTTATTCTTGTCGCTTAATACCTTTCCTGATTGGGAGTTGGGGGGTGTGTTGTCACCCCTGCTTGGCAGGTGAGACTTGTGGCTGTAGCCATGGTGGTTTTAAGAATTGACCCTGGGACTGCCGGTCGTGGTTCTGACAGCTTTGTACACCTTTCTCCAAGATGCTCCATCTGCATTTCCTTGATCAGTTGTCCTCTTGAATTTGATTTTGTAATTACATCCTCCGTGAAACAGAGCCCATCTCTGCATTCATGCTGCTGCTGTTAGTGGACCGCCCTTCTGTGGATTGAAAATGGACACCAGTGGTTGATGATCAGTAACGAGGGTAAACTCTCTCCCATACAAGTACTGGTTTAAAATGTTTGCGCCTCAAACCAGACTCAAGACCTCTTTGTCAATCTGCGCGTAATATTTCTCTGCACCTGTAAGGGAACGTCATGCAAGGCCTATGGGGCATTCAATTCCATCACTCATAATGTGACATGACTGCACCTATACCATAAGGTGAGGCATCACAGACAAGCTTCACCGGACAATGTGGATTATAATGTGTGAGTACAGTGTTTGACATCACCATTTCCTTTACCTTTTTGAAAGCCATCTCACACTGTTTTGCCCAGTGCCATTTCTTCCCAATCTGTAGTAATGAGTTCAAGGGGTGAAGTACAGTAGCCAGGTTTGACAGGAACCTGTTATAGTAATTGACAAATCCTGAAAAGAACCCCAACTGTAAGACGTACTTTGGCCTTGGGACATCCACCACTGCTTGAATTTTCTCAGCACCCTTGTGTACTTGTGTAATGCTTGAGGTGTGACCACAGCAAGTGATGCTGGGTTTAAAGAATTCACACTTTGCCTCATGCTCAGAGCCCATAATCTCCTAATCTTTTCAACTCTGTTTTGAGATTTTGGAGATGTTTCTTGTCATCCTTGATGGTAATAATTATGTCATTGAGGTAACACTGAATGCCTGAGCAACCTTGTAACACCTGGTTCAAAGCTTTTTGCCAGAATGCAGATACAGATACTACTCCAAAAATAAGCCTATTGCAGCGTTTAAGCCCTTTGTGAGTGTTTATGGTGAGAAACATTTTTCAGGTGGGTCTCAGTTAAGTCCACTTAGTTGAACTGTGTTTTTTTCCTCCAGAAAGGTTTGGAAAAATATCCTGTATTCCTAGGCAGAGGATATAGGTTTACTTTCAGTATTGGGCTGATGGTGACCTTAAACTCGCTGCAGATCCTGACAGAGCTATTCTTCTTGGCTGTTAGGACCACTGGCGATGCCCATGGGCTCTAATCAACCTTGGAAAGAATCCTTTCAGCCTCCATGCGATCTGGCTCACTGACTACATTATCACAGATGGTATAAGGGACTTGGATAGGCTTTGTAAAACTTGGGTGTGGCATTTTTATTTAACACTATTTTATCCTTTATGTTTAAATTTTCCAGTGCCATCCTTGAACACCTCTGTGGCGTCATACATTACCTTACTTAATTGCCTTTTGGTTGACTCTGTTGCAGTGGATGTGGCATGCAAATGGTGGAGGGATCTCCACTGAAGTTGTAGTTGGCTCAGCCAATCATGGTCCCACAATGCTGGCCCTCCTGTTTTCACCATATGCAAGCCCAATGTGCCCTGTTGGTTGTTGTATTTCACACTTCAAATGTCATTCCCACAGGAGTTATCTTCTCTCCAGTATAAGTTCTTAGTTGGATATCTGCAGGTTTCAGTTCAGTGTCTTTGAACTGCCATTCAAACTCATTCTGTGGAATAAATGAAACAGCCAACCAGTATCCAATTCCATTTTAATTAATTTGCCGGTCTCTTATCATGTAAACTATATTGCTTGACTATTGTTAGTTTTCACATTGAAAATCTCAAGGCTACTGAGACCTGTGTTACTCATTACTATCAGATTTTTCAACAACGGCATGCAGATTAGTGCTCTTTTTGAAACTGCAACTTGCCTTTTTCTCTTCCCTGAGCAGTCCTTTTATTTTTGTCTGCCTGCATGCTCTTTGTATGTGTCCTACTTTTTTGCAATTTCTGCAAGTTTTGCCTTTAAACTTGCATTAGTCTGCTGTACGTGAGTCCCTAACTCAATGGTAACACAATTTGTTTGGCCAGGCCAGTTTCTGTTCAGATGTTGCAATTTTGCTCATGCTCACTTTCAATCCTGACTGCAACTCAACTGTGGCTCTGTCTGCTGTTTCCATTGTTACAGATAAGAAACTGCTCTTTTAAATATGAATTGTGCTTCGGTTAGATTCCACCTTTGAGTGCTTTCTTGTAAGATTGTACAAACTATATGATCTCTTAGTGCACCATTAAGCTCATCACTGAACTAACATTACGCAGACATCTTCAATTCAGTCAAGTATGCTGAAATGGACTTCCTTTCCTTTAGATCTCACTTATAAAACCTAAAGTGTTCTGCAATCAACAGTGGTTTCGGTTCTAAATGTTCCTACATTACTTTTATGTTATCAGCAAAGCTCATTTCGCCTGGTTTGGTTGGAGCAGTCAAATTTCTAAACAAACTGTATGCCTTTGAACCCAATGCACTCAGCAAAATTGGCACCCTCTTCTCATCTGCTATTCTGTTTGCTTTAAAACACTACTCCTTTTGCTGAGTGTACAATATCCAGTTTTCTGTTGTGTCATTAAACATGTCAATCTTTCCAATGTATCCAGCCATTTCTGATCTTTTTTGTATGATTATTACCACCAGTATTCACTGTTTATGAACCCATGAATTATTCTTTTTTCTGCCTCTTTTAACTTTATTGTCTTTTGCAAAGAAAATGTGCTGCTCTGAAGAAAAATAAAGTGCTGCCCTTTTTAAGCTCAAACTTCTCACTGCACTTTTTTAAAAACTCTTAACGTCCCGCTGGGCTTCAACAGGTAGGCAGTGGTCTTGAGTTCATTTTTTTTAAAAACCTCGTCACCACTGTTATATTTTATAACTCCAAAACATGAAAACTAATTGAAAGGAAACATGGAGAGTCCAGAATGCAAGTCCAACTTCAAGTTTACTTTAAGCAAGGTGCACGTATATGATGTGGTGCATAATAATGTTTGCCCTTTACTTACTTTTACATATAACCTGCAGTGCATTATGTAAGCAACAAAGAATGCTTAATCAAACAACATATTTACAATATTGCTCAAATATTACTGAAATATTAAATATACAACAATCACCTCCCTTCTTCAGCCCCTTACTTATTCCACCTATCATTTCCAAGCTCCTCTTATTCTCCTTCCCCACCTACCTACCTCCCCCTCACCTGGACTCTCCTATCACCCTCCCCCCTCCCCTCCACCCCCACCTTTTTTTTATTCTGGCTTTTGCCCACTTTCTTTCCAGTCCCGATGACGGGTCACTGCCTGAAATGTTAAATGTTTATGTCCCTCCATAGATGCTGCCTCAGCTGCTGAGTTCCTCTAGCATTTGTGTATGTTGCTTAAGGTTTCGATAATCTGCAGAATATTTTCTATCTCTGCTTATCCAAATGCTACTACCTTCTGTATTCTACAGTTACCGGGTACAATCCACTTCCATGCCTGTGGTCTTTTTTTGAGCCTGAACAGTGACTATTACCTTGTGATGCAGTTACATAAGTCACCAGATGTTTAACAGAGAAAAATAGGTACACCATCCCTGGATTAAGGGAGAAAATTAGAACTGGTGATCAAAATTGGGCTTGTAGGGATTTAAAATGGGAATAAAGCCAACAAGGATTGATAAATGGCACAAAGGAGGATTTAGAAAGTGTTTCCAGTGAAACCAAAGGAACTGAAGATTTGGCCACCAATGAAAGAACTAGGGGCAAAAGTTTGGGAAGTTAAGGAGTGTGGTAAGTGTAAGAATAGAAGGATGCTCAGACCCTGATGAAGACCATCTGACCTGGAATTCACAGTGAAGTGCTGAATGAAAGATAGAACACCTGTTTTTCTTGAATGTTTCTTCAATAGTGCATATTTGTGTAACAGTCACTCCTCTGTGCTGTCACTAATAGATATTGCTTTGTCTCAGTCTTGTGTTTTTCTGTAAAGTTTCACTGTGAGATCTCAGCTCTGTTTTCTAGCAATGACAGCACGTCATTTTAAATTGAAGTTTTAAACATCGACAAATTATGCACAACACACTGATCCCTGGGTTTTCTGCTAATGGAAATCAGCTGCTCTGAGAGCTGCTTCAAATGCTGCTTTATAAATCCTCGGCTTTGCACTCTTGTTTTCTCCTTTCCTTTTTATGGGTTGCTACAGCAACGACTTAGAGAATTGATATGTGTTTTGTGAGCCTGTCTCTGGAATTATTCAGAGATAAGACTAAATACAGGCTGCTTTACCCACTCAGCTGTGTCACATCCAATCAATGCATCTTTCTGCCGTGGTCAACAATTGGAAAGGTCAATACCTGGTTTTCAGTTTGGATCCCTCTGCTTATTTCTAAGATTTCTGTGTTCACCTACAGTAAGGTTTCCCATTAATTACCTTAGTAACCTTTCCAGATACTTAGTTATACAGAATATAAAAACACCTTCAATCCAGTCCCCAATGAGTTTCCTGTACATGAAAAAAATCTGCTCTGTGAATGGAGCACTTACAGTGTATATTATATACTGAAAGTTAGCCTCCATCATATTTTTGTTATGTACAGTGTGAAAATCAAACCGTTAAGCGAACACCTGCCCTTTCTTCCTTGTGGAGGAGGAGAGAATCAGTCTATCATTCACTCATTAGCAGCAACCACATGATTGTACATAATTTGAGGCATAGTTTTCAAATTCAGCTCCCCATGCCATCTTTGTTTGTGATAGGATCTCCAAACACTTATCTTCTGTATATCATCATGTAGCATTTTTACTACGCTTATTCAAATCTTCAGGATCCATGAATGATGACACTATCTTTCAGGTCGTGGCCTCCTGGTATGCTGGTAATGTTAAAACAAAGCATGTGGCAGGCTATAACAGGTTTTTGTGAGTTGCATTAAGTTATTGCTGATGATCCATAAACATATGATGCCCCATTTCTGACCCAAGTTGAATCATTTTCTTGCTGTTATAATGCTACGTAAGATGATAGAGGGTGTGTTTAGTCAAAACTTGTCTTCACAAATTGTTAGTGTTGATTGCTCCATCGTGTCATGAAGGCAAGCACTTTGACTGGGTGATTATTGAATGCAAGGCAGAGAAAGTCTCATTTCTTTGTGTTGGTTCAGACAACTTAGTCCTTCAAAGCTCAGCCAGGTCAGCTGATGGACAGGGTAGTCTTCTCCCCAGTGTGTGCTCTGTGCTCCTGCATTACATAGCATTCCTTTGTAGTGTTATTCAATATCAAGAAGTGAAGCAATTGGAGGAAGATAAGTAATAGGCTGGTTTTCTGCGCATGTTTGACATAAGACTGCATGCACTCTGGGTTACTCCCTGCAACAGTGCCACTAACTCTAATCATTCTGTTCTGCTGGTAGGCCAGGTACATTCCAGGATGTTGCTTGAGAAGTCTTTGAGATCAGATGTTACTTGACTGCTCTGTAGAACTTCTTCCAACTGCAGCGTGTTCTCAGATATTAATCAGTAGGGTTGGGAGAGCCAACAGAACCAAATATACATTTGTTTGATCTGGCGTTGTCTGCATTCATTTTTAGTTTCCTTTCTGCTAATGCTTTTGTGTACTTGCCATTTTAGAAGTCAGACAGGAGGGTAGTAAATCTTCTGTCAGAGGGTAGTAAATCTTTGGAATTCTCTGTCCCCAGGGTCGTAGAGGTCAGAAATTAGAAATTTAAGATGGAGATAGATAGATAAATATTAGAAAGATTAGGGAATTGAAGGTTTTGGGAGATGGGCATAGAAGGGGTAATGAGGGTAGTAGGAATTGACCATGATTTATTAAACCACAGGACAAATTTTGGGGCTGGGATAGCTTTTATGTGTGTGTGAAACATATTGCTGGAGTCTGGGGTCGTATTTAGCCAGACTGAATAGGGCAAAAGACTTAATTTCCAGAAGACTATTAGTGAATCGTATTGTTGTTCATTGGCAGCATTGCTGATGCTATCTTTCTTATGTAAAGGCATTTCAGATTTATTTAATTAACTGAATTTAAATTCCACAACTGTCGTGGTGGGAATTGAACTCCCAACTCTGGATCAAGAGATCAGTCTAGTAGCAACCACTGACACCATTCTTTACAATGGGATCACGTTGCCTTGTTTCCAGCATCTCAGCAATGTCTACATTTTTAAAGGACTTCAGTGGCTACAAAGCATTTTGTGACACGAAAACACTTCAAGTGCACATCTTACTTCCTATTTTATTAGTAAAGGCTAGGAGATATTAAAATAATATAGTGCCCATTAATGTAGTGTTACCAGTTTTGGCTTACTTACAGAAAGGCAAAAGTTGTTGCAAAAGTTAATACCAGATAAAGGCACAGAAATATAGAAATTAAGGGCAGACCTAGGCTATTCAGTTGATTGGGCCAGCTTCTGTTCAATATGATTCTGGTTGAGCATTTGAGTACCTGTACCTACCTTCTCCCTATATTCCTTGATCCATTTTGTATGAAGAAATACTGTATATATGCTTCCATGACTGTATGAAATGCGTAAAATCTGAAAGGTGCAAAAATAAGTTATTGTAGTGAGTGACTTCAACTTCCCTAATATCAATTGGGACCTCAGTGCATGAGGTTTAGACAGAACAGAATGTGTTAGATGCATCCAAGAGGGTTTCTTAAAACAATATCTAGATGATCCAACAAGAGGAGGAGCCATATTAGATCTGATGTTGGGTAATGAGCCTGGCTGGATGACTGATCTTTCAGTAGGAGAACTGATGGGGAACAGTGTTCCCATCTCCTTAAGTTTTAAGATAGCTTTGATAAGGATAGGTATGGACCTTATGGGAGAGTATTAAACTGGAGCAGGACAAATTGCGAGACTGAGTCAGTAGCTAGGGACAAATCATTTAGAACAGCTGATTTTGAGCAAGTCCACATCTGACATGTGGAGGGTACTTAAAGACCAATTGTACAGAGGTGTGTTCCAGTAAAAAGAAAGGACAAGAATGGCAAGATAAGTTGAGTTGACAGAGGTGGTGAATTTAGTCAAGAAGAAAGGGAAGCATATGAAAGGCTTCAGAAACTAAAATCAAACATACAGTGGCATGCAAAAGTTTGGGCACCCCGGTCAAAATTTCTGTTACTGTGAATAGCTAAGCGAGTAAAAGATGAACTGATTTCCAAAAGGCATAAAGTTAAAGATGACACATTTCTTTAATATTCTAAGCAAGAAAACTTCTTTATTTCCATCTTTTACAGTTTCAAAATAACGAAGAAGGAAAGGGGCCCAAAGCAAAAGTTTGGGCACCCTGCATAGTAGTACTTAGTGACACCCCCTTTGGCAAGTATCACAGCTTGAAAATGCTTTTTGTAGCCAGCTAAGAGTCTTTCAATTCTTGTTTGGGGGATTTTCGCCCATTCTTCCTTGCAAAAGGCTTCTAGTTCTGTGAGATTCTTGGGCCGTCTTGCATGCACTGCTCTTTTGAGGTCTATCCACAGATTCTCGATGACGTTTAGGTCAGGGGACTGTGAGGGCCATGGCAAAACCTTTAGCTTGTGCCTCTTGAAGTAGTCCATTGTGGATTTTGAGGTGTGTTTAGGATCATTATTCTGGCTACAAGAAGCATTTACAAGCTGTGATACTTGCCAAAGGGGGTGTTACTAAGTACTGCCATGCAGGGTGCCCAAACTTTTGCTTCGGGCCCTTTTCCTTTTTTGTTATTTTGAAACTGTAAAAGATGGAAATAAAAAAGTTTTCTTGCTTAAAATAGTAAAGAAATGTGTCATCTTTAACTTTATGCATTTTGGAAATCAGTTCATCTTTTACTCGCTTAGCTATTCACAGTAACAGAAATTTTGACCGGGGTGCCCAAACTTTTGCATGCCACTGTAACCTTTGAGAATTATAAAGAATCTAGAAAAGACCTCAAGCGTATTAGGAAAGCCAGCATGGGCCATGAAAAGTCATTGGCAAGTAGGATTAAAGAGAATCAAATTTGATAAAGTCTTGCTTTTGGCGCATTGGCATAGAGAGCCAGCCAGTATCTTTTTCCCAGGGTTGAAATGTCAAATACCAGAGGACATGTATTTAAAGTGAGATGAGTAAGCTGAAAGAAAAAGTATTGGGCAAGATTTTAAAAACACTCTGGTGGGTGCCTGGATAATGCTGCCTAGAGTGGTGATGGAGGCAAACATGACAGAAGCGTGTTTACATCTAAAAGGTTCTAAGGTAGGCATGTGAATGTGTAAGAAATGGAAGCACATGGACATTGTGTAGGCAGAAGGGATTAGTCTGGTTGGGCAGTTGATTACTAATTTTATTAGTTGGCGCAACATTGTGGGCCGAAGGGCCAGTTCCTATGCGGTTTTGTTTTGTATTCTGTATTTGGTCTCCACTGCCTTCTGTGGTAGAGAATTATATTGATTCACCACTCTTTAGTTAAGAAATTTCTCTTCATCTCAGATGTACTGTAGCTAGCATGAACCATTTCTTGAGGTTGTGACTCTAGTTCTAGATTACCTAAAATTCTGGAATTCCCTTCTTGCATCTGGTCTGCCAAACCCTATTAGAAATTTAAAGATTTCCATGAGATCCATTCTCAGTCCACTAAGCTTCAGGGAATAAATCCATTCTCTTCATATGATGGTCCTGCTGTCTTAGAATAGCAAGAATATCCTAGCTCAGGAGTGTCCTGACCAGTTTGTACTCCTCCCACCTTCCCAGAATTAGTCTCAGTGTCTGTCAAGTCAGACTTCTTTTTGTGCTTTGAACATGTGCAGCTTCCCCATTTGAAAGGGATTGAATGCGTCTACCGGAAGGTTTTTTAGCTAGATTCTACTCAATGACCAAACAACTTGTCCTTTTTCCTCCTTGTATTTTTTGCAAGTGCGGCAGTTGATAGTTCCATTAGTTCCATCAACCATTAGCCATTAGCCATTAGTCACTAGTCATAAGTGATAAGCCAAAAGTCATTAGACACTAGACACTAGTCATTAGACATAAGTCATAAGACATTAGACAAGTCATAAGTTATTAGTCATTTAGACAAGTCATTAGGTGAAAAACTGGCTACCTCTCTGGACTTTGTAGACGGATTCCGACCTGCACTTCTCCGCTCCCTCATAGGACCGTTATATTTTCAAACTGAACGACCCTTCCCGAAGGTTCCCGAGCTCTTCTTAAACCTCGTGCCATTTCCCAGAAGCGCCTGCGCGCTATGATCCCCGTGATGTGAAGCTCGTGCTGACCCCAAAACGCAGTGACAGCAGTGCTCTCTTCCATGAAACAGTCTTTAAAGTTATTTAAAGTTCAGCATCTTACCGCAGATTTCAACACTGATCCCGGACTGCCGCTGTGATGCTGCCGGGTCCCCCCGATGTTCCAGGCAGAAGCAACACTCAGGCAGCAGGTTCCATCCGGTCTATCAGTGCATTCTTGCTGTTACTTTTACATTTTATTTTCTTTTGCCTCTAGGTCTCAATACTTTCTAGAAACTCTAGTTTGACTTGACACCTCCCACTCGATCTTCCCATGGAAACACTGGGGAGATCGCCAGCTTCAAAGGCAAACTTGGTGGTCCCAGTTTGGTGTTCTTACGATATATTGTTGACTTGACTTTCCATCTGTTCCTCAGCAGGTAGTAAGACAACCAGCAGCTTGACGTCCCTGTGAAGGATGGTGGCTTGGATCCTGTTTTTTTTTCCCTTCAGAGATTGAATGCCTTGTTGTTACTTTCAGAGCTTTTGTCACAGGAACACTATAACTTGGGAAGGTCCTGACGTTGACGTCCATCACGATGCCTTTGCTATCTGGATTAGTATTGACGACTCTGCCAAGGTTGAAATGTCCTCTCAGTGCATTTTGGTCGCTTAACCAGACTGTCCCCAACAGTGACATTTCTCTGTACAGTATGCCACTTGCTCCTGACAAACAAATTAGGACCAGCAAGTTGGCTCCAGCACCACCAGAACTTGGTCACCTCCGACTGCATTGCTCGGAGTCTTTTGTAGGGATAGCTGGAAAAGTCAAAGGTTCTGAAATCCCCGCTTTGAGATGCTGAACCAAGTAGAAGAGTGTTGTGTGTGACATACTGAATACAGTCTTCCTGGCTCTGTACCCTGGCGTCAATTGGGCGCTCATTGGCAAGGTTGGCTGCTATGTGAAGAGTTGTCTGGAACTCGCTGTAACTGAGCCCAGACTCCTTCTCAAGACTCTGGAGTGCTCTCTTTACAATGCGTATAGCGGCTTCTGCAGCACCATTCCTGTGTGGAGAATCAGGCGGATGGATTTTCCACATCTACTCCGTTCCATTTTTTGCCGCGGTCTCCTGCAGGGCTGCTTTGTTCAGGCCATCCAAGAATCTGTACAGCTCCTCCAAGATTGGTTTTACTCCAATGAAATTGGTGCCTGGATCTGACCAAATCTTTCTTGGATGTCCCCTGATTTCTGTGAATATTTGATAGGCCATCAAGAATCCTTCGGTTGATAGGGTGATTACCAACTCTGTGTGGATGGCTCTGCTGGCCATGCAGCAAAAGACCACTCCACAGACTTTCAGTGTTACTCTTTTCTTAACGTCATCTTTTACTTGATAGGGTCCGAAGAGATCCACCACTGTGAACTGGAACGGTGCAGCAGGTTCAGTTCTTCATGGCGGCAAGTCACCCATTACTTGTTGACATTTCCTTGCTCTTGCCTTCCTGTAGAGCATGCAGCCATCGACAACTTTTTGGGCAATTTTCCTTCCCCTTATGACCCATGTCATTCTTCTCATCTTAGCAAAGGTTCCAGCCACTCCGTCGTGACTCTCATTGTGGGCCTCCCAAGTTAACGGTGTGGACACCCAGGCATCATAGGGCAAGATGGGGACACCAACTTGATCTTCTTTGAAGATTTGCATTCGGCCACCGCAAACCAACAGCCCAGAGTCTTGGGTTTTGAAGACTACCAGCCTGTCTGTAGTGGTGCGTGGAAAGGTTGCACCATCTTGTGCTGCTAGAAAAATGTCTCTTAGAGCATTTTCTCGTTCCCTTACTGAGGTGACTCCTGTCAAAGAAACTGCCTCCCACTTTGGACTGTCCACAGCTTGATTTTGTCCAATGAACTTGTTTGCTGCTCTCCAGATCCATGCAACTGTTATGACTAGTCGATTTAGAACACTGAACCGCTTGATGTCCACAAGGCTTTGGATGGCTGCCGCTGCAGGCGGTCTCCATTGTTCTGTTTTGACCTGGTACTGTTTTTGTGCTGGTTCCTGTTTCTTTGTCTTGGCCCTTGTCAAAGCAGCAACAAATGCCTTTTTTTGCAACTTGTTGATGCTTTCCCTGGCAGTGGCTGCTAGTTCTTTGGCTGATTTCATCGGCTACTCATTCACTGGCAAAGTCAAAAACTTTGGCCCATTTTGCCACTCTGAGTCTTCATCCAGGTCTGAGGGCTGGCTGCTCTGGTGATTCCATCAGCAATATTTTGCAGACCAGGAATCCACCGCCCGTCCTGGATCCCTGTGCTGTTTTGAACCTCTCCGATCCTATTTGCAAAAAATGTTTGATAGCCATAGCTTTCTCGCTGTACTGCACCAAGGACTGTTTGGCTATCAATGAAATGGTGCCACCTCCCAACTTGGGTTCGGCTATGCAGCTCAAAGTACTTTTGCAGGCGTGAGGCAAACACTGCTCCACACATCTCTGCTTTGACAGCATCACCTTTGTGATCCAAGGGAGTTAATTTGGCTTTAGATTCTACCAGCCTGACAATTGAGCCCTGGTCCGAGTTCCACCTTAGGTACATCACTGCCCCATAGACGTGCTCGCTTCCATCAGAGAACGTGATTGCCCAGGGTTCCTCAGTGAAGCATGGGGGAGTCAGTGCCCTGGTGAACTTTACCTTGCCAAGTTGAACGTACTCCTTGAGCTTAATTGCATCCTCCTTGAGGCCATCTGAGAGTGCCATGTCCCACGTGTCTTTGACTGGACACCTTTCGCCCTTTGCCTCTTGGACCACTTTTCGTACCAGAATAGCTCCCTTCTGCTTAGCAGGAGTTACCAGGCCAGCTGGGTCATATAGCCCTGATACTTGGCTGAGCAACTCTCTTCATGTCAGGGGGTTTGGCGTCTGGTCTCTGATTTGCTCTTGTAGAAGGTCTTGGCCGAGTCTCATTTTTTCCTTTCTCTTCGAGAAATTGATTGCAATCATGATATGGAGCTTGGCCTCTTCTGCTATGTAGCCCAGGCCAAGTGCCTTGTTGTCATCATTGCACATTTGATTTGGCAAGACCATCGTTTCTGCCTTGGACTTCTCCAGCTTGTTATTGCACTCTTTCCTCCTACTTTGCCCAGAAAAGACCCAAGGCTTGAGATCGAAACCTCCGGCCTTCAGGATCTGCTCCACATTTGCTGTGATGAATTTTAGCTGGTCAAGGTTGTTGTGGGATGCGAGAATGTCATCAACGTAGCTGTCGTGTTGAAGCACCTGCCGCTCCTCTTTGAGGTGGGTGAAAGGAGGGAGGTTAGCAGTTTCGCGCATTGCTAGCTGCACAATGCACCCTGCTGGTTTATCTCCAATGTTCACTCTTGTGATTGCATATTCCCCCAGCTCCTCGTCCTTGGAGTCTCGCCAGAGGAATCTATGCAGGTGCACCTTTCGGTCTTCCAACCAAACCAAATTGTACATCTTTTTTATGCCACCCAGAGCAGCATATACTCCACCTCTGAATCTGAGTAGGATGGTGTGAATCTGGTTGAGGACATCTGGACCTTTCATTAGCAGATCGTTCAAGCTCACGCCTCTGAACTTTTGGCTGCTGTTCCACACAAGTCTCACTAGGGTCATGCCAGAGTGGGGGTTTGGTGCAATAAGGTGACTCACGTACCAGACTGGCCCGTTCCAGATGATGACCGTGTCTTTGGATAATTTCATTGCAGCCCTTCGATCGACCATGTCAGGCACTTGAGCAGCGTAGGATTAAAGAAATTGATGCTCTATTAAAAGATTCCGGAAGTTTACCAAGTTTCAAAGAAGCCTCAAAAACCTTATAGAGCCAAGGAATCAATAAAGAAGCAAAACATTTATAAAATTCAACGGTAAACCCATCAGGGCCAGGAGCTTTCCCCAGATTCATAGAAAAAATAACATTCTTAATCTCATCCATTGTAATGGAAGTATCTAATAAAGAAGACATATCCTGTGAAATCAGAGGGAAGTCTAACTTATCTAAAAAATCATTCATATATTTAGAATCTCGAGGAGACTCTGATTGGTATAAAGAAGAATAAAAATCACAAAAGGTTTGATTAATCCCCACATGATCCAATATCAATCGATCATTTTGGTTATAAATCTGATTGATTTGAGATTTAACATAATTAGATTTCAATTGATTAGCCAGCAGCTTGCCAATTTTATCACTGTGAACATAAAAATCACTTCTTGTTTTCTTTAATTGGTTTACAATCGAGGACGAGAGTAGTAAACTGTGTTCCATTTGAAGTTCAGTTCTTTGTTTGTATAGCTCCTCAGAAGGAGCCATAACATATTTCTTATCAATTTCTTTAATCTTGTCCACAATTACCATCTCCTCCTGCTTCTGTTTCTTCCTCAAAGCAACGGAATACGAAATAATCTGACCCCGAATATAGGCTTTAAAAGTGTCCCAAAGAGTGTTAACCGAAATATCTTCTGTATGGTTAATTGTAAAAAAAGCTCAATCTGTTCATTCATAAAATTAACAAAGTCCGAGTCCTGAAGCAACAGCGAATTAAAACGCCATTGTCTATTGTTTGGTATATTGGCCATAATTTTAATAGAAAGCTTAAGTATATTGGCCATAATTTTAATGGAGCATGATCCGAAATGGTTATAGAATCATAATCACATTTAATCACTGAAGGAATGAGACGAGAATCAATGAAAAAATAATCAATTCTTGAATAGGAATGATGAACATGTGAAAAGAAGGAAAAATCTTTTTCCTGAGGATGCAGAAAACGCCAAATGTCCGTCGACCCAGAATCAGAAAGGAAAAAATTAATCAAATTTGCAGATTTATTAGGTAAAGTCCGTAAAGGAGCCGAACGGTCCAAAGCTGGAGATAAACAGGTATTAAGATCTCCGCCCCAAATCAATGAAAACTCGTTCAAATTCGGAAACTGATCAAACAATGATTTATAAAATTCCGGACAATCCATATTAGGAGCATAAACATTAACCAAAACTACTTGTTTATTAAATAATAAACCACTAACCAATAAAAATCTACCATTCGGATCTTTGACTGGACACCTTTCGCCCTTTGCCTCTTGGACCACTTTTCGTACCAGAATAGCTCCCTTCTGCTTAGCAGGAGTTACCAGGCCAGCTGGGTCATATAGCCCTGATACTTGGCTGAGCAACTCTCTTCATGTCAGGGGGTTTGGCGTCTGGTCTCTGATTTGCTCTTGTAGAAGGTCTTGGCCGAGTCTCATTTTTTCCTTTCTCTTCGAGAAATTGATTGCAATCATGATATGGAGCTTGGCCTCTTCTGCTATGTAGCCCAGGCCAAGTGCCTTGTTGTCATCATTGCACATTTGATTTGGCAAGACCATCGTTTCTGCCTTGGACTTCTCCAGCTTGTTATTGCACTCTTTCCTCCTACTTTGCCCAGAAAAGACCCAAGGCTTGAGATCGAAACCTCCGGCCTTCAGGATCTGCTCCACATTTGCTGTGATGAATTTTAGCTGGTCAAGGTTGTTGTGGGATGCGAGAATGTCATCAACGTAGCTGTCGTGTTGAAGCACCTGCCGCTCCTCTTTGAGGTGGGTGAAAGGAGGGAGGTTAGCAGTTTCGCGCATTGCTAGCTGCACAATGCACCCTGCTGGTTTATCTCCAATGTTCACTCTTGTGATTGCATATTCCCCCAGCTCCTCGTCCTTGGAGTCTCGCCAGAGGAATCTATGCAGGTGCACCTTTCGGTCTTCCAACCAAACCAAATTGTACATCTTTTTTATGCCACCCAGAGCAGCATATACTCCACCTCTGAATCTGAGTAGGATGGTGTGAATCTGGTTGAGGACATCTGGACCTTTCATTAGCAGATCGTTCAAGCTCACGCCTCTGAACTTTTGGCTGCTGTTCCACACAAGTCTCACTAGGGTCATGCCAGAGTGGGGGTTTGGTGCAATAAGGTGACTCACGTACCAGACTGGCCCGTTCCAGATGATGACCGTGTCTTTGGATAATTTCATTGCAGCCCTTCGATCGACCATGTCAGGCACTTGAGCAGCGTAGGCAGCTTTCCACTCGGGTTCCTTGGCTAGTTGCTTTTCTGTCCTGAGAAATGTAGCCTCGACTATTCTTTTATTGTTTGGCATGGAAGCTGGATCTTCTAACCAAGGATATCTGGCGTGCCAATGTGGTTCCTTGTGTGGCGGTCACCTGTGACATAGGTGAGGCCTCTTCTTACAACTTCAAGTTCCCTCTCCTCAGCAAGAGTCATTCCTTTGCCACCCAGCTGGCAGTTTCCGCAGCGGCAACCCCCGCATTTTGGCTTGCATGCTGTGCCAATACTATCCCACTTCCACCACTCTAGGAAGTCCCGGTTGGTGCTTGAAGTACCTGACTCCTGGAGCTTGATGCCATCCTGTTTGTTTGGTGGAAGTTGCTCTGGGACTCTGCTGGTGAGCTCCTCGTACTTTACAGCAGCCACTCTCCTTGACCTTGCAAAATGTGTCTTGGACATGTGGGCCGACACAGACAGCTCCTCAAAGAGATCAGGATGTTCTCCTCCGACCGTCTTCCCCAGTGGTCTGTCCCACAGCATGAGGTCTCCAACAGCTCTGGTTCTCTGAGGTGCTAGCTGACCTTCTCTATGGCTTATGAGTAAATTTATTTCTCTGGTCTCAAGTTCATCAAGTGGCGTGTCTGGGAAGAATTTCTGTAGTTGCTTCGGTGTCACATAGTTGTGGACATTTGCAATGCTGTCTATTCCATAACAAACCAATTGGTGTGATTTGAGAGTGCCCTTGGGAGTGTTTACTCTAATTTTTAGCAGGTACCGCTTTGTCTCCACCTGAACCTTCATCCCCCCAACTCCATGGACGACGAGAGTGATTTCCTCACTTCTGAGGTTCAGTCTGTTTGCAGCCTTGTTGTTTATATAATTGGTGTCTGAAGCCAAGTCAATTAACGTCCCGATTTTTTGCCCAGCATTAACTGTGACCTTGAGAAACATCAAAATCACTGGCAGCTCTTGCAATCCACTTTCCACCAGAAGGTCCAGTTTATCTTTCACAGTGCTGAAGGCTCTGGATGCAGTGTTTGAAAATACATCGCGACATTGTTTGGCCAATTCTGGTGAAAGTTTGCTGAAGAACTCCTCTTGATCCTTTGTATATTTCTTCCTGCCTTTATCTTCCTCTGGACCAAATCTGCTCTTTTTCTGACCTGCGCTGCTTTTCTTTATTTCAGCATTGGGGCACAGATCATAATGATGCTCAGGAGTATGCTCATCCTTGTAGTCTTGGTTTTTACACAGGTAGGCAAGTTTGCAGTATGAACTGTCATCATGAACCTCGAGACACCTCTTGCATGCCTCCAACTTTCTTACTGCAGCCTTTTTCTCTGGTAGCTTTAGCGCTCGAAACTGTTTGCAAAAGTAGAGCTTCCTTTTGTGCTTTCCATCACCGCAGACTACACACCCTGCATGGTCGTCACCTGACTTGGTAGACTTGGTTCTGGCATGTCTTGGCTCAGCCCTGGTTTCTCTTCTACTTGGCTCTTCATCCTTCAGTTGCTTGAGCTGCTCATATATGCTCTCTTGCCCTTTGAGGAATTCCAAGAGACTGTCAATCCGATTATCTGGTGCCACAGCATATTTCTTGTCAGCGACATAGACCAACCATTCCTTTTTGAGAGTTTCTGGAAGTTTACTTTCAATTGATTTTGTCACCAGCGGATTTTTGATAGCACCCGTGTCTCCAAGGTTTGGAGTGCCTTGTCCACAGCTCGAATTAATTCCACTATTTTCCATGACTGATGATTTCTGACAGCTGGCATTTTCTGTAACTCTTCCACTATTTCAAGAGCAATGCACGTTTGAGTTCCATAGCGGTTTTCTAGAACATGGAAGTGTTATAACATCTGCAGGGTTATAAGTAGTGAGGCGAAGGTCTCATCCGATTTTGTCGTCAAGACTGTCCAGTAGTTGAACCTTTTTCACCTCTTTTGAACCGGTCGGCTCTCCCTGCCTCTGGAGTGCTTCCCAGTCCTTTCTCCACCTGTGAAAATCACTTGGGAAGGGCTGTCGGTTTCAATCTGATGGTTGGTGTGGGAAAATTGGAGGGAAACTCCAACGCTGTCAGTGTTAGTCTTTCAGCATCTTCACTTCTCCTTGCCTGCATGAAGTGGGCCTTCTTGGAAACCAACTTGGAGTTCAAGCCCCTTTAGGTGATTCTGAAGGTCCTTCTGATCCCCTGGTGGGATCCATTGTTTCCACCAACCATGCACCTCCTTCGCTGTCCTTACCAGTCCTTGCAGGTGGTTAAGCATGAACTTATATGCCTCCTGGTTGCCATCGGGTTGTACAGCAGCGACGTTTTCACATTCATCCTCTGCTGCTTGTAGTGCTGTGAGCAATTCAACATTTCCAAAGTTGGTCCAAAGAGTCTGCTGGATTAGGCTTCTGACCTCCTTTGGTTTCAACTCACACTCACTCGCCGTCTTTGCCAGGTCAGCTTTTTGCTGTTCCGTTAACACAGCTACTTCCTCTGTGTTCAGCTCCACCTGCAGTTCTGCAGTGAAACCGGCTTCCGCATCATCATTGGCTTCCATGACTTTCTCGGCTTCCATTGTGAGTTTATTGAAACTGTCTCTGAGCGCCTCTTCAGATATGTCTTCATACAAGAAAATAATCTTGTTGCTGTCGTTCGCTCTACCTTTAGTTGCTCAACTGATTTCCCAATATCTTGATCAGCCATGATTGATTTCCTCTGCAGGCTGTTCACAGGTGAGAAGGTAAGTACAACTTTTTAATGATGCTTTGATGTTGTTTTATCTTAATTTGATTTTCTTCCTTTTCGGGATTCCAGGTCATTGCTCCTGCTGTTCCAGCTCAAAGCTCCCAGATTTCTGTTTTCTGGTCCTCCAGTTTCCCGGTCAGCCAGTTTTTCACTGTCAAGTTGGATTTCTTTTTGTTCTTTGAACATGTGCAGCTTCCCCACTTGAAAGGGATTGAATGCGTCTACCCGAAGGTTTTTTAACTAGATTCCACTCAATGACCAAACAACTTGTCCTTTTTCCTCCTTTTATTTTTCGCGAGTGCGGCAGTTTGATAGTTCCATTAGTTCCATCAACCATTAGCCATTAGATATTAGTCACTAGTCATAATTGATAAGCCATAAGTCATTAGACACGAGACACCAGTCATTAGACATGAGACACCAGTCATAAGACATTAGACAAGTCATAAGTTATTAGTCATTTAGACAAGTCATTAGTCGAAAAACTGGGTACCTCTCCGGACTTCGTAGATGGATTCCGACCTGCACTTCTCCGCTCCCTCATAGGACTGTTATATTTTTAAACCGGGGACCTTCCCAAAGGTTCCCGAGCTCTTCTTAAACCTCGCGCCATTTCCCAGAAGCACCTGCGTGCGATGATCCCCGTGATGCGAAGCTCGCGCTGACCCAAAACGCAGTGACAGCAGTGCTCTCTTCCATGAAAGAGTCTCTAAAGTTATTTAAAGTTCAGCATCTTACCGCAGATTTCAACGCTGCTCCCGGACTGCTGCTGTGATGCTGCCGGGTCCCCCTGATATTCCGTGCAGAAGCAGCACTCAGGCAATGGGTTCCATCCGGTCTATCAGTGGATTCTTGCTGTTACTTTTACATTTTATTTTCTTTTGCCTCTACGTCCCAATACTTTCTAGAAACTCTAGTTTGACTTGACAATGTCTCAGCCATTTAATTCCCTTCTCTCACACCAATTCAAGCCACTTATTCATTTAATGTATCTTCCTACTTTTACCCTCACTAGAACATTATGCTGAGAATTATCCTGAAATTACTACATTCAGGGTCCTACTTCCTAGTTCAATATAGTCAGCTTGTAGGATTTCATTTCTTTGTTTTAACTTGTGTCATTGAAAATGATTGTGTATGAAATATCTGCGATCACCCTCTGATCAATCTGTTGGCAGCTCTAGCTCCTTGGCATGGTCGACCAGTAGCTATAACTGCACCATTTCCATGGACATTGGAAAATGACTCTGATTTCCCACAAAACACAAGAGGAACATTTATTAGGTCTGAGCCTTTCTACCATAAGTTAATGTTTAGATTAGTTTATGGTAATTTAGTGCTTTCTTACACCGGTGCCTTGTTTCACTCTCAATACTGCTCCCCACAATCTCAGTTCCTTATTTTTATTTTTGCTCAAATTACCAACATGTAAAAGTAGTGGAGATATTCTCCTAATCTTTAGTTATCTATCAACTGTCTTCTCTGCCATAAATTACCTTCTGAATCATGACATCACCTCCACTCTGCTGGTGTCCTTGGGGTGGTTAAGCTCAATTTATGGAATAGTTACCACTAGCCGCATTCTCTTGTAGGTGATCTTGCCCTCATTGATTGCAGGCCATGTTGCAGTCTCCAACTTAATCTATCTACCGGTCATTGCCTCCGGTGCTGTCACATGCAGGTCCTCTTCAGTTTATCACCAATAAAAGTAGTATTCAATTTAACCCGTACAAATAAGCATTTCTGAGGGATTAAAGAGAAGATCTCTTGCTCTTTTTTTCAGTCTTCCTCCTGCATAACTAAATCCGGGATCCTGCTTCAGGTGGTTGTACCAAACATGTCTTTGTTTCTGGCCACTTGATCCTCAATCTTGGCATGTCTCAGTTGTTGCTGAGTTTTCTGTCAGATTTTGCTGGCAGTTTTGGCTTATTATGCGCTGTTTGTGCAGCAGGGGCGAAACTGGATAAAGGAAATTCCGGGTGAGGCCATAGGGGGGCGATGTGGGAACGCTGAATCACTGACCCCAGGACTTGCAGCGTTTCTGCTTCATGTGTTCAGAGCTGATTCATTGATCAAGTCTATGCTCCTTCCAGTTAAACGCACTTCCCATAAAATCCATACATGTCAGAGGTGTATTCTGGGGATTATGAAATGCAATGTAAAAAGCATTATAGCATGTTACAATGTCCTCAAACTCATTAAGATAGTGTGATAAGTTCCTTGCTTTATTTCAAATATAATTAGGCATTGCATGTTTATGTACTCAAACTTGGACAAATGTAATGTTGACTTGTCAGTCATCCCCATCAGGACTGAAACCTTGCCAAAGGGTCTCGGCCCGAAACGTCGACTCTAGTCTTTTCCATAGATTCTGCTTGGCCTGCTGAATTCCTCCAGCATTTTGTGTGTGTTTTTCAGATTGATGGTCTTCTAAAATGCCTGGTTTATCATTGGTAAATATTTTGGTTTATTATTGTCATGTGTTCTGGGGTACAGTGGAAAACCTATCTTGCATACTGTTCATACAATTCAATACATTACAACATTCATTGAGGTAGTACCAGATAAACATAGAAACATAGAAAGTAGGTGCAGGAGTAGGCCATTCGGCCCTTCAAGCCTGCACCGCCATTTATTATGATCATGGCTGATCATCCAACTCAGAACCCTGCCCCAGCCTTCCCTCCATACCCCCTGACCCCCGTAGCCACACGGGCCATATCTAACTCCCTCTTAAATATAGCCAATGAACTGGCCTCAACTGTTTCCTGTGGCAAAGAATTCCACAGATTCACCACTCTCTGTGTGAAGAAGTTTTTCCTAATCTCGGTCCTAAAAGGCTTCACCTTTATCCTCAAACTGTGACCCCTCGTTCTGGACTTCCCCAACATCGGGAACAATCTTCCTGCATCTAGCCTGTCCAATCCCTTTAGGATTTTATACGTTTCAATCAGATCCCCCCTCAATCTTCTAAATTCCAACAAGTACAAGCCCAGTTCATCCAGTCTTTCTTCATATGGAAGTCCTGCCATCCCAGGAATCAATCTGGTGAACCTTCTTTGTACTCCCTCTATGGCAAGGATGTCTTTCCTCAGATTAGGGGACCAAAACTGCACACAATACTCCAGGTGTGGTCTCACCAAGGCCTTGTACAACTGCAGAAGTACCTCCCTGCTCCTGTACTCGAATCCTCTCGCTATAAATGCTAGCATACCATTCGCCTTTTTCACCGCCTGCTGTACCTGCATGCCCACTTTCAATGACTGGTGTATAATGACACCCAGGTCTCGTTGCACCTCCCCTTTTCCTAATCGGCCACCATTCAGATAATAATCTGTTTTCCTATTTTTGCCACCAAAGTGGATAACTTCACATTTATCCACATTAAATTGCATCTGCCATGAATTTACCCACTCACCCAACCTATCCAAGTCACTCTGCATCCTCTTAGCATCCTCCTCACAGCTAACACTGCCACCCAGCTTCGTGTCATCCGCAAACTTGGAGATGCTGCATTTAATTCCCTCATCCAAGTCATTAATATATATTGTAAACAACTGGGGTCCCAGCACTGAGCCTTGCGGTACCCCACTAGTCACCGCCTGCCATTCTGAAAAGGTCCCGTTTATTCCCACTCTTTGCTTCCTGTCTGCTAACCAATTCTCCACCCACACCAATACCTTACCCCCAATACCGTGTGCTTTAAGTTTGCACACTAATCTCCTGTGTGGGACCTTGTCAAAAGCCTTTTGAAAATCCAAATATACCACATCCACTGGTTCTCCCCTATCCACTCTACTAGTTACATCCTCAAAAAATTCTATGAGATTCGTCAGACATGATTTTCCTTTCACAAAGCCATGCTGACTTTGTCCGATGATTTCACCGCTTTCCAAATGTGCTGTTATCACATCCTTGATAACTGACTCCAGCAGTTTCCCCACCACCGACGTTAGGCTAACCGGTCTATAATTCCCCGGTTTCTCTCTCCCTCCTTTTTTAAAAAGTGGGGTTACATTAGCCACCCTCCAATCCTCAGGAACCAATCCAGAATCTAACGAGTTTTGAAAAATTATCACTAATGCATCCACTATTTCTTGGGCTACTTCCTTAAGCACTCTAGGATGCAGACCATCTGGCCCTGGGGATTTATCTGCCTTCAATCCCTTCAATTTACCTAACACCAATTCCCTACTAACATGTATTTCGCTCAGTTCCTCCATCTCACTGATGAAGCAATAACAGCATGCAAAATAGTGTCAGTTATTGCAGTTACAGGGAGAGTGCAGGAAGGCCGATAACATGCACTGATAACAAGGTAGATTGTGAGGTTAAAAGTCTTATCTTACTGTCCCAGGGAGCCACTTAATAGTCTAATAACAATAGTCTAAGAAGCTGTCCTTGCCTCAGGGTACATGCTTTCAGGCTTTTGAATCTTCTGCCCAGTGTGATGGGGGAGAAGAGAGTGTGAAAGTGGTGGGTGAGGGCTTTGATTATGTAAGAAGTGTAAACCTATCAGCGGCGTCAGCAGAGCTCTACGAGCTAAATAAAAGTACAGAAGAGATGAGCGGAGCGGCCATTGTTGGGAGTAGGCCAGTGGCGAGAGTGGAAGCGACAGGCTTTGGCTTAAAAGCAGCTTCAACTCGGAAGAGATGTTGGCTCTGTGTAAAGCATCAGTTAAGATTTCCTTTTTGTTTTTTTCCCTCTCTTACTGTACCATTTAAATGGCTGTGGTGTGCTCTTTGTGCCAGATGTTGGAGTCATGGGAGACCTAGAGTGTCTCAGGAACCTGCATCTGCATGAAGTGCATCTGGCTGCAGCTCCTTGAAGATAGTGTTAGGGATCTGGAGCAGCAACTGGATGACCTTCAGCTTGTATGGGAGATCGAGGATATAATTGATCAAAGTTACAGGGAAGTAGTCACCCTGAAGTTGCCAGAGGCGAGTAGCTGGGTGACTGTCGGGAGAAATGGAAATAGGTAGTTAGAGCAGAGCACACCTGTGGCCATTCCCCTCAAAAACAAGTATACCACTTTGGATACTTTTGTGGGGGGGTGACCTCCCGGGAGAATGCCATGGCGACCAGGTTACAGGCACTGACCATGGGTCTATGGTGCAGAAGGGAAAGAGACCGAAGAAGGGAGTGGTAGTTATAAGGGACTCGATAGTGAGGGGAACACACTAGAGATCCTGTGGACGTGAACGGGAAATCCGGATGATATGCTGCCCCCCAGGTGCCAGGGTCAGGGATGCCCCATATCATGTCCACAACATTTTGGAGAGGGAGGGAGAGCAGCCAAATGTCTTGGTACATATTGGTACCAATGACATAGGAAGGAAAAGCAATGAGGTTCTGAAAAGAGAATTTAGAAAGCTAGGTAGAAAGCCGAGAAGCAGGACCTCCTGGTTAGTAATTTCTGGATTGCTGCCTGTGCCACGCACCAGTGAAGGTAGAAACAGGATGATCTGGCAGATAAATTCGTGGCTGAGAAGTTGGTACAGGAGGCAGGGCTTCAGGTTCTTGGGATCTCTTCTGGGGGACGTACGACCTGTTCAAAAGTAACAGGTTGCACCTGAACCCAAGGGGGACCAATATTCTTATGGGCAGGTTTGTTAGAGCTGTTGGAGAGGGTTTAAACTAACTTGGTAGGGGGGTGGGAACCAGAGTGAAGGAACTCAGGAAAGGATGGATGGTAAAAAAGTAAAGATAGCGTGCAGTCAGATTGTCAGGAAGGGCAGGCGGGTGATGAGACTTAGTTGCAGCCAACAGGCTGAGAATCAAATCATTAGGGATACAGAATGAGAAAGGATAGCAAATACAGTACTCAAGGTGTTGTATCTAAATGCATGTAGTATAAGAAATAAGGTAGATGATCTTGTTGCAATATTACAGATTGCCAGTTATGATGTTGTGGCCATCACTGAATCGTGGCTGAAGGGTGGTTGTAGTTGGGAACTGAATGTCCAAGGATGCATGTTATATCGGAGGAATAGGAAGGTAGGTAGAGGGGTTGGTGTGGCTGTACTTGTAAAGAATGGCATCAAATCAGTAGAAAGATGTGACATAGGATCGGAAGATGTTGGATCCTTGTTGGTTGAATTAAGAAACTACAAGAGTAAAAGGACTCTGATGGCAGTTATATACAGGCCTCCCAACAGTGGCTGGGAGGTGGATCACAGGTTACAACAGGAAATAGAAAAGGCGAGTCAAAAGGGCAATGTTATGGTAGTCACTGGAGATTTTAACATGCAGATCGATTGGGAAAATCAGGTTGGTAATGGATCTCGAGAGTGAGTTTGTGGAATGCCGAAGAGATGGCTTTTAGAGCAGTTTGTCGTTGAGCCTCCTAGGCGATCAGCTATACTGGATTGGGTGTATTGTGATGAACCGGAGGTGATTAGGAAGCTTGAGGTAAAAGAACCCTGAGGAACCAGCGATCACAATATGATTGTGTTCAACTTGAAATTTGACAAATGACCGCAGAGGTGCGTGCGCTGCTGAGGACCCGTGACTCCACCTTCAGAGCAGGCGACAAGGCAGCCCTCACAGCAGCGAGAGCCAAACTGTCCCGGGCCATCAGAGAGGCAAAGTGTGCACATGCCCAGCGAATCCACAGCCACTTTCAGGACAGCGGCGGCACACGGCACATATCGAAGGGCATTGAGGACATCACCATCTACAAGACAACATCACCTGCCTTTGCTGGTGATGCCTCCCTCCCAGGTGCGTTGAATAATCTCTACACTCATTTTGAGGCGGAAAATGACGTGGCGGCGAGGAAGACCACCCCTCCTCCAAACAACTAGGTGCTGTGTCTTACTGCGGCCAATGAGAGGAGAACCCTTTGCAGGGTCAACCCACAGAAGGCTGCTGGACTAGACAATATTCCTGGCAGAGTGCTTGGAGGATGTACAGACCAGCTAGCTGAGATTCTCGCTGACATCTTCAACATCTCCCTGAGCAGCACCGTCGTTCCTACGTGCTTCAAGGCCACCACCATCATCCCATGCCGAAGCAGTCTTCAGTGTCCTGCCTCAACGACTACCGTCCTGTCGCATTCACATCCATCATCATGAAGTGTTTCGAGAAGCTCATCATGAGGCACATCAAGACCCTGCTGCCCCCCTCACTGGACCCCCTGCAGCTCGCGTACCATCCCAACCGTTCAGCAGACGACGCCATTGCCATCACCCTCCACCTGGCCCTAACCCACGTGGACAAAAAAGACACATACGTTCGAATGCTGTTCATAGACTTCAGTTCAGCATTCAACACAATCACTCCTCAGAAACTGATTGGAAAGCTGAGCCTACTGGGCCTGAACACCTCCCTCTGCAACTGGATTCTAGACTTCCTGACTGGGAGACCTCAGTCAGTCCGAATTGGAAGCAGCATCTCCAACACCATCACACTGAGCACGGGGCCCCCCCAGGGCTGTGTGCGCTGTCCACTGCTGTTCACTCTGCTGACCCACGACTGTGCTGCAACACACAGCTCGAACCACATCATCAAGTTCGCCGATGACAGGACCGTGGTGGCTCTCATCAGCAAGAACGATGAGTCAGCATACAGAGAGGAGGTGCAGCAGCTAATGGACTGGTGCAGAGCCAACAATCTGTCTTTGAATGTGAACAAAACAAAAGAGATGGTTGTTGACTTCAGGAGGACATGGAATGACCACTCTCTGCTGGACATCGATGACTCCTCCGTAGAGATCATTAAGAGCACCAAATTTCTTGGTGTTCACCTGGTGGAGAATCTCACCTAGTCCCTCAACACCAGCTTCATAGCAAAGAAAGCCCAGAAGATCAATGAATGTCTTTCACTGAAGCAATGAAGCAGTGGTTGATGTATGTCTTAGTGTGCGTCCCAGGAAACAACCTGTGATAGAGAGTCCTCTGTTACACAGGTGCTGGGGATAAACTGGGACCTTTATATTCATCTTCACACCTTCTAAGCAAATCCACAGTTTGCTAGGAGGTGGTTAACCATTTCTTCCCCATCATTGCCGTCCCAAAGGCGGCATACATTGGGGGCGATATCTCATCAGTAAAGGCAAGCTCTAACTGGAAGGGCACCTCTCACTGCCAGCCAAACAAGCTCTTGGTGATTGTTAATCAGATCTGGCAATGAAGAATCCTGCCACATAGTGCCATGGACCAGATGCTTGGAACAAATCTATAGAACCTAGTGACAATTGGTGCTCACGTACTTTGGGTCCATACACCAACTGATACAGCCACATACAAAGGATGAGGGCAATGTTGGGTACACTTTTGCCCCTTTTTTCATGGGACATGTGCATTCATTCCATCTTGGCCCCCAAGAAAAACAATGTCACAGGTAATTACAGAGACAGAGGAGTGAGGAAAGGCCACACCTGTGCCTACTACAACAGCCTTGGGACCATATCATAAACACAAAATAATCTGCAGATGCTGGGATCAAAGCAACATTCACAACACGCTGGAGGAACTCAGCAGGTCGGGCAGCATCCGTGGAAACGTCAACTCATCGTTTCCACGGATGTTGCCCGACCTGCTGAGTTCCACCAGCGTGTTGTGAGTGTTGCTGAGACCATATCATACCTGATGACCAAGTTCTTCCCAGTTATTGACATAGCATGCAATTGTTGACGGAGAGCAGTATTTCCAGAGACCCAGTTTTTGTTTTACCTTCCCAAGCTGTTCCAGCCAAGTCCTGTTACATACCTCAGCCCTGCTGAACTAGATCTCCAGCACCTTCAGGTACATTGGATTGGTTGGGCTACTTGCCGGGGAGCATGGCCTCACTCTTCCTGCCGTTGGCACCGAACCCTGATGCCAACTCAGACTGGTCACAGCTGAACTGACCGTGTATCAGAGCAGAAGAGGTGTTTTTGTGGTCACAGGCAGAGCAGAAGCCATGATGCATCTGGATAGGATGCTTCAACTCTCACCCAAGACGGGTAACACAAGGTAGCGAAGCGAAGGAGTGTCAACCTTGTTGAAAAATGAATGCAGACCTTCCTAATTCTTGACCTAAACCAATTTGTGCTGCTTAGGTTTTTCCCCCAAGACAACTCCAGAAATTTGTCAGACAGAATTACTGTCTTCCCTGCATGCAAACCATATTTAGCGATGTTCCACAAACAAGTACTGTGGCCTTGTAATGTTTTCAGCATCTATTCTATTACTTTGGCAGAAAAATAAAATTGAAGCTTCTCGGGTAGTCCTTGAAAGCATAGAGTGACCATGTACTTGTGGTTGTAGGATGAGTCACAGTCAGTTTAATGTACAGACTGGAAACAATAGTACATAAGAATTAACAACTGGTGAGTGGATTGTTCAGTTAAGCCCTGCCACTATCAAAGTGCAGCAGCTGAGACCTATTCTGGGAAACTATGATAAACTGTGGAGTCCTACATTTCTTACGGATTTAATGTTTGTGGGAGCCCTTTGATTCTTATGGATGGAGATGCCTTTTGGGGCAAATAATATTACTCAAATGGAAGATGAAGATGAATGGTACCTGGTCAAAATGAAATATTTAAGGTTATTAGAAAACAATCATACTAATAGACAGAGGCTCAGAAATGCCTGCTATTTCAGCAGACTGCCTGGCACCATGCAAGGTAAAAGGTGTTTAATTTGATGAAGTGCTGGAGAGGTTGTAAATTACTTTAATCCAGAATGCCTGGAGATCATAGAAAATTACATATTCAGAAATAGAAACCATAGATCAGATTGTCATTATATAGTGATGTCAAAGAATTTGTTAGCACATTGTAATTTTGATGCCTTTTATGCTGGTGACCAAGTTTTGTGTATAACAGCTGAACAAAATTAATTTAATTTATTGAATATGTCAGATATGATATTTGATATTTGTGTAGATGTGCATACATTAATGGAACTGTCTTCAAAAATACTGTGCTCTGTGTGCTGTGAGTATTATTGCACAGAGTGATCATATGGCAGCAGCAAACGGTGACAGCTTCGGTGGTAAGTATGAAATGAGATGGGGCTTGGGGGGAAAGCTGCTACTAATGCAACCACCCATCACAAGCCAACAAGTCAGTTTAGAGCAGTACAAATATCTTATCTGATTAAAAGAAAGGGAAATGACTTCAGTGTGTAAGAGTAGAACCAAAATGACAAGGCAGAATAACATCCATCAAGCAGGGAAGAACTGATAACAAAGTCAGTCAAAATCTGTGTCAATATTGAAGCTGATGATCAGCTTTATCAGTGTGAACACTGATACTGTGGAAGATGGCTCAATTAATCATCAAGGGGTTCAGCAAAATCTCTTTTATTTAATGTGTGCTGAATATAAATATGTATTTTGTAAGATAACATAAATCCTTAGTCAAATATGGTATACTTCCTTTATAACCATAAAAAAATGAAGCTGCCAGTACAAGTAGATAACCATATTAAAAGAGAGTTTTGTTAGGGAAACATTGGCCTCGTGATTACAGGTGAATTGACGGGATGTATATAGTGTTAGTACTTTGCATTGCATTTAACTGAACTTCTAGGGCAAATAACTTGCCAAAGAAGGTCCATACGGGAATATAGAGAGCGAGTTAACATCCTGCAAATGTGGAGAAAAAGTGAGATTGGTTATTCTGGCAGAGAAAGGATGAAAAAGAATTTGTGTGACTTAAATAATTGGCTGTAAACTAGAATCTAAAAAAGCAAATAACTAGGAAACATAAGACATTATTGCATCAGTTTTATAGATCATTGGTAAGATCACACCTGGGGTACTGTGTTCAAAATCAGACTCCTTATTTAACAATACATAATTTGGCGAAGGTTTGCAAGGCTATTATCTAAAACAGGCCTTTTATTTTATGAGGAAAGGTTGCTGAAGTTCAAAAGAGATGTGATTGAAACAAAAGAGATCTTGAAGGATCCTGATAGGCTGGATATAGAAAAGATGTGTCCTCTTGAGTGAGGTATTAAAACCAGAAGTCACAATTTAATAATAAGGATGTATACATTACACAACCTTAACATGTGTCTGCTTACAGGCAGCCACAAAGCAAGAAACCTGAAAGACCCCAATGAAAAAAGACCATACCCGATGTGCAGAGAAGGAGGGGAAAAAAACACAAATCCTGCAAATAATAAAAGCAAGCAACAGCATTCTAAACCAAATTGAGTCCATAGACCTGGACATTTGTCCTGATGAAGGGCCTCTGCCTGAAACGTCGACTGTTTACTCTTATCCATAGATGCTGCCTGGCCTGCTGAGTTCCTCCAGCATTTTGTGTGTGTTGCTTGGTTTTTCAGCAACTGCAGATTTTCTTGTCCATAGCCCTATAGCCTGAAGCAGCTGGAGTAGGCCCATAGCCTCGGGCTCAGTTCATCACACAGTGGGGCAGATCATTGTGAAGCTTGCAGCCAGAGCAGTCCCACTGCCTCAGAGCCGCAGAGAGAGGAGCACACATCGCAGAAGAGTGAGCAGAATCAGACGGACCCTCACCTCTGTTCCCGACACCCTGCCTTTTCAGTCTATGCGGGCCAGCATTTAAATTGTCCAAACATCAGATTGTGCCACGCACTAGGACGTGGGCCCTGCCACAGTGATGCGCACTGGGCCTGGATCCCACTGCCCAGCCCGAGGCTATTCTTGACCTTTCCAAATTGGCTCGGTGCTTAGGTCGGTCCAACCTCGCTCCAGGCTGATGAATGGGCTCCAAAACTCCTCTGCATCAACTCCATCTCTAACTCCGACTCTGATACTGTCTCAACAATGCCTCGACCTCCATTCTCCTTGACCATGCCAAGCTCTGATTTTGTACCGCACCCACATGGCTCGATCCTCGAGTCAGCTTCGCCTTCGCTCATCTTTTCATTGTTTGCGGTGATCGTTTACCACAATTTACCACAGAAAAGGTGTTACGAGTGAAGTATTTAGTCGTGTTTTTTGGCTTTTGAACTATCAGTAAGTTGTCATCCAACTTCAGTGGTGCCATCTTAAACTGGAAGTTATTACGCGACCTATTTAAGAGAGATGACACATATACTGTATACACATGCACACGCAATGGTTAATTGGGGTACTTCAGGACCAGTACATTTTGGCTCAATTATCTGTAGTTTCACTGAAATAGTTAAAAAATTATTTAAAAAAAAGACAAACTACCATTTAACTGAGTAACAAATTATGTATTTAAATTAAATACAGAACAACTTATAACACTACCAATACTACTTCAGTACTGCAAAACTGTAGTGGTTGCTAATACTTATCGATGGAGGTTTTCATCCACATCATGTTCTTTTAACTGTAAATGAACAAAATCAGCGCAGACACCTAGTGCAGATAATGGACTGCATTCATACTATGCGGTCGAGGATTGCATCCTCCAAATCTTCATTTTCATTGTAACGTTCAAGATGATTTCAAATTTTTTGTAGTTTCAAATTTGTTGAGGTTGTGAAATTGTTTCATTTTTACACCTGGCTGTTTGAGGCATCTCCAAGCCTGAACGCTTGAAACTGCAGTAAGCAAAACCATTCTGAATTGTCTTGCTGTTTATTTCTCGCCATCCGTCAGTGACAAAAATCACTGCATTTTGAGCACAAACACATGCAACTAACGCTATTTGAAGCTGTCTGTTGTATCTAATGGTGACACATGTACACACGACTGACGCTAGTTAGAAACTGTTCAGCAACAGTCTCCTGTCCCAATTAAGCAGCATAGTGTCCCAAATAAATGAAGGGAATCCCAGCTATTTTCTCGATTAGATTTCGTTCTTTAAGAGTTGTCTCAAATAAGCAGCTGCAGCTGCCCCGATTAACCAATTGCCTAATTAATTGTAATCTACTGTCCATATAGAAAGTTGAGGTTACATCACATTAGTCACGATCTTATTGAAAGGCAGAATAGGTTTAAATAGGCTGAATGGCTGATTCTTGTTCATAATTCATATGCTTCTATATGCAGAAAATAACAACAAAGTCAAACAATGGAAGAACTTCACTGCAAAGGGGGAGGCTTTTAATGTGAAAACAGTAGCTCCTAGTTTTGTCAGTAACTTTACATAAACAAGGCTAGCTAACTGATACATATTCTGCCAGGCAATAAGCCACTGTAGGCTTTTATCCAAATGTAGAAGTGGCCCACAAGACTAGTCTATTATGTGGGCGAGAAATGTAGACAACTTGCTGGCATTAGTAGGCTGCCATTCCAAGTGAATTGAGTATGTGGGATCAGCAGCACTATTTAACACACTGTAGAAAAGCTTGGATCCAGATTTACAACGCATCTTGCCAAGTATGTTTTTCAGATAATGGTCTGCGGGGTTGGTTATTTCATTGGGAAGAGAGGAATAAACGTTTGACGTTTCTGCCCAAGACTCTTCACCAGGACTGGAAAGGAAAAGATGAAGGCTCTCAGCCTGAAACATTGACTATTTATTCCCTTCCAAAGACCCTGCTTGACTTGCTCAGTTTCTCTAGCATTTTGTATGTGTTACCGAATTTCCAACATCTGCAGAATCTCTTGTGTTTTTGCTGTATGCATCTTATTTGTTCTAAATGTACTCAGATGGTTCAGTTGTGGTGCATTGATTTGAGAGTGGATGGATAGATTTTCTGAATTTCACTCCACGGCTAAGATCACGTAGGCGCTGAAGGCCAGAGTTGTCATGGCTACCTGCTTATTAGGCTATGAACACAAATGCATCAAAGAAGACATTGTTCAGTGGTAAACACACAAGATTCTGCTGATGCTGGAAATCCTGAGCAGCACACAGAAATGCTGGAGGAACTCGGCAGATCAGGCAGCATCTATGGAAATGAATAGACAATCAACATTTCTTTGCTGAAACGTCGACTGTTTATTCATTTCCATAGATGCTGCCTGACCTGCTGAGTTCCTCTAGCATTTTATGTGTGTTGTTCAGTTGTGCAGAACTTTCTATTAGCTGTGGAAAACCTGCTGCAAAGTTTTAAATAAATCCAACCATTTGTAATGTTCTCCTTTTGCTTTAGAGAAATTCCTGAGCTAGGCCAAAAGAAGTTCTAGCAGCAAATCTGAACAATGTTTGGGTTAGTTGTATATCCCTTATCGTGAAGTCTTGTTCATTAGAATGGTGGAAATTTAAGAGACAAAAAAAATGGTGAGGGCAAGAAAAAAAGACTGGAGTTGAAAGAACCCTGTTGACCTATGCTGCCTCAGGCTTGTCTGCCAAGCAGTTTCCAACTACCTTGTGATTAAAACCTCTCAGTCATACTGAATTACCTGTACCTGAAAGTAACAGAAATCATTAGTGGCGATTTACCATTTAATTTCTATTGGTTTATGTCCAGTTAAATGCTCAACAGTTGTTAGGAGAGCAAGTTGATTGCCGAGGATGCTCCTAATGGATAAAACATTGTCAAAATATTGTCAATCTGTCGATTTTGTGTAGTCAGTGCTACACAGGTATGCAAAAAATGATGGGACACATAGGTATGCAAAAATTAATCTAAGTCACATTACAGACACCAGAGCATAAATAGACAAACTGCAGTGTAGATTGAGGGGATACTACACAATGTGATGTGCCACCTTTCAGATGAGACATGCATCAAATCCTAGTCAGTCGGTTCTCCCTGGCATATGGTATCCAGGCTAATATTCATCAATCCAGTATGAATAAAAGTAGGCTGTGGTCACTACAACTTTACTTTTTGTAGAATATTGCAATGGAAAACTGTTTTACTGTTTTTCAAACACTGCAACAGTGACAATTCTCAAGAAAGTCTTGACTGACTGTGGAGTTCTTCATTAGATATCGTGGGGACATCCTGAGATTGTGACATGCTGTTTGATTCTTGCAAAATAATTTGTCAGATTGCTGTTCATATTTGTCCATTCCACTCACTGTATGTTCTCCTGCCTTACTTCCACTTTACTCCATTCGTTATTACCTCCTGTTCCCAGCCATATGCTGCTGGCTACACGTGCTTCCTCACTTATGTGTCCATACCTTTTCCTTATGGATTGTCGATAAGTATGACCAAACAATGCCTCTCGTCTTTAGGAGGTGGTGCTCCACTTCTAATGTCTGTGTCTTCCTTGTCCTTGCTGTTCATCTTTGGTACTTTGTGCTTAATTACAGCGCAAACACTGCCGGCAGTCGGGATGGTTTGGACAACGATACCGGAACAGAATCGATCTTGAGCATCAGACGGGAGCGGGACAGGCATCGGCGAAGAAATAGAGAGCGAGAGATACACGATGACAGTGAGTTAAACCTAGATTTTAACAAGACTCTGTGGAACAACGGGAAGTCCAGCAGGTAATGAAATGCAGGTTCTGAGATTTAGGAACATTGATGTTTATGCTTTACTGCTGGGCTGTCGATACAGTTGATGATGTAGGCGTGAGGTGTGACAATGGTCCATGCAGTAAGAAGTTGCTCAATGATGGATAGTGATGTTTTATGATTCAAGGCTATAATTAGACTTGTAGAATTGGAAGCTGTTCACTTTCAACAGTTGAGGCTGTGCCTATGACAGTTTCTTGGTCACTCGATCACACTTGTAGTGTCTTTAAGTTCTGCTTTTTGATCACATAGCTGCAGCCCAGTGAGCCAGTTAATGCTGCAAAAAGGCAATACTGGGAGATAGGATGGAGTTTCACACACAAAGTGCACATAAGAATAGAAACACACATCAAAGTTGCTGGTGAACGCAGCAGGCCAGGCAGCATCTGTAGGAAGAGGTGCAGTCGACGTTTCAGGCCGAGACCCTTCGTCAGGACTAACTTAAGGAAGAGTGAGTAAGGGATTTGAAAGTTGGAGGGGGAGGGGGAGATCCAAAATGATAGGAGAAGACAGGAGGGGGAGGGATAGAGCCAAGAGCTGGACAGGTGATAGGCAAAAGGGGATACGAGAGGATCATGGGACAGGAGGTTCGGGAAGAAAGACAAGGGGGGGGGGACCCAGAGGATGGGCAAGAGGTATATTCAGAGGGACAGAGGGAGAAAAAGGAGAGTGAGAGAAAGAATGTGTGCATAAAAATAAGTAACAGATGGGGTACGAGGGGGAGGTGGGGCCTTAGCGGAAGTTAGAGAAGTCGATGTTCATGCCATCAGGTTGGAGGCTACCCAGACGGAATATAAGGTGTTGTTCCTCCAACCTGAGTGTGGCTTCATCTTTACAGTAGAGGAGGCCATGGATAGACATGTCAGAATGGGAATGGGATGTGGAATTAAAATGTGTGGCCACTGGGAGATCCTGCTTTCTCTGGCGGACAGAGCGTAGATGTTCAGCAAAGCGGTCTCCCAGTTTGCGTCAGGTCTCGCCAATATATAAAAGGCCACATCGGGAGCACCGGACGCAGTATATCACCCCAGTCGACTCACAGGTGAAGTGTTGCCTCACCTGGAAGGACTGTTTGGGGCCCTGAATGGTGGTAAGGGAGGAAGTGTAAGGGCATGTGTAGCACTTGTTCCGCTTACATGGATAAGTGCCAGGAGGGAGATCCGTGGGGAGGGATGGGGGGGACGAATGGACAAGGGAGTTGCGTAGGGAGCGATCCCTGCGGAATGCAGGGGGGGTGGGAGGGAAAGATGTGCTTAGTGGTGGGATCCCGTTGGAGGTGGCGGAAGATACGGAGAGGTGAGGCAACACTTCACCTGTGAGTCGACTGGGGTGATATACTGCGTCCGGTGCTCCCGATGTGGCCTTTTATATATTGGCCTTCCAGGTGAGGCAACACTTCACCTGTGAGTCGACTGAGGTGATATACTACGTCCGGTGCTCCCGATGTGGCCTTTTATATATTGACCTTCCAGGTGAGGCAACACTTCACCTGTGAGTCGACTGAGGTGATATACTGCATCCGGTGCTCCCGATGTGGCCTTTTATATATTGGCGAGACCCGACACAGACTGGGAGACCGCTTTGCTGAACATCTACGCTCTGTCCGCCAGAGAAAGCAGGATCTCCCAGTGGCCACACATTTTAATTCCACATCCCATTCCCGTTCTGACATGTCTATCCATGGCCTCCTCTACTGTAAAGATGAAGCCACACTCAGGTTGGAGGAACAACACCTTATATTCCGTCTGGGTAGCCTCCAACCTGATGGCATGAACATCGACTTCTCTAACTTCCGCTAAGGCCCCACCTCCCCCTCGTACCCCATCTGTTACTTATTTTTATGCACACATTCTTTCTCTCACTCTCCTTTTTCTCCCTCTGTCCCTCTGAATATACCTCTTGCCCATCCTCTGGGTCCCCCCCCCCTTGTCTTTCTTCCCGAACCTCCTGTCCCATGATCCTCTCGTATCCCCTTTTGCCTATCACCTGTCCAGCTCTTGGCTCTATCCCTCCCCCTCCTGTCTTCTCCTATCATTTTGGATCTCCCCCTCCCCCTCCAACTTTCAAATCCCTTACTCACTCTTCCTTAAGTTAGTCCTGACGAAGGGTCTCGGCCTGAAACGTCGACTGCACCTCTTCCTACAGATGCTGCCTGGCCTGCTGCGTTCACCAGCAACTTTGATGTGTGTTGCTTGAATTTCCAGCATCTGCAGAATTCCTGTTGTTTGCGTTATAAGAATAGAAACCCCACTGGAGACCTTCTAGTGCTGTCCAGTTTATTAAAAGTGCCAGTTTATTTAGCCAGAGCAGGAGTCCAAAAAGTCTTGCATCATTGAATCAACAGGAAATGCCATCTCCTTCCTGATGTTGACATAAATAGAGAATGAGCTGCAGCTATTGCCAGCCTGTCACTTTCACTCACTGCTGTTTGAGAAACGCGATTACCACATCATAATCTGCAAGGTTTAGGAGCCCTGGGTGAATTAATTTGTTTGTTCTGTAGTCTGGTTACAAATCATTAATCCTGGCACTGTGTGAGAATTCTGACGATGCTAATCAGTGAGCAAAGAGAGTGAGAGGGGAGCTGTCAACAAGCACAGTAACATTTTTTTTGCTGTGTTATTACTGCCTGTGATGTTTATTTAGTGTATTCCCACCCTGACAGCTTGTGTGTCCGATGAAAATTGTATATTATTAGGGAGAAAGTATTAACTCTCTGAAGACTGTAATTAAACACATTTTGCTATATAATCACAGAAATCTCAAGCTCGGAGGTTGGTGCCATTGCTGGCTAGTCTAGCTGTATAATTTTAAGTCTTAACACAAGAGATTTTGCAGATGCTGGAAATCCAAGCAACACGCTCAAAATGCTGGAGGAACTCAACAGATCAGGCAGCACCTATGGAGACAAATGAACAATCGATATTTCAGACTGAGACCCTTCATTAAGTCTTACGTCTGTTATATCCATATAGTTTCACACCTCCAAAGAGCACCACGGCCAAAGATCAAAAAATTGTGACTGGTTGAATGAGCATTGAGTTGTCGGATTGGCTAAACTTAAGTCAACAATATATGATATATTCTGTCAAAAAATTGCCAATAAATACCAATCAATCTTTTCACAGCCATGCAATGTGCCATCAAATAATGTTTTATATTTGACCCAATAATTGTTGCTTTTTATTATCAAATTCATGTTGGTTAGAAGTTGTGGGTATGTCAGGTGAAGTGCCCAAACACAGCTTTGGAAGGGTGTCCCAAAAACGTGATACCCCATTAGATGACCAAATCCAATAGTAGATCACTTTCCTCTGGTATGTGATCACTCCTGCCTCATGATGTCACTATTATTAGTGCACGTCAAAGCAAACATAAAGATTACATAACAAATACAAGCTGAGGTTTCTTCAGTGGCGCATTTTCTCAACACACAAGGTACCAGATACTGTGAGAAGATGCAGCGGAAATTGAACTCACAAAATGACTAAGCGATCTACACAAACCTTATCCACTAAAAGGGTCGCCTTTTAGTAATTCTGGCTACATAAAAGGAATCAAAGATCTGTGGCTGTCTTCAGATAGTGACTTGGAACATTGTTCCAAATACTGCAAGACAACCATGCATCTCCCAGGAGACAAATGTTACCTGCCAGCTAAAGAACTGATGAAAGCTCTATTGAGAAACAGCAATGTGCTCAAAAGGATTTTCAGTGCCAAAAAGCACGACTATTATATTTACCCAGCAATCCGTGGAGGGAGTTTTTATTTGGTGCCTGCCTAATCGAGATTAAAGATTCCAGGATGTCCTAGAATATTTTATGGCTAAATAAGAAGTTTGGAAGTGTAGTCGGTGTTGCAGTGAACCCGCTTTCACTAAACAAGGTCCTGGGGATTCCTCTGGGTCTGCTGTTTTCCTCCCATGTCACAGAAATATGCTGATAGAAGGGGGCACCATGGAGGCGTAGCGGTTCGCACAATGCTATTACATCTCAGGCATCAGAGTTCAATTACAGCGTCCTTTGTAAGGAGTTTAATGCATTCTCCCCGTGAATGTGCAGGTTTCCTCCGGGTCCTCTGGTTTCCTCCCACATTCCAAAGACACGCTAGTTAGTAGATTAACTAGTCATTGTAAATCGCCCTATGATTAGGTGGGTGCTGGGCAGTGCGACTCGATAGGCCAGAAGGGCCTGTTCCATACTGTATCTCCAAATAAATAAGAATAAGCTCTGGTAAATTAACCATGGTATAATTAAATGGCAGAAGGACCAGAGTTGATGGCCATTTGAGAGAGTGTATGTTGTATGATTAAAAGGAATAATGGAGGGCAAGGCGCTGATGGGCTTACTCTTCTGGCAGTATAAACCCAGTAGGCTGAATGGCTGTCTCCTGCACCCTAATAAGAAAGTAAAATGCCTCCCACAAACTACAACATATATTGTGGTTTGATATTCATTTGATGATCATAGTTGAAAATTGAATATTGGTCAGGTTTCTCCTGTTTTCCTTTGAAATTATTACCTTGGGATATCACTCAGCCATCTGAGGTAAATATGTTGAGGCCTGACTTAATGCTAATCAGACAATTTATCATCTATTTAGGTTCTACACCAAGAGTGTAATCTATTTATCATCTATTTAGGTTCTACCCCAAGAGTGTCATCCAGGATTTGGGGTTTAAATTCACATAATGGGCCTTGGACTTTCAACCTTTTAACTTAAAAGGGGGAGAGGACGATCAACTTTCAAGTGTACTTTGTACACAGCTTACTTAGGTTATAGGGCCCCAAACTAAAGTCTCCAATTGATTCAAGTGATAAGTGATATAAATTTATTACTTGTTTACTCTTGTACACTGTGTTGTGTTTTAAAGCATTTATGTTAAATATCTCTTCCCGCTTGAACACCAGTTTCTCTGCTCACCCTCTATCCTTCAGCATTCTTCCATTTGTTTTGTTTCTTATCTTTTCTCTCCCAATCTACTTTACCACCTAGCCACCCAGTCAGGTAAACTACCTTTGTCTTTTCATCTGTTTGGCAATCTGGCAGGTGTCAAAATAATTGAAAAAGGATCTCGTGCTTTCCCGGTGTATATCACATATAAACTCTTCTCAGACTTTCAGCAGGTGTAGGTGTTAATTTTAACCAATGTTTTGATGACAAACTCTGCCATCTTCATCAGAGATGAAGATGGTGGAGTTTGTCATTGAAGCTTTGGTTAAAATCGATACCTGTACCTGGCTGGAAGCCTGAGAAGAGTTTGTGTCAAAGTAATTCTTTACAAGTCAGTCTTTACATGGTGCAGCACAGTAGAGTAGTGGTTATCACAACATGTTACAGTGCAGGCGACCTGGGTTCATTTCCTGCCGCTGCCTGTAAGGAGTTTGTACGTTCTCCCCTGTGACTGCGTGGGGGTCCTCCGGATGCTTACAGTCCAAAGACGTACCAGTTGGTAGGTTAGTTGGTCATTGTAAATTGTCCCATGATCAGGCTAGGATTAAATTGGGGAATAACTAGGCAGTGTGACTCCGAGGGCTGGAAGGGTCTGCTCTGCGCTGTATGTCAATAAATAAATAAAATGTTACTGAGGATCAGGATTGAATCTTGACAAGTTTGGTAACCACTGCAACTCTTAAATTTCTCAGTCAGAAGCCCAGAATGACAGCAAAATTTTAAACCACTTTAAATATCAAAAAAAAGCGCGATCTCTGATAACAACACACATCAAAGTTGCTGGTGAACACAGCAGGCCAGGCAGCATCTCTAGGAAGTGGTACAGTTGACGTTTCGGGCCGAGACCCTTCGTCAGGACTTGAATTTCCAGCATCTGCAGAACTCCTGGTGTTTACGATCTCTGATAGACAGCATTCACTTAGTGCTGAACGAAAGTGTTAAGTCTTTTGTTTTCCTCCTTCATTGAACACTGACTTGGTTATGCATTAACTGTAGGAGACGTCTTAAACATCAAAAGTAATATGGAATATAAACAGGGAGTAGGTCCTCAGCAAAAATGACAGGGTGAGAATCACACCCCATGGTACATGTGGAAGTAGCTGGATCACACTAGATTGATAAGTTAGGGCTAGAAATCACAGGATGAGGGAGAGAAGATCACATTGAATTGTTATGGTATACTATATGAATGTTGATAATGGGAAGCATAGGTGTTTGAGTCTGAACCTTTAATTTTGGGGGAAGGGATGTTGATCAGCTTTCTAGAGTGAATTATCCTACTCTATTGTGAAACAGTGTTCTGGGATTGTGAGTGAATAGGGAAACTTGGGGTTCAAAAAGGAAGTCCTGAGACATATAAAGCCCTAGTTTATTGTCTTAACTGGACAATGGTAGATTCAACACTCCAGCATTCCCTCAATACTGCACTGAGGTTATCCACCTGGATTTTAGGGTTTGAATCACTGTAGTGGTTTAATGTGGATAAATTCCAAGTTTCAGTCAGTTAAATTCATAAGGGCTTAGAGTATAGCAGTAAAGCATTTTTCCCACCAGGTTTATGCCAGTCTGAGAGGCTACCCTTAAACCTTGCATGAGGAAAAATTATTTTTAAGTTTGATGGAGGATGTTAAAATTATGTTTTCAAGCAGTGCGGATGCTGTGAAACTGCTGCGTTTTCTCCCGGCTCCCATGGATGCACCATTGGCTGTGTTCTGTTCATGCAAATTGTTCAACTCCAGGAGTTTTCATGGTCTCTAGTCAGAATTGATCATAAATTATGGAATGTTGTGGGTGTTGTTCTGTCACATTTTAACTCTTGCACCTACTTATCAGCACAACATGCCTTTAGAGACAGAAACTAAGTGTGTTGTCGTCTCTCTTTGGTTTTTGGAAAACATGATGATTGTGCATCCAGTCCTGTCACAGTTGCTCTCTTAAAGTACAGCAAATAGCTCACGTACTCTCGTTACCCAGAGAAACAAAATTCATGTCCAAATGGAGTACAATGACCCTGAACCTGGGCATATAATGGAATGATCAAGGAGACCAAGATCCCTGTGCATTAGGGTGAGATTCTGGTATCAACTATACAGTGCCGTGCAAAAGTTGTAAGCACCCTAGCTATATATATGTGCCTAAGAGCTTTGCACAGTACTGTACGTCAGCCTGGAGTGGAGAGCAAGTATGTAAATCTGGCAGGGGCAAAGGATGTTAGGATTGGTGAAGGTGTGGCACTGCGGGAAGGGTGTGGTATAGGTGGCAGAGAAGGAGTGCTAGGAGCAGGGGGTGGCACGGGTGCAAATGCTCCCAGCCCTGCGACACCAGGCATCATCATCAGAGCTTGTCACACCAGACAGCCAGCCACTCTGGTGTTGTTTGGTTGATGTTGAGCAGGTCAGTGTCAGCTAAATCAGGTGAGAGTGGGCAGTTGCGCAGAATGTGTCCAATGTTCTGCACCCTTTTGCCGCACTCACAGGATTCGCTGGTCTTTAAACCCCACTTCACCATATTGTCTCCCGTCCTACAAACTCCCACTCTCGCTCTGTTGAGAGTGCACCACTTCCCGCTGTCAAGCAGTGCCCTGTCTGGCAACATTTCTGTGGAGTCTTGCACTGTATTGTTCGGTGGGGTTCTGGCTTCTGTTTATTGCCAGAGGTCAATCCTGTATGTTTGGGGGGATGTTCCATGCGGTAGTTCCTCCACTGTAGCAAAGTTTTTCCTTGATTTTAGGCGGTTGGAAACTGGCACATGATGATGTAGTGGGTGCCGTGGATCCGAGTTCTGTTCTGTTTACCACCTTCAATTTTTGTTGTAGTCTGTCTTCGGATCCCTGGGGGAGCAATGCCTGCAAGTCTGTAAATAATGTTAGTGGATGTGGGGCGCAGTGTGCCCGTGATTATTCGGCAGGCTTTGTTAAGCAACGGGTCTATTTTCTTCGCAAGGGCTGATCTGCCCCACACAGGTGCACAGTATTCTGTAGGTGTATAGCAGAGTGCTAGGGCATCAAAGTCATTTGATTCCAAACAATTGGTTTATTGATCATTACAGACTGTCTCTCTGGTGCTTCCCACTCCCTCTCCTTACCCTTCCCTTTTTTCCCCAACCACGATTCCTTTCTCCCTGCCCCCTTCCCACTCTCAGACCACAATAGGGACCCATATCAGAATCAGGTTTCTCATCACTCACATATGTCATCATTTTTATGGCAACAGTACAGTGCAATACATAAAATTATTACAGTACTGTGCAAAAGTCTTAGGCACTATAGCTATATATATATGTGCCTAAGATTTTTGCACAGTACTGTATGTACAGTCATCTGGTACGAAGTTACAGGATTATCGTTTACTTCCAGTCACAGACTGAGATTTAACCTTCAGTTGTGTGCTATGGTTTATCCTAATCGCAGGTCTTATATGTGTTCCTCACCTATGGATATGCAGAGACTGATCTCATACTGTTTATGAATTTTCTTCATTCATATCTTTCTAATTGTTGTACAATGTCAAACTGTTCTCTGAATTTACTCAGATTTCCACTTAATTTCTTAATCCTAGCCCCTGTTTATTCTTTAGAATGTTGATTCATCATACTGTCTCCTTTTTACCGTATTGTATGTTGGGACCTTGAAAGCATGCTGAGCTCCTTCCCCTTTGTTTTTGCTTCTTCCAATATCCATGGGATTTCAAAACCTAAACTGCCTTACCTGTAGACTGATCTTTACTTCTGGTACTTCTTAATCCTTGCTGTTGCTCTGTATTTTAGGTCTAGGTTCCTCTTCTCAAAAAATAATAAAATAATTGAAGTGATATTCCAAAATTAAAAAAAACAGTATTTCTCGATTAGATTAGATCAAATCAGAGGAACGGCATCTCATATTCTGCTTTGGTAATTGACGGCATGAGCATTGATTTCTCTAACTGCCAGTAACCACTCCCCTCTGTCCCACCCTTTTGTTTTCCCTTATCCCACCTTATCCCTTTTCTTTACCGGAGATCAGCTCATCTCTGACACATTCTCCTCTTGGTTCCCTCCTCACCTCCTTCACTTTTATTCCATGACCCTATCAGATTCCATCTTCTTCAACCCTTTTTTACTTCCACCTATTATCTCCGTTTCTTGTATCATTCCCACTCTCCCCCTCCCCCACCCACCTATCACCTAAATTCACCTATTGCCTGCCAGCTCTCTCTCCACCTCTTCTCCCACCCTTTTATCCTGACTTCTCCCCTTACCAGTCCTGAAGAAGGGTATCCACCCAAAATGTTGACTCTACATTTCCCTACATAAGTGCTGCCTGACCCGCTGAGCTCTTCCAGCATTTTGTGTATTGCTCCAGGTTTCCAGCATCTGTAGTCTTTATTGTGTCTCAGTGTTTCCATATCAGTTTGTTACATCTCTGGAAACTTTATCTCAATAGTGAAGTGCCAGGAAGTGTTTGAATTGTGATCGTTGTTTCGTTGTAGTTTAGCTCTGCTTGCAGTTCGGGCGAAGAAAGGTTCTTTGAATGGAGTTGAAAGGCTCTGTAACTGTCAGCTCTGAACAGCAAGTTCCTATATTAAAGGTGACAGTGGCTGGTGGGCACATTATACAGGAAGAATGAATTTCTCCAAAGCTTTTCACTCAACAGATTGGACACCAATGACCTGCCACATTGGGCTAAACTGGCAGAAAGCTCATGAGCTTTAAGAAAAAAATAAAAAGATTAAAAATGAGACACCTGGGAAAATTAATTATAGAATAATACTCAAAAGATCATTGCTTGTTTGTGTTGGTGATCTGTGTGTGCACATGTTTAGTGTGCTTGTGGCTTTTGGGAAGAGAGGATATTTATGCATAGGTGGATTACTGCAGTCTTGTAGACGTGAGTGTGTGGGATGAAATGTGGGGGATCCCTATTCTATATGTTTGTGCACACTATGCATTTTGCTGTAATTAGCAGCTATGCCATCCATCTGAGGTAACAAGAATGAAGTGTTTATTCTTGAAGAGAGAAATGTTACTTTTTAGTGCATTCCTTAAAGCATCAGAAAAGATCATAACTAATACTTGAGCTCTTCCCTACTTAGTTGAATGGAACTTAACATTCCATAGTCTGGATCAGGCTAGATGATGGTAGCTTTTGAAGATCAGTTCCTTTTCCTATTGTGTGCAACACTTATTGGACAATGAATGTGTGGACAAGATCAGATTTGGATGTGATGCAATTATAGCCAAAATGTCTGAGATGCTGGAAGGCATGTGGTTCCTGATAGCCTGAAACACACTCTTGCCTGAGTATATTTCTGTGAAAAAGTGCATTCACCTAAGTTGTTTAGTAATATTTAGAGTTTTGCTTCAGTGATAATTCAGCCAACAAATGAGTTGTGAAAGCACGTGTGGGATTGTTGACCCAGAAACACACATATGCAGATACGTGAAAATGCAACAAGCCTCTCAACTTATTCAGTACATTACCACTTTCTAGTTAACTGGTACCGCACTGTTACTTTTGGTCTGTCTCTCTCTCAGAGCACTGACATTTTAATATTCCATTATAGTGATTGCATAAGTGTGTTTATCTGTCTGTCTTGTCTCTTGTGATTCCTCATTATTAAAAGCATTGGAAGATATCTCAACATTCAATCACAATGATTGTGTGTACCTCATTATCATTTTAATTCTTTCTCCTCGCCTTTAGTGCCACTCTCTCTACATGCATCTCTAATGCGGATTAAACTTTGCTTTTAGAAATAAGGGAGGAGTAGGCAAGTTGGCCCTTCAGGCTTGCTGGGCTAAAACATCAAGGTCATGACTGATCTTCTAATTCAGGATCATTGCTGCATTAGTCCCATAATCAAGTTAATATTATAGATGGATATTTATACCGACTCCTTTTTCCTTTTCCCTCTAGGGCTTCCCAACCTGGGGCCCACAAACCCCTCAGTTAATGGTAGGGGTCCATGGCATTAAAAAGCTTGGGAACCCCTACTGTGCATTTCGCACAGTTCAGTATTTCACATGTCCCTGTGTATGTATTTTTCTTCTCTCTAACTGCTGTCATTTACCTTCTGACCGTTGGATTTACCAACAGTTTATCCTCATGGCAATCCTGCCCTTACTCGATCCAAAGAATTCCACTTGTTTTACTCACCCCTCCCACCCTTCTGCGACAGAAAAGTTACTTTGATAACTTACTTTTCCGGTTCTAAGAGTTTTTGATTTAAAATATTATCTCTGTTTCTTTTCCCCACACGTGCTGCCTGACCTGCTGTTCAATTCTAATAAGAACATCATCATCATAAGAAATAGGAGCAGGAGTAGGCCACCCGGCCCATTGAGCCTGCCCCGCCATTCAATAAGATCATGGCTGACCTGTCTGTAAACTCAGCTCCATCTACTTGCCTTTTCCCTGTAATCCTTAATTCCCCTACTATGTAAAAATCTATCTAACTGAATCTCAAATATATTTAGTGAAGAATCCTCAACAGCTTCCCTGGGCAGAGAATTGCACAGATTCACCACTCTCTGGAAAAACAGTTTCTCCTCATCTCCATCCTAAATCTTCTCCCCTGAATCTTGAGGCAATGTCCTGACCTCTGGTCTCACCTACCAATGGAACCAACTTTCCTACTTCTATCTTATCTATCCCTTTCAAAATTGTGTATGTTTCTATAAGATCCCCTCTCATTCTTCTGAATCCCAGAGAGTATACTCCCAGTATAGAGTATAGTCCCAGGCGACTCAATCTCTCCTCATAGGTTAATCCCTTCATCTCTGGAATCAACCTGGTGAAGCTCCTCTGCACTGCCTCCAAAGCCAGTATAAAATCCCTTTAAGATTTGCGGCATCTACAGTTTTTTTTTAAGTTTTAAATTTCAGATACTCTGACCTTATTGTCCAACTTCTCTATTTGGCACCTTATTGAATACCTTCTGACAATCCAAATACTCCATTTCCTTATCTTTTCTATGAGTCACATCTTCAACGAATCCCAGGAGATCAAACACAGTTTCCTTATATAAATCCATCATAACTTTCTCAATCTTATTATTCTTTATATGACATTCTGTATATGACATTTTATAACAACAACCTTTGTTATAGGTTCCACCATTTTATCTGCACGAGGTATTAGACCAACAATTCAATAGTTTCTCTGTCCCTCCTTTTTAAATGGTAGGGCCACATTTGGTACTTTCTGATTCACAGGAACAATTCCAGAATCAATAGAATTTTGGAAGATGCTAGGCAGATAGTAGATAATGTACATCCCAGTGTTTTCAAAGTGATGATCAGCTTCTTAAAGTTTATCTACTTTTGACTTAACCATTTTCTTGATTTCTTCATTCTCACAAGATTGTTGGTTCTCTGGTATTTCTTAGAGGTTATTTATGTCTTCTTCCTTAAAGTCCCCTGCAATTTCCACAATCCCTGTTATAATTCTTCTATCTTTCTAAGGGACTCACATTTACCGTCCATTATTTTCTTTTTACACACCTATAGAAGCTCTGTCTGTTTTATGTTTCTTGCTAGTTTCTTGTCTCTCTTTATCAATTTCTTTTGTTCTCTGCTGGGTTATAAATTACGTCCGGTATTTAACCTGCTGCTATTTCAGGCCTCTTCCTTGGAGTTAATCCCATCTTTGAATTTCTATCAGCCATAGGTGGATTGAATTTCTTGCTGGAACAGAAAATAAATTTTCTGCAAATTATGCATTTATCCACCATCTGTGGCCTTAAAACATTTTTTTTTCTCTCTTACTTAACGTTTGTTTCTAATTCTAGTGAGCAGATTGTGTTCAACCTGGAGCTACCCACTTCTGGCAGTCATTCCACAAAAGGCAGACTCAGAGGATTCAGGGTAGTTGGTAAAGTCTCAGGATCACAAATAATTAAACACAGCTAAGTGTTTATTCACGGGTGAAAGGGGAGTTGATGGAACATTAGCATCCAAAGGGAATGACTTTGGAGATGGGTTACTAGGATAGAATCTGAAAATGGACAACTTAAATCAAGTCAAATAAAATGAAATGTGCTTGAGAAAGAGAAATGACATTTAGGGTGTGGAGTAAAATGACCTTGGGACAATTTGTAAAGGAAGAGCGTGATATGTCACAACAGCTTCCATTCACTGGACCTAGTTTCTTTAATGAAGCAAAATTATCCAATGTTATGCAGAGTGCTATCAGTTAAACATGCAATTTTGACCCATCATAGAGAGGATGCTCATAGTCGTAAAGAATACCACCAAAAAGTTAACAGCTGCCCAAAAGAGTGGTGGAGATGCAAAAAATACCTCACTGAGAACTGGATTTGCACGTGCTCTGAAGGGCTGTTGACTGAGAAGTGGATATGAGATGATTTAAACAGTTAAATTTTGAGTAGCAAACAATAGCAAGAAAACAAAGTCACCAACAATGGATCAATTAAAATTCACCTTACTATTTCTTAATTTATTTCTAGTGATATTACTTTATGTGTTGTGTGTGAGTTATACGTACTGTGTGGTGCACTTGGTCTGGAGGAAGGTTGTTTCGTTTGGCAGTATATGGTTGAAATGGCAGTAAACTTGAGTTTGATAATGGGGTATTTGTAGGAGGTCAGAACTAGCGGTGGTTTCACTTTCACTGGGGTTGGAGGAGAATACAGATATTGATTGTGAGGGTGATGTAGGCTAGAGTAGCACGGTGCAGTATTCTGGTTCTCTGATGTTATTGGCAGTGAGTTCCTGGTGTGTCTCTCCATCTCTACAAAGCATATGTTTATTTTTATTCTTTCGCTATAGATGACTGAATGTTCTTGGTGTTATCAGATGAGAGACTGACTGCAACAAGCCCCCTCAGTTCTGCAGTCTGACAGATGAATACTGTGGTGAAATGCAGGGCGAGGATCTGAGGAATGTGAGAGGAGCCAGGTGAGACCATTTAATCAGAGCTGCTATTCTTCTCTCACAATGTGCTCCACCAATTCCATTCTCACCCCTCTTAGTGCTGTTGTGACAAGCAAATACCTAAAATTAATGAGGATTTTAACCCTTTACTGGATGTTTCCTGACTGTTTACTGAAGACTGCTTTGAAAGTGCTTGATATTAATTATGTGGTACCCAATTTGTTCAGTTTATACTGTAGTTTGGATACATCCGGGGGTGGCAGATTGGCTCAGTTAATAGCTCAGTTAGTTATGGGGCTATGGATCTCTTTTCGTACTTGATGAAGGGTCATCATTATGATAATGAGTAGTACTTGAGGGCCAAAGGAAGGTACACACACGGATGTTTTGATAGTGGAATTGGTGCAAATAAACGGAATTCAGTGTCTGTGATTACGCATTTGAGAAAAGCTAGAGGATGCAAAAGAATGGATGCTTTGGGAGGTTCGCGTTCACTCGAGGGATGCCACGGTAGCTTGGTGGTTAGCATGACACTATTACAGCTCGGAGGCGTTCTGGAGTTCTGAGTTCAATGCTGACGCCGTTCTGTAAGGAGTCTTTGAGTCCTGTGGAATGCGTGGGTTTTCTCCGGGTCCTCCAGTTTCCTCCCACAGTCCAAAAACCTACTTACTTACTGCCCATTACGCTGCTGGCGTTTCATGCAGCAGGGAAGATCCTCCAACTCTGTCTGTCCATACTGTCACACAGGTAAAGGAGGATTCGTCATTGCTGATTCTGTAACAAATTGTCTTAACCTGTCGGGATTGTTATCCCTGAGCTGAATCCCCAACCCTGGAGGACTGGCGGACCACTTTTCATCTGGACTTTACCCTTTGACCTGTTTGGCATGGGTGACCCTACCATACCCTTTGACCTGTTTGGCATGGGTGACCCTACCAAGAGCCATAGCACAAGTCCCCGACTCCAGCCAACGTAGCTCTCCAGATCATTGAGGCACGCAAGCCTCCAGCCATACGGCATGGTTGTGGTCCTCTTGGCGGTCGAAAGACACACCAGGTAGGCTAATTGGTCATTGTAAATTGTCCGGTGGTTAGGTTTGGGTTAAACAGGTTTGTTGGGTGTTGCTGGGGCAGTCTGGCTCGAAGGGCCGGAAGGGCCTGCTCCACTCTGTGATGTGATGTGATAGCCTCTGTCGGTCAGAGCTGACCGTGGATATTGAGTCCTAGCTGTCTAGGTACGCAAGACTAGGCAGTATGATATGGAGAGCAAGCTCCCCCTCTCTATACATCTGATGAACCCAAAGGAACAGCAGATACCGGTACAGTTTGGTTCCAGCAGCATCGCAGGAGTTGTCAGTCAGCATTGAACTCAACGTAGGAATGTCTTAGTGACCCCAGCTCTGGATTTTTCCTTTGGGGTTTACTCCCAAAACCTTTCCCATGAGTGGCAGCAGAGGTTTGAAATCAGAGTTTGAGATCAGCTCTCCATGCTGTATCGCTAAATAAGTATGAAAAGCAGCTCCCTGAGTGGATAAGGCCAAGGTATAAAAAGCAGGATATAACTTATAAAAGACTTGGCTGATGGAGACAGCTTTTGAGTTGTTTTGTTCCAGCATAAAGAAATAATATTGGGGTTACCAGGAGAGGAAACCTCCATTTCTTGATCTTTCTTGTATGAGGAAGTACAAGTACAAAGAAGGATTTGGAAAATAGATCAGTTTCAAGACAACAGGGAAATTAAAGGGTAACTTGATTATGGTGTTTTAAATGAATGGATGGTTGCCTTGACTAAGGCTTGAAGAGCTAGATTGTGGGGCAAAGAAAATTCAGTGTCTTCAAGGTATTGGGATGCAGAGGTGGAGGGTAAAACTAAACAGTTTTGAAACCTCTTGTGGCCAGAATTGATGTTATTCAGGGAAAAGTTTTAAAAAAATAATGGATATTGATTTTGGGATGAGGATTTTGTATTGGAATGTATGCTTTAGTTCGAAATTCTGTATAATAACACCTGGAATGTGGTTTGGTCACTGAACGAAAAGACATAGGAGCAGAATTAGGCCATTCAGCCTGTTGAATTTGTTCTGCCATTCTATCATGGCTGATTTTTTTTTTCATCCCCCCTCAATCCCATTCTACAAAACTATAAAATATAGGAAGTCTGGTAGAATTAGCTGTGTTAGCATTGCAAACAGATTTTGTTTATTCATAAATCCTATCATGAATAAACATGCAGTTGCTGGAATCACTTCATTTCTGCTTAGTGGTCTGTAAGGAATCACTAGATCAAATCAGATTTACTATCACTGTTTTAAATAACATTAACTTTGTTTAGCAGCAGCAGCAAAGGTAAAATTACTAAAAATTACAAAATAAATGGTATAACAAAGAAGGAGATTGGCCCATGAATCTATGAAAACTTTCATAAATCTGATAGCAGAGGGGACAAAGTTGTTACTAAAGTGTTTAAAGTGAGTCATCAGGCTCTTGTACCTCCTTCCTGATGTAGGAACACGAAGTGGACATGTCCAGGCTGATGAAGGTCCTTCTTAAAGTCTTGGCTCTGAAAGATGTCCTCAAAGGTGGGGGGGGGGGAGGGGAGAAATTGGAAATTTTTATCACATCCTATTTAATAACTTGTTAAAAACAAAATAAGGATGAGTCACTTTCCCAGCGAGTGTTTAATTCAATGGAGTTCACTAAGTACAGTGGAAGAACACTGCTTAATTATCAATTCATTGCATTTTTATACTGTTAGCATAAAAGCACAGCATAATGTCCTGTGATGGCAAGCCCCTCCTTGGGAAGAGCCAGCATTATAGGTTCCTTGAGATTTTCTTGCTGCAACTCTTCTACTGATGTTGATGGAGGTAAATGGAATGGATTAAGAAGTGTTTAGACCAGCAGTCATTGGTGCTTGGATTGGTGTGGTTGATGTGACCTTGTTGCAATCCCTTGCTCAAAATTGCTGTTATTTGACAAGATGCCTGTACTTGAACGGAAGTGTAGCAATGGCATCTTGCATTGAAATGTCCCTTTCACTGCCCCTGAACATGTTGGGGTCAGGTTCAGTGTGGCTGCAGTGTGTAATAAAAATTGGCTGGAGCAGATTGGAAAGGTAAAATGATAACTGAATCTGTGAAAACAGCGTTATTTGTCATTAATTGGAAAGGACTTGGTTACCTGATGTAAAGCGCTTTTAGGTCTGCTGTCCTTGGTACAGGGGTGTCTTGTTCCCCTGTCCGCTGCCTCAGTAATCGCCTAGGAAATCCAGTTTACCTGGAGGTCCAGGATGGAGCAAATCCGACAGGTCACACTGCACAAATCCCCAGAGAATGGGGGCAAAAGTGTTCCCAACATTGTCCTCGTTCTTTTAACCACCTTTGGTTGTGGCTGTATCGGTTGGTATGTGGATCCAAAAGTACATGGAAATCAAATATCACGATGTGGTATAGTCATGTCTGTCCCTGCTGTTGTGAAAGATCAGACCAGCAGCTGGACATTTCCGCACTACATGTCCTTTGTGGAAGAATACTTCCAAGTTATTACCTTTGACCACAAAAAAAGAGTTGGGTCTGTGTGAAAATTGGACAGTGGTCTACTGCAGATGCTGCAGCACAGAGACACTGTAGATTCAGTGAGTTTGTTCCAAATGGTCCAAACCAATATCTCATTGTCTGATCAGGCCAGCAAGCACCAAGACCTCGCTTGGCTGAGATGTGGTCTCCCAGTCAGAGATTTCCTCTACAGTGACATATCAACCCCAATGTATGCTGCCTCGGTCACCCACTTCTTTGCATACTGTGGATTTGTTAAGAGGGTTTGTTAAGACAGATGCAAGGGTCTGTGTCGTGGTTCATCCCCAGCAACTGTGTAACAGAAGACAGTCATGAACTGGCTATTCCCTTGGATGGACAGGGGTGCACACACACACACACACACACACACACACACACACACACGCACAGAAACACAAATATCAAATGCTGCTGGAAGGTAGATCAGGCACAAGGTAGATGTTTGAAAGGAAGCAATTTTTAAAAAATGATGCAAGTCACATACAGAATGGGACAAATATTTGAGAATAAGGAAGTTAAACAAATATTTTACATCTGTCTTCATGGCATACAACACAGAAAGCCTCCTGGAGATTGTGGAGATTCATAGACTTGAGTCAACTTGCAGTCTGGAAATGGCTGACATAAGAGGAGCTATTGAAAGGTTTTAAGATATTCATGGCGAAAATGGCAGTTGCAAATGTGAGAGTTGCAGGTGCTGCTGGTTGCACCAAGCTTATAGTGCTTTGTTTTTGTGACTGTTCTCTACAACAAATTCCATTTCAGGTTTTGAACAGTTTGACCCTGCTAACTTTTGAATGTTCTTTCACTCAAAAGATCTTCTTACGTGACCTATTGCTGAGATATGGACCTCCACATATCTAATCAAAGTCAGACACTTGAGCCTTTCTTCTTCTGGCTTGATTGCCTGTGGGTGTTTCGTTACAACAGCTGCCTCCATCATGCAAGTTGTTTGAAGTGTTGTCCAGTGCATTGGTGACTACAGTGCACCCTGCAGGAATAATTTCTAAGAGAGTGGCTATGTGTCCTTTACTTGCTCTGTAATTAGTGGCTTATTGTTAATATACTATAGCTTCAGGATTTTAGAGATAAAAGGGAAAATTTGTTCAAAGCTATTCATCTGTGCGTATCGTGATATCACGGCCATTTTTAGTGGAACCTAGATACACTTGTTTACAAACCAATGGGTACTGGTGGGATAAAGGTGAATTATCTTTTTGTGTTTCAATTGTTAACTACCTCTGTATCTCGTGGTGTCCTGAAGATATCTGTGCTTAGTCATTGACTAATCTGTTGAGATAAATTATTATTATTTGTGAGTGATTTTAAAAATGGAATGATAGTCGATCTTGGTAGTAGAATTAATTATAGTTTAAAATGCAGTGTTAAACAATAATAGAATGCCAATACTCTTGAATGGTAGAATATATAATACGTGACATTTGCCATCTCTAATGGCATAATTTAAAATTCTCATCATGCTTATGTCACTCTCTGGGTCTTTCCCCCACGTACCTTCATAACTTCCTCAAGTACTATAACCCACAGATCTGGGTTCAATAGTTCAGTGAAATGTATACAATATACAACCTGAAATTCTTACTCTTTGCAGACATCCACAAAAACAGAAGAGTGCTCCAAGGAATGAGTGATAGTAAAAGCATTAGAACCCCAAAGCCCTCCCTATTCCCCCCCACACATAAGTAGCAACAAAGCAATAACCCTCTCCCCGTCTCCCCCCCAACAGCTGATCCGCTGTTCCTGATGTTCCATTTTCTCCCGTGACAACTCAGTCGGCAGTACCAGCATAGAGTCAACTCGTCCACAGGGCCACGAAGACTTGGAATCCCGAAGGCGCACTCGTTTCCTAAGCCATGTCCTTGGGATATTGAAAAGCGGCTGGTTGTGAGCCCCCAGGAGCGGGGCCCACCACCGCAAAGAACCGACGTCTGAGTGTAACTCTAGGTCAAGGTCTTTGACAGAGCTCCATCCACTTTGAAAAGGAAAAAGACATTAAAGGTGGAAATTAAGCTGTTTACCTAGATGAGTTCAAAGGAATTCTTGTTAAGCACCATCATAGCTTTGCCCCTCACACAGTCTTGTGTTGTTCCAGTTTCTGCCCCTTGAAAAAACTCAGCTTCCTTTACACCATGAATGGCAACTATGTGGCTCATAATACAAGAGCTAAGATAATATACAAAGAATTTTTTTGAGTGAGATACAAGAAGTGAGAGAAGAGCAAGAAGCAAGGGGAGACCCACAAGGAGTCTAGATTAGACCACATCTTGCTCTCCATATACCTTAAGTGTTGTGACTATTATTGAGTCAGTTTAAGGGTAATACAACCCCATTTTAGATCCATATCCAAGTGCAACAGGAGACCTAATTTTGATCTGGTTGCCATCCATGGTAATTGATCAGAGCCAGTGTTCAGGGAGTCGAGTGCACTTGGGTTTTGCACAAAGCCACTTTCGGGTGTCTAATCCAGACTTTGTATCTCAGTCAGCCTTGACTGCCTGTCCCCTTCCTTCTGCACATTTCTTTCCCCATTGCTCTTATTCTGCCCTCCCACCCTCTTGCTCCTTGTTGACTGGATCCTCAGCAGATCTTATGTTGCCAAGTATTCACATATAGATTGTCCAGCAGGAATCTCTAGTTATCAGTGGGCCAGGCAGCATCTGTGGAGGCAGAGAGATGGCTGCCATTTTGAAACCTTGTATCAAGGCTGAGGTGAGCTGAGATGTCAGTCCTGATACATGGTCTGAACCTGAAATGTCAACCATTTGCCTCTACAAATGCTGCCTGATTTCCTCAACTTCCCCCAGTGGTTTGATTTTTGCTTTGGAATACAGCATCTGTATTCTTGAGTCTCCATCATTAGGTAACAAATGCTAGTATTATAGGCCAAGTTCAGTAAAATAACACCCTATAATGAGCATTTAGTGGTTGCTGAAGGTCTGTGTTTAGTATGAATTGCCCGTTTTGGAAAGATAGATTCATATCCTGGCTTCAGAAGTTAATTAGTTCTCTGAGATGATGCTTGTTCATTAGTGGATCCTATATCAGTTGCAGTATGAATTGATGTTTTATTACCAATACAGATTGAGTACCCCTTATCCAAAATTCCTGAATCTGAAAACCTCCAAAATCCAAAAATCTTTTTTGAGCACTGAGGTGACATCACAAACAGAAAATTCCACAGAGCACTGAGAAAGTTCCCAGATGATGCACAAGTCTCTGCACACCAAAGACAGTTCTGAGAAGTGACCTCACACATGTCATGAAATGTACATTAAAGTTTTAAAGATTTGTGATGTTAAAGGATGATCATGTAACAGCAGAGAAATTCATTGTTGAGTTTGCTGAGATTGTCGCTGATGAAAATCTATGACTAAGTGTAAGACAATCACTGCTTACTGGTGGTGCATAAATTCAGAGTTGGAAATGATGATGATCCCAAGCTATCCTTATTGTATATTGCAAAATTCAAAAAAATCCGAAACACTTCTGGCCCCAAGCATTTCGGATAAAGGATGCTGAACCTGTATGGGATTTGTATGAAAGACACAAACAGGCAACACCCATTTTACTTGTGCGTCACTTTCAAATACATCAAGGCAAGTGCAATGTTCTGGTGTCCTGTTAAACAAAGAGCATGGCTACCTGAAATTTGACATTCAAAATTCAAAATAAATTTATTATCAAAGTACATGTGTGTCTCCATATGCTACCTTGAGATTCATTTTCTTGCGGGCATTCACAGTAAATAGAAAGAAACACAATAGAATCAATGAAAAGCTGCGCACAAAGAAGGACAAACAACTTATGTGATAAAAGCAAATGCAAAGAAAAAAGAAAATCCAAAATAATAATAAATAAGTAATAATTATTGAGATCAGGAGTTGTAGAGTCATGAATGCTAAAACATCAATGCACAACACATGAAGACATTGTATATATTGTTGAGTTAAGTGTTGCTGAGTTTAATGGTAGATATTTTGAAAATAGATGTTGCCCATTTGGCATTAATTTTTATGAATTAATCGCTCATGGTTTACTGCTACTTTTTCTTAAGTTAAATTATCTGGATGCTGCCCAGTTTTGTGATTACTTGTGCCTATGATACTTCAAACAATTGCACTCTCAGAAGTTTACAGATGTCTTGCCAAAGCCAGTTTTGTTGGGTAGACCATGTCATTTGCATGCCATGCATTGGACTCCTGAAGCAAAATCTCTGTTCAGTGCTGTGACAGAGGAAGTTGAATATAAGGTTCAGGGAGGACCTTGCTCTTGGAAGTAGAAAAGGAGCATTCAGGATTACACTGAGATTCTTGACCCCATGAAATAGCAGCACATGAATGTCACCTGACAAACTTTCAAACACCTTCTGCCCCATTTGTGGTAGAGTCTGTGGGTTTCACATTAGCAATCTCAAAACCCACAGAAATAGAGTCCCCTGTACTGAGTGAACACAGAGGAACAAATAGAGATGCTGATTAGTGTGGAGTATGCAATACATTCGTCAACCCTTATTTCTCAGCACATTTACAATAAACATGGATTTCTATAATAAGCCAATATTGGGCCCTAGTGACGGCTAGGGGTAGTAATGTAATGTGAATTAAGATGACAGAACTCAAACAAGTACTTTATAACCATCAGTTTGTTTTTCTCACCAATCAAGATGACATCCAAAATCAATTCCAATGAGGCAATGGGACTGAATTAAAATTTAGTGTTTATGTTAAACTATATAGGGTTCCTATGGGATGAATAGCCAGAGAGATAGGGTTCGGTGACATTGCACTTTTGTTAATGGACTAGCAATCTAGCAATCCAAAGGCTTGGACTGTTGCTTCAGGATAAAAGACTACAGCAACTGAGGTATTTCAGTTATGATATTTAAATAAAAATGAATGACAGAAGTAATGGCCTTGTGACATCTACTAGTTCACACAAAAATATCAGCTATCTCTGAAAGAAAGTCTGCTGTGCTTACCTGTGACATCATTCCCACAGCAATGTGGTTGATGCTTAACTGCCCTCTGACATGCTTCAGTACATCATTTGATTCAAGTGTAATTCAGACTAGGATTTAAATCCTGTAAGCGTCACCCACAACCTGAGAATAAAAAAAAATTAAACTGGCCATCCAAGGGAATTGCTAATATAAAATGTGATGTTTATCTGCCTCGATTTAGAGGATTGTGATTCTCTCCTGTGAATAGTACAACATGCTGTTGTGTGAGGAATGTGACAGGAGGTGTTTTGGCATGAAATGTTTTAAAATGCAAAAAGAAAATGTTAAGACCTGGGAATTGAAATTCAGGTGGAGGCTGGGTACCATTGACAATCTGGCATAAAAGAATATTTAAAGGAGAAAGAATGCTTGGTGAGAGATTGAGTGAAGGGTTTCTTCCTTTGAAAAAGGGCAGCTAATTGCAACAAAGCAGCTGTCTGACAAATATGAAATGATTTATCCTGGAATGCTGGATCTGGTGAACTGTACAGAATAGACAACTCTGCTTGATCTTATATACAATGACGGGTGGGGAAGGGGTTGCTAAGGTGAGCACCCAAAATTATTTTATGGAATGACATTCTGCTTTGCTTTTCTTCGTTTGTGTTACAACCACATTGCAAAGACTGCTTTGATAACTGGCAATGCTTTGTGACATAGCGAGGCACAATATAAGTGTGTGTCATTTTGTTCCTAACTGAGTGTATTGAACATTGGTGCCTCCTAGATGGTCTCGATATACTTGGATCAGAAAGGCGAAAGTCCTTATTGGTTGCCCTGCAAAGCTGTGATGTAGGAATTGATTAAAGAGAAGTAAGTGGATTGCTGGTGATCAAGAGAGCTCACATTTTGAGTTAAAAGGAAGATTAGATAGGCTAGGACTGGTTATTGCTGGGCCATAGGAGGCTGAGGGGTGAACTTGTAGAGATATCACCATGGGTGTATACTCAGGCCACTTTATTAGGTACACTTGTATACCCGCTTGTAAATGCAAATATCTAATCAGCCAAGCATGTAGCAGCAATTCAACATATAAAAGCATACAGATATAGTCAAGAGGTTCAGTTGTTCAGATCAATCATCAGATTGGGGAAGAAATGTGATCTATGTGACTTTGACTGTTGAACAACTATTAGTGCCAGATGGAGTGGTTTGGGTATCTCAGAAACTGCTGATTTCCTGAGATTTTCATGCACAACAGTCTCTAGAGTTTACAGAAAATGGTGTGGAAAAACAAAAAAAAAATCTATTGTGCAGCAGTTCTGTGGGTGAAAACTCAGTAATGAGAGAGGTAGGAGGAGAATGAGCAGACTGATTTAAGCCTACAGTAACTCAAATAACCACACATTACCACAGTGGTGTGCAAAAGAACTCTGAATGCCCGACACATTTGGAGTAGAAGATGGCGACACGACGGCAGCGCGGCCACTTCGGTGATGAATATCTGTTATCTGTCAAGTAGGGGACCATGCACAGTTCTGATTTGATGAAGACAGACGTGAGAGCACGGAGGAACATCTGGAAAACTTCTGAAATGCCCACTTCACTGCCACTGCTACTGTGTGGTAACTGGAATCTCCGGAGCTGAAGGCCCCAAAATCCTCGGCTTTGCGTGTTTCAGCAGCTGGGGCGAGGTCGAAGGCGCTCGGCAGAGGATGGCGCTCGGGAGGTTGTATCGGAGGGGCTGGTCGGAGGCTCGGAGGACGGACTCAGTGTCGGCTGTGGTCGGCTGCTTCCAAGGCATCAGCAAGTTGACGGTGCCTGGAGGTTTATGGCAGGTAGTTTCTCCCTTTTGCCACCTGCTATTGGGGACTCGGGAGTCAATCGACTCGGGGACTTTTGAGACTTTATTTACCGTGCCCATGGTTTGTTCTTCATCAAATTATGGTATTGTTTTGCACTGCTGTAACTATATGTTATAATTATGTGGTTCTGTCAGTGTTAGTCTTTGGTTTGTCCTGTTTTCTGTGATATCACTCCGGAGAAACATTGTATCATTTCTTAATGCATGTATGCATTTCTAAATACAATAAAAAGAGGACTGAGTGTTCTCATAATCTATTAACATCGAACCTTGAAGTGGATGGGCTACAACAGCAGAAGACCACAATCATACACTCAATGGTCACTTCATTAGGCCCAAGAGGTACCTAATAAAGTGGGCACTGTGTAGATAAGGTGGATGATCAAAGTCTATTTCCCAGGGTAAGGGAGTGTAAAGCTAGAGAACTTAGGTTTAAGCTGAGTGGGGATCTAAAGGGGCAAATTGCTCACCCAGAGTGCAGTGAGTATATGGAAAGAGCTACCAGAAGCAAGAACAATTACAATGTTTAAAAGACATTTGGACATGTACGTGGTAGGAAAGATTTAGAGAAATATGGAACAAGTTCAGGAAGCACTTTGGCAGACAATTTGTTCCAAAAGGCCTGTTCCCATGTTGTATAATTCTGGGTTTCTAGGTTTGGACTAGAGTGTGATAGCTTACAATTGAATAGCCTGCCTGTACCATATGGGCTCACAGAGCAAGCTGTACTATCAGTGAGAAACAGCACCTTCAGCGGGAGCAAGGAACCTGAATTTCACCAAGAATCAGTACAGAAAGGAATGGTGAGTGAGGGAACTAGAGTGTGCTAGTCAATTAAATAAAAATATCTGGTATAGCAGGGACAGAGTTGAATCTTAGGCTGGGCAGTCCAATACCTGTCGATACAAGACAGTGCTTCACTCTTCAGTAGAATTTATTCAGCACTTTTTCATAATAGCAGGATGCCTAAGGCAGGCACTGATGGGCTTCGAGAGAGAGAGAGAGAGAGAGAGAGAGAGAGGAGAGAGCGCTCAGGGGAGAGAAATGATTTGCATAAACTGTTGCTATTGGGTTCTTGTCAGATGATGCATCTGCCCCTCTGCCTGAAGAGCAGGAGATCTCTGCCTGTAGATTAATCTCATTGTGTCACAGGTACAGGAGCTGCCGATGCAGTCATTTCTTGGAAAGTCTGATGTGTAGAAATTGGCATGCTTACCTCTCGCCCTGCTTTCTGGGAAGTTAGCCTGCTTTACAGTAAGTGTTGCTTGATGTATATAATGCAGCAGACAGAGCAAGCGAGACTTTTAGTCATTGGTAATGTGTTTCATATGCTGTTCCGGTGAAGCTTTTCTTTTAATAGTGACTATCATGTTTGGGTATTCACATCAGCAGGCAGTTGGCTGCTAGGCTGTGTACTTGTGCCCAGCAGGTCCATATTGCTTCCACTCTTGCCTTGCTAATCAGGCAGATATTGTACAAATTAGTATCTTAATATTGAATCAATTGTCCCAACAGAAAGCACGTTAATGATTCCAGAAATAGCCCAAGTCTGACCTTTCTTGAACAATGTTGTTTTGTAAAATTTTTGGATGCTTTTGAGGTTGGGGAGGGTTTAAGGGTTAATATCCTGCAGTATGTCTACAAATGTGGGAGGATTATTTCAAATAAATTACTAGATAACAGATTTAAAATCTTAAATTGAGGTTCTGATTTGTAATGTCAACCTCTCCTGCCCCAACTATTTTTAAGGTACAGTAATGTGAATTGAGTTGGTTAAAGATGTATTGAATTGATCACTATTTTCCTGTAACTGAAAAAAAAACGGTAATTTTATTCTGATGATGCAGAATTGCTACGTATTCTCTGCAAAACAGTGTTCTGAGGAATAAAACATTAGGAGAAAAGCAAGCTCATAGCAGAATGGCATAAAAGCTTACATGCTGTAAAAATATAGAGGATTCAACCAGCTAGTAGTCAGCTTTCCCAGAATGTTTCAGATCAAATTGTATAGTATAAGCTGTTGTATGTGTTCCAGCCTTGTTATCTATCTGTCATGATTTAATTGAAGAACTTAATATAAAGCTGCATTATTTAGGTCCTTTCAGTTCCAGGGAGGCAAAAATAATTGGCAATCACATCCAGTAATACTATTTAGTAAAGAGCAGTTTAGTGTCTTTCCTGGGCCTATTAAATCCTTTCAATAACAAACCTGGATGCTTGTGAGTATTGGTATGATGAGACTTACAGATGTCCTTACCTGTGAGAAGCTGGGGCATTGGTGGGGGTTGAGGGGAGTAATAGTACCTTGCTTATAATTGCTTTGATGTCTCCACACACATTGACCAACTGATGTTGAGGCTGCCAGTAGTTCATGTGGACCATGATGTTTTGAAATCATACCATGCTTTTTTCAGCTCCCAGTATAGTTCATGTGGACCATGTACAGAGACCTGTTGCAAAATACTCAGTACTACACTGTGCGCAGTGATTACTTATGCCATGCAGACCAGCAAAGTTTCGTTACCTTAAGTTAGTGAAAAATATAAATCAGAGTAGACTATTTGGCCCCTCAATACTGCTGCATCTTTCAATGAGATAATCTTTACCCCAGTGACACTTCAAGTCACAATATGTGCTGCACCATGTAACCTCATCTTGAACAGCAGATTTGATGTTGCAGTTGATTCTAGAGCTCATGAATTGAAATTCTTCATTCTAATCACACAGACTACAAGCATGGAATGTTTTTACAAAAATCATGATTTGCTGTGCAACCAAGTATGATGTAGTAATGTTAGAAAGGACGATCATAATGGTTGTACATTTAAATAACATTGTCACTTTCCTGCAGATTGTGTCAGCCACCATTCAAGAGCCGACAACAACACAAACAGTGATACCAAGAGAACCTGTGGAAGGAGTGGTGGATTTACCACTGTGCTCTTGGGGCTTCCTTGGATCTGTTGGGTCTTCTGCTGTAGTAAACAATTTTGCACTGCCTCTGTGGGATTACAGCTGACCTTTCTGCATTTGAAATAGATCCATTTACTGTAGAACGCGTGCGCACTCAACACTAAACGTGTGGTGGACATCAGCAATGGTTACATCAGGGCTTTGGCAGTGCTTTGGAAGGAACAGACAGAGAGCAGGGTCTACAAGGCGCACGGCTCAGTCAAATCAAGGCCTCCAGTCTACACATTTCTTCCTGAGACCACTGCAGCCAGTGAGATGCTATCCTGAAGCACCACTCCAGGTTTATCAGTGTGGGTATAAACTACTGAAGGAATGTGGCATTTTCCCTTCTACTCTTCAAATGGGATTCTGCCTGAAGTGTACAACACCAAACTAATCTGTTGCCTGCTGGCATTTGGCATCAATATTTATGCTCATCACAGCAGGGCTTTAGTCAGTTTGCAGCTATTGATATGTTTGTAGACACAGGGTTGCACAATTCAAAAGAAAGGCAGTTGGTCCACTGGTCTGTAACAGCACTTAGGAAAGCAAACCCATTGATCTCATCCTCCCTCTCCTTTTTTTCCCTCCAGTATTCTCTCTTAAACCTGACCATCCAATCCTCCTTGACTGCTTTTTTTCTATTAACCTACACCAAGAGGTGATTTAAGTCACTGGTTAACTTATCAGCACATCTTTGGGATCCTATTCCACACCACCGCTAAATTGTCCATTTTGTTGTTTTTGCAGCCTTGCTTGAACTCCATGTTCGTTTTTTTTTATTTCCTGCAAGCATTAATTCAAAAGGAGGCTTCAGAGGTGCTGCCAACCTACATCTTGGCACACACACACTCAGTGACCAATCCTCATGTGCCAGTTTTTGCACTGGAGTGTTGTCAGGCTATTGAATAATGGGGATCATCGTAGCCAGGCAAGATCCATTTCTCTCACAAGCATTTTCCATTTACTCATAGTCAGGAGCAGAAATTGATTTATTTGACTCCCTCTCTAACCAGGAATTTTGGGTTAAGTTTGAAATTCTGAGATCAGCAAATTCTGTTCAACCTGGGAATGGAATCTCCATCTTGTGGTTGGTCTGTCTCAGCTGGAGAGTGCAATATTAAGAGCCAGTTAACCATGAAAACTTACATTTAGCAAACGCTATGTCCTTTCTTTCATAAATGAGACATGGTATTAGTGCAGCCGACGATGAATGATTAGCTTAAGTGAGGTGGAAGCACAGTGTGCAAGTTAGTGAAGAAGCAGAAACGGGGGCAAGACCCTCAGGGGGGCTGGGGGCTGTGACAAATCATTCAATTTCACATGCAGTTTGGAAATTGCTGTGGGCAGATATAGAGAAATTGGTTTCCAAAACTGCTTGAATGTGAACACAATTGACGAGCTGATTCTGTGTTAGGAAGGTAATCTTTTTATATTGGTTTCTACAGCTGTCTGTCTTACAAGTGATTTGTCTCACTGGTAACTGAAACAAACCCTAGAGTCATGTGTGACCCTGCAATGAACTCAGACCACAACTCCTGTCATCGCTTAAATACAACTTCTGCCTCCATTACATTGCCTGTCTCAGTTCCACCACAGCTCTTCTGCTACTGAAACCCGTATCCATCCTTGTCTTCCCTCCAATCTTGACAATGTTGGCTAACCAATTTTCCATGAATCCATTCATCCAAAACTCTGCTGCTCCCGTGTTAAAATCACACCAATTCCCATCAGCTATCACCTTCTATTTATATCTAATTTAAGATACAGTGCAGAACAGGCCCTTCTGGCCCAACGAACCACACCATCCAGCAACCCATCTGTTTAACACTAGCCTAATCACAGAACAATTTACAGTAACCAAATAGCTAACTAACTGGTACGTCTTTGGACAGGGAGGAAACTAGAGCACCAAGAGGAAACCCACATGTTCACGGGGAGAACGTACAAACAGTGTTGGAATTTATTAGACTACCATGGCGCCTTCTAAAACTATGTAGATAAATCATAGAGCCCTTAATAAAATGTATGCCAGGCTCTGAAAAGAAGTAGGCATAGGTGTAGAGGCCCACCCTGCTCATGTGAAATATTATACTGATTTACACTAATTTCATTTGCCTATATTAGAATTCTCTGTGCTTGAGTTTCTGTCTAAATGCCTCTAAATGTCCTTGCTTAATGGTGTTGGTCCATGGCATAAACAAGGTTGGGAACCCCTAATCTAGAGGTAATACAGACCTAGCATTTTATGACCTGATCCTCAGTGCTTGACAATTTTGGAATAAATGTAGGGAGCAGCACCAATCTCAAAAGCCTTTGACTCCCATCAGCCAAGAAAACACTACCTAAAAAAAAATGTTCCAATGGCAGTTCTTCTCCAGCTTATGTTTGCTTCATGATGGCATGCAAGCCAGGATTCCAACCAAGAGATCTGCAGCAGAAAAAATCTTGGTGAAAATTGGTGTTAAACAAGGCTGAATTCCTATCTCCAGAAAGCATGTACTCTGGAGGTGTGATTTCTGGCATGTGAGTACTCGGGGAAAAATGCAGTTGTGTGCAGATATTGCCAGTTGAGATGTATTTTAGCTCTGGGGACCCAGTTGTAATAACTGGTATTGATGCTCTTTTCCGATGTTTTTTGGCTGCAGTGCAGACAAATTGGATCACAGGGGTTCGGTGCTGTTGCTCAGTAACCACCTTTACCATGGTTAGCTGCTGTAGAATTCAGTAAGAGGGAAGTATAATTGCCAACCAGAAACAAAAGACCTTTTATTTGCCAGCTAAATGATGTATATGGAAAGCAGGAGAGTGCATGCTGAGCTGCCAATGTTTTCAAAGCTTCATCAGGTTGGTTTGAGGAAGTTGCTGAAAAACTAAATACCCTATGCCCCTGCCTACAAAAACCTTTCTGTTCTGTTGTGTACCAGAGAAGCTTGCAACAATTATTTCATTGTTCTTCCCAATATAGTATGTCCTTTTTCAGCACCATACAAGATCAAACTTCAAGCAGGTCCTGAGACCCACTTCAAGCAAGCGCAAGGAAATAACAATCCATTCAGTGAGCAGCCATTGATCTACAGCACATTGTAGGGGATAGTGGAGCACGTGACAGTGATTTGAGTGGGAAACCTGAGCTCCCAGTCATTAACCACGTTAGTGTAAAAGGAGGAAGAATAATTCCCCATCTGTTCCCTATCTCACACCTCCCTTGTGCATTTTCCTCATTTCTCTCCTTTGTTTTGGTGCTTTTCCTCTTATCTGATCATATTGACCTTCTCTCGTTGACTAATGCCAGTGGATGTTAATGAAGCCCATATCTAGAGAACTCATTTTTAAAATTAACAGACAATATATTATCCACCCCCCCCCACACACACACACACACACATACACAGTATGTACATAGTAAAGAACATTAAATGAGAAAATCTCAGGTGCAACTTGTAGGATGCATTTCAATCAAAGGGTTTGGAGGGTAAATGCTACAGCTTAACGAGTTATTGAGGGTTAACAAGTAAATGTGACCATAATACTGAGGAGTATAGTTTGGATGTGCTAAGAACTCATTTTTAATGAAGGGTTTAAGTGATTTGTACTGTATATGCACTTACTAGGGGTGTGTTGCAGTTAAAGTTTGGCATCAAATTGAGTTTCCAGACAGTTAGCTTTTTAAAAATTCTTTAATTACTCCCCAAATGCTTACCTGTGCATCCACAGGACAAGCACAATCTGAACTGTTGTGTGCGTGAACCTTTTATGCAGTTCAGTCATGGTAGCAAATAAGAAAACAGATATAATTGATTTGACGTGCATTAATCGGAGAGCTGTGACCTGTGGAAAGTCCAGAGTTGATGATAGGCTTGTTTTTGCTAATTGGCTCTTGTTGTGCTGCTGGGGCTTTGAGCAGCTTCACACCAGAGGCCAGCCATTCAGCCAATGAACAGTATGATAGGAAAACTAAATTGGGGTGGATTAAGTGTTGATATTGAAGCAGCTGGCTCCTGAATTACGTATGAGTGGTTTGGATTATTTTGTAGTGATTTTGTTTCGAGTTACAGCTGTCACCATGTTCGGTCATACATGCTGCCTGTGAGACCGTGAAAGAGTTTATTCTGCATAATTCAGACGAAATGCCTGAGCTGGCACATGACTGTCCAATTCAGGATGCAGGATGGGAAAAGTCCTCCTTGACTAGGTCAATGTTACATAGTTTTAATCTGTACTTCCTGTACCTGATTCCTAATAGACAGGATTAAATAAATGCTTGGGTTTGTAGGCACATGTCATAAATGATATCTCACCTTGAGACAATAATCTGTGCTCGTTACTGTTTCGTTCCTGCTAAGGAATGCTATGCCACCTCATTATCTTATTACCTAATATCTAATATTCAAATAGAAAAGTATCACTTCTCTGACAGCAAAATCATTCTATTTGGATATTGAGCTAATACTTTATCGACGGGACATCAGGCGAGGTGGTGTTGGGAGGGAAGGGTGCTGGATGAGTTGGGTGGCATACCATAGCAGGTTGTGTGTAGAATGAAAAGACATGGCACTATTTTCTTTTCCTCTTTTCTCTTTTTAAATTAATGAGGCTCTGGCGTATAATTTGGCAAAGGCATATTTCACCATTGCCCATTTTGCTCCACAGCACAATGTGAAAATTTTCATCCATCCTACTAGTAGTGCTGAACTTCATCTTTGCCTTACTTACTGCAAACTGATTGTATCCACAAGTGTTATAACATCAAATTTTGACAAACAGTAAATATTGTCTTTTATTAATTTTAACATTAGTTGGAGTGACATTGTGGACTTATTTATAGCTGTAAATTCACTTGAATTCAATGCTGCACATAGCTTTTGGAGGGAAAATGCTTAAGTTAATGAAGTGACCTGGTCTGGCTTGTTCCCGGCCCCCTGTAGAGCTTCTACACTTCGGAACCAGTCACTGGAAGCTGACTCCTTTATCAAATGACCAAAAAAAGTGAAAGGGAACTGTACGCTCAGACTGAAAGGATGTTTCCTGTAAAGCAATTTCCCATCTACTTTTGGTTTTCTCAGGACTGAGATCTGCAGTCTATTTGTCAAAACCGCACTTCCTCAGAGTCATGCTGCATTTATGAGTTCACGTCATTTCTTCCCACCCAAAACAAGAATAAGACTCTATTCATTCCCACTTTGCACAAGAATCACAAAAAAAATTAATGTGCAGGTATAGCAAGCAATAAGGAATTCAATTGATATGTAGATTAACATGCAAGAAGAGAAAAGGTTTTAGTGCAATTATCTAGGACCTTCATGAGACTGAATATTATTTGCAGATCTGAAATATTGTGTACTTATCTGGGAAGGATATACTTGCGATAGAAGGAGTGCTGTGATTACCATCATTTATACTTAAATATTGTTCCTTGAAGAGAAATTAAGTAGACCCTCTGTAACCTACTTACTGAATAAATGAGATCTATTTTCATTAAAATAGATATAAAATTCTTTTGGGGTTTGACAGAGTAAATGCAAAGATGGTGTTTCCCCTGGCTGTGTTGTCAAGAACTAAGTTTTTAAGTTTTAAACAAATTTGCAACTTAGGAATGAGTTGAGAAAAAAAGTTCTTCCACTCTAATTCTCTGTTTCACTTCCACTCTTTCTGTATTGAGATTATAACATTGCACCAAGGATGTTCAACATAAGCTCAAAGAACAACGCCTCATCTTTACTCTGGGCACATTGTAGTCTTTAAGATATGATATTTAATAATGTTAGGTAATCATTTTTTTTTCTTCCCACAGAATTAGCTCTACTCTTATTTTTAATTTGTTATTTTCCTTCTGAATCTGACTGCCATTTTAAAAAATTTTACAAATTTGGCATGCACCCTCTAACAGACATTCTCACTCTTCCCATTTTGATGGAGGACCATTGCCATGAGTCATTGACTCTGTTTCTCCCCCTACCATGATCTGCTGAGTACTTCCAACATTCTATTTTTATTTCTGATTTCTAGCTCCTGTGTTTTTGTTTTGCTCCAAGCTTTGTCTGGTAGTTATCCACAGCTATATTCTGTACCCTAACACCCTTTTACCCCCTTTTCCATTATGTGCCAACAGGGAAAGCAATAGTACATGGTCTCCTACACTGTTGCACTCCTGAGGAGTTCAACTAAGCACATTAAATACTACAATGCTCAACAATTACTTCAAGAATTTCAAATAATAACCCATTTCAGCATGTATTTCACACTTATAGCATTCCGTTTATTCCATTCTCCTCTGATTTACCCTTTTTGATTGCAACGTGTTTAATTTTCTAACTTTTCCCATTTCTGATGAAAGATCATCAACCCTGGAATGCTAATCCTCTTTCCCTCTCCACAGATGCTGCCTAATACCGACTCATTTTCAGTATTTTCTTTCGTTTCACAATTCTGAGTGCTTACAATATTTTGTTTTTAAAATAAGTGCAGATTTCTTGTGGGAGTCATTGACCATCACCTAATGGCACTGCATTTCTCCCCCAGTTGCACGAGTAAATGGACACACAAAACCAGATCGGCATCGAAATCCAGGTGGTTATGATAGCGCCTCCACTGTGATGAGCAGTGAATTGGACTCGAGCAGCCTTATCGAATCCGATGATGACAATACCAGCAGGTAGGAGGAAAGGGTATTGAATGTACAGGTAATAGGGTGGCTGATGTATTGGACTAGGGATGGGATGTCTAATGCATTGGATGGATAATGGTAGAACTGATCTATCAGGTTGGTAATTGGATTGATGAGGTATCGAAAAAGGAATGAACTAGCTTTTGTAATAGATGGGAAAATGGGATAGTTGGTGTATCAGATGGATAAGAAGGTGGCTGACACATGGCATAGGGACTGGAATAGCCAGATTAAATGGGCATTGGGATAACCGATACACTAGATGGGTAACTCCCAGAAGGAAATACTTCAGGACTTTGGTAGAACAGGTAATGTGCTGTACTAAAAATCAAAAACCTATGAGGAAAGCTGAGCATCTGTGCAAAGTGAAGCAGTAATTATTTTATGTCCTTGACGTATTGTCATGTTTGGAGCATTGTCTGTGATGAGGTCAAATACTGAGCAGTCCTGGTGAAACCCAGACATGGAATCAGTGAGTATGTCAGGCAGATAATAGAGCAAGTGATTTGGTATACAGGAGGAGGATGTTCTCAGAGCAATGCGAGATAATACATTGCCTGCTAATGCTAGCTCTCTTATAAGGATTGAATATGTAGGAGGATTATGTGGAGAGTTCCAATCTGGAATGTTGAGCATCTTGTTGTGTCTACAGTAGTTTTGCATTTTATTTTGTGTCATGTATGCAAAATCAAAAAATTAAAACAAAATCTATTTTGTCTCTCCTCTTCTAAAGAGAAATCCCTCCCTTCTGAAACTGAAGGTTCTCTCTGAGGATTTGGGAATCTCCTCCAAAAGACTTTGTCTGTATTGGAATTCATGCCCCTCCAGTCTTGAAACTATTGAATCTTTATGATGATTCAGCCAAATACACCTACATAGATCCTTACAATAGTTTTGTACATGTTTTAAGTACTCATCCGCATGTGTGCGTGAAGAATGTGTGTATTGACAGGATGATCATGACTGTACCCAACAAAGCAAGCCTGATTCTATCCTAATGAGAAATTACTGGATAAAAATCAGGATGGATACATGGTTGATGCAGTTATTTTACTGGCTCAAAGATGCCAAAAGCACTGGTAGATCCAGCAGCAAGCTCCAACGCTCAAGTATCAGAGTCCATGCTAGTTCTGTTATCCATGGAATTCTGCAACCTTGATGGAAGCCTCGCTGTGTGCCGAATATTTACTGGCTTTTTGAAAAGTTCCCTGCTTTCCTCCCATTTTTCTATTTCTACATATCTAGTCCCTCATTCTTTCTCTAATCTTCTGACTGGGATATCTGTTCATGTTACCTTTTTAAATCTACAATTTTCAAATATTTAGCCACACTCCTTTTTATGTTATTCTGGATTTTGCCTCAGTTCTGGTCAAATATCCCATGCTTGATGCACCATCCACATGAATACATTCCTCTTAATCTTTCTGTTCATGCTTAAGTCCTCTAGACTATGACTAAGTAAACACTGGAAAAGTTTTTCCTCATTCACCTTATTTAACAAAATCTGTGTTTTTGAACACACTCCCAAATTTCTCATAAGTACCTAAGTTTGACTGAAAAGACTTCAATTGTTTTTCTCTTTTCATTTCTAGCACTCCACCGTGGAGTCTTTAAGCGCTGGATTCTTGGTTCATGGAAATTCCTACAAACATCCACTTACTTAGTATAATACAGGACATATTGTAGGGGAAGGGTGCCAATAAACCAGACTAATTGCCCTAGAATTACATAAAATCATGAGGGGTACAGATAAGGTGAATAGTCATCGTCTTTAACCCAGACAAAGTAAATCTAATCTTTGCCATAACTTGTTATATGCTAGGGAATGACTATGTGAGGAAAAGGGCGATGGGAACAATCTCCCAACTGTTAAACATATCTTTACTTTGCACTTCCCTCCACTTCCCGCAAGGATTACTCCCTCCGCAATTCCCTTGTTGATTCGTCCCTCCCCACTCATCTCCCTCCCGGCACTTATCCCTGCAAGTGTCCTACGCACCTGCCCATGCACCTCCACTCTTACCCCCATTCAGAGCCCCAGGCAGCTCTTCCTGGTGAGGCAACACTTCACCTGCAAATCTGCTGGAGTTGTCTATTGTGTCCGGTGCTTTTGCTGCAGCTTCCTCTATATTGGTTAGACCCATCGTAAATTGGGGGACCGTTTCATCGAGCACCATTCACCACAAGCAGGACTTGCAGGTGGCCAAACATTGTAATTCCTATTCCCATTCCATTCCAATGTGTCAGTCCATGGCCTCCTCCTGTGCTAAGATGAGGCCAACCATCAGAACAGAGGAGCAACACCTTCTATTCTGTCTGGATAAACCCCAATCTGATGGCATGAATATCAATTTCTCCTTCTTGTAAGCTAATTACCCACTCCCCTCTTCCTCTGTTCCCCACTCTGACCTTTTACCTCTTCTCACCTGTCTACCGCAAGGCTCAGTGCTGGGACCCCAGTTGTTTACAATATATATTAATGACTTGGATGAGGGAATTAAATGCAGCATCTCCAAGTTTGCGGATGACACGAAGCTGGGTGGCAGTGTTAGCAGTGAGGAGGATGCTAAGAGGATGCAGGGTGACTTGGATAGGTTGGGTGAGTGGGCAAACTCATGGCAGATGCAATTTAATGTGGATAAATGTGAAGTTATCCACTTTGGTGGCAAAAATAGGAAAACAGATTATTATCTGAATGGTGGCCGATTAGGAAAAGGGGAGGTGCAACGAGACCTGGGTGTCATTATACACCAGTCATTGAAAGTGGGCATGCAGGTACAGCAGGCGGTGAAAAAGGCGAACGGTATGCTGGCATTTATAGCGAGAGGATTCGAGTACAGGAGCAGGGAGGTACTACTGCAGTTGTACAAGGCCTTGGTGAGACCACACCTGGAGTATTGTGTGCAGTTTTGGTCCCCTAATCTGAGGAAAGACATCTTTGCCATAGAGGGAGTACAAAGAAGGTTCACCAGATTGATTCCTGGGATGGCAGGTCTTTCATATGAAGAAAGACTGGATGAACTGGGCTTGTACTCGTTGGAATTTAGAAGATTGAGGGGGGATCTGATTGAAACGTATAAGATCCTAAAGGGATTGGACAGGCTAGATGCAGGAAGATTGTTCCCGATGTTGGGGAGGTCTAGAACGAGGGGTCACAGTTTGAGGATAGAGGGGAAGCCTTTTAGGACCGAGGTTAGGAAAAACTTCTTCACACAGAGAGTGGTGAATCTGTGGAATTCTCTGCCACAGCAAACTGTTGAGGCCAGTTCATTAGCTATGTTTAAAAGGAAGTTAGATATGGCCCTTGTGGCTACAGGGGTCAGGGGGTATGGAGGGAAGGCTGGGTTCTGAGTTGGATGATCAGCCATGATCATAATAAATGGCGGTGCAGGCTCGAAGGGCCGAATGGCCTACTCCTGCACCTATTTTCTATGTTTCTATGTTTCTATCACTTCCCCCTGGGCCCCCTCCTCCCTCCCTTTTTCCTATGGTCCACTCTCCTCTCCTATCTCCTTCTTCTCCAGCCCTTGACCTTTCCCACCCACCTGGCTTCACCTATCACCTTACAGCTAGCCTCTTTCCTCTTCCCCCCACCTTTTTATTCTGGCATCTTCCCCCTTCCTTCTCAGCCCTGAAGAAAGGTCTCAACCCGAAATACCGACTATCTATTCTTTTCCATAGATGCTACCTGACCTGCTGAGTTCCTAAAGCACTTTTGTGTGTGTTGCTTTGGATTTCCAGCATCTGCAGACTTTCAGTGACTATTGTAAACAAGCTAGTTTGGAGCAAATCTTTTTAGGAGGCAATTAGTTGTTTTGCTTATTTATTGCTTCAGTTGCTGCAATGAGATGTCACAATTCCTCCTTTCTGAACTGACAATGGTGAGGCATAATGGACATTGTGAAGGGAGATATTTTAGGTAAGACATTAAGATGTTGTGTGTGTTGAAGAGCTTGTATTGGATGATTTGTTGACTAGACTACAGCTGGGATAGCAGTTTAGCTGAGCATTTCCATCACTTTTCTCTATGTGAACTCTAAATAAGTGATGACAATTAAAACTAATTCAGTGAACAAGGAGCAAATTAATTCAGTGATGGTGAGGATCCTTTATAAATTCAGATGTATTTTTAGATCTGCAGAGGTCAATGTTATTAAACTAATTCAGTGGAAGGGTGTGGTGACTTCTAGTGTAGTAGGATGACCCTTCACTGGAATGTTCCCTCTTTATTTTATGTCAAATAATTTATAGAATCCATTAATGATTCTTAACCCTTCTGTAAATGAAAAAATATACCACTTTGTTTCTTCTTCAATATGTAGATTCAAACTGACAATTGCCCTTTGAAGGGACTGGAATTAAGCCCCCTCTTCTGCTATAGGTGCTGATCTTATGGAGTTTGCAGTTCTTTGGTGAAGTTGAAGTTCCCACCACTATATGAGGTGCTGCTTTCTTGCTGAGATTTTCTTGCAGGCTAGCCAGTGGTTCTGTGACATCTCATCCAAGTGATGTCCGAGACAATAACTGACCAGTCTGTTGAACTACGGAGTTTAAGTTTATAAACTATGGAATTTGGATGATGTGATCAGTGATTAACAGCAGCAGTGCTCAATGTAGGGAGGATCCAACATTTTATTGGTTCTGTTGTACAATATAAAGATGAGCACCAAAAACAACCATTCTGCTTAACATCCAGAGCAGCTTTTTTACAAAGATTGTCTAAGTTGGTCCTGCTTCCTTGTCCCTTCCCATAACCTTTGTAAGTTTTTCAATTTTTAATATTTGTCTAATTCCTTTTGAAATGTTAATCTGCTTTCAGCCTTTTCAAGCAAAGCATTCCAGACGATAACAACTTTCTGCATAAATAAAATTCTCTCCTCCTCATCTTTTGACAAGCCAGTATCTTCTGGTTACCAGCTGTCTCGCAATGGAATGTTCTACTCTCTTACTCTAAGACATTCATAATTTTAAGTGGATCTATCAGATATCTTTTTACAATTCTCTACTCCATGGAGAACGTCCCTTAATTTCAATAGTCTTCACGCAATTGAAGACATGCATCCATTGTACCATTCTAGTAATTTTTCTCTGCACCTTTTTGGAGGCATTAATCCTTTCTCAAACACATCACCAGAGCAAAATCCGATTCTCCTTCCGACTCCCAAGTACTAGATTATAATTCGACTTGGTGCCCTTTATCACTCAGTTTCCTCACCAAAATTCAGATAATGAGAGCCCAGACTTAGTCATGAATTCACATAGTAATACATGGAAACAGGATTTTTTTGTCCCAACGGGTCCACACTAACCACTGTATCCTCCCTGCTAGGTCCAGTTGCCTTTGTTCAGTTTATAACCCTCCAAGCCCTTCCACTCCATCAAAATGCCTCTTAAATGTTGTTATTGTACCCACCTTAAACAACTTCCTCTGGCAGCTCATTCTAGGTACTCACAAGCTTCTGTGTAAAAAAGTTGTATCTCAGGTGCCGCTTAAATCTCTTCCCTCTTACTTTGTATGTGTGCCTTTTTTGTTTTGAATTTGCCATTCCAGGGGGAAAGACTGACTATCCATCTTATCCATACCCCTCATGATTTTATAAACTCTGATGATGTCACCTCTCATTCTTCTACAATCCATCATGTTTCAGCTAGTATCTGTTAACTGGCCGTGTTCTCCCTAGTTTTGACACTTCCGTTCCTGAAAACAAATCTAATCCTCAGTGGTCTTCAGTTCACAGATCCGGTTTCCAGTTTGATGCCTATCTTTATCAGCCACATTTTGGTGTGTATGAAATTAATTTCTGGCAACAGTGAATCAGGGAAGTTGTTTTGTGGATAAACCCCACTCTCCTCTTCTTGAGGAGATTTGAGATATAATTGCTAAATTCAGTAAGGAAGAACCAGTGGATCTGGTGCATTTAGATTCCCAACAGGTCATTGAAGTTCTAGTGTAGTAGTAATTCCTCCACCTAATACTTCCTTGGGGTTGCAAGTAATGATTAGGTGGATACTGCATGGATCAGAGCTTGAGCAAATGAAGGAATGGGTAAATATATAGCAGTTTTCCACTATACCAACAATTAATGTAAGGACATCCACTCCAGTAGAGAAAACAGAGGCAAAATATGATTTAAATGGTGAGAAAATAGAAAATATTGATGTACAAATAGATCAGGGTGTTCTTATACAATAGTCACTGAAAGCAAATGCACAGGTGAAGCAAGAAATTGCGAAGGCAAATGTTATGTTGACTTTTACTACAAGAGTATATCTGTAGATGGTCTTAATGAAACCACATCTGAAGTATTCTGTGCAGTTTTTGCCTCTTTGCCAGAGGAAGGTTAAACTTGCTGAGGAGAGAGTGAAGTCACACCAAACTGATTCCTGGAATAGCAAGGTTGTTTTGTGAGAGAGATTGGGTTAATTATGCCTGTATTCAGTACAGTTTATGACAGTGAGGTGTAATCTCATTGAACAGGGCTACAAAGACAAAGTGTAGGGAAGGATAATTTTCCTGGCTTGGGTGCCTAGAACAGAGTCTGAGGATATGGGGTAAAATGAGGCAAGGGGAAATTTATTTGCTACTGGTGGTAAACACTGTAATTTCCTTACCACAGCAGATGTTTGGGAGCCAAGTAGCTGGATGTGTTTACAAAGGAGATGAGTAGGTTTTTATACACAAAAGCAATCAAGGCACCTGGTGAAAGAGAGGGAATATGGCATTAAACTAGATAATCAGCCATTATCATATTGGGTGGCAGAGTAGTTTCAAAAGGGCCAAATAGTCTGCTCCTTCTTCTAATTTTGTTCTGAGTTCAGGAGAATAAGAGGTGATCTTATTGAAATATTGGAAGGTTCTGAGCGATACAACCGGATGGATACTGAAGGACGCGGGGGTGGGCGGCAGTGTTTCAGAATAAGGAGTTATCCATTTAAAAAGGCGGAGCAAAGGACTTTCTTCTCTCAGAGGGTTATGATACATTGGAATTCTGTACCCTGGCGAGCTATGGAGGTAGAATAAAGAGATGTGGTCAGAGTGCATGAAAGTGGTTCAAGACTGGAGCAGCCAGGATCTCATTGAGTAGTAGACCAGGGTTGAAGGGTGAAGTGTTCTCCTGCTCCTTTTCCTTCTATTTGTATTCAGCTGTGACTTTCACAAAGAGGGCTGTTTGTAGGACTGCTCTATAGCTTTAATGTTCATGATGTTAATAATGTACGTTGATGTCATAGCTCTGTACTCCAGTCCCTAGCCTGGACTCAGACTTGACCTTCAGGCCTCTAACCTCTGGACAAAATAGTATTTAAGTCAAGTCAGGGAATTAATAATGGAGAAGCACAACTTCCGGGAGACCATCTCAAGGTCTCAGTCCATCATGAAAAAGTGGAAAAAATATAAAACCATATGCACATTTCAAGGTCAGTCTCCCCCCACCCCCCGCCCCCAAACATAGTTGTCAGGAAAGAACGGCACTTGTAATAGAGGCTACCTAGATGCCAACAGTCACTCTGAGTGAGCTGCAACTGGAGACGAAGTTCATGGCTCCATAATCTCCAAGGCCTTGGCAAAAAGGGTATTTATGGAAGAGTGACAAGGAAGAAGCCCTGGCTTAAAAAAAAAGCATATCCTTGCCCGTTAAAGTCTTTGCAAAGCATCACTTAGAAGATAGTGTAAAGACATGAAAGAAGGTCCTGTGGTTAGAGAAGACACTTCTTGTACTCAACACCAAGTGGTACGTGTGGTGTGCTAATACTGTGCATCAACCAGGTAGCACCATCCCTACTGTAAAGCATGGTAAAATATGTAAAACATTGCTCTATGGAGATGCTTTTCAGTGGCAGGAACTGGAAATTTTATCAGGATTGATAGCAAGATAAACCTGAATAAAAGCCACTGCCAGAAAGCTTAAGCTAGGTACAAAGTTCGTCTTTCAGCAGGACAACAACCCAAAACACACTGCCAGACCAACAGTGGAATGGCTTCAAATGAAGAAAATTGATGTCCTTGAGTGGCCCAATAAGAGACCTGACCTTAACCCGAACATCTCTGGCAAGACCTCAAGATTGCTGTCCCCTGCCACTCCACAACCAACCTGGCACAGCTTGAGTGATTTTGCATGAAGGAATGGAAAAATTTTGCTCTATAACGTCGTACAAAGCTAATAGAGACTTATCCCAAAAGGTTACTGGCTGTAATAGCTGCGAAAGGTGTTTGAATTAAGTACTGAGCAAATAAGGATGAATACTTTTGAAGTGCTGACTTTTTACTTTTTGAATTTTTAGTTTTTTATGCTTCACAATTTTACCTTTTTTTGGGGCTGTATTGTGAAAAACGTAGCTAGCATATGATTAATTCTCAGTTAAATTAGTCAAAATTCCTGGTTGTAATATTCACTTATGTGAACAAAGGTTTGGGGCTGAATACTTTTACAACGCACTGTACTTTGATAATAAATTTATTTTGAGCTTTGGGTGGGGAATAAGTTTGTTTTGCTGTTACTGCCTTTTCTTACTGCTTGTGTTGTTCTACTGAACAGTATGGTCATGCCATGTTGGCGTTGGAATGGGTGCAACACTTACAGGCTGCCCCCAGCACATCCTTGGGTGTATTGTTAAGACAAATGACACATTGCACTGTATGTTTTGATGTACTGTACACGCAGAAAATAAATCTGAAATTTGAAATTTAATGTGCTGATTTACACTCTCTTTGGTTCCTTAGATTAAGCAGCTCAATGGAGCAGAGTGCTTCCTCTCGACTCATGAAGAGACACAAACGCAGGAGACGGAGGCATCGTATGAGACAGATGGACAGGGTGAGATTGAGAATGGCATCTGACATGAAGGAGGCTGGATTGGGAGAGGGGAGAGCTGCCAGCCATCCTAAATACACAGATATATCAGAGCACTATCAGTGTGAAAAATTGAATAATTTTTTTCTGAATTTTTCCTTAAACATTCAAAATTGCTTAGTAAGTTCACTCAAGGTTAAAGCCTGTGAATAAGTAAAAAATGCTTAATAAATTTCATTATAAATGAAAATAAGTCTTACTCTGTTATCTCCAACAGCAAGTTTTCTAGCTAGAATACTGGGGCTGTGAAAATTGTGATTTACAGCAAAGTGCCATTGGCAACAGCAGCAAATTTCAATACCATGGTGCATTGATCATGGAGTTTATCATAGTAAAAAGTTCATTGCAGTTCACAGGACTGTCATCAACAAAATCTGCCACTGAGCTGCGCGACAGAATATCAGGGCATTTGGCCAAAATCACGATCAAAGAGACAGGTTTTTAAGGAGCATCTCAAAGGAAGAAAAAAGCAGAGAGGCTGAGAGACTATCAAAGAGAATTAATGAGCTTACGGTCTTGGCAGCTAAAGGCACAGTGGCAAATGGTGGAACAACAGGAAGTAGAATTGACAGATCCCTTTTTTCTAATAAATGCCACCCTAACTCAGCATCTTGTCTTCAAGTGAAATGTAGGATGTGCAAGATTAAGCCCCTTTGTCAGAGAGCAACTTCATCTTCTCTACATATCCCTCAACATCACCATATAGCTGTGCAACTCTACCACTTTTCTCACTACATTCCTTAAATCCACCTTCTCCTATAACCTCCGGTTCATTTAGTCATATTTCTCAATTCCAATTACTCATCCTGAATCCTCAGTATATTTCTCAACTTCCCTTCCCCCCGTAGTGTTCTTGCCAGTAATTATTCATTGCCTAACACCAATAAGACAGATGGTCTGTGCAATTATCACTTTGTTTTCTGTTGTAGACAAATTGCTTGAGCATGTCTTAAGATTGTGAGCGATTTAAGAATTATGTAGCTGTTTTTTTCTCCATTAGAAATGTGTCAAGCAATTAAACAAATCAAAAATGGTTTTCTATCTATCTTCAGTTCTGTTAAACAGCTGAATAAATGTTTGTTTCATACAGTCCTCATCACTGAGCAGCATAACAGACTCCACCATGTCACTCAATATTATCACTGTGACGCTAAACATGGGTGAGTGCTGTGTCCTTTTTTGACTATGTAAAGGCAAAGTTGAAATCTCAGTATTTGCTTTTGGTGAGGTGAAGTGAGTTGAAGCTGGTGTCAGTGGAAAGCATATTTGTAAATAGTGTTTAAAGGTTATAGTATATATTAATAACAGAATACAAATTATTTATTCAGCACTGAAATCTGGGCTTCATCAGAACATATTTACTTGTGGCTTAGTTGGAGCATGTTTGGAGCTTGGTTGATGTTGTACAGACAGTAATAAAGTTGACTGAAAAGTTTTTTTTTCCTTTTCAAATTTTCACTTCAGGAAATTAATCTAAGTAACTATTTAAAATGGAAATGACATGTTCTGTTAATGTGCAAATCTGAGTGCAGATGGGTCATTACTTTCTGGGTACAAGGTAAGGTGCATCTCACTGTATGTATATGCAAAGCCAGAAATCCAAAGTTTCCAAAAGTTTAGGTAACAATTTTGGTTTATAAATTTGATTACAATATAAATTTAGTCAAAGATTAAAAAATAGATCTACAATTATAAAGTCACTTGAATCTGTGAAACGGACCATGCTACATATACAGTATAATGGGGTATCATTTTGAGCACATGAGTATTTGCCTCTCTGTCTATAGTATTTAATGTTTTAACTGCTGTTACCTCACCACTAGGCATTATTCTCAAATTGAGGTCTCATTCTTTTGCATTTTAATAGCCTTTGTCAGTGATGTTAAACCTAAACCAATTCTAACCAAATCCTTCTTTATTTCAGAGAAGTACAATTTCCTGGGCATTAGCATCGTAGGTCAGAGTAATGACCGGGGAGATGGCGGGATATACATTGGGTCAATAATGAAGGGGGGAGCAGTGGCAGCTGATGGCAGAATTGAGCCCGGTGATATGCTTCTGCAGGTCAGTGCTCGAATCATTTCCAAATGAAACCTTTGGCCAAGAGTTGGTTCCTGTAGTTGATGTACACAAGCTCCAGGTCTCCAGCCCTGGGAACTATGTTACATAACTCAGTATGCATGGCACCAGTATGTTTTGTGTTGCAAAAGTGAAGGATGCAGATGTATGCCAGGACCATGCTGATTCTGTCTCTGAAATTTACAGGGAGCAATCACTTTGAATGAATATTGTTTCTTCTTGTGGAATCCATGGGCCTGTCATCTTTACATCAAATCCATGTTTGTGGATGATGTTTGAACAGTGTGCTTTGTGTATCCTATGGGTATGATGGTGGTGCAATAGTTAAGATACTGAACTAGAAATCTGGAGGCTCAAGTTTAAATCCTACCATGGCTGTGAAAGTTTCATTCAATTAAACTGGAGTCTTTTTTTTAAATCATTAATATGAGGATCACAGAAATTACTAGATTGTCATTAGAGTCCAGCATGAGAGGAAACCTGGCATACATCCACTCAGCAGATACTTTATTGGGTGCACCTATACACCTGCTCATTAATACAAATAATCAGCCAATTGTAAGGTAGCAACTCGAAGCATAAAAGCACGCGGACATAGCCAAAACATTCAGTTGTTGTTCAGACCAAACAATGGGGAAGAAATGTGATCTAAGTGACTTTGACAGTGGAATGAATGTCAGTGCCAAAGTTCAAAGTAAATTTATTATCAAAGTACATATGTCACCATATGCAACCCTGAGATTCGTTTTCTTGTAGGCATTCACAGTAAATACAAAGAAACAACAAGAAAAACAAGCAAAATAATAATAAATAATTAAGCAATAAATATCAAAAGCATGAGATGAAGAGTCCTTGGAAGTGAGTCCATAGGTTCTGGGAACGGTTCAGTGTTTGGATGAGTGAAATTGAGTGAAGACTGAACCCTCTGGTTCAAGAGCCTGATGTCTGAGGGATAATAACTGTTCCCAGACATGGTGGTGTGGTTCCTGAGGCTTCTGTACCTCCTTCCTCATGGCAGCTGCAAAAAGGCCCGGATGGTGGCGGTCCTTGACAATAGATGCTGCTTTCTTGCGACAACACTCCATGTAGATGTGCTCAACGGTGGGAGGGCTTTATCTGTGATAGACTGGGTCTTTCAAATGTTTTCTTTTATTGTGAAGCAACATCAGCTTAACCACAACAGACATGTCCTAAAGTACAATGCTTCTTTTTCCTTTTCTTATAACAACGTAATGAAAATCAAATGAGTGTATGTATAGTAAACAAGCAAAAAGCAAAGGAAACCCTACCATCCAGTCTCCTTTCCCCCTCCCAGCCCTCCCCTCCCCTCGACCCTCCTGTATGTGCTGCTTAGGTCCTACTGCCCCCACATTTAGTTCAGCTGTCAGTCTCTTCTAAATGCAACAGTAATGGTTGCCAGGTTTTTTCAAGTTCCTTGAGTCTGTCCTTGATAACGTATCTTATCCTCTCTAAATGCAGAGTATCCATTAATGCAGCCAGCCATTGTCTGAGTGATGGAGTTTCCTCCTTTTTCCAGAACATCAGTATGAGTTTCTTTCCATTAAGTATGCCATAGGTCAGGAGTTGTTGCTGGGTAGCCTGGAATTTATTTGACCTCGCAGAAGTTCCAAAAATTATAAAAATGGGGTCTGGTATTATCTGAACCTTTAGTACCTTCAATAGGACTTCAAATATTTGCTTCCAATACTCTTGTATCCTGGGACATAAAGCATAACTATGTAACAAACTTGCCTCTGAGGACTTACATTTCTCACACATTGGGGACACCTCTGGGAATATTTTATGAATCCTTACTTTTGAGTAATGTAGTCTATTTAGGATTTTAAATTGTATTAAACAGTGCCTGGCATTGATGGAACAGGAGTTAACATACTCCAAAGCCTCATTCCATATAACCTCCTCTATCTCTGTACCCAACTCCTTTTCCCACTCTTTTTTAATATTATCCATTGTTGTATGACACTTGTTTTGTACGGCATCATACAGATAGGCGATGATGTGTTCTGTCCCTAAGTATGATCTTAAATGATTATCTAATTCATCAGGTTCTGCTGTCTCAAAACCAGAAAGATGTGATCTTATGCAACACACATAAAAATTGCTGGTGAATGCAGCAGGCCAGACAGCATCTATAGGAAGAGGTACAGTCGACGTTTCGGGTCAAAACGTCGACTGTACCTCTTCCTATAGATGCTGCCTGGCCTGCTGCGTTCACCAGCAGTTTTTATGTGTATTGCTTGAAATTCCAGCATCTGCAGATTTCCTCATGTTTGAGATGTGATCTTATATAGTGTTTTAGCTGGAGATACTCTTTTGCAATCCGAAATTGTCCTGGAGCTGCCGAAACGATGCAGAATTCCCTTGTATGTATAAGTCTCCAATGCTGCGTATCCCTAATTCTCGCCATGCATCAAAGGCTTCATCTATACATGAGGGGATAAAAGAGGAGTTCGCTGATATAGGTACAAGAAAAGATAGTGTTCTGAGTTTCAAATGCTTCCCCATTTGTCTCCACATCTGTATGGTGCTATGGATAATGGGATTGCCTCTATAACAGGCTTTAATTTAACCGAATAGGGGACATAATGATTGCCCCTATGGAATATGGTAGGCAATCCTCACCATCTCCAACCATCTGGGAACTACAACTGTATCATCTATCCAATATGGCTGACGTTAGCAGCCCAGTAATAAAAAATTAAGTTGAGTAGTGCCAGCCCCCCACGAGTCTTATTCTTGCAGTCTTATTCTTTCTACACTTATTTTTGTAGACTTTTTCATTCAAGGACATTGATGTTTCCATACCAGGCTTTGATGCAACGTCAATATATTTTCCACCACACACCTATAGAAATTTGTCAAAGTTTTAGTTAACATGCCGAATCTTCACAAACTTCTAAGAAAGTAAAGGCGCTGCCATGTTTTCTTTGTAATGGCACTTGTATGCTAGACCTAAGACAGAGTCTCTGAAATGATAGCACCAGTTAATTTAAAGTTGCTGACTGACCCTCCCCACCTCTGATCCCCCGGTGAGGATTGGCTCATGGACTTCTGATTTCCTCCTCCTGAAGTCAATAATCAGTTCCTTGGTCTTACTGACATGGAGTGAGAGGTTGTTGTTGTGGCTCCACTCAGACAGATTTTCCATCTCCCTCCTGTATGCTGATTTGTCACCACCTTCGATTTGGCCAGATAGGGCTGTTATAGTATCACAGAAACTGCTGATCTCCTGGAATTTCAGGTACAACAGTCTCTGGAGTTTATAGAGAATGGTGCAAAAACCAAAATATATGTATATCCTGTGAGCAGCAGTTCAGTGGGCAAAAACACCTTGTTAATGAGAGAGGTCAGAGGTGAATGGCCAGATTGGTTCAAGCTGACAGGAAGGTGACAGTAACTCAAATAACTGTGCATTACAACAGTGATGTGCAGAAGAGTATCTCTGAATGCACAATGTATCGAACCTTGAAGCAGAAGGGCTGCGGTAGCAGGAGACCATGAACGTACACTCATTAGCAACTTTATTAGCTACAAGACGTACCTAATAAACTGGCCACTGAGTGTACATGATACGCCCTTGTTGTGACTTCAGACCCACCAATGTGTTTTGACTCTTGTACCATATAACCTACATTATAATAAGGGGCTACTTTATGTTTTAGTAACAGGTCGTTGCATGTGATATTAGGCACGTATTGATCTGTTGTGTGTGTCAAGTTCAGACTCTACCAGTAAAGGACCATGAAACTTAGTTCCCGACTCCAGCATTTTTATTAATAACATAGTTGTGTAGATAGGCCACATACACAACAAATTGGCGACGAGAATTATGAACCTACATCTTATCAGAACGCCATGTTTTAGTTGATAGCGACACTCGGAGGAGAAGAGAGAGAAGGGAGATGAAAAGGAGCAACATACGCATCTAGACGGAGTGCGCTTGTTGCGCTAGCAAAAAGGACACGTGAGTCAAGTGGAATGTGCAGTGACTGCAAGGAACTAACTAAGAAGAAAACAAGGCTAAATGGGATTAAATTAACATAACAAAGATGGCGATGATTGGAACCATTTCAGCATTTGATAGTGGCATTGAAAACTGGGTAACTTATATTGAAAGAGTGGAGTTATATTGTGATGCTAACGGTGTTAATGATGAAAAGAAAGCCAGTGTCTTACTCAGGCTACGTCCACACTACGCCGGATAATTTTGAAAACGCCGGTTTCGAGTAAAAACGACAGGCGTCCACACTCAGCGTTTTTCAAAATATCTCTGTCCACACTAACACGGATATTTGGGCGAATCTCCTCCTACTGGGCATGCGCAGGACACACAGAAAGCAAGCGAAGAGGAAACGGTATACTTGGTGCGCGTTTGTCCAGTTACAGAGTAGAAAAACTTAAAAGGAATTGCTCTTGGCTCTCGCGCAGGAGGACTTAAAACTAAAAAAAACAAATACTGGAGCATATGGAGGCAACCGACAGGGAGTTCACGGACAATATAACCCGGCTGACGACGAACATTGAAAAGCTGATTAACTCTGTTGCATTAATAAAGCACCTTGTTAAATGTATAAAACATCTGCATAGTGTTATCTTGTATTTCCATACAATGTTACATTAGGCTGTTACACATCTATTGTCAGAGAAGTACTTGCATAAATAGGTGAACCACCTTCATACAAGCAAGGACAGAAAACAGGGCAAAGTGAGTATACTTATTTATTCAGTACGCTATGGGTCAAAGTTTTTGGTGAGTACATTTCTAACCCTTCTGGCTTCAGTCTCGTGGCCGTCTGTTCTGAAATTGTTAGGTGGTTGCGTTCAAGAAAACAACGAACATCTGTTCTGGCATGTCATGACAGCGTTTTTAAATAGTCAAAAAGCTCACTTTACAATTTAACTCTCATGCCGTTCACACCAACTGCGCGTTATAACAGCTTGCGCAGTACCAATCAGAAGCAGAAAAAGCATTGTTGTTGTGGTGTTGTCATGACAGAGTTTTTAAATCTCTCTGGTTACCCCGTACACACTACAACGGATATTAGACGTTTTCAGATCTTTTCACTCTGGAGACCGTTTCTGAAAATCTCCGTTTTCAGGGGATGAGAACGCCGTTTCAGTGTGGACAGAAGGTCAAAATGAAGAGAAAAGGCTTCGTTTTCAAAATTATCTGGCGTAGTGTGGATGTACCTTCATTGTTATGGGAGTTAAAAACATACGGGCTGCTACGGAGCTTGTTAACCCCTGAAAAGTCAGCTGACAAAACATTCAAGCAAATAGTAGACACTCTCCAACAGCATTTAAACCCCAAACCACTGGTCATTGCTGAAAGATTTAAATTTCACAATTGGAATTAGACAAAAGTGAATTGTCTGCAACTTCACAGTGTGAAAAAGATGATCGAAGAGTAATATGGATAACTCCACAAGTGGCAAGCGTGAGACTGAAAATGGAGTTGGATGCAGGCTCAGCTTTAACAGTGATCTCTGTACACAACTACAAACAACTGTTTTCTCACATACCTCTGAAACAAACTAAACTACTGCTAAAGACTTGCACGGGATAGAGAGTGTGTCCCAAGGGTAAAATTAAAGTGACAGTGGCCTACAGAGACAAAACACAGCAGCTGAACCTCTATGTACTGAAAAATGGAGGACCACCGTTGCTGGGACGTGAATGGCTCGGGAAAATCCAGTTGGATAGCACACCATCAAGGCACTAGTTGTGTCAGCAAAGGAGGGCAGCAAGGCCACATCTGAGAGACTGTCACAAATACTTGCTGACTCTGAGGAAGTGTTCATGAAAGGAATAAGAACATTTCAGGACATGAAGGCAAAGATTGAGATTGAGGAAAATGCATGTCCAAAATTTCACAAAGCCAGACCAGTGCCATGTGCAATCTGTCCTACAGTAGAGGCAGAGATGAAAAATCTGGAGCAGACTGGGGTCCTGTCAAAGGTGGATTGAAGTGAATGGGCCATGCCTATTGTTCCAGTGATGATGAAAACCTCCAGCACAAAACCAGGAAAACCAAGCAAGGTGCTCATATGTGGAGACTTTAAAGTGACTGTTAACCCAGTTCTCCGCACAATACAGTATCCTCTACCTCGTATTGAGGACATCTTTGCTTCCCTGTCAGGAGGGGAACATTTCACAAAAATTGATTTGGCCCAGGCTTATCTCCAAATGGAAATCGATGAAGCATCCAAGAAATCCCTGACAATATATACACATGAAGGACTTTACCAGTACAACAGGTTGGTGTTAGGGATAGCATCAGCTCCTGCAATCTGGCAAAGGGCAATGGACCAGGTCCTGCAGGGGATTCCAGGGACTCAGTGTTACCTGGATGACATCGTTGTCATCGGCAAAGATGATGATGAACATCTTTCTAACCTTGAACAAGTGCTCACCAGGTTACGAGAATATGGGCTCAGAGCTAATTGACAGAAATGTGAGGTTTTCAAAAAGGAAATCTCATACTGTGGGTATGTGATCAACAAGGATGGCTTACACATGTCTCAAGACAAGATAGAAGCAGTGCTTAAGGCACCACCACCTGAAAATGTGCCTCAGCTGAGAGCATATCTTGGAGTAGTGAACTATTACCACAAGTTTTTGCCTAAATCCTACACCCACTAAAGGCACTATTACAGAAGGGGACACAATGGAAGTGGACTGAGAGCTGTGAGAAAGCGTTTCAAGAAACTAAAAGACTTCGGAAGGGGTGCTCGCGCACTTCGATCCCTCCTTACCAATCCCACTGGCTTGTGATGCCTCACCCCATGGGGTGGGAGCTGTGTTATTGCACAAGTTTCCAGGTGGCTCAGAAAGACCAATAGCCTTTGCCTCAAGAATGCTAACTTCAGCTGAACACAACTATGCACAGATTGACAGAGAGGCCCTAAGCCTCGTGTGGAGAGTCAAGAAATTCAGTCACAACCCGTATGGTCAAAAGTTTACCCTGTTGAGTGACCATCAGCCTCTCTTGTCAATCTTCAACCCTAGAAAAGGTGTTCCAGTGATGACAGCACAAAGGCTGCAGCAATGGTCTGTTTTCTTTGGAGGTCACATGTATGACATTGAACACAAGGGGACCAAGCAACGTGGCAACGCAGATGGTTTGTCATGTTTACCACTACTCACTTCAGAGATAACTACACAAATGGATTCAGCAGAGGTCTTTCACACAACAGTAGCTGAATAATTACCAGTGACAAACGGTGTCATTGAAAGAGAAACACGCAATGACCCTATGTTGTCAAAAGTGTATGACATCACGGTAAAGGGATGGCCAGCGCGTGGTAACACACTATTTCCAGCCTTCTCAGCGAGGAAGGAGTAGTTGTCAGTGTGTCGAGGAACACTAATGTGTGGCTCACGAATTGTGATTCCTCCCAAGCTATGCACCAGAGTGCTGGTGTAACTGCACAAGGGGCACCTGTTTACCGTGAAGATGAAAAGTCTTGCCTGTGCCTTTGTGTTGTGGCCAGGAATCAATAAACAGATTGAGGACTTGACCAAGAACTGCTCTGGATGTCAAAAGATCCAGAACACACCACCACAAGCCCCTCTCCATCCATGGGAGTGGCCCTCATCACCATGGCAACGAGTGCACTTTGACTTTGCTGGACCATTCATGGACTCTATCTTTTTAATCACCGTCGATGCACATTCCAAATGGTCAGAGGTCATCAAAGTGAAGACAACCACACTGGAAAAGACCATTACATTTCTGAGGGCCGTGTTCGCCAGGATTGGCATACCAGAACAAATCTACACAGACAATGGACGACAATTTTTCTCTGAAGAATTCCAAAGTTTTGTGAAGAACAATGGAATCAAGCACTTTACATCGGCCCCTTACCATCCATCCACAAATGGCTTGGCAGAAAGATTTGTGCAGACATTCAAGAAAGCCATCAAGGCAATGGACAGCGAAAATTGACCACTGCAACACAAGATTGACAACTTCCTCCTTGCCTACCATAATGCAGTACATGCAACCACTAATCAGACTCCAGCGATGATGTTTCTGAACAGGAACCTGAGGTCCCTCATGGATCTTCTCAAACCAGATGTACGGCGTGATATGGAGAACAAACACTTGAATACTAAGTCAACACGGAGCTTCAGTGTGGGACAGTCAGTTCTTGCATGTGATTACTGGACTGAAAAGTGGCAGCCGGGTACAATTTCAGTCATAGACAGGCCACTGATGTATACAGTGGAGGTGGGAGAGAATGTATGGAGATATCATGTGGACCAAATCCTGGATGCTTAGGTGAAAAACACCACAACACCTTGCCCGGACTCCCCTGGCATAGAAGCAAACACTCCTGATGTGACCACATCAGCGTCATCTACAGATAAGCTGTCATCAGTGCTGATGATCCACCTGATGTAACCGTGGAGACTCATTCCCCAAAGCAAACTTCTCAAGGCAGACGTTACCCGGAGAGGCAGAGAAGACCTCCCCAGAGACTTGAGTTCTAAATGGGTCTTAGACCAAAAGTAAATTATAATTTACTTGTTATAATTATAATGCTTGTTATAATTTGATATTATTAAGTTACTTTGTTATAATTTGTAAACAAATGATAGGCGTTTGTATGTTAAGGGTAAACATATTTGTTTAGCATAGTGCCCCAGTAAAAAACAACAGATGATACACTATTAAAATAAAAGGTGAGGAGTGTACTGTATAGCCTACATTACAATAATGGATTACTTTATGTTTTAGTAACACGCCGTTGCATGCGCTACTAGGCGTGTATTGATGTGTGTGTCAAGTTCGGACTCTACCAGTAAAGGACCATGAAACTTAGTTCCTGTCTCTAGCGTTTTTATTAATAACATAGTTGTGTAAACAGGCCACGTACGCAACAACTCTTAAATCCCCCTGTCCAATGGCTCAGCAAAACACTCTGTTGTCCATCTTGCCTACATTGAAACAGAGGAGAAATAAAACCAGATAGATCATTCAGCATTAACCTAAACACCGAATTCAGGCAAAGTCACTCAGCTCAGTTGATGTTGCATAGTTCTTCTGATGAGCTATTATCTAAACTGAGAGAGCTGTGCCATTGAGTGGCCAAGCAATAGCCTGTTGCATTCAATTGCTTACAGAATCACATCCTATGTACAGTGTGGTTCTTAATACCTGGACACTGTCCCATTGGCAAGAAAGGACCACCAGATTAGATAAGCAGTAGAGAACTGCACTAGAAGTCCTCAATCATTCATTAAGTTTCCATGAGTTCTCATGGCATCAATAGTGACACAGAAAAAGCTGAAGAGCTCATGAATACACATTCCTCTGTGGGGGAAAGATGATAGCTCTCAGCTAGAGTAGATAATAAATCTTGACTCCTCTTCAGATCCTTAGCATCACAAAGGTCAGACTTCAGCCAGTCCATAAAAAGGTGAATCCTTTTCTCTGAGTGCATATAGTTTCTTGGTTATATACTGTAAAGCATCATTAATAAAAATACTATTTTTATTTCACATGTCATCTGTAGATAATGTGTTATAAGAGGAACATCAGTATTGTTTTAATTGATGTGGTGCAACAGCAAATTTCTGCCTCTATCTACAAAGGCATTAATGTTATATTATAGACAGTGTTGAAGTATTCTGGTAAATTTTAGAGGCATGCAGCACAGTAGCTGACCCTTCCACCCCACACCCCCACCATGTCATTACTGGCCAACAGGTACCTATCTGCAAAAATCTTAGATTTCAGAACTTTTCCTGCAGCCTTCTATACCATGCCAGTTCAAGAGCTCCTCTAAATGCAGCTTAAATCTTGTGACAGTATCTATCTCCTCCATCCCCTCAAGCAATGCGTTTGAGATCTGAACCACCCTCAGAGTGGAAAAATTTCTCAAAACCCTAAAACTATCTCCTATCCCTTAGATCAAATTCACATTCTCTGGTCAGGGACACCTTTACTAAGGGAACTACAATATAGAAGCAGAATTAAGCCATTTGGCCCATTGTGTTTCTCCGCAATTTCATCATGGCTGATCTATTTTTCGTGTCAGCCCCAATCTTCTGCATTCACCCTGTATCCCTTCATGCCCTGACCAGTCAAGAACCTATCAACCTCTGCCTTAAATATACATAATGACTTGGTCTTCACAGCTATCTCCGACAAAGAATTCCACCAATTCACCTCTCTCTGGCTAAAGGGATTCCTCCTCATCAGCATTCTAAAAGGATGACCCTCTATTCTGAACCTGTGTCCTCTGGTCTTAGACTCTCCAACTATAGGAAATATCCTCTCCACATCCACTGTATCAAGGCCTTTCACCATTTGATAGGTTTATTGAGGTCACCCCTCATTTTTCTGAATTCTAGAGAATACAGGCCCAGAGCCATCAAGTACTCTTCATATGACAAGCCATTCAATGGTAGGATCCTTTTTGTGAACCTCATTTGAACCATCTCTAGTTTCTGCACATCCTTTCCAAGATAAAGGGCCCAAAACTACTCTCAGTACTCCAACTGAGGCCTCACCAGGGCTTTATAAAGTGTCAACATTACATCCTTGCTTTTATATTCTCGTCCTCTTAAAATGAATGCTAACATTGCATTTGCCTTCCTCACCACAGACTCGATCTGCAAAATTAACCTTTAGGGAATCCTGCACAAGGACTCCCAAGTCCCTTTTGCACCTCAGTTTTTTTTGTATTTTCTTTCCATTTAGAAAATAGTCAACCCTCTCATTTCTCCTACCAAGTGAATAACCATATACTTCCCAACACTGTTTTCCATCTGCCATTTCTTTGCCCATTCTCCTAATCTGTCTAAGTCCTTCTGTAGCCTCTCTACTTCTTCAAAACTACCTGTTCCTCCACCTATCTTCATATTGTCTGCAAACCTTGCAACAAAGCCATCAGTTCTATCATCCAAATCATTAACATATAATGTAAAAAGAATCGGTCCCAACACAGACCACTGTGGAACACCAGTAGTCACCGCCAGCCAGCCAGAAGAAGGCTCCCTTCATTCCCACTGTTTGCCTCCTCCCAGTCAGCCACTGCTTTATCAATGCTAGAATCTTTCCTGTAATACCACGGGCTTATAGCTTGTTAAGCTGCCTCATGTGTTGCACGTTGTCAAAGGCCTTCTGAACATCCAAGTACACATCAAGTGATTTTCCTTTGTCTATCCTGCTTGTTATTTCTTCAAAAGATTCCAATAGATTTGTCAGGCAAGATTTTTCCTTAAAGAAACCATGCTGACTATGGCCTATTTTATCATGTAACTCCAAGTACCCTGAGACCTCATCCTTAATAATCTACTCCAACATCTCCCCAACCTCTGAGATCAGACTATAGTTTCCTTTCTTCTGCTTCTCTCCCTTCTTGAAGGGTGGAGTGACTTTTGCAATTTTCCAGTCTTCAGGAACCATTCCAGAATATAGTAATTCTTGAAAGATCACTAATGCCTGTAGGATCTCTTCAGACACCTCTTTTAGAACTCTGGGTTGTACACCATCTGGTCCAGGTGACTTATCAACCTTAAGACCTTTCAGTTTCCCAAGAACCTTCTATCTAGTTATGGTAACCACACACTTCAAGCCCCCGACACCTGGAACTTCCACCATACAGCTAATGTCTTCCACAGGGAAAACTGATGCAAAATACTTATTCAGTTTGTCCTCCATTTCGTTGTCCCCCATTACAAACTCTCCAGCATCATTTTCTAGGGGTCCAATATCCACTCTCACCTCTCTTTTACACCTTATGCATCTAAAAAAATCTTTTGGTATCCTCTTTAATATTATTGGCTGGCTTACTTTCGTTTTCTATCTTTACCTTCTTAATGACTTTTTTAGTTGCCTTCTGTTGGTTTTTAAAAGTTTCCCCATCTTTTAGCTTCCCACTAATTTTTGTTCTGTTATACGCCTTCTCTTTGGCTTTTCTGTTGGCTTTGATTTCTCTTGTTAGCCATGGTTGTGTCATCTTGCCTTTGGAATACTTCTTCCTCTTTGGGATGTTTGTAATCCTGTGCCTTCCGAATTGCTTTTGGAAATTCCAGCCATTGCTGCTCTGCCATCATCCCTGCCAGTGTTCTTTTCTGATCAATTCTGTGCAACTCCTTTCTCATTCCTCGGTAATTCCCTTTACTCCACTGTAATACTGATGCATCTGACTTCAGTTTTTCCTTCTCAAATTTCAGGTGAATTTGATCATATTATGATCACATGGCCTAAGGCTTCTTTTACCTTAAGCTCTCTAATCAATTCTGATTTATTGCACAACTCCCAATCCAAAATAGCTAATCCTCTAGTGGGCTCAATCACAAGCTGCTCTTAAAAAGCCATCTTGTAAGCACTCTAGAAATTCCACCTTCGTGTAGTCCTGCACCAACATGATTTTCCCAATCTACCTACATGTTGAAGTCCCCCATGACTGCTCTGACATTGCCCTTTTGGCATGCAAAGTTCAATCTCCCATTGTGATTTGTAGGCCACATGCATACTACTGTTTAGGGGTCTGTATACAACTCCCTCCCATCAGGGTCTTGTTACCCTTGCAGTTCCTTAGCTCGATCCACAATGATTCAACATCTTCTGACCCTATGTCACCTCTTTCTAATGATTTGGTTTCATTTTTACCAACAGAGCAACATCACACCCTCTGCCTTCCTGCCTATCCCTTCAATACAATGTGTGTCCTTGGACATTAAGTTCCCAGCTATAATATTTCAGTCATGATTCAGTGATGCCTACAACATCATACCTACCAATCTGCAACTGTGCTGCAAGTTCATCTATCTCATGCATTCTGAGTTATTCGTGCATTCGGATACAACACCTTCAGTCCTGTATTCCCCATTTTTGATTTTGTCACACCTTTTGAATCCTAACTTTGTCTGAGGTCTTACCAACATCTGTCTCCACAACCTCTCCACTAACTGTTCTGACACTCTGGTTCCCATCCCCCTGCGATTCTAGTTTAAACCCCACCATGCAGCATTAACAAACCTTCTCGCTAGGATACTAGTCCCCCTCCAGTTCAGAGGCAAACCATCTCTTCTGTACAAGTCCCACCTTCCCTGGAAGAGAGCCCAATGATCCAAAAATCTTGCCCTCCCTCCTACACCAACTCCTTTGCTACATATTAAACTGTATAATCTTCCCAGTTCTAGCCTCACTAGCACGTGACACAGGCAGCAATCCTGAGATCACAACCCTGGAGGTCCTGCCCTTTAACTTAGCAGCTAACACCCTCAACTCCCTATGCAGAGCCTCATCACTCATCCTACCCATGTCACTGGTACCTACATGGACCACGACTTCTGGCTGCTCACCCTCCCACTTAAGAATGCTGTGGACTCAATCCGAGATATCCGGACCCTGGAGCGCAGGAGGCAACATGCCATCTCGGAATCTCATTTGTGCCCACAGAACCTCTTGTCCATTCCCCTAACTAATGAATCCCTGATCACCACAGCATGCCTTTTCTCCCCCATTCCCTTCTGAGTCACAGAGGCAGATTCAGTGCCAGAGACCCAACCGCTGTGACTTTCCTCTGTTAGGTCATTCCCCCTGTCAGTATCCAAAGTGGTATACTGTACTTGTTGTTGAAGGGGATGGCCACAAGGGTACTCTGCACTGGCTCCTTAACCCCTACCCCTTCCTGACTATCACCCAGTTTCCAGTGTCCTGCACTTTGGGTATAACTAACTCTCTATATGTCTTATCTACTATCCCTTCAGACTCCCGAATGAGCTGGAGTTCATCCAGTTCCAGCTCCAACTCCTTAACGCGGTTTGTTAGAAGCTGCAGCTGGGTGCACTTCTCACAGTTGGAATGGTCAGGAATACTGGAGGTCTCCCTGCTTTTGCACATCCCACAAGAGGAGCATTGCACTATTCTGCCTGGCGTTTCCACTGTCCTAGCTGAGCAGATAAAGAAGGAAAGGAAAAAATGAGCTTTTCTTTTCTTTGCTTTCTCTGAGTGAAACTTCTCTTCGCTGAAGCCTCAAAGAGCTAAAGCGTTAAGATCACCACTCTGACTATGTCCACTCGGATAATGGCTGCTGCGCTTGCCCCTGCCTTCCTTTAATTTGCTCTTACTAAGTAATCCCAAACACCGATTGGCCACTGGTCAAAGCTCTGTTATGCTGCCATGAACTGCTCTTGCCTTTTATCCTTGGGCAATTGACCTGTTTGAAGCCCCCTCCTCACCAAACTTCCAATGTCCAGATTGGCCGCTGGTCAAAGCTTCTCACTATCTTCCATTTCTACTCCCCTCTTAATTTGTTTAAATCAGTCTGGTCATTTTGCAGCCTTCTCTACTCTAAGAAAACACATGGAACTTATCCGGTCTCCCCTCACAGCAGGAATGCTCTGTTGCTTAATTTATTGCCAATACCCTCTCCAGTACAATCACATTCTTCCTATAACATGACAATCAACTGTGGCCTGAACATCTCATTTTGAGTACTTTTGCTCTCACCGCTTTCTCTTAGACAGAACCAGAATATATCTCCTCTGGTTCTCTTTTCATAATTTGGTTACAGACGTCCAATAACCTTGCACTCGTGATGATACTGCCAGTGTTTCCTCAGTGTAACTGTGAAAGGTTGGTGGCATGGAGTTAAGCATCAGCTGTTCCTTAAAAAAGTTTACTAACAGATCAGCTTGAGATGAGATAGTCTGGGGAGGTGACTTCAAGGCAGCTTTCACATCTGATGATTAAGCTAGCTTATTTTAATCTTGGTTGTGCCATTATCTGAAATGTGCCTGCCCCACATTTCTCCCAGTTAACTGTACCAGTCCCAAATTCCTTCACTAGTGCTGAATCCTTTCCTTGACCCTTCATTCTGCTCCACTCTCTAGGTCAATGACGTCAACTTTGAAAACATGAGTAACGATGACGCTGTAAGGATTCTCCGGGAAATCGTCTCAAAGCCTGGGTATGTGAGATATTCAACCAACTTGTGTCTTGGAGACAAAAAGTAATTGGATTTACATAGTTGTGTTATTTGAGTGTTTCATGGTGCTTTACATCCAATAAAGCAGAGTCGTCTTTGTAATGTAGAAAACCCAATGAAACAACTGGTGTATTGTAATCAACAGTTTCAAATGGTGGCACAGGATCTAAGGAGAAAACTGTTGCTTATTCACTCCAGGAGAACGGAGGTTCTGTAGTATTACTCCTCTAACTGTGCAGCGCTTTCTCAGTGCCGTGCATTCCACTTTAATAGTACAGCTTGTCTACGATACCAGTGTTTCTACTGGAAAGCTAATTTCAGCAGCAATACTGAAGTAAGACACTTAAAGTATCTTCCTGGAGTTCAAGTTGGTGACTCAGCACCAATGCACCTAGCTGAAGTGTAAACCCCATGGTTTACTTCAGAATCAGAATCAGGTTTGTTACTACTGGCATAGGTCGTGAAATTTGTTGTTTTGTGGCAGTGGTACGGTGCAATACCTAAAAAAAACCTATAAATTACGATAAGATATACAGTATACACTAAAAATAAATTAAATAAATAGTACAATAATAGTTTTGGTAGTGTTTATGTTTTGGTTCATTGTCCATTCATGAAATCTGATGACTGAGAGGAAGAATCTCTTCCTAAAATCTTGAGTGTGTGTCATCAGTCTGCTGTACTTTCTCTGATGGTAGTAATGAGAGGAGAGCATGGCCTGGGAGATGGGGTTCCCTAATGATGGATATCGCCGTTTTGAAACATCACCTTTTGAAGATGTCCTCAATGCTGAGGAGACCGGTGCCTATGATAGAGCTGGCTGATTTTGCAACCCCCTGCAGCTTTTTTACTGATCCTGTGCAGTGGCCCCTCCATACCAGACGGTGATGCAACCAGTCAGAATGCTCTCCACAGTACATCTGTACTTTTATGGAAGTGGGAAATAGACAAACTTTGATTTAAGAGGTTTAGTGCCTGCTTAATGTCTCATCACCTTGGATTAGGACTGAGTGAGTACCTGCCAGCTCATTGCCCATCACTATGCATCCAGGCACCAGGATATATTCCTGTCTGAATTCTGACCAAGAGTTGGAGAAGAAATTATGGGTTTTTATAATCATAGTGAGAGAAGGCAGAGCACATAGACAGGAGGTTATGGATACTGTACGATTGTGAGAGAAGACCATGAGACCATAAGATATAGGAGCAGAAGGCCATTTGGCCCATCGAGTCTGCTCCACCATTCAATCATGGGCTGATCCAATTCTTGCAGTCATCCCCACTCCCCTGCCTTCTCTCCATACCCTCTGATGCCCTGGCTAATCAAGAACCTATCTATCTCTGCCTTAAATGCACCCAAAGACTTGACCTCTACAGCCACTCGTGCAACAAATTCCGCAGATTTACTACCCACTGATTAAAGTAATTTCTCCACATCTCTGTTCTAAATGGACATCCTTCAATCCTGAAGACGTGCCCTCTTGTCCTGGACTCCTCTACCATAGGAAATAACTTTGCCATATCTAATCTGTTCAGAACTTTTAACATTTGGAATGTTTCTATGAGATCCCCCCCCCCCCGCCCGCCCATTTCTCCTGAACTCCAGCGAATACAGCCCAAGAGCTGCCAGACGTTCCTCATACAACAACCCTTTCATTCCTGGAATCATTCTTGTGAATCTTCTCTGAATCCTCTCAATGTCAGTATATCCTTTCTAAAATAAGGAGCCCAAAACTGCACACAATACTCCAAGTATGGTCTCACGAGTGCTGTATAGAGCCTTAACATCACATCCCTGCTCTTATATTCTGTACCTCTAGAAATTAATGCCAATGTCGCATTCGCCTTCTTCACAACTGACTCAACCAACATTGCATTCGCCTTCTGCACCACCAATTCAACCAACATTGCATTCGCCTTCTGCACCACCAATTCAACCAACATTGCATTCGCCTTCTGCACCACCAATTCAACCAACATTGCATTCACCTTCTGCACCACCAACTCAAGACAGAATACATAGGAAGTTTTGATTAGCAAAAGAATGATTAGTTTCTTTTGGTGGAGTTATGATTAAAGCCTGATCCAGGGTTTTGGATGAAAGCAACATGAGTCTGTATTAAATTGGTTAATTTGAAAAATATGGGTTTAAAGGCTGCAAGTGATCCCTGTAGGAGAAAACCAACCAAGAATATGATTGCAATTCATAATCTAGTGCTGCCTAGTAAAAAAAAATGCTTCTCCATGTATGCGCAAACATGCTTCTATGTCCATGAGTACACTCTTCTTATCTGTGTGGAAGTACGTGTTGCTATTTCTATGTGTGCCCTCTGTGTGTATGAGTGTATACTTCAGAGAAAGGTATAGAACAAGCCTACAATATAGGACAAAGAGAACTAATGGCTGACAAGTTCCCACAGTGGATACAGCAGATTCAGCTAAATATGTTACTGTAGTTGACGTCTAAGCTCAGTCCCACATTTTCCTGGTTCCATGTAGGATTCTGTGAAAAGCCTTGTCAGTGCTCTCTGTTCTGTTTGTTCTTTTTCTATCCTGATTCATAAAGGATTTTGGAACTCAGTTTCTGGGCCATTGTCGGTTATCCTTTGTTTGCCTAATTTTGGCATTGCCTGGTAATTGTTCCATTATGTTTGCCTTTCCAGACCCATCAGCTTAACGGTAGCCAAGTGCTGGGACCCCACCCCCAGGAATTATTTCACTATTCCAAGAAGTAAGTATCGCCTTCATCATTATGGAGTGATTATTGACCCGAGTCATACTGTAGGTTGTGTCTCAGATCTGCATTTATTCCACCTTCTCCGGGTCTTTGACTGTGCTCACAATGAGGTTGAATTAGCTTTTAACTTCTATTTTCTTATTTTTATTGTAAGAAGTATTTGGGCATGTGGCCAAGTGGTTAAGGCATTGGACTAGCGACCTGAAGGTCGTGAGTTCGAGCCCCAGCCGAGGCAGCGTGTTGTATCCTTGAGCAAGGATACAACTTAATCACACAGTGTTCTGCGACGACACTGGTGCCAAGCTGTATGGGTCCTAATGCCCTTCCCTTGGGCAACATTGGTGTCGTGGAGAGGGGAGACTTGCAGCATGGGCATTTGCTGGTCTTCCATACAACCTTGCCCAGGCCTGCGCCCTGGAGAGTGAAAACTTTCCAGGCGCAGATCCATGGTCTTGCAAGACTAACGGATGCCTTTACTTATTTAAATTTTATAAAGATTCAATTTTTTATGTAACATAAAACTAATGAAATTTGATTTGTATTCTATACTCCCTTTCTTTTCTATGCAAGTTTAATTGTGCATGCCAACCCTTCCCATTTTTGTTTTCTTTTCTTCCCTCCCATGCACCTCCATTTCCCTCCATCCTTGCCTCCCTTAGCCTCTGCCCTTGCTTCTATACTACAGCAGCAATGAATAGCAATGGGATGGCAATACTGGCTATTTCCCAAGACTTATGAAATGTGTAACTATTTAGGAAAAGCAATAAGCCACCTGCCTCTGAATATCCCAACAGCTTCCCCTGGAGCTGAAACAATGCAATGACATTTATCCTTGCAGCGTGACCCTGACTTGTAATTTGAACTGTGGAAACTGAACAGTAGCTGAAAAGTGTCATTAGGAATGAGCATTTCAAGCTCAGCTGAATTTTCCTTCAGGCCCTGTTGCAGCAGAATTTACTCTGCTCATAGTTTTGTCAAATTGTAGTCATCTGCTTCATGCAGATGTTTGTGTCTGAATGCAAAAATTGTCCAAATGACGACTGGAGACTGGCATTTGTCTTCTCACAAGTATCCACCTCTTTGTTCTGCAACTAAAACTGTGATTGCAGTAATACACGGCAGGTAAGAAAAGCCAGACTAAGTTTAGAAGGGGGCCCCAGCTTTTCTCTCATTAAGCCTTTCTGTGACATTTGCAAGTCTTCAAGTATTTGTTTTTGTCTCTCTTCTCTTCCACTTTTACTTGTAGCAGAACCTGTGAGACCTATTGACCCAGCAGCCTGGATTACCCATACCACTGCCATGACAGGAACATTCCCTCGCTACGGTATGAGTCCCACCACCAGTGCCATTACCTCCACCAGCTCTTCACTAACCAGCTCCATCCCAGACTCAGAAAGTAAGTTGCATCTTGTGAATCCCTTAAATCTCAGGCTAGCTCATTCTATGTTCAGGAGTTGCAGGGTGAGGTGAGCAGAGGTGAGAGGCTGCTCAAGGTAGAGAGGGAGGATTTGCGAAGTCCTGTGTTGGTAGGGTCGGTATTGTAGGAAGTTGAGTGTGAAGGTTTTTGAGGCAGTATATCAAGGTAATAGTGTTATGGGATTGTCAAACCCTTTTGTCCTGCCTCTGTACGTTTTTCTAAAGACTTGTTTTTCACTCTGGGAGATAAGACATTTCCCTGAGCTTCAGTGTAAATACAAGAGATTTTACAGATGCTGGAAATCCAGAGTAACACACACAAAATGCAGGAGGAACCCAGCAGGTCAGGCAGCAACTATGGAGAGGATGAGTCCTGATGAAGGATCTTGGCCTGAAACATCATCTCTTTATTCCTCTCCATAGATGCTGCCTGACCTGCCGGGTTCCTCCTGCATTTTGTGTGTGTTTCCATGAGCCTCAGGCCCGGAAGAAAACCAATCTCAGGGTTGTATATGGTGACATTTTGGAAACACAGTTTGCACTATTTGTACACAAAACAGGTGGGGATAATATATTTAAAAAAACAGAGAGTAAGAAAACAGGCAACACACATAGAAGTTGCTGGTGAACACAGCAGGCCAGGCAGCATCTCTAGGAAGAGGTACAGTTGACGTTTCGGGCCGAGACCCCTCGTCAGGACTAACCGAAAGAAGAGCTAGTAAGAGATTTGAAAGTGGGAGGGGGAGGGGGGAGGGGGAAGGGGAAGGGGGAGATCCGAAATGATGGGAGAAGACAGGAGGGGAAGGGATGGGGCCAAGAGCTGGACAGTTGATTGGCAAAAGGGATATGAGAGGATCATGGGACAGGAGGCCCAGGGAGAAAGAAAGGGGGGAGGGGGGGAAGCCCAGAGGATGGGCAAGTGTTATAGTGAGAGGGACAGAGGGAGAAAAAGGAGAGAGAGAAAAAGAATGTGTGTATATAAATAAATAAATAAATAAATAACTGATGGGGTACGAGGGGGAGGTGGGGCATTAGCGGAAGTTTGAGAAGTCAATGTTCATGCCATCAGGTTGGAGGCTACCCAGACAGAATATAAGGTGTTGTTCCTCCAACCTGAATGTGGCTTCAACTTGACAGTAGAGGAGGCCGTGGATAGACATATCAGAATGGGAATGGGACGTGGAATTAAAATGTGTGGCTATTGGGAGATCCTGCTTTCTCTGGTGGACAGAGTGTAGTTGTAAGAAAACAGGTTTGTTTTAGGAAATAAATTGACAGCTTTCTTTGACAAAGGGACCCAAAGAAGCTGACTTCTACATTAAAGGAAGCAGGAATGCATGAGAGCCTATCGATATCTGGGGCTCCAGAGCAGTTCATAGCTCATAAAAATCTTCACAATAATGTATAAAAGTTAAAGTTTTACTTGGACTTTTAGTCACCTTGCCTTCCTTTGGTTTGTTGCCATGTAGCCTGTCCTAGATTTCAGGCCAAAGTGGGTTGTTGTCAGATCATTATATTTCCATGTACAATAGTCCTCATTTTAGGCAAGAATCAATATCAGGAGATGAAGTCAAGATAAAGATCAACCACGATCTAGTTCAAAGACAGAACAAAAGTTCTTAAAGTGGGAATGTACATAGTAACTCCTTGTTATCTTTAAACCCATTTCTTTCTCCTACATTCCACTACTCTTGCTGCTCAGAAAGTATAGGCTAGACTAGAGCAGATCCCTTAGTATTTTGCTGATTAATCCTTTACTACCTGTTTGTTTGTTTAGAGTTTGAAGATTGGCCACTAACAGTTAAAAGTGAAATGCCAGTCATTGTCAAGGCAATGCAGTTATCTGACTCGGGACTGGAGATCCGTAACAGGCTATGGTTGAAGATCACAATTTCAAATGCGGTCATTGGTGAGTGTCACCACCTGTGGGGCCATTCCCACTCTTTACAATTTGAAAGATCTTGGTTTCAATAATCATTCCTCAGGAACTGTGCGTCTTTGTCTTTACTGAGTTTTCTACAGTCCTAAGAATTTTCTAATCAGATTAGAATTATACATTCCCTGTATTTCTTCTCATGAATCGTATTTCTTGCTCATCCTATTCTGTTAGGAATTCTACCCTTTCTAATCCTACTAACTATAATTCATTTAGTATCTAAGGGGTTTGCTATTATGAATTAGAAGCATGAATAGGCTACTCAGCCCCTGAAGCCTAATAAGAGCTTCACAAATCTAAACTATCGGGTTTGTGTTCTGGTCTACTTGTGATAATCATTTACTTATCATGTATCTCTCTATCGCTGCCTTGAAGTTATTCAAACATCCTGCTTTAACCACCTTTCAAGAAAGAAATTAAAATCTATTGGCTTTTTAAAAAATTATTTCATCCCTGTTTAAAGTGGGCAGCCCTTTGTTTTTAAACAGTGGCATCTCATTTTAGATTCTCTCACAAGAACAGTATCATTTCCACCTCAGGGTCTTGTGTTTTAGACAAGATCTGTTGGTCATCTGAGTTGCAGAGAATACAAGCTAGTCGTTCCTCATTCAAGGGATTAGACTAAACTTTGAATTGTTTCTAATGTATTAATGAAGTATTTTTACTCAAACAAGGAAAGTAGTCCTGTACACAATGCTCTGTATAGCTGAAGCGTAACATTTCTAATTTTGTATTCAATTTCTCTAGTAATGAACACTGATGTTTCGTTAATTTTCCTACTTCCATATTACACCCACAGGACATCCTTTTGTGAAGCACATTATTGGGCATCCAAATCCTACAGCATCTCAGAGCTCTGGGCTCTCTCATAATTTTGATGACATGCTGTCTTCTATTTCTTGCTAAGATAGGCAATTTTGCATATTCACAAATCATACGTCACATGCCAGATCTCTGCTTGTTCACTTAACCTACCTATGTCTTGCACAGTGTTTACATTATTTCAGAACCACGAACAATTAATGCATTGAGGTCAAAACCCAACCAGTTTCTAAGATATTTTAGTGAAAAAACCTGTCTTCCTTGGATATTTCTAGTCTTTATTTCTCAAGAATATCTAGTAGGCTAACACAAGCACAACTACCACTTGCTCAGGATGAAAGTTGTGGTCTGCAGTCCTTGGCTTGTACTGACAGCCAGAGCAGTTGGTTCTTTGAAGGCTTCTCTAGTCAGTGATTGGGTCAAGCTGACTCACATCCTGCACGCAGGATGTTATATCTTTTGCTTTTGGTTGGATTTATCCAAATATCTATTTACCTGTTAAATAAACATGATTAAGCATGCACAGCCTTCCAAGACAGAAAATTCAAAAGCTTCTTCACCCCCTAAGTGAAGAAACTTCTCCTTCTTTCCTAAATGGTCTACCCCTTATTCTGAAACTCTTGATCTCTTCTCCTCCACGGCCCCCCTACACCTACCACCTGTCTTGCCATCTTCAGCCAGGGGAAACAGCATACATGTGTCCAAGCAACACACACAAAATACTGGAGGATATATACAGGCCAGGCAGCATATATGGAAAAGCGTACAGTCGACACTTCAGCCTGAGACCCTTCAGCAGGACCCTCGTACATGTGTCCAGTCTGTCAAACCCCTTCATAATTTTGTATGATATGATAAAATCTCATCCCCTTCTTCCAATGGACATCTCTTGTTTTTCTTCAGGAGCTGATGTGGTTGACTGGCTTTACTCACGTGTGCAGGGATTTAAAGATCGTCGCGAAGCAAGGAAATACGCAAGCAGTATGCTGAAGCACGGCTACCTTAGGCATACAGTCAATAAAATTACGTTCTCTGAGCAATGTTACTATGTTTTTGGAGACCTCAGTGCCAGTAAGTTCAATTTATGTCCATAATTTTTCCAGGGGAAAGGTGTTTTGACCATAAAAGACAGATGCAGCAAGAGTTAAAATAAAACTCCCATTGACACTTTTTTTTAAACAGCATGTGTACTCAGTCATGCTGAAGTACTGTGCATGTTTTAGATTGGTTGCCTTAAAACATTCTAGAGGTGTAATAGATTTTAAGCAAGTGAAATATTAGGAAAAGGAGTGAGAAGAAGAACTAAATGAGGGGTCTTTGAAAGGTGGAAGGCAAGAGAGATTAAACAACAAAGAGGATGATGGTGTAAGGTAATGGATATGGTATCTGGAGCAAGTAAACAAACAAAGCACAAATCCAGGCCAGATGTAACGGCAATGGCAAAATCATTATTGGCACCGTGTGAAGAAATAGCAATTAACTCTGATATTATTGAACCTGTGAACTTGAAAGAAAAGAGACTGGAAATTTATTTGTGAAGCAGAAGACTTTTAAGTACTATGGTACTAAAGTGAGACATAACTCATGTCAATCACATATTGTGATTGGTAGCTTACAGACTTACTTATACATGATGAAACAGTGGATCATACATTTACACTTGAGTTGTTTGCACAAGATGGAAGCTTGCAGGGAGTGTTTCATCTGTCATGGTTTGTTCATTTGACAACTCCCTTGTTAAATTAATCCACATATACACAATTATGAATATATACCATATTCTGGGAAATATGATCTGAACAGCGGGATCAAGCCCTATGCAAAAGAATTAGGAGTAAGAGCAGGGCATCCAGCCCTTCAGACCTGCTCTTGCCTTCATTAAATTCATGACTGATCTTCTGCTTATTTCCCGTGTCCTTGCACTATCCTCATGACCCTTGATTTGTTAATATCCAGTAATCTATCCGTCGGTATTTCGACTGAGCCTCCACAGCCCTCAAGGTGGAGAATTTCAAAATTTCCCCAAAGCCTCTTAGTGAGGAAACAATTGCTGCATGTCGTTCCTCCACATCGTAACCCTTTTGCCTACTCCCAGTCTTAAGTTCCTCAGCCAGGAGAAGCATCTAGCTTGTTAAACCCCTTAACATTTTTTTTATGCTTTGATAAAATTTCCTCTCACTCTTCAGAATTCAAGTAGAGAATCAAATCTACTCATTCTCTTCATGTAGGGCAAATTTTCCGTTTGCAGAACTTATTGAATCAATCTTCGCTGCACTCCCTCTACAGTGCTTGTAATGCATAAAAGAAGTCTGCCATGTCAGAATTTAATGCTGCTACAGTGTGGGATGAAGTCATTGAAAAAGCTTTGTCATTTAACCAAAGAGTAAGCCCCATCCCCACCCCCAGTAAAAACCGTAAACCTCCACAGCAGTCTAATATTCATGAAGTATCTACAGACATAACGGTTAAGAGGTCAGTTGGTCAAATGGGTGTCATTGGGTGATGTGGGCTCGTTGGGCTAGAAAGGCCTGTATTTCTAAATGTAAACGTAAATATCAGAAGAGATGGCTAAAATGAATGCCATTGAAATAAGTGAAGAAACAAAATGTGGGTTTGGAAGAGCCAGCTGTGGCAAAACAAATCCACTTCCATCATTACATAGAATCAATAAACAGGGGAAACAGACCTTTAGACACACTGCCTCTTCATTTCCTCCTTAATAAAATGACAGCGGTTATAATCAGTGTGTGTTGAAATCAGTGTCATAATCTTATGACTTATGAAGGAATTTGTCTAATTTCTGTATAATCTTTTCCTTTGCTGGTAGATATGGCTGGCTTGAGCTTAAATGAAGGGTCCAGTGGAACATCAGAGCATGACACTCTTGCACCGCTCCCACATCCAGCTTGTCCCTGGCAGCTGGCTCAGGGATTCCCATATCAGTATCCACTGCCTCAGTCATATTATCCTCCCACCTGCCAAGAGCCTTCCCTGAACTTTGGAAATGGCAGCGCTGGAAGCCAGCAGAGTGAAGGTAGGGTTCACGCAGACTAACCACTGCTAAATATCATTCCACAAGAAGGTTCAGAGATTGTTATTGTATGAATTTCTCTCTCTCACAAACCAACTGGTGATTATATCGCTCCATGCGACTGATGCTCGTAATTTGGTAGATTGGGCTATGTTACATAGATTTCAGTTCCAGTAACGTTTCCATTCTGCAGTCAAAATAAGACTTGGAAGGAGTGAGAAATACCAATGATTATTACTGTTTCTCAGCACTCTTGAACATAGAAAACCTCTGCACAAAATCACAGAAGAAGACGACAATGGAGGAGGTGGGGAATGTTGGCAGGAGGGGTCAGTAGGCTGGTGCTGAGAGTTCTTGAGGGGATGGTAAGTGTAGGGTGTGTGACTGAAGGGGTGGAAGAACAGAATGCAGTGACAAAGGATGGAGGGAGGAAGCTCACTATTTTGGTAACAGCACGCATGGTTGAAACCTATTGATTATTGAAAGGTCAACATAGAGTGGATGTGGAGGGAATGTTTCCTGTAGTGGGAGAGTCTAGGACCAGAGGGCACAGCCTCAGAATAGAGGGACGTCCATTTAAAACAGAGGTGAAGAATTTCTTTCGCCAGAGGGGGGTGAATCTATGGAATTCATTGCCACAGATGGGTGAGGAGGCTAAGTCAGGCAGGACAGTGGAGTTGAGAGGAATAATGAATCAGCCATGATGGAATGGCAGAGCAGACTAATGGGCTGAGTGGCCTAATTCTGCTCCTATATCTTAAATTTTGTGAACAAGGCTTCTGCAATGATTTGGAATAAAATAATTAATGACCACACAATAAGGATTTTTAGAAGAATTATTAAGCGGGTTTTCAAGTGCTTATCAGTTATTGAAAATTATTATCAGTTTGCTTCTGTCGAGTTTTCAAATTTTCAATGATCATAAAATCCTCCCTTCACTGACCCTGTGTGGACATTGACTCCCAGACCCTGCAGGGAGAGAGACAGCAAACGTCTTACTGAGCATGGTCAGAAAAAAACTTTGGAAAAATGAGTTTGCTTCAAAAGGAAACAAGTAAAGTTGACAAGTTATTCTTCATAAAATGTTACATCCCTGTTCACCAAGTCCTCAGAAACCAGTGAAACTGACCAAAGTAGACAGTAATCTGTAGACATTCTCTGTATTTCTGAATTTGTTGTTAAGTTAATTGGATCTTTTTCATTTTCATGCTCTTCCACTTGCAACAGCAAGAGGACGGTAATTGTGATGGGATTTAACCGCATGAGACTATTCAACAACCCAGAGAAAGTAGCACTGCCCACAACTTCTTAACGTGTAACATTTACCGTGTGAGGTTATTGGTGTTTTTTGTCATTTTTGCAGGCAGCAAAAGCAGTGGATCCAGTCGGGCAGTAGCTGAGAGAAGAGGCTCTATGGGGAAGGAAAAGGAGCAGAAAACAGAGTCCAAGATGGTGGGGGTTGAGAGCGAACCAGACCGCATCACTGGAAACATCGTGCTCTGTGAGCGACCAGCAAGCCAGCTCAGTCATCACAGCCACTGCTCTCATGGACCTCCAGGGGTCCCACCAATCTACCAGCCCACAATCCAAAAGTCGACTGGCCCTCCCGGAGCACCTCCTGTCCGAGATCTAGCATCTGTCCCCCCTGAGCTCATCAGTAGCCGGCAGTCCTTCCAAAAGGCCATGGGTAATCCATGTGAGTTCTTCATCGACATCATGTGACAGCACCGTCTTCTCGCACTAAACAACACTGAAATATTTTGCACACAGCACTGTTTGTGACTCATCTTTAATGTGTCAGGAATCCCAGGCTTCTAATTCTAACCACGATTCAATTTCTCATCTGTCCTTGTTAATAGAAGTTTGAATTTGTTGGTTTTGGCAAATAATGGTGCCAAGCACTGCTTTGTGTTGGTGTGTTCCACGTCTCAGTGCCGTCATCAGCTTCTCTGTACACTGTAAAGAGATGATGAAGTTCTTCTCATCTAGATACTGTAGATGTTAATTGGACTATTTTGGCCCCTCTCTCACATAGGTCCTCACCACCCACTCATCTCTTTAGTGACATGTTAAAGTGCTCCCTGGTTTCTCAATGTACTTTGTCTTATCCCTTTAGCAAGCACCTTTCCCATTGTAAAGAAACGACACAGCACATTTGGGCATGTCTCCTTTTCCAGCTTAGTGGTGCCCAAGATAGCAGCCTTTCAAAAAGTGCCGTGAGGAATTTCAAAAAGATTAAAATGCAGGACTTGACACTTATGCAGCTTTTGCACTCTGCAACTATTTCTACTGCAGTTTTAAGGGAAACTGTCCTCTCTGAGCTAATGTACCCTGTGCATGTGATGTATTTTGGACATCCCCAGATTGTCGTAGAGACTTTGAAATTTTGATCATAGTTACTGCTAAATGATACATGGTCTCATTGCCATTTAATCAGTTTTTGAAAGGTTTATGCTCTGTCCAGAACAGCTGCTTATTAGAAATGATTCTTTTTGGGTTTTTTGTGCCACTCCCAACAACGAGACTGTCAGAAACTAAACTGCAGTTGTAAGGAGATGTTTTGGTTGTTTCCATTCCCCCCCCCCACCTCCAAATTCCCCTTCTCCTTTGAAAATGTTCTTCCTGAGATTCAGTCATCTCTTCTCCTGGTGACTCTTGCTGGATTATGGCCCCTCGTCTTCTCTCAAAGGTGCTGGCCGTTCCTGATGTGCACATCTGCCTTTTATGTGACTATCCTTCAGGTGTAGAGAGTGTCAGCAGATTATTTAAAGGAAGAATCACATTCCTGCTCTCCAGTTGCTAGACACCTCCCACCCCCACCAGCATGGCTAACGAGATAAGTTTCAAAATCTTGCTCTTGGCACTTTACATGTGAACATATGAACATGCAAATTAGCAGTAGGACTAGAAATGTCTTTCCCCGAACTCTGTCGTAAATTAGTGACTCTCCTTAAACAATGATCCATAATTTAAATCATCTCACAAAAGGAAAAATCCTCTTCACTTGCACTCTGTTTCAATCAAGTCTGCTCTCACATTTCTAAATTCTGACCTTTCCTTCTCTTTTGAAAATGCTGCCCTTTACTCAGATCCAAACATCTCTCCTCAATCTTTCTATATAAGAAAACTTGCCCACTCAAGGTCTAATAATTCTTCCCTAATGATGTGAATGGTCACATTTTTTTTATGAACTCCTTCCAACAAATTCACATCTGTGGTTTGACTGAGGTATAACCTCCATACTTTAGTATTCAATTCCTCTAGCCTCAAGCAATAACATTGTGTTAGCTCTCCTAATTGTTTGATATCCTTGCATACTCGTCTTTGCACATCATGTACAAGGACACGTGGCCCTCTCTGTAGCCTCTCACCAATTAGATTTTGTTTTATTTTTCCTACTAAGAGGATGTAATTAAGCTAGAGGGAGTGCAGAAAAGCTTCATAGGGATGCTACCCGGACTGGAGGGTTTGAGTTGTAAGGAGTAACAGAATAGGCTTGGTCTGTTTTCTCTGGAACAAAGAAGTATAAGAGGTCTATGAGAGGCATCGATAGGCTAGGAGCCAAGTATCTGTTTCCTATGGTGGAGATGCTCAAAATTAGAAAGCAGCTTTAAGGCAACTGGGAGGAGGTTTAATGGCGAACTGAGGGGTATTTTTTCCCCACACAAAAAAGTAGTTGGTATCTGGAAAGAGCTGCTAGAGAAGGTAGTGGTGGAGATGGGAGCAAATGGGATTGGTATAGATGCTCGGCATATACATGATGGGCCTAAGGGCCTATTCTATGCTGTACAACTCTGACTGTAAAGGATAATTTTGTATTTTTGCACGTTATATTCCATTTGCCAAATCCTTGTTGACTCGCTTAACATATCTATACTGGCAGCCTTCTCTCGCTTACTTTCCTCCTTATCTTTGTGTCATCAGCAAATTTAACAAATGTACCTTTGGTGCCTTCACCTAAGTCATTTATATAAACTGTAAACACAAAAAGCTGAGGCTCTAACACAGATCTCTGCAGCACCTCTATTAACCAAGTAGTCCTCTGTCTATACAATGAATTTTTATATTCTACAATTCTGCCATTCTTTGCCAATCCTGTCATAACTGTGACAATGATTTTGCCACACTCCCTCTCCCTAACCAGCCCAGCTTTCTCAATACCTTTTCTTAAGGCGAGAATGCATGCAAACGCACTACACTGGGGTATGCATCCCTCTCTCTAAGGGAATAATACTAGAATGGGAAACCTGAAAAAGCAGGCATAAAAGCCAGGGGTTTTGTGTGTAATGATAGTTTCCTTTTATTTCAGAGAATGAGGAAATGGTGCAGTGCAGAGAGTCATATTCAATTCCATCAGGTCTAAATACAGCCTCAGTCAGAGCATCAAAGTGTGAAGGGAACTGGATTAATCTTAAGTTCTGGTTGTAGCCCTATTCCTTGGCACACATCAGTGCACAGGTGAGTGTGAATGCTGTTACATTTGCACCAGCAGCAACATTCCAGGACTCTGAAACATTCTTTGAAGAAAATAAATATTTCAAAGCTTGTTAAGATTTCAATCTTAGCATCTAGTCACACAGAAGCTGCTTCAAGCATTGCTTCATTTAAGGCCATCCTGTGGGCACCTCGAGGCAAGGGCTCGGAGGAATGAAAGATCAAGCAAGGTCGGCAGAAAACAAAGCCCAGTCTTTGAACATTGGCACAGTTGATCCGGTGCTTAGACTTTGGATTGTAATAATGAAAACAATGCAGATATATTGAAGAGTTCAAGAATAGTAATCATAATTAAGTGAGGAAATGTAAAAAATGTACAGTAGAAGATTAAATTTTATTAAATTAATTATTGTAACTATTCTGTAGCTCCAACTCAAAGGTTCTGCCCAACCTTTCAGTTGTTGGGAGCTGTCGTTATGTGTACCAGTGTTGTAGATACTGTATTCAGTTCCTGTGTCTCAATAGTTAATATATCACTGCCTTGGTGTAAAGCTATTTTAAACACTAAAAATCACATTTTTCTTGTCTTTCTTTGTTTCTGTGGTTTTTTTCACTTGTTGTATTGTCAGTTTTATTTTACTGCTTTTGGAAAGAATATTCGATAAAGATCACGAGAGTCCAGCTCCGTGAGATTGGAACCTATCTTGCAAACTCAGCAGCAGTATTCCACATTAATGACAGCTTATCTCACCCTTGGGATCATATTGTCAAGAGGTGGCTGATAATAGAGGTGTTGGTTATGTTAACATTGATACACAATGCATTATGTTTAGAGTAAGGTTCCTTCTGCACTGTTCTGTTTTATATGCTGAGAGTAGGGACAGAATAGGCTGGATACCGAATACAGCTCCTCATAAACCCTCTCTTCAAATATTCCCTAGTTAGGTACACTATGAACTAGGTTAAGAGCAAAGCATGCACTGTCCTATGACACCTGTGGAGTTGCTTGGGGCAAATTGAACAGACACATTATTATCTTCTTGATTATTCAATTTTGATATTATTTGTATTGTTGACTAATTTCTCTTTGCATCCATCTTGTGTATTAATGTAAACTTCACGGTCACTGAACTGCATGTCACCTAGAGCAATTACACTCTTTTGGGCACTGAAGTGCATCCACTTGATTAAGTTATGCTCCATGATTAAATGGAAATAAAGCGCTTGCAGTTTAATAAGATATTCTGGCAGCCTGGTTGGCATGTGTAAGAGTGTGAGTGATTAGGGATGAGCATCCTGCCATAGTTACTGTTGGAACTGGTTTCTAGCCTGCTCTTCGCCAGGAGGCTGGGAGGAGAAAATAACAGACACTATCAATTAAAGACAAATAGCCAAAGGTTAGGTTATAGGCTGGATAACTAAGTTATGTTTTAGTATTCTTTCATGAAATGTGTCACTGCCAAAACCAACATTTGGTGCCCATCTTTAACTGCTCTCACAAAGATTGACTGCAACATTTCAATCTATGCGTTAAGGGTTTCTCTACAGTGCTGCTGGAGGAGGGTTGCGGAATTTTTATCCAGCGGATTCTCCGGCGTGTATATTTTCTACAATTTCAAAACATCTCCCAGATTCTACTACTTCATCAACACACTGGGGGAAATTTACAATGGCCAATCAGACTACCAACTTGTACATCTTTAGGATGTAGGAGGAAACTGGAGTACCTGGAGGAAATCCATGCAGTCACAGAGGGAGTGCAAACTCCACACAGACAGTCCCCAAGGTCAGAGCTGAAACTGGGTCTCAGGCACTCTGAGGCAGTAGCTCTATTAGCTGCATAGCTGCACCACTGTGCCACGCTTTTCCTGTCCTTCTAGAGTAATGCTTGGATGTTTTTAAAGATTCTAGTTAAACCTGACTTTTCCATGTGATAGTTCTCACAATTTTTGGAATAAGTCTTCAGATTTATTGAAGAGGACATTGTTTAAGTGTTTTTAAATGGGATTTGATTTTCTTTGGAGTTATGTTGTGATTTGAACTTGTGTCTCCTGATTACCTGCCTGGTAACTACAGGCTAGCTATGATTTGTTACCAGCAATGAAAACAAGGCATTCTCTTGTTTCAGCAATGGTATTTATTTGGAAGTACATGTATACTCTGTCACTTTGCACACTGATCCATTAATGACTGATGTGGGTAACTTAATAATCAACATGGCTCATTAATGTTGTTTGTTTGTAAATTTCAGAGCTGTGTAAACATTGGCCTGGAAATCACTTCGCACTATTTTGACATTAAAACTGTTGTACGCCATTCTAACTGTATTTGTGAAAGTCACAGAAAGAGCAAAAATTTGAAGGATGAGGTTCAGAGAAAATGTTTTAAGTCTCTGTGATGCCACACTAAATTGTTACTTTCAGCAGTGTTTTCCATCGGTTTTGCATGTTTTCTCAGAAGTTACAATGCAGTACTGGATGTGTGATCTTTGCAGACAGCTTTTCAAAGGAGATCCCAGTATAGGCAGCACCTTTCCAGTCATGAAGTGTTGTCAGTGAACAGACGGGAACGGGCTGGGATCAAAATCACAAACAAGAGAATATCTGCAGATGCTGGAAGTCCAAGCGACACATACAAAATGCTGGAGGATTTCAGCAGGCCAGGCAGCTTCTATGGGGAAAAGGGTACAGTTGACGTTTAGGGCCGAGACCCTTCGGCAGGACTGGGGGGAAAAGTTGAGGATAAGGAGCAGCTTAATTGGACAAAGTAGATGGATTTATTGTAGGATGAGTGTAAGCAGATATTTAATGAGTGGCATGGATTGAGGTTGGGGAGGATGTTGGTGAAGAGCCTGTTTCCATCCTGTATTTCTTTATAGTTCTATTTCCTGGTGGGCATAAATACACCCAAAAATGCAAAGTGGTTGCACTTCAGGTTATCCCAATGTTTACGTACAGTACTATTTAGCTTTTGAAGTTGTGTGAGGAAATAAAAATTTAACTCATCATCTTGATTGTATTTATATCAGACAGGATATGGGCTTCAGTGGATTAAAGAAAGGACTGGCGTCTGAGTTCCTAATTATGTTGGTAGTGTCAGAACAGATGCAGCAAATTTGGAGAAGAGGGGATTGGAGTAAGTCTATTTAAGGTAGCTTTGGTTATGGAAATCGAGAAGGAAAGAATCAGACCATGTGAAAGTAGTTGGAAATTGGTAACAAAGGGTGTGGCATTTTCCGGTTCAGGTGTGAACAGGATTTAGTGTGATTCAGATGTGATCCATCGATTCAGTCAATAATATACTGGAAAAAAAAAGGAGGTACCTGGGCAGACTGAGATAGAGTCATGGGGAGCAAAAGAATGGGTACATTAAATGAAAGTGAACATTTGCTGAGATCAGTTCCCAAACCACACCACCCCCATTCTTTCCCCAACTCACTCTGATGCAGCCAAATGCAAACATTTTGGAGTTCACATAAAGTATAGGTACACAGGCAAGGGCTCTGAGCGTGATAGCGAAGGAATCAGGTTAGTAGGTGCTGTCACTAGGGAGCTCTACCGGTGAACTAGGATGGCATGTCATTGGCCTTCTGCATTGGACGAAGGATTGTCTGTAGTCACCTGACAGTAAGATTGGGTGTTGTACTCTGGTTTAAAGAGAATGATGTAGCACTTGGGTAGAAAGTAGGCTGTGATGATTCCATACACACTCACCAGACCTGCAAATGGCTCCAAGAAGGAGACAAACTTGCCCTTGGCAGTAGTATAGGCTGGGATGAAGAAGACCCAAACGGTGAGGTAGATGAGCATAGCAAAGGTAATGTATCGGCTTAGATTGTAAGTTTTGACTGTACTTCGGCCCATGAAAGTACACAGAAAACACGCAAGGGCAAGCAGGTTATTATAGATCAGAAGTAACCCAAAGCCAGTTAAAGAGCCCTCATTACATTCCATGAATATTTCTGTGACAGAGATATTGTAGTTTGCAAAGACAAATGGAGGAGACCTGGACTGCCAGGTTGCACACAGAGCACACTGAATCAAGAGGAAGAAACAGGTGAGCAGCCACTAACCATTGTGCCATAGGAAAGCAGGGAAACATTGTGGGATGCACCTGGTTATTCTATGCAGGCCACTCACTTGAAATGACTTCACCAGCATGGCTGATAAACAGCCAGCAAAGCCAATTGAGAAAAGAGGCTGCCGAACTCTACTTAGAAACCAGTTTGGCTTCCCCAGGAAAAAGTAAATGCTGCAGCAGGTTATGGCAATGAATATCAGCATCACCAGGCAGGTTGTCCCTCCTGCCAGCTGGACCATGGGGCTGTTGAGATTGAGGATGAAAATGACAATTACTGCCATGATGATGAAGAGGCCAACAGCCGCCAGCGTGGCTAGCAAACTGGCCAGAGTTTCCGTCCATTGAAAGAACGTGATCACTTTCTTTTCACATTTCACACTTCTTGGTGGTGACCACTCATCTTTCTGGCACGGAAGGCACTGTTCATCTGTGGAGGAGGGTAATGTTTTTTTTAAAATGGCAGAGACATTTGTGTATGAAACAATTCATTCCTCCCTCTTAGCTCACAACTTCATAATCAGCTGCTTATTCCCAAGCTTACACCTTCAACCCAGGAAATTCTCTGGGTTTGGAGGATCTGGAAATGAACAGTCAGGTCACTTGATTTAGAGTTGGATGGTAAGGTTTACGAAAGCCAGAATAGTCAATTGCAGTTACCGGTCTGGGTCTGAGTAGCCTGGCTCCGAGCTGTCATGAACTGAGGGGGTCAGCCCAGGGGGCTGGAAGGTAATGGACATTTCGATCTCGAACACTCAGTTGCTGAATGGTCAAGCACTTAAAGATTATACCCTGGATGGTCAGATCCTGACAGCCATTTCGATGCTGCCCAGTGATTTTGCATGGTAGCAAATTTCTCAGGTCATGTACTGTCTTTACACCAGTTTATGCTCCCCAGGCAAAGCTAAGCCTATCAACCCGGTACAAAGTTCCCTACAAGTTTCTTCTCATTGAACAGGAGATTATCTGGAGGTGTTTCTTGGACATTTGTACTGTGTGTTGATTGACTGGGTATGTTGTGGGTATAAAGATTGATATCTCTTGGGGTTGACTGCCAAAACACAGACACAGTGTCTATCAGTATTTTGGTGATGGACACTGAGTTGCCTGTTCTTGTGTTTGGAGGCAGAGAAAGCAACTGTACTTACCATCACTCAGAAATGTTCCTGCCAGGCAGTCCACACACTGATAACAACAAGAAAGATGCCCCTTCACTATTTTCACTTGCCCAGATTCACAGGAAGTTGAGCAGTTGGAGTCAGGAATCTAAAAGTAAGAGAAATATTAACATTACTTTTTAAGGATAAGTTTATTTTGTTGTTGAACAAATTTGGGCAAACAGGAGACTATAGATGCTGGAATATGAAACAAAACAATAATTCGCTCGAGAAGTTAAAGCAGCATCTGTTAAGGGAAACAGGTGGTCTATTTTAAGCCATGTGGACTGGAGTGGTCCAGATAAAAAAAAAGTTGAGCTCCTTTCCAAACCACCATTCTGCTCTTACCTTTATGGAATCCCATGTATTCAATAGCTCAGTTTCTGCTTGCTCCATCTTATTCAGAGTTCCATCATCACAATTTACAATCTTATCTTTGTCTGCTCATGCTTTTTGCAGTTAACAAATCTGGTTTGAATCTGTGTATGTGTGTGTCATCTATAACATTTTCAGTGTTCATCTTCTGTCACTTCTTACTCCTACTGTTCAAGGTGTTAAATGTCGTAATGTAAAAGATCCAGTAAAATAAAACAACAGAAAGTTTTGTGTGTAGATTAACAGGAGTGAGACATGGGGATGTGAGTGAGAAGTTGTAATTAAGATTGAGAAATGAGTTATTAAGATTATTCACAATGGAGTAGAAAAATATAAAAGTAGAATTAACACACACAAAATACTGGAGGAACTCAGCAGGTCAGGCAGCGTCCATGGAAGTGAATAGACGGTCGACGTTTCAGGGCTAGACCCTGCTTCAGGGCTCTTTGTCCTGAAGAAGGGTCTCAGCCCAAAGCATCGGCTGTTATTCATTTCCATACCTGACCTGACCTGCTGTGTTTCTCCAGCATTTTGTGTGTGATGCTTTGGATTTCCAGCATCTGCAGACTTCCTCATGTTTAAAAGTAGAATTAAGATGCTTCGTAACTCAGACTTAATGGGGCAGGGACAAGCTATTCTTTTTAATTTGGAGAAAGGGAGTTGTGCAAGGAGCCGCCAAGGTAAAGTTGTCCTCAAGAATGGAATTGATCCAAACTTGAAGAGAATTCTCTTTACCAAATAGTTGTCTCATGGAATAGCTCGTCATGGAATGAAAGAGACACAGATCATTGTATCTTTGAGAAAGATTCTTAATGCATCTATATTGATGGAGGAGTGAGGGTGCATAGAAGGAGAATGAGGATCATGGCCCCTTACCTTATTCTGCAGGGTGTTCCAGTCAATCAGGGATGCATTTATTAGAAGTTCTTTATCCTGAGCCCTGTATTCGCCAATCACTCTGAATTCTGGAATCAGATTCTCACCTTTCCATTTCCAGTTAATGATGTCATATCCTGTTGGTGGGTTTCCTTCCTCATCAAAGGAAATAACTCGGTTGTGGAGGGTGAAGTTAACTTCTTTGACTGCTATAAGTAGCTAGATGAAAATTGAGAATTATATTCAGTGAGGAAAACCAATTCATAAATATATTTAAAATTCTGCCTGATTGTAAAGCATTCAGTCTCCAAATTGGACATGAACAGTGGATTCCCAGAATGAGTTAATGGAACTGAGCAAGAGGAGGGATCTGAAACTCAGTGGAAGGCAACCCCTTCAGGAGGAAACTCAGGAAGCTGTGGATTTACGTCCTGTCCCAGGGAGTTGAGAAATTTTAGATTGATAGTTGCATTTCTAAAAGAATGCTTCAAGGGAATAATGGTGTAAAACATTTCAAGTGAGATTTATTTCTCTTCTTATCCATGTTAAATTACATCAATTGATAAGCACAGAATTTCTTGGTAAGATCATGGCCAATTGTTAACCCTAAGTCAACAGCACAGAAAACTTATGAATTGGTTATTATTGTGGAAAATCTTGCACATTCTTTACTTTTATTCTGTTTTGAGATACAGCACAGTAACAGGTCCTTCTGGCCCAATAAGCCTATGCCACCCAATTGTACCCATATGACCCATATGTTTTTGGAATGTGGGAGGAAGCCAGAGTACCAAGAGGAAACCCACACAAAGATAAAAACATACAAGTTCCTTACAGATAGCAGCGGATCCTTACAGATTGAACCCAGGTTGTTAGAGCTGTGATAACTTTACGCTAACTGCTATACTGTCATAAAATACTTCCCCAAGATTATTTTAAAATGCAAACTTCTTTTCTAGTATTTAATTATCAATTAGGAGCCTGCCTCCCTTATCTAATGCCAGTGTCTCCAACTCTCACCTGCCATGGGTACGTGTTGCCCTTGTTGCAGGATCCTAAATCACAGTGAAGTAGGCTATGGAGAGCGTGAGCTACTGTGTAAGCTGCTGAGTAAACACTGAATGAAATATGTTCTAAGTCTTCACCAATAACCACAGATGCTTCTTCATTTTTCATCTCCGGATAGTGCTCATTCCTGCTACATCTTTCAAATTTCAATTTGGGCATGTTGTTGAGAGCCAGTGCAGTGGAAACATAGCATGCAAACCCAGGGATGTTATCATTTTTAATGCTTGCACCCAGGATGGCCCCGATGCTTGAGATATTTGGGATGCTGGCACTGCTTCAGAGGTAATCCAGCTCTCACTGGCAATCCATACCTTCTCTGTCATGTTCTGCTCCAGGGCTACCATCAGCAATACCTCAGCATAAATATCCTCTGCAAACACTGCTGTGACATTAACCTGTGAGAGAACAATGTGTGAGATGATCGATGCCATTCTCTTCTGCAGTTTAAGGCCACGTACATTCACAGGAATCAGTTCCTCGAATGCGATGCAAATGTCAGTTTTGGAGACGAGTTTTGTGAAATGCTGCATTGCCCTTCGACCATACGTGTTGTCCGTCCCGACCACTGCTATCCAGTTCCAGTGAAATGTCTCCACAATTGATACCACAGCTGCAGCCTGGACTTCATCCATGGGAATTGTCCGGAAGAATGATGGGAAGTTCATTCTATCATTAAATAAATTGCTTGAAGCAAAATAACTAATCTGTAACAAAAATAAATGTTTATACAGACAGGATCTATCAATAAGAACAATGTTGATAACGTGTGCAGTTTAGGGAACGCATTTATTGTGTTATAGTATGAGTGAAATGGATTTGAACATCAAAAATAGTCCATTTCTATGTCATGTGGGAGAAGTGGATGCACTAAAATTTCACTAGATTTAACCTCAAGTCTCCGGCAGTTGTTGAAAAGCTGCGAGACTGCTGGATGAACTCCATGTCTGGGGGTTGCCCTTTGCTTTTCTCAGCTGTAGGGCCACACAGTTTCTGAGGCAGTGACAGACGTTTGTTGCAATACCTGCCTTACATAGGACTTCAGCCGCCCCTCACTGGACCCTGTGAAAAGCAATAGTAAAGGCCGTTTCCTGCATGTTCTTAATATTCCTTCTAGGTCTCTGTTATTACACTGTTATTATATTTCATAAATATTGTAATAGTAGATAAAATAGAATTTGCAGTCAGCAAAGACCCTTAATGCTTCGCACTGACTTCCCAAGTAAATACACAGTGTACGCAGGAAACTGCAAGGGAAATCTAGAATTGAATTGACTTTATTTTTTATATCCTTCACATACATGAGGAGTAAAAAGCTTTAAGTTAGGTCTCCATCTGAATGTGCAATATGCAAAGACTTGGTCTTCATGGCAAATCATGGTGACAGAATCTTCAGCCTTGTAAAGTGTCAGGTGAGGCAAATAAAGTGTTGCCCCCTCACCCCAACAAAAAAGAAAAAATTCACAAAAAGCTAAGCCACAACAGCCAGAAGGACAATATTTTTCAATCCATTTTGCATTAAAAAGTAATCATTAACAATAGTAAATTGAGTTAAAGCATTAAAATGATTAAAGTTAAATGCGTACAAATGCTTTTGTAATCTAAATTTAAAAAACTTTATCAAAGCCCCTTGCAGTTTTTTCCGTCATTAAATTTGAATAGGAAGCACTCTCGGTGCCATCTCTGACTTGTTCCCCACCACAAGTGATGAGAATCTCTGCAACTTCCCAGCACATACAACACACTTCCCAACCCCACTAACCACCCCCCACCCTTTCCAATTCTGAATCTATGAACAGCAACTTGCAGATTTCTCTGTTCTGATGCAAGTTGTTCAGATTTTCAAATTTCCCTTTAAAACCAATACCTCTTTCAGATTTACCTGTAAATCTGTAAATTCTTAAAAACACTTCAAGTGGGCAAGGCATTGAATTCGAATGGAGTCAACCATGCAGAGATGAGTGCAGGCAGAGGCCGATATTCTTACGTATGATGATTAACAGCAATATTTTCCTTATTATCTCTTGGTTGTAACATTCCTAATGCAAAAGCTAGATTTTATCATAATACTGAAAAGGTGAAATCATAATTCCAGGTATGTGTACTAAAAACACATCAATTATGTTTGTGAGCACTATCATTTGTCAACTATCACAGTCAACTTAATCTGGCAACTCTCCAGATTTACCCCGAGGTTATGAAGGTACTGTAACAATGGAAGTAGTTGTTGATGCAGCTGTGGCCTGTGTCTCAAGTGTTTTGTGTTTTTCTGAAAGCAAAAGTTCCCAGCCTGTTCACTGAGTGATAGACTGGGGAAGTTTAATTAGCTTAAGTCATGATTCAGTCAGTAATATGAACAGCTGTGGGATGAGTTACTGAGTAATAGGTGAGGGAAATTAATTAATATTAATGGAGTTAAATTCAGATGTTTTAGTAATTGCCGCCATGAAAATTAATTTGTTACGAGATGCGTTTTCCTAACTTAATATATTTGTCATTAAAAGGCTAAAATGTATTTCAGCATTTAGGTAAGGAAAACTCCTATTTGCAGTATCCTCTGTTCCTCAGAGGTTTCTGACTCTCACAGGATCATCACACACTGCTTTTCCTCATTTGACTCTGAGTGTTACTGGGCTATTTGATCATAGAGATAACTTAAACTGAGCCCAAATATTCCTTCACTACCAAAAGAGCAAAATGGAGCAAAGTATTGGTATTCAGGAAATTGGTGTAATCAACAATATTCTGTCTGAAAGGGCAATGGAACTGTATTCAACTTCAAAAAGAGGATTGGATAAGGAACCTTTGTAGGGTTATGAGCATGGACTGGCTGTCATAGAAAGACTTTTAAAAACTGACACAATGGAACATACAAGTTTTTTTTTTCCTTGTAGAGTTTAATGGTCTTAACACATCCTGCACTTTTGAGAAATAGTCTGCAGATAGTAACTGGGAGCAAGGACATTGGTTGATATTCCCTGCACTGACCCATCACTTCAGATACATGTTGTCCTCTTTATCTACTGATCTGTAGGTGTTATACAGTGCAATGACTTCTCTGTGTCTCCCCACTGCCCTGCTTGCCAAGTAAGAAGAAATGCTGTCAGAAACTGAACGCTGTGCTTAGATTGCATTATGTGAAGCATTGTGTGCTAAATTATTGTGCCTATTCCCATCTGTGGCGGGTTCCTACGTTGTACCTGTGGAATGAGGAGGAAGCTGAAAAGTCGAGCAGTGATTCTGGAGAGCTCGGATGTAGAAGGACCAAGGATGGCAAGCACTCGGGAGCTATGATTTGTGTAATCACACTTCACTTCAAACGTAGTTCCACCTTCCGTAGTTAAGAAGGAAAAGGCCGAGCGCATTGCAACAGAGGACATGAGACAGGTGTCCTGGATGTCATATCCCAGCGTCACATTTGGTAGTAGAGTGCTAGAGTTATTGATTTCTTCAATAGCAAATTTCATTGCTTGAGCCCAGAGGAAACCATCAAGTTGGATTCTGTGTGGAGAAGAGTTAGAGTAAACTTCAAACAAAACCACTGGTTGAATTCAGTCTCAGCAGAGAGGCTTCCATTCAGAAAGGAAGGGTTAATGAGGGGGCTGTGAAGTATTAACTGCAGTAAAGGTTCAGCCAATGATGTGAGGTGTTGGGACCAGGGGTTGCTCTTCCTATTATAAACAATTTTACAAACGGTACAAGCATGGTGGATAGATGTCATACCTCTCCACCAGCAGACTTCTACCTCTGTTCTCCAGTTCTGCTGTTCTTTTAATTGTTCCAGCTCAGACTTTATTACACTAGGTGTTGGTTTCTCATTGCCTCCTAATCATTTCAAGCTTTAAACTCCAGAGAGGAGCTTATCCCAAATTTGAATTCCATCCCCCATCAAGTACCACATTATCCATCACAGGCTCTCTTATTCCCAGCCCACTGATTTTAAAATTTTCCTCCCACTGTTCAAATCAAACCATTTATTATATCACCCATCCTGAGGCCAGTAATCTCCTCCAGATTTAACCCTGCAAGATGGTTTATACTCCAATCCTGGCCTCTTGAACATTTATGATTTTCCTCACACTCATGGGCAGTGGTGAATTCACCAGTCTTGGAATTTGACTCCACAATTTCCTTCAATTTCACCCCTATCTATTTCTCACTGGTCTTTAAAGCACTCCTTAAATCCTATTCCTTAGGAGAAAGCTTTCATTCAACTGAGCTAATACCTCCGTATGTGGCTCCTTGTACATTTTTTTCTGATAATGCTCCCATGAATTGCCATAAAACCATTTATTATTCTGAAAACCTCCGTAAGCATGTGTAGTTGCAAAACAAACCCTTCAGGGAACGAGGCTGGAAATGTGTACTGTGTGAGTCATTCCCACAACAGACTGGAGTATCAAACTGAAATACAAAGCAAATAGTACGTCTTACCTTTCACACTTGTGTGATTCTGAACTTGCTCTCTTAGCTCTATTCACGTTAGCAGAGTAAAGTGGAAAGAGACCTCCAAGGATGTAATCCCCATCAGCCTGAAACTGGTTCAGTGACTCTCCCCGGTCTCCAGACACCACAGTACCACAAGGGACACTTGTCAAGTAAAAGAAAACTAGCCAGCAGTGAAAGAAAAGCATGTTAAAGAGTAGCTGAGAAAATGGAACAAATCAGAGTATAAATCCAGCACTTTCAATGCCAATGATGCAGGCACAAGCTGCAGATTTCACTCACTCAGCACACAGTATTTGCATCAGAAGTCATCACCACTGTGTATGAATTATAGGGGCATTAAATATCTGAGTGGCAGGTTGCATATCTGATTTACAGTCCCTATCCAAATACCAGTCTCTGATTTTATTTGTGCTCTTTTTTCCCCCCAAAACTCTCCAATATTTTGAACCTCATGTGTGATCCTTGCGCATTATTTAATCTGAAATGGCTTGGGTAGGTATGACTAAGGAATGTTATGAGTCTACTGATGTCTGAAACAGTGCTGTAGGTTTTCTAATTACCGGTACATATGTTACATCCTTTCCGTTTACAATCCCATTATCAATCTGCATTTATTGTATCCTTATTCCTCGGTCTACTCCCTATTCCCTCTCTCCCCACCTCCCCCCATCATCCCAACTTCTCTTCTGTTACACTCGTACCACATCTTGCATCTTTCAATAATCATTCAAAGTTCAAAGTAAATTTATCAAAGTACATATATGTCACCATAAACTACACACAAAGTGCAACTACTGTGCAAAAGACAACAAACTGTGCAAATACAAAAACAAATAATAATAACAACAAATAAATAAATGAATAAGTAAATAATAATGAATAAGCAATAAATAGCAAGAACATGAGCTGGAGAGCCCTTGAAAGTGAGTCCATAGGTTGTGCAATCAGTTCAGTGTTGAGGTGAGTGAAGTTATCCACATTGGAACTTCCTGAACCTGGTAGTGTGGGTCCTGAGGCTCCTGTACCTCCTTCCTGATGGCAATAGGGAGAAGAGAGCATAGACTGGATGGTGGGGGTTCTTGATAGGTGCTGCTTTCTTGTTGTAGTATTCCTGCTGGATGTGCTCAATGCCTTCTCCTGTGAAATTGTAATTTGTGGACTTCAGGGATGGCATAGAACTCGTGCAGAGGCTTTATTTCATAGATTAAACCCAAGATGGGCAGAGCTCAATCTGCCTACAGATTTTATCACAAGAAATACACATCAAGTTGGGGCAGTGAATGGGTATAATGAGGCTTTAGTTCCACAGTATTGTTAGGATACAGAGGCAATTGTGATATGTTCATCACAGATTCATTGCGATACTGCGTGATATCAGAAAATAGGCTTTCCTAAAGGAAGACTTGAAATGCCTAGAAGCACACACAAAATTCTGGAGAAACTCAGCAGGTCAGGGATAGGCATCCGTTAGTCTCATGAGACCATGGATTTGCGCCTTAGAAGGTTTCCAGGGCACAGACCTGGGCATGGTTGTATGGAAGACCAGCAGTTGCCCATGCTGCAAGTCTCCCCTCTCTACACCGCCGATATTGTCCAAGGGAAGGGCATTAGGACCCATACAGCTTGGCACCGATGTCGGCACAAAGCAATGTGTGGTTAAGTGCCTTGCTCAAGGACACACACGCGTCGTCAGCCAAGGCTGGAACTAGCGACCTTCAAATCACTAGATGAATGCCTTAACTACTTGGCCACGCGCCAACACAGGTATCTTGTATGGAAAAGAGTAAACAGTCAACATTTTGTACAGAGACCCTTCTTTAGAACCAGAAAGGAAGGAGAGAAGTCCAGAGAAAGAAGCACAAGGTGGCAGGTAATAGGTACAACCAGGAGAGGGTGAGGGGAAGTTGATTTTGATTGGTGAAAGAGAGAAAGCTGGAGAAGGGGGAGTCTGATAGAAGAGGTTAGAAGATCATGAAAGAAAGAGAAGGGGAGAGGCACCAGAGGGAAGTGATGAGCTGATAAGGAGATAAGGTGAGAGAGGGAAAAAGGAATGGAGAATTGTGAAGGACAGGAGGTGGGGAGACATTACTGCAGCTTCGAGAAATCAATGTTTATGCCATCAGGTTGCTCCAGAAACCCGAGTGTGGCCTCATCCTGGCAGTAGAGGAGGCTATGGGCTGACATGCGGGAATGGGAAGTAGAACTGAAATGGTGGCCACCGCAATATCCCACTTTTTGTGGCAGACCCCACCTCCTCCCTTCGCCATTCCCCATTCCTGATTCCTTCTCACCTTATCTCCTTACCAGCCCATCATCTCCCTCTGATGTTCTTCTTTCTTCCATGGTCTTCTACCCTCTCCTATCAACTCTCCCTTTCTCCAGCCCTTTATCTATTCCACCAATCAACTGCTCAGCTCTTTACTTCACCCCTACCTATCTCCTGATTTCACCTATCACCTGCCAGCTTGTACATCTTCCTCCTCTCCCCCTACCTTCTTACGCTGACTTCTCCCCTTCCTTTCCAGTCCTGAAGAAGGGTCTCACCCCGAAAAGTCAACTGCTTACTCTTTTCCATAGATGCTGCCTGACTTGCTGAGTTCCTGCAGCATTTTGTGTGTGTTCTTTTGGATTTCAAGCAACCGCAGATGTTCTCATGACTTAAAATTCTTAAACACATTTTGTTACAAATTACTGCTTACAGAGTTGAGCATCTAGAATGAGGAACCAGAAATAAAGTACTCTATTGAAGATAGTAGAACCTGATTAATACAACTCCATACTTCACACAGAGTTGGGAGATTTTGTTTGCGATAGATCTGCAACAAAATTCAAGAGTACAATGGATTGGGTAAGGAAGTTTAAAGGGGTTATGAAAAATGTAAATATGGTTGGTAAATCAAAATTAATTAGTGGTTATAATGGACTTCTTGTAAAATTTTCCCCAGAGGCAGATCAGACCTTCTAAGAGACAATTGATTACTAGTACCATAAAACCATAAGACATAGGAGCAGAATTAGACCATTTGATCCATTGAGTGCTCCGCCATTCCATCATGGCTGATTATTATTCCTCTCAACTCCTTGTCCTGCTTACTCCCCGTAACCTTTGACACCCCAACTAATCAAAAATCTATCAATCTCCTCTGCTTTAAATATACCCAGTCACATGGCCTCCACAGATTCACTGCCTTCTGGCTAAAGAAATCCCTCCTCATCTCTGTTCTAAGTGAACGTCACTCTACTCTGAGTCTGTGCCTTCTGGTCCTAGATGCTCCCATTATAGAAGTCCACTCTATGTTGGATTTTCAATATCCAATAACGCACTCAGTGCTTTTGAAAATCTTCTGGTTTAACCTTCTTTGAAGCATTGATTAAAAATAATTTTTGTTCACAATAAATCAAGAACAAATGAGTATAATTCGTAAATTTCTGACCATGCTTCATCACATTTCAGAGCTGCAAATGTGTCCTGTGAACAGAAACGGCCAGTTAAATCCAGCAGCATATTGTACAAGCGTGGCCAAGGTTAGTGTCAGCAGTCAGTGGCATTCTCACCTCGGACAGATGCGCCTGATTTGAGTTGCACTGCAGTGATTGGAGTTGTATTCCAGACTAATCGTTTAGAGTGGTAGTGAGGGACAGCTGAATTACAGTATCAGCCATCAAATCACCCAGGTGAGTTGTTTAACCAATTGATCGTTTGGAAAGACATAAATGAACTCAAGCCAGTATCTTGCTGAAGGCCAGGGAAGTTTTCTCCTGTAGTTGACAGAGTTCTTGGCCACAATCTCATGACAAAGGGTCTCGGCCCGAAGCGCCAACTGTACCTCTTCCTAGAGATGCTGCCTGACCTGCTGCATTCACCAGCAACTTTTATGTGTGTTGCTATCTCCCACACCTCTGCTTTTAATCTCCTGAATAGAGTATCTTTCCACCCCACCATCATCCACATTCAATGGGTCATCTGATTAAATTTCTGCCAGCTTCCATGAATTTCCAATACCAAATAGGTGTTTCTCTACATCCCTCTTTTGCTACTCTCAGAGGAATGATTCCCTTCACAATTCCTCATCCGCTCTTCCGTCCCCACCAGTGACGCTCTTTCCCAATACATTTTCCATGCAATTACAGAAGATACAGCACCCATAGCTCCACCTCCCCCTTTCTCACCATCCAGGGAACCAAAGGTCCTTCCAGATGAAGCAGAGAATCACTTGCACTTCTTCCTACCTTGGGTACTGCATCTGGTACTCATAATGTGATGTCCTCTGCTTTGGAGAAGGCAGGCATTGACTGGATGGTTGTGTTACACATGTGGACTATGGACTGCTACCTTCCTTCTCTATGTGGCTGACCCTGAATTTGCTGTGGACTGCTACCTTCCTTCTTCATCCCATTTCCTCTCTGTTCTATCCATCTGCAACCTTCTAGTCCATTATAATGTGACACAACCTAAGCTTGATTTGGGCATATTGCAGCCTTCTAGATGCTACAGTTTCAAGTGACTTGCTTACTCTGTTTCAATCAGAAATGGCCAATTGAGTTTTAAGTTTTCCATTTATAATATTCACTTAGTTTTATTTTTATTCTCTTCACTAGCATGGCTTGATCTGCTGGGTGTTCCATATAATTCTTCTATCTGCCTTTAGTCTTTCTCTTCATTTTCCCCTATTAACCTAATACCTTCACCTACAGGTTATACACACAGCAATCTTGGCCCCAAACAAATCAGAGATATTCTCTTTGTCCTAGACATAACCTTCAACTTTCTCTATAACTTGTTCTCTGTTTCCCCCATCCAGACACTGGATCTATTGAATGCTTCCAGCTCTTTCTCTTTTAATTTCAGGTATTTTTTGATTTCCTTAACCGTCAATTCAGCCTTCTGATCTCAAGAGAATGCTATCCAAACTTCTACATCATATAGTATATATGTCTCTGGTAAAATAGGGTGACTATGTGCCTCATCTCTATCAAGAATGATATATCCTCCTTAAGGTTCAGTGCCTAAAACTGAACATGTAGAGAGAAAACATCTGGAGTCTACAAAATGTATTCCAATTGTCTTTGGATGAAGACCAACAATCCAGGATGTTGAGGGTCCCCTGTACGTAGAAGTAGTTGTGAAAGAATATTTTGTTTTCAGACCCACCATTCTTCAATGAACCATAGCATAAAAGAAGTCAAATTTATTTTGAACACCTGCGAGCATAGTTCCCGTACCAAGTTGCTCTATTTGCATGTATGTCATCCTGTTTTCGTGCAAGCTAAAGGATACTAGAAGTGCATATTTGCTTTGCAAATCAAACTGAATTAGGTTAACCCTATCTTGTCTTCTGTCTGACAGTATATAGACCTAATGTTCATGAGATATTTTGTTTCTGTTTAGGGATGTAGATAGTGAGGCTGTGGATAATGGCTGGTCAGTGCCATTTACTGGTGAGTTTGGTGGGTTCTCTGAGGAATGAATAAAGAGATGCAGTACAAGAGACCTAATGAGACTAAGATGACTATGTTCATCTTCCCTCGGGTGCCTACCACAATCAAAACACCAGAATTCACCAGGAAGATTACAATGAGAGTCAGTGAGCTTGAGCACTGAAAATGAACATAGGATATCTCTTAACACAGAAAGGTCTGCTGGGCAGAGGCTGTTCTTGGAAACAACTTGTTACACTCTACACTTACATTGTTGTCTTAAAAGATATAATTAAATTCCAATTATTATGATTGTTGGGTGTAAGATTTTAGCACACAGAACATACCGATCTTTAGATTTGTCTCTAAATCACAATTTATATCAAGTAAGTTGAAAATGAAACCCAGCAAAAATGGTGAGTATCAAAGATTAAATGCCTGATATATACCCTATTTGAAATAAATTGTGGGGTTCGATTCCTGCCGCTGCCTATGGGGAGCTTGTACGATCTCCCTGTAACCATGTGGGTTTCCTCCGGGTGCTCCGGTTTCCTCCCACAGTCCAAAGACATACCAGTTGGTAGGTTAATTGATCATGGTAAATTGTCCTGTGATGAGGCTGGGATCAAATCAGGGAATTGCTGGGCGGCTTGGCTCGAGGGATGGGAAGGGCTGATTCTACACTGTACTTTAACAAAAAAAAATTCAGAGTGGTTGCCCAGACAGGTGTGGTGTGAACATTTTATGAGATACAATTCTTACCCAAGTGAATATTCGTCATGGGTGAACCCTAGCGCAGAGATGGTGGTTTATTCTTATGGTTATCAACTGGGTCCTGGCAGCTAGAGAAAAATTGTACATCATAATCCTAAAATAATAGGACAGATGTCAGTGTTGAGATGGTTTGGATTAGGTTAGGATTCTGCAGAATTACTAAATAAGCTGAAGATGTCAATTTAAAAAGAATCAAAAGGTTCCTGGAATAATAGTTGACAGTTTGGAATTAACTTGTCATGACTATTGCTGCTGTTCTGCTAAATTGGAACAATATGTTACAGGCCCCATGAGTGACACCCTTGAGCCAATGGGAGTAGAGTGAATGCAATACAATATTGCCATCTACTGGGAACATGACACAAAGACCACATGATAATCATAGGCTTGATAACAAGACACGATTCAGGACCTTAAACAGGATAATTTTCAGCAATTTTATATTTTATATCTCAATTAGCTGGAAACCTTGAGAAATATCTTATTTAGAAGTACAGATACAAAACTTGATTGTTTTCTTCCGGACGTTAATAAATTCTACAAATTGATTCATCTCTGACATTTATATTAATAAATTTTGGATTGACTGAACAAGTCAAAGGAATATTTGTATTGTTTAACAGGGAGTAGTCAGTCAATGTAATCCGGCACCTCCAGATGGGATATGTTACAGTGAGAGCACAGATAAAGAAATAATCTTTCGCTACTTGACAGGTTGTATTCTGTACCTTTCAAAATCTCTGGATAATACCTTATGTTCTGTTCACTCCCTCTGTAATGTATCTTGTAATAGCACTGATTCCTCATGGAAACCAACATATTATGTACCTCAAATCTTTGTAATAATTGAGAGAGCCTGCACACACATTACATTTAGTATGGTTTGTTCAAATTTGTGAAAGAATATGCAGTGCTTGACTAATCTGATTGAATTTTTTAGTGAGGGGGTTAATGCAGTGGATGTTGTCTCTATGGATTTTCAGAACAGACTTGTTTGACAAAGTCCCATATAAAAGGCTAGTTAACTACCCAGGCCCATGGAATAAAAGGTTAGAGGCAGCACGGATAAGAAATTGACCAAAGGACTGGTTGCTTTTCAGACTGTAGGGTACATGGTAGTAGTGTTTTGCTGCGGGGGGTGGGGTGGTATCCTAAGGCCACAGGACCACAAAGAGGCTGGAAGAAAATGTAAATGAATTAATCGAGAAGATGAAACTATATGTTTTAGCTGAAAGGTAAGGAAAGTCATATAGATTAGATAAGGCCATAAAGTGTAGGAGCAGAATTAGGCCATTCAGCTCATTGAGTCTCCTCTGCCACTTGGCACAGTTGCAGATGATCAGAACCAAGGACATAAGTTTAAGTTTTCTAGTTCTCTTTATATCTGCTCAGCTACGGACAGTAGGGAAGACAGGCAGGATAGTGAAATGCTCTTCTTGTGGGATGTAGGAAGGCAGGGAGACCTCCAGTATCCCTGACAACTACGAGAAGTGCATTCAGCTGCAGCTTCTTAAGGAGTTGGAGCTGGAAATGGATGAACTCCAGATCATTCGGCAGGCTGAAGAGGTGATAGATAGGATGTATAGAGAGGTAGTTACACCCAAGGTGCAAGACACAGGAAACTGGGTGACAGTCAGGAAGGGGAAAGGGGTTAAGGAGCCAGTGCAGAGTATCCCTGTGGCCATCCCCCTCAACAACAGGTATATCACTTTGGATACCGATGGGGGGAATGACCTAACAGAGGAAAGTCACAGTGGTCAGGTGGGAAAGAAGAGACACACTATGGTGACAGGGGATTCATCAATTAGGGGAACAGACAGAAGGTTCTGTGGGCGAGAATGAGTTTCCCAGATGGCATGATGCCTCTGGGCTGCCAAGGTCTGGGATATCTCAGATCGAGTACAGAACATTCTTAAATGGGAGGGTGAACAACCAGAAGTTGTGGTCCATGTAGATACCAGCGACTTGGGTCGGACGAGTAATGAGGTTCTGCATTGGGAGTTCAGTGAGTTAGGTGCTAAGTTAAAGAGCAGGACCTCCAGGGTTGTGATCTCATGATTACTACCCATGCTACATGCTAGTGAGGCTAGAACTAGGAAGGTTATACACTTTAATACGTGGCTAAGGAGCTGGTATAGGAGGGAGGGCATAGGGGTTTTGGATCATTGGGTTCTCTTCCAGGGAAAGTAGGACCTGTTATAGAAGAGTTGGTTTGCACCTGAACTGGAAGGGATCTAATATCCTAGGGGGGAAATTTGTTAATGCTGCATGGTGGGGTTTAAACTAGAGTTGCAGGGGATGGGAACCGGCGTGCCAGAACAGATAGTTGAGAGATTGTAGAGGCAAATGTTGGTAAGACCACAGACAAAGTTAGGATCAGAAGGTTGAGCATGGAGCGACTATGTCTTGAGCTGCCAATATGTCCATGCAAGAAGTATTGTAGGAAAGATGGATAATAGTGCTGAAGGTGAGGTAGCTGGTTCACAAACAGAGGCAGAGGCTGTTGATAGGGCAAAATTGCAGTCAACAGGATGAGTTGCAACATAAAAGGTGGACAAAATCAAAAAGGATGAATACAGGTCTGAAGGTATTGTATCTGAATGTGTGCAGTATATGGAATAAGGTAGATGAACTTGCAGCACATTTGCAGATTGGCAGGTATGATGTTCTAGGCATCACTGAATCATGGCTGAATAGTTATAGCTGTGAGCTTAATGTCCAAGAACACGCATTGTATTGAAGGGATAGGTAGGAAGGCAGAGAGGGTGACGTTGCTCTGTTGGTAAAAAATTAAATCAAATCATTAGAAAGAGGTGACATATGGTTGGAAGACGTTGAATTATTGTGGATAGAGCAAAGGAACTGCAAGGGTAAAATGACTCTGTTGGGAGTTGTATACAGACCTCCAAACAGTATTAAGGATGTGGCCTACAAATTACAATGGGAGTTAGAAAATGCATGCCAAAGGGGGAATGTTACAATAGTCACAGACGACTTCAATATGCAGGTAGATTGGGAAAATCATGTTGGTGCTGAATTACAGGTGGGGGAATTTCTTTTTTGATGGCTTATTTGAACAGCTCGTGGTTGAGCCCACTGGAGGATCAGAGGATCAGCTATTCTGGATCAGGAGTTGTGCAATGAACCAGGATTGATTAAAGAGCTTGAGGTAAAAGAACCCTCAGGGGTAAGTGATCATATGATCAAATTCACCCTGAAATGTGAGGAGAAGCTAAAGCCAGATGTATCAGTATTACAGTGGAGTAAAGGGAATTACAAAAACATGAGAGAGGAGTTGGCCAGAATTGATTGGAAAAGAACACTGGCAGGGATGACAGCAGAGCAGCAATGGCTGAAATTTCTGGAAGCGATTCAGAAGGCACAGGATATATACATGCCAAAGAGAAAGAAGAATTCGAAAGGAAAGATGACTCAACTGTGGCTAACATAGAAGTCAAAGCCAACATAAAAGCCGAAGAGAGGGCATATAATGGAACAAAAAATTAGTGGGAAGTTAGAGGATTGGGAAGCTTTTAAAAACCAACTGAAGGCAACTAAAAAGTCATTAAGAAGGTAAAGATGGAATATGAAAGTAAGCAAGCCAATAATATTAAAGAGGATACCAAAAGTTTCTTTAGATACATAAAGTGCAAAAGAGAGGCGAGAGTGGATATTGGACTGCTGGAAAATGATGCTGGAGTGGTTGTATTAGGGGCAATGAAACAGTGGATGAATTGATTAAGTATTTTGCATCAGTCTTCACTGTGGAAGACACTAGCAGTGTGGTGGAAGTTCCAGGTGTCTGGGGTCATGAAGTGTGTGAAGTTACCATAACTAGAGAGAAAGTTCTTGGGAAATTGAAAGGTCTGAAGGTCTGAAGATCTGTACCAGTTGGTGTACACCCCAGAGTTCTGAAAGAGGTGGCTGAAGAGATTGTGGAGGCAATAGTAATGATCTTTCAAGAATCAATAGATTCTGGAATGGGGCCTGAAGACTGGAAAATTGAAAATGTCACTCCACTCTTCAAGAAGAGAGAGAGCAGAAGAAAGGAAACTATAGGCTAGTTAGTCTGACCTCAGTGGTTGGGAAGATGTTGGAGTCGATTATTAAGGATAAGGTCTCTTGGAGCCATAGGATAAAACATGCCATAGTCAGCATGGTTTCTTCAAGTGAAAATCTTGCCTGACAAATCTGTTGAAATTCTTTGAAGAAATAAAAAGCAGGATAGACAAAGTTAATGTTGTGTACTTGGATTTTCAGAAGGCCTTTGACAAGATGCCACACATGAGGCTGCTTAACAAGCAATGAGCACATGGTGTAACAGGAAAGATTTTAGCATGGATAAAGCAGTGGCTGATTGGCAGGAGGCAAAGAGTGGGAATAAAGGGAGCCTTTTCTGGCTGACTGCCAGTGACTAGAGGTGTTCCACAGGAGTTTGTGTTGGGACTGTTTCTTTTTACATTACATGTCAATGATTTGGATGATGTAATTGATGGCATTAGAACAATTTTTTGGTTTAGCTCATTTACATTCAGCAAATGAATTTTTCTGCCAGTCTTCATGTCTGAATATGTATTATGGATTTAATTTGGAGTGCTGCTCTGAACAATGGGTTCGTAACAGCAATTCCCAGACCAGACAATGTTGATTAAAATTAATTTGAATGTCTGTGGTGTGCGTGCAAATTGGGATGTGTGATGTTTGTGTGTAGTTTCAAAGAAAGCATTGTAGATACATTGTAAACATGGAGTTGTCATTTGATATTTAGCACATAAGATATCGGGCCCCACGTTGGGCCAGCGAGTCCAGTCCACTGAAAGCGTCTCCATATGATGCCTGTTGTACCTTGTTTAGTCAAATAAAGAAACTGCTTTGTATCTACCAGTAATATTCTCCCGCGACTTCATTCACGCAACAACAGTCGGTGTCAGGAGTGGGACCCCTTCGTGACTCATCGTGTGGCCAGTGATCTTAGCAGTCTAAATGGGTGAGAATTAAAAAAAATTAGCACTCACACTTGGATCTGTTCGGGTCGGTGGTACATGGGAACACGAGGTATCACGAACACGGAGAGCTGAACTGGTAGATATAAAAGTGATATGCGCGGGTATGTGTGTTTATGTAAAAGACAAAACTGTGTTAGTTTGGCGAGATGAGGCCACCAGTTGCAGGCGGTTCGGGACGCCAGTCTGGGGGCCTGTATACTCATTTCACATGCATGTTTTACGAGTGTGATGCAAAGGGATCATGAATTCAGGTGCTCAAAAGTGGCAAATTGCAGAATACATACTCTGCGGTTTTAAGTATGTGCTGTTTAACTGGTATCCGTCATTTATATTTTGTGTAGTGTGGAGATATTTCAGGGAGAGGTTTTACCCAGATATATCTGTCAGGGGGGCAGCTACTGAGATCAGGCAACGTCAGGCCACGAATCCTGATGATCCAAGCCAGCCCGCGACTCTGATTACAACCACTTATAAACCCTTCACCCCCAAGGAACAGACGGAGCATTGTGTCAGAGTTGCCCTTAAAGTTGCATGTGGGAATTCAGTATTCTGGTGCAAGCTCGATGAGATGGTTGAAATTCACCGGATACACCCTAGAGATATATATACATGTGTTGGAAAAAGCAAACTGCCCGAAGACTGGGGAGACAGGATGGCCCGGGGGTGCAGGATGGTGCTTGGGCAACTACCGGGAAAGCCAGCAATGAAGAAAGATTATCGCTCTTTTAAAGGGGAAGTGAGGCAGCGACTGGGGGGAGGTGAGAGTAACTGGGGAACGAAAATGACAGTGATTCAAGGAGCTGTTGAGACAGTCATGGATTATGCAGAATGTAAATATCGATCGTATGAGGAGTATTCCGGGTTGGATAATCCAGGGATGGACAACCAAGTCTTCCTGAAAATGATGAAGGAAGGGCTGAGCTCAGCCCACCAGGAAGTTTTAGATTTAGATGTAACGGTGGGGCTGACCTACTCTGCAATAGTTTCATGGGCCAGTGAGTTAGTGCAAGAGAAATCGTAAAGTGGCTGTAGTGGATGCAGCTGCTATGATGTCCCAGAGAGTTTGTTTTGCCTGCCAGCAGCCAGGGCACGAAGCAAGGAACTGCTGGAATAGATGTGGGAGGGGAAAGAAGTTGATATGCTGCAGATGTGGCCATTTGGGACATGGTTGGAGGCAGTGTCCAAAAAAGAGGAAAATAAAACAGATGAAAGTCACTGCAGACAGGCAATCTCTCACCCCATCCGTGCCCATTCTGACCAATCTGACTGTTGATTAGATCATAGAGCTGGTGAAGACGGCTTCTAGGTCAGAAGAAGATGGCTGTGGCCCCCACTGCCAGCCTGGTGACCCGCCGATGTACACAACAGCATTGTTAGGGGGCCAGGAATGCGATATGTTAGTGGACACAGGGGCATCAGTATCGGTAACTGACCTACCCTTGCCAACAACCGGACAGACTATTTATATTACGGACAAAAGAGGGAGAACAGTTGAGAAGTTATCCCTGTATAGGGAAGTTTGGCTGGAGTACCTCCACTGCCTAGAATTGTACTTCCACACTACATCCTGCCTGATGGACTTGGCTAAAGTCTTGATATAACACACAAACACCCCATCTAATTCTAGATTTGATCAGATAGCTCTCTGTTTATCAACCTTTGGAGAGAACTATTCCACAGGTCTGTGTAGAGCAGTTGTATCCAATTGTGAATCCCCTCTCCAAACTGGTGCTTGGCACAAGCATAGTGCTGTTAAGCTGCTCTATTCATCTCGACAGACCCAGACATTTCATCCCATCCACTAACACCTAAAGGCAGGGGTCAGGACGATTTGAGAAACTCTGCTGTCTGTGGCCTCTAAATCATAATGTCTGCTGCGCATGAATTTGCAGATTTCTGACAAACCAGGCCACGAGTTTGTTACGATCTGCAGTCTTCCTTGAGGCTTTTGTTCACAGAACTTCCTCGGGATACTTTCAGAACAATAAGTATAATTGTCTCTCATCCTGCTTCATAGAGTGGACTCTGGATTAGAAGATGCTCCTGGAGGGGTCCAAGGTATGAAACACAGCATACTGGCCCTTCACCTCTTACAGCCGCTCCTCAATGTCCACCTCACCGTGTACAATAGGAGTTGATTCTACCTTCCTTTCGTTGACACATTTACCTCTAACTGCCTCACCTTCTGGATTATTTTGAAGGTGAATCGCATTTGGTCCCTGTTTGCCACCAGTGCATTAAGGTATCAAAGACGGTTCTCCAGTCCTTCAAATCACTTTAAAATGTAAAATTTCTGGGGTAGCCAGTTTCAGCTTCATCTTCCATGTCCCCTGATAGTCTTTTGGTCTTCCTGGAGGTGGTGGACAAAAATAATGACAGTGTGTTGTTGGTAGGTCTGACCATGGGCTTTGGGGCACTAGCAGTACGTCCACACAGGACTGGCCTGACCCATCTGCTCCCGTCTTCAATGTTCCATCTGCTGGGTGCTGAAGATTTCACTGCTTCAATCAGGGGTCTGGATGTGCCTGGTAAATCTGTCTGCTGCACTGGATACAGCTGAAGTCATCACCCAGAACCATAGCTGGGATGTTACGAGCAGAAGTGGGAGCTCCTGTAGGGTGACCAGCCCTTTATTCTTCAGAGCTAGGGCATAAAACAGCATCTGCCATAAGGAGACTGTCACCAGCTACCTCTTTGACCTAACTGATGGTAAAGCTGTCTCCCTGCAGCAGATCCCCAGCTTTAGAGGACTGGCAATCCTGATCAAATCAATCACTTGAATGGAACGCTTGCTCAGTCCTTGACCTGATCTGCCATCTTCTTACCATTCTTCTCTTCAAGATTGCTGCTCCTGTGTTCTCGGACTGCTGCAGATCGAACCTCGAGGTTCTTCAACATTCACTGAGAGGGGGTGCAAAGAAATCACATTGTGCGGAGCTTTCCAGAGGTGAGGGCCACCATTTGCTCCCCTCACGAGATTCGTAGCCTGCACGCCTTTTCCATCTTCATCATTCCCCATTCTTGCTGGTTGTGCTGATGTCTTTGTTGCTTTGCCATCAGGCAGAGAACAGCTGTCAGTGCTTCTTTGTTGCTTCTTCTCCCACGTCATGAGCTGCCACGCTACCTTTCAGAGACTTCTTTAAAATTAATTTCCACCTTTGTCAGCTGCACTTCTCCTTTGCGAAAATTTGCTTTCTCCCCTCCAACTGCCTTCTCCGAGCCGGGGACTGACGGCTGGGGCTGGACAATTCACTGCAGCTACATCTTTTGGGAGACTGTCCCTAGCAGAGGACACATAGAAACTAGGTGCAGGAGTAGGCCATTCGGCCCTTCGAGCCTGCACCGCCATTCAGTATGATCATGACTGATCATCCAACTCAGAACCTTGTACCAGCCTTCCCTCCATACCCCCTGATCCCTTTAGCCACAAGGGCCATATCTAACTCCCTCTTAAATATAGCCAATGAACTGACCTCAACTGTTTCCTGTGGCAGAGAATTCCACAGATTCACCACTCTCTGTGTGAAGAAGTTTTTCCTAATCTCGGTCCTAAAAGGCTTCCCCTTTATCCTCAAACTGTGACCCCTCGTTCTGGACTTCCCCAACATTGGGAACAATCTTCCTGCATCTAGCCTGTCCAATCCCTTTAGGATTTTATACGTTTCAATCAGATCCCCCTTCAATCTTCTAAATTCCAACGAGTATAAGCCTAGTTCATCCAGTCTTTCATCATATGAAAGTCCTGCCATCCCAGGAATCAATCTGGTGAACCTGCTTTGTACTCCCTCTATGGCAAGGATGTCTTTCCTCAGATTAGGGGACCAAAACTGCACACAATACTCCAGGTGTGGTCTCACCAAGGCTTGTACAACTGCAATAGTACCTCCCTGCTCCTGTTCTCGAATCCTCTCGCTATAAATGCCAGCATACCATTTGCCTTTTTCACCGCCTGCTGTACCTGCATGCCCACTTGCAATGACTGGTGTATAATGACACCCAGGTCTCGTTGCACCTCCCTTTTTCCTAATCGGCCACCATTCAGATAATAATCTGTTTTCCTGTTATTGCCACCAAAGTGGATAACTTCACACTTATCCACATTAAATTGCATCTGCCATGAATTTGCCTACTCACCTAACCTATCCAAGTCACCCTGCATCCTCTTAGCATCCTCCTCACAGTTAGTACTGCCGCCCAGCTTCGTGTCATCCGCAAACTTGGAGATGCTGCATTTAATTCCCTCATCCAAGTCATTAATATATATTTTAAACAACTGGGGTCCCAGCACTGAGCCTTGCGGTACCCCACTAGTCACTGCCTGCCATTCTGAAAAGGTCCCGTTTATTCCCACTCTTTGCTTCCTGTCTGCCAACCAATTCTCTATCCACATCAATACCTTACCCCCAATACCGTGTGCTTTAAGTTTGCACACTAATCTCCTGTGTGGGACCTTGTCAAAAGCCTTTTGAAAATCCAAATATACCACATCCACTGGTTCTCCCCTATCCACTCTACTAGTTACATCCTCAAAAAATTCTATGAGATTCGTCAGACATGATTTTCCTTTCACAAATTCATGCTGACTTTGTCCGATGATTTCACCACTTTCCAAATGTGCTGTTATCACATCTTTGATAACTGACTCTAGCAGTTTCCCCACCACCGATGTTAGGCTAACCGGTCCATAATTCCCCGGTTTCTCTCTCCCTCCTTTTTTAAAAAGTGGAGTTACATTAACCACCCTCCAATCCTCAGGAACTAGTCCAGAATCTAAAGTGTTTTGAAAAATTATCATTAATGCATCCACTATTTCTTGGGCTACTTCCTTAAGCACTCTGGGATGCAGACCATCTGGCCCTGGGGATTTATCTGCCTTTAATCCCTTCAATTTACCTAACACCACTTCCCTACTAACATGTATTTCCTTCAGTTCCTCCATCTCACTGGACCCTCTGTCCCCTACTATTTCCGGAAGATTATTTATGTCCTCCTTAGTGAAGACAGAACCAAAGTAATTATTCAATTGGTCTGCCCTGTCCTTGCTCCCCATAATCAATTCACCTATTTCTGTCTGTAGGGGACCTACATTTGTCTTAACCAATCTTTTTCTTTTTACATATCTATAAAAGCTTTTACAGTCAGTTTTTATGTTCCCTGCCAGTTTTCTCTCATAATCTTTTTTCCCCCTCCTAATTAAGCCCTTTGTCCTCCTCTGCTGAACTCTGAATTTCTCCCAGTCCTCAGGTGAGCCACTTTTTCTGGCTAATTTGTATGCTTCTTCTTTGGAATTGATACTATCCCTAATTTCCCTTGTCAGCCACGGGTGCACTACCTTCCTTGATTTATTCTTTTGCCAAACTGGGATGAACAATTGTTGTAGTTCATCCATGCGATCTTTAAATGCTTGCCATTGCATATCCACCGTCAACCCTTTAAGTGTCATTTGCCAGTCTATCTTAGCTAATTCACGTCTCATACCTTCAAAGTTACCCTTCTATAAGTTCAGAACCTTTGTTTCTGAATTAACTATGTCACTCCCCATCTTAATGAAGAATTCCACCATATTATGGTCACTCTTACCCAAGGGGCCTCTCACGACAAGATTGCTAATTAACCCTTCCTCATTGCTCAATACCCAGTCTAGAATAGCCTGCTCTCTAGTTGGTTCCTCGACACACTGCCAGATGCTTGCACATGGTTGAAGGGGCATTTGGAGGAGGTACACCTCCCCCAAACAGGCTGCAACACATGTTCTCTAGCCTGATGGCCTTTGAATTGTCATTTTGGATTAAATTATGAGGACACTCAGTCCTCGTTTATTGTCATTTAGAAATACATGCATGCATTAAGAAATGATACAATGTTCCTCCAGAGTGATATCACAAAAAAAAGGACAAACCAAAGACTAACACTGACAAGACCATATAATTATAACATATAGTTACAGCAGTGCAAAGCAATACCATAATTTGATAAAGAACAGACCATGGGAACGGTAAAAAAAAAAGTCTCAAAGTTCCGATCGACTCCCGATAGTCCCGATAGCAGGTGGCAGAAGGGAGAAACTCTCCCTGCCATAAACCTCCAGGCACCGACAACTGTCGATGCATTGGAAGCACCCAACCACAGCCGACTCTGAGTCTGTCTGAAAGCTTCGAGCCTCCGACCAGCCCTCAGACACCAAGCACCGAGCACCATCTCTGCCGAGCGCTTCGACCCTGTCCCAGCTGCCGAGCAACAAGCAAAGCCGAGGACTCGGGGCCTTCCCCTCCAGAGATTCTGGATCACACAGTAACAGCGGCAGCGAAAAAGGCATTTCAGAAGTTTCTCCAGATGTTCCTCCATTCTCTCATGTCTGTCTCCATCAAATCAGGATTGTGCACAGCACCCTACTTGACAGATTACAGATATCATTCACCGGAGTGGCCGCGCAAGCTGCGTCGCACCGCCATCTTCTCCTCCTCCTCCACATTTAGTGCAGTGTGTCCAGGTTGGCTGGAGGTGTCGTATCCTCTGGGTTGTCTAGTGTACATCAGGTAGCCACAGGTACTTCCATTTGTGAAACTGGAGTCAGGCTGATGATGGTTTCCTTCACATCCACTTGAAGTACTACCTTATGCGTCGTTTGATGGATCTGAAAATGTCTCCTCCTTTTGATCCTTGTCAACTTTTCGTTCCAAGATTCTGAAAGAAATCTCAAAGATGTTGATTTTGCTGATTCAGCATATTTGCCAAGGAAAATCAGGAATCCTTCAATCAGAACGCGAGCAGTTTACGTGTACACCATCGCAGTCTGGTCCCTACATGTCACAAAGCCTCTGCCGTCAGATATAACTGTGGTGTTTCACTCCCTTTTCCCCTCAAAGGCCTCCAAAAACCTCATTCAGCTGCTTTGACAGGAAAGCCACTGTTGCGGGATGAAGGTGTTCGACTGGTCCCCGATCAGCAACCAAGAACCCACCGCTACGTCAGTAATTAACACCAGTTCACAGCTTGAGGAAACAGCAGGAAGTAACAGAGCTCTCAGCACATACCTCATGCCTAAGCACTAACAGCTGGTTTCTCATGAGAATGCAGCGTACTTGATCTTAGCTGAGCATCAATTTAAATGTCTTCTCTCTGCAGGTTTGAGTTCGTATCACAGAAAAGACCGGGGTCAATTTTAACCTTGCCCAATTCAGAAACCCAGATCAGTAAGCAGTTAAAATAAATATACTATTTCATCTCTTTGAACTTAAGATCTTTCAGAAACCTCCGATACTAACCTCTGGGCAGAAGCAATCTATCTTAGACAGAGTGAAGACTCGCAAGACTTTAACACTATTAATGTATTATCCAGGCTCAGACATATATCTGTACATGAGCAGAATGTCTGAGAACTCCAGCAGTGGGAGCCCACATAGCAGAAAAGCAAAGGAGCATGAATCACAACATTAAATGTATCTTTTAATAAATAAACAAAAAATCTTCACTCAAAACTCAAAGTAAACTGAGCAATAGATAGATAGATAATTCATTGATCCCAAAGGAAATCACAGTGTCTCAGTAGCATTACAAGTGCACAGATGTACAAATATTAGAAGAAAAGTAAGAAAGAATAAAAAATCAGTTACCTCAGACAGTCTTAACAGGAGAGGATCTTCACTTCCCCAGCTCTAGGTTGACTCATTATAGAGCCTAATGGCCAAGGGTAAGAATGACCTCATATAGCGCTCTTTGGAGCAGCGTAGTTGTCTTAGTCTATTAATAAAAGTGCTCCTCTGTTCAGCCAAGGTGGCATGCGGATGGTGAGAAAAGTTGTCCAGAATTGCCAGGATTTTCCGTGGGGTCCTTTGTTCTGCCACAGCCTCCAGGGTGTCCAGTTTGACCCCTGTGACAGAGCCAGCCTTTCTAATCAGTTTATTGAGCCTGTTGGGATCACCAGTGTTGATGCCATTGCCCCAGCACCCCAGCATATTTAAAGAATAAATCATTTATTGAATGCTTAGAATAATTCACTTTATTTTGAGCTAGAAGTTTACATTTGTAAAGTTATTTAAATATTTCCCCAAGTGAACATTATAGCTAGTTCAAACAAAATGTTGTAATCATATTTGGCAGTTACTTCCATTGTAAAACAGATCCTCAAAATGAAGGGAATCATTCAGATATTCACATGGGAGTTTGCAACAAAATGGTGAGTATTGATATCTATTGATACAAAGCACACAGAAAGTGCTATTAAAATCAGAATCAGAATCCTTTATTATCGCCAAGTATGTGGACACATACAGGGAATTTGATGCTGGTTTCCCTGAGCTCTTGCTGTACAGAATCAAAGAGCAAATAAAAGAATAGTGCAAATAATCGTGAACTATATACAATGAGGTATACCTGTGTACGTACAGGTGGACTTGGTTTGTAATAGACTAAAATTCAAGTGTTCATAAGACTGATGGCATACGGAAAGAAACTGTCCTTGTACCTATTTGTCCTGGCATACAGTGATCTAAAGTGCCTACCAAGAACAAGATAGCTAAGTAATAATTAGATATAGGAGGGTCTTGGAAAATAACTGGTTAAGAGAAGTGATTTAATCCTCTGGCCCAAAGTTTGGTGGATAAAGTTGATTCCTTCACAGTCCTTCAATTTCAGATTTTTCTGCTGTCATATTTCAGCAGCCCAGTTGAATTGAGAGCAAGAGAGGAGGCAACACACGGGCCCATGAGTGAAATTTTAAAAAGGAGCATTTGCAGGCTTCTGCCATTTTTCTGGCGGCCCAATCAAGTTGGGAACAAGAAAGGAAGCAACTCACAGGTCACGAGTCAGATTTAAAAAGGAGCATTTGGGACGTTCGGCATTTTCCGGCGGCCCTGTCAAATAGTGGTTCATTGGCAAAAAAAAATTAGGCAGGGGAAAGCAGAGTAGACATTGTGTGAGGGGTCCAGTGTTAGGGTGGGGAGGCTTTGGCTCATCAGGCTTGGGCAAGGTACATATGTGGTAAGTTTCTTCTTCATTCTTTGTTAGTACATAGTTAGAGCAGTGGTGATGGCTCCAGGGACAGTATTGTGTTCTTTGTGAGAGTTGTAGGAATTCTGGGAGACCTCCAGCTTCCTAGATAACCACATCTGCACCAGGTTCCTCAGAGAACATGTCGAGGAACTGGAGCTGCAGCTTGATGACCTTTGGCTCATATGGGAAACTGAGGAGGTGATAGATGGGAGCTGCAGGGAGGTAGTCACCCCAACATTGCAGGAAGCAGGTACCTTGGATGACTGTCAGGAGAGGGAAAGGAAATGGGCAGCCAGTTGTAGAGTACACCTGTGGCTGTTCTCCTCGGTATAGGTATACTTCTTTGGATACTGTTGAATGGGATGTCCTACCAGGGGGAGCTGCAGTGACTGGGTGTCTGGTGCTGTGGCTCAGAAAAGAAGAGGGGAGAAGGCGATTGCAGTAGTGACAGGGCATTCCGCAGCTAGAGGACTAGACATGAGATTCTGTGGATGTGATAGATTCACGTGGATGGTATGTAGCCTCCCAGGTGCCAGGGTAGGATGTCTCAGATCAGGTCCATGGCATTCTAAAAGGGGAGGGTGAGTAGCCAGAAGCTTTGATACGTAATAGCACCAAAGACATAGATAGGAAAAAGGGAGAAGGTCCTGAAGAGAGAATTTAGGGAGCTAGGTAGAATGTTAAGAAACAAGGCCTCTAGGATAGTAATCTCTGGATTGCTACCTCTATCATGCAGCAGTGAGTGTACGTATAGGATGATTTGACAAATGAATGTGTGCCTGAGGAGCTGGTGCGGGGCCGGGGCAAGTTTCAGATTTCTGGATCACTAAGATCTTTTCTGGGGAAACTACAGTGGTGCTAGAAAGTTTGTGGACCCTTTAGAATTTTCTCTATTTCTGCATAAATATGACCTACAATGTGATCAGATCTTCACTTAAGCCCTAAAACTCGATAAAAAGAAGCCAATTAAATAAATAACACAAAAACATTATACTTGTTCATTTGTTTATTGAGAAAAATGATCCAATATTACATGTATTTATTGGAAAAAGTATGTGAAGTTTTGCTCTCAGTAACTGGTGTGACTTCCGTGAACAGCAATAACTTCAACCAAACTTTTTCTGGTAACTGTTGATTAGTCCTACACATTGGCTTGGAAAAATTTTAAGCCATTCTTCCTTACAAAACTTCATGAACTCTGGGATGGTGGTGGGTTTCCTTGCATGAACTGCTTGCTTCGGGTCCTTCCACAACATTTCTATAGGATTAATACTTTGACTCAGCCATTCCAAAAACACAAATTTTCTTTTTTAAACCATTCTGTTGTTGATTTACTCTTGTCTTTTGGATCATTGCTTTGTGACATTATCCAATTTCTATTAAGCTTCAAGTGATGAACTGCAACCCTGACATTCTCCTGTAAAATGTCTTGATACAATTTTGAATTCATTGTTTTCTCAATGATTGCAAACTGTCCTGAGGCAGCAAAGCAGTCCAAACCGTGATGCTTCTTCCACCGTGCTTCACAGTTGGGATGAGGTTTTGGTGTTGGTGTGCGTTTTCCTTCAAACATAGCAATGTGCATTTCTGCTAAAAAGTTCAACTTTTGTCTCATCTGTCCACAGAACATTGTCCCAGAAGTGTTGTAGAACATCCAAGTGGTTCTTTTGCAAACTTGAGTTATGCAGCAATTTTTTTTTTGACAGCAGTGGTTTCCTCCGTGGTTTCCTTCCATGAGCACCATTCTTGTTCAGTGTCTTTCTTACAGTGGACACATGAACAGAGACTTTAGCAAGTTCTAGAGATTTCTGCAGGTCTTTTGCTGTTAACCTTGGGTTCTTTTTCACCTCCTTCAGCATTGCACATTGTGCTCTTGGTGTGATCTTTGCAAGATGCCCTCTCCTAGGGAGAGCAGCAAAGGTATTGAATTTCCTCCATTTGTAAACAATTACTCTTATTGTGGAACTGATTATCACTCAGGTGTTTAGAAATGGTTTTGTAGCCTTTTTCAGCTTCATGCATCTCTAAAGTCCTACTAAGATCCTCTGAAAGTTGTTTTGATTGTGGCATGGTGCACATAAACAGATCTTTCTTGAGAAAAGCAGGCTTTGACAGTAACCTGACCTTGTATGTCTTTTTTATAGGGCAGGGCACCTCTACAACCCACAACTCCAATCTCATCTCATTGATTGGGATACCTGACTCCAAATAGCTTTTGTAGAAGGTATAACCCCAAGGTTCACATACTTTGAACCTCATATCTGCCCTCATCCCATCCTCCCACTACCCCACCAGGGATAGGGTTCCTCTTGTCCTCACCTACTACCCCACCAGCCTCCGCTTCCAGCACATAATTCTCCGTAACGTCTGCCATCTCCAATAGGATCCCACCACCCAGTACATCTTTCCCTCCCCCCCCCACTTTCTGCAGGGATTGCTCCCTACGTGACTCCCTTGTCCATTCATCCATCCCCACTGATCTCCCCCCCCCCCGACACGCCTGCCCCTACACCTCCTCCCTCACTGCCATTCAGGGCCCTGAACCATTCTTCCAGGTGAGGTGACACTTCACCTGCGAGTCTATTGGGGTCAACTACTGTAGCCCATGCTCCCAGTGTGGCCTCCTGTATATCTGTAGGCTAGGAGACTGCTTTACCAAGCACCTACACGCTGTCTGCCAGAAAAAGTGGGATCTCCCAGTGGCCACCCATTTTAATTGCACTTCCCATTCCTATTCCAACACGTCAGTCCATGGTCTCCTCTACTGCCATGATGAGGCCACACTCAGGTTGGATGAGCAACACTTTATGTTCTGTCTGGTTAGCCTCCAACATTTTGGCATGAACATCAATTTCTCGAACTTCCGGTAATTACACCACTCCTCATCCTCTTTTCCCTCTCTCACCTATCTCCTTACCTGCCCATCACCTCCATCTGGTGATCCTCCCCGCTTTTCTTTCTTGCACGGTCTTCTGTCCTCTCCTATCAGATTGCCCTTCTCCTGCCCTCTTTCACCAATCAACTTCCCAGCTCTCTACTTCACCCTTCCCCTCCTCCCGGTTTCACCTATCACCTTGTTTCTCTTCCACCTCTCCCCCACCTTCTAATCCTGACTCCTCATCCTTTTTCTCCAGTCCTGATGAAGGGTCTCAGCCTGAACTGTCAACTGTACTCTTTTCCATAGATGCTGCCTGGCCTGCTGAGTTCCTCCAGTATTTTGTGTGTGTTTCTTACATATAATATGGGATAATTTTTCTCAATAAATTAATGAACAAGTATAATGTTTTGGGGTTATTTATTTAATTAGGTTCTCTTTATCTAGTGAAGATCATGTGAAGATCTGATCACATTTTAGGTCATATTTATGCAGAAATAGAGAAAAATCTACAGGGTTCACAAACTTTCTAGCACCACTGTATGACCTGTACAAAAGGGACAGGTTACACATGAACCCAAGGGGGAGCAATATTCCTGTGGGCAGATTTGCTGGAGCAGCTGAGGAGGGTTTAAACTAATTTGGCGGGGGAATGGAAAACTGAATGATAGGGCTGGAGGTGGGGCAGATGGGTCACAAGCAGAGGCAGAGTGTCGTGAGACTATCAGGAAGGACAGGCAGATGATAGGGTAAAATTGCAGGCAGTGAGATAAGTTGCAGGGTAAAAGGGGGACAAAATCAAAAAGGGAACAAAACAGTTACATTTGAATGCACGCGGTGTACAGAATAAGTTAGATAACTTTGTAGCGCAGTTAGAGATTGACAGGTAGGACACTGTGGACATCACTGAGTCATGGCTCAGTAAAGGAAACCCCTAGGAGACAGTGATCATACTATGATAGAATTCACCCTGCAATTTGAGTGAGAGAAGCTAACGTCAAATACATCAGTATCACAGTGGAGTAAAGGAAATTACGAGGGGTGATTGATAAGTTCGTGGCCTACGGTAGAAGGAGTCAATTTTAGAAAATCTAGCACATTTATTTTTCAACGTAGTCCCCTCCTACATGTACACACTTAGTCCAGCGGTCGTGGAGCATAGGGATCCCTTTGTAGAAGTGGTCCACAGCAGGGGTGATTGATAAGTTCATGGCCTAAAGTAGAAGGAGATGAGTTATACAGCTCTCGTTACATGCACATACAGTCCAACTCTGAGTGCAAATGCAGAAAGCTTGAAGTTAATAACTCATCTCCTTCTACCTTAGGCCACAAACTTATTAATCATCTCTGCTGTGGACCACTTCTGGAGGTCCACGATGCCAACTTCTACAAAGAAGGGATCCATATGCTCTACGACTGCTGGACTAAGTGTGTAAATGTAGGAAAAATAAATGTGCTAGGTTTTCTAAAACTGACTCCTTCTACCTTGGGCCACGAACTTATCAATCACCCCTCGTACAGAGGCATGAGAGAGCAACTGGTCAAAGTTGACTGGAAGGGACACTAGCAGGGATGACGGCAGAGCAGCAAAGGCTGGAGTTTCTGGGAAAAATGTGGAAAATGCCAGATAGATACATCCCAAAGAAGAAGCAGTATTCTAAACGTAAACAACAGGAATTCTGCAGATGCTGGAAATTCAAGCAACACACATCAAAGTTGCTGGTGAACGCAGCAGGCCAAGCAGCATCTATAGGAAGAGGCGCAGTCGACGTTTCAGGCCGAGACTGTCAAGGGAAGTCAGAGTCAATGTAAAAACAAGGAGAGGGCTTTTGCTTTATAGCCTTGACCAGCCACCAATTGGACATCAGAAGTTTGGAGAGAAGGGGACTTCAAACAGGTCCACTTGCCGAGGATAAAAGGCAGCAGCATCTGGCAGCAGTGTAATAGAGCTTTGACCAGCAGCCAGTCAGTGTTTGGGATTGCTTAGTAAGAGCAAATTAAAGGAAGGCAGGGGCAAGCACAATGGCCATCATCTGAGTGAACATAGAGTGGTGATCTTAAGACTTTAGCTCTTTGAGGCTTCACTCAGAGAAAGTAGAGGGAAAAAGGCTAATTTTTTCCCCTTCTCTTCTTTATATCTGCTCAGCTAGGATAGTAGAGATGCCAGGCAGGATAATACAATGCTCCTCTTGCAGGATGTGGGGAGGCAGGGAGACCTCCAGTATCCCTGACCATTACAACTGCGAGAGGTGCATCCAGCTGCAGCTTCTAACAAACCACATTAAGGAGATGGACCTGGAACTGGATGAGCTCCAGATCATTCAGGAGGCTGAAGGGATGGTAGATAACACATAGTTAAACCCAAAGTGCAGGATACTGGAAACTGGGTGATAGTCAGGAAGGGGAAAGGAGTTAAGGGGTCAGTGCAGAGTACCCCTGTGTCCATCCCCCTCAACAACAGGGATATCACTTTGGATACTGTCAGGGTGGAAGGTCTAACAGAGGAAAGTCACAGCGGTTGGGTCTCTGGCACTGAGTCTGTCTCTGTGACTCAGAAGGGAAGGGGGAAGAAAAGGCATGCTGTGGTGATCAGGGATTCATTAGTTAGAGGAATGGAGAGAAGGTTCTGTGGGCGAGAATAAGATTCCCAGATGGTGTGATGCCTCTGGTCTGCCAAGGTCCGGGATATCTCAGATCAAGTACACAACATTCTTAAGTGGGAGGGTGAGCAGCCAGAAATTGTGGTCCATGTAGGTACCAATGACATGGGTAGGATGAATGGTGAGGTTCTTCATAGGGAGTTGAGGGAGTTAGGTGCTAAGTTAAAGGGCAGGACCTCCAGGGTTGTGATCCCAGGATTGCTATCTGTGCCACGTGCTAGTGAGGCTCCAGGGTTGTGATCTCAGGATTACTAGCCAAGTCACGTGCTAGTGAGGCTAGAACTAGGAAGATTATACAGTTTAATATGTGGCTGAGGAGTTGGTGTAGGAGGGAGGGCATAAGAGTTTTGGATCATTGGGCTCTCTTCCAGGAAAGGTGGGACATGCATGTACTGGATGGGACTAATACCCTAGAAGGAAGGTTTGTTAATGCAGCACGGTGAGATGTAAGCTAGAACTGCAGGGGAATGGGAACCAGAGTGTCAGAACAGTTAGTGGAGAGATTGTGGAGGCAGATGTTGATAAGACCACAGACAAAGTTAGGAATCAAAAGGTTGAGCATGGTGCGACAAATTTGAAAAGGGTCAATACAGGACTGAAGGTGTATCTGAATGTGTACGGTATACAAAATAAAGTCGGTGAGCTTGCAGCACGGTTCCAGATTGGCAGGTATGATGTTATGGCCATCACTGATTCATGGCTGAAAGATTATAGCTGGGAGCATAATGGCCAAGGATACACATCGTATTGAAGGGATAGGCAGAAAGGCAGAGGGGGTGGCATTACTCTGCTGGTAAAAAATGGTACTACAGGCAAGATTCTAGCATGGATAAAGCAGAGGCTGATTGGCAGGAGGCAAAGAGTGAAACTAAAGGGAGCCTTTTCTGACTGGCTGCCGGTGACTAGTGGTGTTCCACAGGAGTCTGTGTTGGAACTGATTATTTTTATGCTATAGGTCAATAATTTGGATGATGGAATTGATGGCTTTGTTGCAAAGTTTGCAGATGATATGAAGATAGGTGGAGGGGCAGGTAGTTTTGAGGAAGCAGAGAGGCTACAGAAGGACTTAGACAGATTAGGAGAATGGGCAAAGAAATGACAGATGGAATACAGAGTTGAAAGTGTACAGCCATGCATCTTGGTAGAAGAAATGAAAGGGTTAATTATTTTCTGAGGTGCAAAGGGATCTGGGAGTCCTTATGCAGGATTCCCTGAAGGTTGAGTCTGTGGTGAGGAAAGCAACTAAAATGTTTGCATTTAGTTCAAGAGGACTAGAATATAAATGCAAGGATGTAATGTTGAAACTTTATAAAGCACTGGTGAGGCCTTACTTGAAGTATTGTGGGCAGGTTTGGGCCCTTTATCTTAGAATGGATGTGCTGAATCTGCAGAGGGTGCAAAGGAGGTTCATGAAAATGATTCCAGGATTGAATGGCTCTGGGCCTGTACTCACTAAACTCAGAAGAATGAGGGGTGACCTCATTGAGACATATAAAATAGTGAAAGGCCTTGATAGAGTGGATGTGGAGAGGATGTTTCCTATGGTGGGAGAGCCTAAGACCAGAGACACAGATAGAATGCAGCTAAGAATGAGGACCAGGGCACCCAAATGAGAAATGATCAGTGAGATCATGAATTTGTTCTGATGTGACATTTTCCTTGTTATACCTGTTCATTAATCCATGTCCTTCCCCAATTGACCCCGTCCCTCTAGCCAAATGCTTTTCAAAATCCATTTCCCTCCCTCTCCCCCCCTACACAAGACCTGCTCTCTATCCGTGATTTTCCATCTATGTGAATTCCTTCCTCTAGCTATCTGAACTATCTCTTAAGCAGATTCAGATACTTTATATCATTGATGCTCCTCCTTTACTGAAATTTTAAGATTATAAACTTGGAAGTATTGTACTGTGACTTAAACCAAAGCACAAAACATTTGGGGATAAAATAGGCACCAAGTATTGCCATGGAACTGAGGAGCATAGCACTGATCTGTACAGCAGGTGCGTAGTTCTTTTTTACAGCTGTGTAGGTTGGGATAAAGCAAATCCAGACAGAGATAAAAAAGATCATGGCAACACTAATCTCCCAGGCTAGATTGTAGGTTCGAGCCGGTGTTTGGATCAGAAAGGTACACATGAAGCAGGCCAGTGCCCGGAGGCCACTATATCCCAACATCAGCCAGAACACCAGCTCTGAATCACTCTTGCAGAAGAGGGAAAGGGCACCTTCAGAATCGCCCGTGGTCATCATCAGAAAGTCACCGTGTGTCTTCAGCCACAGGTAACAAAGGGCTCCTTGCCCCCCAAGGCTGGCACAGAGGATAAAGTACCTTCCAGACCATTGGTATTTGCAGAGGAAAGGCTTGCTTAAACTGGTTAGCTCCGTGGTGAGCAGGATCTGTACTGAATTGATAAGCAGAACTGATGTGCAGATGGTGAGGCTAAGAGTAGTCACTGGCTGGCGTAACTTGCAGGTGAGTTCAGTAGGTTCTCCAAGGAAAAGCAATGAGCTGCAGCATAAGAGAGCCAGTGAGGTTAGGATGACTATGTTCATTTTCCCACCGGTACCTTCCACAATCGGGGCACCAGAATTCACCAGGAAGATGACTGTGACAGCCAATTTTAGCATGAGCTCAAGCACCATGAACAGGAGCAGAGTCACACCAACAGGTGAGGACATGGACAGGTACTGAAGAGTTCTCTTGAAGCAGGAAGAGCTTTTTGGCAGAGACCATTCATCTGGTTGGCAATGATAACAGGAAAAACCATCTGGAACAGCAAAATTAAATTGTCACATGCAAACCATCTGATAATGCTTATTAAGTACTATATATGAATGACATAGTTCCTCACATATTACAACAAACGATATTTCAACCTTAAGCACATTCCACTTTGTCCATTTATAAATTGCTATACTTAATTAGACTCTAGCCTGGGAGTCTATCATTTTATATTCAAATCACCTGAGCCCTTTAGCTGATAAGACCATAAGATATAGGAGCAGAATTAGGCCATTTGGCTATTGAAGTCTGCTCCTGCATTTCGTTATGGCTGGTCCATTTTCTATCTCGGCCCCAGTCTCCTGCCTTCTCCCTGTATCCCTTCATGGTCTGACCAATCAAGAATCCATCAACCTCTGCTTTAAATCTACCCAATGACTTGCCTTCACAGCTGTCAGTAGCAATGAATTCCACAGACTCACCATTCTCTGGCTAAAAAAATACCTCCTCATCTCTGTTCTAAAAGGATGCCCCTCTATTCTGAGGCTGTGCTTTCTGATCTTAGACTTCCCTACCATAGAAAACATCTTCTCCACATCCACTCTGTCGAGATCTTTCAACAGTCGATAGGTTTCAATGAGGTCACCCCTCATTCTTCTGAATTCCAGTGAATAGAGGCCCAGAGGCATCAAACACTCCTCATATCTCAAGCCCTTCAATCCCAGAATCATTTTTGTGAATCTTCTTTGAACCCTCTCAAATGTCAACACATCCTTCCTTTGATTAGGATCCCTAAACTGCTCAAAATACTCCAAATGAGGCCTCACCTTCCTTAATTTCCTTCCCTTCCTTAAATTACTCCCATTTTCTGTAACATGAAACCACCTGAAATTCTAGTGCATAATCCAGATATTCTATTAATTAAACCAAAACCAGTTATGTGCTATTCCACTTATAAAGAACTTGAGTTATATTCTAGCCTAAACTTTACTGCCAGGAATGTTTTACCTTGCATATGAATCTTTGAACTCCTTGATTGGATTCCAGATTGTAACTCACTCTTGGTAATTCTTACTCCATTAACCAGGTTCAAAAGCCCTAAATTATATTACAGCTACAATTCACTCTCAGATGTCAGTCATGTTATATGTCTAGAATTTGAACCTTTATTAATATCTGTCCAAACCTTCTCAACTGGATACAGCCCTATAACTCTCTTTTTAATTCTATATTTGCACTCTATACCTACAAATATAGATTAGTTGCTGTCAGTAAGATGTTTCAGAGAACAATCTGTTCTAATTCCTCTATTCTAATACGGTCCAATACATTTTGAGATAGAACTATTCAGGCTCACCAGTTGAGTTCTGGAAGGTTCCACTTGGGCAATCTTCACATTCAAAGCAGCAGGAGTAAAGACTGATGACAAGTTTCTTTTGTCCCAGGCCACAGCTCTTGGAACAGTGGGACAGAGGTACCTGTGAATGCAGTGACATACCTGTGAGTTACTTGCAGTGTTACACTGGCACTAGTGAGCAGGAGATTGCTCCTGTGGTTCTCAGTGGACGGGGAACTGAGGACCAATAGCAAATGTCTCTGTCACCTGTTCAAGTGACATCAGTAATGGATCTGCTTCACTGATTGGACAGTTTGAGTCCAAGAACCAATCAATGGTTAAAAGGATTGCTGAAATTAACTCAGAAGCAGAAGTGGGTCTTAGATCCTGGAGTTAGAATGCAGGATCTGAATCCAGTGTCAAACAACCCTGTGGAAACCTTCCAAAATTCTGGATTGGATATCTGCATGTAATCAGCACTTTGATATAAAGTGATAGGAGCAAGAGTAGGCCAGTTGGTCCCTGAAGTCTACCCTGATTAATATCTACATTTTGATATGTCTGTATTCTATAGGAAACCCTGAACACTTTGATAAAATTCCAGTCTGTAAAATCTGTACTTAGATTCTAACTGGGCTGTTCTAGTGGTGTACAAATTCCCAAGTTTAAGTTATTGACTGGGGTCTTAATTGATGCAAATGTTTAAATTCCAAGTTGAAAATAATTCACCATTCACATTTCAGAATTGAAGAAATCGAAATAAAACTTGAAGCAAGAAGCTGTTGACTCCTGGCTCGAAGATCTGGGTTATCACACAAGTAATTTGTGGTATGGGCTGTGGGTATCATAAACACTTGTGCGTCAGTGTAAGAGATGTCCCCGATCACTGCTGTTGGAGTAATAATTATGTTGCGGATAACAAGCTCCTGCTGGAGCCAGAAAGCAGCCTGTTACTTGGAAAATAAATATAACTAATGCAACAATAACTTCCAATAGGTAACATTTTTTAAATGGAGAAGCATTTTAGAATGGTTCGCGGAATAGAGTCTTAGAAAATACAGCACAGAAACAGGCCCTTTGGCCCACCTAGTCCATGCTGAGCCAATTAACCTACCTCCATTGACCTGCACCGGGTCCATAGTCCTCCATACCCCTACTATACATGTACCTATCCAAACTTAACTTGAATTTGAGCCAGCAGCCCGTTTCACACTCACACAATCCTCTGACTTAGACAATGTTTAAGTGCTTTTAGACTATAGATAAAGAAGGTTATGGAGGTGATTTTTTAAAAAAAAATTGTGCTCAGGGCTTGGACAAGACAAAGCCCGGGGGGAAGAGGAGAAAGAATATTTCAATGTCCCAATCTTAATAGCAAAGAATTTCATGAATCCTTCATATTTGTTGTTGGAGATGAGAGTGGAAGTGACAGAGGAGAAACATTCAAGCAAGATGGATAAAGGTCCAACGTAGTGGGAAGAATTGGCTGGGAAGTAGAGGAGCAACACACACGGAATGCTGGAGGAACTCAGGAGGCCAGGCAGCATCGATGGAAAAGAGTACAGTCGACGTTTCGGGCTGAGACCCTTGCGAAACATCGACTGCACTCCTTTCCATCGATGCTGCCTGGCCTGCTGAGTTCCTCCAGCGTTTTGTGTGTGTTGCTCGGATTTCCAGCATCTGCAGATTTTCTCTTGATTAGGAGAGCAGGCTTCAATTGTCACTCAGCCAGATCAGGCAGTGACTGGTGAATTACATGGTGCACTTAAGGGAACAAAAATTGGGAATCAAGAGTAATGACCAGTGTATGACGGATAATTGCTTGCATTTATGTAATAATTTAATAACAATAGTAAAACATTCTAGTGTATTTGCAGCAACATAATTAAACAAAAAATTAACACTGAGCCTAAAAAAGAGTCGTTAGTACAGATGACTAATAACTTTGTATTAAGGAGGGTCTTTAAGATAAAAAGGAGAGATTTAAGGAAGTAATTTCAAAGTATAGGGCCCAGGCTGCCATGGGACTATACAGAAGGGTGAATGGATATCATTTAGTATAAATGTCATCATAATTCACCTCATTATTGTCTGTCTTCCACTGAATTGGAGAAGCATCGATTGTCAAGTGATCTTTGTAGCCGCCAATCACTGATAGCTGGAGTTGTCCTGCACGCTGCGTCCAGGTAATGATGTCGTAACCTTGCTGTGAGTTTCCTTCAGCATCTAAAGAAATGACAACTCCGTTGACGGTGAAGTTAACTTGTTTTAACGCTTCCAGCAGCTGTCAAAGGAAATTCAGTCAAGGTTAGATGACGTTAAAGATTGTTGGCCTTGTTGGATTAGAGCGTAAAATTGTTATTTCTCTCAAAGTTTAACCTTTCCTATGCTTTCTTGTATTTTTATATAAAACTCACATATGTTAAATTTTTCAGTGAACTTTTCATTGATAGTAGTATAGCTGATATTGTATTTTTCTAAAAGCTGCTCAGTTTCTCTGCAGCAAGTGTCACGTCACTTGAAATCTGCTTCTTTAATAGGTGATTTGCTATTATGAAATGTTTTGTTATCTTTATAGTTTGAGTTAGGTTTTAGAATAAGGCCACCTAGACTTCTTTTTTCTTTGTATTTTCTCTTCGTTTTGTTCTTTGTTCTTATTACATGTTATAAACGCCCATAACCACCATGTGTTATGCCTCATTCTTGACTTCTGAAGAACGCCTGGATCACAAAATCACCAGGATCCAACAACATACAGTATTAATCCAATCATTGTAAGAAGGCACACTTCAGTGACGCAAGGCACCTCTTATCATGTTATCTGTGGGCAGCTGCTTTGCTTGTGCTGCCCACAGATTAGGCGATAGGAGTTTCACTTCAAGCCAGAATTCTGCACGCATTTCCTGCCTGCCATATTGGGAGTTCCGGAGATGCACGGGTACGGCTGGAAAATTCCAGTTTTAGCACAGCAAGGAATGTGCCTCAGGACATTAAGTAGTTTAAGAGCAGCAGGAAGAGATTGAAAGGTACTTAGGGCCTAATTCCCACCTCGTGAACGTGACAGAGCTTAAAGTGAGATTTAAGTAGAAATGGGCACCCAGCTGTGTTTTCACTCTTTGACCTTTCTCATTAAGTCTTTTGACAATGCTCCTGCATTTCTCTTTCCTGCCAGATCTATTGAAGACAAGCAGCAGCTCATTAATTCTCGGGAAAATAAATGCATTTGGTGGTTATTTTTCACATTCTCAACAGAAAGCATTCTCCCTTTGAGCATCTATACGTGGCAGAGGTAGTTTTGACCTTTTCATTCGGGGGCATTCTGGAAGTATTCTTCTAGCAAATGTTTTACTGGTAGTCCGTAAACTTCTCTTTACTGTATTCCTGTGGATCCCAGCATCAGTGACAAATAAGTGAGCTGTGAGATTTATGGTTCTTAAACTTGGAGCACTAAAGCCTGATTTATACTTCTGCGTTAACTGGATGCCGTAACCTACGCAAGTGGCCTACGCGCTTTGTGAGCATTTATACTTGTGCGTTGGTGTGTCTGCGTCGCTCTGCAATTTGCGCATGTCACGCATTGCACTCACCTGCCCGTGCAAGGCTTCATGGTCATGGTAGTCTTTCTCGGGGTAAACAAGACGCTAGCGTCTTTTTTCGTAAAAGCGAAATGTGTCCTCCATAATTTTGGAGGTCTGTAAAGCTTTATGGAAAGCATTGCAGCCAGAGTTCCTTCCCTGCCCTTCAGTTGCTCAATGGGAAGCTATTGCAGCGTAGGAGGAAATGCGATGCTACCAAGCGGACCAATCACAGCAGTTGCGTTCTGCATTGCTGCGATGCGCGGTTACATTTTGGGAGAGGTGCGCTTTGCAGCAACGCAGGCTCTCGCGTAGGGTTCCACGTCAGCTTAGCGTAGGGTTTGCGGCGACACGTTGACGCAGAAGTATAAATCAGGCTTAAGTGTCCACCTCACCAGTTGTCCTGCTCTGATGGAGTCAGCCATCTCTCCCTACAAGCTCTCATGCATCATGGACATCTTCAACTCTTTTCCACTGAGCCCAGGACTAAGTTCAGTGCACAGAATCAGACAACGTTTGTCACTTATCTAGAGCTCAAGAGGGACATGGCAGTCTGGTGCCAGAGATTAATTATTTCCACCACAGAAGAAGATCAAAGGGATGATCACCACTGATTTTTTATTTATTGAGATACAGTGTGGAATCGGCCCTTCTGCCCTTTTGAGCCATGCTGCCCAGCAACCCCCCCCCCCCCAATTTAATCCCAATCTAATCATAGGACAATTTACAATGACCAATTAATGGTACGTCTTTGGTCTGTAGGATTTAGCCAAAGCACCGGAGCAAACCCACGTGGTCACGGGGAGAATGTACAAACTCCTTGCAGGCAGCAGCGGGAATTGAACCCGGGTCGCATGTAACACAAAGCGTTGTGCTAATCAGTGCACTACCGTGCCGCCTCTTAATAACTCCTAAGATCATAGACCTGGTCACAGGAATCTAGTAGTTGGAGCCTATGGTCAGATGGTGCACAATCCAGAAACATAAATTAGCTCTGCATGCAACTTTTGACTCTGGGCATAAACATTGAAACTTTTTCATTCCTGCCAGTTGTACCATGCTGCTGAGGTTTCACATCTCCCAGCGTGGCACTTTAGTAGGGTATGTAGTGCGTGTGCAATACTATACACAGCCATGTACACACTGAATGTGTCCCGTCTTACCGGCTGGTCCAACACAATGGACAGGTTTTCAGGTGACAGGTGTTGAACGCCGCCGAGGAGCTGCTGTGAGGTGGGGTACGGCCAAAAAGGAAAGGTATGGTTACCACAGTACTCTGCATCACATCGCTGTCCCTTTGAATTCCTGATGTTGGTGAGATGGTTTAGAATGTAATCCTCAAAACCTGGCATGCTGCCACTGTTAATGACTGTACCAATCACTGTGCCAATGCGCTCAATACCTGGTATGTGAATAACAATATCCGATTTAACCCAAGCTTCACTTGCAATCCAGACCTTCCTGGTGATATTTCTCTGAATCACCTCTTTCAGCAGTTCCTGAACAGGTCCTTCACTGGAGAAGAGGATGATAATGTTAACGTTCACTTGGCTGATATGGTTGACGATCTCTGAGATTTTTTGCTTGGTACTGGGCAGGCTGAGATGGATGGGGATTATCTCAATGTAACCTACACAGATACCTTGGAGTGAAGCATACCTCTGGACCAGTTCTATCCCCTGTCACCCATATTCATCATCACTCCCAATGCCAGCAATCCAGTTCCATTTGAACTTCTTGATAATAGAAACAATGGCTATTGCTTGGTTATTGTCACTTGGCATTACCCTCAGGAATGACGGAAAGATCTTCTTGTTGCTTAGTTTGGCACTGGAGGCTCCGTAACTAATCTAAGAAAGGAAGAGAATCCATAATTGTATCTTCACACATTAAATCTTACCCAAATGCCAATCTCCCGTTTCCAATAAATACACCATTTTGCACAGTTGTCCTGTCTCTGCTTTCGAAGTCAAGATTGTTGTATCATTCCTTATTGGCCTCCGTTTGTAATCTGGAGAATTTACAACTTCCTCAGTTTTAATTTTGTTTTTTTGCTTACTTTGTACTTTCAGGCTTGGCCCAATATCTGAACTTTCAACGTGGAAGAACAAAGCATAGTTTAGTGACTAATTGGTCTCATACTTGACTATCTACTTGTACGATTCTCTACAGACTGCTGACACCTAAACCAATGTGGCTGCATACTTTCTCCAGTAATTCATGCATCTGTGAAGCTTGGTATGAGGTACTAGGGAGCGACTTCCTAGCCCTTATTCCCAAGGAACATTTAGTTCCTCAGAATATAAGGAAACTAGAATGGTTAAATTTAAGTTTGTGATTTTGCTCTGTGATTTCTGAGATTTATTCGTAATGGAACTGAGGCATGAGGGGCAAACCCTTTTCCTCTTGACTACCTCTGCTCTCTGTTCAAATGTCATTGTGTGGGCACTGAGCAAACCTTGCACTATGTGTCTGTCCCTGGATCCTTGGGGAAAACTGAAGACTTCCTGGCGACCACTGTTATCATAGATCCTGTGTATGCCCTGAGAGTCTACACTTCCATTCAGAACTTTTATTGACTGAAGCCAAAGATGTTGCTGCCAATTCCCCTGTCATTAAGTCATACCGGCTTTCAGTCAGGACAGGGCATTTGGCAGAGATCGGGGGTTGAAAACCCAGCTGACTTCCCTGCCCTCCACCCTGCGTGTGTGGGTGGGGATCGTGTGATCATTTTTGTAAGCTGAAGCTAACTGAAGCTTGACTGCCGGTTGAAATCAACTACCTCAACAGAAATTGATGCAAATTCCTGGGACCGAGCTCATTAGCAAGGAACTGAGTGATAGAAATTCAGCTTGGTGACAGTGCAAGACCTGTGATCATAGTTCGGCAGCAGATTTTAGACAGGGCCTGCTTCCTTTTCCACAGATTCCAGCAGAATATAAAATTGAGTGCCAGTTCACCGCTGCTTGTTTTGGCTCCAACTGTGGCAAATAGAAAACCACAAAGGACTTACCTGTGGAAACAAAAACAACCCGAACAATTTGGCTATGGTAATTGCCTGTTCCGATGTCCATGGTCCCAGCAGGGCAATCACCTGGCTCCTGTACTCTGAGTAGTTGCAGAGCACGTCAACCCCATTCCCCTTGCTGTTAGACAAGAAGAGGAGGCTCGGCAGGATGGAGGCCAAAGTCTCAAAACAATCGTCGTGGACTTCATAGCCCAGGCGTGTTCCCGGCAAAAGTGAGGTGGAGTTATTTATTTCGTCGATCGCAAATGTCATTGCCAGAAACATTCCGTAACCATGTGGGTAAAAGCTTAAACAGAGAAAACAAAGATTAGTACTATGTGGGTAACAGCCCCGAAAACCTTGGCAGTGGGAAGGAGGGGGAAGCAAAACAGAATTGAAAGGACCCATTAGAATTATGATTCACACAGCATGGTAGCCACTTGGCCAGGTGGAAGGAATAGCTCCTGAGCCAGCTCTCCTGTTGAGTGAGGTGACCTCACTCAACAGTTATGCTTCATGGGTCTCCACAGGGACATTGATGGGGCAACTAATAGTGATTATTGATTAAAATTGTTGGGTTTTGTTGACTTGCTGCTTCTGAATATTTGATGGCGTTTTGCATTTCATCTGCAGGTCGTGACAGGAAGATAAGGACTAGACGACTTTTAATTTATTTATTCACGGGATGTGGACATCGCAGCCAATGCCAGTATTTATCCCACATCCTTATCCATCCCTGAACTGAGCAAGTCGCTAGGCGTCAACCTCATTGATAGGTCTGGGGCCACATGTAGGCCAGGCCAGGTAAGGACAGGTATGAGTAAATGCCATACTCAAGTTGGAGGTGCAACACTCCATATTTCATTTGTGTATCCTCCAACCTGATAGCATGAACATTGATTTTTTTAAAACTTTTCTCTCTTTTTTTCCACTCCCCTTTCTGGTTTCCCCATCTCAGCCCTCCTCTTCTCCTCACCTGCCCATCACCTCCTTCTGCCTCCTGACCTCCAATCCTTCTTTCATGATCCATTCTCCCCTCCTATTAGCTGCCGCCTTCTTCAACTCTTTCCCTCTTCCACCTATCACCTCCCAGCTTCTTACTTTGTCCCCCACTCACCCACCTTCCCCCTCATCTAATCTCACCTATTATCTGCCAGCTCATAATCGTTCCTTTCCCTCCACCTTTTATTCTGCCCCCTTCCTTTCCAGTCCCAATGAAGGGTCTTGGCCCCATCTGTTGATTGTTAACTCCCCTCCATAGATGCTGCCTGACTTGCAGAGGTCCTCCAGCATTTTGTCAGTGTTGCATTAGTAAACCTAATTGGTTTATAGGAGAATCCGTTACTTTCATGGTTACTGTAACCAAGATTGGCTTTTAAGAAATTCCAGATTTATTAAATAATTTTAATTTAAATGTCCTGGGTGCCATGTTGGGATCAATTCTTCTGGATGAAAGGTCCAGACCTCTGGCTGCTAGTCCAGAAACATAACCATTACACCATGATACCAATCAGAGAACAAATGGGGTTGTTAAAGAAACCAAATCTGATATAAAAAGAAGCCCATTTTTAATGTAGTGAGTGGTTAGGGACCAGAATGCAAAGCCAGGGGGGCAGTAGTGGAGGTAGATTCAAATTGGATTTGGAAAGGGAACAGGATGAGTGTTTGAAAGGAAAAGAAATCACACATGTCTAGCCACTTTGAGTGTCAGCAAGACCAGGGAAACAATAGCTTTGGGCATGGTTAGAACAGTGAGGAGGACTGTTCCTGGAAAGCACCTTCAGAGTACATACGGACCTTCACCTCAGTGGGTATCAGCATCTTCAGGGAATTTAAAGGTTCCAATCTCTTACCTGTCACAAGTCACCCTCTCAGGCTTTAATCGATGAGCTAGACCAGTACCGAACTCATGGAAAGGGAACAGAGCTCCAATGATGTAGTCTCCAGGCTGCATGTACTGTGCATTGATTCCCCAAAGTCCTGGTGCTTCAGTTACAGAAGCCATGCCCAGTAATAAATAGAAAACCAATTGCACAATGTAGCTCGTCATTTCAATCCACAATAATTGTCTCTGCATTAACAGGATTTTTACTGTTGTGCAACTAAAAACTCTACTGATTTATTTGTGAACAATTTAATCTGTTTTCTTTGTAATCAAATAACTATGTTAGCTTATTTGAGGATATTTGCATTTCTTACACATGCTGAATGACATTTGAAAGTGAGCTAGCCATGGGATGATATTTCTGGTTAAAAATAATTCAAGGTCAGTGTTTTGTATGAACCTAGTTCATACAAAGGGAAAGGCCAGATGTAGTGTAGTTCAGATCATTTTCAAAGTCTTGTGCTTGATACAAATATAGGAGCAAACAGTCAAAATGGTCCCTTTGGCAAAGGTTAAACCCGCAGATCCCAACTATCACCTTAACATCTAATCCCTCAACCTAATCACCAAATCCATTTTATCTACTTGTCCATCTTATCATTTTCCTAAAGTGAGATTTGAAAGTTTCCCTCAATGAGTCAGGCAAATATGTGTTTGATAAACAGGTTAAAAATCAACCCTTCAGTAAGCATAAATGTATCTTTGGACAAGCACTAGACATGTAGACCCATTAACGTGGACCTGTGAATCGGGAGCAAATGAGTGAAAGCAAAGCAAAGCTTGAAGATCAGCTTCTTGCCGTTGAAATGCTACCTTAACTTTGTCAAAAAATAGGTTATCTTGCATTGACTCCAATCACCTCAGAGAGTTAGTGAGTTAGGTCTGAGGACTTCTTGATGATAACTCATAGGCATGTGATGGACACACTGAGGAACCGGGAATGGAAGCAAAAAATAGTAAAAGATGGCAGGTACAGGACAAACATAGTGCATGAACAGAAATCATAGAACCTTGAGGAGACCATAAGACACAAGAGCTGAATTAGGCCATTCAGCCCATCGAGTCTGCTCCGCCATTCCATCATGCCTGATCCCAGATCCCACTCAACCCCAGAGACATAGAATCATCGAAACATAGAAAACCTACAGCACAAAACAGGCCCTTCGGCCCACAATGCTGTGCCAAACATGCACTTTCTTTAGAAATTACCTAGCGTTACCCATAGCCCTCTATTTTTCTAAGCTCCATGTACCTATCCAGGAGTCTCTTAAAAAACCCTATCGTATTTGCCTCCACCACTGTTGCCGGCAGCCTATTCCACGCACTCACAACCCTCTGCATAAAAAACTTACCCCCTGACATCTCTGTACCTACTTCCAAGCACTTTAAAACTGTGCCCTCTCGTGTTAGCCATTTTAGCCCTGGGAAAAAGCCTCTGACTATCCACACAATCAATGCCTCTCATCATCTTATACACCTCTATCAGGTCACCTCTCATCCTCCGATGCTTCAAGGAGAAAAGGCCAAATTCACTCAACCTATTCTCATAAGGTGTGCTCCCCAATCCAGGCAACGTCCTTGTAAATCTCCTTTGCACCCTTTCTACAGTTTCCACATCCTTCCTGTAGTGAAGTGACCAGAAATGAGCACAGTACTCCAAGTGGGGTCTGACCAGGGTCATATATAGCTGCAACATTACCTCTCGGCTCCTAAACTCAATCCCACAATTGATGAGGGCCAATGCTCCATATGCCATCTTAACCATGGAGCCAACCTCCGCAGCAGCTTTGAGTGTCCTATGGACTCGGACCCCAAGATCCCTCTGATGCTCCACACTGTCAAGAGTCTTACTATTAATACTATATTCTGCCATCATATTTGACCTACCAAAATGAAGCACCTCACACTTATCTGGGTTGAACGTCATCTGCCACTTCTCAGCCCAGTTTTGCATCCTATCAATGTCCCGCTGTAACCTCTTGACAGCCCTCCACACTATCCACAACACCCCCAACCTTTGTGTCATCAGCAAATTTACCTCCACTTCCTCATCCAGGTCATTTATAAAAATAACGAAGAGAAGGTGTCCCAGAACAGATCCCTGAGGCGCACCATTGGTCACCGACCTCCATGCAGAATATGACCCGTCTACAACCACTCTTTGCCTTCTGTGGGCAAGCCAATTCTGGATACACAAAGCAAGGTCCCCTTGGATCCCATGCCTCCTTACTTTCTCAATAAGCCTTGCATGGGGTACTTTATCAAATGCCTTGCTGAAATCCATATACACTACATCTTCGGCTCTAACTTCATCAATGTGTTCAGTCATGTCCTCAAAAAATTCAATCAGGCTCGTAAGGCACGACCTGCCTTTGACAAAGCCACGCTGACTAATCCTAATTAAGAGACTACTGGACAGGTATATGGAGGAATTTAAGGTGGGGTGTTATATGGGAGGCAGGGTTTAAGGGTCAGCACAACATTGTGGGCCAAAGGGCCTATACTGTGCTGTACTGTTCTATCTTCTATGTTCTAATCATATTATGCCTCTCCAAATGTTCATAAATCCTGCCTGTCAGGATCTTTTCCATCAGCTAACCAACCACTGAAGTAAGACTCACTGGTCTATAATTTCCTGGGCTATCTCTACTCCCTTTCTTGAATAAGGGAACAACATCCGCAACCCTCCAATCCTCCGGAACCTCTCCCATCCTCATTGATAATGCAAAGATCAATGCCAGAGGCTCAACAATCTCCTCTCTCGCCTCCCACAGTAGCCTGGGATACATCTCATCCGGTCCTGGAGACTTATTCAACTTGATACTTTCCAAAAGGTCCAGCACATCCTCTTTCTTAATGTCTATATGCTCAAGCTGTTCAATCCACTGTAAGTCATCCCTACAATCACCAAGGTCCTTTCCTGTAGTGAACACTGAAGCAAAGTATTCAGTAAGCACCTCTGCTATTTCCTCCAGTTCCATACACACTTTTCCACTGTCACACGATTGGTCCTATACTCTTATGTCTTATCCTCTTGCTCTTCATATACTTGTAGAATGCCTCGGGGTTTTCCTTAATCCTGTTTACCAAGGCCTTCTCATGGACCCTTCTGGCTCTCCTAATTTAATTCTTAAGCTCCTTCCTGCTAACCTTATAATCTTCTAGATCTCTATCATTACCTAGTTTTTTGAACCTTTTGTGAGCTTTTCTTTTCTTCTTGACTAGATTTTCAACAGCCTTTGTACACCACGGTTCCTATACCTACCATCCTTTCCCTGTTTCGTTGGAACGTACCTATGCAGAACGCCACTCAAATATCCCCTGAATATTTGCCACATTTCTGCCTTACATTTCCTTGAGAACATCTGTTCCCAATTTATATTTCCAATTTCCTGCCTGATGGCTTCATATTTCCCCTTACTTCAATTAAATGCTTTCCTAACTTGTCTGTTCCTAACCCTCTCCAGTGCTATGGCAAAGAAGATAGAATTGTGATCACTATCTCTAAAATGCTCTCCCACTGAGAGACCTGACACCTGACCAGGTTCATTTCCCAATACCAGGTCAAGTACAGCCTCTCCTCTTGTAGGCTTATCTACATATGGTGTCAAGAAACCTTCCTGAACACACCTAATAAACTCCACCCTATCTAAACCCCTCGGTCTAGGAAGATGCCAATCAATATTCAGGAAATTAAAATCTCCCAGCACGACGACCCTGTTATCATTACACCCTTCCAGAATCTGTCTCCCTATCTGTTCCTTGATGTCCCTGTTACTATTGGGTGGTCTATAAAAAACACCCAGTAGAGTTGTTGACCACTTCCTGTTCCTAACTTCCACCCATAGAGACTCAGTAGACAATCCCTCCATAAGTTCCTCCTTTTCTGCAGCTGTGACACTATCTCTGATCAGCAGTGCCACACCCCCACCTCTTTTGCCTCCCTCCCTGTCCTTTCTGAAACATCTAAAGTCTGGCACTCTGAGTAACCATTCCTGCCCCTGCACCACCCAAGTCTCTGTAATGGCCACAGCATCATATCTCTAAGTACTGATCCATGCTCTCAGCTCATCTGCTTCATTCATGGTGCTTCTTGCATTAAACTCATTTGCTTCATTCATGAACACGAGGAATTCTGCAGATGCTGGAAATTCAAGCAACACGCATCAAAGTTGCTGGTGAACGCAGCAGGCCAGGCAGCATCTCTAGGAAGAGGTACAGTCGACGTTTCGGGCCGAGAATTAAAACCTGCCTTCTCACCATATCCCTTGATGCCCTGACCAATCAGGAAACTATTAACTTCTGCTTTAAATATACCCACGGACTTGGCCTCCACCGCAGTCTGCAGCACAACATTCCACAGATTCACTACTCTGGCTAAAAAAAAATTCCTCTTCACCCCCATTCTAAAACGCCACCCTTCAATTTTGAGGCCGTTCCCTCTGGTTCTGGATACTCCCACCATAGGAAACATTCTCTCCGCATCCACCTTATCTAGTCCTTTCAAAATTCAGTAGGTTTCAATGAGATCCCCGCCTGCATTCTTCTAAATTCCTAAAGCTGCCAAATGCTCCTCACGTGTTAACCCCTTCATTCCCTGAATCATCCTCATGAACCTTCTCTGGACTCTCTCCAATGACAGCACATCCTTTCTGAGATATGGGGCCCCAAACTGTTGACAATACTCCAAGTGCAGCCTGACTAGTGTCTTACAAAGCCTCAGCATTATCTCCTTGCTTTTAAATTCTATTCCCTTTGAAATAAACGCCAGCATTGCATTTGCCTTCTCTACCACAGACTCAACCTGTGAATTAACCTTCTGGGAGTCTTGCGCAAGGACTCCTAAGTCCCTCTGCACCTCTGATGTTTAAATTTTCTCCCCATTTAGATAATAGTCTGCACTATTGTTCCTTTTACCAAAATGCTTTATCATACATTTCCCAACAACTATTCAGTCCGTCATGGCTACAAACTCTTATCAGAGGCTGACCTTCAAGCTTTGGTTGGTTTCACTCATTCACTGCTGATTCACAGGTCAAAGACAATGGGTTATTAGGAGGACTACACGTCTGGTACCTGTCCAAAGATACGTTCATGCTTATTGACAATTTGGCCTGAACATGCCTTTTATTATTGTCCTGCAAATGTCTACTTTAGAATGATGATCTGGTCTAATTGAGGGCTTTGGAGATAGACTATTTAAGGTACAGGAGTAGAATCTATAAGCCTAGAGACATGAATTTGAAATCCACTTGGTGGGTATATTTTAAAAAAAATGTAAGTTTAGTTTTTGTGAAGGTGTTTACTGCTTGTCATGATTGCCATGAAACTACGGAAGTATCAGAAAAACATATTTAGCCATATACACAAGCAAGTCTGCAAACGCTGGAAACCCAAATTAACACACAAAAAAACGCCAGGGGAACTCTGCAGATCAGGCAGCATCTAAAGAGGGGAATTAACAGTCAGCGTTTCAGGTGAGACCCTTCATCAGGATTGCTGTGCTTCTCCAACGTGTGTGTGTGTGTGTGTGTGTATTACTCAGCATACCTAACTATCATTTTGCTAAATCTATACCATACCCATTCTTGTCAGCTCGGACATTGAAGGGGAGGGGGATGTCGAAGGCAAAGCATAGTCGCTCTTAAAATTGGCCTGAGCTGAAGTGCATTAGTTCAGTTCTTGGGTTAACAGCTGAATGTGTACAGTGGTTTCATATCAGCCGTGGGTTTGTTGCTTCAGAAGATAGAATGGTAACATAATCCTGATATAGAACGAGCAAAGGGGACTCAAAATTGTGGGTCTAAGTATGCCCTGGGATATGTTAAAAAGACTTTCACACTTAATCTATGACTGCAGGCATATTCCGGAAATGGAGAAGATAATCTATTATTACAGCTAGCTGCTAATGTTGCCGTTTTAGCAGTGGAAAGGGAGTCGATCTTTGGCTATTGCTGGAGCAGACCTGGAGCCAATTCGACGCGGCAGAACTGAGGAGGGACAGCATCAGGGTGGTGGGCCTGAACCCAAGAGACTATCAAAGCAACACGGCCCAGGTCCAAGAGTGAGGAACGACCCGAGGGTTGGCCGACTCAAGTGCCGAGCCAGATCGAGAAGGTCAGGGTGTTGGGGCCGGAGGTGAGGGGGTCGCTGCTCTGTCAGGTTTGCTCGTCTCTGGGCTGAGCTGAGGCTGCGGCCTGCAGCAAGTGGGCTCCTGCATCGGCTGCAGTGATAACTGGCTTCATGGCTGCGGACTCACTTTTGTGAGCTTCTGTTCTGAACATTATTAGCTTACTTTTATTGTTTACATGATTTGGTATGTTTTGGGTATTTGACATTTTTTAAAATGGGTTCTATTGGGTTTCTTTGTTTTGTGGCTGCCTGTAAGGAGACAAATCTCGAAGTTGCATATAATGTACATACCTCGATAATAAATATACTTTGAACTTTGACTTTCTGGGGAACAATGTGCTTCGACTTAGAAACCGGTGGAGGATGGTCTGTATTGTTAATTGTCCTGTACTTAATAGGATGCATTGGCAGTAGTTTTCAGTCTGACTGGTTGACTTTCTGCAGATTAACATGATGATTTGTATCATCTACGTGCTTTACAGTCCGGTTTGCCTTCTCCTTTTAGCCTTCTACTAGAAGGATTTGCTCCAGATTGGAGGGGTCATCTGCTTGGAATGTTGGAAAAAGCCGTCTTCTGTGCAGAATTCCAAGGCATCTCACGGCAGAATGTATCAGGTATGTGTTGTATGAGCAGACCTGTGTAGTCTTGTTGATTTTCGGTAGGATTCAGAAATTGAGTTGGGTGGATTTTAAGCAACCAGGCCGTCTGCTCATTGTTTTGACTACCAGGTGGTGGGTGTGAGGTGAGGGGAAGATTAGATTTGATTGTAACTATGGAACATCTGTGGCTTTTGGCACAATGTCATTTCTCCTATAGACCTCTGTCATTCCCAATATATCACCACGTCATGACTTTAGCTGGAATTGTAGTGGCCAAGGAAAGAGAAATGAGGTGGCCAGCCATCCTTGGTGCTTTAGGTACTGGAAGCTAAATTAATTGAGTCTGGTTTCGGTAGACAAGTTAGAAGGCTATGGGTTGAATCAACTGTTCCAGGGAATTCTTTGTCCTCATTGGTCCGTCCATCACTCAAGCCTGTAATTTACAGGAGAAAGGGATGTACAAAACACTTTTAAATGTACCTTTGTGCCCAGACCCTCCTCATTCCTTTATTAATACTATATTTTAAATAAAATTTCTGTAATACTCATGACCAGGGGCACAGCATCAGAATAGAAGGATGGTTATTTAGGACGGAGATGAGGAGGAATTTTCTTAGCCAGAGGGTGGTAAATCTGTGGAGTTCATTGCCACAGGCGGCTGTGGAGGCCAGGTCATTTGGTATATTTAAGGGGGAGATTGATAGGTACTTGAACAGTCAGGTCGTGAAATGTTACAGGGAGAAGGCAGGAAAATGGGGTTGGGAGGGAAAAGGATCAGCCATGATGAAATGGCGGAGCGGACTCGATGGGCCAAAATGGCTTAATTCTGCTCCTATGTGTTATGGTCTTATGGGAGGTCGGTGGAGTGGGATGCCTGGTGGGGGCGTGATTTTAATTTGCACCTGAACACTTCGCATTAATGCTGCAACCCATTGGGCCAGCTAAAGGTCGGTGATGGGGATGTTAATGATGAGGCGGGAATGCATCCGCATTGCACCCAACTTAAGCAAACAGCGAGTGCTAGGCAAATCCATGCAAACAATCATCTGTCTCTCTCGCCACCCATCGCGCAGTATTCTTTAAAAGTGGAAATGGCAAGCATCAGCTTCCTCCATGTGTGGAGAGCACTTTCTCTCTCTCGTATTCCCTGCAGAAAAAAATGTACCTCCTTCTTACCCTGCTTGTTTACTCCACAACACAGGGGCCCGTCAGTGTCGCCCCAGAAGAATGCACAAGGGTATTAACCACACCGGGAGAATATGTGATTGGGGGCCTGTTTCCAATTCACACACTCCCACTTAAAGATGTGGATCGATCGGAGCCAGTTGTGCCCAGCTGTGGGAAGTAAGTAACAGCTGGATAAATTTATATCCTAATGTGGAACTAATCCTTGGAAAGATACTATAACTGCCTTGTCATGAATGAAATCAAGCAAGTTAGAGACTTAGTTATAATCCAAGTGGGGGTGTGGGTAGATTTTTATACATATGATCTACGAATGATTGCATTCTAGTTGGAAAAGTTGGACGGTTTACATGTAGTACTATCCAGGACTGAGTTTTCGCTCGGACTATTCCATTGTCATAGTCTTTTAGATTAGATTATGAGAACACTTAGTCCTCTTTTATTATCATTTAGAAATGCATACATGTATTAAGAAATGATACAATGTTTCTCCGGAGTGATATCACAGAAAACAGGACAAACCAAAGACTAACACTGACAGAACCACATAATTATAACATATAGTTACAGCAGTGCAAAACAATACCATAATTTGATGAAGAACAAACCATGGGCACGGTAAATAAAGTCTCAAAAGTCCCCGAGTCGATCGACTCCTGAGTCTCCGATAGCAGGCGGCAAAAGGGAGAAACTCCCCGCCATAAACCTTCAGGCACCGTCAACTTGCCGATACCTTGGAAGCAGCCAACCACAGCCGACCCTGAATCCATCCGTCCGAAAACTCCGAGCTTCCGAACAGTCTCTCCAATACAGCCTCCCGAGCGCCATCCTCTGCCAAGTGCTTTCAACCTCTCCCCGGCCGCTGAAACACGCAAAGCCGAGGATTTCGAGGCCTTCAGCTCCAGAGATTCTGGTTACCACACAGTAGCAGCAGTAGCAAAGCAGACATTTCAGAAGTTTTCCAGATGTTTCGCTGTGCTCTCACATCTGTCTCCATCAAATCAGGATTGTGCACAGTCCCCTACTTGACAGATAACAGTTATTCATCACCGAAGTGGCCCCGCACACTGTCGTCACACCGCCATCTTCTCCCCCCTCCCAGGAGTCTTGGTAAATTAATGGGAATTGGCAACAAGTTGCACGTTTCAAACCCTCAAATTCCACCATGAGTTGTCCAACTGTTGCTGACTCTAGTAGCAATGACACTTCAGGCCACATGCGCCTTTATTTCATCCTTTGGTTTGACATCTGCGGAGTCTCCTTCACTCTACCTGAACCTGGTATCGGTTTCTCATGGCAGAGCTGAAGACCCCAGCAGAAGACAGAACATTCTGATCACAGTCTGGAGTCTCCTGATGTTTCGACATCGCCGGGCAGGTTTTTTCAGAGTTGAACATTAGCCAGGCAGGTGACAGGCTCACAACACTGAGTTTGCTTAGATTAGTGATAACAACAGCTGCAGTCCACCTGAATGATGTTGTTTTGTGCAGCTGAACGTACCCTTGGATCCTTGCCATTCAATCGTAATGACTGTTGTAACATTACTATCCAGCTGCTAGAGGTTTGCATCTCAGGTTAAAACTGGGTCAAATTTTTTATAGAGATATCCATTGTTCTAGCAACTCAGGAAAATGTCTGTTTGATAACTTGAGACATGTAGTGAATGCTGTGTATTTATGAAAAGCAGGTGACTTTGGGCCTTTGGTTCCCAAAACCCTTCAACACTGAGTGTTTTTCTCCCCTCATGACTATGTTTGTCAGACACATTGGTAGAGATCAGTTGCCCACATTAGCCAAGAACATCATTTTTGTTTACGATCAATAGTTGAACGGACTAGGGCCGTGCAATTTTCATGTCCCCGTACTTGACCAAATGGCTGACACTTGTGGAAATTATTTCCCAGGAACCAGATAGCAATTAGATATAAAGAGAGACTGGGCAAATTTGGACTGTTTTCTCTGGAGTGACAGGTGCTGAGGTGGTGACCGAATAGAAATATATGAAAGAACGAGGGGCACATATAGGGTAGATAGTCAGATCCTTTCTTCCAAGTTGGAGAAGTCAAATACTAGAGGCTTATTTTAAGAGGGGGGAAAGATCAAAGGAGATTTAGGAGGCAGGTTTCTTTACACAGGGACCACTAGGTACCCAGAATCTGCCAGGGAGGTCATGGAAGCAGGTGCGGTAATAACATTTAAGAGGCTTTCAGACGGGCACATAAGTAGTCAAGGAATGGCGATATATAGATGATGTGTAGTTGGACAACTCACTGTGGAACTTGTTGGTTTGAAAAATGCAACTTGTTGCCAATTCCCTTGAATTTATTGGACTATGACAATGGAATAATGCCAGCTATAGCTCAGTCCTGGACAGTACTACGTGTAAACCATAGGATCGTCGTCTGAACCCTTAGTGCCTAGGTGGCATATGGGGCCAAACCATAGGATACGATTAGTTAAATTGGCATGGTTGGCACAGATATTGTGGGTCAAAGGGTCTGTTCTCAGTTCTCTGTTTCTTATCAATGACAGTTTAACTGAAATGAATCATGTCCTTTTAGGTCTGCTTTCTTGGCAGAGATATTTGTCTTTTTCCAAGCGATGAGATTTGCCATTGAGGAAATTAATAACTCAACTGAACTGTTGCCAGGCGTTACTCTAGGCTTTGATGTTGCTGACAGTTGCCTTGAGGTTGTGGACATCCAAGCCATGTTCAGATTCCTGTTGGCCAAAGAAGGAACAGAAGTGGAGTTATTAAACAATTATACATCCTATCAGCCCAGGGTGATTGCTGTTATTGGACCACCATCGACAGATACAGCTATTATCATTGCTAGAGTGTTAGGGTTTCTTCCTCATTCCTCAGGTGAGTTTGAGCATGATGTTTGTTAATATTTGGACTGCGGTAGTCAAAGTTCTCAGCCCCAATATTACCATAAAGGTTAGATGAACGGTATAATCATTTCCTCATTTAAAGTCCCTGCTTTAGTTTGCCCTCTGAACCATTTATGGTGAAGTTTTTCCCAATGGGTCAAGACCCTTCCTTCCTGAAGATGTCTAAGCCCTCTTTGTTGTCACAGAAGCATCCATTAGTTATGTTAAAGAAATTAGGTATTTGTTGGAGCATTTTACGCAACTGCATTTGAGGACCATGAGCATTCTTGGAAACCATTAGATATTCACGGCCTGTTACGCGACAGGCGTTTAAGGCAGCAACGAAGACTCTCCATCTCTGGTGGTGTTCAGGGATTCCTTCATCATGCCAGTAGCTTCCCCTTGGTTTTCCCTACCGTCAATCACGCAAGTCCTGGCGGAGACTAAGGAATACCATCACAAAGGAGTTTCTTCATTGCTGTTTCCATAACAGCTTTGTTTTACCATTTAGGGTTGTTAGCCCAGAGTTGAACCCCCAAACCTGGAGGACCAGTGGCTCATTCATAGTCTGGCCTCTACCCTTTGACCTTTTGACATTGATGACCCTACCAAGAGCCAAAGCGTAAAGCCTTGACTCCAACCAACGTAGTTCTCTGGGTCATTAAGGCACACAAGCCTCCAAACCCAATGACAAGGTTGTGGTCCTTTTGAAGGGGAGGACATTAGGTCAAGACATTATTGATTTTCCTCTGCCCACCACCTAGGCCAAGATCAGCAAATACAGCTCAGGCCAGAAATGAAACACACTGCCCCTTCAGAGGAATTTAAGGTGGGGGGGGGGGTTATATGTGAAGCAGGGTTTGAGGGTCGGCACAACATTGTGGGCCGAAGGGCCTGTAATGTGCTGTACTGTTCTATGTTCTATGTTCGCAATGACATCTGCTGGCATGTCTGAAATGTACTGTACAATACATTCTGCTACGTTACACTCAGTTTCTAGTCTGTACCACCTCTTACAATTTCACCACTTCCTCTATGCTGTCAAAGTACTCTATTGACATCCAATCTTGAACAATTTGTAAATCCTTCCAGTATTCATAAAACTGAAGATATTGTCTTCAACCCTCAGTACAAATTTCATACCTTCTCTACTCATATTGTGGCTTCTGCCTTTGGCTGAGCTAGGCAATCCTCTTTAGCATTTGTTGCCTTATTGCTGTAAACCAGATTGTGTAAAACTTAAGCAGCAGCCAAAGAAGATTGCCTGGGTCAGCCATTTGGTCCTGATGAAGGGTCTTGACCTGAAACAACGACTGTTTTCTCCTCTCAAATTGATGCTCCCTGACCTGCTGAGTTCTGAAATATCAAACACAAGAAAGTCTGTAGATGCTGGAAATCCAGAGCAACACACTCAAAATGCTGGAGCAACTCCATAGGTCAGGCAGCACCTATGGAAAAGAGTAAACAGTCGTTGTTTCAGGCCGAGACTCTTCATCAGGACTGAGATGTGGACTGTTTACTCTTTTCCATAGGTGCTGCCTGACCTGCTGAGATCCTCCAGCATTTTAGATAGATAGATAGATAGACATACTTTATTGATCACGGGGGAAATTAGGTTTTGTTACAGTTGCACCTACCAAGAACAGAGTAGAAACATAGCAATACAAAACCACAAACAATCAAATAATAATATGTAAACCATGCCAGACGGAAATAAGTCCAGGACCAGCCCATTGGCCCAGGGTGTCCAACCCTCCAAGGGAGGAGTTGTAAAGTTTGATGGCCACAGGCAGGAATGACTTCCCATGATGCTCAGTGCTGCATCCTGGTGGAATGAGTCTCTGGCTGAATGTACTCCTGTGCCCAACGGTGTAAATGATGTTACACGCCAACGTCGTGTTGGCAGAGGGAGGGATGTACACAACAACCACAATTGCATGTGAGATTTCCCTTGGCAAATAATATGGCCGGAGTCCAACAGCAAAAAGTTCAATATCCGGGCTACAAACATGTTCCTTGATCGTAATATGACCAGGATTGCACCATCTGTTTTTAACCAGCACAGCAAGACCCCCTCCTTTACGCTTACCACTCTCAGTGTGTGTGTTGCTCTGGATTTCCAGCATCTGCAGAACCTCTGGTGTTTGTGGTCATTGCTGTTTATTAAACAGATTTATGTGCCTTCTCTGTATCTGCTTGGAGCAAGATAAACTGACACAGTGAAGGCTTCGTCGGTGGTGAAAAGCTGCATTAATACAGGTATTCCCCTTTGCTTCTGCAGATTAGTTACCTGGCATCTGGTGAGATTCTGAGTGATAAAATACGTTTCCCATCATTTTTGCGGACCATTCCAAGTGACAAGAATCAAGCAGAAGCCATGACTTTGCTGATCCAGGAATTCCGCTGGAACTGGGTTGCTGTCATTGGTAGTGATAATGAATATGGGCACAAAGCAGTCAGCAAAGTGGTGGAGATGGCCTCAGCAATGGGGATCTGCATTGCATATCAGGGTATCATCACCACTTCACCCGAGATCATCACCCAAACCATCAACAATATCAGTACCACGGTTAATGTTACTATCCTCTTTTCCAATCCCTAAATAGCACATGTGTTTTTTCAGTATTGTCGTGGCTCAAAAACTTACTTCCAAAGTATGGATCATAAGTGAATCTATTTCATTATCGGAGGAGATAGCAAACATACCAAATATTGAGACTATTGGGACTGTTATAGGCATTGCAGTTAAGGAAGGGAAAATGACCCACTTTAAGGAGTTCCTAGACAAATCTCGGAATGACATTAATTCATGGACCATGCCAGACCTGGAGATGGGAAGAGTGTGTCAGCTCCAGAAGCACTTGTGATCAAGGATGTAGCGAATGTCATTGGCAGTGGACTAAGTACTTAAACTCTTCATCGTACAATGTGGAGAAGAGAATCTCATACAATGTATACTCAGCTGTATATGCTGTCGCCTATGGTTTGCATAGTCTGCTCCAGTGTAACGCAACACGCTGTGATAAAACACGAAGTGTCCTCCCATGGCAGGTAAGGTGTGGTCCTCACTTACATAGTGGTATGAGAGCTCAGAAATTGTTAGAAGCATGAAAAGTTTGTTAAATGCAACAAACCTGTCCTAGTTTTAACACATCCATCCCATCCACAGTTCCTTAAAGTTGGTCTGGAGGAGGGGAATAGTGAGGGGATTGTGGGGATAAGCTCCTACAAGCCTATTAAATGCTCCCATTGGTGTGTGTCTTCAGTAGCCTCTGACAACCCAAGACCAGCTCCTGGCCTTGAAATGGTGGCTTAGCTTTAACATTTTTACTGACAGGAGAAGGGCAAAGGCGGGATCCTGGCACCTTAAAACCAATTGCTTAGGGGTTGGCAGCTCATCTATGAGGAGGAAAACTCTGGCCTCAAACCTTTGTGGCCTTGCGGCTACACCCACTCGTGATGAAGACGTCACGAGTAAACGCAAGGAAAATTCCAAAGCTGGAGTCCCGAAGACAGTCCAATGTTGAGTTCAACATGATTGCAACCCTTGTGAAGCCACTGGTGCCAATTTGTATTGGTTTCTGCCATTCCTTTCGAACCATCAACTGCAGGGATAGGGGTAGCCTGCTGCATGGGCAACAGCTTGCTCTCCTTATTGTACTGCCCTGGCTTGCGTACTGAGATAGGATGCAGCATCCATGGTTGACCTGACCAATGGAGGCCTCGATCCCGTCTACACTCAGTGTTCCCTCAACCTCATCCCTCAATTTAACCTCACATCATATCTCTCCATTTTATCTCCTCCTCTTACTCCTCGTCCTAAATCTCCAACACTATCTGTTTCAATACCAGAAACAAGTTTGTTAACATTGTCTTATATGATGTGAATTCTGTTTCTGCAGCATAGTGCAAAGAATTAAAATTACTATAAAATATAAATTAAATAAACAGTTACAAAAAAGGAATGAGGAGGTAGTGTTCAAATCACAAACAAGAGAAAATCGGCAGATGCTGGGAATCCAAGCAACACACACACACACACACACACACAAAATGCTGGAGGAACTCAGCAGGACAGGCAGCATCTATGGAAAGAGAGAGCAGCGTGGATCACAGAGGGGGAGCAGTGAGAGAGGGGCTCACTGAACTCCCGTCGAAGGAAAGATTTAAACTTCATCAGGGTAGGCAGCCTTTTTTTCTCCAGTCCTGCCGAAGGGTCTTGGCCCAAAGCGTCGACTGCACTTTTTTCCATAGATGCTGCCTGGCCTGCTGGGTTCCTCCAGCATTTTGTGTGTGTCGCAAGGGGGTAGTGTTCATAGGTTTGTGGGCCATTCAGAAATCTAATGACGGCAGTAAAGAAGCTATTCCTGAATCACTGAGTGTGGGTCTTCAGAATCCTGTACCTTATCCACGGCAATAGTAATGAAAAGAGGGCATGTTCCATATGATGAGGTTCCTTAATGATTGTGCCTCAGAAAGGATTTCCTTGATGGTGGGGAGCACTGAGCACTGTTCTTGGAATGAAGCTACTGAGTAGACAACCTTCTGCAGCCTCTTGTGATCTTGTACATTGCAGACTCCATTCCGGGCTGTGTTGCAACTAATCAGAATGCTCTCTACAGAGCAAGAGTTTGGTCAAAGCTCTTAGAAATTTGACATATCTTTACTCTATCTACGAAACCTGACTACTCGTCGCACTCTTCAATACTGTCCATTTTCTTAATTTAGCTCTCAACCTTCTTAATCTTCCCTAAGTCGCACCTATTTTCTTTCTCCTTCAATGTCATTTGCCCATTATATTATTCAGCCCAATCTTGTCATATCCTTCAATCTCAATTTCTCATTCTGTACTCGATCACTATTATTCTTTATTCCACTCAATCTCACATTTTTTAATGATATAAATCAAAGCCAGGTTTATTGATCGTGGAGAGGGTGAATGTTTAAGTTGGTAAGTTTGGTGTTATTCAAGTGCTCTGCTTTGTCCTGAATGATACTAAACTTCCTGAATATTATTGGACCTGCCCCCTTCCAAGCAAGTACAGAGCATTCCATCACACTCTTGACTTGTGCCTCCTAAATGGCGGAAAGGCTTCAGGGTATCAGGAGAAGAATCATACAGACAGACAGAATGCCCTGTTTCTAACGCGCTTGTAGTCACAGTTCTGTTCCATTTAGAACTCTGGTCAGTGGTGAACTCAATACTGTTAACTCTCAGTGGGAGAGCTTTAGGCATTCACATGGAGGAAATGTCTGTTATCAGGCACTTTGGTGGCAGGCGTGTTATTTGACACATGGGAACCCAAGCCTCTCGTTCGTATTGCACAGCATTGCTAATTATTACATTATCTGAGGAGCTGGCTGTGGAAAAGAAAATCATACAATCATCAGCAAATGACCCACATCTGTCATAATAGAGCGTATTCTTTCACTGGAGCAATGAAAGGTCATTTGGAACTGAACACTGTCCTGAGGGAATCCTCAGCAGTGCTCTGGAGCAACCACTACAGCAGTCCTCTGTGCCAGGAAATGACAAATGATTCGCCAGTAGAAAGGTCTTCCCCTTAATTCCCATCGACATGATCGCTACTCAGTTCCTTGATGCCACACTGATTTGAAATGAAGGGTGAACTGAAGGGAATGGCTCAGTAGAGTAGTTAGCACAATGTTTTACTGCACTGGTGACCTGGGTTCAGTTCCGACTGCTGCCTGTTAAAAGTTTGTTCGTTCTCCCCATAGCCACATGGGTTTCCTCCGGGTGCTCTGGTTTCCTCCCACAAACCAAAGACATACCAGTTGGTAGGTTAATTGGTCACTGTAAATTGTCCCGTGATCAGGCTAAGATTAAACCAGGGGATGCTGGGTGGCGCAGCTCGAAGGGGCGGAAAGCTGGATCTGAATAAACTGGAGTTCTGCACCTCTGTCCTTGTTTAGACCAAGGATGCACTGAAGTCCAGAGCTGGTGGAATCCAAGCTATGTATTAGTGATCAAGTTATTCTTGAGAAATGTGCCAGTTGATGGAAGTGTAGATAATGGTTTCCATTACTCAGCTGGTACAGTGATGCCAGTATTGTGGCTGTTGCTGAGATATCTTGGCTGGAGACAAAGTTAATTGTGGTGTGCAAATTTTAAGTACTGTAGCTAGGTGCTCCCAGACAAGTAGTCACCTACCAGGAGCCTCCACGTGGGTGACTAGTGGGTATTTATCTTTTATTTTCAGTTTGCTTATTCTGATTGGTCCAGTGTTTCAAGGAATTAATAGAGCAGGTGGCAGGGCAAGCAATCCATTGCAGTCGCAACATATATGACCTAATAGGCTCTATTTTGGTAAACAATGAAACAGTGACCATATCTACAGCAAGTGTTGGCCGTTTGAGGACCTTCAGCTTAGGGTTGATGAGCTGGAGTCCAAGCTCCAGGCACTTTGACACAGGGAGGGGGAATGACACCTCTTAGATTAATTACCTCTAAACTGGTGAATGGTCAGGGACAGAACAGTGTGACTGCAGAAGAAAGAGGCAAAGGGATCCCAAGGTTAGTTCCAGTGAAAACTCAGCCCTTACTTTTGTCCTATAGATACAAGGTCCACACTCCCTGTCTGGACAAGTGTTGGGGCCGTAGAGAGGAAGTGAAAATAGTTCAGGGCGCCGAGCTACGGGCAGCTGTTAAAATGGGAGAATAAAAGAGAATAATGGTCATAGAAAATGGCATTGGTGAACAGACATTGTTCTCTGCTGCAAAGACAGAGGGTCCCGAAGGCTATATGCCTGGCTGAAGCCAGGATTAATGATATCTATTCAGGTCTGGAGAAGAACATGGTGTGGGATATGGTGGGGGTGTGGGGAGCAGGATCTAGTTGCCGTGGTTCACATGGGACTAACCTCATAGGTAGGTCAAGGAAGGAAGTTCATGCTCGGCAATAATGAAGACCTTGGGGCAAAATTGAAAAGCAAAACCACAAGGGTGATAAATCTTTGGAATATTACCTGAAGCATGTGTAAATTGGCAAAGGGTAAATGGGATTAGAGAGGTAGCTGAACTGTTCAAAGCGCGGTGTGGTGGAAATAGTTTCTGATTTATGGGGCACAGACACAAATACTGGGGAAGGGGAGAGCTGCTCTGTTAGAGTGGGCTTCACCTGAATTCTGCTGGGACAGGTATCCTGGCAATTTGCATCAGCTGTGTTGTAGAGACGGCTTCAAACGAAACAGGAGGTGGCAGGTTTCCAAGAGCAGGATGTTTACTAAATCTAGAGGAAATCAAAAGAATAGGATAGTGAGGGGGACAGGCAAAGCTGGGGCAGAAAAAGTTATCAAAAATAGAGGCACAGAATTAGCAAACACTGTAAAAAAAATTCAAAGCTTCTGCCTTTATTTGAATGATGCAGCAGTTGCAAATTAAAGCAGTCGAAAGCATAGACGAAGCATATGAGTATGAACTAAAATCTTAAATAGCAAAGGAAAGAAGACAAGGGTGGGAGAAGTCTATAGGCCCCCCAAAATATGACCTCTTGACCTGGTGTAGCATAAATGGAGAAATACCTCAGATATGATTGAAAGGAACTGCAATTGTTGTGGGAAATTTTAATCTACTTATTAGATTGGATGAACCAAACCTGCAAGGTTTTTGTAGAAAAAGCATTTTTGTGGAGTAATTCTGGGATCCTTTCTTTGAACAATATGTTATGGAACCTATCCAAAAACAGGTTATTTGGGACTGGTCATTAGTAATTAGGAAGGATTAATAAGAGATCTTGCGGTTAACGATCGCTTAGGAAATAGTGACTACAATATGATAGAAATTGAAACAACAAACAAGATTCTGGGGGAACTCAGCAGTCAGAGAGTTGCTGTGTTCCCTCAGCTCCTCCAGATTCAGGAATCCACAGCCTCTTGGTTGCATATTGAAAGTTTTTTGGGGGATCTTCTTCAACTTAACTATGGGGAATTATAATCGCATGAAGGCAGAATTGTTTAAGGTGCACTAGGAAAATATGTGAGAAAATGGGTCAGGAGATGAACAGTCATAGGCATTCAAATGGCTGGTCTGTAACACTATGCAGGAATTTATCCCTGTCAGAAAGAGGCACAATCTGTGGTTGACAAAGGAAGTTAAGAATAAGGTTAAATTGAGTGGTGAGGGCTGGTGGTAGGTCAGAGGTCTGGGAAATTTTAAGGATCCAGGAGCAAAAGAAAACTCAGAAGAAGGGAGAAAATTGATTTTGTGTGAAAACCTGTGCGTAATATCAATGTGTTGCTATGGATATAAAAATCCAAAGAAAGTGAAAAGAGTAGGTTTGGGACCTTTAGAGAAATAAGGTAGGCGTTGGACCTCGAGAGAATGAAGCTAGTATTTTAACGTTTCTTTAAGTGAGGACTATGATTTTTCTTGCAGATGGCAGTGAATCTCTGGAATTTCCCACCCAGAGAGTCATAGAGGATAGCTTATTCAGAGTGTTTAAAGCGGAGGTAGATTCATTTCTGAAAGGTCAGGGTATTGAGGATTACGGGGGTTTGGCACAGAAATGGAGTTGAGGGCTAGCTTCAATCAGCCATGACTGTATTGAATGGAGGAGTAACTTTGATGAGGTGGAGGTCATGAGGCCTGTGCCTGTTCTTATTTCTGTGTGTTCTTTTCATTCACCAGTCATGCCTGGATCTGGCAGGTCTTTGGAGCCTCTAGCCCTTTATTTCTGAGTATGCGGGTCAGTCTATATCATGCTGCTGTCACTATATAGCATGTGTCTAGTCATATGTTGTAGCTTCACTGTTTTACCAATGTTAATCCTGCAATGCTCTTTCACACTTTTTATTAAAGCAGGGTTGCTCTCTTGGTCTGATGGAAGTGGAGAATAAAGGACCTGCCAGGCTGTGATGAAACACAGTTCCTTTGCTCATAGTCCATTGTGCCTTATTGGCACTCAGTTCTGATCTCCCAGGTCTGTCATGAATCTGTCTGTTTTAGAAAGACATTGGCTGGTGGTGCAACGACATCGGCGCCGGACCAGAGAGCGGAGGTTCCCAGGTTCGAGACTAGTCGGGTCTGCTCCCGAGTACGCTTTCCATCCGTGCTGGGTTGAGTGTCGAGATCGCAACTCAACCTTGTAAAATAAAGGGAAAATACTGTGAAAATGTCTGTGTGAGGAGTGGCGAGCCACACCATCTCTCTCTCTCGCTCCGCGCCTTGTAAAAGCCATGAAAAAGACACCATCACGGACTCGCAGACACACACGCACAGACACACACGCACAGACTCACACGCACAGACTCACACGCACGCACCAAAAAAAAACAAAGAAAGAAAGACATTGGAGTATCATAAATATGGATGGGAGTTGGGCAGTGTCCCGTCTAGCAAAACAGTCATGTATTGACAGTAGGTAGATTGTTAAGGATGAGTCCATTAGGTTCATTAGGTTCATTAGGTTCATATCTCATTAGGTTCGTATCTCATTTTGACGATCTTTCCCTGCCTCCAGTCAATAGCATTTATATTTATACCCCATCCAATACCCTGAATAGTTAATTTGTTCTCTCTGGCTATGATATGTACCACCTGCAAAATACACTGAAACAATACACCGAATCTTCTTCAGAAGCATCCACCAAAACAAGAACTCTCATTACACAGAGGGACAAAGGAAGCTGGTGTATGGGAACAGCCTCAGCTATAAATTCCATGTCACGAGTGGTATTGCCTTGGGAATATATCACCATTCTGTCAATGCTTCTGAGGGAAAATTGTAGAACTCCACACCTCACAGCCTCAAGGAATGCAGAGTTCATGAAGAAAGGTTGAATAATTCAGAGTTCAAGCTCATATTGGCCTTGACTTGCAGACTTGAAATGCCAACCTGGCTGGCAATCCACGTAACCCCCGGTGAACTAAAAGACTCAGCCAGCTTGATCAGTGATGGATCCACCTTCTTCCTTAAATTTATTTATCTGCTTCCTCGAGCATCCTTTAATTCCATTCCACCACTCCATCTGCTTAATTTCTACCACACTATCTCATGCCAGTTTTCAAATGCTCATTGAACTATCAGTTTAACCATTCATCTTACCAATATAAACTCCATCTTCAAGTAACTTTTCACAGTTCCTTGGCTTTAAGTGTGCCCTCAGTAAAGGTTAATTATTACTTCCTTTGCTAACTCTAGCCAGTGTATGACCCTCAGTGAACCCAGTTCATCAAAACTCTGATCCTATGTGATTGCTAGAATCCTACTGAACTTTAAGGGATGTGTTATCACAAACCCTGCCTGATATCATAAATGTATACCCATTGAATTTACCAGGCAGGATTAAAGTCTGATTGTGGTTACTTACTTTCTAGCCTGGAAGAAATAAAACAATCTCTGCTCTTTTTTGGTTCTGTGTTAATTCAACATTGAGCAGAGGTGTTGTAATTCAGTTTGATATCAAAAGATATACTAATTAATTAATCAGCTGGGTGACACTGATATATAAACCCTGAAAAAATTCTAACGTTTACCTCAGTCTAATCACTTATTCACACAAAATTAATTGCCTGTTTCTTCCTCACCTGAAGCCTAACCCTAACCCAACAGTAATGGAACCATTGTGTCATACAGCACACAAACAGGTTCTTTGATTCAAGGCGAACGGTATGCTGGCATTTATAGCGAGAGGATTCGAGTACAGGAGCAGGGAGGTACTACTGCAGTTGTACAAGGCCTTGGTGAGACCACACCTGGAGTATTGTGTGCAGTTTTGGTCCCCTAATCTGAGGAAAGACATCTTTGCCATAGAGGGAGTACAAAGAAGGTTCACCAGATTGATTCCTGGGATGGCAGGTCTTTCATATGAAGAAAGACTGGATGAACTGGGCTTGTACTCATTGGAATTTAGAAGATTGAGGGGGGATCTGATTGAAACGTATAAGATCCTAAAGGGATTGGACAGGCTAGATGCGGGAAGATTGTTCCCGATGTTGGGGAGGTCTAGAACGAGGGGTCACAGTTTGAGGATAGAGGGGAAGCCTTTTAGGACCGAGGTTAGGAAAAACTTCTTCACACAGAGAGTGGTGAATCTGTGGAATTCTCTGCCACAGCAAACTGTTGAGGCCAGTTCATTAGCTATGTTTAAAAGGAAGTTAGATATGGCCCTTGTGGCTACAGGGATCAGGGGGTATGGAGGGAAGGCTGGGTTCTGAGTTGGATGATCAGCCATGATCATAATAAATGGCGGTGCAGGCTCGAAGGGCCGAATGGCCTACTCCTGCACCTATTTTCTATGTTTCTATGTTTCTATACCAAGACGTGTCCAAATGCTGAGGGAAGGGCTGCTGACGTTGTCTACACAGACTTTGGCCAAGCCTTCGATCAGTCCCTGCAATGGTAGGCTAGTCCTGAAAATGTGATTACGTGGAATCCAGCATGAGGTAGCCAACTGGATTGAAAATTGTCCCAGTGGTAGGTAAGATCCTGCTTTTAAAAAGAAATCACTAAACCTCAGATATTACCTTAATCTATCCTGAAAACCTTATCCTAACGAATAAATTTAACTTCCAAATCCTTAGCCTTCAGCAACTAATTTAGCATAAAGAGAAAGAACCCAAGAAAGAAACCAAGACAGAAAACAATACCAGGTACTGGGTAAGTAAAACTGGGCAAGAAGAAATAAATAATATGAACCAAAAAGAGATGACATTTACAGTTCTAGTAATGAAGAGAGCATAATTACAAACAATATCAATCATAAGACATAGGAGCAGAATGAGGCCATTCAGCCCATCAAGTCCACTCCGCCATTTCAATCATCTTGGTTAAACTTCCCAAGTCCAATTTTGATGTCATCTACTTGCATTCAGTCAGTTTAAAACTTGTCTGTCAGTTGCTCAGCAGATTGAAGACAGTGAAATTTAAGCTTCAAGATTACACTCTCTACTTTAATAAGAATGGAGACCCACCAACTGGCTATGACATTGTTTCATGGGAATGGACGAGAGCTGGAGTCCGCTGTAAGTCTATTGGTCCATCTGCTAGAAAGATCAGCATCGATCCATCCTTGATCCACTGGAATTGGGAAGATAACTTGGTGAGAATTCAGTTAAAGATTCATTCTTTTGCTTGTCAAAAAGGCTTGCACTTGTATATTAATAAGATGCACAAATCCAGGCATTAACGTTGGCTCTTAAGTAGCATTATTACCTCTGAGTCAGTAGGGATTCCAGCTAACGTTCAAGAAATTGAGTATATAATTCAGACTTACAACATGGTATTACACTGAGGGAACTCTAGACGGTTGGAGATATTACCTTTAGAATAAGATCTTAAGGTGAGGAGCTGTCTGCCCTCTCTGGTGAGTCTTTGGGTGCCTTTGAGAGAAGTGCAATGGAGTTACTACATCCTTTAGCCAAAAGCAGTATAACAGATGATCAGATCATGTACCTCCCAAAGGTTTTCCGGCATTGCTCTTTGAAAATGTGCTGCTGTACTTTCCCATATAACAAGTGATAAGACTTTGAAAGCATTGCCTCACCAATATGCAATCCTGAAGGTTTTAGTACACTATATCAAACCCTAGGGTGTATGACTCACAGAAAATTATTTATTGTGTAGCAAAGATCAATTTATCAGAAAACATAGTCCACTTAAAGAGCAGAGAAGCAGGAACTACAATATGAAAAACAGAAAATGCTGAAAACAGTCAGCAAGCAAGCAACATCTTTGAAAGAGAAAGGAAGTTAACATTTCAGGCTGACAGCCCTTCAACAGAACTGGGAAAACAAGCAAAGAAATTAGTTTTAAGCTGCTGAGAGGTAGAGGAAAGATGAATAGAACAGAGGGAACATCTTTATTTCTCTTTCTACAGATGCTGCCAGGATCAGCTGAATGTTTCCAGTGTTTAGTGATTTTTGTTTCAAATTTCCAGGATTGATTTTCCATTACAATGAATCAATTGGTATTCAGAAATCCGAATATGTAAATCATACAGAAGTAGGCCTGAATAGTTTTTATTACCCAGTCTAAAAAGTGACTACCAGTCTGAGCTACTTCCCACCAAGAATATAAAAAAGTTGTGGTCTAGCAATTGAACGGCATCCATTTAGATACACTTAGATATCATTTAGGTACATTGAGATATACCCTTTTAGATATATTTAGCTACATTTAGATACAACCATATAGATACATTTAGGGGTAGTGCACGGTGGGCAAATTGTATAGCCTTTTTTGTCATTGTTTATAGAGACCTATCTGAACAAAACCTAGGCTGGGGAGTCTGATGCTGGGAACACAACTCAGCTTGGTCCATTTTGAGTAATATTCTTACCAATACAATGGTCCAACTTGGCAGCCCAACCACAGCCATTGCTGGTCGCGTCTCACATCACAAGATAAAAGATCAGCTTTATTTGTCACATATACCTTGAGGCACACAGTGAAATGTGTTGTTTCCATTAATGACCCAACACAGTCCGAGGGTGTGCTGGGAACAGCTCACAAGTGTTGCTATGCTTCCAGTGCCAACATAGCATGCCCACAACTTACTAATCCCGAACAGCTTTGGAATGTGGGAGGAAACTGGAGCACCCGGAAGAAACCCACACAGTCATGGGGAGAACACACAAGCTCTTTACAGACAACAGTGGGAATTGAATCCTGATCTTCTGTTAAGTGTTTCGCTGGAGTAACGTGCCACCCCACACAGCTTAACTTCACCCCATGATAGTCCTCTCCACGCCTTGTGGCGCAATGGGTGGAAATCTTGCCGCTTCTTTAGCATTTGTTTTTTTATGAGACCGAGTTGCCAGCCCGACGCTCAACCTAGCACGGATGGAAAGTGTGCAAGGTGCTGGCCGGATTCGAACCCAGGACCACTCGCCTCGAAGCCCAGTGCGGATGCTACTACACTACTGGCTGACTTAACTTCTCCCCATGTCCTACCATTTCCTCTCTTCGCCCCAGCCTCGCACACTGACTTTTGCTCTGTCCCTTCCTTATCTAATCTATCTATCCTCAGCACTTAAATGCGACTTTTCTCCTCTTTCACTCTTCACCCAAAGTCCGAGCTGACTCCTGCCCTTCTGATTGTTCTCCTATTATTCGCCAGCCTCAGCCCCTTCACAAGCCTCTATCCCTTGCAAATCTAATTGCAATCTGCATCTGGAGTCATCTGAAAAATTGTTCCATGAATAAAGTCAAATCAGTAACACATGAAGACTTGGGCAAAACACATTTCTGAATTTTGCGATGTGAGCGCCCAACATTGCTTTATTTGCCCACCGTGCATGACACCTAAATGCATCTAAATCATTGCCATTCAATTTCTAGGCAACAACTCTTTCATATTTTCAGTGGGAAGTAGCTCAGAGTTTCCGGTTATTTTTAGATTGGATAATGAAAACTATCGGTATGAGGGACCTGTCTTCTCCTATCATTTTGGACCTGTCTTCACCATCCCTCCCCCTCCTGTCTTCTCCTATCATTTTGGATCTCCCCCTCCCCCCCCCGCTTGGAAATCTCTTACTAGCTCTTCCTTCAGTTAGTCCTGACGAAGGGTCTCGACCCAAAACGTCAACTGTACCTCTTCCTATAGATGCTGCCTGGCCTGCTGCGTTCACCAGCAACTTTGATGTGTGTTGTTGGTGTGAGGGAATGCCAGGGGATTCACAGCTCTCAGCAAACAATACCGTGTCACTAAAACAAGAAGCTGTGGGGAGAAATCTATTGCGAGTGAATTTCTGAATTGTTTTGTGGAGGTACATGGCAATTCCACAAAAAAAATGCAAAGTTTTTGCTTTATTTTCCAAACAGTTGTTCTGCTGAGTTACAATGATCAAACGTAACAGCTAATCCATCTTTCCCATCCCATCCCACCACACCCCACAATATAATTCATCCCTAAGGATATTAACTAGGTCCCCTTGCAGAGCTTATAACGAGAGCTTGTGTTCTTTTTCCAACAGGACCCGTTCTCTAATTGTTCAGCAAACTGTGAACTAGGGCAGAAGAAAGTCCCAAGAGGGGTTTTTCCTTGCTGCTTCAGCTGTGAAAATTGTCCCTCTGGAACATACCCAAACCAAAGTGGTAAGTAAGCACCCAATATCCCTCAGATTGTTTTTTATTTCTTTTTCTTGATCTCATTGGATTTTGCTGTATCACATTATCTGCAGTTCTAAACATCTAACAAGAAAATATGTTAAAAATATACTGCTTTTCCACTCTTATGTTATTGGACCGGTCAACTGAAGAAGCCTGGAGTCAATAAACTCAGCATATGAGGAGAGAGAGCAAGGGGAGATGTTAGATATTAAATTGAGGTCAAAACAATTCATCACCATAACTTGCAAAAATTATTACAAAAATATCTCAGGAATGCAATCTGAGAGAAACGCATTTTAGAACTGTTTGGCAGGAGATTCCTTCACATTCTGAAACTGGCTGAGACCATAAGACATAGGAGCAGAATTAGGCCATTCAGCCGATCGATCTGCTTTGGCAGTTATCTCTCAATCCCATTATCCTGCCTTTTCTCCATAACCTTTGATGTCCTGACTAAGCAAGACCTATCAACCCCTGCTTTAAATGTACCTAATGATTTGACCTCCAGAGTCACCTGTGGCAATGAATTCCTCAGATTCACTGCCCTCTGGCTAAAGAAATTTGCCTTCATCTCCATTCTAAATGGACATTCCTCTATTCTGAGGCTGTGCACTCTTGTCCTACACTCCCCCACTAGAGGAAACATCCTCCCCACAACCACACTATCTAGGCCTTTTATCATTCTTCTAAGCTCCAGTGAGTACAGGCCCAGAGCCGTCAAACGTTCCTCATACATTAACCCTTTCATTCCTTGACCCTCTCCAATGCTATCACAGCTTTTCTTAGATAAGGAGCCTGAAACTGCTCACAATACACCAAGTCCGGTCTGACCAATGCCTTAGAAAGCCCAGCATTACATCCTTGCTTTTATATTCTAGTCCTCTCAAAATGAATGCTAACATTGTATTTGTCTTTGGCACCATCAACTTAACCTGCAGGTTCTCCTTTAGGGAAACCCAAACAGGAGAAAATCTGCAGATGCTGGAGATCCAAAGCAACACACACAAAATGCTGGAGGAACTCAGCAGGCCAGGCGGCATCTATGGACAAGAGTGAACTGTTGACATTTCAGGCCGAGACCCTTCATCAGGACTGGAAAGGGAGAAGTCAGAGTAAGCAGGTGGGGAGAGGGAGGAAGAAGTACAAGGTGGTAGCTGATAGGTGATACGTGAAACTGGGAAGGGTGAAGATAAGAGCTGGGAAGTTGATTGGTAAAAGAGATAAAGGGCTGGAGGAGGGGGAATAAGACAGGAAAGGTTAGAAGACAATGGAAGAAAGGGAAGGGGGAAGGGAGAGGGAGGTGATGAGCAAGTAAGGAGATAAGATAGAGCGAGAAACAGGAATGGGGAATGATGAATGTGGGGGCAATCACTGGAAGATTGAGAAATCGATGTTCATGCCATCAGGTTGGAGGCTACGCAGATGGAATACCAGGTGTATCTCCTCCAACCTGAGTGAGGCCTCATCGCGGCAGTACAGGAAGCCATGGGCTGACATGTCGAATGGGAAAGGAAAAGTGGAACTGAATGGGCGGCCACAGGGAATTCCAGCTTTTTCTGACAGATGGAGCAGAGAAGCTTAGCGAATCCTTTAGGGAATCCTGCCTGAGACTCCCAAGTTGCTTTGAACTTCTGATTTTTGAAATTTCTCCCCATCTAGAAAACAGTCTATGCCTTTATTCCTTCTACCAAAGTGCCTTACCATACACTTACCTGCACTATATTCCACCTGCCACTTCTTTGCCCATTCTCCCAATTTGTCTAAGTCCTTCTGTAGACTGGCTGCACTGGTGTATTTAATATTTCAGTAATATCTGAGTAATATTGTAAATATGTTGTTTGATTAACCTTTCTTATTCATTTAAATATTTCATTGTGGGTTATATGTAAAAGTATGTGAATGGCATACATCATCACACCACCACGGCATACGCACATGCCTCAGTGAAAGTAAAAACAAAACTGAGTCACAAATTCCCTGCACCATGTTTCCTTTCAATTAGTTTTATGTTTTGGAGTTACAAAACTTAACAGTAGTGACAAGATCCAGCCACATCCCCTGCGATTGAGTCAACCTAAAGTGATGTAAGAAAGCTATTGGACGATACCTCAGCAGTGTTCAAGGATGACACTGGAAAACTCAAACATATCAGGAGTGAAATAGTGTTAAATAAAAATGCCAAACCCAAGTTTAACAAAGCCCATCCAGTTCCTTATACTAACCAAGATAAAATATCAGTGAGTTAGATTGCATGGAGGCTGAAAGAATTCTTTCTAAGGTTGAGCGGAGCCAATGGGCAATGCCAGTGTCCCAGTAGCCAAAAAGAATGTGTCCATCAGGATCTGGAATTTTAAGGTCACCATCAACCCTGTACTGAAAGTAGATCAATACCCTCTGCCAGGATAGAGGATATCTTTGCAGACCTTTCTTGGGGGAAAACTTATGCAAAGTGGACTTCGCTGAGACCTATCTAGAGGTGGAGATGGAAGAAGGGTCAAAAGTTCTTTTTATCATAAACACTCATACAAGACATTATCACTGTAATAGGCTTATTTTTGGAGTAGTATCTGCATCTTCATTCTGGCAGAAAGCTATGGTCCAGTTGCCGCAGGTTTGCCCAGTGCTGTCTTTTTATGTTGTCCTTTGTATGGTTTGTCAATTACTATATAACAGGTTCCTTCCCAACCTGGCTACTGCGCTCCACCCCTTGAACTCATTACTTGAGATTGGGAAGAAATGACAATTGTCAAATCAGTGTGAGGTGGCTTTCCAGAAGGTAAAGGAAATGGTGACTCAGACTATACTCACACATGATGATCCACATCGTCCAGTGAAGCTTACCTGTGATGCCTCGCCTTGTGGTATAGGTGCAGTCACATCACATGCCACGAATGATAGAAGTGAACACTCAGCCTTTGCATCACGTGCCCTTACTGCTGCAAAGAAAAATTGCACACAGGTTGACAGAGAGGCCTTGAGTCTGGTTTGGTGTGTAAAACATTTCAAATAGTATGGGAGACAGATTAACCTCATTACTGACCATCAACCAACAGTGTCCATTTTCAGTCTAGAGAAGGAATGCTGTGTATTTAATATTTGAGCAATCTTGTAAATATATCTTGCATTTAGCATACAGCAGCAGCACAAATGCAGGGACGGGCTCCTGCTTCTTGGAGAACAAGATCAAATTCAACTAATCATGGAAATGCTGTTGAATTGTCCCACTTGCCCTTGGAAAAGGAAACAACTGAAAAGTTTACAAAAGAGGACATTCCTTTTGATGTTTTTAACCTAATACAAATCAAAAGTCTCCCTTTTATGACAGAGATAATCTAAAGGAAAACTAGAAAAGAGCCCACGCTACCTCAGGTCTATATGGCCACTCAAAATGGCTGGAATGTGCAGCAGGAATACCTGCTCCTCCATTTTTACCAGCACTGGGATGAACTCGCCCTGGATGGGGTTTGTCTTACGTGAGGATTGAGTACTGTTGTACTATCCAAGCGCAGAGCTGAAGTGTTCTACATGCTGGTGATCTCGGTGTGATGAAAACGAAAGCGTTGGCTCAAAGCTTTGTCTGGTGACCTAGGAGAGACCAGCAGACCAAGCAGCTTGCCATACACGGTTCAGGATGCCAACACATCTAGAAGATGCCAAGAGCAGGTGCCTCTCCATCCCAGGGAATGGCCTGCAATGCCCTGGCAGAGGATTGATGTGGATTTTGCCAGACCATTCATGCGAACAAATTTCTTGGTAGAAGTGGATGCAGCTACGAAGAGGCCAGAAGTGTTCCCAACGACCTGCACTACAGCCTGACACTTAGTTAAGGTGTTGAGAATCCTCTTCTCAAGGACAGGTGTTCCAGAAAACTTAGTCTGTGACAAGGGACCACAGTTTGTTGCCAAAACGTTTCAGTCATTCCTCAAAATGAATGGGATAAGACATACATTATTACATCTGCACCATAGCATGCAGCTGCAAATGGCTTGGCGGAAAGATTTGTCATCAGAACACAATTCACTGACACTGAATCAGAAGCTCACCAATTTCCTCCTTGCACACTGCAATGCAACACACTCCACAACCAACACTCACCAGCTATGCTGTTCCCGGGTCATCCCCTAGTGTTCATGCTTGGATCTCCTCAAACCCAATCGCAGGATAAACAGCTGAGTCAAATTGAGGGCTCTTCAAACAGAGAGGTCTGATGTTCCACTCCTGGACAAGCAGTCCCAGTGAGGGACCACAGGGGTGACCAAAAGTGGGCAACTGGGCCACTCTCCTACACAGTGGAAGTTGTGCCTGATGTCTTCTGGAGACGACACATCAAACTATGAGAAGAGCGGAGTCAATTGTTAGAGAAGAAAGGTGCTCAGAGCTTTCAGAACCACCTTTTGCAGTCCCAGAGTCAACTCCTACAACCACCATGGAGAAGGCCCAGAAACTGAGAGTGTTTCACAACCACAATTCTCACCTGCATTCTATATTAAGTTGGAGTTTATAGCTAAGCAGGGAGGAGTGTTGTGTATTTAATATTTGAGTAATCTTGTAAATATATTATTTGATTAAACATTCTTTTTCATTTAAATAATTCATTACAAGTTACTGTATATGGAAATGTACCTGAATAGCATACTTCATCGTGCCACCACATCGTATGTGCGCGCCTTGCTTAAAGTAAAAACGAAACTAACACGTGCATCCCTGGTTCCATGTTTGGTTTCAATTAGTTTTATGCTTTGGAGTTACGAATCATAGCAGCTGCTTCCTCAACACTATCTGCCTCGCTACCTATCATCGTATCAGCTACAAACTTGGTCACAAAGCCATGAATTCCATTGTCAAAATAATTGAAATATGATATAATGTGAAAAGAAGTGGTCTGAACACTGATCCCTGTGGGACACCACTCATCACTCGCAACCAATCAGAAGAGGCCCCCTTTATTCCCACCCTTTGCCTCCTGCCAGTCAGGCAATCTTCTATCAATGCTAGTACCTCTTCTGAAATACCATGGACTCTTCTCTTGTTAAGCAGCCTCATGTGCAGCATCTTTTCAAAGGCCTTCTGAAAATCCAAGTACACAATATCTCCTGACTCTCCTTAGTCTATTCTGCTTGTTAGTTCCTTAATGAATTCCAGCTGACTTGTCATGCAAGATTTTCCCTTGAGGAAAACATACTGACTTTGGCCTACTTCATTATGTGCCTCCAAGTACCCTGAAACCTTGTCCTTAATAATGGACTGCAGCATCTTCCCAACCATTGAAGACAAACTAACTAGCCTATAATTTCCCTTCTTCCACCTCCCTCCCCTTTTAAAGAGTGGAGACATTCTTGATGGTAGTGTAGCAGTGGTCAAAGGTGTTGGGCCCACTGGTGCTGCAGGTGCAATTTTCCACTCCTCCGGGACCATTCCAGAATCTAATGATTCTTGAAAGATCATTACTGATCCCTCCACAATCTCTTCAGCTACCTCTTGCAGAACCCTGGAGTGTAGTCCATCTAATCCCGGTGGTTTACTTACCTTCAGACCTTTCAGATTCCCAGGCACCTTCTCCTTAGTGATAGCAACTGCACTCACTTCTGCCCCCTGACACTCTGAAAATTGTGGCATACTGCTAGTTTCTTCCACAGTGTAGATGGACACAAAATACTACCTCTCCAGTGTAATTTTCCAGCAGTCCAATATCCACTCTCACCTCTCTTTTACTCTTTATATACACTTTACTCTTTATATATAACTCCCATCAGGATCATTTCACCCTTGCAGTTTCTTAACTCTATCCCCAAGGACTCTACATCTTCTGACAATACGTCACCTCTTTCTAAGGATTTGAGTTAATTTTTTTTACCAACAGAGTCACCCCACTCCCTCTGTCTACCTGCCTGTCCTTTCGACACAGTGTGTATCCTTGGATATTAAGCTCCCAACTATGATCTCCTTTCAGCCGCGACTCAGAAGTGCCCGTAACATCATACCAGCCAACCTCTAACTGTGCTACAAGACCATCTACCTTATCCTGTATGCTAGGTGCATTCGAACGTAACGCCTTTAGTCCTGTATTCATCAACCTTCTTGATTTTGCCCCCATGTTACATTTCACCTCATCCCACTGACTGCAATTTTGCCCTATCATCCGCCTGTCTATTGTCACAGTCTCGCTACACACTGCATCTACTTGTACGCCAACCGCCCCACCCTCAGCCCGAGCACTCCGGTTCCCATCCCCCTACCACATTAGTTTAAACCCTCCCCAACAGACCTAGCAAACCTACCTGCAAGGATATTGGTTCCGGCTCAGGTTCAGGTGTAACCCATCCTTTTTGTACCTTCCCCAGAAAAGATCACAATAACCCAGAAACCTAAAACCCTGCAGCCACGCATTCTTCTGCCAAATTATTCTACTCTTACCCTCAATGGTGCATGGCACAGGCAGCAATCCAGAGATTGCCACCCTTTCAGCTTCGTTATATGAGCTGAAAGTTAAAGATAATCCATTTGTAATTGCGAAGCCTACATTATGGTTTATGTTCCATTGTTTATCAGTGGACATGAGGCTTATTAAGTCCCCAAAAATACAAGCACGCTCTCGACTGGAAGTCTGCAAACCATCTTGTTGGCCAGGAACATATGCAAATATGAGATCTAGCACAGGACTGACTGATTTTTCAAATCTTTTGTGGGCAGCCACAGAGAACACCAAGTATAGAGACCGCCTTCACTGAAGACCTACATACTTATCTGATGACAGAGCAATCACAGCTTAGCATGTAAACTTCTCCCAACCACTGTTGCACCTCACTCTTAGTATTCTAGAACTGCAAGTGGACTCTTTCTCAAGTCTGCAGACTGTGGAAGGGAACTTGCATTGTGCATAATTTAAGCAATATATACACACACACACACACACACACACACACACACACACACACCATGCTGGAGTAACTCAGCAGGCCAGGGAGCACCTATGGACAAGATGCTTGGGCCGAGACCCCTCATCACCTCCTGATTGTAACCGATGTTTTGATGACAAACTCCGCCATCTTCTTCAGGGAAGATGCCTGGGCCTGTCTAAGTACCTCTGGACTAGACATGCCCAGGCACCGTCCCTGAAGAAGATGGCAGAGTTTGTCATCAAAATGTCGGTTATAGTCGATAACTGTACCTGGCAGGAAGCCTGAGAAGAGTTTATTTATTGATCTGGTGTTGTTTAGTATTGTGGCTTTCTGAAGATTTACGTAGATATTGCAGGGGAGCCCTAGTTGTGGAAGTCTGGTTGCTCTCTGAACTTGGCAAAATGTTTGCAAACATTTCGGCTCCAATCGAGAAGCCTTCATCAGTGTGTAGATGAAGATGTTGTCTCCTCAGAATGCTGGTTTATATACTCCTCTAGGGTCCAAGTGGATATTGATTAGATATCGTGTTCTGGTTGGCTAGTTCAGGACACTCTGAACATTTGTGAACACCGTGAACAGGCCTAATTGTTTAATGCTATTGTGTAGTGTCTTTGGGATGATAGCAGTTGTATAGATATTACTAATTATTATCATTATTATATTACCCATTATTATTGTCATATTAATGAAATGTCATTAATGTATTCAATTTAAAGAAAGGGATGAACAATGTTAATAAAAGATTGGTTAGAAGTGGGAGCATTTTGAAAATGAAAGAAAACAGAACACAATAACAAGCTAGCCAGAAACCTAAAAAGAAAGAAAATACCACAAATAAACCTGGACCCCTCAGAGAGCAGGAACAAAAGAACATTTAATGAGGAACATGGAAACAGTAAAAGTATATTAAGTGTTTTAAGTATATTAAGGTATACTAAGTATTATATACGTACATGAAAGTGTGGGAAATTCAGGATCTCTTTTCATCTAATCTCTAAAGTAATGAGAGTGATGAATTTGAAGAAATTAACATTAACAAAAAAATCTGGAAAAATAATACCCTGCGCATGAAGATGAATGCAAAGGTACCTTGAATTAATTCTTCAGAATTCCTCAAATTCTATGTGATCTGTTTCGAATGAAAATTAACGAATATAGTTCTACTGTTTCAGAAAGGATGGGGCTAACTAGGGAATAATTAACAAATTAACCACTAGTCGATACTATGAATGGAGCAGTTGGTAATGCACAAAATCATGTCAGAATCAACATTATTGAAGTAAAGGAATTTCTATTTAATGGATCTACATAGTGTTTTGATTCCCTTTCAATTCTATTTCAATTTGAACCTAAAAGCATCTTGGACCCATACATGTAGAAGATATTTCTCCTTGTCTCCATCTCATCTATGATTGTGGCAGATCATCATAAAACCAGAATTCCTGTTCTTGTCCACACTCTGCCATGGCTTCCTCCAACCTCCCAAATTCCACTGGTGGCTTCAGGCAATGACTATCTCTTATTTAAGGAAAAAAACCAGCTTGAGCTAGCTTCAGATGATTACAGCATCTCTCTCAATTATGTTCTGCTATCTCAGTGTACATATTCTAGTACTATCCAATTTCTACCCCATATCTTGTCACCTAGTGACAATCTTCTAGAGATTGTCAAACGAAGGCTCCCTAGACTGATTCCTGTGATAGAATTCAATAAATTAGGTTCTCTGAGTTTAGATGAAAAGAGATCTCACATGCTAATAGAGTCTGAGATGTAGTGTAGATCCTATGAAGATTGGGGAGTTTAGAACTAAGGGACATAACTCCAAGATTAGAGATCAGCCATATAGGGCAGAACCAGAAGAGTGTTTTATTTTAACCCATTGAAATTCCTGGTCCTAAGGGATCTGAATATGTTCCATGGCAAATTAGAGTTCAGCCATGGTCTTCTGAAATGGTAGAGCAGGATCAAGCCTCATATGGGTCTCCTGCTCCTCTTCCTTGGTGCTGACTTAGTCATAGTCATAGTCATACTTTATTGATCCCGGGGGAAATTGGTTTTCGTTACAGTTGCACCGTAAATAATAAATAGTAATAAAACCATAAATAGTTAAATAGTAATTTGTAAATTATGCCAGTAAATTATGAAATAAGTCCAGGACCAGCCTATTGGCTCAGGGTGTCTGACCCTCCAAGGAAGGAGTTGTAAAGTTTGATGGCCGAAGGCAGGAATGACTTCCTATGACGCTCTGTGTTGCATCTCGGTGGAATGAGTCTCTGGCTGAATGTACTCCTGTGCCCAGATAACTTATGGTATCTGTATCCTGGATGTGCACAAAGGGTAGATGGAACTTTATCCTGTATCTAACCTATGCTAATCCTCGGAGTGTATCATGGGATAGTGTAGAGAGAGAGATTTCATATCTAATCCATGCTATATCAACTTCAGGAGTCTTTGATACTAATTACAATACTCCAGTTGTTAGGTCTGCTGGTGGTAGAATGTGTTTTCTCATGCTTATATCAATGGTTTGTAGCTTTTCCTGTGTGTTTTTCTACATTGATAAACCAAGCAAAGTTTTCTGCCAAATAAGGCAGCCATTCTTCAGGGTGAGCTTCACCATCTGCCTGTCCTGTATCTTAGTCAGGTCTTTCCAAATTGTCTGCATATTCAAGCTGGCCGCCAAGCTGCCTAAGGCCCATGAGTATTGGGTTAAGTATAATGGGCAGTACATATTCATCTTCTTAAGCACTCTCATCCAAATCATCATTTCTGCCGTGTGACTAATCACAGACCCACCCAGTCCTCATGGCCACATCATCGAGGAATCAATTGTCCTAGACTGCAACACTGGTAATATCGTTGCCTTCTCTCTCAGTTTTCTTTACACTGTTTTTCTCACTGTAGCGTGTTTCCTTTTTGTTTACATGGGAAGAGACCTACCAAAAAAGTACAATGAGGCTAAGTTCATCGCCTTCAGTATGATGATCTGCTTTGTATATTACATCCTGTTCATGACATCAATGGTCACCCCCAATCAGGAGAGGTACACCTCGTTCATACAGACTTTCCTAACTGTCACTAGTGCCTTTAGTATTGCTCTGGGATATTTTATTCCAAAATGCTACATCATTTTGTTTATGCCACAGAAGAACACCATGGTCTATTTCCAATCCTGCATTCAGGATTACACAAAGAAGCAGAATGAAGCAAATTAGAATGCATGAGCCCTTTGTTCACCTGATCCCTTATCGTTTAGGTTTACAGTGTGGCAGAAAGACGTTTTGCATTTATATAGCAGTTTTCGCTACCTTGTATAATCTTATAAAGGACTTACAGTTGCAGTGTAGAAGATGTACCATCAAGCAGGAGGAGAGAGAGCAGCGTGCTGCATGTGCACAGCCCTAGGGTGAAAAATGATATCGTATCCGTTAAATAGGGGCCGTGGACAATTCTGATTTGATGGAGACGGACGTGAAAGCACAGAGGAACATCTGGAGAAATTTCCGAAACGCCAGTTCGCTGCTGTTATTATTGCGCAGTTGGGAATCTTCCCGAGGGAAGGCCTCAAAATCCCCAGCTTTGCCTGCTGTTGGCGACCGAGATTAAGGTCGAATCGTTCGGACAGAGATGGCACTCAGTACTCGGTGTCAGAGAGCTGATCGGAGGCTCGAAGTTTTCGGATGACTCAGAGTCGGACTGTGGTCGGCATGGCAGGGAGAGTTTTTCTTCTTTCTTCCGTCTGCGTGAGATGTGGGACATTTGAGAAACTTTGAACTTTTTACTGTGCTCATGGACTTCTTCATCAAGTTATGGTATTGTTGCACTGTTGTAACTATATGTTATAATTATGTGGTTTTGTTCGTTTTTTCAGTCTTGGTCTATCCTGTGTTTTGTGATATCACACCGGAGGAAATATTGTATCATTTCTTAATGCATGTATTACTAAATGACAGTAAAAGAGGACTGCGTGTCTTCATAATCTAACTTTATACACAGCAAGCTTCCACAAACTGAAAAGAAACAAGGATGAGGTCATCTAATTGTTGTTGGTGTGATAAATGCGAGTCAGAGGAAGTTGATGGTTGTCTTCCATTATTTCGAAATATTGTGTTGTTTTCCTTAAAATCATGCTAGTTTTTTTACACAATAATAAATATGGTGACGTATCTATAATTGAGAGTGACAAATGCTTCAATTGCCTCACTCCGCCCTACCTACCTGTAACTCTGCAGTGTCAGAGAGTGAGTTGATCACTTCAGGATACCCAGCGTTGGATCCAATCTTGCAGCCAGGATATTTCGGTGGCAGGTAAAGTTGAGGTTCTGGTCAATGGTGATCCCAAGGATGTCGATAATGGGTACTTGGCACTAGTAAGTGTACTGACTGCCAAGGAAGGGCTCCCACACTGGACAAGATTAGTATGCACCACCTCTGTATGCAGCTTCTCTTATTAGTTGTTTAATTTTCCAGAACATCTGATGACAAGATATGGACGAACTGAAGATTCAGCCATTATCCTATCTATCGGTTGCGGGCTTTATCTACTTAGCTTCATCTAGTGTGTGCTCTGGTGCTGTTTAGTGCTGTGTTGCAGGTTCAGCCTCATTTTTGTGTATGGCTGATAGTGAGCTGGGCAGGCCCCTATTGAAATACAATTGATCCACTGCCTTGATAGCAATGGTAGGGCGAGCAATATGCTGAAACATGAAATTACAGATGTTTCTACTGCTGCTGATTTTCCACAGTGTTCATACAGTACATGCTTCGTTTTGTTCCATAATGCCACACAACTAAATGGAGAAGAGCCTCACTGAGAAAACAGAATTTTCTACTTTTAACCCAACATATCATTTTTCCTTGGATCCTACAGGGATCTTCTTAATTTGCCATGTAGAGCACCCTGCTAAAATCCATATGTACCACATTAAATGCAATACCTTCAGCAACCTCCTTGTCATCTTCTCAAAAAATTTCACATGTTCTCAGAGAGGATACCCTTCTTTAAATCAATGCTTAAAATTCTACCCCTTTAGCCAAGTTTCTCTTGGTTTGATCAAATAATTTATCCAGTACCTGCAATTGTCTGATAAAATTCAAGTGAAATACCTTGCTATCTTTTTTTGGGCTCAACAGTAGTTCAATTGCAAGATATGTGGTTGCTGGAAAATGGGCTTCAAATCCTGGTCTGCACTGTGCTACCAAGCATGTTTGTGACACCTTGATAATCAGATTACACCTCTGTGTTACCTTGCCTGGATTCTCCTTTGCCTCACATGCAGTGAAGTCTGAATTCTCTTCTTCTCAAAATGATCAATACTTTCACATTGTGTCGGAACTCTGTGGTGTATGGAAGATACATGCCAAAAATAAAAGTAGATATATGATATGGAATTTGTATTGCATTTTCTCATACAAGGGGCTACTTCTTTCTGGAAATCAGAACCCAGGGAATGGTGCTAAAGAACAGAGAACAGAGGCAGATAAAATGTACTGCCCTGAGGAAGTCCTGCATCATTGCTGTATGGATGAAGCTATATAAATCCACCCAGTAGAGTCATTTGGCCCATATAGGGCACGGTTTCAAATGGAATAACCAGAACAGATGGAATCCTGTACTGTTTATGGAATCTCACATCTACAGTGCCGTGGGATATTGTTTTACAGGGTGCAGGGATTATCTCACAGGGTTTGAGTTCTAAGGGGTTCTCACATAAGTAGCTCCAGAAAGACTGGGCTCTGCCATGCCCTGTGAGCTTCTGATCTTTGAGTATTACCTTTCCTGGGTCCGAGTCTTAGGCCCCGACAAATCTCCAGTCCCAGCTGCAACTGGGCTCCCGATCGTGGGCCCCAGGCCTTGCATCAAGTGGGTCCTGAGGCCTGCACTGGATGAGTATTTGACAGCACTGGTTGGATTCTGCAGATCTGGACCTGGCACTGGGCACTAGGACTTACTACTGGCCCCACAGACCAAATGACAGTCGCAAATGTCAAGTCCTAGTACCTCAGGGTCTGCAGCCATGGTCACTCGACCGCTCTTCCTGGTCCACAAACAATTTTGCCCGATGAGATGAATGGCAACTTGTTTTAAGAAGATGGAGTAAATTGGGATTCCCAAGAATGTTGAGGCCTAAGTCAATGTCAGACATCCAAAACAATCACACTTTCAGGTTTGAAAAATCCTCTACCACAGGATGCTGTGGAAATCCCTTGGCTGAAGCCAGATCTGACAGAGCTGACTTGTACCTAGGTGTGGTAGTCTCAGTGGTTACATGCCTTTGGGTAGTCTCAGGATTTCCAGTTTTTCAGGATGCAGAATCACACCAGTATAGTTCTACAAAGCATTGATTCATAGCCGACAAGTTCTTGGGGCACAGAACCACAATGCCCTGGCTCGGTAATTCCCTTGGTGATGAGGGTCCAATTTGTAATGTTGTTTGTGTAATAGACAAAAGCTCTCCAATTTCCAAATTAAAGGCAAATTAAACCTGATCCTCACGAACTTTAGCACCAGTACAGGTACTTTGCATAGGTCATTCTCCCACATTTAAAACAAGTGTGATTTCTACCAATTTCTGTTCTGTAACATTCTGGATTGAAGAAAGCAGCCCACGCAAAAATAACCTATCAATGGGGATGTAGGGTTTCAAGGTTATATAGTTCTGGAGTCCTTATTTTGAGCTGCGCTCCACTGGGCTGTGGCAGCTCCTGAACGTATGACTTCTACTACCAATACATGAAAGGGCAGCAAGTAGATGTGATACCCTTGCCTATGGGAACATCACATACGCTAGTTCCCAACCACACAGCACACCAACCTGACTTGGGAATATATCAAAATTCCTTCATCATCACTGGCTCTATATCCTGGAGCTACCTCCTAGCGGCACTGTGGGAATACCTTAATCAGGGCAAAACGCATTGCAGCAGTACAAGTTCAGAACAGCTAGGAACGTGGCATAAATGCAGATCTGGTCTGCCTTGTTCTTATCCCAAAACTAACTGAAGTCAAATTCAATTAGTCCCACTTCACCTGTATTTTTCTTTCATTGCCCTGCAGCTGATTTCTTCTCATATATTTTTCCAGTTCCTTCTAAAAGTTGTGACTAAAGCTGCTACTGCCACATTTCTGTTAAGAAAAACTTCCTTTATTGCTGCTTGTTATTGTTGCTAATCATTATGAACCTGGTTACTGCAGTCAGCCTACCATTTCAGATCCGGTGCCCCAACCACCCTACAATGATCTTGGAAACAGGTTATCAGTGAGATTTGTTTATGCACGATTCAAGGTTCAAGATTATTTAAGGTAATTTCCTATACACATGTGTAAGGAGTACGAAATAATTGTTACTCTGGATTCGATGCAACACGAAAATAAACACAATAAAATAATGAACACAACAGTAATAAAAACACAATAAATATAAGTACATAATAGAACATTTATTGTATGACACTAGGCTGCATATAAAGTGATTGACAGGAAATAATAAAGTAGTGGTGGAGTTAGTAGGTGGAGGTGTTGATCAGCCTTACTGCTTGGGAAAGTAGTTTTTTTAGTCTGGTGGTATGGTAATACAGTGAATTCCAATTAAATGGGCCATCAGTTATTGGGGCAGCCACTTATTTGGAACAACGCCTAAAGAACAAAAACTAATCGAGAAAATAGCCAGGATTCCCTTTGTTTATTTGGGACACTATGCCGCTCAATTGGGACAGGAGACTGTTGCTGAACAGTTTCTAACTAGTGTCAGTCATGTGCATTTGTGTGGCAGTTTGACATTACACCATACTTAAAGCAAAGCAGTTTTAAATAGCATCACTTGCACGTGTTTGTGATCAAAAAGCAGTGATTTTTGTCATTGATAGTTGGTGGAAATAAGCAGTGGTATTATGCATTCTGACTTGGAGATGTCAGAAACGGACAAGAGTGAAAATGGAACAAGTTCACCACTTACAAGAAGTTAGGAACTATGAATAATTTGAAGGTATTAACAATCATACTGAATGTTACAATGAAAATGAAGATTTTGCAGATGCAAACATCGAGCGCATTGTATGAAGGCAATCTATTATCTATCCAGGGAGGGGCAGCACCTCTGGTGAAGGGGCTTGTTGTGTCCATCCTGGGGCAGTTCATTCATATTTGATCCCCACCAGACACTCAGCTCAGACCTGTGGGTCCAAGTAGCTGATTGCATGCGACAGCAGCTGCACCCCAGTATTGCACTTCAACAGGCAAGCTAAACGAGGTGAGGATAGCCAGCGAGCCTCATGCTCCAGTGAGGTAGGAACATGCCTCCACTAGACTGCTCAGCCAGCTCCAGCCGATCGGGCAGATGGGATCGACAGGAAGATTCTGCAACGCTTTGGGGAGAGCGAAGGGCATGAAAAGGCACAGAATTCATGGTCATCCACAGCAACTGAGGAAATCCCCAGGTTGTGTCAACTACTTGTACCACTGGACTCAGACTTCCGAGTCCAAGAGAATGGAACTGCCCCAGTGTAATGGCTTTTCCACCTTAAAGAACTCTGCCGCACAGCTCTCCTGTCATTGACAGATACGACCAACCATCTGCACAAGGTGTCTGCACTGATTTTGTTCATTTAGACCATAAGACCATAAAACAAAGGAGCAGAAGTCGGCCATTCGGCCCATTGAGTCTGCTCCGCCATTTTATTATGAGCTAATCCATTCTCCCATTTAGTCCCACTCCCCCGCCTTCTCACCATAACCTTTGATGCCCTGGCTACTCAGATACCTATCAATCTCTACCTTAAATACACCCAATGACTTGGCTTCCACTACTGCCCATGGCAACAAATTCCATAGATTCACCACCCTCTGGCTAAAAAAATTTCTTCGTATCTCTGTTCTGAATGGGCGCCCTTCAATCCTTAAGTCATGCCCCCTCGTACTAGACTCCCCCATCATGGGAAACAACTTTGCCACATCCACTCTGTCCATGCCTTTCAACATTCAAAATGTTTCTATGAGGTCTCCCCTCATTCTTCTAAACTCCAAGGAGTACAGTCCAAGAGCGGACAAACGTTCCTTTACATTTACTGTAAATAAAAAAGACAGCAGCATACACCTGATGAATTCCTCCGTCTATAACGATTCGGAAATAATACACAGTTTTATAGTATTGCTAGTATTCTAAATTGTTCTGTACTTCATTTCAATACATAATTTGTTCTTCAGTTAAACAGTAGTTTGTCTTTTTTTATACCTATTTAACTATTTTACTAACTATTTAACTATTTTGAGCAACTGTGGCTAATTAGGGCAGCTGCTTAATTGGGCCAAAATGTACTGGTCTGGCTGTGTCCCAATTAACCAGAATCCGGTGTACTATCACCAGCTGTGGGTGAATCATCCTACATGGTGAGCACTCCCTGACTCCTAACATTCTGAGGTCTTAAATTACTTCAGATTTGACTTGCAGAAGTCAAAGATCAAGTACACAGTGGAACGAAATAAATACACAAAGTCAAGAGAAAGAAATGAAGTCATTTATTTGACAAGTACTAAGCATCAATGAATTCCCCAGCCTTTCCTTCAGAATTTCAGTGAAGTTATCCAAAGCAATGGCCATGTCATGACCCTGAATCTGGATTACTAGTTTACAACATCCGTTGGCTAAATGCTGCTAGAAATACTCGGCTAACAATAAAACAAATGGGAAACACCAAGCATTACTCTGTATCTAATCTGCTTTGAAATTACAGATACATATGCCGATAAATCTCTTCCTTCTACTCACCGTCTAGGTTTCACACAAGAACCCCCTGAATTGGATGACTTGAGTTCCCAGGAGAGATAGAATAGGCTGTGTTTGTTTTCGCTGGAGCAGAAGGGGCTAAGGGGTGAAATGATAAAGGGGTATAAAACTGTGAGAGGCATGGATAGGGTAGGTAGCCAGTGTTTGTTTACCATAGCAGACATAACTAAAATATGAGACCACAGTCTTAAGGTGAGAGGGAATAGCTTTAAAGGGGATTTGAAGGTCAAATCTTTCACACAATGAGTATGCATTTGCAAAGAAAGCACAGCAGTGCCTCCACTTCCTTAGGAATCCTCCGAGATTTGGCATGTCATCAAAAACTTTGACAAACTTCTACGGATGTGTAGTGGAGAGTGTATTGACTGGCTGCATCACAGCCGGGTATGGAAACATCAATGCCTTTGAACAGAAAATCCTACAAAAGTTAGTGGATTCGGCCCAGTACATCACAGGTTAAAGCCCTCTCCACCATTGAGCACATCTACATGAAACGCTGTAATAGGAAAGCGGCATCTATCGGTCAGCGATCCCCACCACCCAGGCCATGCTCTTTTCTCATTGCTGCCATCAGGTAGAAGGTGCAAGAGCCTCAGGACTTGCACCACCAGGTTCAAGAACAGTGGCAATCGTTCAACCATCAGGCTCTTGAACAAAAGGGGATAACTACACTCATCTGCCCATCCATTGAGATGGTCCTACAACCAATGATCTCACTTTAAGGATTCTTTATCTTGTTATTTCATGTTCCCATTATTTATTGCTACTTATGTATATTTGCATTTGCACAGCTTGCTGTCTTCTGCACTCTGGTTGATCTTTCATTAATCCTGTTATAGTTGCTATTCTATAGATTTGCTGAGTATGCCCGCAGGAAAATGAATCTCGGGGTTGTAAGTGGTGACATATATATACTCTGATAATAATATTTACTTTGTACTTTAAACTTTTAGTTTGTATTATGAATGAGAAGTTGGTGGCGGCAGGAACTGTAATGGCATTTGAAAGGCACGTGAAAGAGCGAGACATAGAAAGATATGGAATTAATGAAGGTATGGCATTTGTATCAAAAGTCATGATGATTGACATAAACATGGTGAGATGAAGGCACTGTTCCCTTTAAGCTGCAGGGGTGCATAGCCACACGATAACGGAAATGCTCCCGCACACATAGCCTTTGATGCCACACAACTTGTTTTCTTTTATATAATGTTAATATAATTTTGAAATTATTTATATACTGTACAATACTGAAATATAGGCTAATATAATTGTGAAATATCCTATAACTAATTATGTGTTCATGAATGTAATTGAAAAATTTTTATAAATAATAAACATTTACTTTGAAACAGTTTAGAGCTTCAACGTATTTACATTGTTCGTGTTTCAAGTTACAATACTGTTACTAATTGTAACAGAATGGAAGTCGGTGGCTCATTGTTCATAAATTGCTGGCCTGCTCAATACCAATGCTGTCTAGTCAAAGCATTTTACTTTTGCCATTGTGCGTGTCAGTTGGTTTTGATTGCCTGACATCATTCACCTGTGTTGTAACTGTGGTTTGTGTTTGTTTGGTGTAAAAAACTCTATATTCTGACATTATGATAAGTAATCTTTAAATTCTAAATATTCATAGTATGCATGTTACAAAAAAGCCTGCCATGTAGTTTTCAGGCCATGTAAAAATTTCCTCCTCAGAGCAATGGTTGGTCCGCGCAGCTGTAAAAAATTAGAGGGAACTTTGGAGGAATGGTCTGCTTTGATGAAGTAAAAGTCTATAGCTCTAGCACAGTGAGATATAGTGGAGAATATAGAAACCAATCCCAGTGAGAATCAACAAACAGGAGAGGAAATCTAAAACCCAGCAAGTGTCAGTGCCTACCAATGAACCCATCAAAGTGAGTGTGTAATCTGAAATGGAAGGGAACTGCAGGCATTCAGGCTTTAAAGTTTAGTGAGAATGTCATTATTTGTGTGTTAAATTTTATCTGGACTTAGCTGCAAATGAAGAAGTGGCAAGTTGCTCATAACACTGAAGATGTACTTGGCCTTGTTTGCTCAGTGGTTAATCAGTATCTATAACCACATGCAATATATATTGATATGTTAATCATAATTCTATTTCCCACACATTAACCACTGGAACTTTATTGCATTTTACACGACTGTGACCAAGGGGCAAGTTACTCATATTTCCATACAACCTCGGAGGGCATTCAACCCATCAAGACTATACCGGCTCGCTGCAATTCCATGATTCCCTATAACTTCAAGTTCAAGCTAACTGATATTTAAGTCATCTATGAGACACCCAACAACACAGAGTATTTTTGCTGTACAGATTGGAACTCGTGTCTGGCAACCTTGCAACCTGACCAATGCCGAAGCGCGGATAACTTTTTGTGTTTCGTGTTCACCAATCCCTGCAATCCTGATCTTCTTCTATGAGTTGTCCAAACAAAGGATCATTTACAGCAGCCTGGTGACCTACTTCACTTCTCTGGGCTGTGGGAGTTAGCCGGAGAACCCAGGCAAACCCATGCGGTCACAGGAAGAAAGTGCAAATTCCATTCACAGAAATTGGGATCATTAGAGTTAAGTTGCCACAGCAGTGTAATGTGCGTCCCCACACTGTCACCCATGGCAGGTTCCAGGAAAGTGAATCGTTACAGAAAACATCCATGAGAATAGCAAGGAGATTAATTGTACGTAATTGTACTTAAACATTATGATCATGAGTAAGAATGGGCAAAATCAGCAAGTGTTAGTCAAAAACGCTCAAAGAGAAACATGAGATGCTCAGATATGATGAAAATGGAAACATGTCTGAGGAAAGCCCACCCACCCCATCCCACTGGCCAAGCCGCAGTGTTGTGCTGGATTAACGATTCCAATCAACAACGTCCTCAGATGGCAAACCTTCTAAATTATTTCACTTTTTCTACGCCTTCTGCTTGTTCTTTTTGTATTGCTTGTGTTAGGGAAACTGTTGGTGTCTGTGATGTACAGTTTGCGTCTCGATTGAAGGACCCAGTGCTATGCTCTGTCCGGAGAGCTGACTCGTGGAGATCAAAGACAAGAAGCCGACAAGGGCCGAGAACACAAGCTGGCTCGTGGAAAAAAAAACAGACGGGACGCAAGGTCATGAGCGACTCCATCTTGAAGCGGCGATGAAGATTGAAGCATTGAGGTGAAGGTGTTTGGACCTGGTCAGTGAGTGACCGGGCTGAGGCCACCAGGATGATGGCATTCAGCTCGATCAGTGATCACTCCCAACAGAGCCAAAGGGTCAGTGATCACTCCTAACAGGGCCAAAGGGTCAGCAATCATTCCCAACAGAGGCCAGAGGGTCAGTGATCACTCCCTCCGGAGGCCACCATTCAGACGAGGCATGATTTCTGAGTCATAGAAGAACTGTTCAATGTTCTGAGATTTATGTGATTTGACTGAACTTTATATTGGTCTCCTTCAGTTTTTTGGTGTTTTCTTTCTCGTGGCCGATTGGCGGGTGGGTGATCTTCATGTGTCGGGGGGGGGGTGTAGGGATTTGTTGATGCTACTGTCACAATTTTTTTTGCAAGTGAGTGGGTTGGTTGCTGTTTTATTCTGTTTGGGTGGGGATGTTTTGCTATTGTCGCTGTCTTTTTTTCTGCAAGTGGGGTGTTCAGAGATTGTATTATTGCTGTTTTTTTCTGTGGGGGAGGGGGTCGGGATTGTTATTGTTGCTGTTTTTTCTGCAGGCTGGGAGTTGGGGATTGTATTGCTGTTTATTTTCTGTGGGGAAGGGGTTCTGGATTGTATTAATGTTGTTTTTTTCTGCGGAGGAGGGATTGGAGATTGTTCTTGTCGTTCGTTTTCTGCGGGGGAGGTGGCTGGGGGATACTGGGGTCTGCGAGTTTTGTTTCTTTTACTTCTTCATAAGTATTTCATAGCTATCTGGAGAAGACAAATATCAGAGTTGCATACTTTGACAATAAAATGCACCTTGATTAGACTGCTGATCCTGCACACATGCACGCGATCACTGGTTCTTCAATCACAAGCCTTTGTTTTTCCTGCCTTTTGGCCTCTCACGTTATAACGGTTGAGCTTTAAACTGCTTCCGGCTGTACTAGGTTTCATTTGCACTACGGACTGAACTTCATGCTATATAAAGGTATCCTGACGAAGGGTCTCGGCCTGAAACGTCGACTGCACCTCTTCCTACAGATGCTGCCTGGCCTGCTGCGTTCACCAGCAACTTTGATGTGTGTTGCTATCGTTTTAAACCAGGTTTAGAAGTCAATACAGGACAGAGCTGACATCGGTACATTTAGGCATTTGCTGGAAAGTGACAAGAAATATTTGCATTACTTAAGTTACAGGCAGTGACTCGAGTGCATTTAATGTTTCAGTAGTATTTGAGTAATATTGTAAATATATTGTTTGATTAAGCATTCTTTGGTGTTTAGATAATTCATATGGGTTACCAGTAAAAAGTACGTGAATAGCATATGTCATTACACCACCATGTCATATGTGAGTGCCTCACTAAGAAAAACTAAGTAGACAAACCATACCTGGCTCCTGTGTTTTTCATTTGATTAGTTTCTGAAGTTATAAAACATAATAGTGGCGATGAGGACATTTTAAAAACAACTCGAGATGACTACCTACCTGTTGAAGCGCAGTATGTTTTTTTTTCTTCGGAAGGGGAGAGAGACAATCAAGTTTAAAAAAAGGCAGAAAATGGACGAAATTAATAAGCAGTGGGTATAGCCACGAGCTCCTAAACAGTGAGTTTTTAAAAAGCAGAACTGACTGGCTACATTAGAAAGGTAAATGTGTTCAACTGCATGACAGATAATTGGATGATGTATACTGAATGAATTGAACAGTATTTTAAAGCAAATGGAATAGCCGATAAGAAATGAGTGCCAGTGTTGCTGAATGTAATCGGAGGAAAAACAAAGTTTGCACAGACGTCTGACAGCTCCAACCAAAACCAGCCAAAATGAACTTTGCTGATATTATGAACGTAATGCAGGAATGTTTAGAACCAAGACCATTCTTGATTGTAGAACACTTTAGGTTTCATAAGTGGAGTCAAAAGGAAGGAGCGTCCACTTCAGTTTATGTGGCTAAATTGAAGAATTTGTCTGAGCTACAGTATGTCAGTTCGGTAATGGGCTTAAGGATGGACTGAGAAATCATTTAGCTTGTGGAATCTTATAGGGAAGCATTCAAATATGACTTCTAACTGAAGAAAAACTCAAATTCAAAGGAATAGTTGAAATTGCTGTATCAATGGAAACAGCATCCAGAGACACAATTGAGTTGCAATCTGGAATGAAAGTGAGTGTGAACAAAATTGCAAGGTCAAAACAGAAACCAGCCTGGCTGAGCAAATTGTGTTAGCAATGTGGCAGAGGCTCATATAACCCAGACCAACGCAAGTTTAAAGGCAAAAAGTGCAGAAAATGTAAGAAAGTAGCACACATACAAAGAGCATGTCAGGCAGACAAAAATAAATGGACTGCTCAGGGCAGAGGAAAAATAAAAAGTCAAGTTGCTGTTTCAAAAATAGCACTAATCTGCATGCTGTTGATGAAAAATCTGATAATGATGAGAGGGATATATGACTGGGTAGCCTTGAGATTTACAATGTGAAAACTAACAAGAGGCAAGCAATATGGCTCACACCGCAAGTGAACGGTAATTAAAATGAACTTGGAAATTGGCTCAGCTGTTTCAGTCATTACATAAAATGAGTTTGAATGGCATTTCAAAGATACAGGAATATCCTGCAGATATCCAACTAAGAACTTAAACTGGAGAAAAGGTAACTCCTATGGGAAGTTAATTTGTAACAGTGAATTACAACAACCAACAAGCTACATTGGGCTTGCACGTGGTAAAAACAGATGGGCCAGCATCTTGGAGGCATGATTGGCTGAGACAACTACAACTTCATTGGAGATCCATCCACCATTTGCATGCCACAGCCCCTGCAACAAAGTCAGCAGAAAGCAAATTAAGAAAACTACTGGATGATGCCACAGCAGTTCAAGGATGGGATTGGAAAACTCAACGGTAAGATAGTGTTAAGTGAAAATGCCACACCCAAGTTTTTGCAAAGCCCATTTGCTGCCTCATAACATCCGTGAAAAAATAGCCAGGCAGCTAAATCACGTGGAGACTCAAGGAATCATTTCGGAGGTTGAGTGGAGCCCATGGGCAGTGTCAGTGGTTCCAGCAGCCAAGAAAAATGAATTTGTCAGGATCTGTGCTGATTTTAAGATCACCATCAACCCAGCACTGAAAGTAGTTCAACACCCTCCACCCAGGATAGAAGATATCTTTGCGAACCTTTCTGGAGAGAAATGCTTCAGCAAAGTGGACAGCTGAGACTTGCCCACGGATGGAGATAGAGGAAGAGTCCAAAGTGATTCTTGTCATAAATGCTCACAAAGGTCTTTATCACTATAACAGGGTTTTTTTTGAATAGCCTTTGCATCTACACTCTGGCAGAAAGCTTTTGACCAGGTGCTACAAGGCTGTCCAGGCACTCAGTGTTACCTGGATGACATCATTGTTATCGGTGAGGATGTCAAGGAGCATCTCCAAAATCTCAAGAGAGTGTTAAAAAGATTAGAAGATTAGGAGCTCAGGGCATGGCACAACAAGTGTGAATCCTTTAAACCAAGTATCAATTACTGTGGTCATACAATTGACCATTGACGCACAAGGGTTATGCAAGGGTGCCGAGAAGATTAATTCAGTGGTGGATGCCCCGAGGCCAAAGGACGTGTCACAGTTATGGTCCTTTTTAGTATTTGTCAGTTACCGTAACAGGTTCCTGCCAAACCTGGCTACTGTGCTCCACCCGTTGAACTCATAACTACTGATTGGGAAGAAATGACAATGGACAAAGCAGTGTGAGGTGGCTTTCCAAACGATAAAGGAAATGGTGACTCGCACTATACTCACACATAATGATGCACATTGTCCAGTGTAGCTTGCCTACGATGCCTCTCCTCATGACATAGGTGAGTCATGTCACGTGGTATGAGTGACGTAAGTGTAGTCTTTGTATCATACTCCCTTACTGCTACAGAGAAAAAATATGCACAGAGGCCCTGAGTCTGGTTTGAGGTAAAGTGTTTCAACCAGTATTCACATGTTAGAGAGTTTACCCTCATTACTGATCACCAACCACTAGTTCCACTAACAGCAGCAGCATAAATGTAGAGATGGGCTTTGTTTCTTGGAGGACATAACTACAAGGTCAAATTCAAGAGGACGACCAATCATGGAAATGCTGATGGATTGTCTCATTTACCCTGGGAAAAGGAAATACCTGAAAAATTTACAAAAGAGGACATTCCTCTTGACATATTGTCCATATGGCAAATTGAAAGTCTCCCGATTTCAGCAGAGATAGTCCAAAGAGAAACCAGAAAAACCCCACACTGTCTCATATCTACATAGCAACTCGAAATGGCTTTAATGTGCAGTAGAAACTCCAATTCTCCCGTTTTTACCAACAGCAGGATGATCTTGTCCCTCACCCAGGCTGCCTTATGTGGGGATTGAGAGTTGTGGTACCATCTAAGCTGAGAACTGAAGTGTTGGAGGAGCTAAATCTGGTCATCTACATGTGTCAAAGTGGAAGCGTTGGCTCAAGGATTTGTCTGGTGGCCTGGGAGAGATCAGCACCTCGAGCAGCTTGCCATGTACAGTTTGGGATGCCAACAGATCCAGAAGATGCCAAGAGCAGCACCTCTCCATCCCTGGGAATGACTTGCACTGCCCTGGCAGAGGATTCATGTGGATTTTGCTGGACCACTTATGGGCACAAATTTCTTCTTAGTAGTGGATGCAGCCACCAAGCGGCCAGAAGTGTTCCTAATGGCCTCCACTCCTCGCACACTGTTGATGTGTTGAGAAGCCTCTTCTCAAGGACTGGTATTCCAGAAAACTTAGTCAATGACAGTGGACCACGGTTCGTGGTGGAACATCTGAACTGTGCCATCCAGTTATAAATGGCTTAACGGAAAGGTTAGTCCAGAGTCTAAAGAACACACCACACTGACACTGAGTCAGAAGCTCGCCAATCTCCTCCTTGCCTATCACAGTGCCGCACACTCCACATCCAACAACTCACCAGCTATGCTGTTCCTGGGTCGTCCCTTGTGCTCATGCTTGGATCTCCTCAAACCCAATCTCAGAAGGAGTATGCAGGACAAACGGCTGAGACAAATGGAGGGCTCCTCAAACAAGGAGGTTCGATGTTTCGTTCCTGGACAAGCAGTTATGGCAAGGGATTGCAGAGGTGATCAAAAGTGGGTACTTGGAAAGATTAAGGTCAGAACTAGACCACCCTCATACTCAGTGGAGATTGCGTCTGATATCGTCTGGAGACGGCACATCGAACAGTTGAAAGGAGTGGAGTCTGTTGTTAGAGAAGAAAGGTGTCCAGAGCTGTCAGAACCTTTTCCTGCAGACAACTCAAAAACTTTTGGGAGGCCCCAAGACCCGAGATTGATTTACAGCAACAAGTCTCACCTGTGAAGCAGAGAAACCCCTGCCCCACTCTGTCAGGAAAGATACTATCCCACAAGAGTAAGAAATCCTCCACAGTGATTAAATATTTAGGTCTGAGTGGGACAATTTAAAATTTACTATGCTGCGGATGTCTACATAGTAGTTGTGTTATATAGTATACAGTATAGATATGACTTGTGAGCAGTGTGTTACATATTTGAGTTCAGATGCATTCTATATCGAGTTGGAGTTTATAGGTAATCAGGAAGGAGTGCAGTATATTTAATATTTGAGTAATATTGTAAATACATTGTTTGATTAATTATTTGTTGTTTTTTACATAATTCGTTATGAGTTCTATGTAAGAAGTACATGACTGGCGGATGTCATCACACCAGCACATCATATGTGGGTGCCCCACTAAAAAAAAACTAAAGTCAAAACTAAAGGCTGAAGTCTTTTGTCTTTAGTCTCTAAAGACTAAAGGCAAAACTCACTGAAGACAAAACATATCCCCGATCCTGCGTTTCTCTTTCAATTTGTTTCTGAAGTTACAAAGCAGGACAGTGACCTTCTCCAAGAATCTTACCACCTGTTCTTAACACCGTCTTATGGGCGCCGATCAGCATCCTGGGGAGTCACCATTTATTGGTAAATTAACTAGATCAACCGCAAGCTTGTAACGATATTTAAAAGCAGAGAATGGAAAGTGAATCGCTCCCTGAGAGCTGAATACTTTCTACTATTTACATGGTATATTAAGATTGAAATGAAGCACATCATATTTATCTTCAGAGTGCCAACAATCTCAAGAAGTCATCCAGGATGTAGCAGCCTTTCAGAGTGGCAATCCAACCACTGACCTACACATTCAATCCCACTAGTGCAACACAGCATAAATGTACATTTACAAAACGTATTGCAGCCAATGCCTGTCGCTCATCAACTAGACCTTCAAGCCCCACGATATCTTTATTTAAAAGGGAAAAGAGCAGCAGGTGCTTTGGAGTGCCCAGCAGCTTTAAGTTCCCAACAGGTCACACCCTATCCGGACTTGGAAAGATATTGTCATTTATTTGTTGGACTGGATGTAAATCCGGGAATTTCCTATGCAACCATTGCCTTTTAAAGGGAAATAAGGAATGAGCAAAATTGTTGGCCTTCCAAGTGAAATGGATCCAGTAAAGAAGAATTTGATCCACAGGAAAAGGACCAGATTTACCTTATATTAATGGAAAATATGAATGCTGGAATAAAGAAGTGAGAAAATAATCAAGAGTTGTTGAATGAAGTGGTCTACGATAAGGTGGTGAGGACCGCAAGAATTTTAACCAAATCACGATCACTTACACTGAGTGCCTTAGTCAGTCTAACTCGGTGATGAATAACAAACCAGCAGGAAAAAAATGATTTGGCTGCAATTGTAAACCAGAGGTAGAGCACAACCAGCCCTGATTCATTCGGCTACTGTCAAGTGGTCTGAGTCCGGGGCCTACCTAAATCAGGCCTTGGACCAAAGACCAAATGTGCAAGAATCATACTGAATCTTGTACCACAGGACAATGCTGGGCTATGGTACTGCCATCTTGACACTGATTACAGTACTGGTCTGTGCATGGTTGTTTCATATTTAGCAGAGGGATACAGTGATGCTGTACACAACATGCTTAGTTGCATAAACTGTGGTTTCAAAGAGCTCTTTTAAAATGTTGGCACAGCCACAAAGAGGTATATGAACCATTCAATTTGATACCATCCCTAACTTCCTAATTAGCTGAGGATAGTTCATCTTTCTTTTGAAATCTCCCTTCCTCACTAGTACTGTTGAGATTTATGAGATTTTTGCTGACCTCCCATTTTAACCTGTAATCTATCCATATCCAGATTCCAGACCTAGTTGGGTGGGGAAGTGTATTCGTCAAGCCGCGGGGTGGGGAGATGGGGAGTGGAGCCTTGGGACTCTAATTACACGATTGTGATCTTGTGTGTGCTTACTGTGTGTGACTGTTGGTACCGTGTTTTGCACTTTGATCCCAGAGTAACGCTTTCTCGTTTGGTTGTATTCATGGGTATTCATGTATGGTTGAAAGACAATTAAACTTGAATTGAATTGAACATGCTTAGTTGCATGAACTGTAGTTTCAAAGAGCCCTTTCATAATGTTGGCACGGACACAAAGAGGTATATGATTCATTAAATTTGACACCACCCCTAACTTCCGAATTAGTTGAGGATAGTTCATCTCCCCTCCTCACTAGCTTTGCTGAGGTTTATGACATTTTTGCTGATCTACCATTTTAACATGTAATCTATCGAGATTAATGTGTTCAGCTTCCTGATCTAGTCGGATGGGAAAATGTTTCCCTTCTAAGGAGAACGTCTGAACAATTAGACTTTGAAAAAAAACCTGTTACATATTTTGCTCAATGGCTTGTACAAATAAACTGTTTCTTGTGAATAAGCATTGGAAGTAAATAATCTGCCACCACCTGAATTTATGCACCTCTGATTTAAACTGAGAAACCAAGTCGAGGAAACACATCAAAGGACCAGATGTAGAGATTGCTTGCACTCTGTCACCTAATTTAGGAAACACTTACATGGAGCGAACATATCCAGAAGCCAATTACACCAAAAAAATTGAAGCAAGGTGCACAAGACTGCGAATCTGTAAGAATTGATTTGGGGTAAGTTAGATGTAAGGCAAATCTATCAATTTCTTTGTTGCACTTTAGAGAAGTATAAAATATGTACAAAAAGTATATTTTCGATTTTCCTAAGTGTAATATCAGTTGCTACAATCCACTGTCTAAATATCCCATACGAATCTTGTTTTGATCCCTCAGGTTGTGATAAAATCCCAATTATTATTGGCACTTTATTGCTGGCAGTCTTTTTTTCAACTGTGGAAATTTAATTGCATTGATGAGAATTGCAAGTTATACATACTTTCCAACACAAGGTGCAGGACATTTGAAGTACTTAGTTGAGGTCGGTTTAACCTTGTTGTCACTGAGATAAACTTGGTTACAATAGTACAGAGGGAGAGAATGAATCATGTTCATATTTGTACAAGCTTTGTTATATTTTTCTTCTCCTGGATAAGATTAGCATGGACATTGTGAGCCTGGAGGCCCATTTCTGTGACATATGTCTTTATGAATCTATGACGCCATCATATTATGTACAAATAAGTGTTATCTGCCTTGTACTGCGAGTAACAATATGTGAGTTATATTGTCTGTAAATTTTATGAGTAAATTATATTTCTGTAAAAAGATTCTTCGTGAATCTGATCGACTTAATATATGCTGCCATCTTGGATGATCCTAAAGTGGGATTAATTGGGGTATCGGTAGAAGGAATAAAGACATTTACTATTTTCTAAATGGGGAGAAAATTCAGAAATCAAGGTACAAAGGGACTTGTACCTTGTAAAAGTTATCTTGCAGGTTGAGTCAGTGGTGAGGAAGGCAAATGCAATATTAACATTAATTTCGTGAGGACTAGCATACTGTATGAAAGCAAGGATTTAATACTGAGGCTTCGTAAGGCATTGATCAGAGCGCACTTGGAATATTGTGAGCAATTTTGGGCTCTTTATCTAAAGGCATTACAGACAGTCCAGAGGAGGTTCTTGAGAATGATTTTGGGAATGACAGGGTTAATGTATGAGGTGTGGTTGATGGCCTTGGGCCTGTACTCACTGGAGTTTAGGAAAATGAGGGGGGATCTCATTGAAACCTATTGAATATTGAAAGGCCTATAAAGAGCAGGTGTGGAGGGAATGTTTCCAATAGTGGGGGAGTTTAGGACCAGAGGGCACAGCTTCAGAAAAAAAGGACAGAGATAAGGAAGAATTTTTTTAGCCAGAGAATGGTAAACCTGTATAATTCATTGCCACAGATGGCTGTGGAGCCCAGGTTACTGGTATATTTAAAGCAGAGGTTGATAGATTCTTGATTAGTAAGGGCGTCAAAGATTATGCTGAGAAATCAGGTTGATAGGAATAACAACTCAGCCATGGTTAAATGGTAGAGCATATTCGATGGGCCAAATGGGCTACTTCTGCTCCTATGCCATGTGATCTGATAGTCTTATATTTGATGGTTGTCATAATCTCAACTGCTAGTGAAGTGGGAAATCATTTATTTATACAGTGCTTCAGTATTTCATGGTTGCCTCATGTCAAAGTATCCATTTAAAGTTTTAACATTTTTCATCATTGTTCTAGATAACAATGTATATATTTGGCCATTTTTTCATCTGTTAAATATTCTACATGTTCAAAGTTCCATGTTATCTCTTTGCACTCTGCTGAGACGTCTTTAAATGTATTTATTACATGTATCAATGCTGTCCAAATCTTGCCCCTTCTGGATCACCCATATGACCATTTGACTCCCTTGAAGAACCTGTCAAACACCTACTGTTGCCTCCATGATTTTCTCCTTGAGCAAACTTGCTCCCTCAGTCCCCTCTTCTAATGAAACCCTTTGCAAGCACCCTTTAATGCACAAACCTTGCTTCTGGTGTGTTTCCTTAATGATATCCTTTCGCTACAAAGGTAAAAATTCTAGAGGAAAGACCCATTGTGCATCATGTGTAGCATAATATTTGAACCTCCCAATCAATAAGCCAAGTCCAAAACCACTGCAAAAGAAATTCTCTCTATGTGCACAATAGATTGATGATTTTAGTGTATACTAGCATGTGCCAGTCAAGACTGTTCAGCCCATCTTGTCTATGCTATCCTTTTCTTGGGAAGAAGCACCTCCACTGCAGGTAACCGGGAGAGGAATACAAATGAGGAAGGCCAACCCACGCCTGGATGTTAAGAGTAGCACAGTGGTTACAGAAAGAGCAACTTGTTAATGTAAAAGAGTAAGACTTGGCCTCTGATCATTTAAACATAGAACACCATAAGGGGCTGAATAGGTACAACACCTCATTGATATCTACGCAGAAGAGCATATTGAGGATGCTTTATACCAGGTAGTATAGCATGGAGTTTAAAAACTAAACAGTTCTACAGTCCTCTCATTCTACATAGTGGCCTCCATAATGGACCATGTAGTTTGGTTGTTAACTCTGAAGTAACAAAGACCATCCAGTCATTTAAGAAGTGTAGGACAACCAAAAGGAAGATGGACTTGTCTATGGGGAACTGCATTGTGCGGGCCATGCTGAAGAGATATGTTTAGCATATCTGAATTCACGTTAATAGGTAGCATATGATTCATATCATCTCTCTCATTAAGATGTAGAAAGGTCAGAGTGAAAGTTCTTAGAAATCAGTAGCCATTCTTATTTTTAATTGCTGACTTATGATTCTAAGATTATTACCAGTGGGTACAGATTTGCTCCGGATCTCTGACAGCATTGTTGTGCATTCCTTGCATGCAAGTATGTGATAGATGTTCGCACCAAAATAGGCTCTTTTGGGAGCATTGGGGAATCTGCAGTTGGGTCCAACTTCTTTACGTGCACAAACACAATACAGTTCAAGTTCTTGGATCAAATGACTCCCAGTACATGAATCTGAAAGTTGGTGTCGGGAACCGGAATAAACTGGAACTTGGTCTGCATGCGAGTCTAATCTCCACCTCGTAGCACACCGCATGCTTCCATTGCCGTACGATCATACTAAGAGGACATAGCCTTTGTTTTGAGTTGTAACAATGAGCTTTGTAGTCAATTGCTTTGGAACTATCTTTGATTGAATTCTTTTTATTTTTCACTGTGTATAGTGCGTCTGTATACTCTTAATGTGATAAGATTTGTAGAAATTTCAGTTGTGGTCATAGAGCAAGCACACAAAATGCTGTAGGAACTCAGGGGGCAAGGTAGCATCTACGGAGGGGAATGGACAGTTGATATTTTGGGTAGAGGTCCTTCATCAGAGTCTTGATGAAGTGAGTCGACCTGAAATATTGACTGTCCATTTCCTTCCATAGCTGCTGCCTGACCTGTTGGAGTTCCTCCAGCATTTTGTGTGTTTGCTCCAGATTTCCAGTGCCTGCAGCCTCTCTCGAGTCTTCACTTGTGGTCATGCTGCAGATACTGGACACTAGGGGATGCTGCAATATCACAAAGCGGGAAAATACTCTTCAATTCCCATCGTGAAACTATCCAGTTTTGTATTTTCCTCCTACACTGCAAATACTTCAGTGAAGATCCCAGGTGAGCTCCATGCCTTCCATTTTCGCTTTGACCATCAAACCATAGAAGACATTCACAAGCTCCCACAGCCCACAACGACTGTGATATCACTCTCTGAGGCTGACGTGAGAGCATTCTTGGCCGAGTACTGAAGAACTGTGTTGATCGACTGGCTGGTGTGTTCACCAATATCTTTAACCTCTCGCTTCAGCAGTCTGAGGTAACCCATCTGCTCTAAGCAGGCTTCAATTATTCCGGTGCCTAAGAAGAACATGGTAACATAATTCAATGACTATCATCTGGTAGCACTTACATCCACCGTGATGAAGCGCTTTGAGAGGTTGGTGATGAAAGGTATCAACTCCATTCCAATTTACCTTTGGCACAACAGATCCACAGCAGATGCTATTTCATTGGCTCTTCACTCAACTCTGAACATCTGGACAGCAAAGGTGCATACATCAAGATGCTCTTTATTGACTACAGCTCGGTGTTCAATACCATCATCCTCTCAGAACTAACCAATAAACTTCAAGACCTCGTCTTCAATGCTTCTTTGTGGAATTGGATCCTTGATTTCAACACCTGCAGACTCCAGTCAATTCAGATTGGCACCAACACCTCCTTCACAATTACCATCAGCAGAGGTGCATCCCAAGGCTGTGTGCTTAGTGCCCTGCTCGACTTGCTTTATACTTAAGCACAGCTTCAATGCCATATTTAAGTTTGCTGACGACACCACTGTCATTGGCTGAATCAAAGGTGGCGACGAATCTGCGTATGGGGGGAGATTGAAAATCTGCCTGAGTGTTGCCATAACAACAGCTTCTCACTCAATGCCCGCAGGACCAACAAGGAGTAGGTTATTGACTTCCGGAGGGGGAAATCAGAGGTCAACGTGCCATGAGCCATCCTCATCAAGGGATCGGAGGTGGAGAAGGTCAGCAACTTTAAATTCCTCAGTGTAATCATTTCAGAGGGTCAATACCCTACAAAAAGTGGTGGACCCGGCCCAGTCCTTCCCACCATTGCACACATCCACACACAGCACTGTCAGAGGAAGGCAAAATCCATCATGGCCATCCAGGCCATGCTCTCTTCTCACTGATGCCGTCCATTAGGAGGTACAGGAGCCTCATGACCCGCACCATCAGGTCCAGGAACAGTTATTACTCCTCAACCATCAGGCTCCTGAAGGAGAATGGATAACTTCACCCGCACCATCACCGAACTGCTCCTACAACTTATGCACTCACTCTTAAGGACTCCTTGCCTCATGTTCTCGATATTTATTGTTTATTTATTATTATTATTATTTCTTTATTTTTCTTTGTATTTGCAAAGTTTTTTGTCTTTTGCATATTAGTTGTTTATCCATCCTGTTGGGTGTAGCTTTTCATTGATTCTATCATGTTTCTTGTATTTATTGAGTATGCCTGCAAGGAAATGAATCTGTGGATTGAATATGATGACATATATGTACTTGATCGTAAATTTGAAATACATTTGTCATTTTAATAGCTTAGTGCCCAAGTTACTAGACTCGATTCATGGATTTCTGACTTAGAGGCATAAGCTTGCATTTCAATGTAGCTGAAGTAACTAAGTACACCTGGAATTGTAAAGAGTTAGTTTCAGAAATGGGAACAATGAAGCTTTCAGATTGTTGTTAAAGTCCATCTGGCTCACCAAGATCATTGCAGGGAGAAAATCTGCGAAATCCAGCATGGTGTAAATCAGACTGCAGATGCAGGAAACATTGACTCGCAACTATTTCCTCTCAGAGGCAGTAAGGGATTTATTCCTCTTAGAGGCAATAAATGTGGTCACCCCCACCAACGCCCACATATTGTGAACAAATAAATGTAAACAAAAATCCTTCCTAATATCCCTGTTTGAAATGTTCCTTTCCTCCTTTTTTGCTAGTTACTCTTCTGCTTGGTAATTAGAAGTCACTTTAAAGTTAAGTAGATGGACTTGCTCAGCAGTAATGAATGCTGACTTAGGTTACTATATAATTGATGGATACTGGGTTCTATTTGGATGTCACGGTATAGGCTGATCCTTTTTTTTATCTCCTCCTCAACTCCAGTTCCCGGCCTTCTCCTGTAACCTTTGACGCCATGTCCAATCAAGAACCTATCAATCTCTGCCTTAAATACACCCAATGACTTTGCCTTCACAGCTGCATGTGGCAACAAATTCCACAGATTCACCACCTTTTGGCTAAAGAAATTTCTCCGCATCTCTGTTTTGAAAGGGTGCCCATCTATCCTGAGGCCGTGCCCTCTTGTCCTAGACTCTCCCACCATGAGAAACATCCTTTCCACATCTACTGATGAGAGGTGGTGAAGAAAACAGAGACTGGATATGGCCATGTTGGAAGAATGGGAAAAGCTGCAAAGAATTTAGAGCATAGGGGTCTGTTCAAAGACAAGATTTGTTCCAGATTTAAAAACCTAAACACGAGGAATTCTGCAGATGCCGGAAATTCAAGCAACACACATCAAAGTTGCTGGGGAACGCAGCAGGCCAGGCAGCATCTCTAGGAAGAGGTACAGTCAATGTTTTGGGCTGAGACGTTGACTATACCTCTTCCTAGAGATGCTATTTGTTCTGGATGATTACTTTGTTCATTAGTATCAGTGGCTTCTGTGAATGTATCTTTTATCCTTAATGTTTCACTGCTTGGTGTCCAATTACAATAAGATATCGCTCATTACCAGCCTTTCACCAGCCTTTATACTCTGGGCTCCACCTCCCACCCCTCCCACCCTCAATCATTCTCAACCAATGTTTCTATTTCTTTTGTTTTTGTTTTGTTTTAGAGCATCAATTACCTTAAAATACTTAGCACTGATTCTTGGTCAACAGGTTTCTGAGATACGGTTGGATCAAAGTCATCTAATTCTGGACTGGAGGTCTTGAGTAATGAGACTGGATAAACTGAAACCCATTTCTGGAGTGAAAAAGACTGAAGGTCAATTCAGTAGTAACACCTTTTACATGTTAAACAAGGTCCTTTCCCTGAAGACATAGAGAAATACTAACAGTAACTGTGACATATACTTACGTAATTCCTTGTTGGCACAACGTGACCTCTTTGCACCACTTGCTTACCAACAGGAAAAGCACTCAGCAAAATGATTGGGGGAAGCAACAAGCCATAATCTACCTACACACCAGATCAACTTGTTTCTTGAAGGAACACTTGTCAGTCAGGGTTCCTGTTCATTGTAAATGACTAAAATTGAAAGGGTAGAGCAAGGTTACTGGCATCCAGAGGGAGCTTTGGTTCATCTATTTATAGATACGTTGGGTTGGGGTTGATGAAGGATTGTGGGTGACATGAGTTATAATCGTGTGATACTGGCCGCATACTTTAGGACTAGTCACAATGACATACAGAAACAGGTTACAGTTGAAGGGTAAGGCAGAGCAGGAAAGAAATGGGAGTTTCCTAATTACTATTTCCTTAAAAATGGACACTAGTATTTTCATAACAACATATTAAGCTAACTGGTCTTCTCTCTCATTTCCTTTTCTAGATTATAGCCATTTGCAGTTTCTCATTTGACTGGGTCCTTTCCAAAACACAGGGTACAAGGTGTGTACTCTTTTCCCCACTAATTTACCTTTTTAACTACTGACCTTTTTGTTTTAGGTTCCTTCTTTTTTCACATTATTTATTATTTCTTTGTTTGCTTTTTGTGAGCTAGGAAGACAGGTACCAAATGTCTGCCATTTTCCTAGATAATTGCCTTTATTTAAATTGAAGATCCTAGTATGGGACATAATCTTTCAAATTTAACTTCTTTCCATAAACTACTATGAGATCATCAGTTCATCTCATCTCATGATCCATGACCAAGTCTAAAATAATCTGTCCTCTGTATGGAGCCACCGTGCACTGTTCTAGGAAACTATCTTGAATGAGTTTTAAGAAATCAACCTCAAGATTACCTTTCCTAATGCATGTGAAGATTAAAAAATCAGAAATTTCAGATGCTGGGATGCTGAAACAAACTAAAGAAAGATCAGAATCAGGTTTAATATCACCCGCATGTGTTGTGAAATTTGTTGTCTTTGTGGCAGCGGTACATTGCAATACATACATAAAATAGTTAAATTAAAAAAGTAGGCAAAAATAGAGATAGAGATTTTAAAAAGTAGTGAGGTAGTGTTCATGGTTCAACGTCCATTCAAAAATCAGATGGCAGGGGGGAAGAAGTTGCTCCTGAGTTGTTGAACGTGCACCTTCATGCTTCTTCCTGATGGTAGCAATGAGAACAAAGTGTGACCTGGGTTATGGGAGTCCTTAATGACGGATGCCCCCTCTTTGAGGCACCACTCCTTGAAGATATCCTGGATACTACAGAGGCTAGTGCCCATGATGGAGCTGACTAAGTTTACAGCTCTCTGAAGCTCACTTTGAACCTGTACAGTAGCCCTCTCTAATCCCTTCCCCACCACCACCACCCCACTCACCAGACAGTGATGCAGCCAGTTAGAACACCCTCCATGGTAGAAATTTGGAAATACTCCACAGGTAAGTCAGATAGCTACAATGGAGAGAGAAATGATTCAGCAGAGCTGTGGTTTTCTAACCTTCCCCATTTCCTTTGAAAGGTCAGTAGCCTTGAAATGTTAACACTACTCACCCCACAGCTGCAGCCTGCTCTACAATTCTGGGAATAGTTTTTTGTGTAAAGTCATTCACAATTTTTGCATGATCTTTATTTTGAAAACCCTTGATTGATTTTATGTTCCTGTCCCTGACCAATGGATTATTTGATTAAAAGTCTGCCACTTCATCAAGATTTTATTAAGTAAATCTACATTGTAATTTGGTCAAAATCTGTAACAAAATCTCTAAAACTGTTGGTGTCCAATAAGGTGATTTAAGTAATTTAAGATTACTTCCACTAGTGAATTCTTTCCTTTGTTAGCTATTAACTACCTACACTATACGCTCATTTTCTGAGCTAAGACAATCTATTACTATAATCCTTATACCACCCTGTATTATCAGAGCATTTGGTTAGAACTGGGGTTATTATTGTAGCTTCAAATTTCCTGGAATATTCTATTCCCAGCCTTGGTCACCTAAAATAAAAAGGAACTTTGACTTTTTGCCAATTCTGTCTGCTTTGACACAAACTCTTCCCCAGGTTACAGCGGCGTTCCGTTCCTGTGAACTGTTGTAACCTGAACAGCTCGCACATTGGAAACGTGGTCTCAAACCTTCAGCTCAGAAGGCAGAAGATGCCTGCAGCAGCTGGCAGATACATACTGCTAGTCTCCCAAACACTTGTTTGTACGTATGGGCTATACAGAAGTCAGATATTCATTAATTGGGAAGGACCTGCATATCAAAATAAATTCAAAGTTCAAAGTAAATTTATTATCAAAGTACATATATGTTACCATATACAACCCTGAGATTCATTTTCTTGCGGGCATTCTCAATGTAATTTATGGAATAATAACCATAACAGGATCAATGAAAGACTGCACCAACTTGGGCATTCAACCAGTGTCCAAAGGATAACAGACTGTGCAAATACATACATACATACATACATAAATAAATAAATATCCAACCAACCAACCGATAAATATCGAGAACATGAAATGCAGAGTCCTTGAAAGTGAGTCTGTGGGTTGTGGGAACATTTCAATGATGGGGCAAGTGAAGTTGAGTGAAGTTATCCCCTTTGGTTCAAGAGCCTGATGGTTGAGGGATAGTAACTGTTCCTGAACCCGGTGGTGTGAATCCTGAGGCTCCTGTACTTCCTTCGTGATGGCAGCAGTGAGAAGAGAGCATGTCCTGGGTGGTGGAAGTCCCTGATGATGGATGCTGCTTCCCTGCCACAACGTTTCACGTAGATGTGCTCAATAGGGGGGAGGGCTTTACCTGTGATGGTCTGGACGCTATCCACTATCCTTTGGAGGATTTTCCATTCAAGGGCATTGGCGTTTCCACACCAGGCTGTGATGCAGATTATCTACTTATCTTCCTTTGCTTTGTCCCTTTGTGTTATTCTCTGTTTATTATTACCCATTTCAATGCAGCTGTCACGTTCTCCCTTTCTGCTTAACTTCCAGAATTTCCCCTTGTCTCAAATTAACCCTCCCACGCCCCACATTTCACATCACATAAATCAGTGATGATAAATCTGATTCTGATCTATTTAAATCCCAATCTGCAACATATGTTATTCAAATCAGACAAATGTGAAGTGTCGCATTTTGGTAAAACACAGGAGGGCAGGATTTATGCAGTACATGGTAGGGCCCTGGGGAGCGGCGAAGAACAAATCTAGGAGTGCAGGTACATAGATCCTTGAAAGCGGTGACAGAGCTGGACAGGACGGTGAAGAAAGTATTAGGCATGTTTGCCTTCATTGTTGAGAAAATTGACTACGTATAGGAATTGGAATTCCGTGTTTCAGCTGGACAAGACATTGGTAAGGCCACATTGGGAGTATTGTGTACAGTCCTGATTGCCCCACTAGCGGAAGGATGTTACTAAATTGGAAACAGTGCCATTACCAGACTGGGGATTTACAGTTATAAGGAGAGGCTGGTTAGGAATTCCCCCCGGAGCAAAGAAGTTGAGAAGCTTATAAAATCATGAGGGATGTAGATAAGCTAAATAACCACAATCTTTACCCCAGGGTAGGGGAATTCAAAACTAGGACATAAGTTTGAAGTGAAAGGGAAAAGAGATGCGAAAGGTGACTTTTTCTAAGCATTGTCCCTATATAGAATGAACCTCCAGAGGATGTGGCAATTATTACATCTACAGGTATATAAATAGGGACAAGGCCCAAACACAGGCAAATGGGACCAGCTCAGTTAAACAACTTGGCCAGCATGGTCAAGTTGGGTTGAGGGGCTTTTTTTTCCCCCAATTCTGTTCAGCTTCATGATTCTCTTCACCATAACTGTAGTCTCAAAGTAAAGCCAATTCCAATAGGACAGCCTCCTCTTTCTCAGTAGAGGTACCAGTGCCCAGAAATTGAAATTCCTTTTTGCCAAATCACCCTTTGAGCTGTGCATTCACACTGGTTTAGTTTGACTCCTCTGTTATTTTGTATGTAGAACTAAGATTGAGCCACAGATGCTTTGTAACTCTGCTTATGGACTTAAAACTGTCATAGAATTTTTTTTTTGCTTTACCCATATAAGTGGTTCTCCAAATCTTTCTGTAATCCTGAGACCATCACCGTTGCCCTGATGCTGGGTAGGCAACACAGCTTTTGGAACATAGTTGAACAGAACAGCTTCTAGCAGAACTTTCCACATGATAAAATGCTGATAATCTAGTATCTGCTTATTCAGAAATCCATCTGTATGGATGAACATCTGGCTCACACATTACTCTTCTATTTCCCTCAGATAGGTTGGATTCACTGGAAAATTTATTATGCTACTGTGTATCATTTAAAAATAACGAAATAAACAGATGTTTGGTTAATAATGTCCCAAAAATGTTTCAGTCCACTTTCAAATGTCCTATGGGTGCCAGATTTTAATTGGAACATTGGAAATTGATTGTACCCACTACATTCATGACTTTGACATTCACTTGAAGTTGTACACAGAGTTTAGTACAGTTATGATCCAGCAATACTGCCAGATTAGAAATTCAATACTTAGAGAGCATCAGCAAATGGCATGGTGTAATCTCTGATGAATTATTGGGTGAAGAGTCAATTCTACTATGATACTAGAGTTGAATGATATATCAAAGGAGGTCTACTTAGCTGAGCGTTCCAAGGAGAATGCCTGACCTACTGAATTAAGCCATTTTCAGAACTCATTGAGCTCTTGCTGGAGCTTCCTGAATCCCATTGTGAGATGAGAATGAAAGCTGGAATTGGACAATGGGAGGGCATCAAGAAACACATAGAACAGTACAGCACAGAAACAGGCCATTCAGCCCACAGAGTTGTGCCAAACCAGCTGAAAAGCAAATCAAAAACACTCAAATACTAATTCCTCCTACCTACACAATGTCCATATCCCTCTATCTCCCTTACATCCATGTGCCTATCCAAACACCTTTTAAAAGCCTCCAATGTATTTTCCTCTACCACTATACCAAGCATCCATGACTCTAAAAAAAAAACTTACCCCTCACATCCCCCTTTGAACCTTCCCCTCCCCCCTCACCTTCAATACATGTCCTCTGGTATTAGACATTTCAACCCTGGGAAACAGATACTCTCTACCCACTCTATCTATGCCTCTCATAATCTTGTAACCCTCTATCAGATCTCCTCTCAGTCTCCGGTGCTCCACAGAAAACAACCCAAGTGTATCCAGCCTCTCATGATAGCACATTCCCTCTAAACCAGGCAGCATCCTGGTAAACCTCTTCTGAACCATCTCCAAAGCCTCAGCATCCTTCCTATAGTAGGGTGACCAGAACTGTACACACTTATTGAGTCACTTCTTCACATTACTGTCATGAAGAATTTTCTCTGCACAAATTAGCTTCCACTGTATACCAGCAAACACATTTCAAATGGATTGTTAAGTATTTTAGAACAGTGAATAGCACCTTTTTTCTTCTTTTGACCCAATACACACTTAGAAGGAATGAATTATTCTCTTTCACGACATTTAGCTCACGTGTACGCATTTTATTCATTTCCTGTACATCTGCAGACACCAAGCAAGAGGGAACAATTGACTCCTGTGCAGCTGGCTTGTTTTAAAAGGCCCACCCTAGCACATCTGTAATTCATTGCTCTCACTGCTCTTGCCTCCAATTAAACTACAAGAGAACAGAAAGTCTTTAACACGCCCCAAGGGAGATACTTTTCATGAATCATTTACAGGTCAAAGTCAGAGCTTGAAAAATGTGGAGGTGCACTGCGGATCGTGGTCTGAATTTACATTAGGTTGTCACAGTAGCAACTTTATCACCAAATTATGTCGAAAGAGCGGATGTACAAATCAAAAGCCATGAGCAAACCACACACTTTAAAATAAAGACAGCTGAGATTTTTTTTTGTTTAAATATATATAATAATACTGCACAGACCCACAGAAACATTGTTCTGGAGCTTTCCAACAAATATTATAGAAACAAAATATGTTACAGCCAGTGAGTACACAAGAGCAGAAATATAGGCCTTCATTTATGTTACATACAGTTAATTGATTTCTGACATAAAACTTTCCAAATGAGTACCTGCATGATTCTTCATATAGGTTCCTAGTCCAGTCCAAACCCATGTAAACTAGCTTGTAGGTTAGTACTGAACCTCTTACTATGCTTGCCTTTACTCAGTCTACAAGTTTGAGACACAAGCTGTTTTTCGCTACCATTTCCCTCGATATGCTCATAGTCATACATGGGGAGGAGGGAGAATGTTCTTTTAAACTCCAATTGAAGCTTCTTTCCTTTTCATTGGTTTTCAGCAGGGAGGTGAGTCAAAATAGGAAGGCCCAAAACCTTTCCCTCACCCGTTCTGAGAGTCTTCTTGCTTCTCCTTCCTCCTCCCCCTCTCCCCAATTCCAGACGATAAAGTGATGCCAAAGTACCAGATTGTAAGGGTCCAAGCCTTGAATCACTAAGGGGCAGACTGATAGAAATTGTGTCCCTCCATAAACAGTACTCATTTTGGGCAGCAAGACCTCCTGGAGGGTGACTATTAGGGACCTTTGAGGCTCTGGCTTCAAATCCAGTGTTTGAACACAGACACACTATGTATAAAGTGGCAGGTTTGGGCTGTACTCATGCCTTTCATGATTCATTTTATATCATCACCAAGAAAGGGTATTTATACATGATATCAGAGAGTAGCTGGTCAAAACTACACCTCTGCAGTCTTATTGCCAGCAGGGTCTTGGCTACAATAACTCCTGTTAACTGCCATTGGTTATCTACACTTTAAAAAAATATACGTGAAAAATCAGATTGTGCATTGTATTTGAACATGGTAGAACAGGCAAGCGTCCAGTGCTGATATGCAGAGAATAATGAACAATGTGTAGAAACCCTTTCCACCAGCAGCCCCCCACCCTCAACATACCCTCCTTCCTCCCTCAACCTCATTTGGTTTCACTTTTTAAAAAAAAACAAGGAGGGAATGAAGAAGAAATAGCAGCATGCAGATTGCTAACCTTCCGGGAAAAATGGAATACCCACTCCCTTCCTTCTGAACTTTGGGATTTTCCACCACTTAACACAATGCTGCAAATCATTGAGTGGATGGCGAAGAGAGGCAGAAACATGAATTTGTGGCAGTTGTGTGTTTTTAAAAAGTCTTTTAATTCTTTCCCTTCACTTGAACATAATACTTTTTCACTTAAATAGCCATTAAGTAAGAGGTGACCTTCATTAAGCATCCCTGAGCTGAATTGACACCAAGCATAATTGCTTGTACACTGCCCTGTAACAATTGCCAGTTTCTCAACCAAAAGGGTCTCCGAACAGTTATGTAAAGAAGTTTTGGCCAGAGAAACTAATATTTTCAGTATTAGTTTTCTACAAGGTTCATGGTTAATGATGGGCCAAAATAGGCAATGCACCTGCCAGAATATCAAAGGGCATTGTGGCCATGCCCAATGTCTAGTTCATTGTTCATTGCAAAGTTCCAGAAGTAGATAAAGTGCAATATAAACAACAGAGACATCCTGATGAAAAGGTCACAAAAAAATCATATCGCAAAAACCAAAGCAGGCATCCTGTTCACCGTGGATTGTTCAAGGTCTTCCAGTTTATAGATAATGGTCAAGTCATATTCCACATATACATATGTAATATATGGAATTTAGCTGAGGTTTTGGGATCACATTCCGCAATGCTGTTTATTTTTCTGTGGATCCTGCAAGCCAGGAGCCTTAATAAGACTGGGATTATTCTTTGCCACCTTTTTTTTTGTTGCAACTGAGAGGAGTCAACATTGGAAACAAGTTTCTGCTTTACTGTCTCTGGTTTGGTGATTGCAAATGTCTTGAAGTGTTGCACTGTGCAATCAGTTGATTCCTCAGAGGCCTGGGCTTCCACAAATTACTTCTGAAATTTGTCTCTCAGGAAGCAGGTAGTAATGCGTGGAACTCACCTTCTTCCCATCTTCAATGATCGGTAAAATGCATGGTACCCGCAAGGTCGCCCCGTCACTTGCCTGCCTCTGGAGGACTTTGTTGCTGACGTATTTGGGATCAGGTGCAAAGCTTCGTGTTGGGGGCATCACCCCATTGAGGTAGGCTGGGAGACTTTTGGGACTTGGGGTGCGTGAATTGCTTCCGGACATGGGTTCTCGTGGCGGAACCTTCGGTGGTTTGTCCTCATCACAGTGCATTACCTCTGCAGACCACCTCCTGTAGTCATGATTCACTGGGCGTGGGGGTATGGGCACTCGAGGGGGAATCTCAGGCTTCACCTCAATGGAATCTGGCGATGAACTTGACAGGCAGTTTGCATTTTTCAATATGGCGGGCTTGTTGTACGATCCAGCTGGGCCCGAATGCGAACGTCGCAATTTGCGGTGGGGGCGAGCACGATGTTCAGTGACCTCTTTGTTTTCCATTTTAGTATCCTTTATAACGTGGGAACTCTCTGGCACTCGACTCTGACCGACACTCTCAGAGTAAGCATAGTTTGTTTGCCCGCACCCACGGAAGCTCCGTCTGCTTGGAGCTCCATACCTGAAGCTTAGTGGTCTGTAATCCTGCAAGAGCAAGTCAGTTTCCGAGTTCGTGATGGACTCGACCTCACTGTCCACGTCATCGAAAGACACATCGCCCGAGAAAGGCAGTGGTGGAAGTGGCTTGGAGCTTCGGTCACTGGAGCATCCAATGTTAATCAGTGCAGTTGCTCCCCTTACTGGTGTTTGAGGTGGTGCCAGCATATTACCGTTCACTGAGAGTTTATTAAACTGAGGCAACAGCTGATCCTTCTCCAACTGTACTAAAGACTCCTCGCAGTTTTGCATTTTCAGAGGTGCTGCTTGCACCTTGTGGAAGGATGATCTGAGGCAGCTTCCAAAACAGCAGTCTCTATTCAGTCCTAGTGGCTCTGTTTCTTGTCCTGTTCAAAGGGAGGGAAGGAGTACTTTTTTTTAAAAAAAACGAATGTCAATGCCTATCTCAATTTTCTCCCTCCCCTTTACAAAGCCTCGCCTCTTGCCAAGCTGTGTGCTCTCGAGCCACTGGTCATCCCAGTACCTCATGCAAGGTGCCTTTGAGGCCAGCTAAGAATTATTGTAATTGAACAAAATTCAAGGGACCAGGCAACAGTCACAAGCAAGCGGACCTACCTAAAGGAGATAAGTTGTCTCAGGTCAGAGCTAAGATGGCCTCAGACTACATGAAACAGAGTTATAACGGATAGGGAAAGAGTTTACCAAACTGATACACAGAGTAACAAATCAAGACAGGCAGTCCCCAGGTTCCATTCCCAAGTTAGTAGTGAACAAAAGCAGTGTGTGGGAGAGGACCAGAGAGATAGTTGCGACAGGAGGGCAGGCATGTGAAGAGCAGTAAATGAGCGAGTCTGCCCATCTCGGCCCAGATCAACGCAGACCCGAATTTGCGGGGCGTGGGGGGAGAATAGAAAAGTAGGTGGTGTTGGGAAGAGAAAGCACATGGAAATTATGGTATCTGCAGCCCTACAGAGGTTGGCAAGTCATTTCCATTCATCCTGCCAGGATCTAAAATGCTTATTCATATGTGCAGAGTACCCATAAATCAGGCACTTCTAACCCGAATCTATCCATCCCCGGCTGTCATAACAAGCCTTCTTGAACCAGTGGTATTGTACTGTGATAAAGTGGTCTATTGGGCCATTCAAAACACAGTTCAGAGTCAACTAATTTAAAATGTAGTAAAGGAGTCTAATTTGTGTCTGATTCAAGGTCAGGAACTCCCCAGCCCCTACAGAACGCAAGACGAATTTATGATTTTTATAACACTGAGGGGGACTCTGAGCTGCAGTGACGTTTGGAAATGGACAATCAATGTTGGCATTGCCAGTGGCACCCACACCCCATGAGCAAATAATTTACTAAAATCAATTTCTTTATAAACCAAGTAAAAACTTTGGCATTTTTATCCCTTTGAGGTGAAATACGTACTGTTGGTTGAAGGTACAATGTAGGACTGTTTATGGGGAGCAGCGTTCAAAGCACAGGTCACGGCTGTGGCTTCGGCAAAGTAGATGCTAAAAACAAAAGTAACAGAAAAACATTTGTCAAGACTGTCTGAGTAAAGGGTCCATCCTTAGAACACGAAGGCTTTTGATCTCTTCTGATCCCATCCTTCAAGGACAGTGGACCCCATCTCCCTCTTCCCATTATGAAATCCAAATTGTTCCTCAGATGAGTCCTGGGACATCTAACAGTGTCGATCAGGTTTACCTCTCAGGATGTTAAGTAAACACTTCAGGGGTTTGAAAATCCAAAAGCACCATCACAGCTAATCCCACTTAATCCTAGGGATCAGGGATCAGCCCTATTATTTTACTCTGCATAGGAAAATCTCATATTGGTGCAGGCATATCAAGATCTTAACTGTCTGAACCCTGACCAGGGTCATTCATAATATCAGGTCAACTTCCATAACAGTATTACTTTATTGGCATGTTTATTGTATTATTGATGAATCAACCCTTAAACTCTCTAACTTCCCTATGGCCAAGTTTTGCCTTTTTTGTGGAATGTCTTGCTTCACATTCATAATACTGTTTACAACAGCTGCAGTGAATTTTATCTGCTCTCAATCAACCCAGATGTATTCCTAATATAAACCCACACCACCACACTGGGATCTCACCTGTGCTGATAGACACTCAACTTGTTTGCCAACATCTCATTATTTTCTGAGAAATGTTTGCTGGTAAAATTACGCCACATTACCTCCCCCTATCAGTGAAGATACCACCACCCAAACCAAATGGCACACTGTTACGCAACTCACTTGTCCAAAGTACTTGACTGATTCCAGCAGCTCTTGTTTCCGATGACACCATGAGTACCATGCATGAAGCAGTTACTCAGTGGACTGCGGATCTCCTGTGCTGCTAGCCCAGCACTCGACATCTTGGCAATTTAGGAAAGACACCAATCCTTTAAAGTATGTGTGCTGTCTTCAAGTTGACAGGAGTCTTGCATTCCTTAATAAAAGATAATTTTTGAATTATTCATCTGCTCATTTACCTTATTTTAATCAAGGAAGATCAGTTAACAGAGCCTTGAAGTATAGCGCTTTCTCATTAACTTAAGGTTTTTTCTGGCTAGTTGAGATAATACACTAAAAGCATCTGGGAAACCTGATGAACCAAGACAAAGGATAATGTTGATTTCATCCTCTGCATTTCATTTCTGGCAAAAGGTTATTTGTCAACAATAGTATCGGTAGAAATTACCACTGCACAGCTCCTGAAAACAAAAATCCATCTTCATATTTTGGACAACGTCCATCACGTTTTATGACAATCACGCTAAATGGGATAAACTCAGAACGCGTATGGCAGCTCAGAACCGGACATTCTTGGGGTGCTACTCAATTGTCTGTAGCAGCAGAGGTGTAGGTAACCACAATCTGCAGCCTTGTGGCACGGCACAACATCACTCAAGTTTCTGTCAAGTCAGAGGCTCAATCCTGCTTCAGAGTACACAAGAGCATTCTGGGAGCATTGCCAAAAAATCTCAAAACCACAACACTATACTAACTATATGCTTGCTAAATAGTCAAAAACAGCATGCAACAGATCCCATTGTAAATTAGTCCTAGTGTGCAAGTGATTGGCAGGATCAGTGGATGGGGAGGGGATGGGGTGAGACATAAATTGGTAGAAGTGTGGGGAGAATGGAGAAAACAGGTTAGCATGCTATGTGTAGATATATGCATGATAACTTAGACAATCACTGGAAGCCAAAGAACTTTTTCCATGCCTTATGACCCTGTCATGCTAAACTCTTCGATGATTGGAATTTCCTTGGGCAGTTGCTCCACAGACCCGTTGTTTATTTGTTAGGAGGTATTGACGAAGATGTTTTGCATTTCCAGAATTTTATCTTATTTGAAAGACTTTGATCATTTTCATTTTGAGATGTGGGTCTTTTTTGGAGACTGATTTCAACAGCCTTGTGCTGTAGGGTGGAGAGAGGCAAAAAGCTTTCCTCCAACTATGCCATTAATTGTGCAGCCCAATGTGTGCTTTCTAAGGTGCACAGTGGCACCCTTTGGAACAGTAATGATATTGGTCATAGAAAATAGTTATTAACGTTAAACATTCTTTAGTATAGAAAACAGATGAAGTGGATTACAGTAGAGGACTGGACAATAAAATATCTAAAAGACCAGAACTCCCATGAGAGTGAAGTTTCATGCTAACGTCCAGCGCGTTCTCTTTCGATTTAGCAACTTGTACTCAAAAGTCCTTATTTCAAAATAAAGGGATATATCACAAGTTTAAGATCCAGAAATGTATTGTAGGAGCCACGAGCTATGATTTCAATAACAGATTTGGATCTCAGGAAAAGGAAAATTCAGCAATGACAATAATATTGATAATAGAGAGGAAGTAGAAAATATGGAGAAAGAGAAATCACTTTTCATTTCCCCCCTGAAGTGCCCACTAGGTGAAACTTGGTCTATTTTTGGTGTAGATTGCCAATGTCCATATTTCAATGTTTGAAGTAATCAGGTGTCCAAGTTTACAAAGTTTCCTATATTATCCTAATAATTTATTTACTGCTAGGGTATCTTTAAGTTCAAGTCTCTGGGATCCTTGGTTATAAGGAACAAACTTCAAAATACTACATTTCAAAGTACAATGAATAATCTTTTTGTGGAAAGGCCAGTGATGTCAAGGGGAGTGGCAGATTACAGTAACACTACTCACCCACACTTGTGAAGTGAATTTATTTCCTTTCTGTCAGCTGCATTTGCATGAAAGTACAGTATACCAGCTTTAAAAAAAAATCAGGCTGCTGAGAGAAAGCGGGGCATGTGTGGTTTGGGGAGTGTTGCATTTGTGAAATAGTTAGAGCAAGGTGGAGGAGAATGTAACTAGAATCTAAGGATACTTATTGTGTTAGGTATATGTGGTGCACAAATGACATGGAGCCCAAATCCAATCCTATGGTCACAGTATCGTAACAGATCAAATCCTAGGCACTGAGCCAGTATGGCAGACTTATCACAAAATACAGGTGGAATCTCCACAGGAAAATGAAGACAGGTGCAACTTCGATGGAAACACAACATTACGACTTTTATCCTGCTGCTCCCTTCCTGCCCAGGGGAACAACAATAAGGACCCACGTGTCAGAAACGCATTCCCAAAGATCCATTTGCACATTTTCAAATTAGCTAATACTTTCTATTACATCTCCTCATACATTCCATTATTACTAAAACTGAGACACTAATGATATATGGTCCAAAGGAAATTTATTATCAAAAGTGCATACATGTCACCATTTTTCACAGTCTAGGCTCTGCCTCAATTTTCTTCTTAAACCTTTCTCTAATGCAGGCTGCCTTCCCTAGCTTGGAGACCTGTGCACCCGCATATTTCACTGATTTCCCCTCAAGTGAGGTGCATGTCATAGAACTACTGACTATTTCAGGTTCTTAGGCAAGAAGAGGGGTTGAAGTTTCTAAATAGATATCAAAATGAGTAAATTTAGTTAGGAACGGGGTTTAGAATTACAATGCTGTGCAGGAGTTAGGGAACTATGAATATTTTGCCAATCTTTATAACAATATGACTTAATATTGAGACCAGGTTGCTCTATTCTGAGTTTATATTGCAAAGTTAGGGGAAGATAATATTTACAATTTTAAGCAAGAGAGAATCAGCTGGAGATTCAAGCAGCAGTTAAGTTTTAGAATGAACAATCAGGATTTAGACACCACTAGTGAGACCACTATTTATTATCCATCCAGAGAAGAAGCATTCTCCATGTTAGAGAGCATACTGCTGTAATTGATGTAAATAAGATTGCTCGTTTCTTTCTAGGTATTTGCAACTCAAATAAAAAAATGCATTTCTTTAATGTTTCATACAATCTTGCTTTAAGCTGCCTCTTTTAAGTTTGCACTTTAAATAGTCAATAGTAGTGAACAAGCAAGGACAGAGATCGGAGGGATGATACCCAGGGAACAAGCAAGCAATGTCATCTTGGAAAGGGGGAAGAATTTGCAGTCAAATGTGGAACAAAAACTCCCAACTGCAAATTGGGAGATTTTGTTCCACATTTGACTGTGATTTCTGTTGGATTTCAGGTAAAACGAATCAGGTTCTAAATTGATCACGTAGCTTGCTTACAGGGTCTCAGCTTACACGTTAAATGTGTCTATCCGGGCAAGATTCCAAAGAGAGCCGGCAGCATACTGTGATTGGAGATAAAATGGGAGAGCAGAAAAATACCACAAATGTAGAACAGGGGGTACCCTAAAGATCCATACGCACGTCTTCAAACTAGCTAAACACTTTTCTTTTCATACATTCTAAACACTAATGAGATGTTTTTAATCTGGACTAATCGTTTCACCCAACTCGATCAAATCAGTGCCACTCAACTGGAAAAGATCTGCCAAGCTGACAGCAGCTCCTCAGTTTAGAAACATGGTTACAGGCAAAGCTGACAATGCTTGATTGTCAGCTGAAATGCTGCCAGCAATAGATTTAACTTTATTAATTATAGCTTCTGAAAAACAGCAATATTAAGCCCTCTCCCCTCAGTTTAAAATAGCCTGGATGCAGAAATCTGTGCAGTGCAGAAGCCAGTTCATCCCGATTGCTGTGTTTGGATCTAGGCTTGTCTCTATTAATTCAAACACAAGATGAGCCATCCGGTATGGGGGGGGGGGGGGAAACGCAACGATGCCAGGTAATTTGTCACACCTCAGTGAGAAAGAAAGCTGCCAATTTCTTGGTATTGAATACCTCTTTACAATCTCCATTACGCTGGCGAAGCAGTGCTTTTCTCTGACTGATCTTGATGAAGCAATAACAGAGTGTGAGTAATGGCACCAATAATGTCCTGCATATCCAGTGTGGGTGTTGCAGTTTATTAATACTAACAGGAAAAACAAAACCCAGATGACAAACCCTGAGCTGCTCAATGTATCCATAAATGACATTTCCTCTCAAGAAGAAAGGTTTGACCATGAACCGTAAAGTGACCGGGGGAGAGGAGCACAATAATACACTTCAAAAGAAATTGAATTGCAAAGCTCTAGGAAAATATCAAGAGAAAATGCTGGAGGAACTCAGCAGGCCAGGCAGCATCTACAGAAGGGAATAGACTTTCAATATTTAGGACCGAGACCCTTCATTAGGATCTCAGCCTGAAATGTCGACTGTTTATTCCTTTCTCTAGGTGCTGCCTGACCTGCTGAGCTCTTCTAGCATTGCCTGTGTGTGTGTGTGTGTGTGTGTGTGTGTGTGTGTATGAGTGTGTGTGTGTGTATGAGTGTGTGTGTGTGTGTGTGTGTGTATGAGTGTGTGTGTGTGTCTGAGTGTGTGTGTGTGTCTGAGTGTGTGTGTGTGTGTGTGTGTGTGTATGAGTGTGTGTGTGTGTCTATGAGTGTGTGTGTGTGTATGAGTGTGTGTGTGTATATGAGTGTGTGTGTGTGTGTATGAGTGTGTGTGTGTGTGTGTGTGTGTGTGTATGAGTGTGAGTGTGTGTGTGTGTGTGTGTATGAGTGTGAGTGTGTGTGTGCGCGCGCTGCTCTGGATTTCCAGCATCTGCAGAATCCCTTGTGCTAAAGGAGTGGGATTAACTGTAAAACTCAAAGATCTGTCACTCGCACAGTGAAGTAAACAGTTCCTTTTTTATTTTGTTCCAGATTCCCTCCATGCTACAGGTCAGGAAGGAGGTACTGAAGCCTGAAGGTACACACACTCAACGATTCAGGAACAGCTTCTTCCTCTCTGCCATCCGATTTCTGAATAGACATTGAACCATGAACACTACCTCACTACTTTTTATTTTATTTCTATTTTTGCACTATATTGGTTTTTCCCCTTCATTATCATGTACTGCTGCCGCGAAGACAACAAATGTCACGACACATGCCGGCGATATTAAACCTGATTATGATACTGCTAGACCTACTGAATTCTTCCATCAGGTAGCTTGTCACTTCAGATCCCGGCATTCAGAATCTATTGCTTCACCCCTTATCCTAATCTAGGGCACCCTGTACTATAGCCAATTTAAGCACTCTCCGCCTCAAAAGTACAGTCGTGTGCCATTCATTCTATTGCTTGGTTTTAAAGCAAACATTCACTTTCAAGAAAGATTCTCAACATACCATTGGCAAGGCAAGTTGAATGCGTTTTGTGGTTTATCATTGCAGAAACAGTCACTACACATCCAAAATGTCCCCATGTGAGCGATGGTGATTGAAATTGATTAGGCTCCTACATTTATATTGACAGTCCTGTTGTACATACTATTTATTATAAATTACTATAAATTGCACATTCAGACAGAGATGTAACGTAAAGATTTTTACTCCTCGTGTATGTGAAGGATGCAAGTAATAAAAGTCAATTCAACTCTCATTACTCTCGTACTCCTTTTTTCAAGAAATGTTAAGCAAAAATAAATTCGGATGTTTTGGTCCACTCACTGACCGTGCTGATGTTCGGGGTTTAGGCTCGATCGCTGTGCCAGAAGACATCTATGGGAATATTCTGCAACCAGCACTGCAGCATTTCCTCAGGGCACCCGGGGAGGACGATGAATGGCTTGTTATAATTTTTTTAAATTTACTTATGCCATGTGCTCTGAGCTGGTGTATCCGAGGATTAGTAAAATTTATTACTCTCTTAAAAATGAATGCATTTAGGTCTGGTGGAACATAGCCAATAAAAGCAGAAAGCAGACGGCTTAAACTGTATCGTTAGTAAACATTTTTTTAAAAGCAGGCAGCTACAGAAAATAGGTAGGGGCGAGCAAGCCACTTTAAATCGTTATTCATGAACAGTTTCCAAGCCTGAATAGCTTTGCTACTGGGGCGGAAAAACTGATTTTAAAATACCTCATCATACATTAGAAGGAAGAATCTAATCGTGAATTTCACTAACCTTTAACTCGCCTGCAACGATTGCTGATAGATTTACTCTCCGATTGCCGGCTAAAAACGATCGGTAGAGGGACCCGGTCGGAACAGGGAGCGTGCAGATCTGATTGTGCAGACCCTGTAAATCTGCAGGCTGCAGGTAACAGGTTTACTCATTATAACTCAGACTGATTTTAGATCCAACTCGGATGCAAAGAACGTTAAAGTCGGTAACAACCGACTGAGAGAATACTGAATTTTCGTGTACAAAAGTCTGTGGTTAATACGAAACCAGCTTTAATAAACATCAGCTTTGAAAAATTCACTTGCAACATTTTTGCAATGAAAAGTTTTCGTTTTGGAGAGAGTATTGAAATCGTGCAAAGCACTTGCAAGCTCGGGTTATATATTAAACAGATTGGAGTAGCTCACGGCTAATGATTTATAGGATATTTTGTTCATTTGGCAGCGCAATAAACACAATGTCCTGTCGTGCTTCTTGGAAAATAGTGTAGTTTTAACAGAGTAATTTGCAGAAAATTAAGTAGAAGCCGGAAGGCTTTAGTATTAATAAATAGAGAAAGATTTTTTTTAAAGGAGAATTTATGGGTGAGCTTTTCCGATTTGGAACGAGGGACCTGAGACAACAGAGAGCAGTGTGTGGCGAGAAACTTACCTACCTCCTGATGGGGCAGGAAATCCGGCGTAAATTCAACAATCGTTCCGGCTCAGTGCAGCAGTGAATATATCAACATTTCTGCAGACTGCATTCTATCTCTTACTCGCTCTGGTTCCTCACTCAAATTAAATGTATCTCTGTTGCAATATGCCCCGCAGTTTGCTTAATAAAGGCGGGCTCTGGATCCTGATGTCATTCAGGACGTTCCTCCCGCCCACGGCTTCAGTCAGCACACTTACTTACCGCTGTCTTAAAGAGGAATTATCTTTTCAAAAAAAGACGCAGATAAAAGCATCAAAGTTTAAGTCTGTGACAACTTGTACTTCAGCTTTATTTTTAATGCTACGTATGAAAAATTCGCGGGGAAGAGATGAGTGAAGGCATTTTTTTAGGCATAATTTAATTTAGTGGGGCCCACCATTATCTATTACCACAGCTTAAGCCTCGCAGAAGCCAAAACACAAAAGCAGGTTTAAACAACGTTTCTTCAGAGGTAGGTGTTGTGATTTTTAGATAAGTATAAAAATCATGTAACAGTACATTAAGTGTTTAGTCAGCCAGATATTTCTTGGCTGAAATTTATTATTCATATAGTCATAGAATAAGAGAAACAGTCCCTTTCGCCCACCATATCCATACCGATCATTTCATTCATCTATACGAATCCCATTTGCCTGCATTAGAACCATATCTTTCCGTGGCTTATCTATTTTAGGCATCCGTTAGTCTCGTGAGACCATGGATTTGTGACTTGGAAGGTTTCCAGGGCGCAGGCCTGGGCAAGGTTGTATGGAAGACCAGCAGTTGCCCATGCTGCAAGTCTCCCCTCTCCACGACACCGATGTTGTCGAAGGGAAGGGCATTAGGACCCATACAGCTTGGCACTGGTGTCGTCGCAGAGCAATGTGTGGTTAAGTGCCTTGCTCAAGGACACAACACGCTGCCTCGGCTGAGGCTCGAACTAGCGACCTTCAGATCACTAGACCAATGCCTTAACCACTTGGCCATGTACCAACACTGAAGGTAGTAATAGTGATTGATTTACACTACCTCCTCTGGTAGCACACTCTGTGCAAAGGGGTACATACCATGTTCCACCTTCCATTCCCCACTCCGAACTTTTACCTCTTCTCACCTGCCTACCACTTTTTACCACTCCCCCCGCCCCCAAGTTCCCTTTCTCCTACGGTCCACTCTCCCCCCTATCAGATTCTTCCTTCTCCAGCCCTTGACCACTCCGGCCCAGCTGGCTTCACCTATCACCTTCCAGCCAGCCCCTTTCCCCTCTCCCCAGCATCTTCCCCCTCCCTTCTCAGTCCTTGTCTATTGTCGATTGTTTACTCATTCCCATAGGCGCTGCCTGACTTGCGCCGAGTTCCGGCAGCATTTTGGGTGTGTGGATGTGCCTTGAAGGGTTATGTTAAATCTGAAAATAAATCCAGAAGCACTATGCAATATTGCCTGGAAAAGTGTGCAAACTAACATGTATACCATTTTTTAAACCCTACCCCCCCACCACCGCCCCCCTCCAGCTAAAACAGGACCTCTGCAGTTCCTTTTGGGAATTGCTCGGAAAAACTCACACCTTCATTTTCAGTGCCATTTGGGTCACTGCAGATGAATGCCTGCAGAAAAGGCATTTTGGAAGTGTAGGGAAAAGAAGAGAAGAACACAGTAAAGTTCTGTGTTGTTTGATTCCATCCATATGATTGTTGGCTCCTGATCGCCTCCTGTGCTACAAGGGCCATTGCACCGTTAGTGTGTGGGATCACTGTGCAGTCAGCGAATGCTTTGTGCATCTCATTTGTCATTTATATAAGAAAGGCTGCGAACGATGAAGGGACCAAAACTGATGTTGTAATCCTGAGCACTGGAAACTGGGGCTGGCAAATGCTGTGTGCAGACTCAAATCGAAGGCCCTTTAGTTGAAGTCTTGTGATCATTCTCTGCTCCTAGAGTTTCCATGAGTGTTCAGTGACAGTTGAGGTTCTTTGAAAAACCTGTACGTCCATGGGGAGGGGTGTATGTGCACTATGTGACCCGTGACATTATTCCTTGAGTAACTGTCAATGGGGAAATGTCCGCCTTGTTGGAGTGAATTCGCTCATTGAAGCACACTGGTCAAAATCTTGATGGCCATGATTTCAAGAAATGAACTTTTTTTTTCTCTTTCTCTAACCCTTTTCAATTATGACAAAAGGTCATTGATCGGAAGCATGATCTCCGTTTCTTTGTAGGTGTTTCCTAGCCCGCTGGATAAGTTCAAGTTGAATTGTCGTTCAACCGTACATGAATACCCATGAATACAGCCGAACGAGACAGCGTTGCTCTGGGGCCAGGATGCAAAACGCAGTACCTGTAGTCATACACAGCACAAGGCAGGCATAGCAGATATAAGATAGCGGTAAATATACAGCTACACAAAATATAGTCAGTCATAGTCATACTTTATTGATCCCCGGGGAAATTGGTTTTCGTTACAGTTGCACCATAAGTAACAAATAGTAATAGAACCATAAATAGTTAAATAGTAATATGTAAATTATGCCAGTAAATTATGAAATAAGTCCAGGACCAGCCTATTGGCTCAGGGTGTCTGACCCTCCAAGGGAGGAGTTGTAAAGTTTGATGGCCACAGGCAGGAATGACTTCCTATGACGCTCTGTGTTGCATCTCGGTGGAATGAGTCTCTGGCTGAATGTACTCCTGTGCCCAACCAGTACATTATGTAGTGGATGGGAGACATTGACCAAGATGGCATGCAACTTGGACAGCATCCTCTTTTCAGACACCACCGTCAGAGAGTCCAGTTCCATCCCCACAACATCACTGGCCTTATGGATGAGTTTGTTGATTCTGTTGGTGTCTGCTACCCTCAGCCTGCTGCCCCAGCACACAACAGCAAACATGATAGCACTGGCCACTCCAGACTTGTAGAACATCCTCAGCATCGTCCGGCAGATGTTAAAGGACCTCAATCTCCTCAGGAAATAGAGACGGCTCTGACCCTTCTTGCAGACAGCCTCAGTGTTCTTTGACCAGTCCAGTTTATTGTCAATTCGTATCTCCAGGTAGTTGTAATCCTCCACCATGTCCACACTGACCCCCTGGATGGAAACAGGGGTCACTGGTACCTTAGCTCTCCTCAGGTCTACCACCAGCTCCTTAGTCTTTTTCACATTAAGCTGCAGATAATTCTGCTCACACCATGTGACAAAGTTTCCTACCGTAGCCCTGTACTCAGCCTCATCTCCCTTGCTGATGCATCCAACTATGGCAGAGTCATCCGAAAATTTCTGAAGATGACAAGACTCTGTGCAGTAGTTGAAGTCTGAGGGGTAAATGGTGAAGAGAAAGGGAGACAAGACAGTCCCCTGTGGAGCCCCAGTGCTGCGGATCACTCTGTTGGACACACAGTGTTGCAAGCACACGTACTGTGGTCTGCCAGTCAGGTAATCAAGAATCCATGATACCAGGGAAGCATCCACCTGCATCGCTGTCAGCTTCTCCCCCAGCAGAGCAGGGCGGATGGTGTTGAACGCACTAGAGAAGTCAAAAATCGTGACCCTCACAGTGCTTGCTGGCTTGTCCAGGTGGGCGTAGACACGGTTCAGCAGGTAGACGATGGCATCCTCAACTCCTAGTCGGGGCTGGTAGGTGAACTGGAGGGGATCTAAGTGTGGCCTGACCTTAGGCCGGAGCAGCTCCAGAACAAGTCTTTCCAGGGTCTTCATGATGTGGGAGGTCAATGCCACCGGTCTGTAGTCATTGAGGCCGCTGGGGCGCGGCGTCTTCGGCACAGGGACGAGGCAGGACGTCTTCCACAGCACAGGAACCCTCCGGAGCCTCAGGCTCAGGTTGAATACATGGCGAAGTACTCCACGTAGCTGAGGGGCACAGGCTTTGAGCACCCTGGTACTGACACCATTCCGTCCTGCAGCTTTGCTTGGGTTGAGACGTTTCAACTGTCTTCTCACCTGTTCAGCTGTGAAGCCCACCGTGGTGGTTTCGTGTGGGGAAGGGGTATAGTCATGAGAGCAGGGTGGGGGACTGTGAGGAGGGGTAGGAGGGGAGAGTGGAATATGTGCTCTCTTGGGTGATATATATATATCACCCAAGTGTCCTAGTGACATGTCCTGCAACTTGATGGTGCATGGGCAAGCCCACTGCTTTCTGTTTTTACTACACGTACGACCATAAGATCTCCCAGTAATAGTCGAACCCATTGCTCCACCTTCTTCCTATATCACTCAATTATTTCTCTATTCACTGAAGGCATCTTAACCTCAGTTTGGTTCCAATGCCTTCCCTGTTAATCAATTCCATTTGAAACACAAGGGACTGCAGACGCTGGAATCTGGAGCAGCAGAGAACAAGTTCCGATGCAGGGCTTTGACCCAAAACATCAATAATTCCTCTCTTCCCATCAATTCTGCTAGACTTGCTGAGTTCTCCCAGCAGGCAGTAATCAATTCCATTGCACCATCATGTCAGCTTCTCTGAGAAATAATCAAAGATAAAAAAGCACAAATCCTCGAAAGCTAAAATAAGAATAGAAGATGCTGGATAAAAACAATAAAATCTGTTAGCATCTTTTCACCTATAATTTGATTCCCTCCTGCTGGGATTTAAACTCTTACCCCTTGCTCACGAGTTGATTCTGTTCATGATCTTGCAATCTTGCTTTTAATTACCTTGAGGTCTCTTTTTTCCAAGGAGAATAAATCCATTCTCTCTTTATTTATAGGACATAAATTCTCAGTGCTTTTGGAATATTCTTTCTTTGACGCTCTGATCTGTCTCCAAGTTTAAAGTCTCGTTCCAATTATTGAATGGCTTGAACTACAGGCAGTGGCTACGAAAAGAAGTGAGTCTAACATGTTAGAAGAATTAGGATACTCGGAGTAGAAGGAGAGAAGGAAACGGCTGGAGAGGTGAGTTCTACAGTCCACACTCAAGGCCGAGTTACCAGTCTCCAGTCAGCTATGCATCTTGCGTTTCCCCTGAGAAGGAGATAAAGAATCTTCTCTAGGGAGCCTAACTGAATGAATTTGGCTCGAGAAAGGCTGCGGTTTGCCATTTGCTGTTTTGATTGTGACTGTTCAAGAAACCAAAGAGGAACAATATTTATATTTATATATTTATTTATATAAATATAAATATTTGTATTTATAGATAAAGAAGCTACAGAAAGTTGTAAAATTAGTCAGCTCCATCCTGGGTGTTAGCCTCCGTAGTATCCAAGACATCTTCAAAGAGTGGTGCCTCAGAAAGGCAGCGTCCATCATTAAGGACCCCCACCACCCAGGACATGCCCTCTTCTCATTGTTACCATCAGGAAGGAGGTACAGGAGCCTGAAAGCGCACACACAGCGATTCAGGAACAGCTTCTTCCCCTCTGCCAGTTCCTAAATGGACGTTGAACCTGAGAACTCTACCACACTACTTTTAAAAAATTATTTCTCTTTTTGCACTATTTTTAATTTAACTAATAAATGTATATACTTACTGTAATTCATTTATTTGTTTCTATATTTATCATGTATTGCATGGTACTGCTGACACAAGCTTAACACATTTCACGACGTATGCTGGTGATATTAAGCCTGATTCTGATCTATGCTGCAAACCTGAAGCGTGGTGGGGAAAGGATGCAGCATTACATCACAATAGATCACAGACCCTCCAGCCATCAGGATATTTCTGAAAAGGAATCCAGTTTGTGCTTGCTTTAGTTAAGCTGATGGGTTTCACTCTTGGAGGAATAGCAACGTCAGTATCATTAACAAGGGAAAGTCTGCGGATGCTGGGAAGTCCAAAGCGACGCACGCGAAATGCCGGAGGAACTCAGCAGGTTAGGCAGCGTCTGTGGAAATGAATAGGCAGTCGACGCTTCGGGCCGAGGCCCTTCTTTAGGACTGAGAAGGGAGGGGTAAGACACCAGAATGAAAAGGGTGGGGGGGGGGAGGAGAAGCAGGCCAGTTGGAAGGGGGGTGGGAAAGGTCAAGGGCTGGAGAAGAAGGAATCTGATAGGAGAGGAGAGTGGACCATAGGAGAAAGGGAAGGAGGAGGGGACCCAGGGGAAGCATTAGGCAGGTGAGAAGAGGTAAAAGATCAGAGTGAGGAATAGAGGAAGTGACTGGGGAGGCTGGGGGAGTGGGGGACTGGTGGAATTTGTTACCGGAAGGAGAAATCGATCTTCTTGCCATCAGGTTGGAGGCTGTCCAGCCAGAATACAAGGTGTTGCTCCTCCACCCTGAGGGTGGCCTCATCTTGGTACTACAGAACTGACGTGTCGGAATGGGAATAGGAATTGGAACTCTCCAGCTGGATAATAATCTGCCACAAACACAAGAAAATCTGCAGATGCTGGAAATCCAAAGCACCAAGCACAAAATGCTGGAGGAACTCAGCAGGCCAGGCAGTATCTATGGAATTGAATAAACAGTCGACGTTTCAGGCCGAGACCCTTCATCAGGATAATAACCTGCCTTTTATTTTTCTTATTGAAGTGTATGACCTGCCACTTGACCATATTAAAATCCATTTTCGGTCTTTTTTCCACATACTGAATCTGCCCATATCCCATTGCAGGATCACAGTATCCTTACTGTAACATGCCTTGGGGAGACTGAGGTCCTTTAACATCTGCCGGACGGTGCTGAGGATGTTCTACGAGTCTGTGGTGGCCAGTGCTATCATGTTTGCTGTTGTGTGCTGGGGCAGCAGGCTGAGGGTAGCAGACACCAACAGAATCAACAAACTCATTCATAAGGCCAGTGATGTTGTGGGGATGGAACTGGACTCTCTCACGGTGGTGTCTGAAAAGAGGATGCTGTCCAAGTTGCATGTCATCTTGGTCAATGTCTCCCATCCACTACATAATGTACTGGGTGGGCACAGGAGTACATTCAGCCAGAGACTCATTCCACCGGGATGCAACACAGAGCGTCATAGGAAGTCATTCCTGCCTGTGGCCATCAAACTTTACAACTCCTCCCTTGGAGGGTCAGACACCCTGAGCCAATAGGCTGGTCCTGGACTTATTTCATAACTTACTGGCATAATTTACATATTACTATTTGACTATTTATGGTTCTATTACTATTTATTATTTATGATGCAACTGTAGCGAAAACCAGTTTCCCCCGGGATCAATAAAGTATGACTATGACTATGACCTATTTTCATATCATCAACAAATTTGGAAACCTTACACAGTGTTCCTTCCTCTAGGTCAATACGTAAATAATGAAAGTTTGAGGGCCAAGAACTGATCTCTGGGGCTGTCCACTAGTCTGAAAAGGACATTTATTCCCACTCTTTTTTTTCTATAAGATATTCAGCGTTCTGCCCACTCCAAAACAATTACATGAGCTTTACACCTTGTCAAATGCCTTTTGGAAATCTAAATACCCTCTATCCACAGGCTCTCTCCCCCCACCCCCACCATCAGCTCTCCATTACATCCCCAAACAATTTGAACAAATTTGTCGAATGTGACTATGTTTCCTAAAACCATGTTGACTGTGTTTAAATATATTCAGCTTTCCTAAATGATTAGCTATTTCCTCTTCCATTATTGACACGAGCATCTTGCCAAGAACAGCTGTTAAGCTACCTGACCTGCAGTTCCTTGCTTTCTGCCTTTCTCCCTTTTGGAACAAGAAACAACGTTAGTTGTTTTCCAATCTTCTGGTACCCTCCAGGAATTCAGTAAGTTATGAAACTTTTCAATGGAGGAATCCACTCCATGTCTTCAAGCAAACGCCAACATTGGCCATGTATGTTTCATGGCAAAACTGACCACAGGTATCAAGTCAAGTTTATCGTCATTTAACCAAATATGTGTGGGCACGTGGCCAAGTGGTTAAAGCATTGGACTAGCGAGATCCAATTGTGGTCGTGAGTTCGAGCCCCAGCCGAGGCAACGTCTGCGACGACACTGGTGCCAAGCTGTATGGGTCCTAATGCCCTTCCCTTGGACAACATTGATGTCGTGGAGAGGGGAGACTTGCAGCATGGGCAACTGCTGGTCTTCCATACAACCTTGCCCAGGCCTGCGCCTTGGAGAGTGAAGACTAACGGATGCCTTTAATTATACCGTCAAACAAGACAACGTTTCTCCGGACAAGCACAGTAAAACACAATAACTTAGAAAAGTAAGAATTAAATTCACAAATGAATTATGCATAAATAACACAGTGAAGTTGGTAAGTTCAATATTGTAGGGGACAGAACAATTTAACCAGTGACACTTTGAATGTGATGTGGCAGGGAGTTCAGAGGGAAGAAGCTGTTTCCCATCCTGGACAGTTCTTGTCTTGATGCTTTACGCATGTTACGCAGGCCAGCACTTACTGAGCAAGGTTGCCTGTGTCCAGCACTAGGTAGCTGTATGCTGCCGTCTTGCACTGGGAGCTGCATTTTTCCTGGCCAGTAGTGACCATATGTGTCACTGGTCTGGACTGGACACCTTCCTCCTGGGCTCCAGCTGCTGGACTCCTCTCTCTCTACACCATCTGAGCTCTCTGTCTCCTCCTTTAGGATATTTCTTAAAACCTATCGCTGCAGTCAACTTCTTGGTGGCCCGTCTCTACGTTTTTTTAATGTATATAACACAGAACAGTTCAGCACTGGGTAGCCCCTTCAGCCCGCAATCTTAATGTGAAGTTATAGTAAATATTCTCCTCCTATGTACCTTCCAGTTCCATATCCTTACGCGGGCCATCAAATACTTATGTGCTTGCAGTTGGTAAATATTAGGTTTTCTCCTTCCTTCCTTTCCTTTTGTGAGCCGTCCAATTTGAAAAGAACCAGAAACCACTCTTTAATATCCCAGAAGGATGTCTTGTCTGGAGATATATGAATGCTCAACCCAGCTACAGGTTTGAGAGGTGGTGTAGAGGGGATTTGCACTTGAGTAGTGGTGCAGAGGGGGATTTACACTTCTCTACAATGTAATAGAGGAATTGATTACCTTTTCCCACCCTCTGGCTGTCAACATTGCTGTGAATTTTGAAGGGAATTCACAGCTGTTTGGGCTATGGAAAAAAAAAGCATGTTTTATTATGCTTCCAGCTTTTTGATTCCACTTTGCAGCTGTTTTGAATTTTAGAAATATTCAAGCATACAAAACTGGGACCGTTGCACCGTGAATGCTTAAAACAAGATCACATACGTCTGGCAAAAAAGAAAGTGTGACTGAAGTCAGGCAGTTCTCATGAAATGCAACAGCAAAAGGGTTAACGCAGGACTTGTGTTGAAAGGGAATTGACAGCCAAAGATTGACAAAAGCTTTCTCTATGACTGTATTAGTTCACTCCTCAATATAAGGTCGACATCTCTACTGGCAGTACTAGTAATTCGTTTAAGAACACCCCTAACCAAAACAGAACAGAACAGCATGTCCTTACAAAAGGGAAGGTGTGAGGCTGTAGCTGGATTTTGCTTGGGGCAGCTCAAAGGAAGGGGAGGGAGTGGACTGGTACAACTGGTTTAGGGAGAGGAAGGACTGATAGGAATAGAGATACTGAAAGACAAAAAATACCTTACAGCAAAAGTATTGTAAAGAGAGAGAAAATACCATCAAAAGAAAACAGAAAATAGTGAAAAGGGAAAAAAAATAGAGGAGCCACAGGAAGGGAAATAAGGAAAAACAGGGAAAGGGGAAAAGAAAATAGGGAAATTATAAAGGAAATTACAGTAAGGAGACTTGAAAAGGAAAAATAAAATAAAGAGATATGGAGATTGAAGGTCACTGAAATAGAAGCTGAGGGTGAAAGAAAATCAAAAACATACACAAATGCACTAAGTTTCTAGAACATAGAACTGCACAGCACAGTATAAACTCTTTGGCCTACAATGTTGGGCTGACCTTTCAAACTGTTCCAAGATCAATCAAACCACCCCCCCCCCTTACGTAGCCCTCTATTTTCCTTTCATCCACGTACCTATCTAGGAGTCTGTTAAATCTATCAGTCTTTATCATTCTCCCCACCCCCAGAATGTGCACTTGCACGTTCCACACATTTACCACTCTCTGCCTAAAACAGCCCTACCTGTGATATCCCTCTATATTTTCAAAGTTCAAAGTCAACTTACTATCAAGATTCCTCCAGTCACCTTAAAAGTACGCCCTCTTGCATTAGCTGTGGCTGCACTGGAAGTCCTGTCACCACTCTATCTGTGCCTTTTATTATCTTATACACCTTTATCCAGTCACCTGTCGTCCTCCTTTGCCCCAAAGAGAAAAGCCCTATTTTATTCAGCCTTTCCTCTTAAGATATCTTCTCTAGTCCAGGCAGAATCCTGGTAAATATCCTTTGCACCCTCTCCAATCCTTCCTATAAAGAGATGACTAGAATGAACACAATATTCCACGAGCGGTTTAACCAGAGTTTTATAGATCCGCAACGTAACCTCGTGGTTCTTGAATTCAGTCGCCCGACTAATGAAGGCCAGCAAACCATTCACCTTCTTAACCACCCAACTTTCAGGAATCTGTGGATGTGGATCCCAAGATCCCTCTGTTCTCCACACTGCTAAGAAAGCTGCCACTAACCTCGTGCTCTGCCTTCATTTTCAACCTTGCAAAGTACATCATTTCGCGCTTTTCCAGACTCCACCTGTCACTGGTCAGTCAGTTCTGCACCCTATCAGTGTCCCGTTGTAATGTATGCCAACCTTCTGCACTATCCACAACATCGCCAACCTTCATGTCATCTGCAAGCTTACTAACTCACCATTCCACTTCCTCATTCAGGTCATCTATAAAAATGGCAAAGAGCTGGTGTACCGGAACAGATCCCTGCAGAACACCACTGGTCACAAATCTCCAGGGAGAGTATGCTCCATCTAAGGCCACCCTCTGTAGGTGAGCCAATTTTGAATCCACACAGCCAAGTTTGCCTAGATCTCATGTCTCCTGAATTTCTGAATGAGCCTATATGGGGAATCTTACTGACTGCCTTACTAAAATCCGTATCAAAGTTTCAAAGTGCATTTATTATCAAGGAATGTATAAATTATACAACCCTGAGATTTGTTTGCTTACAGGCAGTCATGAAACAAGGAACCCAAAAGAACACAATAAAGAGAAATAAGACAATCCCCCCAGTACCCACAGACAAAGAGAAAGATAAAAACACAAAACGTTTCATATAAACAACAGAAGAAAGCAACAACAACAGCATTCCAAACCAAAATGAATCCTTAGATGAAAGTCCCCAGAGTAGGCCCAAAGCCTCGGTATTCGGTTCATCATATTAGCAAGGCAAGTCGCCACAAAATTCGCAGACACAAACACAGCAACCGGGAGCAGACTCACAGCCTTAGTGTCGCAGAGCGAGACGCCCCCTGACTGTCTGGGCCGGTGTTTAAATTGTCCGAACCTCTCACTAGGACCTGGGCCTAGATCCTACTGCTGAAGGAGCCGTTCTCGACCCCTCCAAACTGGCTCGGCGCCCTGAGCGATTCAACCTCGCCCGACTCTCTTGACACCACTTCCACTGCTCAACCCTCATCAATTTGTTTTGTCGCCACCTTGAAGAATTCAACCTAGATCATGTGGCAAGTAATAGTGCAATCAGTCGAGCCAAGTGTGATGCTCTCCTAAGGGGTTGTCTGTTGGTGGGTCCTCAGGCAGCTGCAGAGGCCAGTCTGGGATCCACATAATCAGAGGCAGTGTGGGCAAGAGAAAGTGGTGGCTCTGGTTAGTGGTTGGTCAGGTCTTTTGGTTGTTGAGTCTCTCCTTTCACAGCCACTGCTTGTTCTCCGTGGCACAGTGGGGATCGCTCTCCCTGTGACTTGCCCCTCAGAAAGACCGTCCCTAATCAGAATATGCTTCTCTAAATGCTTGTAAGTCCTCTCTCTAAGAATCTTCTCTAATGGTTTGTCCACCACTCACGTGTCTATAATTCCCATGATTATCCCCATTGCCTTTCTTGGACAAAGCAATAACATTTGATACCCTTCATTCTTCAGGTACTTGTCCTGTGGCCAGTGAGGATGCAAAGATCATTGCTAAAGGCTTCCCATAGTAACCTGGGCTATACGCAAGGGACTTATAGTATCTATCCTAATGTTTTCCAAACATCCCAGCACATCCTCTTTCTTAACATCGACACGTTCCAGCACATTAGTCTGCTCTATGCAGTCCTCACATCCGTCAGGGTCCCATTCTCTGGTGAATACAGAAGCAAAGTATCTCCTACTTCTCCTGACTCCAGGCACATGTCCTCTTTTATCCCTGATTAGTCCTACCCTCACTCTAGTCATCCTCCTGTTCTTTACATACAGGATCTGTTAAATGCCTTGGGCTTCTCCTAGCTCAGGGCCTTCTCAAGTCCCCTTTTAACTCCCCTAGATCCTTTCTTAAACTCCTTCCTGGCTATCTTATAACTCTCAAGTCCCCTTTCTGATCCTTCCTTCTTAAACTTCTTCCTTTATGCTTTCTTCTTCCTTTAATCTAGATCTCCATTTCTCTTGTCAACTATGGTTCCTTCTTTTCCCTGCTTCAATACAACAAATCTGTCTAGAACTCCGTGCAAGTACTCCTTAAACCTCCACAATTCTGTCGTACATTTTCCCCGACAACATCTGTTCCCATATTATCTTCCAAGTTCCAGCCTCATAGCATCATAATTTGCCCTCCCCAGTGAAATACTTTTTCAAACTGCCCGCTCCTATCCCTGTCCAAAGCTAAGCTAAAGGCCAGGGAGCTGTGGTCATTGTCTCCGAAATGCTCACCCACCACGAGATCCATCACCTGAGCAGGTTCATTACCAAGTACTGGATCCAGTATGGCCTCTCCTCTGGTCGGCCTGTCGATATATTGTGACAGGAATCCTTCCTGGGCACACCTAACAAATTCTGCCCCATCCAAACCTTTTGCTCTAAGTAGGTGCCAATAAATATCAGAGAAATTGAAGTCACCTGTGGCAACAACCCTGTTATTTTTGCATCTTTCCAAAATCTGCCTCCTGACCTGTTCCTCAGTGTCTTTGTTGCTATTGGAGGAGTTGGGGGTGCCTAATAGGGTGGTTGCCCCTTCCTGTTTTAGACTTCCCCTCACACTGACGCAGTGGACAATCCCTCCATGGCATCTTCCCTTTCTGCCGCTGTAATGTTGTCCATCTTCCTCATGAAAGAAATCCTAAAGCAGAAGATCTGAAAAATTGCCAAGGATAAATCATGAACAATCAGCAACAAAGGCTTGTATCAGTGTAGAAAGTAAAACTTCCTGAGGTTTCCGAACGGCAGGAAAATCAGAAGAAATGAATAGGGTTATTGAGTGGACCTTGGAAATTGCGTACCTGCCTGGCAATCTGTTTTGGGGAGTTTAATACTCAATGGGCAAGTACTTTAAATGGGAAAATAAATGCATAACTGAGACAGATGTAGGAACTCAAAGTTCTTGCCTGGTATTAAGTCACGCTAGTCTTATGATGATATTTGTTCACAGTGATCATTCTGTCTCAGTCCAGGATTATTGTTCTTTTTCTGTACAGCTTGGTGACAGTATTCCGTAGGCAACAAATCAGGCAGTTTCCAGCTGATTGCAAACACCTAAAGCAAAACACATTATTTTCTATCTAGGTACCCTCAAACCTGATGGCATGAATACCGACTTCTCCTTCCAGTAAAAAGATTTTTCCCTTCTCCCTCCCCTCTTCTTCTATTCCCCATTCTGGCCTCTTACCTCTTCTCACCTGTCTATCACCTCCCCCTCCCCCTGGTGCCCTATTTCCTTTCTCCTATGGTCCACTCCATTATCCTTCCTCTCCAAACCTTGACCTTTCCCACCCACCTGGCGTCATCTATCACCTTCCAGGGATCCTCCTTCACCTCCCCCCAAATTTTTATTCTGTCATCTTCCCCCTTCCTTTCCAGTCCTGATGGAGGGTCTTGACCCGAAACGTTGACTGTTTATTCATTTCCATAGATGCTGCCTGGCCTGCTGAGCTCCTCCAGCGTCTTGTGTGTGTTGCTTTGGATTTCCAGCATCTTCAGAATCTCTTGTGTTTACTTTTAAAACAAAAGTTGTTCTATATTTCTATTAATATAGCACCAGAGTATTCAAAGGTGTTTTGTGGCCTGTTAAATGCTTTTGAGTGTAGTTACCCCAGAGCAGGGCTTCCCAAACTTCTTTATGCCTTGGAGCCCTATCATTAACCGAGATTGGGAAACCCTGCTTGAGTAAGCTAACTAGTTCGTATGCTTCCATAAAAACATTATGATTATGACAAGGCAATTTTTAAAGTAATGCATAAGGAATAATTATTGGTCAGGATACCACAGATAATTGTACTTCTTCCAAATAGTGCCTTGGGAATATTTATATCTCCCCCAGAGACTAGACAGGAACTGGGTTTAGTTTCTTATCTGAAAGATAATGGCAGCACAACCTCCCTGGTGGTTGACCTCAACGTTGATCTAGATTTTGCTGCTCATGTTTCTGGAGAGAGTACTTGAACCTATAACCTTCTAACTCAGGGACAAGATTTGCGAGTAAGTTTATCCACTATTTGAAACAGAACCAGTGCAAGGAATTGCGCTGAAACAATAGAGGGATTGTGCAGAGAGCGCCTGTCAACTGGAGTCAAACAGGAAGGAGGGACTTGCAGTGCAGCACGTTTACTAACTGCTAACTGCTGCTGTATCATGCAGCATGAGCAAACCAGAGAAGGCTCAGAGCTTTATTTTATTTGCTTAGCATTGAGTAAGAGTTTTTTATACGGTGTGTGCTGTCACGGAAGTCATCATTCCTGCTCGAATGATTCAAATTGGAATCTTTAACAGTTCCTTACCATAACATTGCAGCTTATCCTGCTAAAAAACCAGAACATCCTCTCCACGTAATATCAGTTAGTATAAAATATGTTAGACATGACATTGTAATACAAGCAAAATTATCATTGTAATAGTCAACATGTTGTAATATTAATCAGGCTGTAATATCAGTACATCTATTGTCACATAAATTATGATACTGCAATCAACCTATTGTTATTGCACTCAGTATTGTAGATGAAAATCTTGTTTGGTATGTTATACTATTCATCGATGCAGGTAATAATACCAAGGTGATTGATATATTAAACTGAATATTGTAATGTACTGTAAAATCCTACAATACCAAATCATTAATTAAGCCTTTAAGAACTTAGTTATAACCAAATGATAGAAAGAATGAAATTGTTGGCCTATCATTTCTGTGCTAGCTCTTTAATAGAGCAATACACTGCAAAGCTAATATCTGGTGTCATTTTATTGGTAGCTTACCAGTCAATTTAAATCAGTGGCCTTTTCTTCTTATTAATTTTATAGAACTAGGCATGGTTTTGAACATTGTCATTACAATGTTGATTTAAAATGCTTCACTGGGTGAAAAGTGCTTTGAGACATTCAGAAAGTAATGTGAAAGGCATATTCATTCAAATAATTCCTTTATCAAACACTGTATCTCCTTGTGCTTTCTCGCTGAAGCTGGATCTACCCACGTTCTCTAGTCTCTGCATATCTGAAGTCCCTCGTTTCCACATTCGTGTAAATAGTTTGTAAATCAATCGGGAAATTGGTTGGAATAGTATAATAAAATACTCCAGTGATCTGCGTGGCAGAAATGGTGTAATATCTTTATGATCTCTTATTTGGAGCACAGTATAGCCTAATAGTGACTGTGCTTGGCTGTGTGATGTTGCCATGAAATCTTGTACTTGGCCCTCTGACAAATTAGTATGCTCAATATGACAAGATATGTTCCAAGCATTTTGGCAGGAAAAGAACCGCATTGACATTGGCCTTTGCTGCTGCTTTCGTACTAATCATACCTTGCCAGAGGGGTTGTGTCCCTTATAATCTTGCTGCTGTTGTCAAACAACAGGGTCCGCTGGTCCTTCTCTGGAACATGTACAAGAATTTTTTTTTCAAATCCTCCTTAGCTTATCCAAACCTTCCAAGATTGGGACGTACGGACTGATGACTGATGAATGTTGGTTTTGTGTTAGAATGAGCTGACACGCAATAAAGCATTCATTACTCGGAAGGGATAGTTACTGAGAGATTACTAACTTAAAATTCACTCCTGTGAAGATGCCATTTCTCTTTCCGTTCGCCTCTCCAGACAAAGGTGTACCTATTAGCTTGTTTTTAAAGGCGCAATTTCCGGTTTTCATACCCTAATCAGGGCTGGGGTGTTAATGATTTTTTAAATTCGAATAAATATTATTTAGAAAAATATGTGCAAGAAATTAAAAATACAAAAAAACCTTCCTTAACATTTATTGTGTCTTTCAGTCTTTATGTTCTAAGTGTTATCACTTCAACACATTTATATTGAGGGCAGCTCCATCGACACTTAAGAAGCTGGACACCATCCAGTACCAGGCAGCCCACTTGATTGGTACTCCTTCCACAAGCATCCAATCCCTCCACCATCGACGATCAGTTGCAGCAGTGTGTACTATCTACAAGATGCACTGCAACAACACACTGAAGTTCCTAAGGCAGCACCTTCCAGACCCACGGCCACTACCATCTAGAAGGACAAGAACAGCAGATACCCGGGAACACCACCACTTGGAAGTCCCCCTCCAAGTCGCTCACCATCCTGACTTGGAAATGTATCACCGTTCCTTCATTGTCACTGGGTCAGAATCATAGAATTCCCTCCCTAACAGCACTGTGGGTGTACCTACACCTCAGGGACTGCAGCGGTTCAAGAAGGCAGCTCATCACCATCTTCTCAGGGTAACTAGGGATGGGCAACAAATGCTGGCTCAGCTGGTGATGCCCACATCCCGTAAATGATTAAATTTAAAAAACACATTTATATTGTGAGGACTATCTGTATGCAGAGCAACTTTGTCAACCACATGGGGTTGTAAATTCCTCCCATAGTCGTCATACTCAACATAAGCCCCAGTCAACATAAATGTGAGATTATTCACTTTGGTGGTAAGAACAGGAAGGCAGATTATTATCTAAATGGAGTCAAGTTAGGAAAAGGGGAAGTACAATGAGATCTAGGTGTTCTTGTACATCAGTCACTGAAAGCAAGCATGCAAGTACAGCAGGCAGTGAAGAAAGCTAATGGCATGCTGGCATCATAACAAGGGGAATTGAGTGTAAGAGCAAAGAGGTCCTTCTGCAGCTGTACAGGGCCCTGGTGAGACCACACCTGGAGTACTGTGTGCAGTTTTGGTCTCCAAATTTGAGGAAGGACATTCTTGCTATTGAGGGAGTGCAGCGTAGGTTCACAAGGTTAATTCCCAGGACGGCTGGACTGTCATATGTTGAAAGATTGGAGCGACTGGGCTTGTATACTCTGGAATTTAGAAGGCAGAGAGGGAACCTTATTGAAACATATAAGATTATTAAGGGATTGGACACGCTGGAGGCAGGAAGCATGTTCCCGCTAATGGGTGAGTCCAGAACCAGAGGCCACAGTTTGAGAATAAGGGGTAGGCCATTTAGAATGGAGTTGAAGAAAAACTTTTTCACCCAGAGAGTGGTGGATGTATGGAATGCTCTGCCCCAGAAGGCTGTGGAGGCCAAGTCTCTGGATGCTTTCAAGAAAGAGATGGATAGAGCTCTTAAAGATAGCGGAATCAAAGCTTATGGGGATAAGGCAGGAACTGGATACTGATTGTGAATGATCAGCCATGATCACAGTGAATAGCGGTGCTGGCTCAAAAGGCCGAATGGCCTACTCCTGCACCTATTGTCTCTTGTCAACTAATGAACTAAACAATGCTCCTCTCCCCATTGACCACAACTCAAATGGAATGTAACGGAATACGTCATTGAGGTACGGCGGCAGGCAGGCAAACCTTGTTCACTGTTGTCTTATGAAACAGAAGACCAATGCAATGAAATAATATTACAGAATTTAGTTTACATTTATTGATCTAATCTGGTACACCTTTTCTATCAAGTGTTCCATATCAGTGTGTTCTCCAGGGCAACACCCCAACACTGAGGCACTGGTTGCAACCAGTTAGTTTGGTCGGACAAGCCATGCGGATCACTTGTATATTCTCCAAAGCAGATGCACAGTTCCAACCTCTATTGCAGGAAAGGATGACCAGGGAGAATGGAGGAAAAGATACAAGAACTTATGCAAAGCCTTCTTGAAAAAAATGCAACATCTTCACTGTTTCTTATGAAACTCTTGGCTCGTGTCTGCTCGAAGTGGAAAAGAAGCATTTGAGATGGTATTGAAAAATTGGCTACGTGGAAGCACACAGAAGTGGAGACTAAAACCCCATGTAAATGGCTGTAAGGGTACTCCAGATCACAAATTATTGCACCCGAACTAATATCAGAATCAAAGCCAAGTTTTTTGTCGTTGTCTTATATGACATTGACCTTGTGTTTTGGAGCCCCAGTACAGTGCAAAGACAAAAGATTACTATAAACTAGAAATAGATACGTAGTGTAAAAGAAAGGAATACTGAGGTGCTATTCATGGGTTCGTAGACCATTCAGGAAAATGATTGGTGGAGGGGAAGAAGCTGTTCCTGAATCGTTGAGTGATGGAGAGGAAGATGTTGTTCCAGAATGGAAGCAAGCCATCCTCAATTCCAGGGGATTAAGAAAAATAATTCAATATAAATAAACCTGAATATTGATCTGGCTTTGTGATACTAATTAGAATATTGCCATAACAATGGTGATGCTGCGTACAATGTCATGATAAAAGTGCTAGTATTCTATAATATATTAGTACTCTGTAATAATGCTGACATTACTGTAATGTCAATCACATACCATAACATTAACCAATCTGCTATAATATTAATAAGTATATTCTAATATAGGGCACCACAGTAGATTAGTGTTTAGCACGCCACTACTACATCTCAGAGCGTTGGAGTTCAGAGTTCAGATCTGGCACCCTCTGTACGTCCCCCTCGTGGAATGCGTGGGTTTCCCCTGGGTGCTCTGGTTCCCTCACCCTGTCCGAAGGTGTACCGGGTAGGTTGTTGGTCACTGTAAATTGTCCTGTGATTAGGTTAGGGGTAAATCAGGGGTGGTCGGGGGCTGCTCGAAGGACCAACCCCGCGCCGTGTCGCTAAGCAAATAAAATAAGTAAAATATCAATCGATGTATATTATTCAAAGTTCAGTAGCAGGTGTGGCTGCTCATTTCTTTTACTTTGCCAAGTGGTTATGGAGTACAGGTTTTCTTGCTGATCTCTCCGTGGAGAAATGCAGCACTTGTTCCTTCCGCGCTGTGAGCTTCTTTGAGTTCCTGACTTCATTCATGAAGCTACAAACTGGCCGTTCAATTGAACAAAGAGGGCTCTCGTGCTGCATTGATATACCATGGTGTCATGCGGGCTGCCAGACAGGTTATGCTGCAAATGTTGAATAAATAATTATGGAAGGGTGATCAGGCAGTTTGTTTGATGTTGATTTTTAAAGGCAGATCCTACTATCAGCTGGTAATTTAGCATGAAATCCCCAGGCTTTCCAGCATTGCTGCTGCCCTGTGTCATGGAACTTGATCCCTGGTCCTAGTCCTTAGCTGGATTTCAAAATTGTGCTGCTAAACGTTCAAAGCCGAGGGTGTGTGTGCGTGCGGGCTTGCAGAAACAATGAAACTAGACTGACGCAAACAGCTATCTCAGCTGCAGAAGGTGGCAGTGTTGCTGTGAGAGGTGGCTCTGAAAATGTTGTTCTCAGCTCTGGCAGCAGCAGTGCAGTTCTGTATTAGTGTCAGAGATCTGTAGTCCCTGAGCAGCAAGGTATACTCATTCCAAAGCAGGCCTTAGCTGAAGGATTGCCCATTGCTTCTTTGTTAATTAAAATGCACAAACTTTATCTCGTGTATCCAGGGAATCCAAGACATTGATCTTGTGGTAGATAGATACTTGGTGTTTGCTTTCTTCATTCCCTGTCCCCTAATTTGCTGTTGATGTTGTCTGAGCCTATGTTTGTGTCTCCAATCTATTCTCCCCCCCCTCAGAAAACCTTTGACGCAATTGCGCAACTTACACTCTTCCCAATAACCTGATTATATCTTATCGATGTTGTCCACTTTATTAATGCCCCCCATCTCCACCTCCATCAAAGACACCCAAAAAGGAGCAATAAACTACCATTTACGGAGTGCATTTCAAATCTTCAGGAAGTGATGACAAGTTGTTACATCGACCATTACAGCACAGTACAGGCCCTTCAGCCCACGATGTTGTGCCAACCTTTTAACCTACTCTATGTTTAATTCAGCTCTTCCCTCCTACATAGCCCTCCATTTTTCTATCATCCACATGCCTATCTAAGAGTTTCTTATAAGCCCTGAATGTATCTGTCTCTACTAGCATCCCTGTCAGGCCATTCCACTCACTTACCACTCACTATGTATAAAAACTTATCTCTGACAATCCCCCTCACCCCCCCGCCACCAATCACCTTAAAATTATGCCCACTCATATCGGAGAAAGTCTTTGGCTACCCACTCCACCTATGCCTTTTAGCATCTTATACAGCTCTATTAAGTTTTGAAATGTTCGAGGCAATATCCACATAACAAGGGACAGGGACATTGCAGACGAAATTCAGTGCAGAAAATTATGAAATAATTAATTTAGAAAACTAAACTGATGAGAATAATTGAAATCATACAATGTAACAGTGGTGTAAGACAAAGAAATCAGAGAGAATTAGCTCACTTACAAATTTTTTGAGAATGAAAATAAAGATTCTGCTTAACATGCACAGGATATCCTGATTTTTATAAATATGCAAACATGGGCAAGTTGCAAATAGGAGCTCAACTGGAGTACATTCTAGCTGAAATTCAAAACCATGCAGGAAGTCCAAATAAGTTCTTTCAGAATGTTATCTGTAATAAGGAACTTCATTATGTGAAGAAACTATAAAAGCAGGCACTGTTCCCTTAGAAAAGAGGTTAATGGGGCATGTGAAAGAGGTATTCAAAATTATGAAGTGTACTGATAGACGCAATAATAAACAAACTGAAAAACTTGACTGCGTGGGGCTCAGTGCTTGGTTACTGCGGGTGAGGAACAGGTTTCAGTGATTTTTTTCTTGCCATCTGCCATATTGGGAAGCATTTAAGCACTTGTGATTATCCTGCACACAGAAAAATACGTGGATTGTGATTCAAACAAAGAGCAAGCCTGTCAAATTGCACTATAATGACACAGCTAATGCTAATTGTAAAAATCTCTTTTTAATGTCGGGGTTCCCAATACCATTAAGCAAGGGGTCCCTGTACCCCAATTTGGGAAGTCCTGATTTAATGAGATTGTCGATTTCTTGCTGACTGATTCGTGAAGTATTGGTTAGAGTAAGTTATTATTTATGTTTCCGGGTTTTGCTATAGATTGTGAAGTATAAAGATTAGGAAAAGGCAAAATGATGGAGAATGTTTGAACTTGAAAGCTTCAGCAAAGCCCTGTTAATTGTTGGACAGAGGTGCCGTTTTTCAGAACTGCAATGTAACGGGGAGAATGATGAGAAAGTGCCCCAAACAGAGCAAACCAGGATGAAGAAAGAGGAAGGAGACACTGGCTGAAGAACTTGTCCATGAAATCTATGAGGTGACTGCATTGGGAAGGAGGTCACATTCTGTAAAAGATACCTCATTCCGCATCCACAATAAGATCACAGAATGGATTTTATCATAGCTGGTGCTGTTTGTTCTAAGCCTGTAGTTGAAACAGCATTTACTCAAGTTGCCCACTCCAGCTTAAGCTGGTAACATGTGCAAAAGTTCACAGTTTCCATTGTACCAAAAAGGTCAGAGACGCCACTCCACAAAAGAGAAATGGAACTTATTCTCCCTTGGAGAGGCCACATTACCTTTTCTTGATTGCAGTTTACCAAAGCTTCAAGGTATTATGCATGTTTATCTTGTTTTGCTAGCATTGCAAGTAAGCCACAAGGCACACAGCGACCACAAGGTCTTCCCATTTCAAAATGCTTTGACCATGCCCAATGCAACCTGATAGCATCTGGGAAGCTGCTGCTTTGCTTTTAGTCTGCTATGTCCAGCCAGTTTGGACCACTGTGCCAAACGAAAGAGAGGTCCTCAACCACAAGAGATTCGGCAGATGCTGGAAATCCAGAGCGACACACACACGCACACAAAATGCTAGAGGAGCCCAGCAGGTCAGGCAGCATCTATGGAGAGGAATAAACGTCAACGTTTCGGGCTGAGACCCTTCACTAGGACTTCTGATAAAGAGTGGCAGCTGGGAAAGAAAGGTGATTTTCTCACTAGCTTGCAGCTTTGCAGTTTAGAGTGGAGCCTGATTAGAATTCTGGATCTCCCAATCTACTTCGTTCTGGCCCATGCACTTAATTTGTTTACCCACACTGCACTTGCTCTCTGCAACACTTTCATTCTGAATTCTGTTTTCTTTCTGCTACCACTATGTAATGATGTACAACATAATCAAAATGGATGGTATATTAAACAAGAGCTTTTTATTATATTTTAGTAGATTTGACAATGATAAACCATTACCAATACCAAATACCGTATGCTACATAGCTTCAAAATCATTTAGACTGGCCTTGCAGAGCAGGTGGAAGGGGAAATGGAGGAAAAGGTAAAGAGGAAGAGAAAACTGAACTAGCCACTACACAGTCTGAAACCACTAAAGATGACAGTATAGGTCTCGGCCCGAAACGTCGACTGTACCTCTTCCTGTAGGTGCTGCCTGGCCTGCTGCATTCACCGGCAACTTTTATGTGTGTTGTTTGAAGTTCCAGCATATGCAGATTTCCTCATGTTTGAGTATATTTGGAGGCATTACTCAGCTGAGCCCGTCACAGAAATTTTGTGGCTACACAATTACATCAGGATCCTGCAATGAGTAACTCGCAAAAGAACTTGCTTCACCTGCAAGGTACGATTATGAAGGGGAGAGACAATGTAAATAGCTGTTTATGACTGACTGTCATAATTCAATTTGAATTCAATTCAAGTTTAATTGCCATTTAACCATACATGAATACAGCTAAATGAGACTGTGTTATTCCAGGGTCAAGCTGCAAAACACAGTACCAGCAATCACACACAGCACAAAGCACACACAGCATGTATAAGATAGAAAGATACAGTCCCAACTTGAGCTATCCAATGCCGCCAAAATCTGCAGATGACCACAGCAGAGCTAGTCTTCTGCCAAGCGAACACTAGCGGGGGCCGCGCCAACTCCTGCCTGGGCACCGCACCACACTGCCCCCAGCAGAGGCTCTGGTGCCTCTCTCCTGGCAACTGTAGACAGGCGACACTGCGCCTAGAGGCCTACCCCTCGCACATACACTATAGCAAGCACATATAGGATAAAAGTGTTCATCCTACTGCATTCAAATGCAATTCCATTTCCCCATTCCATAATAGTTCCAATCATACTTTTCCTCTGAGGCTGACCAACAGAGCAAATGCTTCCTCACAATGACAAAATAAAAATCTACTGTACTGTGCAAAAGTACCTAGCTAGGTTGCCTAAGACTTTTGCACAATGCTGTAGTAATTTTATGTATTGCACTGTATTGCTGCCACAAAAAAAAATTCATGACATATGTGAGTGATGACAAACCTGATTCTAATACGGGTCTCAATTCTGGACTGCGAAGGGGAAGGGGACAGGGAGAGGGGAATCACGGTTGGGAAAAGGGGATTGGAGAAGGGAGGGAGCAGGAAGCACCAGAGAGACATTCTGTAATGATCAATAAACCAATTGTTTAGAATCAAGTAACCTTGACTGGTGCCTCAGGGCTGGGTGTGTCCCCACTCGTGCCACTAGCGTTCCTCCTCTGCCACTTGTCCCACACCCCTCCCATGGTGCTGCACCCTGTCCATTCCCAACGTCCTTTACTCCTGCCAGATTTACAAACACGCTGTCTGCTCCATGTTAACAAATACAGGTCTGCCGAAGGGTTTTGGCCTGAAACATTGACAATATATAATCAATAGCTATATATACCTAACTAAGACTTTTGCTAGTGCAGTATGATAAATCAATATCCCAAATAGAAAATGCCAGACAAGCGGCAACTAATGATTCTTGTGCTTTCCCTTGGTGTATACCTTTGCTTGTGTTTGTACTTAAACGCAGTGCACCCTTAGTGTCTGTTGCACAGGTAGTGGAAAGCTATTGAACTTTAATGGAGAAAACAAAGAATTATATCGAAAGACACTGCAAGTTTTCGGTCGTGACACCATATGAGCCCCTTTTAGCTCCAGTTTCCAAAGCCATTCTGGCAACATTTTGACTTTGCATTGCAGCAAACTAAATTTGCATAGCAGAATTCTAACCTTCTACCACTACACCGTGACTAGTGCTTGTGGAGCATTTTGAAGGTAAACATGGTTTGGTCTACAGTTGTTGAAATCAAGGTGACTATCTCATTTCTGCAAAAAAAAAATTGGCTATGGGCTCCCTGACTTTACCTGTTTTTACGTCAGGAATGTTATTGTGTCCACCATCAGCCCCCTTCTATACACTGGCTCATCGTCCCATCTTGAGTCTTGTACTGTTTCAGAAGCTTTGGTGATTGCCTTTAGTACGTCTTGTAGCCATAGTGTGCCACTAGTGGGGGAGAGCAAATATTTCGGGTGTGGATTAGGCGCCAATTAAATTTGCTGATTTGTATTAAATGAGCTGGCTGGTGGTGTAGTGGCATCAGCACTAGACTTTAAGGCAGATGGTCCTGAGTTCGAATCCAGCCGGGTCCCAACCCAGACAGCAGCAGTATCTGTGCGGAAGAAAGGCCTAGCAATCGATTTCCGTATCTTGCCGTGAGAACCCTGTGGACCCATGAGGTCACGAAGAGTCGGACTCAACAACAACAACAAACTGAATGGTGACGAGCAACTTGGGTATTACAGAGTAACAGTCATGTATGCAAGTAGGGAATGCTGCTTCATATTTGTACCTTGCACGTGAAGGAAGTTCTTTTGCGAGTTACTCATTGCAGAAACCTGACATAATTGTGTAGCTACAAAATTTATGTGACTGGCTTAGTAATGCCTCCAGATTGTAAAATGTACTGTCATCTTTAATGGTTTCAGACTGTCATGACTAGTTCAGTTATGGTGAGCTCATTGTCCTCTAGGGCTAAAACATATAGATTAGATTCAACTTTATTGTCATTGTGCCGAGTATAGATACAAAGCCAATGAAATGCAGTTAGCATCTGGCCAGAAATACAAAGAATAGTGTTATATACAAAATAACTGCAAATAAAAAGTAAGTGCTATAGCACACAAGTATAAAAGTATGGGGACAGTACAATATGGGTGCAATACTGCTCAGCGCTGTGATGTGAGGTTCAGCAGGGTCACAGCCATTAGCTTCCCCACAAGTTTCCCCATTAGTGGTTTGCTTCCCGTGCAGCTTGAGGCCACTCTGTCCAGGAACTCAGTGGAAGAATGATTGTGAGAGTTTATAATGTAGAAATCACTGTAGTTTTCTTGCCATTCAGTGTAGGCTGTAGGCTGACACTTGCAGCATATGATGATGTGGTGTCACACATTATGCCAGCTCCCAAGATCAACTCAAACAAAATCATTGGTAGATTAATGATGGAGATGTAGCAAGACAGGTGTGCAGTTGGTGAGACGTGACTTTTGAAGCGAGGTGAGGGCCTCCGTCGTTCAGGGTCATCCATGGATGTTGTGTCCTAGCAATCCGGATACGCAAGTCCGGGCAGTACGATATGGAGAGCAGGCTGTTGCCCATGTAGCAAGCTCCCCCTCTCCACACATCTGATGAACCCAAAGGAACAGCAGACACTGACACAGTTTGGTACCAGCGGCCTCACAGGAGTTGCCAGTCAGTTTTGATCTCAATGTAGGACTGCCTTAGGGACTCCAGCTCCAGATTTTTCCCTCAAGGTTTACTCCCAAAGCCTTCCCATGAGGGGATATAGACGCAAGTCAGTGGAGGTTTGAGATCAGAGTTTACCTTCTCCTAAATGAGCTCCCAACCATGACTGACGAGCCCCATATACCAGAAGCGATTCATTTTAAGGAGCCAGTAACCTGTCTTTTCCCCTTCCCCTGTCAGTAGAAATGGTTACTCTGGGTTTAGTATCTAAGCTACACATGAAGGCCAGGAGCTGGACTTGGTTGTCAGAGGCTATTTGAGGCCCACGCCATCGGGAGCATTTAATAGGTGGTGGAACGTTGTCCCCATTACCTCCCCCGGACATAACAACCTTAAAGAGCCGAGTATGAGGCAATTAAATCTTCATGCCATTACAGCCAGGTCTTTGGGGATACATGTCTGGCATTTACCTCTAATGCTGTCTCCTCCCATTGCTTTTTCAATATGAAGCTGAAGAACCTTCTGGCCTATGCCCTCACAACCACCCATCTTCCTCACCAAGACCTCTCAGAGACAATGTTGAAAAGCTATGAATCCACTTATTTTTAAAGTGTGTTCTTAGCATTTCCATAATAATTGATTATTGTCTCACTTGTCTCACATAACTGTCAGGGTAACTGACTTGTAGTTTTTTCTCTTTCCTCCTTTTTTGTTATAAACTGAGGTCACATTTGCTGCCTTCCAAGCTGTGGTAACTGTTTCAGAGACTATAAAAGTTTGGAAGATGACAACCACCATATCTAATATAAACTATGTATTTCTTTCAAAGCCTCAGGATGCAGTTCATCTAGCCTTTGAAATTTAATGTCTTTCCAAAACCTATTTCTCCAATACTTTCTTTTAACTAATGCTAAAGCTGCTCACTCTGCAGAACCTACTCTCTCCTTGGCATAACGGGAGCTGCAAAGAGAAGAGCCGTCAGGACTGTCACAGTGTGAGTGTGCCTCTTGATGGTTACGAATCAAAAGGTGCGATCCATGGACCAGTGTTGCCGGGACACAAGCCGGGGCCTGGTCAGTTCTGGCTGGGTCGTCTGGGTGAGGGTGTTTGATGTTGAAAGATTCGAGTTACCTGATGACCCCAGGTTACCTCACTAATAATGCGTCCCAGCACATCCTAGGATGTATCTCTGCGTCTGTCAGCTCTTCATTTACTGCAGACTATTTCTGGGAGGTTTACTGTGTATCCATGAAGAGTGATAAAATATTCATTTAATTTCTCTGTTATTCCTTATTCCCCAATTTAGACATTTCCCCCACGTTAACTTTTGGCCTCTTTTCCCCATTTTACACACCTATAGAGATGTTGACGTTATGGTTCTTACTAAATTATTCTCATATTTTGACTTCATTAGCAGTTATAATGGGTGACTTCAATCTACATGTAGATTGGGTGAACCAAATTGGTAAAGGTGCTGAGGAAGAGGATTTCTTGGAATGTATGCAGGATGTTTTTTTGAACCAACATGTCGAGGAACCAACTGGAGAGCAGGCTATTCTGGACCGGGTTTTGAGCAATGAGGAAGGGTTAATTAGTAATCTTGTCGTGAGAGGCCCCTTGGGTAAGAGTGACCATAATATGGTGGAATTCTTCATTAAGATGGAGAGTGACATAGTTAATTCGGAAACAAAGGTTCTGAACTTAAAGAGGGGTAACTTTGAAGGTATGAGACGTGAATTAGCTAAGATAGACTGGCAAATGACACTTAAAGGGTTGACGGTGGATATGCAATGGCAAGCATTTAAAGATCTCATGGATGAACTACAACAATTGTTCATCCCAGTTTAGCAAAAGAATAAATCAAGGAAGGTAGTGCACCCGTGGCTGACAAGGGAAATTAGGGATAGTATCAATTCCAAAGAAGAAGCATACAAATTAGCCAGAAAAAGTGGCTCACCTGAGGACTGGGAGAAATTCAGAGTTCAGCAGAGGAGGACAAAGGGCTTAATTAGGAAGGGGAAAAAAGATTATGAGAGAAAACTGGCAGGGAACATAAAAACTGACTGTAAAAGCTTTTATAGATATGTAAAAAGGAAAAGACTGGTAAAGACAAATGTAGGTCCCCTACAGACAGAAACAGGTGAATTGATTATGGGGAGCAAGGACATGGCAGACCAATTGAATAATTACTTTGGTTCTGTCTTCACTAAGGAGGACATAAATAATCTTCCAGAAATAGTGGGGGACAGAGGGTCCAGTGAGATGGAGGAACTGAGCAAAATACATGTTAGTAGGGAGGTGGTGTTAGGTAAATTGAAGGGATTGAAGGCAGATAAATCCCCAGGGCCAGATGGTCTGCATCCCAGAGTGCTTAAGGAAGTAGCCCAAGAAATAGTGGATGCATTAGTGATAATTTTTCAAAACTCATTATATTCTGGACTAGTTCCTGAGGATTGGAGGGTGGCTAATGTAACCCCACTTTTTAAAAAAGGAGGGAGAGAGAAACCGGGGAATTATAGACCAGTTAGCCTAACGTCGGTGGTGGGGAAACCGCTGGAGTCAGTTATCAAAGATGTGATAACAGCACATTTGGAAAGCGGTGAAATCATCAGACAAAGTCAGCATGGATTTGTGAAAGGAAAATCATGTCTGACGAATCTCATAGAATTTTTTGAGGATGTAACTAGTAGAGTGGATAGGGGAGAACCAGTGGATGTGGTATATTTGGATTTTCAAAAGGCTTTTGACAAGGTCCCACACAGGAGATTAGTGTGCAAACTTAAAGCACACGGTATTGGGGGTAAGGTATTGATGTGGATGGAGAATTGGTTAGCAGACAGGAAGCAAAGAGTGGGAATAAACAGGACCTTTTCAGAATGGCAGGCGGTGACTAGTGGGGTACCGCAAGGCTCAGTGCTGGGACCCCAGTTGTTTACAATATATATTAATGACTTGGATGAGGGAATTAAATGCAGCATCTTCAAGTTTGCGGATGACATGAAGCTAGATGGCAGTGTTAGCTGTGAGGAGGATGCTAAGAGGATGCAGAGTGACTTGGATAGGTTGGGTGAGTGGGCAAATTCATGGCAGATGCAATTTAATGTGGATAAATGTGAAGTTATTCACTTTGGTGGCAAAAATAGGAAAACAGATTATTATCTGAATGGTGGCCGATTAGGAAAAGGGGAGGTGCAATGAGACCTGGGTGTCATTATACGCCAGTCATTGAAAGTGGGCATGCAGGTACAGCAGGCGGTGAAAAAGGCGAATGGTATGCTAGCATTTATAGCGAGAAGATTCGAGTACAGGAGCAGTGAGGTACTACTGCAGTTGTACAAGGCCTTGGTGAGACCACACCTGGAGTATTGTGTGCAGTTTTGGTCCCCTAATCTGAGGAAAGACATCCTTGCCATAGAGGGAGTACAAAGAAGGTTCACCAGATTGATTCCTGGGATGGCAGGACTTTCATATGAAGAAAGACTGGATGAACTAGGCTTGTACTCGTTGGAATTTAGAAGATTGAGGGGGGATCTGATTGAAACGTATAAAATCCTAAAGGGATTGGACAGGCTAGATGCAGGAAGATAGTTCCCGATGTTGGGGAAGTCCAGAACAAGGGGTCACAGTTTGAGGATAAAGGGGAAGCCTTCTAGGACCGAGATTAGGAAAAACTTCTTCACACAGAGAGTGGTGAATCTGTGGAATTCTCTGCCACAGGAAACAGTTGAGGCCAGTTTATTGGCTATATTTAAAAGGGAGTTAGATATGGCCTTTGTGGCTACGGGGATCAGGGGGTATAGAGGGATGGCTGGGGCGGGGTTCTGAATTGGATGATCAGCCATGATCATAATAAATGGCGATGCAGGCTCGAAGGGCCAAATAGCCTACTCCTGCACCTATTTTCTATGTTTCTATGTTTCTATTATCAATGCTTTATTCCTTCTTTGGTCAATTATGACTTTTTTCCCCCAGTCTTTGGGCTCTCTGGTCTTTTTGGCAATGTTATAAGCTTGTTTTAACCCAACATTATAAGCTTACCTTTAATTTATCTAAAGCCTCTTAAATGATCTTGTGAGCTGTTTTTTAATTCTTCATAGGTCAGCCCTGAAGAAGGGTCTTGGCCTGAAACAGCCTCTGTTTATTCATTTGCATAGATGTTGCCTGACCTGCTGAGTTCCTCCAGCGTTTTTTTGTGTGTTGCTCTGGATTTCCAGCATCTGCAGAATCTCTCATGTTTATGGGTTAGCCATTCCTTGTTTCATTATCATTGCTGTTAATGTAGTTTCTCCCAATTCTCTAATGCTAATTCATGCCTCATACCTTCATAATTTGAGTTTTTAAAAGGTTTAAGATCCTGTTAGCAGACTGAACTAGGTCATTTTCAGTCTTTATGAAATTCACTTATATTGTAATCACTCTTTTCTCGTGGTCAAGTCAAATTGAATTCATTGTCATAAGTACAAATACAGGAACAATGAAAAACTTGCTTCTGCAGAATCTCAAGCATGTAGCCACAGATAACACACATAATATAAATTATAAATGTATTTATACATAATCTGACAAGACAGTGAAGAGAAAGACTGTGCAGGACAAAACATTAGTACATGTTTCTATGGTTTCTATAGGTCAGTGGGACTAGGCAGAAAATGGTTCGGCACAGCCAAGAAGGGCCAAAAGGCCTGTTTCTGTGTTGTAGTTTTTCTATGGTTTCTATGGTTTTCTATGTTAGGGCAAGGGGAGCTTCGTCACGTACCATTACTGAGATCAAATTAGATTTCTGCAGGTCGGTTCAAGAACCTGGTAATTGTAGCTGTTCCTGAATGTGGTGGCTTGGAACTTCAAGCTTCTGTACCTCCTGCCCAACAGTAGCAGCCAGAGGATGTGACTTGGACGACGGGGTTCTTAATGCCGCTGCCCTGAGACAGCACCCCATGAGGATGGCAGGGAGGGCTATGTTCATGATAGACAGGGCTGTGTGCACTGGACTTGCTGTACCAGGCCACGGTAAAACACTGGAAGTTAGTTGGAGTACTTGGTGATATGCCAATTCTTAAGCTTTTAAACGCAGCAGTGTCGGCATCTTCATGATTGCATCTATGTTCTGGGCCTAGAACAGGTCATTCAAAATGTTTGCAACCGAGGATTTGAAAATGCTGACTCTCTCCACCTCTGACCTACTAATAAGAACTGGCACATTGTCTCCCACTTTTCCCTTCCTGTAGTCCTTTAACCAGCTTAATGGTCAGATTATTAATTAACCATTTTTCATTGCACCATCTCAGATCTAAAAGCCTGTTCCATCACTGGTTTCCCAGTGTACCAAACTGGAAACTACTTCTAATAGTCTCCATGAATCATCATAATCTGATTTGTTCAGCAAAATTAGATGTAACTCCCCAATGCTTGTTCTGCTACTCTTCTTGCATCTGCATCTAATTTCCTGATTTAATTTATGCCCAGGCTTGCGTATCTAGACAGCTAGGACACAACATCGATGGTCAACGGAAGCCTCACACGCACACTTCAGCAGTATTGTTTGGGGGCCTTAAGATAAGTCCCGATATTTTTTCAGCACCTTATTGTTACCTTAATTTTCTGAACTGAAATGTTTTTTTCTGTATTGTCTCTCTCTCTCTCATCCTTTGTTCTCAGGACTACCTCTCCTCCATTTTCATTTTCTCCATCTTCCTAAAAATTTAAGTATGTGGGAAAACAGTGGATTCCAGTTTATTGGATCATACTGGACCAGGACATTTTGGCCCAATTAGCCAAAGTTCCATGGAAGTAGTTAAAAAGCTATAAAAAAGACAAACCACTGTTTAACAGAATAACAAATTATGTGTTTAGAAGAAATACAGAATAAATTAAAATACGGTACCAAAAATACTACTACAGTACTATAAAACTCAGTTGGACAGTGATAATTAGTTCCTGATAGTGATCAACGGGGGGAATTCATTGATGTGTTCTTATGATCGACTGTAAATGAACAAAGTCAGTACAGACACCCAGTACAGATGATGGACTGTTCTCAAACAGTGATTCTGATGATTGCATCCTCCAAATCTTCACTTTCATTGTAACATTCGAGGTGATTGTCGATACCTTCAAATTTTTCATAGTTCCTATCTTGCTAAAGTTGTTTCCTTCCTGGCCGCTTCTGGCATCTCCATGCCTGAATGCCTGAAACCACAGTGAGCAAAACAGTTCTGAATAGTTTTACTGTTTATTGCTCGGCAACTATCAGTGACAAAAATCACTGCTTTTTGAACACAAGCCGCAAGTGACACTATTTAGAAACTGTTCACCCAAAACACAGTGTAGTGTCTAACAGCCATGCAACGTGCACGCAACAGGCTGACTCTAGCTAGAAATTGTTCAGCAGCAGTCTCCTGTCCCAATTCAGCGGCATAGTGCCCCCAATAAATGAAGGGAATCCTGGCTAATTTCTTGATTTATTTTTGTTGTTTAAGAGTTTTCCCAAATAAGTGGCTGTCCCCAATTAGCCAATGGCCCAATGAACCAGAATCCACTGTATTTAATCTACATCCTTGGTTATACTGCAGCCATGTATCAATGACAGCAATTAGATCATACCTTTTTGTGCTATTAATTCATCAACATGCTGTTCATGCTGTGTACTGTAGAGCAAATAGCCTTCAGTGTTGTCTTTCCGCCAGTTTTCCATTGGCGATTATTGTCCTGTCCTGACAAAATCTGGTTATCTTTGGTTTGCTCACTACTCTGAACTAGTTGCTTGCCCTTTGTCCTTCACTTACTAAATTTTCCTCACGATGCTCTCCACACCATCATTTAGCTTTTGGCTTTACCTGTAGCTCTACTCATTGAATTTGCTCAGGCATTCATCCCAGCCCAGGCAAACCTCGTCACAATGGAACGACTCCCTTTTTCCAGTTAAACCAGTTAGTTACCGGTTCTGGTAAGATGGCAGCGCATGCAATGGCAGCGGCCTCCGGGGGCTAACAAAAGGTGCTTTGCTCTTTGTAAAATTTGTTTTTTTACAATCCAAAGACAATTCGACTCCAAGAACGTCCGGTACTGCGAAGCTGCTCCATCAGTGAGCTGCTTGTCGATCCGAATACCTGGACTGGTGTCGGTGCCAGAGCCGGCTGAGGTGCCAAAGGAGCTGGTTGGGACATCAGAGGAGCCCAACGGGATGTCAGAGGAGCTGGTTGGGATATTGGAGGAGCAGGTTTGGGTACAGGAGAGCTGTCCTGGCTGCAGACTATGCTGCCCGCTGCTCGGGTTGGTGCAGTATAACTGTGGGAGATTGTCGCGGGCTGTGATCACCAGACTCAGTTGGACAGTGATAATGTTAGTTGCTGTAGGCCTGTTACCCTTGTCTGGTGGAGCGACAGGCGACATGGGAGCTATGTAGGCTCAGTTGTAGGGACAACTAGGCCTCAGGCCTCGGGCTTGCCTGCTGCTGCAGACCAGGTGAGAGACGCGGGAGTGCCTGTCTGGGGCCTGGCCTCACCCATCAGTGCTGCCCTCCTGTGTTCAAGCGGTGGGATGACAGGCTGGATTGCATATGTCTGTACAATGCCGGGAGGTGGTACCATTGACAACTGGACAACTTCGCTCAGTGTCTTGGGCTAGATATGTTCTTCTTTTCAAGTGAATATACTTGCTCGATATTTTGAATTACACTACTCGCCATTTTTGAATGTTTGCTTGCTATTTTCAACGTTTTGCATCTTGACCCCAGAGGAATGCTGTCTCGTTCAGCTGTATCTATGTATGGTTTGAATGATGATCAAACTTGATTTGATTTGATTTGATTCTTGCCATCTTCCCAGCTACTGAAACCCACTACTCTCACACCAGTCTTTTAAGCCATGTATTCAACTCTCTGATCTTATCGACCTTCTGCCAGTTTGCACGTACCTCTAGGTGAATCCTCTGTATCTTACTTTGGACTGTAAAGGCTCATGCTTCTTCTGTAAAAGCGTACTAGGTCCTACAAATTGCAAAATAAAAATCACAGCGGTAAGAGGACCTGTATCAGAGCCGGCATAAGAAAATCCAGAGGGCATGCATTGTAGGTGAGAGGGGGTAGGTTCAGAGGGGATTGAGGGATATGGACATGATGTAGGTAGGAGGGATTAGTGTTTGGGTATTTTTGATTTGGTTTTTAGCTGGTTCAGCACAACATTGAGGGCTGAATGGCCTGTTCCTGTACTCTTCTACGTTTTCTTCATTGTCTATCTTTTTTTAATATAATGATTTGTTATGATCTGGAATAGGCTGCTTAGCTTCATTGGGATGGCGTAGCAATAATAGATTGTATAAGTTCATACATGCCTAAATATTCCAACAATCTGTTCAGTTAGGTACTGAGTATTGACCAGGAGGCTACAACAAGCTGTTCCGCTTCGATGAGAGTTCGGATTTTTTACATTCATTTTTGATATCCAGTGGGACTTTAGTGGCACTTTCAAAAGTGTAGCACTCTCTAAAATACCATGGTGTCTCAACCAATATTATTAAAGTCTATAGAATGAGGGGAAACCACTTGACCTTCTGACGTAGAGGGAAGCTGGCTCACATTAATGATTGAGCATCTGACGCTGACCCGATATTTCATGTGTCAATGATTGGTTTGCCTTCCGCTGACCTCTCAAAGCACAACTTGCATAACATCTATGAACTGATTTGTACACATTTCAGCAGATACACTGTGTGGCAATAATTAGATTGTAAAGTGAGACAGTCAATTAAATGTAAGATGCAGATCACATGTCATACTTCCTTCAATGTTGAACTATCTCAGTCAGGACTAAATCTTGTTTTGACTCCAGCTTTCTTCTGCAATTAGACTCACAGCCATTGAAACTCTGAGGACAGCTTCATTCTCTTGATTTAACAACTTACTCTTTGGGAAGGCTGGGTATCATTTTTGTCCTCTTGAAGTTCCTGTTGTCATATATTTAATCATCTGATGTTAAAATCTGGGTGGCAGGGTGGAGATATGTCTCTACCAAAGGATGTATAAGGCGGTCATTCCTTCTGCTGGCCTGCAGGTCACCCTGGGGCAAGGTGTAGCACCCCGATCATGTAAAGCCATGGGAGCAGGTGGTGGATGGCCATATGAGCAGCTGGTGCATATCACAAGTCCTGGTTATACCACCACTCACACCAGGCAGATGGTCTCTGAAGATTATTGATAATGGCTGGGGTCGCCTGTCTAGTAAAGATGCTGCCCAGAAGGCAGCAATGGCAAATCACTTCTGCGGAAAAAATTGCCAAGAACAACCACGATCAAGGATAGGCCACAATCACCTCTGTCATACAATGCGGCACATAATGATGATGTCATAAAACACTACACATAATGATGATGATGTTAAAAGAAAATGACAGTGTAAACCGAATGGAGATGCAAAAAGCCAAAGGACAGATCTGCATCCTGTTTACCAGTTGCTGCTTTAAATTAATTCATGAACTCACAGATACTTTATTCCTTTCTCTCTTCTGGGAAGGGGGCTGTCTTTTGCTGGAATTCAGGAGCAGACCGCCCCTGAAAGTGCTCTCACAAAAGTTCAAGACCCCAGTTTCACCTGAAAGCATAGAGTCCAGCTCGGATACAGATGTCCTTCTCTCCTGAAAGTTTTAACTCTCACTGGGGATTAAGGACTATCTTCGCCTGAGAGTGCTGAGTCCCGATAAGGTCCAGAAGCCTTCCTTTCCTGAGAACTCTGGCTCTTAATACCCTCACATTTCCGGAAGACACTGGTTTCTAGTCAACTCCTAAACTGAAGACACAGACAACATGCTCCAGTTTATTGCTGCTTCTCCAACACTTTCCTTTTCACTACCTCTCATTCACACTCCCATTTTCTTTTCATTGCCCCTCAGACACTGATAATTCCACTCTCTTGGTGAATTCCCCCCCCTCCCCACCTCTGATTAGTATGATCTGAAGCGAGGCTTTGGTCTTGAACAGATTTTAGGTATTTGCGTGGATCTGTTGGAGAGAATACAATCAGTTTCAAAAATATTTTTAAAGTCAGTCACAGCATCATTCTTAATGCTTGAATCACTCATTTCCTGCCTTTAGAAATTCCTGTTTTTCATGGAATTACAATGTTGTAGTCTGGAAAAGAATTTAGTGTTTGAGAAAAGCAGCAGCATGACCGACCATTGAACATTACGCAAACCCCAGGAAGAGGGGGTCATTTGCAAACAGATCCAAATAGAACACCCACCTCAGAGCAGGCAGGACAAATAAACACAAAGAGACAAATGGGTCACTAAATCATACTGATAATGACTGACAGAGTGTGGTGAAAGAGGGGGAAGGAAAAGGAAGGAGTTATTGGAAATAAGAGGAAAGAAGAAGGAAAAAGGAACAGAAAAAAACAATGAGAGAAAATGAGGGAATTAAATCCCAAAATAGAAAAGGAAAGGGAAACAAAAAAACACAAATGTTGCAAACTGGTTAAGCTTGTGTGAACGTTGAGCTTGCTGTCCTAATCATAAGGAGACAGGAAATAATACAGTAGTGGAGATTGAGGGCATGGAGGGGTGAATTAGCGGGTGGAGGCGTTGATCAGCCTTACTGTTTGCGGAAAGTAGCTGTTTTTGAGTCTGGTGGTCCTGGCGTAGATGCTACATAGCCTCCTCCCTGATGAGAGTGGGACGGACAGCCCATGAACAGGGTGGGTGGGATCCTTCATGATGTTACTGGCCCTTTTCCGGCACCTTTCTGTGTAAATGCCCTTGATGGCAGGTAGGCTGGTCCCAGTGAAGCTTTGGACAGTTTTGGCTACCTGTCGCACAGTCTTCCTGTCTGCAGCAGTGCAGTTTCCGTATTGTGCGCTGATGCAGCTTGTTAGGATGATGTGGGTATTGACGTGCAAGGTCCAGCTGTCTTCAGCCTCCTCAGAAAGTAGAGACATTGGTGAACTTTCTTGACTGTGTAGGATGTGTTCTGGGCCCATGACAGGTTGTGTGTGATGTGCACTCCCAGGAATTTGAAACTGCCTGCAGTTTACACTGCTGTGCTGTCAGTGTAAGAGAGGGAGGGGTGAATGAATGGTACGATTTCTCCTGAACTCAATAACCATCTCCTTTGTCTTGCCTGCATTAAGGAAGAATTACCAGGTTATCTGCCTGGTAACAGGCCTCAAGCTCTTCCACCTCCTCTCTGTAGGCTGTCTCGATGTCGTTGGTGACACGCCCCACCACTGGTTCCTATCAGTCTCAGTCTATTGGTCCACATGGGCCAGAAGTTTGCAAAGTTCGTCCTGCACCAGGAATAATCTGTGAATCATACACACGAAACTGGCCTAAATGGCGTTCAGATTTATTTGCATTTGGACAAGAACTGTTTCTTAACATTATTCATAAGGGTGGGTGCTTAGCTGAACTGGTGTTTGAATAGGTGTCACCTGACAGCACACCCAAAGAGAACCTAACCTCTTGCTCTAATTTATTCATCGTGAGATCAATAAGCCTCTAAGAACACTGGATACACTGTGATAGACGCCACTCTTGTTCTAAGGACATGCTGCACCCCAAGCAGCAACCCTAGCTAAGCTGTCCCAGTACACGACAACTTCCACCATCACTTGATAATGTAGAAACTCACCTGGTTACGCTCCTCCATAAAACTCACGACAAGTGCAGTACAGCGTTTAATTGCCTATTTGTCTACGCTGCTCAGTGGCAAAGAAATAAAAAGTATAATTATCAATGCCATCAAGAATATTTATTCGATGATAGCTTGAGCACCGTTATTCAGTTTGGGTTTCCCCTGAACCATTTACTCAAAACCACATTGCAGACCTCAATGAGGTTAAATGAGAGTGACTGTACTTCACATCCAGACAGCGTTTGATCAAGTGTGACATCAGGAACGTTAAGTCATGTTGAAGTTAATGGGGAAATAAAGCTAATTATTGGTTCAAAGTAAATTTATCATCAAAGGACTCATATGTCGCCATATATCCATTATCCAACCCTGACATCCATCTTCTTGCAGGCAAGCACGGTAAATACAAAGAAACGCAATAGAGTCGATGAAAGATTGCACACTACAAGGCAAATAGCTCTGTGTGCAAAGACAACAAACTGCAAATACAAAAGGAAAAAAATAAATAAGCAGTAAATGTTAAGAAAATCAGATGAAGAACCCTTCAAAGTGAGTCTGTAGTGTTACGTTTTGTAGCTTCAAAATATTCAAAGGAAGACATGGGAATCCGTGAACGTGGGTCTAACCAAGCTTCCTTTAAGTGAGGCATGCACACTTCACATAGTAGGTGATGACATATGTAATTAACATATTTTTGCATATAACCCTTAATTAATTATTTAAATGAACAGGAATGCTTAATCAAACTATATATATATATATATACACACACACATACATACACATATATATATATATGTATGTATGTGTGTGTATATATATATGTAAAGGCATCCGTTAGTCTTGCAAGACCATGGATCTGTGCCTAGGAAGTCTTCACTCTCCAGGGCGCAGGCCTGGGCAAGGTTGTTTGGAAGACCGGCAGTTGCCCATGCTGCAAGTCTCCCCTCTCCATGACACCAATGTTGTCCAAGGGAAGGGCACTAGGACCGATACAGCTTGGCACCGGTGTCGTCGCAGAGCAATGTGTGGTTAAGTGCCTTGCTCAAGGACACAACATGCTGCCTCAGCTGGGGCTCGAACTCACTGCCTTCAGATCGCTAGTCCAATGCCTTAACCACTTGGCCACGTGCCCACAATATATATACATGCATACACGATTATGCAAATGTTACTGAAATATAAAATGACTGGAACATATAGGTTGTGGGAACAGTTCAGTGTCGGAGTGAGTGAAGTTCAAGAGCCTGATGGTTGAGGGGTTATAACTGTCCCAGAACCTGGTGGTGTGGGTCCTGAGGCACCTGTGCCTCCTCCCTGATTGCAGCGGCGAGACGAGAGCATAGTCTAGGAAGTGAGGATCCTTGATGATAGATGCTGCTTTCTTATGTAGATGTGGTCAGTAGTGAGGAGGGGTTTACCGTTGATGGACTGGGCTGTATCCACTACTTTTTGCAAGCCTTTCCATTCAAGGACAACAATTGGCACGTTGGTAGGACACCCAACACAAGTAAAGACAAATTTTGGTAAGTAACAACCAGGTCTTTATTTTGTATTCATTAATGTAATAAGGCAAATGTTACTGTATTGTTATTGTGTAGAAGCACTTAACAATAATCTGTTGGATGGTTGAAGGTCAGTCGTTTCAATTTTGGGACTTAAGATCAATGCTTTGGCCTCAGTGATCTTCAATCTCTTCATCAATGCCTTCTCATATAAGGTCTGACCTTGGATGCTTACTGATGTTCGTGCAATGATTCAATTTAATTCAGAATCAGGTTTAATGTCACTGGTATACGTCGTGAAATTTGTTGTCTTCGCAGCAACAGTACAATGGAATACATAACAATAGAAAAAACTGTGAATTACAGTAAGTATATTTAAATTAAATAAGTAGTTCAAAAATAGAAATAAAAAAGTAGTGAGGTAGTGTTCATGGTTCATCGCCCAATCAGAAATCAGATGACAGAGGGGAAGAAGCTGTTCCTGAATCATTGAGTGTGTGCCTTCAGGTTTCTGTACCTCCTTCCTGATGGTAACAATGACTTCAAGACATGACCTGGGTAATGTTGGTCCTTCATGATGGCCACCACCTTTTTGAGGCATCGCTCCTTGAAGATGTCCTGGATACTATGGCGGCTAGTGCCCATGATGGACCTGACTAATTTCTTCAGACAACATTCACACAGGGACCAATAAATGCTGAACAACACATTATATCACACAGGTGCCAAGCAATAACCACCTCCAGCTAGTCTAGCCACCTATGCGTGACATTCAGTGGGATGGAGAGCATTGAATCCTTCGTGACATGTTGAGGATTACCTCAATTGGTGAGTGCAATAATGAATCTGGAATAAGTCATAACTACTGTATGTATCCTGTCTGCACTGACTCACCTGCTGGTTTGTCAAAGTCTTTCCACCATCTACAAGGCACACCAAGAATGGGATGAGATACCCTGTAACACACACACAATATTACCCAAGGCATTGTAGCTAATTAATCATCACTTGCCTCTCCACTTTTGTCATTTGCTTCACTCCTTTCTCACCATTCCCTCCCTTCACCTTAGCTAGGGGGTGTTTATAAATGCATTGCAGCAAATCTTTTCACGGCTTGTCAGATATCACCTCACAATTTTATGACCTCTATTATCTAGAAAGACAAATGACAAGGAGCAAGAGACAAGAGGTAAATCAAGAACAACTCATACAATGGCTTAAAAAGAACATGTTTATTGAATGCAAAAGTCCATTGACTCTCAACTCCCAGTAATGCAGTCCGTTTAAATTACACAAGAAAAAGTAAACTAGGTTCATTGGAGAACGGAGGAAAAAAAGGGTGCGATGCAGTATTGCTTGTCACCGGTAAAGGTCACAGAGGGTGTCTAAATGGCAGACTGCTCTAAACAATGGCATTGAAAAGACAGGAAGGGATTAAAAAAACAGAAATGCCGGAAGGCAGGAGCCATCAGAGGTAGTATGGCATGCTAAATTCCTAAACCAATGCGCTTGTCTGAGACTCTCTTGAAATTATGTGGACAGTCAGGTTTTTGGAAATGACATTCCTCAGGAGTGGAGCATGCACCAGCAGCAAAGAGGCTGCTAGGTCAGAAACAATGAAAATACTCATTGGTTTTTCTGGGTGTATCTGAATTAAAGAGGGTGTGAATGCTAGGAACCTATCAATCTGATGCTCCATTAGGTGTGTTCCTTATGCAACATACCTCAGGCTTGTTTGTTCTGACAATAGTTTTTTTTTGTTCACCTCTTGCCCAAATTGTTGAACATCGGGCTTTGATTAACCCTGCACTGCAGTTCACCGAAATGGGAATATTTGCGCCTTATGGGACAATCACAGCTGATCCCAATTCCACTCCGAATGAATTTTCCTCCACAGTCACTTTACTGCAGAATAGGGATTAGGTTTAGGGAAGCTGGCTGATCTTACTTCCACCAGCTCCGCCATGCCAAATCCAATCAAACCGACATCGTAACACCTTGAGAGTAAGCTAACTCCACAAAGATTGGAATGAATCCTTCATCACATGCCACCCTTGAGTGAGTTGACTGAACCACAGCAGTCCCTGTACTAAAGATGCTGGCATTTTAAGATAAGGAATTCCTGCATTCTGACCCATCCCACAGGATGATGTGTAATATGGAGCAGAATTTGAAACAGATGACCTTGTTCTTCTCATTTGTAGAGGCTGTGGGTAGAGTTGACAAAGAGTGGTGAGTTGCTGTAATATAAGCTGTAACAAGTATGCAGAAATAGACTCAACATCATTTTTTCTCAATTTCTCACTCAAACTCCTAACAAATGTCTGGCCAATGCGGCAGTTCCTAGGTTCTGCTTCCAGTCATTGCCCATTATGATGCAACAGGCCAAGAGAATTTCACTATGTGACTTCGCCTGTGTGTCGATATCCTACTACTGAGTCATGAGGTCTTCCTGTTTGACCTCCAACACAAATCTATAGGCAAACATCACTTGGGATTTTCACATAGTACCAATTTCGGGATGCTTCCCACCTGATCCAATCGCATCCGGCTTACCCTCCGCAATTTCAAATTGAAGTAATATATTGGTACTCAAATTTCCATGTTCATTCACTATATTGACAAAAATATTAATGTTAGTAGAAATACTACCAGAATAATATTGACCGGTTAATATTTCAACACCTTTTATGCCCAATACTTTAAGCAAAAATATATCAAATAATTAAATCACTGCACAAATCTCATCTAAGGCTGTAATCAAGTTAAACAAATAACAATTTTTACATCTGAAAAGAAAAATAAATCATTCTGTATCCTTCTTTCCTCATCCTGTCAGAATTAGGTTTCTGTTGGAGCCCATGATACCTGAAATTATTATGGCAGTATCCTACACATTCATCTCAAGCTGAGGGGTAAGGTGTGAACCAAAATTGTCAATTATCTGTTTTCTCAGACATTTGTTCATGTTTTGTCCTGGAAGTGTGAGCATTGTCAAAGCGAAAATCACTATCAGGTTTATTGTCACATGCTCAAGTAGATGAATATGTTGGTGAAATCAAAATCTTACATGTCGCAGCGTCACAATAACTTTGCGATACAATTTCAGACTTCTTTCACAAGCTACTGACAAACGTAGGGCTCAGGGGCTGGGGAGTGCTAATTAAACCAGGTTGGTGCAGTTGGGGGGCATTGTAAGTTGTTCAAATAAAAATAATGTTCAAATGATCCTGTTCCTCAGAGGGGAATTTGCAGACGACGCTGTTCCCAAGCAACTCCTGCCCTCTTTTCCAGGTGTTGGTGGTAATTGGTACTCTACCCCACTCCTGCTCTGTGCTTTGTAAATGAAAAGGCTTTGGGAAATCAGAGGAGGGTAGCTACACATCAGTGAATACCTAAGCCTGATTTATACTTCTGCGTCAACGCATCGTCATAAGTACTGCGACACCGCAAACCCAGCGCAAGGCTGACGCGGAGCCCTGCGGAAGAGCCCGCGTTGCTGCGATGCGCACCTCTCCCAAAATGTAACCGCATGTCGCAGCAACGCAGACCGTAAGAACTGTGATTGGTCCGCTTGGTAGCATCGCATTTCCTCCTACGCTGCAATAGCTTCCCATTGGGCGACTGAAGGACAGAGAAGGAACTCTGGCTGCAGTGCTTTCCATAAAGCTTTACAGACCTCCAAAATTATGGAGGACACATTTCGCTTTTACGAAAAAAGACACTCGCGTCTTGTTTACCCCGAGAAAGGCTACCATGACCATGAAGCCTTGCGCGGGCAGGTGTGTGCGCATGCGTGACGTGCGCGAATTGCAGAGTGACGCAGACACACCAACGCACAAGTATAAATGCTCACAACGCGTGTAGGCCATTTGCGTAGGTTACGGCATCCAGTTAACGCAGAAGTATAAATCAGACTTTAGCCTTTGAGCTGCTCTTCTGGCCACAGTATTGATGTAGTTAGTCCAGGTCAGTAGTGCTAGCTTGAGACCTTGAGGAAGAGAAACACATGGAAGAGCACAGATTTAGTAAGGTGGTAGTGGAGACCGCAACGTAGGAAAGAGTGAGGTTTTAATTATAGTCTACATATATCCCTGATGTGCTTGATTGCAGCCCGGAAAATAGTTGATATTTTTATAAAGAATAAAATGTAGAAGAGTGAGTTTTATAGTCAGGAATTATATTGCAAAATGGGTGGCTTAGGCAGAGAATAAAGGCACCCAAAATGAAATGGGCAACAGACTGGAATTTAGTCAGGGGGCTTGGATGGTTTATATGTAGACCATAAAACCATAAGATATAGGAGAAGAATTACGCCATTCAGGCCATCGAGTCTGCTCCACCATTCTATCATGGCTGACCCCGGACCGTACTCAAGCCCATACACCTGTCTTCTTGCCATATCCTTTGATGCCCTGACCAGTCAGGAAAAGATCAAATTCCGCCTTAAATATACCCATGGACTTGGCCTCCTCCGCACTCTGTGGCAGAGTGTTCCACAGATTTACTACTCTCTGGTTAAAAAAAAATTCCTCCTTATCTCTGTTCTAAAGGGTCGCCCGTCAATTTTGAGGCTGTGCCCATTAGTTCGGGATACCCCACCATAAGAAACATCCTGTCCACCCAGTTGCAGAATAATTGAGAGCTGGGATAAGCTACAGACTGAAATCTAATTGAGGAATCTGGATGCTTTATGTATACAATAACGAAAGGGTTGATCTACTGGCTAGAGCATAATCTAGGAACTTGGGTGATTTGCACTGAGAATCATGAATATCTAGAATGACTTATGGAATTTTAGCAAGGTGTACATGTGGTTTATGCTTGGAATGAGTAAATTTTTTGGCTGTGAATAGGGAAGTAGGTTTCAGCAGAGCTACTGTACCTCAGAGACTTTTTGAGTAGAGCTTCTTCACCTTTGGACCTGGGCTATAATCAGAGACTTTCACTAAGCATGGATATAGATCTAAAGTCTTGGACTGGACTTTGGTCAGAAAACATTCACTCTGGAGCTGGGTTTCAAGCAAACCTCCTACTCCATTGGGCTTGGATATTGGACAGATTCCATTCACATTTTGGATAAGGCTACAAGCTGTGCCCAGTTACCTCTAGCCATGATCTTTGACCAAACTTTGTTAGCTCTCAGTCTGAGATTCAAACAGAACCCATTCACTTTTTGGACAAGGTTTTTGAGCGGAGCCCATTGACCTCTGGTCCTGGAAGCATCAGCTATCCCTTTTCTTCCACCTCCAGCAGAATTTTTGTGCCCGGTTCCAGCAACTGCAGATTTTTGACTCCCCACCTCTTTAGTAGTGCTGTTCGAGTTTGGGATAATCATAGTATAGTTCCTGGACAATATCAGTGAGAAGTATGAGCCCACAGGAAGTGTGTCCTAGTTTATTGTCTGATTCGGACAGGTTATACGAATGCTTGATGTGGGATGTGTTGGGCTTCGTCCAGTTACCTCAAGGTCGCTAGTTCGAGCCTCATCTGTGGCAGCGTGTTTGTGCCCTTGAGCAAGGCACTTAATCACACATTGCTCTAGTGTCTGTGTGAGGAGTGGTGCCCCACACAGACTTCCAATCTGTGCCTTGTAAGGCATGAAAATGCCCGACGCAGGCCTCTCATGGTCTGAGTTGACATTCCCTCCTGTGATGTGGGAACTGGGAGCCCTCACAATGGCATATCAAGATCAAGGTAACTATTACTGACAAATATTCCCACAACAAATGATCTCACTTTAAAGACTTTATCTTGTTATTTCATGCTCTCGTTATTTATTGCTATTTACCTATATTTGCATTTGCAGTTTGTTGTCTTCTATGCTCTACTTGCTCTTTCATTGATCCTGTTTACAGTTACTATTCTATAGGTTTGCTGAGTATGCCCGCAGGGAAAAGAACCTCAGCGTTGTAGGTGGTGACATATATGTACTCTGATAATGAAGTTTACTTTGAACTTTGAACTTTGAAATTCAAATTGTCTGGGTCCATTTTATCTGAACCTAGGCCTCTTTATTTGAGTAAGAATTCATTGTCTTTTATTGACATATGTCTAATGAGAACTCTAATTACCCACCCTCATTCTGCAGCAGCAACAGCCAACCAAAACCTTTGAAAAAATTGTCAATGCATAGTTATAGTTTCGTTTTAGTCATCAGAAACTCTGACACTGTCTCATGGCATTTAACAGCCTTCTGATTCCTCTGCCTAGGCACCAATGTACTTATAGCTTTAGGGATCAAGGCTTTCAGTTTCGACTGATTGAAAGTCAAATATAAAGCATCCCCAAAGATCAAAGTGAAAGATATTTTTTAAATTATTTATATTGATAACACTCCATGCCAGCAGTAAATATCAACATGCCGAATTTACATTTTCATTCTTGTTGTCTCAGGGATGTTGTAGAAATGGCTCTCAAAATAGTTTTTTTGTACTTTATTTAAAGATACCGCGTAGAACAAGCCTTTCTGGCCCAATGAGCCGCGTCACCCAGCAACGTAGCTATTTAGCCCTAGCCTTAAGGCAATTTACAATCATCGATTAACCTACTGTCCCGTACACCTTTGGAACTGGAGCGCCTGAAGGAAATCCATGCGTTCACAGGGAGGACGTACAAACCCCTCACAGCTGCACCAGAATTGAACTCCCAACTCTGGCACCCTGAACTGCCATAGTGTCGCACTGACTGCTGTAGTACCAGGGCGCCCCATGGTTCTTTTAGATTATTGACCAATGTGGGATACGTTGGTCAGTGGAGTGACTGAACTGATAAAACCCAGAGGAGCTAATGACCAAGAGAAAATAATACTCAAAAGGACAAATTTTCACAATTATGTAAAAGATGCTCTTATTGGAGAAATAATTATGATAAATTCTGGACGAGCCTGTAATAACTTTAGCTGCTGATTATGGAGACTGAAAGTTTTTGCTTCTCTTAAGTGAGCCTTTTTATCATCAAAAAAGCCTGATTTTGGCAAACATTAATAAAATCATTGATCCACTAAAAGAACTCAGCTATTTTTTTTTAATCACATTCTGCTTATTATGCTAGCCAAACGATTCCTGGGAAATGGGTAATCTTCTGCTATAAATGTAACGGTATAAGTTGGCCAAAGGGACTATATCTGTACTCTGCCTTTCTACGTCTCTATAACCCATGCCCAGTTAAATGTAGAATCACCAGCTGTGAGCATATCTCCAGAGATTCCATCATATGGTTTCCGACCTTCAATTGTGCATTTCAGTCAAATGGCCATCATTCCCCTCCTGTAGGGAATAAATATTTTCCAAAAAAAAACGGGAAAAAGATCACCTAATTTCTCTTTCAAATTGACGATTTGCAGTAATACCTTGGCAATTAATCTTTAATTCTGAAAACTCCATCAGAATTAGCATGAATTCTTAGTGTGAAATATACTAGAACACGGAATAAACATTGTGCCAACCTTTTTAGCTTACTCCAAGATCAATTAACCATTCCTTCCTACATGGCCCATGAAACTCTATTCTTCTTTCATCCATGTGCCTAAGCCTCTTAAATGTCCCCGGTATATCAGCCCCAATTTACCGGCACCCTCAGCAGTGCAATTCAGGTATTTACCTCGTTCTGTGTAAAGAGAAACCTACCTCTGACATCTCCCCTAAACTGCCCTCCACCTTAAAAGGATGTCCTCTGGTATTAGCCATTGCTGCCCTGGGGGGAAGGTGCTGGCTGTCCACTCTACCTATACATTATAATCTTAAATATACATACAGATTGAGGGGGGATCTGATTGAAACGTATAAAATTCTAAAGGGATTGGACAGGCTAGATGCGGGAAGATTGTTCCCGATGTTGGGGAAGTCCAGAATGAGGGGTCACAGTTTGAGGATAAACGGGAAGCCTTTTAGGACCGAGATGAGGAAAAACTACTTCACACAGAGAGAGGTGAATCTGTAGAATTCTCTGCCACAGGAAATAGTTGAGGCCAGTTCATTGGCTATATTTAAGAGGGAGATACATAAGGCCCTTGTGGCTAAAAGGATCAGGGGGTATGGAGAGAAGGCAGGTATAGGGTTCTGAGTTGGATGATCAGCCATGATCGTACTGAATGGAGGTGCAGGCTTGAAGGGCCGAATGGCCTACTCCTGCACCTATTTTCTATGTTTCTATGTTTCTATATATCATTATGCTACCACATGATACATGCACTTAAGGTAAAGGCAAAGTTACACCAGTATTGCCAGACCCCCGTGTCTCTCTTTGAATTAGTTTAATGTTTTGAAGTTACAAACCATAAAGTTTCCATTTTTGGAAATTGGACTGCAGCATATTTCAGTGGGGCAGAATTTGGAGAAGAGTGATCATACTTTAGTAGGTTTAGAAAAGAGGAGAAAGATCAGAAAACAGCAGCAATTAAATTTAAAAATATTTATCTGAAGAATTAAAGGACTGAGTCATGGCATAGTGGAATCAAAATGCACTAAATTAAACAATAATTTAATAGTTGGAAGCCATTCTGGAGGACATTATTTAGGTACAGAAACCTCTTTATTTCAAAGAAAAAAAACCCTTGCTTGCTAACCTTTCCACGTAAGACATATTCTCTAATCGAGGAAGCATCCTGGTAAATCTCCTCTGCACCCTAAAGCAGCTAATCCTCAAGGAAATATACTTATTCTGCACACTTCCAATTCAAAAAAAGACAGAGGTGTCCAGCAATATGGGTGTAACCTCATCTTTACTTTAAGTGAAGCGCGCACGCATCATGTGGTAGCGTACTGACATATGTATTTTTGCATATAACCCATAATGAATTATTCAAACAAACAGGAAAGCTTAATCAACCTATATATATAATATTACTCAAATATTATTGAAATATTAAATACACACCAGGAAACAATTCTGCTTTCTTCCGCACTGGGCTGGAAGCTCACAGTTTGAGAAAATTTGAGCAATGATCCACTAAAAGAACCCATCTAAAAATAAAATAACAAAACCACATTCTATTTATTAAAGCTAGCCAAGGTTTCCTGGGAAATGAGTAACCTTATGCTATAAATGTAACAATATGTTGGCCAAAGGGATTGTCTCTTTCTATGACTCTATAACCGATGCCCAGACAAATGTAGAATTACCAGCTGTGAGCGTATCAGAGATTCCATTATATAGCCACCGACCTTCAATTGTGCATTTCAGTCAAATGCCCATCATTCCCCTCTTGTAGGGAATAAATATTTTCAAAGAAAAGGGGTAAAGAAATCGGCCAATTTCAAGAATTCCACCACTTTTCCTTGTCCTTTTAAGTCTATTTAGAACAACTGATCTGTAGATTAATAAATCTTTCTGTCATTTATCTGCAAATCAGCTCAACCATGTTGTGGTCATCTACTGTATCCGGTGCTCCTGCTGCAGCCTCCTGTATATCGGTGAGACCCAACGTAGATTGGGAAACTGCTTTGCCAAGCACCTATGCTCCGCCCACCCAAAAAAGCGGGATCTTCCTGTAGCCACTTGTTTTAATTCCACTTCCCATTCCCATTCCAACATGCCAGTCCATGGCCTCTGCTTCTGTCACGATGAGGCCACACTCGGGTTGAAGAACCCGAGTTATTTTCTGTCTGGGTAGCCGCCAATCTGTTGGCATGAACATTGATTTCTTGAACATATGGTAATTTCCCCCTCTTGACCAGTCCCCACTCCTGTTTCCCTCTCTCACCTTATCTCCTTACCTGGCCATCACCCCCCCCCCCACAGATGCCTCTCCCCCTTCCCTTTCTTCCATTGTCTTCTACCCTCTCTCATCAGAATCACCCTTCTCCAGCCCTTTATCTCTTTCACCAATCAACTTCCCAGCTCTTTTCCTCACCCCCTCACCCTCTCCCTCTTTCACCCATCACCTACCACCTTGTACTTCTTCCTCCCCTACTCCCACCCTCTTACTCCAAATTCTCATCTATTTTTTTTTCCCAGTCCTGATGAAGGGTCTCGGCCCAAACTGTCGACTATTTATTCTTTTCCACAGATGCTGTCTGGCCTGCTGATTTCCTCCAGCATTTTCTGTGTGGTGCTTTGAATTTCCGGACTGCGGATTTTCTTGTGTTTTTGATATAACATGATTTAGGATGGTAACTTCTCTATCATTCCCTAATTCTGACCAAATAGATTCTGTATTTGACCTCCTAATGATTTCTTCCTCTCAAATCTCTTTTGACAACTGTGGCATCCAACCCCCAGTTTTCTCCGTTTCCAGTTTTCCTAGAATATTTTCTAATCAGGAATAGCAAACCCTCTTGGCAACCTCATAAACATCCAAACTGGCAGGGAGAGTTTTTCTTCCTTCTCCCGTCTGCGTGAGATGTGGGACATTTGAGAGACTTTGAACTTTTACTGTGCTCATGGACTTCTTCATCAAGTTATGGTATTGTTGCACTGTTGTAACTATATGTTATAATTATGTGGTTTTGTTAGTTTTTTTCAATCTTGGTCTGTCCTGTGTTTTGTGATATCACACTGGAGGAAATATTGTATCATTTCTTAATGCATGCATGACTAAATGACAATAAAAGAGGACTGCGTGTCTTCATAATCTACAATTGCATTCTCTCCGAACTCACCTTAGCTAGTTTTGCTTTTGGTTCTCATATTCCATCTCCCTATCATCTCAAGTATATTGCAACTGTCTTATTTTACTCTCTCTCTGCTTTCTTTCTAATGTCTCCTCTGCTTCCTTCCCCACACCACTGTTTAGTCTTTCCAGGAAGATATACTGCTCTGTTGAAGTGCAAGCTCCCAACTTTAGCTTTAGAATTGGAATTGGTTTATTATTGTCACATGTACTGAGACACAGTGGAAAAACGTGTCTTGCATACTGTTCATATAGATCAGATCATTACACAGTGCATTGAGGTAGAACAATAACAACACAGGATAAAGAGTAACTACTGCAGAGAAAGTGCGGTGCAAATAAATAATAAGATGCAAGATCAAAGCAAGGTGGATTGTAAGGTCATGGGTCGAATTTATCGTCTAAGGAACTATTTAATAGTCTTCTGACACTGGGATAGAAGGTATCTTTGAGCCTGGTGGTATGTATCTTCTGCCCAATAGAGACTGTCCAGCATGGGTCTTTGATGAATCTGGCTACATTACCGATGCATTGGGAAGTATAGTTAGAGTCCATGGAGGAGAGGCTGGTTTTCCTGATTTGCTGAGCTGTGTCCACAACTCTCTTCAGTTTCTTCAAGTCACGTGCAGAGCTGTTGTCATCCCAAGCTATGATGCATCTGGACAGCAAACACGAGGAATTCTGCAGATGCTGGAATTTCAAGCAACACACATAAAAGTTGCTGGTGAACGCAGCAGGCCAGGCAGCATCTCTAGGAAGAGGTGCAGTCGACGTTTCAGGCCGAGACCCTTCGTCAGGACTGAACGAAGGGTCTCAGCCCGAAACGTCAACTGTACCTCTTCCTAGAGGTGCTGCCTGGCCTGCTGCGTTCACCAGCAACTCTTAGGTGTGATGCATCTGGACAGGATGCTTTCTATGGTGCATTGATGGACAGGGACAAGTCACATTTTTTTAGCCTCACGGGGTAGTAGAGGCACTGGCGAGCTTTCTTGGCCATGACACTTATGTGGTTGGACCCGGGGAGGCTATTGGTGATATTCACTCCCAGGAACTTGAAACTCTCAATCTTCTCTACCTCAACATCGTTGATATAGACAGGAGCATGAGTACCGCCTCCTCTTCCTGAAGTCACTGTTTTGTTGACATTGAGGGAAAGGTTGTTGTTATAGCACCTTGTTACTAAGCTCTCTGTCTCCGTCCTTACTCCAACCTGGTGGTATTATCTGCAAACCTGTAGCTGGAGTTAGAGCAGTATCTAGCTACACGGTCATGGTGTACAGGGAGTGAAGTAGGGGGTGAGGGCACAACCTTGTGGAGCACCAGATGCTGAGAAAAATCGTGGTGGAGGTGTCGCTGCCTGATTGAGGCCTGCTCATCAGGAAGTCAAGGATCCAGTTGTAAATGTAGGTGTTAACTCCCAGGGTCCAGAATACGGTGATGTCTTTTCTTGGAATTACAGTATTGAACGGAGAGTTGTAGTCAGTCAACAATAGTCTGGATTTGTTGCCTTTACTGACCAGGTACTCCAGAGATGAGTGTAGGGCTGTGGAGATTGCATCCGCTGCAGACCTGTACCCTCCCACCTCAAAGCTGAAGGAATCTAAACTTTTCCAATCTGCATAACTTTTCTAGTTATGCTTGAACCTAACTGAAAGATTATTTTGTTATCACAGAGGATCAGCTGTCTAAAGCATTATGAACTTTCATATCAAAATTCAAAACACTTATTATCAAAGGATCTACACCCCATCTACACACGGATCTACACACCATCTACACACGGATCTACACCCCATCTACACACAGATCTTCGCCCCATCTACACACGGATCTACACCCCATCTACACACAGATCTACACCCCATCTACACACGGATCTACACCCCATCTACACACGGATCTACACCCCATCTACACACAGATCTACACCTACACACGGATCTACACCCCATCTACACACGGATCTACACCCCATCTACACCCCATCTTCACACGGATCTACACCCCATCTACACACGGATCTTCAATAGATCACTGGAGCTGTGTGAAGTCCTTCATTGCTTCAAGTGCTCCATTATCATTCCAGTCCCTAAGAAACCCACTATCAAGGGACTAAATGACTACAGGCCTGTTGCCTTGACATCTGTGGTCATGAAATCCTTTGAGAGACTAGTGTTGGCTCACCTAAAGGACATCACTGGCCCCCTGCTGGACCCCCTGCAGTTTGCTTATTGGGCAAATAGGTCAGTGGATGATGCAGTCAACATGGGACTGCATTACATACTACAACACCTCGACAACCCAGGAACTTCTGCGAGGGTCCTGTTTGTTGATTTCAGCGGGGCGTTCAACACCATCGTCCCAGAAATCCTCCACTCCAAACTCACCCAGCTCACTGTCTCCCCCGCCATCTGTCAGTGGATCACAAGCTTCCTGACTGACAGGGTGCAGCAAGTGAGGCTGGGGAGCATCATTTCTAGCACCCGGACAATCAGTCCCGGTGCCCCCCAGGGATGTGTGCTCTCCCCACTGCTCTTCTCCCTTTACACTAATGACTGCACCTCACAGGATCCATCTGCTAAACTCCTGAAGTTTGCAGACAACACAACTGTCATTGGCCTTATCCGAGATGGTGATGAGCCTGCATACAGACGGGTGGTGGAACGGCTGGCCCTCTGGTGTGGTCAGAACAATCTGGAGCTAAATACGCTCAAGACTGTGGAGATGACAGTGGACTTCAGGAGGAGCCCCCCAATACTCCCCCCACTCACTATACTCAACAGTATTGTGTCTGCTGTGGAGACCTTCAGGTTTCTGGGTGTCACAATCTCCCAGGACCTGAAGTGGACACCCAACGCGGACACTCTTATCAAAAAGGCTCAGCAGTGGTGGTATTTCCTACATCAACTCAGGAAGTACAACCTGCCTAAGGAGCTGCTGATTCAATTCTATTCAGGAATAATCCAGTCTGTTCTCTGTTCGTCTATCACTGTCTGGTTTGGATCAGCTACCAAACAAGACAAGAATAGACTCCAAAGAACTGTTAGGGCTGCGCAAAGGATTATTGGTGTGAAGGTGCTTTCGATCCAGGACTTCTATGCATCCAGAGTCAGGAAGCAAGCAAGCAGCATCATTGTAGACCCATCACACCCTGGACATCACCTGTTCCAACTCCTTCCTTCTGGTAGGCGCTTTAGATCACTGTATGCCAGGACAAATAGGTACAAGAACAGTTTCTTTCCGTATGCCATCAGTCTTATGAACACTTGAATTTTAGTCTATTGTAAACCAAGTCCACCTGTACATACACAGGTGTACCTCATTGTATATAGTTCATGATTATTTGCACTATTGTTTTGTTTGCTTTTTGATTCTGTACAATGAGAGCTCAGGGAAACCGGCATCAAATTCCCTGTATGTGTCCACGTACTTGGCGATAATAAAGGATTCTGATTCTGATTCAGATTCTGATATACAACTTTGAGATTTGTCTCCTTACAGGCAGCCACAAAGCAAAGAAACCCAAATAGAACCAATTGAAAAGAGGCCGTCAAACACCCAATGTGTAAGTAGTTACTAGTTTTGTCAGCTTTGTTTGCTATTGATGAAGTTATTGTGCTTTACTAGCGACATTTTAAACCAGAAATCAACGGGCGAAATGAAATAAAACGTTCAAAACTTGTCCAAAACTAAATGCTGACGGTACAATCCCAGAGCAAAGACCAAGAGCTCGAAGAAGGAGGAAGTCAGTAAACTAAGGGTTAAAACGCAAACTCTTGGTTGCTTGGTGACAAATACAAAAAAAAAGAAAGAGAAAATCCCGTCTTTTGTGGATCCAGTAATACCAGTACGGTCAGAACCGAGGCAAAGCACAACTGTGCTTCTAGGTCTTGTTGCGTAAGTGATTTTTTGGAACACAAACAAGTCCAGCGTGGCCCAGCCACCTACCACTTGCATCTGAGGAGCACGCCACACAGACGCAGATAAAAACAAGCAATATGAAATTTTGGATGATGTAGATTTGGCAGCGTGCCCTGGGCACAGCATAACCTGCCACACCAGTCTCGTTGTACAATATACAGGGGTGTTTCTCTGTAAGTCAGCCTTCACCGCTCTGTCTTTATCAAATCATGTCTCCACTGATAAACAAGCGCTGATTCTTGTCTGGTGGTGACTCCACTTGTATTTTTATGTATGCTCTGACAAAGAAGCAGCTAAAGGCTTGCATGTGCTGAAGTCCTTTCATTGTCAGTCGACCACTGGATCCTCAGAATTGCATTCCTGGAAAGGGGAAAATATGACACAGTTTTCAGTAGGTCGAGCTTGTCGGGGAATTATCACTTCCGTATGGCAGTTAGATTTCGTTACTATACCGCTGCGTTATCTGCCTAAGTCAATCGCCCGGCTTCTTGTAGCGCCCTATCACGCAAGGAAGTGTCAGATCAAAGAGAAAGGGTGTCAAGCCAATATTGGACGAGGTGCCCGACAGTGTGCTCTTTGGGCTACCAATGAAGGAGGTGCAGATTATGAAAATGAAATGCAATGAAACAGGGTCAGGAGGAGGAAAATGGAGCAGAAGAGGGAGATAGTGAAGACAGTGGTAGGGGAGGGCATGTGCAAAATTAAGCATTTTGAATAGGGTCACCTTTCAGGGGAAGGTAATTGAGTTGGCGGATTTTGATCACAGAAGAGAAAAAGTTAGAAACACAGGCCAGAAAATTGTAAAATGGTTCTTGTACGTCATATATGGACTGGATGTCTACCAGATCAATGCCACCCCAAGGCCCTTTCTCTAACCCTATAAATTACTGTGGACAACCAAAATTTTGATTCCTAAATACTTTTTGGTGTAACTTATGGATTTTGGGCTGGTGATCATGAAAATCACCAGGAAATTGTCTTTTTTTGAAATTGCCTATATTTGTTATTTCAATTCATAACTCAAGTCAGAATAACTGATGCCAATGTTAAGGAAGGCATTTCTATTGGACCACAAATCAAACAGGCCATCAATGACAGGTAATTCAGAGAACTTCTAGTGGGCCGGTGAAAATCGCATGGAAGGCATTCAAGGATGGTGTTGAAAATTTTCTTGGCAGCTATAGAGCACCAAAATATGTGCAGCTGGCTGACAATACGAGGGGTGATTGATAAGTTTGTGGCCTAAGATAGAAGGAGATGAGTTATACAGCTCTCGTTACATGCACGTGCAGTTTAACTCTTTGAGTGATTATGCAGAAAGTTTGAAGTTAATAACTCATCTCCTTCTACTTTCGACCACGAACTTATCAATCACCCCTGCTGTGGACCACTTTCTGGAGGTCCAAGATGCCGACTTCTACAAAGAAGGGATCCGTATGCTCCACAACCGCTGGACTAAGTGTGTAAATGTAGGAGGGGACCGTGTTGAAAAATAAATGTACTAGGTTTTCTAAAATTCTACTTTAGGCCACGAACTTATCAATCACCCCTTGTATGTTTCAAGCATATAAAACTATGAAGTGCAAAATGTCACTAAAGATTCATTTTCTGCATTGCATTTATTCGACTGCTTCCCTGCACTGTTACTGATGAGCATGGTGAAAGGTTTCACCAGGACACTGCAGTCATGGAGAAACTGTATCGGGGCAACTGGAATCCATCAATGCTGGCTGATTATTGTTGGACACTTAAAGCGAGAAGCCTCGGATCGGACACTGAGTACAAATGAAAATCAACAAAACATTTTTAGCTTAGTTGAACTATTGTAAAGCATCACCGTGGTTATGCAAATAGCATGTTACATTCAATAAAAGTTAATTTTTTGTTTCTCCAAATTCGTACGTGATGCAAGAGGTCTGAAATTGTATTTGTGTTCAGCTTCAAGCAGTCTGCAATTAACAAAATAAGATTATGAGGAAGCAACACTTTTGAAAGAATTTGTTGTCCAGTGTATTTCTCTACTTTCTCTCTTATAAAGCCATGCCTCCACCACATTCGCAGGTGATACACACCAGATTACAGTCATGTACGCATTAATAAGAGATTTTCTTTATAATTAATTCTCTTTCATTTTATTTTATACCTATGATTTCAAGGTCTCAACTCCACCAAAGGCATAGCAGCCCCTCACTAATAGATCACACATCTTCCTATCCAGATTCCTCATCGTTATACATATTCCCATTAAATCTCTCTTGAGCCCTTTTCCTGAAAGGAATCTGTACCAGCCTCATTAATTTATCCTTGTATTTGTAGCCCCTCATCCTATGAGCATCTCTCATAGTTATTTTCTGCTTCAACGTGGTGACCAAATTGAACACTAAAGTTGGGCCAGTGTTTTATAAAATTTCAGCAAGACTCCCTGGTTTTGTTACTTGACACCTCAAATGTTAAAGCTCAGAACATATGTTAATTGGCACTTTCTCAACCTGTCCTCCCTTTAGCAATGATTTGTGCACACAGGTCCCTCTACTTCTATGTTCCTTTTATAACAGTAATCTAAATTTCCTGTCCTAACTTTTGCAGCTAAAATGCAGGAATGGTTGTGTAGGAGTCATGTATCTGTCCGCCATTTGCATTGTATTCTGTGTTGTGCATTTATTATATTTATTATGGTCACTAGTCACATAAGTGTGGGTATGGTAAATGCAAAGGGAATAAGTAAAGTATTCTTGTTTATTTTGTTGCAGTCTGTAACTTGGGACCGGCGGAGGTCATATCTTTTGCTGACCACTGAGATAACGCTCAATAACTGTTAATTGCATGTTTGCTAATTTCTAATACAGGATGGTATAAAGGGTTCAACTCCTTGGAACAATCATTTCATTGGAGCTGTGGGCGTGTCACACAATATAACAACTCTGCGGTTTCGCAGGCTAGCGGAAATTGTATTGTTTTGATTTTAACCATATAACCATATAACAATTACAGCACGGAAACAGGCCATCTCAGCCCTTCTGGTCCGTGCCGAACTCTTACTCTCACCTAGTCCCACCGACCTGCACTCAGCCCATAACCCTTCATTCCTTTCCTGTCCATATATCTATCCAATATAACTTTAAATGACAACATCGAACCTAACTCAACCACTTCTGCTGGAAGCTTGTTCCACACAGCTACCACTCTCTGAGTAAAGAAGTTCCCCCTCATGTTACCCCTAAACTCTTGCCCTTTAACTCTCAACTCATGTGCTCTTGTTCGAATCTCCCCCACTCTCAATGATAAAAGCCTATCCACATCAACTCAATCTTTCCCCCTCATAATTTTAAATACCTCTATCAAGTCCCCCCTCAACCTTCTACGCTCCAAAGCATAAGGACCCAACTTGTTCAACCTTTGTCTGTAACTTAGGAGATGAAACCCAGGCAACATTCTAGTAAATCTCCTCTGTACTCTCTCAATTTTATTGACATCTTTCCTATAATTCGGTGATCAGAACTGTACACAATACTCCAAATTTGGCCTTACCAATGCCTTATACAATTTCAACATTACATCCCAACTCCTATACTCAATGCTCTGATTTATAAAGGCCAGCATACCAAAAGCTTTCTTCACCACCCTATCCACATGAGATTCAGGGAACTATGTACCATTATTCCTAGATCCCTCTGTTCTACTGCATTCTTAAATGCCTTACCATTTACCATGTATGTCCTATCTTGATTAGTCCTACCAAAATGTAGCACTCACATTTATCAGCATTAAACTCCATCTGCCATCTTTCAGCCCACTCTTCTAAGTGGTCTAAATCTCTCTGCAAGCTTTGAAAACCTACTTCATTATCCACAACTCCACCTATCTTAGTATATCTTAGTACCTGTGTGCACAAATCATTGCTAAAGGGAGGACAGGTTGAGAAAGTGCCAATTAATATATATTCTAAGCTTTAACATCTTAGTATCCACATACTAATCGAATTTACCACGCCATCATCCAGATCATTAATATATATGACAAATATTTTTTGGATTGGTTTTGCCGCTACAGGTTGCAAGAATGAGGCGGTACTTTTCTCTACTTTAAACCCACCTGCCTTGTGTCTGCCCATCCGCTTAGGAGAGTGTCAGCAACTTTAAATTTCTCAGTGATATTATTTCAGAGGACCTGACCTGGGCCCAGCACGTCAGTGCAATTATGAGGAAAGCTCGGCAGCACCTCTACTTCCTTAGGGTTTTGCGAAGATTCTGTATAAAATCTAAAACTTTGACAAACTTCTATAGATATATGGTGGAGAATATATTGACTGGCTGCATCACAACTTAGTATGGAAACACCAATACCCTTGTACAGAAAATCCTACCAAAAGTAGTAGATATGGTCCAGTCCATCATGGGTAAAGCATTTCTCACCATTGAGCACATCTACATGACACGTTGTCACAGGAAAGCAGCGTCCATCATCAGGGACCCCCACCACCCAGGACATGCTCGTTTCTTGCTGCTGCCACCAGGAAGAAGATCCAGGAACCTCAAGACTCACACCACCAGGTTCAGGAATAGTTACTACCCCTCAACAATCAGGCTCTTGAACCAGATTGAATAACTTCACTTGCCCCATCATTGAAATGTTCTCACAACCTATGGAGTCATTTGCAAGGACTCTTCATCTCATGTTTTCAACATTTATTGCTTAGTTATTTATTATGATTATTTATTTATTTTTGTATTTGCACAGTTTGTGGTCTTTTGCACACTGGTTGAATGCCTGAGTTGGTGCTGTATTTCATTGATTCTATTATGGTCATTATTCTGTTATGGATTTATTGCATAAGCCCACAAGAAAATGGATTTCAGAGTTTATACAGTGGCATGTATGTACTTTGATAATAAATTTACTTTGAACTTTGAACGTTGAAGTTTAGGTCACTAACATTTATTTTTTTTAAAAACAGCCATATCACCAAATCCTGGATATTGTCAACATTTACCTTTCTTCATTCTGAAAAGTAACCACTTACCGTGACTCTTGGTAATCTGGTCTTTAGCTAACCTTGTACCCCATTCTATGAGTATCCCATCTGCTTCAGCTCTGCTGATAAACTTGCCATATGACACCTTACAAAAATGATCTTAGTGCGCATGTACATTTGGCCAACAGCATTACCCTCTGTTCCCTAACTAAAACAATTCCATCAGATTGGTTGAGCACAATTTGAATTTAAAAATTGGAAACATACAAGCTGAAATTCACTCACTCACAATGGTATGACCATAGAAGGAACTCTTTCAGCAGACTTCGTGATATTTGTGTTTTCCTTGTTATCTACAGAAAGTTTTAGCCTTAAATCTTGCACATAACAATGACTTAGCGTACTTCAATTAGTCTTGAATCTTATCTCATCCCGCTTTAAACTGAGTCAATTTTTCTCATGCTTCCAGAGACTCAGAGTGAGCCAGTCTAACGGTTGCAAAGTTGGCTTGCTGGTAGGAAGCAGAGGGCTATCTTTTCAGGTTAGAGGCCTGTGACCAGTGATATTAATGCCCAGCAGTGTCTTGTGGTCGTAAACAAGACATTTAAAAAAGACAATTATACCTTTGATTGGCCCCATAGAAGCCACAGCATCCGAGCGGCCACTATTTTCCCAGAGGACATTAGAGAAGCAGGTGTTTCAATGTAATAATGAAGAAGATCGTTGAGCCAATGGATATGCTGAAGGTTTAATAACAGAGAGTCATTGAGTTAATTAATGTATGTAGTGCTATGGAAATTACATCCACTGCAGACCTGCCTCAAAACTAATTGATCACGAGGTACTGCTGGACATTAATATCACTAGTCACAGACCTTCAACCTGAAAAACAACCCTCTACTACCACCAGATTGGAAAGGTTGGGTGCGGACCAAATCGAGGCGATGGGCCCGGGCCTGAGAGCATATTGAAGCCACGGGGCCCAGGCCTGAGAGCATATTGAAGCCACGGGGCCTGGGCCCAAGAGCATATTGAAGCCACAGAGCCTGGGTCCAAGAGCGACGAACGAGCCGAGGTTTGGCCAATTTAAGTGCCAGGCCAGATTGAAAAGGTCGGTGTGTCAGATGTGGTGGTGAGAGACAGGCTGGTGTTCAGTTCAGTGAGGTTTACTCATCTCTGCACTGAACGGAGGCCGTGGCCTGCAACTGATGTGCTCATGGATTAGCTGAGACTGGCTTTGTGGCTGTGAACTGTGAACTTCAGTTCTGGATGTTACTTGCTTATCTTTTATTGTTTGCACAAGTTGTTCTTTTTTTTTTGCACATTGGGAGCTTGATGGTCTTTTTTAATGGGTTCTCTTGGGTTCTTTTTTGTTGTTGCCAATAAGGAGATGAATCTCAAGGTTATATATAGTATGCATATTTTGATAATAAGTGTACTTTGAACCTTGGATGTTTTTCTTGTGACCTCAAGATCCTGTTGGACATTGGTAATGTAGAATACTGCAAGCCTAGTTCTGGTTCAGAGGTTTATTGGTGAGACTGACGGTAGGGAAGCTGTGTGGACTTGGTTGTAGGAGAGACAAGGCCTCATGCCACAGTGCCGCCTGTTGCAACCACCCAGGAGAGGTGATGCCTGAGGCGGTGTAGCGTGGCGTCCATAATGGATTGGGGACTGTCCCCTTCCTTTGGTGCTCCCCTTCAATGTTTGCTCAGTGGAAGACAAGTTAGATTGCATTTGTCTGTGGACTGCTACTGGCTTGTTCTTGCCAACAACATCCATGGAATCAGGGACTTGGGCTACATTATATCTTTTTGTGTGACTGCATGTTTGCTACTATCTTATACGTGCTATGTGTGCCTTGTGCTGTGTATGACTGTTGGTTCTCTGTTTTGTATCTTGGTCCCCGAGAAATGCTGCTTCATTTGGCTGTAGAGGTGTCCCCCGCTTTTTGAACGTTCACTTTACGACACCTCGCTGTTACAGAAGGTGTTTTCACTGTTACAAAAAAAGGCAGCGCGTGCCCCGAGCAGCCAAGCTCCTCCCCTAGAACTGCATTCTAGCCGGCATTGCTTAAACATGTGCCTGTGAGCATTTGTGCTTTATGTTGATTTATTTTGAGCATCCATTAGCAAGATGAGTTCTAAGGTATCGGAAAAGCCTAAAAGAGCTCGTAAGGGTGTTACACTTAGCATAAAACTAGACATAATTAAGCGTTTCAATGGTGGCGAACGAAGTAAGGACAAAGTGAGTTTGGCTTGTGGAAGTTGACGAAAATGATGTGAAAAGGTTTTGGCATCCCATGACCAAGAACTGATAGATGAAGAGCTGATGCAATTGGAAGAGGAAAGAATAACAATCGAAACTGAATGCAGTAGTGAACGGACGGGAAGTGAAGTCGTCGGGGAAGTGAACATGAAGCAACTGCGTGAGATTTTCGCTGCAATGATTGCAGAAAAGTACGACTTTAATTTTGAAAGGGTACGTAGGTTTAGGGCATATTTGCAGGATGGTTTGAGTGCTTACAATGAACTGTATGATAGAGAAATGCGCGAGGCCAAGCAGTCAAGCATACTGTCGTTTTTCAAGCCTTCCACATCAGCCACAGCAGACGACGAACCTTGACCTTCGACATCGAGGCAGGCAGACATAGAAGAAGATGACCTGCCTGCCCTGATGGAAACAGACGACGATGAGTTAACAGCCCAGTCTCCTCTACCTCCCACCACCCCAACCCCTGGGCCGCAGACCGATACATTGCCGTGAAGAATGCAGTGGTTCAGCGGTGGTCAGGACACACCCAGCACATCTTTAAGAAAAAAGCCGAAATAAACAAGCTAATTAATTAGGTGCAGCCCGGCACGTAAATGTCGGCCCAGATCAGAGTGCGTTGCCTTTCTTAAAGATGTGCTGGGTGCGTCCCCACTACCGCTGCACCACTGCATGCTTCACGGATTGGTATTGATCCACGGCCCAGAGGTTGGAGACCACTGCACCACCCCAACCTCCGACGACTCAGCCTAACACACCATCATCAGTGTGCTCAGCGCTGTCTTCCCGATTCCGGTAAGTGATACTACACTGTACATACATTATTTCTACTTTATATAGACTGTGTATTTTTATGTGTTATTTGGTATAATTTGGCAGCTTCATAGTTTAAAGGTTACTGGAGAGAGTGTTTCTGCTGAGAGTGCTTGTGTGAGATTTTCGCTACGGTGGACAGTGCGGCTATGATTGTAGAAAAGTATTTCTACTTTATATAGGCTGTGTATTTATCATATCATTCCTGCTTTTACTATATGTTTCTGTTATTTTAGGTTTTATGTGCTATTTGGCATGATTTGGTAGGTTATTTTTTGGGTCTGCGAACGCTCACAAATTTTTCCCATATAAATAAATGGTAATTGCTTCTTCATTTTATGACATTCCGGCTTACGAACCATTTCATAGGAGCGCTCTACCTTCAGATGGTGGGGGAAGCCTGTATTCATGGGTATTCATGTATGGTTGAATGATAATTAAACTTGAACTTGAAGGATGCACTTTTTTATTATTAACATAAGAGATTCTGCAGATGCTGTAAGCCCAGAGCAAAACACGCAAAATGCTGGAGGAACTCAGCAGGTCAGTCAGCATCTATAAACAGTCGACGTTTTGAGCTGAGACCCTTCATCAGGACACAAAGGTGTGGCATTTATTTATTATTAGAACATTTATAAGCAAGTTCCTAGTTTGCTGTTGACAAGTTCAACCCATCCATAAGCTTCTACCTTATATGTCAGTTGAACAATTTTGGATTCCCACTTTAAGTTGGCAACTAATTTCTCTTTCAGTTTAATTGTCACTTCCCCTTTGATTCTCCAGTAAGCACGTTGGTTCTCACTGGTATTTAGAGCCTAGCTTGTCCTAGATAGCTTTTCTTAAAAACTCTATCTTCCTCTACATCTCTGCCATCATTCAGGGGGCCCTGGTTTTGTTTGTTGTTCCTTTGCCCTTTGTGGGCATGTGCCTCGTGTACCCAAGCCCTTTGTTCTACAGGTTTGCCAAGTCAACATTGATTCCAATTTATTGGGGACACATCCAGTCTCATTCAGTTAAAAGCAGCCTTCCTCCAATAAACTATTCTAAATTGTGATTGCTCCTTCTCCTTTTCTGTAGTCAAATTCAATGTTCCTAATATTAGAACTTTCTAAATGTATTTGGGTCTCTTGCATGATAGTTACTTATTGATCTGACATCCTGACTTCACACACTGTTGACTTCTGCTAATTCGCTTTTCAAGAATTGGCCATTTCAGTTTATATTTTTGTCATTTCCCCTGAGGTGGTGGTGGTGAAGCCACTGTCTGAATTCCTTGTGGTAACATAAAAGTTGGGTTAACTAAATAGCTTGCAAGGCCTTAGAGTTAACCACATCACTGTGGGTATGGAGTCAACTATAGGCAAATACAAAGTTCAAAGCAAATTTATTATCGAAGTACATATATATCACCATATACAACCCTGTGTCAGGTCCACACAGGCAGGCACCTCCCAGTTTCCACCCTGCTAACAGGAAGCACCCGCCACTCATTCATTTCCATCTCATCACCTGCAGCCTATTCAAACCCAGCTCTCATCCACAGCCTCTGTTCGCCCATCGAACCAGCCAGCCTCAACCGTTTGCTCCTAGCCTTCGGTTACCTTGCTGCCTGTGTTGTTTAGTACCTGTTCTCCCTTGTTTCATGGCCCTTCGTGGCTTATTTTTTGGCAGTTTATTAATAAAGTCATTGCTCATTGCTAAGTCATCTCCGCTGCTCTGCTTGTGGGTCAAGGCTCCTCTACATTTCCTGACAGGATGACTGAACCAGCGATCGACCTAGCAAGTACGCCCGCCTAAAGGAACTCATCTGTCAACATGAGCACACAATCCAGAGTCAGCAGGAAAGCATTGCCCACCTATTTATCCCTCGCAACCAACTCCCTGTCTCGATACAGCAACCCCGCGCCTGTCTACCTCCACCCTCGGAGCTCCAGTGCCCAAATGTTTCCATGGATCCCCCAACCTGACACCACAACTTCCTGTCCCTGTGCGTCCTGCACTTCGAGTTCCAGCCATCTCTCTATTTTGTGGACGGAGCCAAGATTGTCTTCATCATCTCTTTCTTGACTGGGTAGGATCTAACCTGGGCCACCATTAACTGGGACAATGAAACCACAAACTGAAATAATTATGAGGAATTCACTGCTGAGCTGCAGCGGGTCGTCAACCGTGCAGGAAGTGGAAGGGGAGCAGTGGACTGAATACTTGGCCTGCGTGAGAGCTCATGCCTGGTGCTGAATTACACCGTGGAATTCAGGACCCTCCCATGGAATATGAATAGTATGCTGCTAGACCCATTACCTTCACGGTCTCTGAGACTTCTTGAAAACTGGTCTGTCTATCTGCAAGATGCCCACCGACCTTGAAAGCCTCATCACTCTGGCCCTCCACCTTGACAAGCGTCTTATAGACTGACCTGCTAGATCGCCAACAAGACCCCAGTTCTGTTCCCAGAACCATTTCAGGCTGCAGAACCCTCCTCAGTAATGCCTCCAGAAACCGGGCAGCCGGACAGAGCTCCCTTAATGCCCCCAGAGTGCAAGCTTTGGTGGAGAAAGTATTTGTGTACCTGCTGTGGAGCATCCGACCACCAATTCATCGATGCCCAGTGCTTACGGGAAATGGCACCACCAGTTGGAGGTGAAGCTAAGCTCCCACCAGGCCCTCATTCCAGCACCATAGCCCGACACCCCCTCTGTCTTCCTCCAGACCCTGAGGACTCTGTGCACATAGGAGGCTCCTGTGCATTGTAGGCTCTGTGCATACAGGTTGGGCTTCCTACAGAGCCTGTGTTTCACCCTTTCTGCATAATAGCCATTGATCGACAACCCTTGGGCATCTGGGATGGATAGACCTGTGCGCATGAGCATCAGAGAGCACCACAAGTTCATCCATTTCCTTCTCATCGACTCACCTGACCTGCTGTCATTTTGGGTTACCCCTGGCTCTCCACGCATGACCCTCATTTTGCCTGGTTTTCCGGTTCACTGCTGAGTTGGAGATCCACCTGCCCGCAGCCTCAGTGGACTTCGCCCTGTAAATCCGTGGAGACGGAAGAAACCCTCGACTTCGCCAAGCTCCCACAGAAATACCACAACCTAGCCATCGCCTTCAGTAAGAAGAAACCCTGCACCCTACCACCTCACAGACCACATGACTGCGTGACCGACCTTTGACCTTCTTCTGGGCACAACCCCTCCCTGATGTTCTCCCTCTCCCCTCCTGAGACCCAAGCCAGGAACGACTACATTGCCAAAGTGGTATAGCATGGCTTCATTCGACCGTCCCAGTCCCCAGCTGGTGAAGGATTCTTCTTTGTCAAAAAGGAAGATGGGGATCTTTGTCCTTGCATCCACTACTGTTGACTCAACAAAATCAGCAGTAAGAACTACTCCCTGTCCCTTTGATGGATAGTGCATTTGAAACACTCCACAGGGATTAGATCATCATCCACCAAGGGGGTGAGTAGAAGACTATGCTTATAACATCCATTGGACACTACAAATACTTGGTGATCCCTTTTGGACTTTCCAACATTCCAGCCATTTTCCAAGCCTTCATTAACAAATCCACCGAGACATGCAACACAGGTACGTTTTTTTCAATCTCATCTTCACCAAGAACCCCCAAAGCCATGTCTGTCACATCCGTTCAGTCCCTCAGCATCTCCTCCAAAAACCCACTGTACTGAAAGTTAGAAAAATGCCAGTGCCACACCCCAGTCATTTCCTTCCTTGGAGATGACGGATCAGTTTTGAGGGGATGATAATATTGAATTCTGAGCTGTGCCCAATGCAGAGCATCCTGATGTATTCAGCTTCACTGTCCAGATGTTCTGGGGTTGTGTGAAGAGCCAATTGGAACATGCCCAAATTGCTTCTCAGGTAGGAGTTAATATGTGTCATCACCACCCTCTCAAAGCACTTCATCACAGCGGATGTAAGTGCTACTGCTCGGTAGTCATTGAGACAGGTTACTAGATTCTTACTGGGCACCAGTATAATTGAACTTGCTCAAAGCAGGTGGGCAGCTCAGACTGCCGAAGCGAGAGGTTGAAGATATCAGTGAAAACTCCAGCCAGTTAATCAGCACAGGTCTTTAGTACTCAGGCCGATTCCCATCTGGGCTGGATGCTTTCCGTGATTCACCTTCCTGAAGTATGCTCTCACGTTAGCCTCAGGAACTGAAATTGCAGGGCCATCGGGGAGACGTGGGAGTTCGTGGATGTGCCTCAATGTTTTGATAGTTAATGCGAGCATAAAAGGCATTGAGCTCATCTGGGGGCGAAACAACTCCCAAAGCAGATTTCTTCCATTAATGAACATTAATTAACCAGGTGCCTTTATTTGCAAAGAAAAAAAAAACATTTTTTGTTAAATTCAAAATTACTTGACTAACCAAATTTAAAACTTCACAGCTGCTTTTGGGTGATTTGAATGTGCATTTCTGCAGTTTAATCAATGCCCTTTCAGCATACTTAGACCCCTGTTTTATAGTTGGTTCTGTATCCACCTCAGCAATAAGTTTGTCTTCAACGTGTACCTGTCCTTCGCTTCCTCCAAGTTCCACAAGACATTATTTATTACTGCAAAATCTTAATTCAGACCTGCCAGTTTTGGAAGCTTCTGGCATGAGCTTTCATGTTTTTTTTTGTGCAATTGAAGATCTGCCTTCTCATCACAGTGGGTATGACTGTTCTATGTCACCACGTTCTTGTTCAGGGCGATTTGTACCTTTAACTGTAAAGTGCCTCTCCCAACTGGTACTACTTCTGATAGTGCTGTCGCTGACCTGCTTTGGAAGCCTACTGATCTCAATCCTGAAGCAATCACTGATAAGTCATCGTCGTCTAATTGCAAGGCAGAAATCATGCTCTTGCTACATACATCAGAATCTTCACCAATCTCTTGAATGGTAAATAGCTTTGGGCAATGAACCTCTGCTTTCCTTACCCAAAAATTTTTGTCTTGTAATGTAATTTGCTTGGTGTAGTCGTGTACAACTCTTTGCAATTCTAATGTTTGGCTTTTGTAGCACACAGTACATTGTAAATGAACTTACACCTTTGGTGCTTCACTTGAGTCTGTCTTAGGGTTATCTGTACCTTCAATCAAAAATAGTTTGCAGAATTTCCTGCTGTACATACCTCTACCCTTGACTAAATAATCTGCTGATCTATCAGTCTTTATTTTTAGAACCTGGTTATTTACTTGTAGTTTAATTCTGAAATCTTGCCATTTCCTTCCATTTGTTCCAGTGTTATACACCTAGTCAGATTGGTATTGATATGAAGCTCACTCTTTCCTTAACTAAAGTTGTCCCTCAAATTCATGACTCTGCAGATCAGCTAACTCAGCATAAATTGGTGAAGGGAACTGGAATTTTCTTGACCTATTGAGACTAATTACCAAATATACCGGGAACTGTTTTGAACTAAATCCTAATTACCCAAATTGAGATTGAGATCATGGTATGCCTCTACTGACTCCTCTCTTGTTCTAAGCCTTTTCTTCATATTTTCTTGACAGAAGAATTTCAGCTTATTTTAGGAAGATTTAACACTGGTAGTGTACAGCCAAAAGCAAAATGCAGCGGATGCTGGAAATCTGAAATTAAAAAATACTCAACAGATCAAAGGAATTCAGTTTATATGATCCACAATTCCTAACCAGTTTTTCACATTTCCAGCATTATTTTTTTTCTTCTGTTTCTCTTTCAGATTTCATTCACCTTCTTCAAGTTACACCTCCTCCAGACCCTTTGTCACTCGCTAACCTCTACCATTGTCTTTCAACCGACGCCACTAGGGTTTGTGACACTGAATCGTCCCAGTCTCCACCCTATCAGAACCTTTGTTCATTCTGTTCCTCCCTTTTTTCTCTGTAACTAAAATTGTTTCATTTCTAACTCATCCCAACTTTGACGAAATGTTGACTGCTCCCGTATGCATGCTGCTTGACCTTTTGAACATTTCCTGCATTTTTTGTGTGATCTCGCTGCAGTTAACAGAACTGTCACAGGAAAGGAGCTGTAATTAGGATTATCGCTGCCACCTTTGACCCGTCTGGTCAAAGGTCTTATCTTCATAAAATGGGAAGTCTATGTTTTTTGGCAGAAGTTATAACTATTTTCTGTTTCGTGATTTGATCGACTGAGATAAATCTCCGTGCGTTCCTTAGTGGGTGGGGTATTGATAAACATACGTCACAGTGGTTGAGTCCTACACGTGCCATTGCTCCTTATTTTTATAGCTGCTAACGATTGTTAGCAGTCAGCCCCACCTTTTTGCCGGTGTTAAAGGGCAACAGAGCACGAGAGCAGCACAGTAACTTGAGATTGATGGAATGGAAACAATGCAGGCTGTCCTCTTTCACCGAAATGATATTAAACCTTTCTTTTTACTTTCATAGATTTCTGTGCTAAGTAGCAGGTTAACCTTTGCAACCGAGTGGAGAGATTAGTTTTACCTGTAGCATTGAATCTATGTCGTTGTTTATCAATAGATCAAAGCATCATCCTGCTGGCCTGAAGTGATCAGCTGCTGCTTCTCTGCAACGCGAATTACATTGCAGGATCATGTGACATTTGCATGAAGCATATTATTGGGTTCCAAATGCAGCATACTGTAAATTTTGTTCTCTCCTGCCCCACAGCTAAATTTTATATTACAAAATTAAATCCAATTTTATACATATACATTCGCGTGCATTAACAAATCACACAAAGGCTTAAATTATAGCAAACCACTCCATCATATACATTCCTGGTTGTTAATTATGGGAGAAACTGCAGGCAAAATTTTTTATTAAGTTACAAAAGGATTAAATACGTAATAGGCTTCCGTCACAGATCTATTGTGCAAGAGTGCCCCGCAGTAGGTACTGGGGCTTGAAAAATAATAGGCAGGAAGAATCAGGGATGGTTTCCCCTGCTGGAAGATTAACAGACTCTAACCGGTCTGTGAAGATGCTTTTGTCAAGCTGAGGAGCTTCTGTTTTCTGTTCAGTCACAACGGGCTAACCTTGTTTTCCCAAAAGGGAGGGCAAACAGAATCTCAGTAGTACCTTAATAATGTTTCTGTACTAGGGCTCCATACAATCCCCGAGGCCGCTATACATGAATGAGGCCAGCAGGATTATTACTGCACTGAGAATAGTCTTCCCTCTTCATCTGGATCCTTCTACATAGTCTCTGCATAATTTACCTGTATGCTGACCCATCAAAAACTCCTGGAGACAGCACAGCATGGTTTAGATATAAAGAGAGTCGCTTTCTTCACAGACACACTAAACACTTCCAGATCGATTACAATACTTGTTACACTGACCCAGTAATCTGATTTAGCTTTCAGTTTTGCTTTATTCATGGCATAAACAGTGCAGAAATAGGCCATTCAACCAAAGTTGACAATGCAAGGCTTAAGTTCCATTTGAGTCTACTTCTGTTTTCCCTCAAATTAATCTATCAGCATAACCATTTATTCCCTTTTGTCCTCAATGCATCAAAACCATTCACTCTCTACAGAAGTAAGTTCTACAGGTAGATTCTGTTTTTTAGGCAAAGTTACTTTTTCTGAATTTACTGAAGTTCAAAGTAAAATTTATTATCAAAAAATTTTATTATCATGCACAACCCTGATTTTAAATTTTATTATCATGCACAACCCTGAGATTCATTTTCCTGTGGGCATACTCAGCAAATCTACAGAACAATAACAGGACCGATGAAAGATCAACCAGAGTGCAGAAGACAACATACTGTGCAAACGCAAATTTAAGTAAATAGCAATAAATAACGAGAACATGAGATAACAAAGTAGAGAGTCCTTAAAGTGAGATCATTGGTTGTGGGAATATTTCAATGATGGGACAAGTGAGTGTAGTTATCCCCTTTTTATTCAAGAGCCTGATGGCTGAGGGATAGTCGCTGTTCTTGAACCTGGTGGTGCGAGTCCTGAAGCTCTTGTACCGTCTTCCTGATGACAGCAGTGAGAAGAGAGCATGGCCTGGATGGTGAGGATCTCTGATAATGGATGGTGCTTTCCTATGACAGCTTTTCATGTAGTTGTGCTCAATGGTTGGGAGGGCTTTACCCATGATGTACTGAGCCAAATCCACTACATTCTGTAGGATTTTCTGTTCAAAGACATTGGTGTTCCTATACCAGCCCATGATGCAGCCAGTGAATACACTCTGCACCACACATCTATAGAAGTTTGTCAGATCTATTATGTGGCAAAGTGACGCAGTGGTTAGAACATTGCTTTACAGCTCTGGCTGTAAGGTAGAGGTTCTGTTCCCACCATTGTCTATAAGGAATTCCCCCGTCGCCGTGTGGGTTTCCTCTGGGTGCTCCAGTCCCCTCCCACTTTCCAAAGATGTATGGTTAGGGTTTGTCAGTAATGGATATGCTATGTTGATACTGGAGATGTGGCAACACTTACAGGCTGTCCATCACAATCCTTGCTGATTTATGCATTTCATTGTATCTTTCAAAGTACACACAAGAACAGTAAGAAATAGGAGCAGGTATAGGCCATCTGGCACATTGAGCCTGTTCCATCATTCAATAAGATCATGGCTGATCTGGCCATGGACTCATCTCTACCTACCTGTCTTTTCCTCATAACCCTTAAATCCCCTACTATGCAAAAGTCTATCCAACCTTGTCTTAAATAAATTTACTGAGGTAGCCTCCACTGCTTCAAACTTACCACCCTCTGGGAAAAGCAGTTCCTTGTCATCTCCATCCTAAATCTACTCCCCCAGACCTTGAGGCTATGTCCCCTAATTCTAGTCTCACCTACCAGTGGAAACAACTTTCCTGCCTCTATCTTATCTATCCCTTTCATAATTTTATTTGTTTCTATAAGATGTCCTCTCATTCTTCTGAACTCCAACGAGTACAATCCCAGGCGACTCAATCTCTCAATCTATGCATGACGAATAAAATGAATGTTTGCTGAACTGAGGCTGCGGCCTGCTCTGGCTTCAGGGATGCTTGGCTTCACGTCTGTGGTCTTGCAACGTTTACTCGGCTCTGCGCTGAACTGAGCCTGTGGCCTGCTCCATCTGCTGTGATGTCTGGCTTCACGTCGTTCGTAAAACTTCAGTTCCGAATGCCTTTTTAAACATTCACAAGATACACAAATTTTTATTGTGTATCCTGGTTCTACCTGAATCCATTCAATCAACTTTCATAATTATATGTTAGGTCAACCCTCAAGAGAAAAGAGATCCAATCTGCTCATCCTTGGCTTGGCACATGTACAGTTAATGAGCTTCAAAAATGTTTTATTCATTTATTGCATACTGAGATCATGAAATTACACTGCACAAAGTCAAGTATTTCCTTTTTCCACTGGGCCCTGTTACTCTGATTTCCAATCCTCTTTGGCTGAGGTCAGCCCAGATGAATTTCTGAACAGGGAAAGGAAATGAAGTATCACTTTGGTGACCAGGACCGTTAGTCTGGTTTGATACCAGGGAACAGCAGATCGTGATAAATTCTAACGAGAATATGTTTGTGTGACCTTGTTTTAGAGCAAGTATTTTGCCTGTCATCCAAAGATCATCTATAAGCTTTGTGCAATTAATAGGGGGTAGAGAGAAAGCACTGGTTTCACTGCACGTACTGTGGTACATCTCAAGTATCCCTTGGAATAGATCAGATATTTGGAGAATAAAAGCTCTGTCACGTCCCATTCATTTACGGGCCGAATCATGGCAGCAGGGCCCAGCTCCAGAGTTGTCCGAGAGTGAGGGACAGCCTGATGTTTGGAAGTGCTGGGCCAGATTGAAAAGGTCAGGGTGTTGGGACCAGAGGTGGGAAATGGGTCGGTTCTGCCTGGTTCCGCCCTCTGCTCTGCAACATTTACTCGGCTCTGCGCTGAACTGAGGCTGCGGCCTGCTCTGGCTTCAGGGATGCTTGGCTTCACGTCTGTGGTCTTGCAACGTTTACTCGGCTCTGCGCTGAACTGAGCCTGTGGCCTGCTCCATCTGCTGTGATGTCTGGCTTCACGTCGTTCGTAAAACTTCAGTTCCGAATGCCTTTTTTTTCTCTCTCTCTCTCTCTGTGCATTGGGTATTTGATAGTCTTTTTTAACGGGTTCTCTTGGGGTTTCTTTGTTTTGTGGCTGCCTGTGAGGAAATGAATCTTATACTTGTATAAAGTATGCATACTTTGATAATAAATGTACTTTGAACTTTGATTTGAATAAGGTTGATGAAATGGATGGAAAAGTAATTGAAAAGTAAATAGTGTTTTTTTAAATAAACATTAATGTTTTATTTAATTTATATTAGTTATTTGTGTTTATAATAAAAAACAGTTTAGCTTTTTTTAATTATTTAAATCTATCAGGCTAAGTCTTTATTCCTTGGAACGTATGAGAATGGGCTAACCTTTTAAAAGTGTTGAAGATTATGCGAGGCATGAGGTGGATGGTAATAGTGTTTTCCCCAGGGTAGGGGAGTCCAAATCTAGGGGGCAAAGTTGAACACAGGAATATTTAAAAGACATCCGAGGGTCAGCATATGGAAATGATCACCAGAGTAAGTGGTTGAGGCATGTACAATAGTATCATTTAAGTAGCAATTGGATTGGTATATGGGGGGGGCGGGCAAGACTTGCAGGAAAATGGAAATTGGGAGTTGCTAGTTGAAAGCAAGACTGGTTTGTGGCTCAAACGACAGGAATACTGCAGATGCTGGAAATTCAAGCAACACACGTCAAAGTTGCTGGTGAACTTAGCAGGCCAGGCAGCATCTGTAGGAAGAGGTGCAGTCGACGTTTCAGGCCGAGACCCTTCATCAGGACTAACTGAAGGAAGAGTGAGTAAGGGATTTGAAAGTTGGAGGGGGAGGGGGAGATCCAAAATGATAGGAGAAGACAGGAGGGGGAGGGATAGAGCCAAGAGCTGGACAGGTGATAGGCAAAAGGGGATACGAGAGGATCATGGGACAGGAGGTCCGGAAAGAAAGACAAGGGGGGGGGACCCAGAGGATGGGCAAGGGGTATATTCAGAGGGACAGAGGGAGAAAAAGGAGAGTGAGAGAAAGAATGTGTGCATAAAAATAAGTAACAGATGGGGTACGAGGGGGAGGTGGGGCCTTAGCGGAAGTTAGAGAAGTTGATGTTCATGCCATCAGGTTGGAGGCTACCCAGACGGAATATAAGGTGTTGTTCCTCCAACCTGAGTGTGGTTTCATCTTTACAGTAGAGGAGGCCGTGGATAGACATGTCAGAATGGGAATGGGATGTGGAATTAAAATGTGTGGCCACTGGGAGATCCTGCTTTCTCTGGCGGACAGAGCGTAGATGTTCAGCAAAGCGGTCTCCCAGTCTGCGTCGGGTCTCGCCAATATATAAAAGGCCACATCGGGAGCACCGGACGCAGTATATCACCCCAGTCGACTCACAGGTGAAGTGTTGCCTCACCTGGAAGAACTGTTTGGGGCCCTGAATGGTGGTAAGGGAGGAAGTGTAAGGGCATGTGTAGCACTTGTTCCGCTTACACGGATAAGTGCCAGCAGGGAGATCAGTGGGGAGGGATTGGGGGGACGAATGGACAAGGGAGTTGCGTAGGGAGCGATCCCTGCGGAATGCAGAGGGGGGGGAGGGAAAGATGTGCTTAGTGGTGAGATCCCGTTGGAGGTGGTGGAAGTTACGGAGAATAATATGTTGGACCCGGAGGCTGGTGGGGTGGTAGGTGAGGACCAGGGGAACCCTATTCCTAGTGGGGTGGCGGGAGGATGGAGTGAGAGCAGATGTACGTGAAATGGGGGAGATGCGTTTAAGAGCAGAGTTGATAGCTCCCGATGTGGCCTTTTATATATTGGCGAGACCCGACGCAGACTGGGAGACCGCTTTGCTAAACTCCCGATGTGGCCTTTTATATATTGGTGAGACCCGACGCAGACTGGGAGACCGCTTTGCTGAACATCTACGCTTGTCCGCCAGAGAAAGCAGGATCTCCCAGTGGCCACACATTTTAATTCCACATCCCATTCCCATTCTGACATGTCTATCCACGGCCTCCTCTACTGTAAAGATGAAGCCACACTCAGGTTGGAGGAACAACACCTTATATTCCGTCTGGGTAGCTTCCAACCTGATGGCATGAACATCGACTTTTCTAACTTCCGCTAAGGCCCCACCTCCCCCTCGTACCCCATCTGTTACTTATTTTTATGCACACATTCTTTCTCTCACTCTCCTTTTTCTCCCTCTGTCCCTCTGAATATACCTCTTGCCCATCCTCTGGGTCCCCCCCCCTTGTCTTTCTTCCCGGACCTCCTGTCCCATGATCCTCTTGTATCCCTTTTGCCCATCACCTGTCCAACTCTTGGCTCCATCCCTCCCCCTCCTGTCTTCTCCTATCATTTCCGATCTCCCCCTCCCCCTTCCACTTTCAAATCCCTTACTCACTCTTCCTTCAGTTAGTCCTGACGAAGGGTCTCAGCCTGAAACGTCGACTGCACCCCTTCCTACAGATGCTGCCTGGCCTGCTGCGTTCACCAGCAACTTTGATGTGTGTTGCTGGTTTGTGGCTGAGAGGCTTGTATCCATGCTGTGTAGCAGTATGACTCTATCTCATCTATTTGTAAACCATTATCAGAAACATTTCAAAGCATTAAAACAGTCTGACAATACAAGCAGAAATCTCAGTATCTGCTTCCAGAGGCCCAGTTGCTGTTCACAATCTGTTTTACTCTGCAGACAGTTATGACAATGAGACCTCTAGCCTATTGTGGACCAGCAAAGCCACAAAGTGGCTTTGGGGAGGGGTAGGGTCAAACTTGAGGTGGCTCAAGTACGACCTCTCCAATGAAGTCTTTCAATAAACATAGCAATCTATTGACTCTGCATGACTCAAGGAAGTCATTGTGTGTGGAGTTTTGAAAATAAGGGCCTGAAGTAAGCTGTTTTTCACTAGTTTGTTTCAATGTCCCAATATGAATCATTCATTTACAATATCTTCAAATGTTATCTTACGAAAGGAATCTTATTTGTTGACTCACTTGTGGAATGTGGAGATGATTTCAAATACCTCATCCATATTTGCCCCTGAACTAAGAAAGCAGTGAAGAGTCAATAACATTAACGTCTCTGGAGAATGCATTACTCAGACCTGATAAGGGTGATAGATTTCCTTCCATGACAACTGAATCGTTTATATGAATACACAATAGTCTTATGATTCCAGTTACTGAGGGTATCTTTTTCCTTTACTAATTACATTTATTTAAGTAAATGAGATTAAATTCCCCCATTTGCTACTGTGGTGCTAAATTCATGTCTCTGGATTAGATCCCTGGCTCTGGACTAGTCATTTTGCCACTATTTAACCCATTTACATATTTGAATGGATTGATAATAATTGGAGTTCATCGTCACTTCCTGAAACATACTCCAAAGAATCATCAGTTACTCACTGAAATCTTATTTCTAGGTATATACTTCCAACCACTATTTTGTGACTCCTGCTGGAAAGTTCTCCCAATTTATTGGTTATTGATCAGCTCAGGTCCGATTCATCCATTTCCCTTACTCTCCGCCAAACATTAATTCAGACCATTCAGTCACAATTCTTTCTCCTCACCTTCACAGTATGACCTAGCCCTGAAACTCTCCAAAACTTCAGCACTCTTCCCATTATGGATCTTGGCCATTCCTAATTTTCAGCAATCTACCTGCCACATTGTAAGCTGCAGGTCACCTCAAGTTTTCTCGCATTCTCCCACCTTTAAGGATCTCTTTATAAAACCTCCCACTTTGGCTAAGTTTTTGGCTATTTGTTCCAGCTCTTTGTGTACCTTACTGCAGATTCCATTGCCACTCCTATAAAGTGATCCTAGATGTATTTTAAGAATGATACAGTATTTAATATTCAAACACTATGATTACTGTTGAGTAGCCTGATACAATCTTTGTCCAGGCTTGCAGGTGGTAATTGGCTGTTTGGGTGCGGAACAAGAAGACTAAAGGCTCATCAGAAAAGCTCATTTCCAAGAATACCAACAGCTGAGTTTATTCAAATTTGCAGAGAGTACATAATTATGAGCAAAGTTAAGAAATATTATCCCTAGTGAAACCCAGTTATGCTTTTTCTCCCCTCAGTAAATCAGTAGGTTTGAACCCTTAAGTGTGTAAGTCTCGACATGCATGCTGTAATAACCATTCTTTTGTACATAGATGACCTTAGGACCATTACCTGTATAATACGAATGACCTTCTTGGACTCCATGTAAACAGCAATGTAAATAGAGAGTGGTAACCATGGTCAGAGGGCAACTAAATTAATAAGTGCTGGAAACACACCCAGCAATGCAATAGAACTGAAAGATGTTTGACTACTAATGCATAAGAGGCAGAAGTGATAATCAGGAACATATCACAGCAAACCAGTAAGGCACAAGACAATGCATTGCAGCCAACTGCAGAGACATCGAGACGTGAATTTACTCCACCACACATTGGTGCAAATCCCTCCACTTTCACCAATGGTAAAAACACTCCAATGAAAGTGATTGCGGTACATTCAACACAGATCTAGTAAGCTTGGGTGCACTGTGGGGTTCTTTGCCTACATTTGAAAAGGAAGGTGACGCTTTAATCTCTGTCTCACTGTGGTTCAGTTCCCTCTAATCTCCAAACCCAGTTATCTTCCATATAACGAAGAACAGCCAAATTTCCAAGTAACTCCTGATGATTCTGCCACAAACAAAAAATTCCATTCAAAGTTGATTTTTTTATAAAGAAAAATCTATGAAGTCTATCAGTTGTAAATATATTGGACATGGAAAACTCTGAATGATAGCCAAGAATCATTCAACTGAATATTAAAGAATCATTTTTTCCTATTTTAATAGGGACATGGTGCACTGCATGTGTGGTTACTGAGGTGTAGGGGCAGATCCGTCAGAAGCTGCAGGAATATGTGCAGGTAATATTTGCAACCTTAATATAACCTTTTGAAGGTGTGACAGTTATCGAGAGTCAAATTATGCAATGATTTCTGAAGACCACGTCATGAAATTTACAGAAATTGGAATCCTCAATGTGTCAGCTGGGCAAATATTAGAACTCCCTGGATCATGCGCTTTCCAAGATTCTAACAGACAAGCTAGCAAATAGATACTGAATTCTAATATGACATCAGATATCTGACATCAGCATAACTGAATTAGTATATCAATAGAAACATAGAAAACCTACAGCACAATACAGCCCCTTCGGCCCACAAAGCTGTGCCGAACATGTCCTTACCTTAGAAATTACCTAGGGTTATCCATAGCCCTCTATTTTTCTAAGCTCCATGTACTTGTCCAGGAGTCTCTTAAAAGACCCTATAGTATCCGCCTCTACCACCGTCACCAGCAGCCCATTCCACGCACTCACCACTCTCTGTGTAAAAAACTTACCCCTGACATCTCCTCTGTACCTACTTCCAAGCACCTTAAACCTGTACCCTCTCGTGCTAGCCATTTCAGCCCTGGGGAAAAACCTCTGACTATCCACACGATCAATGCCTCTCATTATCTTATACACCTCTATTAGGTCACCTCTCATCCTCTGTCACTCCAAGGAAAAAAGGCCAAGTTCACTCAACCTACTCTCATAAGGCATGGTCCCCAATCCAGGCAACATCCTTATAAATCTCTTCTGCACCCTTTCTGTAGTTTCCATATCCTTCCTGTAGTGAGGCAATCAGAACTGAGCACAGTACTCCAAGTGGGGTCTGACCAGGGTCCTATAAAGCTGCAACATTACCTCTCGGCTCCTAAACTCAATCCCACAATTGATGAAGGCCAATGCACTGTATGCTTTCTTAACCACAGAGTCAACCTGCGCAGCAGCTTTGAGTGTCCTGTGGACTCGAACCCCAAGATTCCACTGATCTTCCACACTGCCGAGAGTCTTGCCATTAATACTATATTCTGCCATCATACTTGACCTACCAAAATGAACCACCTCACACTTACCTGGGTTGAATTCCATCAAGTGATATTAAAGACCTGATGGAATTCACATCATTGAACATTGGATGTAAAACTCCTTGTTCTATCTATTCTGTGCTTTTCCTACTTTGGGAGAGCTTATACATGATCAGAAAAGTTTGCTGATCATCTACATATTAAAGCCAAAGGTAAAAGACTTTTGCTTTCAGTGTGGTTTTCAAATGTGATCATTCCAGGCCTTAGAAATAGCAATGTCAGGAGGGAGAGGAGATTTTGTCATGGAAGTCAAGTTTCAAGGAATGGGGAACATCACAAAAAGGAAAAGCGATGTTTGGAAATAATTAAAAATTGTGTCCGTCCATCAGTAAGCGATACTGAGGGTGGTGACTGATGTAGGGAAAGGACACACAAGATACAGCTGAATCTGTGACAAGTGATGGAACAGGCCAGTGTAGGGCCTCACTTTTGAAACAGAATTAGAAAATGAAGAAAACATTCAGCAGGTCAGGAAGCATCTGTGGAAAGAAAAGTAGAAGGTAACATTTCAGGTTGAAGATTCTTCTTTGGGATGGGTCTTCGATTCTTCTTCTTGACGGTTATTGTAGATGGGTTGCATTCAGATTAGGTATTTTTGATAAGTGTTTTTTTCCTCTCAGCTAAACGAGATACAATGCCATCTCTGAAATTTACACCACAAATAGGGGCAGTTGAAGTTCAGCCGACAATAAGCCAATACCATAACCCTCAAGATCTTGGTGATATCAGACTGGGAGATTTACCAGTCCATTGGATGTTATTCATATTAATATTCCAATTCACTTTTAATTTACTTTTTTTTTAGATGCTTTAATAGTATAATTTTTATGAGAACCAGCTGAGTTTAAACAGAGCATTGGAAACAAAACCATGTGACAGTAAAGAGGATGAGGGAAATGAGCCCAATAGGATCTATCTGGGCACAGCATATCGATGCAGTTACAATGAAGGCACGACAGTAGCTATATTTCATTAGGAGTTTGAGGAGCTTAGGTATGTCACAAAAGACACGGAAATGTCTACAGATGTACCATGGAGAGAATTCTAACTGGCTGCATCACCGTCTGGTACGGGGCGGCCACTGCACAGGATCAAAATGCACTGAAGAAAGTTGTGAACTCAGTCAGCTCCATCCTGGGCACCAGCCTCCCCTGCATCCAGGAAACCTTCAAGGAACAATGCCTCAGAAAGATGGCATCCATCACTGAGAACCCCCATTACCCAGGACATGTCCTCTTCTCACTGCTACCAATAGAGTGGAGGTACAGGAGCCTGAAGCCACACATTCAACGATTCAGGAACAGCTTCTTCCCCTCTGCCACCAGTTTTCCGAATGGACTTTGAACCCATGAACACACTTTCTCTACTTCTTTTCTCTATTTTTGCACTGCTTATTTAATTTGACTTTTTAGTTATATGTATACTTACTGTAATTTACAGTTTTTTATTACTATGTATTGTATTAGACAGCTGCCGCATGACAACAAATTTCACAACACATACTGGTGGTACTAAACCTAATTCTCATTCTGATTCTCTGAAGGAGCGTTGGAATCAAAGTCAGTGAGTATTGTACATAAGAACTTGGGAAACAGGACCCCGGTGTACTTATAAGGAGTGTGGCAACAGGGTCCTGTGAGTTTTTAAGAAGTGTTGGAAACAGAGCTCCAGTGAATTTATAAGAAGTGTGGGCTGGTGAATTTACAAGAAGTGTGGGAATAGGGCCCCAGTGAATGTTAAAGGAGTGTGGAAAATGGGACTCCGATGTGCCAGATGCTGAACCAGCAGAATTTCTGAATGTTAACAGAGCAGATTATCAGAGTCATCATACATCTTAATAGACTATCTAAATTTTCACCACCTCTTCATGTGAAGCATATCGTTTTGAGTAGGAGAAATAGAGCAAAAGATGAGACTGAAAATGCCTAAATAGAAACTTTGGATTCAGGTGTTAGTTACACCATCTTGTCCCTTCAGAGTATTTTTTAAAATCTCTTTTTTGTGTTCATATCCAATTCAGTTTTGTAAATTATTGAGACTCTTTCTCTATTCATTACAGTCCACATCAATTCAGTGCACAAAACAGATTCTCCTCACCATTTGTCAATTACTTAAAATCTGTGTACCCTGCTTATTGACTTAATTCTTTCTCTGCTAACTCACTGGCAATTAGAATCGATTGTTCCGGTGTGATACAATTTCTTAGTCATAGCATCACAGAGAGATACAGCACAGAAACAGGTCCTTTGGCCCATCGAATCTGTGCTAAGCATCAACCACCCACTTGCACTAACCCCCTACATCAATCATGTGTTTATTCTCCCCAAGTTCTCATCAACGTCCTGTAAATTATAACATTTAGCTGCACACTAGGTGTAGTTTAAAGTGTCCAATTAATTATAGTGTCTCGCCTGCACATATTTGGAATGTGGGAGGAAACTGGAGCACCCGGAGGAAACCCAGGTGGTGATAGAACAAACATGGAAACTCCATGTAGATAGCACAGAAAATCAGGAATGACCCGCACTTCTGGAAGTGCAAGGCAGTCGATCTCCCAACATTGCGACAGTGTCGTTAATTTTTCTTACTTTACATTCCCTTGTTGGTGGCAACGCTATTCACCAGCTATTCACTATCCATCTTAAATATTCACCATCTCTTCTGAATCTGAAGCAAGTCATGATGAACAGAGGAAGGTATGAGTAAAAGATGAGATTGAAGACTTCTAAATTTGAAGTCAGGAAACCCTGGAGTCAGGGGTAATGGTCATGTTTAAAGATCAGGAGGTAAAGTCAGGTCCCTATTCACACACTATCAACCCACATAAGGATGACCTCAATGGAAACACAAGAGACAGCAAATTCGGGAGGCTGGAGAAGCAACCCAAACTGGTGGTAGAACTCAGCAGGTTAAGCAACATCTGAGGAGCAAAGGGATGGTCAATGTTTTGGGTTGAGGCTCTACACTGGCACTCGGAGCATAAAGGGAAAATAACCTGTATGTAGGAAGTGAGAGGGAGGGTAAGAAATAGGCTCGTTATTGATAGGTGGAGTAGTGGGCAAATCGAGCCATGTGGGGTAGCAGGAGGCAGGAATGATGAGACAGAGGCTGGTAGGTGATAGTTGGAAACACAAGAGAGGGACAAAACTATTTTTAGCTAAATGGAACCAGCTGGGGGAGGGGAAGGGTAGAGGAAGAGATTCTTGTGTAATCAGTAGACCAGATAAGGGCAGATGGAATCAGAGGGGGAAACGAAGGGAGAAGATGAAACCAGCACCCCTTTCCATCCCCGCCCTTCCCCTGCAACTGTAGAAGGTACTGCCTTTGTCCCTACAGCTCCTCCCCTACAAACCAGAGAACTTCCAGGTGAGAGGGAGCTTCATGAGCACCTCCTCCAGCTTGGTCTACTACAGTTGGTATTCACAGTGCGTCCTGCTCTACTAGGCAAACAGTTTTGTAGATCACCTGTGCTTTTCCGCAACCTCTATCTTTAGGTTTCCTGTTCTGTGTCATTTCAACCCCTTTCCCCATTCCCACATCAACCTTTCTGTCTTTGTCCTTCTTGACTCCCATGGTGAGGACACCTTATATTCTGCCCAGTGGTATGTACATTGAATTTTCCAGTTTTCCCACTTTCCCTTGTGTCCCATTCCTATTAATCCACCCAGGATCTCTCTCTCTTTGTCCACCTTTATCATCCCTCCCACTCTTTACGAAGACTAAGCCTCCATTACTTCCTGTTACTATTGATGGTGAGGACATGGATGTGGTGAGGACCTACAAGTACTTGGGGTGCACCTAGGTGACCAACATGAGTGGAGCACCAACATGGAGGCTATGTACAAGAAGGGCCAGAGTCGCCTCTAGTTCCTGAGGAGACTGAGGTCCTTTGGAGTATGCAGGCTTCTCCTTCATACGTTCTACCAGTCTGTTGTCACCTGTACAATCTTCTATGCAGTGGTGTGCTGGGGTAATGGCATCAAGATGGGTGATGCCAACAGGCTCAATAAACTGATTAGAAAGTCTTGTTCTGTTGTAAGAGTCAAACTGGACACACTGGTGGCTGTGGTGGAACAAAGGACCCTACAGAAAATCCTGGCAATTCTGGACAATGTTTCTCACCCTCTGCATGCCACCTTGGCTGAACAGAGGAGCACTTTTAGTAATAGACTAAGACAACTACGCTGCTCCAAAGAGTGCTAAATGAGGTAATTCTTACCCTTGGCCATTAGGTTCTATAATGAGTCAACCTCGAGCCGGGGAAGTATTAATCCTCTCCTGTTAGACAGCTTGAGGTAACTTATTTTTTATTCTTTCTTACTTCTCTTCTAATATTTGTATATCTGTGCAGTCGTAATTCTACTGTGACACTGCATTTTCCTTTGGGATCAATAAATAAATATCTATCTGTCTATCTTGTTACCTACATTCATTACATCCAGCACTATGTCCAACTACTATCTCCCATATACCTACCTACTTGGGTTTCTTCTTCTTTGGTCCACCTTTCCCAATCCCCTTCCTACCTGGTTCCACCTACCCATTACTCTTTACTTACCTACCCATCATTTATCTCTTCCCTTCCCTCTCTCCTCCACCACCTGATTCTATCTGCTTTTTTAAAAAAAGTCTCTAACGCTCTCTTGTATTTCCTGATGCAGGATCTCTCCCTGAACATCAGCCATACCTTTGCCTCTTCAGATGCTGCTTCACCCAATGAGTTCTTGCAGCAGTTTATTCAATATTCAGGAGGGATAGACATGAAGGAAGGGGAGGTGGGGTGGCGTTGCTGGTTAAAGAAAAGATTAACGCAATAGAAAGGAAGGACATAAGCCGGGAAGATGTGGAATCGATATGGGTAGAGCTGCGTAACACTAAGGGGCAGAAGACGCTGGTGGGAGTTGTGTACAGGCCACCTAACAGTAGTAGTGAGGTCGGAGATGGTATTAAACAGGAAATTAGAAATGTGTGCAATAAAGGAACAGTAGTTATAATGGGTGACTTCAATCTACATGTAGATTGGGTGAACCAAATTGGTAAAGGTGCTGAAGAAGAGGATTTCTTGGAATGTATGCAGGATGGTTTTTTGAACCAACATGTCGACGAACCAACTAGAGAGCAGGCTATTCTGGACTGGGTTTTGAACAATGAGGAAGGGTTAATTAGCGATCTTGTCGTGAGAGGCCCCTTGGGTAAGAGTGACCATAATATGGTGGAATTCTTCATTAAGATGGAGAGTGACATAGTTAATTCAGAAACAAAGGTTCTGAACTTAAAGAGGGGTAACTTTGAAGGTATGAGACGTGAATTAGCTAAGATAGACTGGCAAATGACACTTAAAGGATTGACGGTGGATATGCAATGGCAAGCATTTAAAGGTTGCATGGATGAACTACAACAATTGTTCATCCCAGTTTGGCAAAAGAATAAATTAAGGAAGGTAGTACACCCGTGGCTGACAAGAGAAATTAGGAATAGTATCAACTCCAAAGAAGAAGCATACAAATTAGCCAGAGAAAGTGGCTCACCTGAGGACTGGGAGAAATTCAGAGTTCAGCAGAGGAGGACAAAGGGCTTAATTAGGAAGGGAAAAAAAGATTATGAGAGAAAACTGGCAGGGAACATAAAAAGGGACTGTAAAAGCTTTTATAGATATGTAAAAAGGAAAAGACTGGTAAAGACAAATGTAGGTCGCCTGCAGACAGAAACAGGTGAATTGATTATGGGGAGCAAGGACATGGCAGACCAATTGAATAATTACTTTGGTTCTGTCTTCACTAAGGAGAACATAAATAATCTTCCAGAAATAGTAGGGGACAGAGGGTCCAGTGAGATGGAGGAACTGAGCGAAATACATGTTAGTAGGGAAGTGGTGTTAGGTAAATTGAAGGGATTGAAGGCAGATAAATCCCCAGGGCCAGATGGTCTGCATCCTAGAGTGCTTAAGGAAGTAGCCCAAGAAATAGTGGATGCATTAGTGATAATTTTTCGAAACTCATTAGATTCTGGACTAGTTCCTGAGGATTGGAGGGTGGCTAATGTAACCCCACTTTTTAAAAAAGGAGGGAGAGAGAAACCGGGGAATTATAGACCGGTTAGCCTAACGTCGGTGGTGGGGAAACTGCTGGAGTCAGTTATCAAGGATGTCATAACAGCACATTTGGAAAGCGGTGAAATCATCGGACAAAGTCAGCATGGATTTGTGAAAGGAAAATCATGTCTGACGAATCTCATAGAATTTTTTGAGGATGTAACTAGTCGAGTGGATAGGGGAGAACCAGTGGATGTGGTATATTTGGATTTTCAAAAGGCTTTTGACAAGGTCCCACACAGGAGATTAGTGTGCAAACTTAAAGCACACGGTATTGGGGGTAAGGTATTGGTGTGGGTGGAGAATTGGTTAGCAGACAGGAAGCAAAGTGTGGGAATAAACGGGACCTTTTTCAGAATGGCAGGCGGTGACTAGTGGGGTACCGCAAGGCTCAGTGCTGGGACCCCAGTTGTTTACAATATATATTAATGACTTGGATGAGGGAATTAAATGCAGCATCTCCAAGTTTGCGGATGACACGAAGCTGGGTGGCAGTGTTAGCTGTGAGGAGGATGCTAAGAGGATGCAGGGTGACTTGGATAGGTTGGGTGAGTGGGCAAATTCATGGCAGATGCAATTTAATGTGGATAAATGTGAAGTTATCCACTTTGGTGGCAAAAATAGAAAAACAGATTATTATCTGAATGGTGGCCGATTAGGAAAAGGGGAGGTGCAACGAGACCTGGGTGTCATTATACACCAGTCATTGAAAGTGGGCATGTAGGTACAGCAGGCGGTGAAAAAGGCGAATGGTATGCTGGCATTTATAGCGAGAGGATTCAAGTACAGGAGCAGGGAGGTACTACTGCAGTTGTACAAGGCCTTGGTGAGACCACACCTGGAGTATTGTGTGCAGTTTTGCTCCCCTAATCTGAGGAAAGACATCCTTGCCATAGAGGGAGTACAAAGAAGGTTCACCAGATTGATTCCTGGGATGGCAGGACTTCCATATGAAGAAAGACTGGATGAACTGGGCTTGTACTCGTTGGAATTTAGAAGATTGAGGGGGGATCTGATTGAAACGTATAAAATCCTAAAGGGATTGGACAGGCTAGATGCAGGAAGATTGTTCCCAATGTTGGGAAAGTCCAGAACGAGGGGCCACAGTTTGAGGATAGAGGGGAAGCCTTTTAGGACCGAGATTAGGAAAAACTTCTTCACACAGAGAGTGGTGAATCTGTGGAATTCTCTGCCACAGGAAACAGTTGAGGCCAGTTCATTGGCTATATTTAAGAGGGAGTTAGATATGGCCCTTGTGGCTACGGGGGGTCAGGGGGTATGGAGCGAAGGCTGGGGCGGGGTTCTGAGTTGGATGATCAGCAATGATCATAATAAATGGCGGTGCATGCTCAAAGGGCCGAATGGCCTACTCCTGCACCTATTTTCTATGTTTCTATGTTTATTTTCCTTTGCTTTAGGAAGACCTTAATCATTGACTATATGTAATTTGAATACCAGCACAATGCAATATAACATTATTGACTTAACAATGACTAAGTGCTTTATTGCTTGGAGACGGCACAATGTTGAAGGATGGACACCTTGGCGCCTGCTGTGTTCATCTAGCAGTCACACCTAGTATTTATTCCCAGATCCTCGAGCAATGTGGTTTTGTACCTAGCAATAAAAAAATCAACAATTTCCTGAGGGAATGATGTGAGTTGTGTGCAGAATGTTAAAACCCTACAATTAGTAATACATCAAAAAGACAACATAGATAGAAGGAAAATTTGCAATTCTTAATTCTTTAACAACTTCGAAGTGTGAAAGTACAGACATTGAAGTATTTTTGAAATGGCATCACTCTTTTAATAGGGAAATGCAACATCCAAGTCAATCTGCTTGAGGTGGATGAATCCTACATTTCTTATCAAAATGAAGGAGACTTGTCTTTCTCATCTAGCAGTCCCATTCTATCACTACTTTTCACTGCCTTCCTCTGCCTGCGCTTCCATTCACCCCACCCGTGCCCTTCACCAGGGGAAATTTAGAGGAGCCAGTTCATATGTTTCTGGCCGGTTGTGTAGTGGTGTCCACATCGGACTTTGAGCCAGTGGTTCCGGGTTCGAATCCAGCCGGCTCCTTGCACGCTTTCCACCCCTGCTGGGTTGACGGCCGCGCTAGCAACTCGGCCTCGTAAAATAAAAGCAGACAAACACTAAAGAAACGGCAAGGTTGCCACCCGATGCGCCACAAGGCACAGAGGGGAACAAAACATATTATTATATTCACCTGTGGCATGCAGCGGAAATCCACCTGGTCACAACAAGAACCTGCAAATTCCACACTGACAGCATCAGAGGTCTGGACTGAACCCAGATTGCTGTCACTGTGAGGAAACAGCTCTAGCAAATTATGCCATGGCACTTCCTTAAATGTTGTATGCTGTGGGGAATTTCCTTTATTTACAACAATGTTAAGGAATCCTTTAAGTTCATCTATAATTTGAATTAGCAATAGAGCCAACATATAACTAGATCAGAAATCTGGTACTCCTCTTCTAACAAAACTGTGCCAAAATCTGTATCAGAAACACAGCAACAGGACAAGAATGCTGAGTTGAGGCCCAGTGAGCAATCGAATTAATTTCCCCAGGACCTTGTGTGACTGATGTGATGTCTAAGTCATTTCTTCAAGGTTTGCAATCTTTCGCAAACACTAAGCTACCAGTGGGTTTTTGTTTCTACAATAGAACAACAAATGTCCGGCTAAAAATATGTATTTAACATGCACAGCACTCAGTCAACCTAATCCGTCACCCTCCAGGAGTAATATTTCACTGTTATGTAGTGTGATTCCCTGGTGATGAGGTTGCACTCTATTCTGAACAATGATTAGCATTAAACAATATCTCAGTTTCATTCATGTTTAGAGTGCAGTTCTCTTCCCAGAGTTCAGAAAGGCCAGCAAAACACAACAAACTTTTATCCTGTTTAACTCTTGTTCAAATTCTTCGCTGTTGGAGGGTTCCTGATGTATAAATTTCCTTCTGTGCCTATGTACCTCGTTTCTAAGGTAATTTGACATTGTTACCTTATCACAATACTGCAACAATGCAAACTTCTTGGCAGGTAGAATAATCAGGACCAAGAAGGGGAAATGAGAAGGCATGCATGCACAGCAGGGAGAAAGAGATGGGTGACATATAGATTAATATTCTCCATTCTCATTCGACTATAAGCACATGTTGATGCAGAGTTAAAACTATGCAGCTTGTTTTGGAGGAGGGCTTGATTTTCTTGCTTACTAAAGTGAGGAGCATAAGCACAGGGAATGGATATACTGACTCTGAACCCAAGGGGTTGCAATTCACCTAGGAAGTACCCTACTTTATGAAACTTTCCTGAGATAGCCACAGCATGGGTTTCATACAATGCAAAGCTCATATAACAGCCAACTGGTTCTCTCAAAACAGATACTGAGGAAAGTTATAGTATACTTATAGATAGTATAACAGGGAATGCTTGCTAGGAAAGTTATATTCCTTACTCTGCCCTCCTACCTCTTCTCACCTGTCTATCACTTCCCCCAGGCCTCCTTCTCTTTCTCTTTCTCCTACGGTCCACTCTCCTCTCCTATCAAATTCCTTCCTCTCCAGCCCTTTACCTTTCCTACCCATCTGGCTTCACCCATCACTTTCTAGCTATCCTCCTTCCCCTTGCCCCACCCCACACTTTTTAATTCTGGCGACTTTCCCCTTCCTTTCCAGTCCTGAAGAAGGGTCTCGGCCTAAAACCTCCGCTGTTTATGCATTTCACAGGTGATGCCTGGCCTGCTGAGTGCCCGCAGCATTTTGAGTGCGTTGCTTTGGACCAGCATCTCGAAGTCTTCTCGTGTTTGTGATATCCTGCATTGACTACTCATTGTGCAGTCACCTCTGCATGTTGGAAGACCAAACAAAGTTTCGGCAGCCTCTTTGCAAAAACACCTTCCTGCGGCTTGCAAGTTGTCCATTGCAGTTGCAACACAGACACCTACCAGCAATCTGGGAGATTGCTCAGGTGTGTGCTGTTCACGAGAACAGGACAACTTCAATTTATATCATAACCAGGCTGAAGAACAGTTACTACCCCTCAAAAACAGGCTTTTGAACAAAAATGCATAACTACACTCAACTATTGAGATGTTCCCACAACCAGTGATCTCACTTTAGGGACTTTACCTTGTTATTTCATGCTCTCATTATTTATTGCTATTTATTTATATTTCAGTTTGCTCTTTATCCTTCATTGATCCTGATTTCAGTTACTACTTATAAATTTGCTGAATGTGCCTGCAAAAAAAAATCTCAGGGTTGTATGTGGTGACATGCATGTACTCTGATAATAAATTTCACTTTGAACTTTGACCATGCTATCAGGCCACTCTTGATCATCAGCGAGCTGATGTAAGGAGTTGGCTGACAGAGGTCTCTGGTGGCAATTACCAAGGTACAGCTTTGGTTCACCAGGATGACCTGATTTCATCACTAACTTGCTTCAAATGTGGAAAGAAGAGTTGAGCTGGGAAGGTGAGGTGAGAGTCTGCTCACCAATGTCTTTTAGGGAAAGAAATCTGCTATTTTTGCCTGGTTTGATCTATATGTGGCATTTAAGACTGACCATAGTGACTGACTCCTTGGCGCCTACTTAGTTACTTCCGGGCACCCAAAATATTCTCCAACCAATTGGCCATTATCTTTGACAAAATCTTAGCGTCAACATTCAGTAATGAAATATGAAGCACAGTCAGTAGGATCTTTATCTTTTTTAAGAATTAAAAAAATAGAGGCCTCATAAAAAGTAGAGGGTAAGTCACCTTTCACAAAAGAATCCTTAAACATTTCCAATATATATGGAGAGAGCAACTTTCCAAATTTTTTATAAAATTCTACAGGATAGCTATCAAGTCCTGGGGACTTACCAGATTGCATTGAAAAAACAGCTTTATGAATTTCGGCTTCAGTAATTTGAGCATCGAGAGCATCACAAAATTTTGTTTTCAATCTTTAAGATGATGTTTTTTTTTGAGGCATTGTAAGTGTTACTTCGATGTACTCATGTTATTTTTCCTATATATGCAATAAAAAGATTTGAAAAGAAAGTTACTTCGGGGCACTAATGGAATCAATAAGTTGCAGAATCAGCAGCATCAGCAGTCCTAAGAAAAAGTACATGGGACCCATCTATAATTTTTGAGAGACCTTGTTAGCATATAATCTTATATATCTGTTTTCCAGTCAAGGGTCATAGAACAAACCATGAAAGCGGGGAGAAACCAAGAAAGGAAACCTTGAGGCCAATTTTAAAACCCCCTAACCTTCTCTTTAATCTTGGTCTTTTTTTCTTACATAATAATGCACCTTGATACACACACACACTCACAGACACGCACACACACTCACACTCTCACACACAGGAACACACACACACACACACACACACACCATACAAAGTTCTGATGCAATGAGAAAAGAGGGAAGGAAGCTTACCCAGGAGGAACGGTTATTGCCTCACTGACTGTGGTAATTCTTGGAGGTGATATGGGTGGACAGGCCAATATCTGTCCCTATCTTCTCAGATTTACTTAAACATGTTGCATAAGGCAACCGGGGTGGAGTTGTGTTTAACACCGTGTGGACGGTTGAGCTTTTTCTAAAGAGAAAGGTATTAGCCATTGACCATATTGCGTAGAGGATGTACTATCAACAGGTAAACAGTTGTTTGCAGCTGATTAAATATCAGTTCAATATTTGTTGTTAGATGTCATCAGTTAATTTAGCAATTTTAGACTGATAAACACTTGGTCGACTTTTCAGCACGATATTAAGATCTGAGCTGTCCAAAACACTTCACTAATGATTTGTATAATGATGAAATACAATACAAAACTTCCAAACAAGGGCAAGCTGGCTGAACTTGAAAATGTTGAATAATATTGGCTATCACTCTTTGCAGTATAATAGACTGAGAGGCCTAATTGCTTAAAATGATTAAGGAAAATTTTTTTTAAATGCTAAAAATGATTCAGAATAAGAAGTCGTCAGCTTTACATTTTTGGGCATTAGCATATTAGGTGACCAGTCCTGGGCCCAGCACATAGTTACAATCATAAGGGAAGCTCTCCTGCATCTTTACTTTCTTGGGAGGTTTGAGAAAGTTCAGCTTGTCACCAAATGTTCCAACAAGCGTTTGCAGATGTACTATCAAACGTATCCTGACTAGTTGCACTATGGTCTGAGATAGCAATTTGAATGCACAGGAATGCAAGAAGCTGCAAAGAGTGGCGGACATCGCTGAACACATCACGGGCACATCTCTCCTCGCCTTCAGTAGTACCTATAAGAGGTGCTACCTCAGGAAGCCAACGTCCATCATGAAATATCCTAACCACCTGGACCAGGGCCATCCTTTTGCAGATACGATTGGGCAGGAGGTACAGAAGCCTGAAGCCCTACCCAACCAGGTTCAAGAACAGTTGCTCCCCTTCAACCATTCCATCTAGAATTAGCTGGCAAAATCTTAATCACCACTGCAGTTCAGCAACACGATGACCATTCTGATCACTTTGTTCCAACTCCCTGTAAAAGTCGTGTATAGTTTATGTTTATGTTGTTCTTGTGAATGCTGCTTGTGTAGATAGAACATCGGCACAGAATAGTTCAGCCCACAATGTAGTGCCGAACCGATTAAATTAGTAATCAAATGGCTAACTAAACTAAACCCTTCTGCCTACACAATGTCCATATCCTTCCATTTTCCTCACATTCACGTCTCTTAAAAGTCTCTAATGTTTCTTCCTCTACCACCACCCCAGGCAGCACATTCCAAGCACCCACCATTCTCTGTGTAAGAAAAACTTGCCCTTCACAGCTCCTTTGAAGTTAACCCCTCTCACCTTAAATGCATGCCCTCTGGCATTAGACCTTTCAACCTTGGAAAATAAACTCCATCTGTCTACTCTGTCTCTGCCTCTCATAATCTGACAAACCTCTACCTGATTGCACCATAGCCTCCACCCCTCCAGAGAAAACAACCCAGGTTTGTCCAACCTCTTGTAGCACATGCCCCCTAAACCAGGGAACATCCTGGTAAGCATCTTTTGCACCCTCTCCAAAGCCTTGACATCCTTCCTATAATGAGGCGACCAGAACTGTATGCAATACTTCGGATGCAGCCTAACTAGAGTTTCATAAATCTGCAGCATAACTTGCTGACCTTTGAACTCAGTCCCTTCTTAACCGCCCTGTCATCTGGGTAGCCACTTTCAGGGAGTTATGAACTTGGACGCCAAGAGCTGCACCCCCCCCCCCACCCCCGCGCATCAACACTGTTAAATATCTTCACGTTTGACCCACCAATGTGCAACACTTCCCGTTTGGCCGGGTTAAATTCCATCTGACATTTCTCACTTTATATGGTGCTATGAGTCTGTGATGTCAAAGGGATTAGCTTTACTTGTCACATAAACACCAAAACAAACGGTGTAATTTGTTGTGTGTGTCAAGTCAATTCATCGAGGATTGTACAGAAGTGTTGCCTCTCTTCCAGCACCGACATAGCCTGCCCACAAACTCACTAACCCTGACCGTGCACCTTTGGACTGTGGGAGAAACCGCAGTAGTACTGCAGAGTGGTCAGGGGGGGAATGTACAACCATAGACAGCGGTGGAATTTGACCTTGACCTTACAGCTAGTGCTGTGAAGCGCTAGCCACAACAATACCGTGCCGCTGCAAGTAAGTTTTCATTGGACCAGGAATTGTACACAAAAGGATAGTCTCAACTTTGACTTTCACTTTTGAATAATCTTAAAATCAGAGCTGGCCATTCAGTAATGAAATCAGTTTTCAGGGAGAAACTGGGTTGGGATGAGATTTGGGGAAAATAGTCAATTCGAGTCATGAAGGGCAATCCGAAGCTGTTGACTGTTATTTTTTAATCCTGCACATCATTTTTTATATTTAATCCTAAGGCTCCTTGTGATGGCAATGTTCTTCATACACACACAATGGACCAGGCAGTCATGATCTGATTGAAACTGGTTCTTGCGGTAAGTAGTAAAAACGTTCAAGGAAGCTTTTGACCCATCATATCCACACCAGCTAGTTTCAGTTTTCAGGGAGACTACATGAGCTGGTCTATTTCCAACTGGTTGTGTGCACTAGAACAGCGGTCCCCAACCACCGGGCCGCGGACCGGTACCAGGCCGCAAAGCATGTGCTACCGGGCCGCTAGGAAATGATATGATTTGGCGATAGGAGTCAGCCGCACCTATCCTCATTCTCTGTCACGCCCACTGTTGAGCTTGAACACACGCGAGGTCATTACCCGCGCGTCATCCATGTCAGCGTGGGAAGAAGATCAACTCCTCGAGCTTGCAAATGACGGCGGGCTGAAAAGTATGTTTGACATAACACCTCTGCCGGCATTCTCAATAAAAGTCAAGGCTAAATATCCTGAGATAGCCACAAAAGCACTGAAAACGTTGCTTCCATTTCCAGCATATCTCTGCAATGAATGCAACGAAAACTAAATTGCGGAATAGACTGGACATAAGGAACCCCCTTCGAGTATCACTGTCTCCCATCACCCCTTGATGGCACCGTCTCGTTGCAGGGAAATAAGCCCAGGGCTCCCACTGATTATGCGATATTCGTGTGCTGCAATGATTTTATATGTTCACACGGGGAAAATATGCGCTGTGTGTTTAATATCCAAACGTTACTTAAAATGTTATGATGCTATTGACTTATAAGTGACTTATAATTGACTTATCACTGTATTATGCGAGGAAAATATGCGCTGTGTTTAATATTAAATTCATTAGATAAACCCTTTTAGAAACGAAATTGAGTGTATTAGCCACTTATCACCTATATTCCAGTTGTGATTAACACCCCCCCCCGAACAGAATCGCCAAAAACGATTTGTAAAAAAAAAATCAGCATGTACACACATGCGCACTGGAGCCCACGCAAGGCTTCATGGTCATTGTAGTCTTTCTCGGGGTAAACACAACGTATTTGACTGCTACCCTTGTCCGTTGGCAACTCTACCCAACCCCCCCCCCCCCACCCCCGGGTCGACTGGTCTGCAAGAATTTTGTCAATAATAAACCAGTCCGCAGTGCAAAAAAGGTTGGGTACCCCTGCATTAGCAGTACTCAATCACAATCAAGTTTTGAAACTAGATCTAGGAGATACTTTTATAGTCTGCTTTCAAACTGGAACGTTCAGAAGTCAGTAGTAACAAGCATCCTTCTATAAAATATTCTAGTAAAATAAATGATTTAATCCAAGACATCGAGGATTTAGGATTAAATCAAACATTATGTGCAGATTAAGGAATAATTTTAAGATCCTCTTTCATGACTTAAATTGACAAACTGATCATTCTTCCCAAATCAGGATATTCAGAATTCATGTGAGCCATTGGATAGGATGGAAACCGGCATAAGCCACCGGCCTGATGGGCCACAAGGCTCGTGACAGACTCTAAAATCTTAAAATTGGATAGGATACTTTGCTTTACAAGTGGGAGTATTCTCATTTTCCACCCCTCCCACTGACCTATTCCCTGCATTATCCCACCAGCTCAAGGCCTTTCAAATTAAGTGAAGTGAGCATGAATGGCTGGGTTGTCCTGTCCGTGGTCTTCAAAGACCTCGTTGGAGGTGGAACAAAATGAATATTTCTTCTCATCAGAGATTGTCCAGCTGATAATTTAATTCCGGAGTCCAACCCATGATAACCTCAGTCACAAATACTGCGAGCTGAGACAAAAGTGCATATGAAAGCAATGGCTCCACTGTGAAAGCTCAATGCTAAAAGTTTGTTCATACTGTTTGTGCAAAATACTGTCCATTATCTTGAAAAGAAAACAAAGTGCCCCACTTTCATTTGCCACCTACAAACCAATAGGCGACAGGTGATTTGATTTCTTTTGCAATTGTGCAATTGTTGCCCTTGTCGTTCTACTGATTAACTCAGTTCAGATCAACAAGAAAATGTATTTGTTCAAAACAAACTTACTGATTTGTTTGTGAGCACCCAATTGTCAGTTAGACTTGTGGTGTGATTGTTGTGTCAGTGCTTTCTGGGTATCACCTCGCTAAGGGTGTGAAGCAAGAAATCATGCCAATTGAAAATCGAAAAAAAGACCTATGGATTCTGAAAATCTAAAATAAAAACAAAAATAACATGGGAGTTCAGGAAGCTTCTATGGGGATAAAAAAACGTAATCAACATTTCAAGGCAAAGACCTTGATCAGAATTTGGAAGGAGAGAAAATAAGTTAACATCAAGCTGCAAGGAGGACAAAGGAGGGTTGGAAAAGACAAAGGAAATATCCTTATTAGGGTGAGGCTAGAGTTACCCAGGAGATAAGGAGTAAACAAAATTGTGTTGTTGGTACGTTAGGAGTGAAATTTAGGAAGGGAGGACATAGTCCTTTGTACATGAAGCATATGATGTTTTAAGAGTGAGAACACAGTAAAGAGCTAAGAGTTACAGAATGCAGAGCCATAGCCACATATCCAGCAGACTGTGGCAATGGAGAGAGAAAACTGAGCTGATATCACAAATGGATGACATGACGCATTCTGATTCTGACAGAGAAAGCCGGTTATCTGAAGCTGGAGAATTCAGTATTAAAACTAGAAGGTTGTCAAGTGCCCAGACAGAAAACGAGGTGCTATTCCTCAAGACGACATGAAAGTTTGCAGGCAGCCTGATGAAGGTCAGAGTGAAAGTGAAATGGGTAATTAAAGTAGCAGGCCATGCAGAAAGCTCAGGGTTGCCCCTATGAACTGAATACGTGCCATTGAAAGCAGTGACCCGATCTACGTTTAATTTCTCCAAGACCATACTGTGAACGCTCAGTGCAGAATGCTAGATTGGAAGATGTGCAAATGAATCTCTGCTTCCCCTCGAATGAGTGTTTGGGTTCCTAGATGGTGGAAATGGAAGAAATAACGAACAGGCGCTGTACCTTCTGTGGTTACATTTGACTGTGTCTGCAATGTCAGAGAATGTGCCTCATAATCTACAAGGACGGTGCAAATGCTTTATGGGTTCTCACAAGCACGTTGCTGCACTTAAAATCCCATTTACTCATCCCTTCTCCGCCTGCCGACCTGCATTTGCTTCAGTTCTGGCAATGCCTTGTTTTCAAAATGTTTCCATTTTTAATAATCTATTCGCGGCTCATTTCCCTTTATTTCCATGGCAGCAATCTCCTGTTTAATAGTCATCAAATCTCTCCCCCGATCAAGACTCCGTGCCAGCTGTATGAGACCAAAACAAGTTATGTTCAAACGTGATGTTGTATTTAACCCTGAGATGAGTTTCCAACTGCATATTCATGGCCTTATAAAGACTATTTCTGTCTCTGCAGCATCATCCAACTCAACCTCGGCCCTTGCTTGTCATGAAACCCTGCTCTGTGTCCATATTAGCTTTTGCTTTAAAAAGTTCTCTGAATGTACTTTTTTCCTCTCCATTAAGTTTAGTGTGTGGGAAACTCTGTGGCCTGTATCTTAACTCATACCAACTCCATTCAAAAACCTCACCTCTATACCTGCTGATCTACGTTGGCTCCATTTAAGCAATCCCTTAGCTTTGACATTCTTAACCATGTTTTAAAACCCCCAGCTCTCACTTCTGATCTAATCAGAATCAAGTTTAATATCACCGGCATGTGTTGTGGAACTTGTTGTTATGCAGAGCAGTACATTGCAATACATAGTAATAAAACCTGTGAATTACAACAAGTATATATATACAAAATAGTTATATTAAATAATTAGTGCAAAAACACTAGCGATGTAATGTTCATGGGTTCAATGTCCAACTAGAAATTGGATGGCAGAGGGGAAGAAGCTTTTCCTGAACCATTGAGTGTGTGCCTTCAGGCTTCTGTTCCTCCTTGCTGATGGTAACAATGAGAAGAGGGCATGTCCTGGATGACAAGGGTCCTTAATAATGGATGCCGCCTTTTTGAGGCATCGCTCCCTGAAGATGTCCTGGACGCTGGGGAGGTTAGTGCCCAGGGTGGAGCTGATTGAGTTTACAACTTTCGGCAGCTTATTTTGATCCTGTGCAGCGCCCCCTTCACATACCAGATGGTAATGCAGGCAGCTGGAAGGTTCTCCACAGTGCAGCTGAAGAAATTTGCGAGTGTCTTTGGTGACATACCAAATTTCCTCAATCCCTTTAATCCTTCAATCTTCTAGGATAAGAATGATCCCAGGAATGAAAGAGTTAATGTGTGAGGAGTGCCTGTACTCGCTGGAATTTGAAGAATGAGGAACGGTTTTATTGAAAACTTTTGAATATTGAAAGGCCTAGATAGAGTGGACATGGAGAGGACGTTTCCAGAGGGCACAGTCTCAGAACACTAGGGCATCCCTTTAGAACAGAGATGAGGAGGAATTTCTTAAGCCAGACGACAGCGAATCTGTGGAATTCATTGCCGCAGATGGACGTGGAGGCCATGTTATTGGGTATAATTAAAGCAGAGCTTGATAGGTTCTTGATTAGTAAGGGTGTCAAAGGTTACAGGGAGAAGGCAGGAGAATGGGGTTGAGAGGGATAGTAAATCAGCCATGATTGAATGGCAGAATAGACTTGATGGGCTGAATGGCCTACTTCTGCTCCTATGATTATGTTCTTATGGATATTAGCTTTACCAAATCTTGTCCCAATTTTAAAGACTTACATCTCCAACTATTAAGTCCCTTGGTTCTGGCATTCCTGCCTTAAATGTCTTTGTTTCTTCACCCTTATCCCTCTTCTAAGATGCTGTTTAATATGTGACAACTCTGAATTGGAAAGGATATTCATGTCATCCAAACCTATTGTATTATTAGCCTTTTCTGGATGAAATTATACTAATTATGAAATTGGACCAGGTCCTTCTCCTCTGCCTGCTCCAAATGATAAAAAAATTGCTTTGCAATAAATACTTAAAGCCTTTTTGATATAAATTAGAGCTTCTGGGTTTAGAACGAGTCCCTCGTTTGGCAGCCATACCAACATGTAAGCAAAATCAACTGAGTTTTCCACTCAGGCACAGGACAGTTCATAAAGCATCTCTGGAATTCACTGGAACCTGCGTAAACATTTCCTCAAGTTCTCAGAATGCCCTGAGGCTGGTAAAGAATGATTGTGGGGGAATTTAATCACTGGGGAGCTTAGTGCAGAGTCATCAATTCAAAGAACTACTATGGCGCAGATGGAAGCTATTCAGCCCATTAAGTCTATGTTAGGTTCATGGGTGCCTGTGGTTCTGTGGCCCACGGGCGTGTTTTATTTCAGCCTTTTGGGCAGTCTCCCCAAAAACCTCTCTTGTCCACGTGGTCTCAATACATTTATAGGCATCTTCTGCTTCATGAAGCATAAAAAACAAATATCCAATATTTTATATATTTCTAAGCTTCATCTATATGTGCTAGAAAGTGGAGGGCAACACCCCGTCATGAGCATAGGTCCTTGCGATGGAACTGCAGGAAAAAGCATTCGTTTATTAATGGCCACATGTACCAAGGTGGGCACGTGGCCAAGTGGTTAAGGCATTCGACTAATGATCAGAAGGTCATGAGTTCGAGCCCCAGCCAAGGCAGTGTGTTGTGTACTTGAGCAAGACACTTAATCACACATTGCTCTGTGACAACACTGGTGCCAAGCTGTATCGGCCCTTGCCCTTCCCTTGTTGTCGTGGAGCATGGGCAACTGCCGGTCTTCGGTCTGGCAGAACTGGTTCTCACCCTCAACAATCTCTCCTTCGGCTCCTACCACTTTCTCCAAACCCGAGATGTAGTCACGGGCACCCGCATGGGCCCCACCTATGCTTGACTTTCAGTTGGCTATGTGGAACGGTATATATTCCAAGTTGGTAGTGCCCCCACGACTCTTTCTATGGTATGTTGGCAATTCTGTTTGTGCTGCTTCCCATGTTGAGTTCATCAGTTTCATGAACTGCTTCCCACTTCCATCCTACCCTCAAATTTACTTAGTCCATCTCTGACACCTCTCTTCCCTTTCTCCATCTCTGGAGACAGACTATCTACTGATATCTTTTATAAGCCTACTGACTCTCACAGCTGTTTTGAGTATATCCCTTCCCAACCTGTCACTTATAAAACTGCCATTCCCTTTTTGCAGTTCCTCCATCTCCATGCATCTGTTCTAAGGATGAGGTTTTCCATTCCAGAATATCCGAGGTGTCCTCCTTCTTTAAAGAATGGGCTTCCTTTCCACTACCATCAATTCTGCCCTCACCTGCACTTCCTCCATTTCCTGCACATCTGCCCTCACTCCAACTTCCTGCTTTCATAATAGGGATAGGGTTCCCACCCCCTCCCCATCCTTCCCTACCAATCCATGAGCCTCTGTATCTAGCACATCATTCTCCATAACTTTTTCCATGTTTTTCATCTTTCTACCACTAAACACACCTTTCCCTCCCCACCATTTCCTGCTTTCCGCCGGGATCGCTCTCTATATTACTCCTGTGTCCACTTGTCCCTCCCCACGGACCTTCCTTCTGGCACAAATGCTACACCTGCCCCTACACCTCCTCCGTCAATCTCATTCAAGGACTCAAATAGTGCTACTAGATGAGGCAACGCTGCAGGTCTGTTAGGATCGTCTGTTGTATCTGGTGCTTTCAGTGCAGCCTCCTCTATATTGGTGAGGTGTGAGGTAGAGTAGGGAACTGCTTCACTCTGTCCACCATAAAAGACAGCATTTCCTGGTGGCCACCCATTTCAATTTGACTTCCCATTCCCATTCTGACATGTCAGTCCATTGCCTCATCTACGGTCATGATGAGGCTACCTTTAGCTTAGAAGAACAACTCCTATTCTCTCTGGGTAGCAACCAAGCTGATGGCTAAACTTCTCTCATTTCTCCCTCTTTTCTCTTTTTCCATTACCTATCCTGGGTCCCCTCTTACCCCTTCTCTTCTCCTCAACTTCCCAGCACTTCTCTTCTACTTCCCTTTCTCCCATAGCCCACTGTCCTCCTCCTTCTTCAGTCTTTTACCTCTTCCATAGACCACAAGACCCCCCAGAACACCCATGAGCTGAATTAGGCCATTTGTCCCATCGAGTGTGCTCTCCCTCTCAACCCCATTCTCCTGCCTTCTACCTGTAATCTTTGACACCCTGATTAATCAAGAACCTATCAACCTCTGCCTTAAATATACCCAATGACTTGGCCTGCACAGCCGTCTGTGGCAAAGAATTCCACAGATTCACCACCCTCTGGCAAAAGAAATTTTTCCTCATCTCTGTCCTAAATGGATATCTCTCATTTCTGAGGCTGTGCCCTGTGGTCCAAGATTGCCCCACTAAAGGAAACATCCTCTCCACATCCACTCTATCCAGACCTTTCAATAATCAATAGGTTTCAATGAGATCCCCCCCTATTCTTCTAACCTCCAATGAATAGAGGTACAGAGCCATCAAATGCTCCTAACCCATTCATTCCTGGGATCATTCTCGTGAACAACCTCTTCCACCTATCACCTCCCGACTTCTAAGTTCTTCCCCCCTCCCCCACGGACCCACCTTCTCCCTCACCTAGCTTCACCTATTACCTGCCAGCTTATCCTCCTTCCTATCCGCCCCCTCCCCGCCACTTCATACTCTGGCCTCTTCCCCCTTCCTCATGAAGGGTCCTGGACTGAAATGTTAACTGTTTACTGCTCTCTATAGATGCTACCTGATCTGCTGAGTTCCTCCAGCGTTTTGTGTATCTTGCACAAGGTAAAATGATAACAGAGTTCAGAATAAAGTGTAACAACACACAGAGAAAGTGCAGTGCAGGTGGTCAGTAAGGAGAACAGTCATCATGATGTAGATTGGGAGGTCAAGAGTCCATCTTATCATACTAGGGAACCATTCAAAAGTCTGAGTAGAATAAAAGTTGTCCTCGAGCCTGGTGGTACAAGATTTTCTGCCCATTTGGAGGAGGCAGAAGGGAGAATGTCCAGAATGGGTGAGGTCTGTAATTTTGTTTGCTGCTTTACCAAGACAACAAGAAGTGCAGACAGAGTCCATGAATGGGAGGCTGGTTTCTGGGATGTGCTGAGCTGTGTTCACAACTCTCGGCAGTTTCTTACAATCATGGGCAGAGTCGTTGCCCATGATGCATCAGGAAAGGATAATGTCTATGATGGCGTCATGTCTCCAGCCTCACTGTCTTCTTTCGGCACAGTGGTAGTTTGTGTGTGTGCGCATGTGTGTGTGTGTGTGTATGCGAACGTGTATGTGCGCATGTGTGTGTGCGTGTGTGAGTGTGTGTGTATATGTGCGTGCATGTGCGTGCATGTGAATGTGTGTGTGACTGTGTGTGCACGTGTGTGTGTGTGCATGTATATTTATGTATGTGTGTGTGAATGTGCATGTACGTGTCTGTGAGTGTGTGTGTGTATGTGTGTGAGTGTGTGTGTGCATGTGAGAGTGTGTGAGTGTGTGTGTGTGTGTGTGTGCGCGCATGCATGTGAGAGTGTGTGAGTGTGTTTGGGTGTGTGTGTGTGTGCGCGCGCGCGCGCGTGTGCATGTGTGCGTGTGAGTGTGCATGTGTGCGTGTGTGAGTGTGCATGTGTGCTTGAGCGAGCATTTATAGTACTCTAGAGATCATCATGAAATATGATATTTTCTTGGCATTTCTCCATTGTATGAGGGTTCCCCCTCCTGGTACTTACCTCATTCATCATCATTTTAATATCTCTTTTAAGAAACCTTGTTTTTCTCATCAGCCTTTTTCTCCTACACCACAGTTGCTACTGTCTGGCTAACATGAGGAATATTCCCTAAAGGGATGAAGTTCTTTTCCAACACTGTAAAGTAGCAACTGCAGCGATGATTTGCGTGAGCTTCAGCGGGGACCATATAATCACAATTTAACAACTTAACAATTCCACCATGGCTTTGGTGGAAACCATAATAACAAACTTATTTTTACAGGCAAATTTCACGACTTTTTCCATTCTACATTCATAGTAGCACACAAAAGAAAAAGTGAAATCTAGTTTCTAGTCTTACTTTTTTGACACAATTTATGTTGAGTTGTCTTAGCGCTTCCTTTGACTGTGTCAAATTTCATCCAATAACATTCCTGTGAAGCATTTTTGGAATTTTAAAGGCAAAGTGTTTATCACTTCTGTTCTCTTTATCACTTCAGTGAAATGCAATGGGAAATTTCATTATATTAAATTTGTAATGTAAATACAAATTGTTGTTTCTGAAGAACTGGATTGATTTATGTATATCATTGTTATATATTTAATTTTCGAATGATTGTTTGTATCTCCTGATGTCTACCTCATTTCCACAACGATTTAATTTTGGGATCCTCCTTGACCTCACTCCCAGCCCTTTTTCACTCACCTGCCAACTAGTAACCTGTTGAAGTTTTGGCCACAATGCCATTCACCCCTAATAACCAGAATAGGCACCAGTGGTTGGATACATTCCTGGAGATTTCTTCACGTAACACCTTTACATAATGACTCTGCATTTGAGGTTTCATTCCCACCACTGTGTGTAAGTAGTTTGTAGCTTCTCCCTGTGACAACTCGGGTTTCTGAACACATTACAAATATGTACGGGTTAGAGTTAGTAAATTTTTGGCATGCTATGTTGGCGGTGTAACCAAGACAACACTTGTGGGCTGCCCTCAAAGCATCTTCGACACAAACTACGCATTTCGCTGTATGTTTTGATGTTTCGACATAGATGTGACAAATAAAACTTACCATTTTTAAAATCTTCTACCACCAGGCAGTTCAGCAGTTTTCCTTTGCATTCATATTAAGAGATATGTGGAGAGAATAGGCTATGGGAAAAAAATGTTAATAAAGGAGTAGGATTACTGTGTGAACTAGTGTAGACATTATGGGCCAAAATGACCTCCTTCAATACCACAAGGAAATATGGTTAGTGAAATTAATTTTTAATGCTCCATACTTTCTTCGCTTGTAGCAGGTGTCCAGGAGACCAACTGCTAACTTCTGAAAACTGTGACATTGACCTTGAGGATGAAAAGTCTTCTTACAATAGAGAGGTTGAAGTGAAACCCAAGCATGTTGTTTTGGTGGTTTCATGGAATTGGAATGGCTGTAGTTATGGGACATATACGTGGCTCATGATATGTCAGCAGGGCAGCAGAAGTCTTAATCTGCAAACTGAAAGGTGAAATAGTGAATTAGGGTTTGGTTTGCTGAGGGAATTTTTTTTAAAACACACAGAATATGCTCCTATGTCTTATAGTCTTATGGAATAACAAAACAAATTGGAAAATAATTAGCTCAGCGGCTGAGACAGAATTGAGTTTTTGCTATATAACGGTGCAAAAGATATCAGCCACTTACCCCACAGCAAGTTCCCTTGCTGAGATTGACAATCAAATAAACTGCAGGGGCTTAAATCCGAAATAAAACGCCGAATCACTCAGCAAGCCAGGTAGCATCTGTGGAAGGAGACATAGAGTTAATATTTTAAGGTTGAAGAGTTTGCCTGATAACTTCTAAATGCCCCTGGTTCATTCTTTCCTGCTCACAATGCTCACCACCTTTCCCTTTCTGATAGGAGGAGCAACATTCACCCAGTTTTCCAGAGCCCCGTGCTCTTTCCGTGTGAAGGAGAGACTTACTTCAACTTCTTTCAATTTGGTGTATTGCAGCTAACCACGGGTCACGTGTACTTAAAAGAGTTTGAAGTGATGTGTCTTAAGGAACATTTCCATTTATCCACATGCATGACCAGGGTTTCATTAATTCTTTATCTCCTCACTTCCCTTGCATTTATGCACAGTTCGAAAGAAGGTCAGTAAATGTTTCAAGGCAATTTACGGCTTTCTGGAAATAATATTGAGTTCAACAGTTGTAAATAATGAATGCTTCTGATATTTTTATTTCAGATATTCAGCTATCACCCGATATTTCTCTATCCCTTTAAATGTCCTCCAGACTCCTGTGCCTTATTATTAATCTCTTATACCTTGCGTTATCACACCCTTTTTCATTTTAGTCTCTTCTGTCTTTTCCCCCTTTGTTGTCTGCTTACCTTTCTCTTTCTCTGTATAGAGTCTGGAGATGTACAGCACAGAAACAGGCCCTTCAGCCCATCTAGAAAGACATTCTTGCCATAGAGGGAGTGCAAAGAAGGTTCACCAGATTGATTCCTGGGATGGCAGGACTTTCATATGATGAAACTGGATCGACTGGGCTTATACTCATTGGAATTTAGAAGATTGAGGGGGGATCTTATTGAAATGTATAAAATCCTAAAGGGATTGGACAGGCTAGATGCAGGAAGATTGTTCCCGATGTTGGGGAAGTCCAGAACGAGGGGTCACAGTTTGAGGATAAAGAGGAAGCCTTTTAGGACCAAGAATAGGTAAAACTTCTTCACACAGAGTGGTGAATCTGTGGAATTCTCTGTCACAGGAAACAGTTGAGGCCAGTTCATTGGCTATATTTAAGAGGGAGTTAGATATGGCCCTTGTGGCTAAAGGGATCAGGGGGTATGGAGGGAAGGCTGGTACAGAGTTCTGAGTTGGATGATCAGCCATGATCATACTGAATGGCGGTGCAGGTTTGAAGGGCCGAATGGCCTACTCCTGCTCCTGTTTTCTATGTTTCTATGTTTCTAGTCCATGCTGAAACCATTGACCTGCACTGGGACCATAACCCTCCATACCCCTACTATCCATGTACCTATCCAAACTTCTTTAAAACACAGACCCTTTTTTTTTATTGTTATGCATTCCTAGTTCTAATAAAAGTCATTAACCTGAAACATTGTCAGACAGCATCTGCAGAGGGAAAGAAAGAGTCAATGTTTCGGTCCGAGACCCTTCATCAGGACTCCTGTGTGTGTTGTACTGCTGGACTGTTGAGTTTTGGATGAGACGTTAAAACCAACATTTCACCTGCTCATCCAGGTGGATGCAAAAGAATTCACAACACCATTTGAGAAAGGATAAGGAAATCCTGTTTCACATTTATTCCTCAATCAGTGTTTCTAAACGAAAAGTGATCATGTCTCGTATCCCATTGATGTTAATGGGATCTTGCTATGTGGAAATCGGCTGCCGCATTCCCTGTATTACAACGATGACTACTTTGAGCTCAGAACATTTTGGAACACTTTGGAAATTGTGAAGTGTGCTATTTAAACACCAAAGGGTTTTTTTTAAACTACCTCAGGTGAAAATGCAATCACCAAGGAAGCAGATCTTCTGGTGAGCTAATCATTTAACACAGCTGGGATGTAAATTATCTTTATGAAATACGTAGACAATTCCTCTCGTGTCCTCTTCTGAAACAGTGGCTACTAAGAAATGGAAGGCAGGTCGTGATCATTGGTCATGTAATCAGTAACTGATACTTTCCACACTTGTTGCTGTCATCAAGAGCTCATCTGGCCAGAGATTAGTAATGATACGTCAAATGTAACTTAGTTTATGTTTAACTAGTTTCTGGTAGTGGAGATAACTAAATAACAGGAAGATGCCTACATGCAACATTAATCACCCTGGTAGCAGTGAACTCTGGAGCAATCATTTTTTCCATCAGTTACCATTCCTCTGAAGGTGGGGCTCAGGTCTTGAAGGTGCTGACTCTCATTGGGGTTCTGGAGGGGATGTAGACGGCGGTAGCCCGCGTTGTTCATCCACGTGTTGAACTGGAGGGGGGAGAAGGGAGGAGGGGAGGTGTCGGTGCTGAGGGAGCATTGGGTGCCTCAGCACCTTGACTGGAGGGCTGAGGGGGGGTGTGAACAGGGGGGCAATTGTCAAACCTGATAAAGAATTGGTTCAGTTTCTCTTTTCCATCGGTGCAGCCTGGCCTGCTGAGTTCCTCCAGCATTTTGTGTGTGGTGCTGGCTTTCACTGGGGTTCAGATCTTCTCTTCCCATAAAGGCACTGACTCTCACTGAGGTTCAGGAGCACTCTTCCGATCATGCCATATTGCTGGAATGATGGGGTTAAGTTGGTGGGATCGTTGACAGTGGATTTGAAAGGGAGAAAGACAGCTTCCAAAGAGAAGATGCAAGGAGAAAAGATGAGAAACGAATCAGCAGGTTTGTAGGAAGTTCAAGGAATCAGGCCAAATAAACATGGTGGGTATGTCAAGCAATAAGAGAACTTTAAGATGACATGGAGTTATGAGTAACCAAGCTACAGTGTGCTGAACATGTTAAAATTGAACGGCAGTTCAGTGCAAGGATCTTTCAGCAATAGATTCATTTTCTTTGACCAGGTGAGGTCATGTGAAATCATACCATCAAGCATGAAATTCTGCTTTGCCAAGGATTTAATTGGTGCAAAATTTTAGTTTCACAAAGGCAAATTTTTTCAAAAATAGACTTTACTCGTAATAAAAATATATTCAAAGGAGGAATAGTGCAAAAACCTGTACGCTCAAGGTTGATACATTGAGTTTTATAAACTTATTTTTAAGGGAATAAACAAATATAACACCATGCCCCACATGTGACCCCCTGAGGTGAAACACCCTTGTCGTTATTTAAGGGGTCTTCCCCCCCCCACCAACTCTTCTCCTCCAAGTGTGGTTGTGAGAGGAGCCTGAACTATGATCTATTAAAAACTGCAGCAGAAGCCACGCACGTTAAAAAGGCATTATCAGTTCATTCCATCTCTCAAGGCTCAGTATAGTATGAGAGTCAATGACTCCCATTGAGACCCAGCATGAACTACGCTGTGTTTCAGTGCATTTCTCCATACGTACCCCTATAGCCGGCATTGTGCATTCCCTTACAGATGAGCATGTTTTGGGTAGGCCATTGGGCATCATTCACCAAGATGATGACATTCCAGCAGCACTTAATGTCTCTCTCACTGTGTTTCCTTGGGAACAACCCACTGACCTGTTACACGGCCGTTGGGGATGAACCCTCGCATCCATCTCCACGCCCTGCTTGTGGAAGAGCAAAGGCACTTGCTCTTCCACAAATGCAGCATCCAGCTGACGGGGATGTGTGCAGCAAAAGAACCAGGCCTATCGCCCACAACACAAGGGGTAGGCAGAAATTTAGCACACGGTGACACCCGATGCCCACCTCCTCCAGGTCCACACACTGCCTGATACAGCCACAGACGAAGGTGGTCATCAGGATATGGGCAATGTTGGGTGCACTTTTGCCCCCAATCTCTGGGAACCGTGACCTGTTGGACTTGCTCCATCCTGGACCCCCAGATAAAACTGGAGGTCGTCCCAGGTGATTACTGAGAAAACGTAACATTGGGAAGGTGACAAAAGACCATATCATGTAATGTTTGCCTGAGCTTCAATGCCTAATTTTATAGTGACAGTAATCATGAAAGTGAGAAGTGCCACATTGACATGCTGGATTAAGTAAACTGCACGATGTCAAATGCCTGAGATATTGTTAATCAGAGTCATTGGCTCCGATACTATTCTGTGCCGAGAGAGATGGAATGAACTGATAATGTGCTTTTAATGTGTGTGGCCTCTGCTGCAGTTCTTAATAAAGTACAGATCCCAAAGTACTATAGATCCTCCCCAGATTATGACAAGGTTCTGTTCCTGTGAATTGTTCGAATGAACAGAAAATAAGAATGTGGGAAAGGATCACAGAAAGAGGTGTGACAAGAGAGTTCGCAGCTGCAAGACAGAGGGCTGCCAGCCTCCTTCACTCACTCACTCACTCACCAAGCCTGCTCATTGCTCCCAGCTCTGCTTGGCTCAGTTGTTGCATCTCATGGTGGTGGAAGGGGAAGAAGATGTGTGGAGGGAAGACATATAGAAGTGTCCCCTTCCCAACCGGCAAAAGGTAGCCAGCAAATCTATCTCACTGCTCTTCCAAATGCACATTCATGCACACAGGCAGTCCATAACCTGGCAAGGGTCTGGCAGATGGAGTACAATGTTGGTAAATGTGAGGTCGTCCACTTTGGAAGGAAAAATGAAAGAGCAGATTATTATTTAAATAGTTAAAAATTGCAGCGTGCTGTTGTGCAGAGGGACTTGGGAGTGTTTGTGCATGAATCACAAAAGGTTGGTTTGCAGGTGCAGCAGGCTATCAGGAAGGCAAATGGAATGTTGGCCTTCATAGCTAGAGGGACTGAATTTCAGAGCATGGAGGTTATGCTGCAACCGTACAGGGTACTGGTGAGGCCGCACCTGGAGTACTGCGTACAGTTCTGGCCTCCTTACTTGAGGAAGGATATTCTGGCATTAGAGGTGGTGCAGAGGAGGTTCACCAGGCTGATTCCAGAGATGAGGGGGTTAGACTATGAGGAGAGACTGAGTCATCTGGGACTGTACTCACTGGAATTCAGATAAATGAGAGGAGATCTTATAAAAATGTATAAAATTATGAAAGGAGTAGATAAGGTAGAGGCAGGAAAGTCGTTTCCACTGGTAGGTGAGACTAGAACTAGCGGACATAGCCTCAAGATTCGGGGGAGTAAATTTAGGATAGAGATGAGGAGGAACTGCTTTTCCCAGAGAGTGGTGGATCTGTGGAATCCTCAACCCAATGAAGCAGTGGAGGCTACCTCAGTACATATATTTAAGACAAGGCTGGATAGATTTTTGCATAGTTGTGGAATTAAGGGTTGTGGGGAAAAGGCAGGTGGGTGGAGATGAGTCCGTGGCCAGGTCAGCCATGATCTTATTGAATGGCGGAGCAGGCTCGACGGGCCAGATGGCCGACTCCTGCTCCTATTTCTTATGTTCTTATGCTGGATATTTAGACTACAGTTATTCATGTGAATAGGCTAAAAAGAAGACAAAGAGTTTCTTTCTATATACTTCAAGAATCACTTGGCTAAGATGGAATTTACAACAAAATGCATGAATGAAAAAACATATGCTATGGATATTGAAATATTCATAAAATTAGGTTAATGTCCACTTTAATATTTTTTTCTGAGATTGTGGTCCGTTTTCACGCTGGAAAGTTCTCTTCTTTCCAATAGGACAACAAGGAAGAAAATGGGGAAAGCCGGCAATTGTTTTGTGCTCTGCACGTGATAACAAGCTGCACATCCTACTTTAAGGTTTTAAGATTTTGACTCCAGCGCAAGGCTCAAGCAAGCCGAGGAAGAAAAGTGACATTAAAGACAGAGAGAAAAGGACAGGAAATGCTCATTGAGTCAGGCAGCCTCTGTGGAGAGAGAAACAGAAAGTGAAAAAAGTCATCAATTTGAAACGTTAAATCTGTTTCTTATTCCGCAAACACTATCTCACCTGCTGTACACTTCTAGCTTTATCATTTCTAAGGTAAGGACATGTTCAGCACAGCATTGTGGGCCAAAAGGCCTGTATTGTGCTGTAGGTTCTCTATGTTTCTATGCTCTATCTGATTTAATTTCAGATTTCCAACATTTGCAGTATTTTCCCTGTGGAGAAGAGCAGTGTGGTAGAGGATTCAGAAGTCTGAATAATGATAAAACTTCATATCTAATCATGCCGGCTGAAAAACTTGCATTCAGTTAGTACATGAATTAATAAGATTAGTCTCAGTTATGGTGACCTTTTTGGCTCGTTCAGCCAGAAAATTAATTTTTTTCAAAGTCGATTTAGTTAGGGGCTACCATTAGGTGTCTTTCTGCTCATAGGGCATTCCCAACATGGTTCTGATAACCCTTTTTGGTTTTTTTGAGTTTCTGGGCATGGCGTTTGGACTGAAATGCAGCACAGACTTTCCAACGGCTGATGGACTCTGTATTAAAAGACTTAGATTTTCTTTTTGTTTACCTGGATGACATACTTGTCACCAGTGAATCCAAATCCGAACACGTATCTCATCTTGAGCACTTAAGCCAACACGGGTTGATTATTAATGCTGCTAAATGCCAGTATGGGTTGTCAACCATTGACTTTCTCAGCCATCGCATCTCTGCAGAAGTTGCAAAACCCGTCCCATCAAAGGTAGCCGCGATTATGGATTTCCCATCACCCCGCACTACTAAAAAACTACAGGAGTTTTTAGGCATGATGAATTTCTATCACCACTTCATTCCATGAGCTGCTTCCCCTGTATAGTGCGCTTAAAGGCAATACTCCTAATCACACGCTTGACTGGTCAGCACACATAACCAGGGCATTTGAGGATATGAACTGAGCTCTTTCTAACGCAACCCTACGGGCACACCCGCTCCCCGACGCACCCATAACAATCACTACTGATGCTTCAGACGGTGCTGTGGGTGCTTTGCACGAACAGTTGGGCAGAGGTGTGTGGCAGCTGTTCCCCTTCTTCAGCCGGCAGCTCCTCTCCCCTGAAAGGAAGCACAGCATGCTTTATCGTGAGTTTCTCAGTCTCCATTTGGCTGTCTGCCATTTTTTGTTTTCTGCCGGAGTGTGGGCTTTTCACAGCACTTGTTGACCACAAACCCCTCGTGCACGAGATGGCCAACATATCATACCTTTGGTCTGCACAACAGCAACGCCTCCTGGCCTACATATCTGAGTTCATAAATGACATACAACATATGAAGGGGAAAGATAATGCTGTGTCTGATTGCCTCTCACAGCCAGCCGTTGATGCCGTACACATAAGGGTCAACTGTGCTGGCGTGGCAGCCGACCAAGTTGCTGGCCAGAGGTCCAGATTTACCAAACAGTGGTCACAGGCCTGGGGTTTGCTGACATTAAGCTGGGGGAAGCTGGGGTTTCTCCCCTGTGCGATGTCTCAACCGGTCACCGTGGCCTCATTGTGCCCACGAACTGTTTTTGACTCCATACATGGCATCTCGCATCCAGGCGGGAAGGCCTCACAGAAACTGTTTGCACTAAAGTTTGTTCAGCAGAGCCTCGGAAAGGACATGCGTGATTGGTCAGCAGGCTGTGTGGAGCGCCAGCGGGCAAAAATTAACCGTCACGTCCAGGCGCCATTGGCACCTTCTGACGTCCCTGAGCGACGGTTTGACCATGTCAAAGTGAAGCCTGTTGATCCTTTTCCCCCTCCCAAGGTTTCACGTACCTTCTTACCGTGGTGGACCGTACCACCAGGTGGCCAGAGTTCGTCCCTCTAGCATTTATGATGGCCGCAGACGTGGCTCGAGTGTTCATCAACACCTAGGTTGCTCAGCTTGGCACCCCATCCGATATTTCCGCTGACCGCGGTCCCCAGTTCATTTCAGGCCTCTGGGCTGCGGTGGCCCAGAACTTCAGCATTAGGCTACATCACACCACGGCCTATCATCCACAGCCCAATAGCCTACGCGAGCAGTTTCACCTCTCCTTAAAGGCTGCTCTGAGGGCTTCCCTGACTGCTGATTGTCTCCCATTGGTCCTGCTGGGGCTCAGAACAGCTCCAAGCGTCGTCTTCAGCTGAGCTGGTATATGGGCAGCTGCTACGAGGACCAGGTGATTTCATTCCTGACACCATGACCCCCTGGTTGGCTTCTCAACAGCATTCCACCCTCGTCAGAGCATTCAATTCCTTTTCACCTATTCCTACCTCCCTTCATGGTGTACAGCACTCTTGGGTTCCTGTTGACCTATGTTCTGCCTGGTTTGTTTTCATCCGCCATGACACACACCAACATCCCCTTGGGCCCCCTTATGACGGCCGGTCCCGTGTTTTGGAAAGGGGAGAAAATACCTTTATCATAGATAAGAGGGGTAAACCTGAACATATTTTGGTAGATTGCCTTAAACCAGCCTGCCAAGATTTGGGGTATTCCACTGACATGCCCCTGGTGTCACAACGTGACCACGAATGTGTCAACACACCTCCAAGTGAGCCAGAGGCACCCGCGGTTCCTCCGCACAAGGAACACAGGACCCGAGCCGGGTGGCGGGTCTGAGCTCCAATCAAGCTCACAATGCCGGTTTTAGTGAATTCTGGGGGTGGGGACTGTGTAAGGTAACATAATTGGGAGAAATGTGCATAATCCACAACCACTGACATTGATTTGGGGTTTCATTTTAAGAGGCCGGTCTAACGACTTGACATTATTACGCAAGGATTTTTAGCGTGCTTTTGTGTTTAGGTTTTGGAGTTCAGTAAAATGTGTCACAGGTTTCATTAAACATAAAATACCTCACTTCGTTTTATTTGCAAAATCCTACACTTTAAACCCACCAAATTTTGTCTTAAGCCTCCACAGCTCTCTTGCGTAGGGAACTCTAAAGATTCAGTAAATTTTGCCACCTTTATTCTCTGACTCCTCTCTCACTGCTGAATGGATCAGTTTTGTTATCCGACAGTACTTTTACTCAAATCCTTATCTTTCTTATCCCTGTTACTTTGCTGATCTTAAAACAAACAGTGCAAGTTCTTTACTTCGTTTACCCTTTTTGTTAAATTCCAAATATTCGCTGTCTTTAACTCAACACTCATCTCCCAGACATGGACTTCAAACTGTAGACTGTGGAGGAGGGGTTTTGGTGGGGGGTGGTGCGGGTGTTATATTCTTGGTGCCACTTGGCTCGTCTTGTTAGTTTTTTTGAGCAGGGGAGGGCGTTTGGGGGATGATGGTGGTGTTGGCGTTCTTTTTTGTGTGGGGGTGGCAGATTGGGGTTGATGTTTTTCTTTGAATGACTACCAAGGTTTTCTTTGTTTTGTGGCTATCTGGAGAAGGTGAACCTCAGAGTTGAATATTGCATGCATACTTGGATGATAAATGAACCTTTGAACCTTTGCGTATGTTTTTGTTTTTATTTCCAAACTGTGATGTAAGATATTAAAGCCTAGCTTACTGTTACAAACATTAGTAATTCCTCTCTTTTCCTTCTCTTTGTCATCACGTTTCCATCAGGCACCGTTCACCTGCCATCTCTTGGGGCAGGTGTGGGTTTCCCAACAGCGAAGGGCCAAAAATGGCCCAACAAGTTCCTGAAAGTTCCCAGTACAAAGAGATGACAATTGAGTAAATGATGTTAATCTTTGCCTAGTTTGGCCCTCAAATACCATTTGGCAGCCAATTTAGGATGTGGAACATTCCTTCAGCACTGATCATCGGAGGTGCATAATTCCACAGGGAAAACAACATGACACATCTACACCAGCGGCAGGGGAACATTCCTAGCAGGTTCTCAGCTTTGGCACTGACATTGAAGGGCTGAGATACCACTATGAATAACATAAACAAAGTACCTTGGCAAGAGACAATACCCAGTAGAAGTGCTGATGATGTAATACGAGGTTTGTGGGCACATGGCCAAGTGGTTAAGGCATTGGACTAGCGACCTGAAGGTCGTGAGTTCGAGCCCCAGCCGAGGCAGCGTGTTGTGTCCTTGAGCAAGGCACTTAATCACACATTGCTCTGCGACGACACTGGTGCCAAGTTGTATGGGTCCTAATGCCCTTCCCTTGGACAACATTGGTGTCGTGGAGAGGGGAGACTTGCAGCATGGGCAACTGCTGGTCTTCCATACAACCTTGCCCAGGCCTGCGCCCTGGAGAGTGAAGACTTTCCAGGTGCAGATCCATGGTCTCGCAAGACTAACGGATGCCTTAAGAAGACAAGGTTTGAACTTCAGTAGCAGTGGATACTTGGAAGAAGGGAAGATTGATGGGAAGTCATCAGTTTAGCATATAGGCTTTTGGGAAAGACTGGGCCACAGCAGGACATTACTGGATGAGTTTTGAGTTTGTTGTAATGCAAGAGGCACAAGAGTGAGCAATGATCAAGTTAGGAGAAACCAGAGAAGGGCTAAGCATTGTTGATTCAATCAAACAGAAAATAGAAGGTCTTAAAGAGAAGTATTAATAGCTTCTTAGTGGTTCATAACACAGCAGAGCTGTCACAAAGTTGTGCCTGTGTTTGCTAAAATCATTTAGCTTCGTCAGTACAAATGAAAGCAGTTGGCTGTATGGGGCACTTACAGGAACACCCTGAACAATAACTTGGATTTCCTCAAATCCTTCAAGGTACTACAACATTGCCATTTCTAATCGGGCTCATTGTCAATTATAATCAGGCTATAATTGACAATGGGCCTGATATTAGGTTTTCAACCCTAGCATTAGGGTTGCAATGCATAATACCAGAGGGCTTGCATTGTAGGTTCAAGGGGGATGTGAGGGGTAGGTTTTATTACTCAGAGAGTGGTGGGTGCCTGGAATGCATTGCCTGGTATGGTGGTAGAGGCAAATATATTAGAGGTTTTTAAGAGACTTTTGGATGGACACATGGATGTAAAGAGCATGGAGGAATATGGACATGGTGTAGGTAGGAGGGATTAGTGTTTGGGTGTTTTTGATTTGCTTTTTAGCTGGTTCAGCACAACAGTGAGGGCCAAATGGCCTGTTCCTGTGCTGTACTCTTCTACGAGCCAAGAAAGAAAGATTAGGATAGGAAGACTGGATAAAGATGTAGATGTTATCAAGTGCAGTAAAGGAAAAGAAGGGAGAAGAGAATGTTTGAAATGAAAATTTCAGAGTTTAAATGTACAAACCCCATTTCCAGAAAAGTTGGGATATTTTCCAAAATGCAATAAAAACAAAAATCTGTGATATGTTAATTCACGTGAACCTTTATTTAACTGCAAAGAAAAGATTTTCAATAGTTTTACCGACCAACTTAATCGTATTTTGTAAATATACTCAAATTTAGAATTTGATGGCTGCAACACACTCAACAAAAGTTGGGACAGAGTTAAAATAAGATTGAAAAGTGCACAGAATATTCAAGTACCACCGGTTTGGAAGACTCCACGTTAAGCAGGGTAATTGGTAGCAGGTGAGTACCCATGGCTGGGTATAAAAGTAGCGTCCATCAAAGGCTCAGTCTTTGCAAGCAAGGATGGGTTGTGGCTCACCCCTTTGTGCCAAAATTCGTGAGAGAATTGTTAGTCAGTTCAAAAGGAACATTTCTCAACGAAGATTGCAGAGAATTTAGGTCTTTCAACACCTACAGTACATAATATTGTAAAAAGATTCAGAGAATTCAGAGACATCTCAGTGCGTAATGGGCAAGGTCGGAAACCACTGTTGAATGCGCGTGATCTTCGAGCCCTCAGGCGGCACTGCCTAAGAAACCGTCATGCTACTGTGACAATTATAGCCACCTGGGCTCGGGAGTACTTCAGAAAACCATTGTCACTCAACACAGTCCATCACTGCATCCAGAAATGCAACTTGAAACTGTATTACGCAAGAAGGAAGCCATACATCAACTCTATGCAGAAATGCCGGCGAGTTCTCTGGGCCCGAGCTCATCTCAGATGGACTGAAAGACTGTGGAACCATGTGCTGTGGTCAGATGAGTCCACATTTCAGCTAGTTTTCGGAAAAACGGGTGTCGAGTTCTCCATGCCAAAGATGAAAACAACCATCCAGATCGTTATCAGCAAAAGGTGCAAAAGCCAGCATCTGTGATGGTATGGGGGTGCATCAGTGCCCACGGCATGGGTGAGTTGCATGTAGGTGAAGGTACCATTGACTCTGAGGTGTATATTAGGATTTTAGAGACATATGTTGCCATCAAGGCGACGTCTCTTCCCGGGACGTCCATGCTTATTTCAGCAGGGCAATGCCAGACCACATTCTGCACGGGCTACAACAGCGTGGCTTTGTAGACAGAGTGCGTGTGCTTGACTGGCCTGCTGCCAGTCCAGATCTATCTCCTATTGAAAATGTATGGCGCATCATGAAGAGGAGAATCAGACAACGGAGACCACGGACTGTTGAGCAGCTGAAGTCTTATATCAAGCAAGAATGGACAAAATTTCCAATTGCAAATCTACTACAATTAGTATCCTTAGTTCCAAAATGATTAAAAAGTGTTATTAAAAGGAAAGGTGATGTAACACAATGGTACACATGCCTCTGTCCCAACTTCTGTTGAGTGTGTTGCAGCCATCAAATTCTAAATTTGTGTATGTTTACAAAATACAATTAAGTTGGTCAGTAAAACTATCGAAAATCTTTTCTTTGTACTTTTGTCAGTTAAATAAAGGTTCACGTGAATTAACATATCACAGATTTTTGTTTTTATTGCATTTTGGAAAATATCCCAACTTTTCTGGAAATGGGGTTTGTAGGTAGAGGATACTAGCAGATGTAAGGTAGTGGACACTAGCGGTATTTATAAATCTCCAGAAGTAGAAGGTACGCAAACTCAGAAGGCTCATCGATGGTGGAGCTTAAGGTATTGGAGAGGGTGAGGCTCTAGATGGATTTTCTACCTGCATCTGTTGTGCTGATGTCCTCCACACTGGTGAAACATGTTTCCAAAGCTTAGTGTTACTTTTATGATATAGATCATGGTTTTAGGAGCTCCCAATAGCAGAGCTTAAAGTTTATGCTCATCAGGAAGCATCAGTCAAAATCTTGGAAGCATGCAGTTCTTTGACACTGTTGTTGCATGAACAAACACACTGGAGAGAGTTCATCAGTAGATCTGAAGTGGTCTCTTTTTTTTGACAAAATGAGACGCAGCAGGCATCAGATAGATCCAATGCTACACGAAATTTTATGTGCTAAAGATCAAAGGACAATTCCATATTTGCAATGCTTCCACAATGCTTTCTTTGAACTACACATAAACTTAACACCTCTCAGTTCACACCCACACCACAGACATCTAAGTGAGTTATAATCAGCATTCTCTGGTCTTCCCATTAACTGTGGTTCACGGCTTTTAGGAACCTATTGTTCAGCGCTGCATTTTAAATTTAATCTACAATCTATATTTAGATTTGATGATTGGTGGCTGAAGTTATTTGCTATGTGTGCTAACCACAAAACTTCCTAACAGAAACATATTCATGATCTCAGGAAGAAGTGTCATGACACCACTTCTTATTCATGCCTATCATATAAAATTCCAGATCCCACAAGCATTCCCCAATTCGAATCAGATCAGTGACAAACCTCATCTTAAAGATTATTCACAAAGTAATACTTTTTCCAGCTGCTATCATCACCTGCTGGGAAAGGAGTGGCACTGCCTCGTGCATCCTGACAACTGTAAAGCCCAGAAGAGAAGGGATATTGACCCTGCAGCAGAAGCTTAAAAGTGTCACTTAACATTGATATTTCATGCCTTTTAGAATTCAGGGACCTTACAGAACTTGGAATTCTGTGAAGACTAAATACCTGATTTGCACATGTAGGAATTCTCTGTATTAATTGAAGTCTCTGATAACTTATGAACATTACTGGGTCTCTCGTGTGAACTCTAGATTGTGTTGATGAGGAGGACCAGCACAAGGCTGAAGAAATTGATAATTAAGGCATATATTTGTTTTAGCAATCATTACTTACAAAGAGGTTGAAAGCACTTAACCTTGTTACAGGTGTTGTAGCTGTTCAGTTTCGTATATGGTGTATGCCAAAATAAAAGTCTGTTTGAACGGTACAGACCTTTCTGCAATATCACACTGCATAGTTTGACCAAATGGTAGAAAGATTCTCCATGCTAACCAAGTGGTAGCAAGGGTCAAACCTGCGATGCATTTGTGGGAAGGCTGTGCATGCTGGTCCAGTAGCAGGTGGATTCCCCACACCGATCCAGTGGCAGGTGGATTCCCTACACCGATCCAGTGGCAGGTGGATTCCCTACACCGATCCAGTGGCAGGTGGATTCCCCACACCGAACCAGAGGCGGGTGGAAACTCCACACCGATCCAGTGGTGGGTGGATTTCCTACACCGATCCAGTGGCCGGTGGATTCCCTACACCGATCCAGTGGCAGGTGGATTCCCTACACCGAACCAGTGGCGGGTGGAAACTCCACACTGGTCCAGTGGTGGGTGGATTCCCTACACTGATCCAGTTGCAGGTCTCACACACACACACACACACACACACACACACACACAGATCCAGTGGCAGGTGGAATCCCCACACCGGTCCAGTGGCAGGTGGATTCCCCACACCAATCCAGTGACAGGTGGATTCCCTACACTGGTCCAGTGGCAGGTGGAATCCCCACACTGATCCATTGGCGGGTGGATTCCCCACACCGATCCATTGGCGGGTGGATTCCCCACACCGATCCAGTGGCGGGTGGATTCCCTACACTGGTCCAGTGGCAGGTGGAATCCCCACACCGGTCCAGTGGCAGGTGGATTCCCCACGCCAATCCAGTGGTGAGTGGATTCCCCACGCCGATCCAGTGACGGGCGGATTCCCCACGCCGATCCAGTGGTGGGCGGATTCCGCACACCAATCCAGTGGTGAGTGGATTCCCCACACCGATCCAGTGATGGGTGGAGTCCTCACACTGATCCAGTGATTGGGCGGATTTCCTACACTCATCCAGTGGCGGGTGGATTTCCTACACTGATCCAGTGGCGGGTGGATTTCCTACACTGATCCAGTGATGGGTGGATTTCCCTACACTGATCCAGTGATGGGTGGATTTCCCTACACTGATCCAGTGGCAGGTGGATTTCCCTACACTGGTCCAGTGATGGGTGGAATCCCCTACACTGATCCAGTGACGGGTGGAATCCCCTACACTGATCCAGTGATGGGTGGAATCCCCTACACTGATCCAGTGAAGGGTAGAATCCCCTACACTGATCCAGTGATGGGTGGATTTCCCTACACCGATCCAGTGACGGGTGGATTTCCCTACAACGATCCGGTGCCAGGAAGGCTCCAGCGTTTAATAAGATACCATGTGGAATAGGCCCTCCAGGCCCTTCGAGCCACATCACTCAGCAATCCCCCAATTTAATCACAGGACAACTTACAATGACCAATTAACCCACCAACCAATACGTCTTTGGATTGTGGGCGGAAACTGGAGCACCCGGAGGAGACCCACGTGTTCACGGGGAGAACGTACAAACTCCTTACAGGCAGCAGTGGGGAATGTACTCATGTGTCTGGCACTGTAAATCGTTGTGCTAACCGCTATGCCACCGTGCTGCCCCGAGGGTGGCCCACTGCGAGAGGACTCTGCTCGTGCCAGTTGGAAGTAATAGTTGTATTGGTTTGAGAGCTGAGTGAAACACTTCCCACTATTCAGCCACTGGCAAAACCCAGCTGAACTATTTGTTTATTCTGACACAAGGCTGCATTTTCTAAATTAGTGAAGGTAAAGCAGCTGAGCCTTCAGCTGGACTTCCACCTTTCGAATGCTTGCAGACAAACTTACTGGTGCAATCTAACTAATTTTAACTTTTGAAGGTGCTTTGTGATTTCTCAAAATACTCAAAGAGATATTTGAAGGCACATCAATATGCCAGTAGAACACGTTTTTGACAAAAATCATTTCTAAAACAAGATGCTGCGAGAAATATTATGATTCCAAAATATTTGTATTGCTTCTCTTCATTTCCGGGTTCTAGCTGGAGTTTACAACACTAAGGTGCTGACTCTCCCAGAGTTGGAGGGGACAAAATAAGAAACAAACATACCCAACAACAATTTAATTTAAAGTGCTTTTTTTAAAATTTGGATTGCAAAGTGTACTTTGTGGTGAGTAGGTAAGTACAAACACTGCAGAAAAATTCAGCATCACCCATTCCTTGCAGGATCCCATGGGATTAAGGAAACGCTAAAATCATTAGGTGGTAAATCCTGGTGTTCTGTAAGAATGGCTGCAGTGAGATTGATGTCCACCGCAATGTGGCCAGAGATTGGCAGCCAGCAGCTTGCTTGGTACAAAGGCTGAAGCTTTTAAAATGCTCCATTTTATATACGTTCTTCTTTTGAATGGAAGTCTGGCATCAATGGATCTGAGTCGAATCTCATCACAATCCTGGACCTTTGATCAGTCCAGCCCTGCGCCCTGCTTAGTTTGCATTGCAAGTTATATTCCAGCATTTGGCTGCCTGGGACAAAGAGGGGGGAGGAACACTGCCAATGTGGAATAGGAGACTACAAATCACCAAGGTTCTAAACAACACACAGCTCACAGGCCTTTTGTATAAGAGGCTGTGCATTTTGTCTCCCAGCAACACAAAGCGAGCAGAGAGAATCTGTTTACAAACAGAACTTAGCCAAAGGGCTTGAATTGGGTACGTTCTGCTGAAGCTGAGGAGCAGAGAGGAAGGAAGGTGTTCAATCGGTTGTAACTTTGGTGTACTATTCATTGCGGTAAACATCTTCCCTCTGTTGTGTTTCAGTACCTCAACTTGGTAACTGCCAATGGGGCCCATCAAAAGAGCTGTGTGAATGAACAAACAAATAGTGATTGTTTGTGCTGGACCAGTGCCAGGGATTATTCATTCTGAACTGTCAGCCGTACCATCACTCCAGTTCACCCTACTGTGCCCTTGGCTTGGGCAGTCAGCCCTTGCCTGATAGCGCCAAAGTAATCCTTCATTGCCTCCTCAGTTCATCTTGGTCCCTAGTGTGGTTCTGAGCCAAACAGGATAGGTTATTGCCCAGCCTGTGCAGAATTGGCTGTAGAGAAAGAAAAAGTTTAAATTAATCCTCTCTTCAAGTACCTTCAGGAGAGTTGAGGGCCTGAACTCCATTGAGAATCAGCATCTTCAAGAGTCACAGAGGAAAATATAAATCTGCAAAGGCAAAACATATTGATAAAATAGAAGGTAATTCTGCTCTGCAATAGTCTAGTACAAAAGGAATGGTGAAGTATAATGCTTCCGGATAGTGTTAGTAGATTTGAATCGTGTTCATTATCTGTTATTATTCAGCAGGAAGACAGTGAAAGAGAAAGAGATTAGTGCTGTGTTCTAGGTAATCATTAACTGTTTTTACTGACAGGCATATTTGGAGCAGATGTAATTATGTCCATAAATAATCTGTGCTGTTTGCCATCAGCTAAATTGATGTGTTATAAAAATATCTGGCACTATCTCGGTTTTGGAGTTTGATATCAGCAGAAGGTGCTTACAGTTGGTGCCTGTCATTCATATCCACATTATCAGGATCCCTTGCAGCCAGATTTCCCTCTCCAACCTTACACCTGTACTTGTTTGTTCTTCCAAAACTTTAACTGCTGTTGATAATTGGGGTTCGGGAATGCCGGTGTACTTTCCCACCAGGAATAATGCCAACTCGTCTGGAGTTTGGGATCACCCATTGCCGCCCCTCAAGTATCTCACAGTCAAGTTCCTAATGTGAGCCCAGGCTAGGGCAAGTCTGCAGGACGCAAGCAGAGGAAGGCAACACAGTCATTGAGCAATCCCTGACTTCACGGAATATCCACTCTCTGGGTACTTTGCAGCAAAGAGCACCCGATAGCAACAGGGAGCAGGTCATGTGGTTTATTGTTTCCTCTCTTTCATGCCAGTTCAGTAATCCTTCAACTACCTTGACTGAGATCAACTGGCTCGATTCACACTGGGATCTGAGCCTCAGCTTTCTGTCATTGCAATGTGAGCGTTCATTTCAAGAAGACGAGAACATAAAAACAAGGATGTAATTTTGAGACTTTATAAAGCACTGGTCAGGCCTCACTTGGAGTACTGTGAGCAGTTTTGGGTCCCTTATCTTAGAAAGGATGTGCTGAAACTGGAGAGGGTTCAAAGGAGATCCACGAAAATGATTCCAGGATTGAATGGCTTGTCATATGAAGAGGGTTTGATGGCTCTATTCACCACAATTCAGAAGAATGAGGGGTGACCTCATTGAAACCTATCAAATAGTGAAAGGCCTCGATAAAGTGGATGTGGAGAGGATGTTTCCTATGATGGGAGAGTCTAAGACCAGAGTACACAGCCTCAGAATAGAGGGGCGTCTTTTGAGAATGGAGATGAGAAGGAATTTCTTTAGCCCAGGGTGCGGTGAATCTGTGGAATTCTTTGCCACAGGCAGCTGTTGGAGGCCAAGTCTTTACATACATTTAAGGCAGAGGTTGATAGATTTTTGATTGGTCAGGGCATGAAGGGATACGTGGGAGAAAGCAGGAGATTGGGGCTGAGAGGAAAAATGGATCAGCAATGATGAAATGGCAGGGGAGACTCAATGAGCCAAATGGCTTAATTCTGCTCCTATATCTTATGGTCTTTTGGTCTTATTAATGGCTCCGTGTACCTTCACTGGTGGAAAGTTCAACTTGCCTCCATTGATCACATCCTCCCAGCACAACAGAAGAACACAAACTTTCCTTTTAAACTGCTGACAGGCAAACAACAAACATAAACTGAGAGGCATTTGGTCCAACCCCCATCAGTTAAATGTTATTTTTACTTTATTGAGAAACAGTGCAGAACTGGCCTCCAAGCCGTGCCACACAGCAACCTCTGAATTAACCCTGTCCGAGTTATGGAACAAAGCACAATGACCAATTAAACTACCAACTTGCATGTCTCTGGACTGGAGGAAACACATGGATCACGGGGAGAATGTACAAACTCCTTACAGGCTGCGCCGGGAGAAATTCCTACCTTCATTCCTCCACCAAAGCAGAGAGAACAAAAAGTTAAGCCTAAATCAGGATGAAATTTGGGAAACTTCTCATCAGCTCCATCAGATAATCAGACCGAATGAGAAATGCCTAGTGGGTTTATCACCTGCTATATGACATAACGTAGACAACTGGGTGGACAATACTTGTTAACTTTGTGTGTGAGTAAACAAAAATAGAATGAAACACAGCTCGACTATATCAATTACAGCTCAGACCTTCATATCCTAGAACAGTGCTATGGAATATCCACCAAGCTTTCAAAACCGTAGTCATATTTCACCATTAATAATCTGTCCTCATCACTGAAGACCAAGACTGGTGTATTGCTCTTCAAGATGCCATCTACTGAACCCCTAAGAACTAATTCAAAGGTCAGCTGAAGGAGTAGCCAATCAGGACTGAGGCAAGCCAAGGGTGGAGGTCTGTATATGTATGAGCACTCCCAGGGAGAAACGCCAACAACTGCTCACTGAGGATATCAGCTCGACTGGTGATGAAAAGTTTGCAAGCTAATTGCCAAGCTCGGCCAACACAGAAATATCCGTTGCTCTCCTTCCTTCTGGAAATGCCCTATCCCCATCATTGGCGGATATAAGAGCTGGCACCATGCCCGTCCCCCACAACTTTCTGAGCCAGTGGTAGATATAAAACAGAGCAAACGTAATCTTAGTGTAGGAATACATTGCTCTGGTAGCACATTCAAGAATGCTATTTACTTTCCCTTTGCCTACCTCACACCATTTGGGAATGATTAGTGATTGTTGGAACCCTGAAAGAGAACATTCCAGCATTTTCTGTTTTTATTACAAATTTCCAGTACTATACTCACATTATTCTTTTGGTTATATTTATTTTTGTGCTGGCTGCAGGATTTCCTAAATTGGCACTGTTTATAAAAACACTTCCAGCAAAGTTTTATTTAATTTTATACATATTTGGTTATGGGCTGCTCTACTTGAGCTGATGTTCTGCAGTGTTCTTGGCAGCCATCGTTCTGTGGTCTTATTCTCCATTCAGTTCAGTAGTCTGCTAAAGCCACCGATTCTGGCTCCATGTGCGCAACTGGTACCTCATTCAAATTAAACAGAATTAATGTCTGACTCTTCAAAGTATAAGCTGGCCATACAACTGTGGCAGTTACCATGAATTAACCCAGTCTTGCTCACATCTGACACACACCTTCATTTAGTTGTGGTGCTTCCAGTTAAACCCTCTTCCCTCCTTCATCAGCATTTAGATCAGTCACTTGCTGTTTGGTCCACAGAAATCCTCTACACCTCATCCTGGCTTCCAACAACAATCTGTTTTTTTTTGAATGTTTAAAATATTATCGATGGGGCTTCTTAAAGAGGAGATTTAGTTAGTCCTGAGAATAAATCCAGGATCATTCAACATTTGAAACCAACAAACCCAGCAGATAAATGGGCATTGTATAGTTCCATGGATGTGCAGGCTCTATACACATCTATACCAAATCAAGAAGGCCTGGAAGCTCTCCATTTCTTTCTCAATAAAATAGCCAACCAGTTTCCCTCCACCACCACCCTCCTCCATCTGGCAAAACTGATCCTCACCCTCAATAATTTTTCTTTTGGCCCCTCCAACTTTCTCCAGACCCGAAGGGTAGACCTGGGCCCCATTATGGGCCCCACCTATGCCTGCTTCTTCATTGGCTATGTAGAAAAGTCCATGTTCCAAGCCTTTCCTGGTAAGAGTTTGGTCCCCAATTCCTCCTCCACTACACTGACAACTGCATTGGTGCTGCTTCATGCACCAATGCTAAGCTCGTTAATTTCATTAACTTTGCCTCCAACTTCCACCCTGCCCTTAAATTCACTTGGTCCATTTCAGACACCCCTCCCCTTTCTTGATCTCTCTGTCTCCATCGCTGGAGACAAACTGTCAACTAGCATCTTTTATAAGTCTACCAATTCCCACAGTTATCTCGATTATATCTTTTCCCACCCTGTCTCCTATAAAAATGCTATTGCCTTTTCTGAGTTCCTTTGTCTTCGCTGTAGCTGTTCCCAGAAAGTGGCTTTCCTTTCCAGGACATCAGAGTTGTCCTCCTTCAAAGCACAGGGTTTCCCTTCCTCCACAATTGATGCTCTCCTCACCCTCATCTCTTCCATTTCCCAAACATCTGTGCTCACCCCATCTTCTAGTCGCCTTTATAATGATAGAGTTTCTCTTGTCCTTACCTACCACCCAATGAGCCTCTGCAGTCAACACAGCATCCTCCACAACTTCCACCATCTCCAAAGGGTCTGACCACCAAACATATCTTTACCTCCCATCATTTCTCCACTTTCCTCAGGGATCATTCCCTCTGTGATTCCTTTGCCCATTTGTTCCTCCCCTCTAATCTCCCTCCTGGCCCTTAACCCTGCAAGTGGCATTAGTGCTACACCTGCCCATTCACCTCCTCTCTCACCTCCATTCAGGGCCCCAAACTGTCCTTTCAGGAGAGGCAACACTTCAGCTGCAAATCTGCCAGGATCGTCTATCGTGTTCGGTGCTCCCAATGGGGCCTCCTCTACACTGGTGAGACCCGTCGTAAATTGATAGATAGATAGATAAATAGATACTTTATTGATCCCAAAGGAAATTACAGTGTCACAGTAGCATTACAAGTGCACAAATACACAAATATTAGAAGAGAAGAAAGAATAAAAAAATAAGTTATCTCAAACAGTGTAACAGGAGGGGGTCACCACTTCCCGGCTAACTCATTATAGAGCCTATAGTGGCGAACCACTTTGCCAAAAGCAGAACTTCCTGGTGGCCAGACAATTTAATTCCGATTCCCATTCCTGTTTTGACATGTCAGTGCATAGTCTCCTCTTCTGCCAAGATGAGGCCATTCTCAGGGTAGAGGGGCAACACCTTATTTTCCATCTGAGTAGCCTCCAACCTGATGGCATGAATATCAATTTTTCCTTCTAGTAAAAAAAAACCTCCCCCTCCCCATATTTATTTTATTCCTTGACCTGTTACCTCTCACCTACCTATCACCTCCCCCTCGGTCCCCTCCTCATTCCCTTTCTCCCATGGTCCACTCTCCTCTCTTATCAGACTCCTTCCACTCCAGCCTTTATTTTTTCTATCCACCTAGGTTCACCTATCACCACCTAGCTATCCTTCTTCCCCTCCCCCTACCTCTTGACATCTTTCTTCTTACTTTCCAGTCCTGAAGAAGGGTCTTGGCCTAAAACATCTGCTGTTTATTCATTTGCATAAACACTGCCTGACCTGCTGAGTTCCTCCAGCATTTTGTGTGTGTTGCTTTGGATTTCCAGCATCTGTAGAATTTCCCATGTTTATAGTTCCTTGTAATTCTGTATGATAGAAGTGAATAGTAAGAGACTTTCTCTATTGGAATTTTGTACAAAAAAGTGAATAGAAACAGATTTGATCCACTGGGATTCTGTACAATAGGATTGGGCCAGTTGAATAAATTTCTATATTCCACCTTATTCTACCTATCACAAGTTGGAGTCTTTCCAAAACTTACCTTCCTATGAATGAACTCACATGATGTCCCATTCAGCCATCATCTTGTGTTCACTGACCCAGATTAGCTTCCATTTAATCAATCCCTCAGTTTCGAGATCTTCAATGTGCTGTGAAATTTCTCTACCTCCAACTCTACTATAACATCTTGCAGAACCCAGTATATTTTTGCCTTCCTGTTTTATTCTCCATTGCATTTCCAATTTCAACTGCTCCACCTTTGGAAAATAGATTAGCGTTGGTTATTTTAGTGTTACATGGCTGAAGATGAATTTAACATAATCTAATGTGTTAGGAATGACCATCAACTCATTTTTGCTAAATCTTGAAACTCAGCAAGTTATTTCTTGGAGCGAATTGCACTTGCAAAGTTGATGTGATGCTTAAGTCAGATGTACATCAAATTATGGTGTATAGCTCCAAGTTGCCCTGGAAGCAAATAAATTTGGCCACTCTCTGGACAATTAAACTTTATAGTACAGTGATAGCATGGGATTTGCTAGGGGAACTTCCAGACATACATTTTACCTCCAGCCTGGGCCTTTTCAACTCTTCGATTGGCTCAAGCCCAACCTCTCCGACCTAACTATCTACCTGATACCAATTCTGCCCTCTCACCTCTACCCCAAGACTCTGTCCCATTCAGACCCATCAATGCTGCTTTCTCTCTCCCTCCAATCCTACCCCATTTTCAGTGGACATAACCTCCATCATAGGAAGCACTTTTTCATCCCTGTAAATTTGTAATACCGTTTCAGCGCTAAATAGATCTGAACTAAACTGAACATTCCTAGACTGTTTCAAGGACTCTGTGGTTTGATGGTTAATATTCTGTGTGTTGTTTGCTCATTTTTTTTTTGCCATGAGCATGATTTGTTCTTTTTTTGTGTGCATTGGGTGTTTGGTTTTCCCTTCAATGGGTTCTATGAGTGTCTGTTTGTTTTGTCGCTGTCCACAGGAAGACAAATCTCAACGTTGTTTACTGCATACTCTACTTGTTTACTCCCATTTCACCACTGACACTTAGGGCAACAGTGAAGGTCCTCCACCTCTATCTGTCCTTGGCCACTCGGATGCAGAAGGATTCTTCATTCATGTATCCATAACAATTTTTTGTTTGACCAGTCAGGGCCGTTAGCCTTGAGCTGAACCCCCAAACCTGGAGGACTGGCAACCACTCTTAGTCTGGCCTCTACCCTTTGACCTGTCTGACATGGGTGACCCTACCAAGAGGCAAAGCATAAAGCCCAGACTCCAGCCAACGTAGCTCTCCGGGTCATTGAGGTACACAAGCCTCCAAACCCAATGACAAGGTTGTAGTTCTCTTGAAGGTCTGCATACATACTTTGATAATAAATGTATTTTGAACTTAGAACTTTCCCCTCCCCCCCCGCCCATTCTCAGGTTGTGTGGGTTGTTAACACAAACAGCGCAATTCAATGTATGTTTTAACCAACACCTAAACAATCATTAAATTATCATCCAGGGAAAGAACGCAGGAGCCTGGGCTTTGATTAGTCACGATCTAGGAAAAGCAGTTTCCACCATGATCCCTATATTGAGGAGAAAAGTGATAACTTTGGGAGAAATTGAAATGAATTTGAAATGGAGAGAGTGGGTCAGCACTCCTAACTTCCCTGTAAATTGCTGAGCCCCTTTAAGAGAAGTTGGAAATGGAGTGTCTGTACATGCTGTGAACCAGAACCACCAACAAAGTGCCGGAGCTGGACCTGAGGGTGTGCTCTGGAAATGAGGTTTTGAGGGTGGGACTCATTGCCCCCCAGACTAAATCACCAGGCAACAGAGAGACGGTGAGTCAGCCGTAATAAACTCTGACATGCAGGAAATGAGGTCATGCATTGGAATGTGCCTCTGGCGCTCAGTGTGGAGACAGTTTTATTTTTAATCCCTGTGCAGTCTTTCTCACTCACACATCACTCACCGGCCCCCACTTAACTCAACCTTTCCCATTTAGTCGATTAAAAGCAGCTCACACTTCCAAGATTCCAGTAACCTGGCCCATTTTGCGTATCTGAGAATCATTTCCTAAAGTTCCTTTGAGGAACAGTAGCTAAAAATTATTCCTCATCTCTGAACTATATTTTAGATTCTGCACTGAGTGGCTTTTGTTTCTGCTGATAGGGAAGTGTACTCTGCTCACATTCTTTCCTTTGCTTTCAATAACCCATCCAGTTTAATTTTACGTTACACCTTATTGTCCTCTGCATTGTTTAATCTGCAAAACAGACAAAGATGCCGTCAGGCCAGTGGCGCCAGGCTCGAGAACGGAAGTTCCGGAGTTCGATCCAGTGAGAGACCGCTCCCGAGCACGCTGTCCATCCGCGCCGGGTTGATATTGAGCTCGCAACTCGACCTCGTTAAAAAAAAACTGCCACCTCCAGTTTAAATTCTCACACGGAATATTGTGGAGGATCAAATACCAATACCCATACCAACTTTTCAAGAGTAGTCTGCTCAAAAGCCAAATCAGGAAAAGCTATTGTCTCCAAGATAGGAGAGTGCTCTCGCTACATATTCCAGAGAAGTTGGTTGTGGATCAGTCAACTTAAATGTTAAGGCCCCTGTCTGGTTTGTGTACATAACTAATATACAGCACAAGGTTAACAGATCAGAATGCTACCAATTCTCCCAGTTTTTTTTAATCAGATTATCTGGATGTAAGTGAAGAGGGTTCCAGTCACCAGGTAGAGGTATAAATTCAAAACCAATAGCCATCCAATACCAAATCCCATCCCATCTCACCTCAAGATACAGGTATCATCAAGGAGCAAGAGTGATCAATAAGCAACAGGTAAATATTCTGCTGCAGAATAGAAGCAAAAACCTAGAGCTATCAAATCAATAATTGTATATACTAGTACCGTACACAAAAACAAGATGGAGTAAGCAAAGGGGCTGGATTCTTTTGCTTACCTAAAGCTGTTACCTTGTGATCTAGCACGTGCTGCTCAGGTACACCTTCTGTAAAGTCAGCATCATGCCAGTGAGTGTCAGCACCTTCGGGCAAGTCGATGACCTGATTCTCATTGGCAGTTAGTGAAAGTCAGCATCTTCAGGATAGAATTGGTTCTTAATCCCAGTGAGTGCTCGTACCTTCATGAGAGGAGCAGGGAGAAAAGCCTGGGAGAGTTCTGTTCTGCGAATTCAAAAGTGTTTTACCCATATTAGCACTTCAAGTGATGTTGTGGCTTGTGGATTAGCCAAGGCCCCTCACCAAAAGCAACCACCAACTTCCTGCCCACACCCCGTTCCACCTTTGCTGTAACCTGCAGTTTTGAGGAGTGGTACGTTCACGGTCTCTGTGTTGATTAAAATGTGGTTTCGCTCCATTTGACTCAACTTCCTGGTCTAAAATTAGATTGCACATACCTGGAACGTGCCTTCTAGCTCACAGTGCAGACCACACTGTCTGTTTCCAAGTCATGCCTGTAGATAGATATCTGTGTACGGTATTAGTTATGAATGTTATGAATAGCTGTTTCACAAAGGATTTAACTCAAGCAAACCATTATTCCTGGAAAAGATTACTCACAGGAATCAGCTGACATAACACTAACCACAAAATATACTTGGAATCTGTTTGCAAGTCTGCCACTGTAGTTTGGATATAGTCACTGAGCTACCAGGGGAGGTTAAACTATCTTACAATATTGGTTCTTGGTAAACCATTTCCTTTCCTGGGCATCTATTGCTCTAAAATTTTATCATAAACAGTGAGATACGAGGGGAATCATCACAGAGGCTTAATATTAAGGATGAGATGCGGTGTGCTGATAAGGACTGGGAAAGGCAAATAAAACCCTGGGTGAAGAACAGTTCAGAAAGTGTAGCATGCCAGATAGAGACTGTGAAATGGTCTAAAATAGATTTGGAATACATCTGTATAAACGCGTGTAGTACATTTTGAATAAAATACACAATATTTAGGCATGTCGTGAAAAGCGTGGTGATCTGGCTCTGACAGGAGAGGATTAGCACATAGTATGAGAAAGTAAAGGAAGTGTGAGGATTGCAGTATTGATCCAAGAAAGCATTGCAAGCACTGATGTGATCGAGGAGACAATGAGAGTCTAATTGGATAGGACTAAGAAACAAAAGGTGAATTACTATGCCACTATAGTCTAACTGTAGGCCATTAAATATTGAGTTTGGGCAAGAGCGCAAACTACAAAAACATGCAAATCGGCACAATAGTGATAATATACAAAAAATGTTGGAGGAACTCAGCAGGTCAGGCAGCATCTATGGAAGGGAATAAAAAGTCGATGTTTTGGGCTGAGACCCTTCTTCAGGACTGGGAAGAAACAGTTGACGTTTCAGGCCAAGATAGAGGGCCTGCAAAGACTTGCTGTGCATTCCAAATGAAAAGCCATGGATGAACCAGGAGGTACATGGTCCGCTGAAGGCCAGATCAGTGGCGTTCAGGGCTGGTGACCCAGACCTGTACTAGAAAATCAGGTATGACTTGCGGAGGGCAAAGAGACAATTTCGAACAAGGTTGGAGGCGACATCGGTTGTACGACAACTCTGGCAGGGTTTGCAAGACATCACTTCCTACAAAGCAACACCCAAAAGCATGAACGGCAGCGAAACTTCACTACCAGATGAACTCAACGCCTTCTATGCCAGGTTGAAAGGGAGAACACAACTACAGCTTTGAAGATCCCCGCTGCACCCAGTGACCCTGTGATCTCTGTCTCCGAGGCCGATGTTAAGCTGTCTTTAAAGAGAGTGAACCCTCACAAGGCGGAAGGCCCCGATGGAGTACCTGGTAAGTCTCCGAAAACTTGTGCCAACCAACTGCCGGGAGTATTCAAGGACATATTCAACCTCTCAATGCTACGGGCAGAAGTTAGAAACATAGAAACATAGAAAACCTACAGTACAATACAGGCCCTTCAGCCCACAAAGCTGTGCTGAACATGTCCTTACCTTAGAAATTACCTAGGGTTACCCATAGCCCTCTATTTTTCTAAGCTTCATGTACCTGTCCAGGAGTCTCTTCAAAGACCCTACCGTATCTGCCTCCACCACCATTGCTGGCAGCCCATTCAACACACTCACCACTCTGCGTGAAAAACTTACCCCTGACATCTCCTCTGTACCTACTTCAAAGCACCTTAAAACTGTGCCCTCTTGTGCTAGCCATTCCAGCCCTGGGGAAAAAGCCTCTGACTATCCACACGATCAGTGCCTCTCATCATCTTATACTCCTCTATCAGGTCACCTCTCATACTCGGTCGCTCCAAGGAAAAAGAGGCCAAGTTCACTCATGAGGCATACTCCCCAATCCAGGCAACATCCATGTAAATCTCCTCTGCACCCTTTCTATGGTTTCCACATCCTTCCTATAGTGAGACAACCAGAACTGAGCACAGTACTCCAAGTGGGGTCTGACCAGGGTCCTATATAGCTGCAACATTACCTCTCAGCTCCTAAACTCAGTCCCACGATTGATGAAGGCCAATGCACTGTATGCCTTCTTAACCACAGAGTCAACCTGCGCAGCAGCTTTGAGTGTCCTATGGACTCGGACCCCAAGATACCTCTGATTCCCACTTGCTTCAAAAAGGTAACAATTATACCAGTGCCTAAGAAGAATAATATGGACTGCCTTAATGACCATCGTCCAGTAGCACTCACATCTACAGTGATGAAATGCTTTGAGAGGTTGGTCATGACTAGACTGAACTCCTGCCTCAGCAAGGACCTGGACCCATTGCAATTTGGCTAATGCCACAATAGGTCAACGGCAGACACAATCTCAATGGCTCTCCACACAGCTTTAGACCACCTGGACAACACAAACACCTACATTAGGATGCTGCTCATCGACCATAGCTCAACACTTAACACTATCATTCCAACAACCCTGATTGAGAAATTACCAAACCTGGGCCTCTGTACCTCCCTCCGCAATTGGATCCTCGACTTCCTCACCGAAAGACCACAATCTGTGCGGATTGGTGATAATATCTCCTCCTCGCTGACAATCAACACTGGTGCACCTGAGGGTTACGTGCTTAGACCACTGCTCTACTCTCTACATACCCATGACTGTGTGGCTAGGCATTGCTCAAATACCATCTATAAATTTGCCGATGATATAACCATTGTTGGTAGAATCTCAGATGGTGACGAGAGGGAGTACAGGAGCGAGATATGCCAACTAGTGGAGTGGTGTCGCAGCAACAACCTGGCACTCAACGTCAGTGAGACGAAAGAGCTGATTGTGGACTTCAGGAAGGGTAAGACGAAGGAACACATACCAATCCTCATAGAGGGATCAGAAGTGGAAAGAGTGAGCAGCTTCAAGTTCCTGGGTGTCAAGGTCTCTGAGGACCTAACCTGGTCCCAACATATCAATCCAGTTATAAAGAAGGCAAGACAGCGACTGCACTTCATTAGGAGTTTGAAGAGATTTGGTATGTCAACAAAAACACTCAAAAACTTCTATAGATGTACCATGGAGAGCATTCTGACAGGCTGCATCACTGTCTTGTTTGGGGGTGGGGGTGCTACTGCACAGGACTGAAAGAAGCTGCAGAGGGTCGTAAATTTAGTCGGCTCCATCTTGAGTACTAGCCTACAAAGTACCAGGACTTCTTCAAGGAGCAGTGTCTCAGAAATGCAGCGTCCATTACTAAGGACCTCCCAGCACGCAGGGCATGCCCTTTTCTCACTGTTATCATCAGGTAGGAGGTACGGAAGCCTGAAGGCTCACACTCAGCGATTCAGGAACAGCTTCTTCCTCCCTGCCATCCAATTGGTAAATAGATATTGAACCCCCGAACACTACCTCACTTTTGTAATATATATTATTTCTGTTTTTGCACGATTTTCAATCTATTCAGTATACGTATACTGTAATTGATTTATTTATTTATCTTTTTTTTTATCTTCTTCTATATGATGTATTCAACTGCTGCCGCTAAGTTAACAAATTTTACGACACTTGCCAGTGATAATAAACCGGACTCTGATTCTGATTCTTATTTATTTCAGTGCATTAGAATGTAGAACGATCAAAGGTAGATGGGCTTCTGTATACTGAAGGACAGAGCTTTCTTATTCTCGTTTCCAGCCCAATGAAACAGAAAGCAATGCTGTATTTGAACTGGGAGTAACGTATGCTGATCATACTACCAAGTTTAAAATAGTTATGGAAAAGGCAGAGTCCAATCAGGCATAAACATACCTAAAAGGAACAGGGTTAAATACAGAGTTGAAATTGTATTTTGCCTGAGAAAGTTTGCAGGTGAAACAGTAATAATAGGTTGCTTTTAATGAGGAGATGGTTCTTGTACAGATTATCCACATCTCATTTTGCGAAATTCTTCAATGATTAGGGATACCAAACTTAATACGATTCAGCATAAAGGGTGAACATTGGATGATGATAGTGTAGGTGGGTAGGATGATCAAAGAAAAGTCAAACAGAGTATGAAAATAGACTGGTATCTAATAGAAAAGGAGACCAGGCGTATTTTTAGAACATTGAATTAATGTAAAAACAGATGAAGGAAAACCAGGGCCAATTTGGGATCTAAAAGGAAACAAACTTGTGGAAGCAGATACGAGGAAAACTGCAGATGCTGGAAATTCAAGCAACACACACAAAATGCTGGTGGAACGCAGCAGGCCAGGCAGCATCTCTAGGAAGAAGTACAGTCGACGTTCATCAGGACTAACTGAAAGAAGAGATAGTAAGAGATTTGAAAGTGGGAGGGGGAGGAGGAGATCCGAAATGACAGGAGAAGACAGGAGGAGGAAGGATGAAGCTAAAAGCAGGAAAGTTGATTGGCAAAAGGGATACAAGGCTGGAGAAGGGAGAGGATCATAGGATGGGAGGTCTAGGGAGAAAGAAAGGGGGAGGGGAGCATTAGAGGAAGATGGAAAGCAGGCAAGGAGTTATTGTGAGGAACAGAGAGAGAAAAAAGAGACAGAAAAAAAGGGGGAATTAATTAATTAATTAATTAAGGGTGGGGTAAGAAGGGGAGGAGGGGCATTAATGGAAGTTAATGTTCATACCATCAGGTTGGAGGCTACCCAGACAGAAATCTCCCAGTGGCCACACATTTTTATTCCACGTCCCATTCCCATTCTGATATGTCTATCCACGGCCTCCTCTGCTGTCTAGATGAAGCGACACTTGGTTTGGAAGAACAACACCTTATACCATCCCTCCCCACTGATCTCCCTCCCGGCACTTATCCGTGTAAGTGGAACAAGTGCTACACATGCCCTTACACTTCCTCCCTCACCACCATTCAGGGCCTCAGACAGTCCTTCCAGGTGAGGCGACACTTCACCTGTGAGTTGGCTGGTGTGATATACTGCATCCGGTGCTCCCGGTTCAGCCTATATATTGGCAAGACTCGCTAAGCACCTACGCTCTGTCCGCCAGAGAAAGCAGGATCTCCCAGTGGCCACACATTTTAATTCCACGTCCCATTCCCATTCTGATATGTCTATCCATGGCCTCCTCCTCTACTGTAAAGATGAAGCCACACTCAGGTTGGAGAAACAACACCTTATATTCCATCTGGGTAGCCTCCAACCTGATGGCATGAACATTGACTTCTCTAACTTCCGTTATTGCCACTCCTCCCGTTCTTACCCCATCTCTTATTTATTTATTTATTTATTTATTATTTTTCCCTTTTTTCTCTCTCTCTGTCCCTCTCACAATAACTCTTTGCCTGCTCTCCATCTTCCTCTAGTGCTCCCCTCCCCCTGTCTTTCCCCCCTAGGCCTCCCATCCCATGATCCTTTCCTTTCTCCAGCTTTGTATCCCTTTCGCCAATCAACTTTCCAGCTCTTGGCTCCATCCCTCCCCCTCCTGTCTTCTCCTATCATTTCAGATCTCCCCCTCCCTCTTTCAAATCTCTTACTATCTCTTCTTTCCGTTAGTCCTGACGAAGGGTCTCGGCCCGAAACATCGACTGTGCTTCTTCCTGTGGATGCTGCCTGGCCTGCTGCGTTCCACCAGCATTTTGTATGTGTTGTGGAAACAGATGACAATACTGGTATACTAAATACGCACTATGAATCTATGAAAAGAACATAAAAATCCCAAGATACAGGACAGAAGTCAGCCAGATGATCCCAGTAGTCTTCTCCACCATTTGTCTAAGTCATGGCTGAACCATCCAATTTCCATTCTAATCAGTACAATCTCTAGACCAAATACTAACCCTAATGCTTGAGACGTAAATTACTGGAATCTAGGGCAAAAAATAAACTGCTGGGAGGACTCAGGAACTGAGCAGCTGCTGTGGAAGTAAAGAAATAATCGACCATCCCTTTGCCTCCACAGACGCTGCTTTGACCCACAGTGTTTTTCCAACTGTTTATTTTTTAATTTCTTGGTCACTCTGAGTTCTAAAGATCTCACCATCTCATCCTTGAATAAGCTCATCTACCAAGCACTCACTTTCTTCTGAGGTGGACAATTTCAAAGATTCACTGTCGTCTGAATGAAGGAAACCCATTTGATCTCCATTTTAACCCTATCACCAGCAACAAGGAAGCTGCTGTCAACCTAGCATTGAAACAGAAATGCAGTAAGGTGCAGAATAAATAGTTTAAAAAGTTACTTGCTTGAAAAGCTCACCTGATTATAGATATTGGGTTGCTACGCGATGTAGAAAGGAAACTTCAGAGATCCTGGCCACATTATACAATCTTTCTTCAATGCCAGGTTACAAGTGGAATTTGAACATTACACTGTTGCACTAAAGCAACAATTCTTCACTCTATCAGCCTAATATCAGAAGTGGGGAAATAGATAATAACAAATCCAAACAATGCTAATTGCTTCTTCAATTGGATCCTGATTCTTGACACTCTTTGGCTTCAGATCAGTATTGTACTGTACTGGCAATACTTTGTCAGATGCTGGTTACAAAGGGATGGGTCTGGGATCTTTCTTTATGACTTCTTTTACTTTTGCCGCGTTGGAATCAAATTCTGTTCTGTTTTGTTCTTTTATCAAGTCACTGTATTCTGACTCTGTGTCACTGTCCAGGACTAATACTCTTTTCACCAAATTCAGTCTCTCACAGGCAGATAAACCAAGTATTGACTTTACATTTTTTGGCATGACCACAAATGAAAGCGTGTGCACAATATTTTTGTGTGATACTTTTGCCACACATGTTCCTTTAATTGGAATGTTTGCACCTGAATACCCAGTCAATTTAATATTTGTCTGATGTAGTTTATGTCTTGGCTTTAATGCATTAACTCAGATTCTGCAAGAATATTTTCTTGTGCTCCAGTATCAAGATTAAACAGAATATTGTTTTGGTTCACTTGCAATGGCATAATCCAGTCACTCTTACTTTGTTTGTTTTCACAAAGTGCATTTATATAAAACTCCTCAAGTTCATTTTCAAGCACTGCATTTGCTTGTTTTATTTTCCTTCTACTTCTGCAACAGCGTGAAAAATGGTTACTCTTACCGCAGTTGTTGCACATTTTCCGATACGCTGGGCACTTTTTTGGTCGGTGGTGCCGTCCACAGCGATCACAAATTTTTTTTCTCTCAGATGACGTCTTGCTCTCTGTCGGTTTCATTGTCGCTTCATTATTTTTTCTAATATGCTCGCGGTTCCCCACAGTGTGTATGTTGTAGTTTTCAATAAAAAGCTCTTTAGCCTGCGACGTCACAGTTTCCGAAGCTTTGCAGAACGCCAAAGCTTTTTCCAAGTCGATGTCTTTTTCTCTCAACAGTCTTTCTCTCAGACCATTATCCAAAATGTCACAAACAATTCTGTCTTTAATGAGAGAGTCTGTCAGTTCTGCAAACTCGCATGTTTTACTGCGGTGTCTCAACTCCGTAACAAATTGATTAATCGTTTGGCCAGTTTTCTGCTTACATGTAAAGAACTTACATCTTTCATATATCACATTATGCTTCGGTATACAAAATGCTTCGAATTTTTCCATTATCGCTTTTAAATTTAAATTATTTCCATCTTCAAAAACAAACTGATTATATACCTCAATCACGTCATCACCTATTACGTGGAGTAGAATCACACCTCTCGTTTTTTCCGTTTTTTATCTGCTCCGTTTGCCAATAAATAAATTTTAAATCACTGTTTAAATCTTTTCCAGTTTTCAGCTATGTTTCCAGTCGGCTGAAGCATCGATGGGGGTTGCAAAACTTTCATTTTTAAAGCTGTTAGCAAACAACAAAAAAGTTTGCGCTCTTTTTTTTCGGTTATCTTCACTTCTCCCATGTTAGCGAAACGTATTATTCTTCCAGACTGACTTCTGACACCATGTTGTGTTCTTTATACGTACTGTGGGTTACTAAGAACAAACTATATTCTGGAAGAATAGAACTAGAACTTCTATTACACAGCTTAAGAGATTACACAGTTAATGAATGAATTAGAAAAGAAGATCGTATTTCATCACAAATGGAAGTGGAAGGAATTACGAAAGCTACAGTACTTGAAGAAGTACAACCAGAATGAGGGGTCACAGTTTGAGGATTCCAGAACGAGGGGTCACAGTTTGAGGATAAAGGAGAAGCCTTTTAGGACCGAGATTAGGAAAAACTTCTTCACACAGAGAGTGGTGAATCTGTGGAATTCTCTGCCACAGGAAACAGTTGAGGCCAGTTCATTGGCTATATTTAAGAGGGAGTTAGATATGGCCCTTGTGGCTAAAGGGATCAGGGGGTATGGAGAGAAGGCAGGTACAGGGTTCTGAGTTGGATGATCAGCCATGATCATACTGAATCATGATCATACTATTTTCGATGTTTCTATGTTTAACCCAGATCATACATGGTCCAAACGGAAGAAGGAGCAGTGTTAAGAAGAAATCGCAAAGACCTCAAGAAAGAACCAACTTCAGAGTTTCAGTTAACTGATGCAGATCAGACAAAACATGGAAATAACAACGAAACACAAGAACTGCGTAAACCACTTGGAAGGTCTACTCATGTTTGTAAACTCCCAGAGAGACTGATAGAGACATGTTAAATTATGTATTTGTTCTGATCAATGTTGCTAATTGTTTTTTTCTTTTTAAGGGAAGGAAGATGTGGTGATATCACGTGTCATGTCTAAGAATGTGATTGGACAGAGTTCAGAGCATGCACAGAAATGACAGAATGAGCTAGAAACTTGTAGGTTAAAAACGTGGTTGCTGTTGCTGTTGTAAATAAAAGTTCTAGTTTTAATTCTTCCAGAATATGGTTTGTTCTTGGTAACCCACAGTACGTATAAAGAACACAACAATGGCAAGTTTTAAAATGAACCCAGGAAGACTATCCATTCGTTGAAGAACAGCGTATTTTTTCTTCACAAGATGAGCGAGCCGGTTGAATATTTGAAAAGCACACCACGTTTTCTTCTCAAGAGGAGAGAAACAGTCAAGTTAAAAAAAAATGCAGCATGTAGTTTCTTTGGAAGAGGAGAGAGACAGTTGAGTTAAAATAAAAGGCAGAAAACAGACTAAATACATGAGTTCATAAACAATGAGTACCAGGTAATTATAATCATAAATTTTTTAAAAAGCAAAAATGGATGACTACATCGGAAAGATAGATGCATTTGACTGTACAAGAGGTAACTAGTTGTTATATACTAAACAAATTGAGCAGTATTTTGAAGTAAATGAAATAGCTAATGAGAAATGAGTACACACAAGGAAATCTGCAGATGCTGGAACTTCAAACAACACACATAAAAGTTGCTGCCTGGCCTGCTGTGTTCACCAGCAACTTTGATGTGTGTTGCGCCAATTTTGCTGAATGTGATTGGTAGAAGAGCATACTGTTTGCTTAGTAGTTTTACTGCTCCAATCAAACCATCTGAAATGAGCTTTGCTAATATCATGAAAGTAATGCAGGAACATTTCGAACTGAAAACATTGCTGATTGAAGAATGCATTAGGTTTCACAAGTGGTATCAAAAGGGAGGGGAGTCCATTTCAGCTTATGTGTCTGAATTGAAGGAATTGAGCATTGTCAGTTCAGTGATGGGTTGAGATATCATTTAGTTTGTGGAATCTCACAAGAAAGCATTCAAAAATGGTTCCTAACTGAAGCACAACTCACATTGAAAAGAGCAGTTGAAATCACTGTATCAATGGAAACAGCAGACAGAGACACAATTGAGTTGCAGAAAGTTAGTGTGAACAAAATTACAACATCTAAACAGAAACCGGCCTGGCTGAACAAATTGTGTTACCACTGTGGCAGGGGCTCGCATACTCGCAGGTTTAAAGGCGAAACTTCAGAAAATGCAACAAAGTAGGACACATACAGAGAGCATATTGAATAGACAAGAAAAATAGACTGCACAGGGAAGAGAAAAAGATAAAAAGTCAAGCTGCAGTTTCAAAAAGAGCATTAATCTGCTTGCTGTTGATGAAAAATCTGATATTGTTGAGAGGTATACAGTACTATGTAGTCCTGAGATTTACCATGTGAAAACTAACAAGATTCAAGTAATATGGCTCACACCAGAACTGAACAGTAAAAAATTAAAATGAAATTGGGCACTGGTTCAGCTGTTTCAGTCATTCCACAAAATAGTTTGAATAGCATTTCAAAGGTGTTGAACTGAAGCTTGCACGTATCCAACTAAGAACTTATACAAGAGAAAAGATAACTCCTATGGGAATGACATTTGTAACACTAAAATACAACAACCAAAAAGCCACGTTGGGCTTGTATGTGGTAAAAAAAAGAAACAGGAGGGGGCCAGCATTGCAGGGCCATGATTGGCTGAGACAACTACAACTTAATTTGAGATCTACCTGCCATTTGCATGCCATATCCCCTGCAATAGAGTCAAATGAAAGTCAATTAAGAAAGGTACTGGATGATGCCACAGCAATGTTCCAGAAAAACTCAAAAATATCAAGGGTAAAATAATGTCAAATGAAAATGCCATACACAAAGTTCTACAAAACCCATCCAGTTCCTTATAAAGTTGCCAACGAGCTAGACCACATGGAGGCCAAAGGAATTCTTTCCAAATTTGAGTGGAGCCCATGAGCAATGCCAGTGGTCCCAGTAGCCAAGAAGAATGGGTCTGTCAGGAGCTGTGGCAATTTTAAATTTGCCATCAACCCAGTACTGAAGGTAAATGAATATCCTCTGCCCAGGATAGAGGATATCTTTGCAACTCTTTCTTGAGGGAAATACTCCAGTGAAGTGGACTTAGATGAGGACTAGCTACAGATGGAGATTGAAGAAGTGTCCGTAGTATTTTTCACTGTAAATACTGGGCTTTATTGCTATAATAGGCTTATTTTTGTAATAGCATTTGTGTCTACACTCTGGCAGAAAGCTATGGACCAGGTGCTACAAAGCTGACCAGGTACTCAGTGTTACCTGGGTGACATCATTGTTATCGGTGAGGATGACAAGGAACAGCTCCAAAATCTCCAGAGAGTGTTAAAAAGATTAGAAGATTAGGGGCTCAGAGCACAACGCAACAAGTGTGAATTCTTTAAACCAAGCATCACTTACTGTGGTCACACCATTGACCATTGACGCACCAGGATTACACAAGTGTGCTGAGAAAATTCAGGCAGTGGTGGATGCCCCAAAGCCAAAGGACATGTCACAGTTGTAGTCCTTTTTAGGATTTGTCAATTACTATAACAGGTTCCTGCCAAACCTGGCTACTGTGCTCCATCCCTTGAACTAATTTCTACAGATCATGAAAAAATGACAATGGACAAAGCGGTGTGAGGTGGCTTTCTAAAAGACGAAGGAAATGATGACAGTAAATACTATCCACATTGTCCAGTGTAGCTTGCCTATGACATCTCTCCTTATGGCATAGCTGAGTCATGTCAAGTTATGAGGGATGTAAGAGTAGTCCTTGCATCATACTCCCTTACCACGGCAGAGAAAAAATATGCGCAGATTGACAGAGAGACCTTGAATCTGGTTTGGAGCGCAAAACTTTGCAACCAGGATTTGTATGGGAGAAAGTTTGCCCTCATTATTACCCCATTAATGAACTTTTTCAATCCGCAGGAGGCTGTTCCACTAACAGTAGCAGCACAAATGCGGAGATGGGCTCTGTTTCTTGGGAGACACAATTACAAGATTAAATTTATGAGGATGACAAATCATGGAAATTCCGATGGATTGACCTGTTTACTCTTGGATTGGTAAATACCTGAAATAGTTACATATAATAAGGACACTCCTCTTGCCGTACTCTACCTAAGGCAAATCAAAAGTGTCCCTATTATGGCAGAGATGGACCAAAGGAAAACCAGAAAAGATCCCACACAGTCTCAGGTCTACACGGCCACCCAAAATGCCTGGAATGTGCAACAGAAATTCTAATTCCCCCATTTTTACTAGCGCTGGGATGAACTTCTCCTTGATGGGGGTTGCCTTACGTGGGAGTTGAGAGTTGTTGCACCATCCAAACTGAGAACTCAAGTGTTGGAGGAGCTACATGCCGACCATCTAGGCATGGTCAAAATGAAAGCGTTGGCTCAAAGCTTTGTCTGGTGGCCTGGGACAGATCGGCAGATCGAGCAGCTTGCCGTGCACTGTTCAGGAAGCCAACGTGTCCAGAGGATGTCAAGAGAATATTGGATAAGAAAGGATAAAGAAAGATGCCCAGAGCTGTCAGAACCACTTCCTGCAGTCCTGGAGTCATCTCCTACAACCACCACAGAGGAGGCTCCAGAACCGAGATTGTATCACAGCCATAACTCTCAGTTGTCAAGCAGAGAACGCTCCCCCACCACCCACCCCTTGTTGGGAGAGGCAGTATTCCACAAATCGTCCACAGCAATTAAATCTTTAGGCCTGAATGAGACAATTCAAAATTTACTATGCTGTGGAACTCTATATAGTAATTATAGTACTGTAATTGTGTTATATAATACACACACACACACACACACACAACACAGAGTATATTAGGCATCCTAGCTTTATATTAACCCCCAGGATTAAATTAACAGGGTTTACTGAAGATTCAGACTTTGCACAGTACTGTATGCAGTGTATCTATGTATTGTGTGTACCTATAAATGTGTATCCGTGACTATGTTTGAACATATGTGTACCTGTGTTTGTGCAGCTGAATGCACATGCCAGTGAGTGTGTTTTGTGTATATATGCGCCTGGGAATGTGTGTAGTGGTTCTTTATGAGCAAACCTGTATATGCGCAGCTGTGTGTGGGCATGCATGCGTGTGGATGTGCATGCATGCATACTGGCATATGCAAGGTATTATCTCCTATCATGATTAATTGGAGGCTTACTGTGGGGACCGTGTCACTATTGATATTAAACAAGATACACTATTCTCACTCTGCAGTAACTTGAGTCTTTTATCAGTCAGAGCAGATACTCTGTGCTCATCACTGAAACTCTGTTGCTTTAGCAGATGCCTGTTTACTTTTCACCAGCACAATTAGAGCATGGCTTGTACGTGAGGTGTGTGCCGTGATTAAAGGTTTACCTTTATGTTGACAGGACACGTAGCCAAGAGGTGGAGCTGGAACTTTTCCAATTAACCAGAGCTATGAAAGGCAAGCAGCAGCAAATGGCAACTGCAGCAACAACTTAACTTCGTAATAGAATAACAAACTTCGTAGCTGTATACATTAAAAAGATTAATCTTGCATGCATGGGACCTTGATTGTGCCACATCAGCAGATTTTCTCTTTTATTGGCTTATGTATTATCTAATTCATGTATATTATACCTGCTAAGAGAAGATATATTGACACTCATAAAACACAGTAGAACAATAAAGTTTCCTATGACTTGGTCATTTTGAAAGACTATCGGAAACAAGGCCACAGTAAGATTCAAGTGAACAACAGAACCAATGCCCTGGTTTGTTTCATGGAGACTTGAAGAGCAGAACTAAGGGGGCTTAAAGTGAGCTCGGAAACAAGGCACTGTTGAGTGAAAATTATACCAGTGCCTAAGAAGAATAATGTGAGCTGCCTTAATGACTATCACCCTCTAGCACTCACATCTGCAGTGATAAAATACTTTGAGAGGTTAGTCATGACTAGACTGAACTCCTGCCTCAGCAAGGACCCGGACCCACTGCAATTTGCCTATCACCACAATAGATTAATGGCAGACGCAATCTCAATGGCTCTCCACATGGCTTTAGACCACCTGGACAACACAAACACCTACATCAGGATGCTGTTCATCGACTATAGCTCAGCATTTAACACCATCACTCACACAATCCTGATTGACAAGTTACAGAACCTGGGCCTCTTTACCTCCCTCTGCAATTGGATCCTCGACTTCCTAACTGGAAGACCACAATCTGTGCAGATTGGTGAGGCGGGAGGAGAAGATGGCGGCATGACGCAGCGCACACAGCTCTCCGGTGAAATTGTATCGTATTTGTAAGTAGGATGCCATGCACAATTCTGATTTGATGGAGACAGACATGAGAAGCACAGAGGAACATCTGGAGAAACTTCTGAAATGCCCAGTTCACTGCTGCTGCTAATGTGTGGTCCGGAATCTCCGGAGGGAAGGCCCCAAAATCCCCAGCTTTGCCTGCTGCTGGCGACCGAGGCTGGGGTCGAAGCATTCAGCAGAGATGATGCTCGGTACTCGGTGTTGGAGGGCTGATCGGAGTTCGAAGTTTTTGGACGACTCAGAGTCGGACTGTGGTCGGGCATGACAGAGAGAGTTTTCTTCCTTCTCCCATCTGCGTGAGAGGTGGGACTTTCGAGAGACTTTGAACTTTTTTACTGTGACCATGGCCTGTTCTTCAAGTTATGGTATTGTTGCACTGTTGTAACTATATGTTATAATTATGTGGTTTTTGTTAGTTTTTTTCAGTCTTGTCTGTCCTGTGTTTCTGTGATATCACACTGGAGGAATATTGTATCATTTCTTACTGCATGCATTACTAAATGACAATAAAAGAGGACTGTGTGTCCTCATAATCTATCTAATATCTTCTCCTCGCTGACGATCAACAATGGTGCACCTCAGGGGTGTGTGCTTAGTCCACTGCTCTACTCTCTATACCCATGATTGTGTGGCTAGGCATAGCTCAAATACTATCTGTAAATTTGCTGACGATACAACCATTGCTGGTAGAGTCTCAGATGGTGATGAGAGGGCGTACAAGAGTGATATATGCCAACTAGTGGAGTGGTGCCGCAGCAACAACCTGGCACTCAACGTCAGTAAGATGAAAGAGCTGATTGTGGACTTCAGGAAGGGTAAGACGAAGGAACACATACCAATCCTCATAGAGGGATCAGAAGTGGAGAGAGTGAGCAGCTTCAAGTTCCTGGGTGTCAAGATCTCTGAGGACCTAACCTGGTCCCAATATTTTGATGCAGTTATAAAGAAGGCAAAATAGCGACTATACTTCATTAGGCGTATGAAGAGATTTGGTAAATCAACAAATACACTCAAAAACTTCTATAGATGTACCGTGGAGAGCATTCTGACAGGCTGCATCACTGTTTGGTATGGGGGTGGGGCTACTGCACAGGACCGAAAGAAGATGCAAAGGGTCATAAATTTAGTCAGCTAGCCTACAAAGTACCAGGACATCTTCAAGGAGCGGTGTCTCAGAAAGACAGCTTCCATTATTAAGGACCTCTAGCACTCAGGGCATGTCCTTTTCTCACTGTTACCATCAGGAAGGAGGTACAGAAGCCTGAAGGCACACACTCAGCGATTCAGGAACAACTTCTTTCCCTCTGCCATCCGATTCCTAAATGGACATTGAACCTGTGAACACCACACTTTTTAATATATATTATTTATGTTTTTGCATGATTTTTAATCTATTCAATATATGTATACTGTAATTGTTTACTTTTTATTTATTTTTTTCTTCTTCTTCTAGATTATGTATTGCATTGAACTGCTGCTAAGTTAACAAATCTCACATCACATGCCAGTGATAATAAACCGGATTCTGATTCTGAAAAGAAGTGCAGGAATCAGCAGCTGATGCACTGCCATTAGCAGAATACAATAGGAAAACTATCTCAAAATTCTGCACAGCAGTGTCCATTGAACAAGATTTTGACACTGAACTATATAATAGCTCTAACATTTGTGGGCAGAGTTGGGTGTTTTCTTTTTATTTTAATTAGATTAATAATACCATTTAAATTGAGTTATATTAGTTAACTGCATTTAATTGAATTTATTATTTTTAATTTGTTGGGAGTGGCCATTGTCAGAGTGTGCCAGTGCAGGAGTGGGATTTCTGAAACTTTGGCTCAGGAGGTTTTGTGAGGAAACACAGACAGAGAGCAGGTACAGTTTTTATTTTTCTTTAATCCATGTCCTTTGACTTAGTGTAGACAAAATAGCAGTTGGGGTAGTTGAATGCTCCTCCTACAAAATGTGGGAAATCAGGGAAACTCACAGTCCTCCTGATGACTACATCTATGAGAAGTACACCCAGCTGCAGCTCTTGACAGACCGGATTAAGGAACTGGAGGTGCAGTTGAATGTACTCACAATCATCTGGGATGCTGAGGACGTGCTAGTTGGGAGCTCCAGTGATGTGGTCACACCCAAGGTGTAGCCTACAGATAGATGGCTCACTAGCAGGAGATCTAAAGGGAGTAGGCAGATATTACAGGGTGGCCAATGTCCTCAGTGACATCGATACCTCTCTGGATGCTACTGGGGGGGAATTACTATTCTGAAGCCAGCACCAGCATTGTGCCAGGTTCTGAGGCAAAGAAGGGAAGGGTGAAGTCAGGCAATGGATTGTGATAGGGGAATGGAGAGTAAGGGATCAATAGGCATTTCTGGGGTCTCAATGAAGACTCCAGGATGGTGTGTTGCCCCCCTGGTGCCCGGGTCAAGGATGGCCCCCAGCAAGTACAGGACATTCTGAAAGGGGAAAGGACTAAGGAGCTGGTGGTAGACCTGAGGAAAGCTAAGGTACCGGTGACCCCTGTTTCCATCCAGGGGGTCAGTGTGGACATGGTGGAGGATTACAAGTACCTGGGGATACGAATTGACAATAAACTGGACTGGTCAAAGAACACTGAGGCTGTCTACAATAAGGGTCAGAGCCGTCTCTATTTCCTGAGGAGACTGAGGTCCTTTAACATCTGCCGGATGATGCTGAGGATGTTCTACGAGTCTGTGGTGGCCAATGCTATCATGTTTGCTGTTGTGTGCTGGGGCAGCAGGCTGAGGGTAGCAGACACCAACAGAATCAACAAACTCATTCGTAAGGCCAGTGATGTTGTGGGGATGGAACTGGACTCTCTCATGGTGGTGTCTGAAAAGAGGATGCTGTCCAAGTTGCATGCCATCTTGGACAATGTCTCCCATCCACTACATAATGTACTGGGTGGGCACAGGAATACATTCAGCCAGAGACTCATTCCACCGAGATGCAACACAGAGCATCATAGGAAGTCATTCCTGCCTGTGGCCATCAAACTTTACAATTCCTCCCTTGGAGGGTCAGACACCCTGAGCCAATAGGCTGGTCCTGGACATTTCCTGACATAATTTACATATTACTATTTAATTATTTATGGTTTTATTACTATTTAATTATTTATGGTGCTACTGTAACGAAAACCAGTTTCCCCCGGGATCAATAAAGTATGACTATGACTATCAGCCAGAGGTTGTGGTTCATATTGGTACCATTGACACAGGCAGGAGCAGGGATGAGATCCTGCAAAGTGGTTTTAGAGAACCAGGTAGAAAGTTGAAAAAGCAGGGTTTCCAGGGTTGTAATCTCAGGTTACCACTCATGCCGTGTAATAGTGAGGTGAGAAATAGAAACACAGTGTCGTTCAATACACAGTTAAGGAGAACCTGCAGGAGGGAGGATTTCAGATTGATGGACTCTGGGCTCTCTTCCGGGCCAGGTGGGACCTTTACAAGCAGGATGGTTTGCATCTGAACTGAAATGGAATGAATATCCCCATCAGGATGCTTGGGAGTGTTAAACTATGGAGGCACAGTGATGACTGCCACAGCAGCAGAACGACAGGGTCAAGGGAAAGAAAGATGAAGTGACAAGTCAGAGGAATAGGCTCATAGATACGTTGGACCGACAAACTGAAATATGTTCATTTTAACGTTAAGAAAGTAGATTCTGGATCAGTACATGGAATTAGTGCTGTTGCTTAATGGATGTGTGAAGGATATGGACTGACAGCTCAACATTCCTGTGTTTTGTTGTTTCAGATGTGATAATGACAGGGAGTAAATGTGATACAGAGATGGGGGGATAGTGAAAACAGAGAGGAGCATGCTAAAATGCATAAATATTTTGATACTGATGAGAAGATAGACATTATCTACATGGATTTTTGGACGGCATTTGTTAAAGTCCCTTGGGGTAGGTTGATTCAGAAAACAAAGATCCACGAGATAAAGGGTGAATTACAAGTTTGCATTCGGAACCGACTTGCCCATAGAAGACCAAGAAACAGGCTGGAAGCCTGTAATTCTGGCTGTGGGTCTGTAACCAGTGCCGTTCCGCGTGGATCAGTGCAGAAACATTGATGAAAGTGTAGATGGATAGACTAGAAAGTCTGTGAATGACACCAGGATTGGTGGAGTTATGCACAGCGCAAAGGGTTGTCAAAAAACACAGTGGTATATAAATCCATTACAAAAATTGGCTGGAAAATGTGAATGGAATTTTATCCTGGCAAGTGTGAGGGGTTGCACTTTGGGAGGTCAATTGAAAGGAGAAAGTACGCAGGTAACAGTAGGTCCCTTATTAGCTCACGTCAAGAGAGCTGACGTGAGTTGGCAACAGCACATGACGAACGTCGAGCTCTATAACAACCTATCAATGCTCACCACTAAAATCTACGCCACCCCGAGCTACCTGCCAGCCTAGTCATCATATGGGAGCCCAAGCACGGGAGGATGAACCCTGGGCGCCCTCCCAAGACTATGGTCAACACGCTCCTAGAAGACAGCGGCGCAGCTAATGTAGATGAACTGAACACACTGATGAGGGAGAGGGAGAAGTGGAGAGTCCGTCATCAGGCCCAACACCCGCCTCCTCAGCCTGAGTCAACGTAGTAGTAGTAGTACCTACTAGCAGTGAAATAAAGAGGGTTCTTGGATCCATAGTTTATTAAAAGTGGCTATGCAAGTGGATAAGGCAGCAAAGACAGCATATGGCATGCTGGTTTTCACTGAGTAGAAAAGTAAGAAAGCTATACTGCAGCTGTATAAACTTTAGTCAGATCACACTTGGAGAATTGTCTGCAGGTCTAGTTGCCCTATTGTATGAAGGATGTGGAGACTGGGGAAAGCGTGCAGAAAAGGTTTATCAGGATGCTGTTTGGATTAGAGGGTATGAGCTGTAAGGAATAATACCTATAACCTGTTAAAACATAAATATTGAATAATTGGTACAGTTTTCCAAAAAAATCTTTAGCAACTAACAGAGACTATGGGGGAGGGGTGTGGGAACTACAGAGGTAAATGGAAGTCTCAAGTGGGCCGCAAGAACTATCACTCTAGTGCATTGGAGGCTAAGAGGAGACTTGATAGATTTTTGTTAAATTGTTAGAAGCATTGAACGGGTGGACAATCAAATTTCAAACAGCAGAGTACAACCTTTTACAGTCAGGGGGTGGATAGTTCAAAGGAGATGTGAGAGGCAAGTTTCTCATACAGAGTGGGGATAGCATTGGGAGCAGGAATTTGGGTTGAGTTTAAGAAGCTGAATATAAAGAGAAAGGAGGGAAATGAATGATACACAGGAAGAGGTTAGCTAATATTAATTGGCATCAAGATTAGAACATCTTGGGTTGAATGTCATGCCCAGAGCTGTGCTGTTCTCTGTTCATGTTTGTATTACATATATGATTTTATTATTACTTGTTTTGTCAATTGTTTCTAAATGTTTCCACTCATTAGTGATATTTAGAAAGAGTGAAAAAGGTCTGTGATTTCACAAGCAGAGTGCTGTTGAATCATCTATGAAAGATGTTTTTACAGGGCTGAAAACCAGATGGGATCAAGAAAATAGACTCCATGTTATCCACCACTCTCATTGGTCACCCTGCTTTGAACTGTGACTCAGAAACAGAGCTTACGATCTCAACTGAGCCCGACTTAATAGTTGAGTTCCACTGTAGCATCTTCTAGATTGTTGTAAAAGATTCTAGGTAGTTTAAGAATATCAATTAGTTTTTACGTTAAATTTAGTAAATTTAATTATACAGGCAATTAGCACATAAGATCTAATTATGGCAGTGTTAGCAGCTCAGGATGTTTCTATTCTGACTAATGAAAACCTCAAGATGGTAATTGTTGCTTTAGTAAAACTTCTGCCATAGGACCAGTTTACAGCAAAAATGTGAGCTGCTTCAAAGGCATTAAGGGATGTTGCAAATCTGTTCAATAATGGCTTAAAACTGGTGCTGGGACCTTTTGGTGCTTAACCAGGCTTGCTGAACTTGCAGGGGTTACTTGGAGTTTCCAGGACATATGACGATATCAACTTAATAATCAGGAACAGAAGATGGTCACTTGGGCCTCAAGGTTGTTCCACCACTTGATATAACTGTAATTTCAACTCCCCATACCCACCAACACTTGGTAACCATTCACCCTCTTACTTTTTGAGAATTTATCAACCTTTGCCTTAAAAACATTCAAAGCTATGCTTCCAGGGAGTGCAGCGTAGGTTCACAAGGTTAATTCCCGGGATGGCGGAACTGTCATATGTTGAAAGATTGGAGCGACTGAGCTTGTATACACTGGAATTTAGAAGGCTGAGAGGGGATCTTATTGAAACATATAAGATTATTAAGGGACTGGACACACTAGAGGCAGGAAGCATGTTCCCGCTGATGGGTGAGTCCAGAACCAGAGGCCACAGTTTAAGAATAAGGGGTAGGCCATTTAGAACGGAGTTGAGGAAAAACTTCTTCACCCAGAGAGTGATGGATATGTGGAATGCTCTGCCCCAGAAGGCAGTGGAGGCCAAGTCTCTGGATGCTTTCAAGAAAGAGAGGATAGAACTCTTAAAGATAGCGGAATCAAAGGTTATGGGGATAAGGCAGGAACTGGATACTGATTGTGGATGATCAACCATGATCACAGTGAATGGCGGTGCTGGCTCGAAGGGCTGAATGGCCTACTCCTGCACCTATTGTCTATTGTCTATTGTCATCACTCTTAGAGAAAGAGAGTTCCAAAGATTCATAACACTTTGACGGAGAAAAAAAAATCTTCTAATCACTTTACTAAATGGAAGGCTCTTTATGTTTAAACAGCAACCTCCAAGTTCGAAGTTCTACCATGAGGAAACATCCTCTCCAATTCAGTCCTGTCAGGACTGCTCGGAATTGTTTATGTTTCAATCAAGTTCTCTCTCACTCTTCTGAACTCAGTTGGATACATGCCTGGCTGAACCAACCTTCACTCAAAAGACAACCTACCCATTCTTGGTATTGGTCTGGTAAACTCTCTCTGAAATGCTTCTGATGTGATTGCATCCTTCCTTTAAAAAAAGAGACCAGTACTGTTTGCAGTATTCCAGATGTGATATCACCAGTACTTGCTTAACAGAAACACATGTCATTTGTATTCATTTCCTCTAGCAATAAACAATAGATTATGTTAACTTCCCTATTTACATAACCAGCAAACTGATCTTTAACAAGTCGTGACCAGAACCACCAAATCACACTGTCTCACTGAACTGCAATTCATTTTGATGACGTTTCCTCATTATCTTTGCTGCCAAAGTAGACAATTTGATGTTTTGCTACATTTTACTCCATTCACAAGATTTCCCCCATGTGTTCCACAAATGTCCCTGTAGCATCCAATATCCTGAAAAAAAAATCATGCCACATTCCTCCTCAATAAAGCTCTATCAATTTATTTGAATGCGTTAGTTAGACAACTATCAGAAATTTATCTTACAATTGACTCAGGAAATCAATGCACTACAAATATGTGCTTTGTTATTTGAGATTAGAGATGGCAAGAACAGAAACGATCCTAACAAAAGAACATCTGCAGATGCTGAAAATCCGAAATGACACACACAAAACAGTGGAAGAACTCAGCAGGTCAGGCAGCGTCTCAGGAAAAGAATGAACAGTCAATGTTTTGGGCTGAGGCCCTACTTTTAGGACTGTGAAGGAGGGGGGAAGATGCCAGAATAAGAAGGTGGGGGAAAGAGGCTAGCTGGAAGGTGATAGGAGAAGCAGATGGTTAGGAAAGGTCAATGGCTGGAGAAGAGAAGAAAGAATCTACACTCCCACTGCAATTCCCTTGTCCATTCATCCCTCCCCACTCATCTCCCTCCAGGCACTTATCCCTGCAAACAGCCCAAGTGCCACACCTGCCCATACGCCTCCTCCCTCACCCCCATTAGTCAAGTCAAGTCAAGTCAAGTCAAGTCAAGTCACTTTTTATTGTCATTTCAACCATAACTGCTGGTACAGAACATAGTAAAAATGAGACAACGTTTTCCAGGACCATGGTGCTACATGAATCAATACAAAAACTACACGTAAGACAAAAACACAAAAACTACACTAGACTACAGACCTATCCAGGACTGCATAAAGTACACAAAACAGTGCAGGCACTACAATAAATAATAAACAAGACAATAGGCACAGTAGAGGGCAGTAGGTTGCTGTCAGTCCAGGCTCTGGGTATTGAGGAGTCTAATGGCTTGGGGGAAGAAACTGCTACATAGTCTGGTCATGAGAGCCCGAATGCTTCGGTGCCTTTTTCCAGATGGCAGGAGGGAGAAGAGTTTATATGAGGGGTGCGTGGGGTCCTTCATAATGCTGTTTGCTTTGCGGATGCGGCGTGTGGTGTAAATGTCTGTGTTGGCGGGAAGAGAGACCCCGATGATCTTCTCAGCTGACCTCACTATCCGCTGCAGGGTCTTGTGATCCGAGATGGTACAATTTCCGAACCAGGCCGTGATGCAGCTGCTCAGGATGCTCTCAATACAACCTCTGTAGAATGTGGTGAGGACGAGGGGTGGGAGATGCACTTTTCTCAGCCTTTGCAGAGAGATGCTGTGAGGGCCCAACCAGTCCTTCCAGCTGAGGCAACACTTCACTTGCAGATCTGCTGGGGCCATCTATAGCTTCCGGTACTCCCGTTGTGTCCTCCTCTCCGTTGGTGAGACATGCTGTAAATTGGGGGACTGCTTCATCAAGCATTTTCACACCATCCACCTCAACCGGGACTTCCCAGTGGCCAAACATTTTAATTCTGGCTCCCATTCCCATTCTGATGTGTCGATCCCTCGCCTCCTCTCGAGGCCACCCTCAGAGTGGAGGAACAACACCTTATGTTCCATCTGGGTGCCCTCCAGCCTGATGGGGAATATCGATTTCTCCTTACGGTGAATAAATCTCACCCCCCGCCCCTTCCACTATTCTCTATTCTCCACTCTGACCTTTTACTTCTTCTCACCTGCCTATCACCTTCCCCTGGGTCCCGTCCTTCTTCCCTTTCTCCCATGGTCCACTCTCCTCTCCCAGCAGATTCTTTCCTCTCAGCCCTTCACCTTTCACACCCACCTATCACATTCCAGCTAGCCTCTATCCCCACCCCCCACCTTTTTACTTTGGCAGAAATGATCCTTCCTGCTCTTGGACCCACATCACACCTAATGGACCCTGAGATAAAACAGGTACAGTTGGTGAGACTTAATTCTTTGTTCGTGCTGGACGCCTTTGGAGGTGACAGTAACCAGCAGCCATCTTGCATGTTTAGATATCAAAGACTGATTCAAAGTTCAAAGTAAAGTTAGTATCATCTACAACCATGGGATTCATTTTCTTGTGGGCATACGCAATACATCCATAGAATAACAACCTTAACAGAATCAATGAAAGACTGCATCAACTTGGGCATTCAACCAGTGTGCAAAGGACAGGTGTGCAAATACAAAAAGAAAGAAATAATAATAATAAATAAATAAGCAATAAATATTGAGGGCATAAAATAGATTGTCCTTGAAAGTGAGTCCATAGGTTGTGGGAACATTTTAGTGATGGGGAAAGTGAAGTTATCCTCTCTGGTTCAAGAGCCTGATGGTTGAGGGGTGATAACTGTTCCTGAACCTGGTGGTGTGAGGCCTGAGACTCCTTTTACCTTATGGCAGCAGTGAGAAGAGAGCATGTCCTGGGTGGTGGGGGTTCCTGCGACAATGCTTCATGCAGATGTGCTCAGTGATGGGGAGGGCTTTACCTGTGACGGACTAGGCCACATCCTCTACTTTTTGTAAGATTTTCTGTTCAAAGGCATTGCTCCTGATGAACGTAGGAATCGAGTTACCCCTGTACTCAATTGAAACTTGAAAAATGCCTAATAAATTTTGGACTCCCATGTGTGAACTAAGGGTATAATATCTGAATCAAGTTTTATTACCATTGACATATGTCTTGAAATTTAAAAACGCAAACATGAGGAAATCTGCAGATGCTGGAAATTCATAAAAATTGCTGGTAAACACAGCAGGCCAGGCAGCATCTATAGGAAGAGGTACAGTTGACGTTTCGGGCCGAGACCCTTCGTCAGGACTCAATGACGGTGTCCTGATGACTCCACTCAGAGTTAAGGGCTTTCTTCTTCTTCTTACCAGTGGTGGGGAGGCTTGCAAATGTTTCAGTTTTACTTTATTATTCTCGTTCAATATTTAATCATTTCCTGAAAGATTAAATAGTACAGATTCAGCTGACCACCATTAACAAAGAATCAGTACCACCCTGCCCTGAAGAGGATGTAGGTGAATATTACCTTAGCTTCAATGTGTTTGGAATGTACTGCTAGATTCAAGCACACTTATTATCAAAGAATGTATAAATTATACAGCCTTGAGATTTGCTTGCTCACAGGTAGCTACAAAGCAAGAAACCTGAAAGAACCCAATTAAAGAAAAAAAAATAAAAAGCCGACACTCGATGCACAAGAGAAAGAAAAAATACAAGTCATACAAACTATTGAAGCAAACAACAGCATTCCGAACCAAAAATGAGTCCTCAGATCGAACCCCAGAACAGCCTGGAGTAGGCCCAAAGCCTTATTTATCAGTTCATCATATTAGCGGCCACAGAGTACAACAACCGGGGCGGTCTTCACAGCCTCAGTGCCACGGAGATGACAATTATGGAGGACAACCGAAATTGGCTCCTGTCCTAACCAACGCTGTCTTTTCTGGGCCGGCGTTTAAATTATCTAAACAGTGAATTGTACCTTGCAATAGGATCCAGCTGTAGCGAAAGGCTCCGGGCCTAGTCCATGCCACCCAGCGACTCGTTCTGGGCCCAGATTTTGCCACCCAGCAACTCACCCCAGGCCTAGACATGCTGCCTAGCAACTTGCTCTGGGTCCAGATTTCATCACCCAGCCCGAAGCTGCTCTCAAGCTCTTCAAATCAGCTCAGTGCCCAAAGCAGTCCAACCTCGCTCTCCCAGGCCAGCTGTATGGGCATCGGAACTCCATCTACAACGATTCATCCCCCGAATCTGCCTCACCATCGCTCGCCCCTTCACTGTTTGCAGCGATAATTTAACACAATTTACCTCAGAAAAGGTATTTTTAGTGATGTTTTTAGTCAGATTGCTTTGCGCTTTGACTACCAGGAAGCTGTCACACACGTTCGGTAGTGCCATCTTAACCAGATATATTTGATGCCAGCCTCACACATCTTTGTCTCTAGCATCGTTTTTCAAAATAGACATGCATCCAAAACCCCAGCAGAATGTGTGCATAGCAACAAACCTCTCTTAACAAACAGCATAATGTTATCGATGTTTATGGAATCATGCTATGTGCAGAAAAGTTGCAGAATATACCTGCAGTTGTTACATTTGAAAGTGTCTTAGATATGAAGGTTTTTTTTTGAGTTATATAAACAATCATCCTTATCTCACTGGATGCAAAACCTGTGTTTAATTTTTCAGTGTTTCAGAAATAGCTATTTTCCTTGTTAAAAGAAAACGAGCCTTTCTCCATTTTGGCTCGTGTTCCATGCATTCATCAATACCAGATTGTTTTTTGTGACAGTAAGTATAATGATGATAAGTTGCGTTGAAAAATGCTGTTTAAATATATGAACACTTCCTACAGTCGAAAAGGAGTCCAGTTGGAGATGGTGCCAGATAAAATGACCTCACAGTTCTAATTCTGAGATTGCCAAAGGGCCTCTGGAGTCCACCAATGATTTCTCTTTTTTATTTCAAAAATTAGCATTATTCAAAAAATATACACAATAAAATCAGTAGATGTTTCTCTTTAATTCATGGTGGCATCAAAACAATAAATTCATTGACTCATCGAGACAAAACGTAATCTTACAGAGCAACAATGCCAATCATGATTCATCTTTATACAGAACACCAGCCAAGTGTTTGAGAGGTTCCTGCGCAGGACCCTGCCTTTTGGTATCCCATGACGACAGGATTTTAGATTGGGGTCTTCCCCACTATCCTTGTAATGACTGCACCAAACTTCTGTGAATCTCTCAGGGTATACTGAAAATGATTCCGGGATTGAAAGGCTTGTCGTATGAGGAGCATCTGATGGCTCTGGGGCAGTACTCTCTGGAATTCAGAAGAATGAGATTGAAACCTAGCGAATGTTGAACGTCGATAGAGCAGATGCGGAGAAGATGTTTCCTGTGGTGGGGGAGTCTAAGACCAGAGGACACAGCCTCAGAATAGAGGCTTTTAAAATAGAGATGAGGAGGAATTTCTTTAGCCAGAGAGTGACGAATCTGTGGAGTTCTTTGCCACAGGTGGCAGTGGAGGGCAAGTCATTGGGTATATTTAAGGCAGAGGTTGATGGATTCTTGATTGGGCAGGGCAGGAAGGGATACAGGGAGAAGGCAGAAGATTGGGGCTGAGAGGGTAAGTGGATCAGCCATGTTGAAATGGTGGAGCGGACTCGATGGGTCGAATGGCCTCATTCTGCTCCTATCTCTTATGGCCTTATGGTTTGATATCCCTGAAAATAGAAACGTGCCATGTTGCAACATTCACTTATGGAAAACAAGTTCCAGGCACACCAAAATGTGTTTTTCACTGAGTCCGTGATCTTCTAGCTGCAGTTGTCTCAGTTGGGATGCATGGCAATAAATTTCTCTGTTCTGCAGCTCCTTGGGGTGAACCTCAACAAGGACCTTTTCCAGACATTTGATTTAATGAATGCTCAATTTTTATTTAAAAATTACATACTGTTTATAAAACTTAAGAAATACAAAGCAGTAAATGTTCTTCATTCTATACATTAGTGATGTCATTCAGTTAATGCATTGTGTGCACAATGTGCCTGGAATGTACGCAGCAACAACATTCCCTGCCATACATCTTATTGTACTAGAAAAACAACAAACTTTTGAGCAGATCAAAGTGCATCTTTCACAAAGCAGTTTCCCTGCTCCGTCTGACAAACTAGTCCTCGAACTCAGCAGTTCCTTCCACAGTCCAAAGACGTACCAAATAGTACGTCATTGTGAATTGTTCTGTGATTAAGCTATGGTTAAATAGGTGGGTTGCCAGCTGGTGCGGTTCGTTGGACCGGAATAGCCTGTTCCGCGCTGCATCTCTAAATAAATAAAAATAAACAAAAAGTGTCTCTTTCAGCTCCTCCCACTTTCTTCAAACCCAAGGTGTAGCCAAGGGCACCCGCATTGGCGTCAGCTATGCCTGCCTTTTTGTCGACTACTTGGAAAAGTCCATGCTCCAAGCCTACACTGGAAATGCTCCCCAACTCTTTCAGCACTACATCGATGACTGCATTGGTGCTGCTTCCTGCACCCTTGCTGAGCTCATCAACTTCATTAACTTTGCTTCCAACTTCCTCCCTGCCCTCAAGTTTACTTCTCTGACCACTCTCTCCCCTTTCTTGATCTCTCTGTCTGCATCTCTAGAAATAGACTGTCTACTGATATCTTTCATAAACTGACTGGCTCTCACAGCTCTCTTGACTACGCCTCTTCCCTCCCTCTCTTTTGAAACAATGCCATTCCCTTTCTTCAGTTCCTCCATCTACGCTGTATTTGTTCTCAGGATGAGGCTTTCCATTCCAGAACATCTGAGATGTCCTCCTTCTTCAGAGAATAGGATTTCTCTTTCTCGACCATTGACACTACCCTCACCTACATCTCCTCCATTTCCCAGACACCCACCTTTACCCCATCCCCCCATTGCCATAAAAGGGATTGAGTTCCCCTAGTCCTTACCTACCACCCCACAAGCCTCCACATCCAATACATCACTCTCCATAACTTCCATCACCTGCATCAGGATCCTACTACTAAACACGTCTTTCCTGCCCTCTCCCTCTCCACTTTCCACAGGCATCACACTCTACCTGACTCCTTTGTTCACTTGCCTTTCCCCATTGATCTCCCTCCTGACGCTTATCCCTGCAAAGTGGGAAGTGCTGTATCTGCCTCTTCTCCTCCTCCCACACCACCATTCAGGGCCCCAAACAGTGCTCCCAGGTGAGGCGACACCTCATCTGCAAGTCTGTCGGAATCATCTCCCGTAACCGGTGCCCCTGGTGCGGCTTCCTCTACATCAGTAATACCCAACGTGGATTAGTCAGACACCTTGGCTCCGTCTGCCACAAAAGGCAGGATTTCCCAGTGGCCAGCCATTTTAATTCTGCTCCCTATTTTCATTCCATCATGGCAGTCCACGGCCTCCTCTACTACAATGATGAGGCCTCTCTCAAGTGACAGGAGCAACATCTCATATTCTGTCTGAGTAGGCTCCAACCTGATGGCTTGACCATCGTTTTCCCTAACTTCAGATAATTTCTCTCCCCTCCCACTTCTGCCTTTTCTCATTCCCTATTCTAGCTCCCCCCTCACACTTATCCTTCTCCCCACCTGCCCATAACCACCCTCTTCCGCCCTTCCTCCTCCCCTTCCTCCCAGGGTCCACTCTCCTATCGGATTCTTTCTTCTTCAGCCCTTTACCTTTTCCACCTATCACCTCCCAGCTTCTTACTTCATTTCCCCTTCCCCCACCCCACCCACCTTTCCCTTCTTCCTTTCCGGTCCTGATGAAGGGTCTCAGCCTGAAACATCGACCCTTCGTAGATGTTGCTGACCTGATGAGCTCCTCCAGCGCTTAGTGTGTGTTGCTTTGGTTGCTAACTCATCAGCTGTAAGAACAATTGCTGAAAATGGGCAATAATGCTGTGCCCAGCTCCTCGAGGGCAGCGACACAAAGTGCTGGGGGGAACTCGCTTCATTTGTCTTGGCCCGCATCATCAATGGGGGGGGGCAGCACGGTGGCATAGCGCTATTGTAGCGCCAGCGATCCGGGTCCATGCGGAGTTTGTCTCCCCGTAATCGCATGGGTTTCCTCCGGGTGCTCAGGTTTCCTCCCACATTGCAAAGACGTATGGGTTAATGGGTTAATTGGGCGGTGCAGACACATCGGGCCAGAAGGGCCTGTTACCCTGCTGTATCTCTAAACAAATGAATAACTAATATGTTTATCCCCTTCCATACATGCAGAGTTCCTCCAGCACAATGTGTCTTTTGCTCCAGATTCCCCGCATCTGCTGAATCTCTTGCACCCTTGACTGCAGCATCTGTGAAGGGTCAAGGCTGTTCTACTTTGCAGTTAGATCGCTGGTTTTAATCAATTAACTGCAAATGGCTGAGCAGAAGTACCTGTAGATTAAATCTCAGGAAGATGCAGGGCTTGTGCAAAAGTCTAAGGTACATATATATAGCTAGGTTGCCTAAGTCTTTGGCACGGTAATTTTATGTATTGTACTGTTTTAAGGCATCCGTTAGTCTTGCGAGACCGTGGATCTGCGCCTGGAAAGTCTTCACTCTTCAGAGCACAGGCCTGGGCAAGGTTGTTTGGAGGACTGGCAGTTGCTCATGCTGCAAGTCCCCCCTCTCCACACCACCGATGTTGTCCAGGGGAAGGGCATTAGGACCCATACAGCTTGGCACCAGTGTCGTTGCAGAGCAATGTGTGATTAAGTGCCTTGCTCAAGGACACAACATGTTGCCTCGGCGGGGGCTCGAACTCACGACATTCAGGTCGCTAGTCCAATGCCTTAACCACTTAGCCACGTGCCCACACTGTACTGCGGCCGCAAAATAAAAAATGGATTTCATGACATATGTGGGTGATGATACACCTGATTCTGATATGGGTCTCTATTGAGTACTGAGAGTAGGAAGAGAAGAGGGGAATCATGGTTGGGAAAAGGGGAAGGGAGAGGAGAGGGAGTGGGAAGCACCAGAGTGACATTCTGTAATGATCAATAAACCAATTGTCTGGAATCAAATGATCTTGCCTGGTGTCTCAGGGCTGGGTGTGTCCTGGCACTCCTTCTCTTCCGCTTATCCCTCATCCCTCCCACGGCCGCCCACCCTCACCATTCCCAACATCCTTTGCTCTCGTCAGATTTACAAACTCGCTCTCCACTGCATGTTGACAAATACAGGACTGTGCAAAAGCCTTTGGCACCCTGTCTTTATATATATATATATATATATATATATATATATATATATATATATATATACGTCCCTTAGACTTTTACACAGTACTGGATGAGCTGTTCAGTGGGGAGCCTCATCCTGTCAACATTTTGATGCCCAGTTTAACATAATGCACCCAATTTAAGTAAAGAAGAAATACTTGCAAATTTCTACCCAAAGAATTACAAAGCAGCAGCAGACCCCAGTCATTTTGAGGAGCTGGTTGACGGGCACTGGGAAGTGACTAGGCGACAGGTGGAGGAAGGGCGAGCATCATTTTTATTGTTGGCTGAATTTCAGATGGTGACGATGAGCCATGCAGCAGTGAGCTTGATCAGCTGGTCGAGTGGTGTCGCAACAACAACCTCGCATTCAACGTCGGTAAGACCAAGGAATTGCTTGTGGACTTCAGGGAGGGTAGGTCCAGGGAACACATACACCAGTCCTCATCGAGGGATTGGAACTGGAAAAGGGTGAGCAGTTTCAAGTTCCTGGGTACCAACATGTGCGAAGGTCTATCCTGAGATCAACTACTAAGAAGACAATGTTTCATTAGGAGTTTGAGAAGACTTGGTACAATATGTCACAAAAGACTCTCACAAACTTGGAGAGCATTCAACGGGTTGCATCAACATTTGGCATGGAAGGGCCACTGCATAGGACCAGAAAAGGCTGCAGTAAACTGCTAACTCAGCCAGCTCCATCGTGGGCGCTAGTCTCCCCAGCATCCAGGACATACATTTTTCTCTTTTTTTTGTTCTCTTTTTGCACTACTTATCTAATTATATTTCTTATTGTAATTAAAGAAAAATTCTAATAATTGATTTTGATTTCAGTTTATGTTTGATCAATTGTTGGTGTTGTTCCTTTCCGCGCATTGTTGGGCATCAGGCGACATTTTTGCAATTTCTGTAGCAATTGACTGTTTTTTTACGTGGCCGAGTTGCTAGCTCGACACCCAACCCAGCGTGGATGGAATGCGTGCAAGGAGCCAGCCAAATTCGAACTCGGGACCATTTGCCTCAAAATCCGGTACTGATGCCACTACACCACTAGGTGGCACCAGTCCTGGCAAAAGGTCTCAGCTCAAAACGTCGACTACTTTCTTCCGTAGATGCTGCCTGGCCTGTTGAGTTCCTCCAGCATTTTGTGTGTGTGTGTGTGTGTGTGTGTGTGTGTTGCTTGGATTTCCAGCATCTGCAGATTTTCACTTGTTTGTGATTCTTATTGTAACTTATATATTTTTAGTATTTTGCATTGTAATGCAGTGCTGCCACATATGCCATTAAACCTGATTCTGATTCTGAGGCTGGTTTCTTCTCTGCTGCTGTTTTTTTTTAACTGGAAGCTCATCTTTGTGATCCAACTTGGTTCTGCCTGATAAATACACTTAGGGTCATTTCAAACTGCTCTCCCAAACAGGATGCCCATCTGTTAAACCCCACAAATGGGCTGGAAGTGGATTGAAACCAACAAGGAGCTTACCAAGTTGAAAGACTATTCAGAATGAACCAGGACACTAAGTTCATCCATCTTTCTACACCACCCGTTACAATCTACACACTACATTGTGTAAGAGCCCACGGGGTGTACCAATATCAATAGGCACAAGTCACCATCATATTTCAAAATTCTTTACACATACACCCCTTTGGAGAAGTACCTCTTCCAGCATATGCATTATGCAATTTCTCCCCTCTAAATCCCAGACTGTCTTATTTCATCATGCTCAGCCTATGGCTTAGTGGATAATAGACACAATTCCTTAATCATAATGCACTTGGAGTTGTTGCAACCAAGATGTTTCACGACTTTGGTGGCTACTAATCTGAAAGTATATGATCAGAGTTGAAATCATCCCATCTTGAAATGAGTGAAATGATGGTAGATTTTGCAGATGCTTGAAACCCAGAGCAACACACACCAAGTACAGGAGGAACTCAGCACTTCAGGCAACATCTATGGAGAGGAAGAAACGGTCGATATTTCTGGCCAAGACTTATAATCAGGACTGGAATGGAAGGAGGAAGAAACCAGAACAGGTAGGTAGGGGGTGGGGAACGAGTACCAGCTGGCAGGTGATAGGTGAAACCAGGTGAGGGGGAAGATGGGTGGGAAGGGGAGGAGGGGAGAACCTCACATCACAAGTAACAGACCGAGTGTACGGTGGTGCATTACAAAATTTGCACATTTTGCTCTCTTTTTATGTCAAAGGAAACATCCGAATACAAACTAATTTCTACCCTTACACCTTAAGAACTGAACAGATTAAACTCGTGGGGCTGTCCAAATCATCATTGTGTGCCGGTTATCTTTTGTGAGCTTGTAATCACCAGTTAGTTATAAGTGTGGGCAGAAGGAAATTATTTGAACAAGAATTGCTGACAAGCAACCAATACCAGTTGATATGCACAAGTCATTGCGGAGATTGAGCAACAAACAGTTCAAGCTAGAGGCAGATCTATTGACTTTAGCTTTTTAATTAATTCTGTTTCAACACAGCTGGGCAGGAGGACAATGTACCTTAACTTACCTAATAGTGTCTTAACTTGCAATATGGTTAGTGCCCCTGAGGATATTGAAGGGAAATACTACAAGCCAGCAGTCACGTATCATGTATAAAGGTAGCTGTTGACGTTGGGTGATGGTGTAAAACAAGCAATATCGAAGAAGCCACACACAAAAGCTGCCTTTTACCAGCAGACCAGGCAGGATCTATGGAAAAGAGCAAATAGTCGACGTTTTGGGCCGAGACCCTTCATCAGGTCTCTGCTCAAAACAGAACTGTTTACTCTTTTCCATCAATGCTGCCTGTCCCGCCGAGTTCCTCCAGCAGTTGTGTGTGTTGCTTTGGATCTCCAGCATCTGCAGATGTTCTTGTGTTTCTGATAATGACATAGCTGCCTGTGTTACAGTTCCAGTTGAAGTCAACGAGGCCATCTAGCCAATTATTACCTCCCCAACCTGAGCACCACTGACTCAACTGAAGGTGATGAGCGGTTGCTGAATGTGCTGTTGCACTACTTGTAGCGAATCTGTGGAACTCATTGCGACATACGGCAGAGGAGGCCAAGAAACTGGGTACGTTTAAAGCGGAGGTTGACGGGTTTCTGATGGGCCAGGCTGTGAAAGGTTACAGGGAGAAGGCAGGAGAATGGGGATGAGAGGGATAATAAATCAGACACGATGGAATGGCGGTGCACACTTGATGGGCAAAATACCCTAATTCTGCTCCCGTGTCTTACGGTCTTATAGTCCAATAATCTACTCGATTTCTCCCATACTATTAACAGCCTGAATCCTGACATAATAAGATGCTGGTAAAACTCAGCAGGTCTTTTGGAATCATGGCATCCTTTAGCTCTTATGCCTCTGTTCCTGTATTGATAGCTAAACTCAAACTAGAACTTAAGAACATAAAATCAATGAATTAGTAGTTGGTCATTAAATTTGGACACATGACTTCAAAGCAATACTGTATTGATTCATCTTAAATCCCTCAAGTTAGGAAATAAAAATAGCCTTGTTAGTCTCGAGCTTATATTTCAAACAAATATTTATACAGTTTTTAGAAGTTTCTTTAACCCTTGACAGATCTAGGATTCTCTATCCATTTGATCAGTATCAAAAGATATGAACTTCTAATCACAAAAATGACACACTGAAGGAGATTTAAGCTGATACTAATATCATAAGACCATAAAACAGGGGCAGAATTAGACCATCTGGCCCAGCGAGTCTGCTCCGTCATTCAATCATGGCTGATCCTTTTTTTGCTCCTTCTCAACCCCAGTTCCCGGCCTTCTCCCCGTAACCTTTGATGCCATGTCCAATCAAGAACCTATCAATCTCTGCCTTAAATACACCCAACAACCTGGCCTCCACAGCTGCATGTGGCAACAAATTCCACAAATTCACCACCCTTTGGCTAAAGAAATTTCTCTGCATCTCTGTTTTGAAAGGGTGCCCCCTATCCTGAGGCTGTGCCCTCTTGTCCTAGACTCTCCCACCATGGGAAACATCCTTTCCACATATACTCTGTCTAGGCCTTTCAACATTCGAATGGTTTCAATGAGATCCTCCCTCATCCTTCTGAATTCCAGCAAGTACAGATCCAGAGCTATCAAACGTTCCTCGTATGATAACCCTCTCATTCCTGGAATCATCCTTGTGAACCTCCTCTGGACCCTCTCCAATGCCAACACATCTTTTCGAAGATGAGGGGCCCAAAACTGTTCACAATACTCACGGTGAGCCCTCACCAGTGCCTTATAAAGCCTCAGCATTACACCTCTGCTCTTGCATTATGGACCTCTTGAAATGAATGCTAGCATGGCATTTACCTTCCTCAACACTGACTCAACCTGCAAATTAACCTTCAGGGTGTTCTGCACAAGGACTCCCAAGTCCCTCTGCATCTCAGATTCCTGGATTTTCTCCCCATTAAGAAAATAGTCCATACATTTATTTCTACTACCAAAGTGCATGACCACACATTTTGCAACATTGTATTTCATTTGGCACTTTCTTGCCCATTCTCCTAATCTGTTAAGTCCTTCTGCATCCTATCTGTTTCCTCAACACTACCTGCCCCTCCACCAACCTTCGTATCACCTGCAAACTTGGCAACAAAGCCATCTATTCCATGATCTAAATCATTTATATACAGCATAAAAAGAAGTGGTCCCAACACCAACCCCTGTGGAAAACCACTAGACACTGGCAGCCAACCAGAAAAAGGATCCTTTTATTCCCATTCGCTGCCTCCTACCAATCAGCCAGTGCTCTAACCATGTTAGTAACTTTCCTGCTATACCATGGGCTCTTAACTTGGTAAGCAGCCTCATGTGTGGCACTTTATCAAAGGCCTTCTGAAAGTCCAAATATACAACATCTACTGCATCCCCTTCATCCATCCTACTTGTAATCTCCTCAAAGAATTCCAAAAGGTTCATCAGGCAGGATTTTCCCTGAAGGAAACCATGCTGACTTTGTACTATCTTGTCCTGTGTAACCAAGTACCCCGTCATCTCATCCTTAACAATTGACTCTAAAGTTTTCCCAACCACTGAGGTCAGGCTAACTGGTCTATAATTTCCTTTCTGCTGCCTTCCTCCTTTCTAAAAGAGTGGAGTCAGAACCTTAGGGTGCAGTTCATCTGGTCCGGATGACTTATGTATCTTTAGATCTTTCAGCTTTTTGAGCGCCTTCTCTCTTGTAACAGTAACTGCACTCACTTCTCTTCCTTCACACACTACAATATCTCATCTGAACTGACTAAGTTCAACATGGCATCAACCAAATATAGGTTGAGTACCCCTTATCTGAAATGTTTGGGATCAAAGTTTTTCGGTTTTCCAGATTTTTTTGGATTTTGGAAGATATAATGAGATAGCTTGAGATTACCATAAATTCTGACTCGGAATTACCAGTAAGCAGTCTTTGCCTTACAGTTGTTTGTCACACATATACACTGATGCAGCCTTTAAGCATGTTAGATTCTCATCTCCAATGATCTTGGCAAACTCATCAATGAATTTCTCTGCTTCTCTGTGATTAGCAGATCACCACAAATCTTTAAGAATATTATGCCATGCCTTTTCTCAAATTTCTGCAACTAGCCTACTGAAAATTGACAATTATCTTCAACTTTCAGTTCATTGTGATAGATCTTTACTTGTTTTATCATTAACATACAATTATGCGACACATGTTCAGTCCGACACTGATAAATCCACTCTTTCAACACACAATCTGGATCTTCATTTCTTGTTTTTTGCAGTGTTTTTCGATTTTTCAGTAACTTCTATTCATTACATATGTGAAATCACTTCTCAGAACTGTCTGTGGTGCACAGAGACCTGCACATCACCTGGGAACCTTCCCAGCACCTTGTGGAATTTTCCATTTATGACTCCACGTCAGCGTTCAAAAGAATTTTGGATTTTGGATTTTGGAGGTTTTCAGATTTTGGAATTTCGGATAAGATAATGCTCAACCTGTACCAATTTTAACTTGCTCTCACTTTTAGACACAACGGGTTGAGGCCAAGATGAGAACTATTAGGCAAACATGTAATGTTAACACAAAGGAGAGCTAATTTGAAATGTAAACACAATGGCTAGAGATATTGAGCAGACAATCGAAGGCAGTGCAGCTTTGCCCAACTAATTCGAGTCTATTTGAGTCTGTCTTTCTGGTCTCCATACTCTCAAGAAGAAAGTGGTAAGCATCCTCACCCATTTTATGGTGTATTTCTCAGTCAACTTTCTTGCTTGTGTTCAGTTACTGATAGCCATGATCTAGCCAGCAAAGGCTCAGCTCCAAGTGTATCAATCCTGCAGTAATGAGCTAGTGATCACCAGGAAAGTTCACTAGGACTCCTTGCAGTCTCATTGGCGACAAAACGGCATGTCAGATGATGGAAGATTCAGACTCTCATTCCCCTTTGACCCATAGTAGTTTTGGCTGGTGAAGCCCCAGTGGAAATTGTCACATTTGTGCTTTTTCAAAGAGTTTTCCCAATTTAGATCCACGATATCTAGATTTAGAGGGAAATCCTGCAAGGAAAATGTGCCCACAATAGTGAATAGAAACACTATTCATGGTGGTCCCTGCAATTCATTTAAAAGAATTAATCCCACAAATAGGATTCCAGATGTGTCAGACACCAGACTATGAACTAAATTAATTTACTGTTTTCAATACCCTCAGGTTAAGGAGTTCCCAACTAGAATGGCCTTGCCTTTCTTCACACTTCGCTAAAATGCCTTGTTGATAGGCTCACAGTAATCATCCCTGTTAGCAAATCTTGCTTATGTTTAAATGAGAAAAATGTGCCAAATGATGGGAGGCATTGAAAGATTTTCAGGACCCAGTGAGTCAGTGCCTTAAAGGATTGAGAGTTCTCCACCTCAGGTGAGAGTCAACATCTTCAGAGGAGGGGGGATGGAAAGCAAGAAATAAATAAACAGAGGTGCTTCTGGGAGAAGGGAGTGTCCAAAAGAATAAGTGAAATATCTATGGGAGAGACGCATAACTATGCTGGGAAGTGAGTAGACCATCGCTAGGAAAGTTTTACATTTTTGATGGGGCAAAGAATGATGCAACCCTGGGGAAAGAGTTACCCCGGGAGCAGAACGTGGGTGCTTACCCCAGGGAAAGTGTGAGGCATTGTTGGAGTAAGAGTGAGGCATCTGGGGTTTGAGTGGCACATCCGTGGGAAGGGAGCAAGGTGAACGGTAGGGCTGACACATCTCCAGATTGGAGTGTGGTGCTCTAAGAGTAAGAATAAAGGTCCCAAGGGTTAGGAGTGACGCATCCTGGGGATGGAGTGAAGCATCACTGGAGAGGACTAATCATTTCACAGGGATTGGAATGCGCCCCAATGTCAGAGTGGGGTGCGTGTTGGGAAAAAATGAGGTATCCATAGGGAAGAATGAAAAGTCCATGGGGCATGTGTGGCTTTCGGACTCTTTCTAAGAGTGGTGAGGACTTCAACCTTTACCACTCTTTCAGGCAATACAAATCCTACCACTTACATGTGGTCTTGATTTTCAAAGCCTTTTTTTAATTGACCAAAGATTACGCTGACACATGAATGACAATGGTAATTTTCGTCATCAATGGCTACTTCAGTTTTGACATATGGGAAATCGTCTACAGTGTTTAGTGTCTTGCCATGAGCCTGCATTGTTGCGGAGAAGTATGGTGCAACAGAGTAGATTGGTGGGGGACGATTGCTTTATAGACATTGAGTATAAAGCTTATCCTCTCATGCTGATCAGTGAACAAGCTGGTGAGGCCTTGGAGCTCAGTCTCTGCAACCACTAGCACTACCTACACACTGCAGCTCGACAACTGAGTTTTGGATAGTCATCGTTTTGGAGTGTGATTGGTGTAGGTTAAATATTTCCCCATTTTTCTGAAGGTTAGCACCACTCCTGTAGAAAGAATTGAATTGACTTTAGGAGGTGAGGTGTAACATTGAGAAAAAATAGTGAGGCTGTGATAAGCAACACACGTCAAAGTTGCTGGTGAACGCAGCAGGTCAGGCAGCATCTCTAGGAAGAGGTACAGTCGACGCTTCATGCCGGGACCCTCCGTCAGGACTAACTGAAGGAAGAGCTAGTAAGAGCTAGTAAGCTAGTAAAAAGGCTGTGATAAAGCCTTTTTTGACACCATCTTTCACTGAGATTGATTCTGCTGGTTTACATGCCATCGTGGAGTAATCATAAATTTGGAGAGTCAAATTTGGGGAAGATAATCCCACCTGCTTGTTGGAGTCAAAAGGCAAAGCAGGCCAACTATAATGGCTGGAGCTACTTCTTGGAGTTGTGTCACAGTGAAGCCAACATCCATTATGTCTCCAGGTTGATGGAAGCCAAGCTGTGATTTCAGAAGCCAGCATTGTGAAAAAGCAATTGAAGAAGACCTTGACATTGACTGTCCCTATAGCAGGCAGCAGGGTGAATCCTGGAGACAGGTTGGAGCTTAAATAATGATAAACATGAGAAAGTCTGCAGATGCTGGAAATCCAAAGTGACACACACAAAAAACTTTGGAGGAACTGAGCAAGTCAGGAAGCATCTATGGAAAAGAATAATCAGTCAACGTTTTGGACAGAGACCCTTCTTCAGGACTTAATGATAGCTGGGTAAAAAGAACTTGATGCATGTAGCTTTTATAATCTAGTACTACCCATTAGCAAGGGAAAGGGAAAATATTAAAATGTTTATTCTCTCTGCACACCTTCAACTTTAGCCCTTATCACAATTCCATCTATATGTAAAAGGGTGAAAAGCTGAACCAGCCACAATCATTGTCAAATATTTTTGCACAAATAGAACAGGCAAAACATTGAGTCATAGAGTCTTGCAGGAGACAATGAGACCCTGTGACCTATCATATCCATGCTGGCCCTTTTACTCACATACTCCAAACCCTGAACACATGAATACTTATTGAGGTTTATGAGGTTCTCCTACTTGTTCATAATTAAAGTGGACAAAGGGAAGAAATTAGTTCTGCCATTTAGACTTTAAGACAATAAGACATGAGAGCAGAATTAGGCCATTTGGTCCATTGAGTCTGCTCCGCCATTCAATCATGGCAGATCGTTTTCTCCCCTCCTCAGCCCCACTCCCCAGTCTTCTCCCCATAACCTTTGATGCCGTATCCAATCAAGAACCTATCAAGCTCTGCCTTAAATACACCCAATGACCTGGCCTCCACAGCTGTCTGGGGGTAATCAATTCCACAAATTCACCACGATCTGACTAAAGAAATTTCTCCGCATCTCTGTTTTGAAAGGGCACCCCTCTATCTTGAGGCTGTGCCCTCTTGTCCTAGACTACCCAACCATGGGAATCATCCTTTCCACACCCACTCTGTCTAGGCCTTTCAACATTAAAAAGGTTTCAATGAGATCTCCCCTCATCCTTCTAAATTCCAGCGAGTACAGACCCAGAGCCATCAAATGTTCCTCGTATGATAACCCTTTCATTCCCAGAATCATCCTCGTGAACCTCCTCTGAACCCTCTCCAATGCCAGCACATCTTTTCTTAGATGAGGAGCCCAAAACTGTTCAGAATTCTCAAGGTGAGGCCTCACCAATGTCTCAGCATCACACCCCTGCTCTTGTACTCTAGACTTCTTGAAATGAATGCTAACATTGCATTTGCCTTCCTCACCACCAACTCTACCTGCAAGTTAACCTTCAGGGTGTTCTGCACAAGGACTCCCAAGTCTCTTTGCATCTCAGATTTTTGGATTTTCTACCCGTTTAGAAAATAGTGGGCACATTTATTTCTTCTACCAAAGTGCATGACCATGCATTTTCCAACATTGTATTTCATTTATAGGGACAAGTGTACATATGTACGCTGCAGTTTTGAATATAATCATATTATGGGAGCTCATTCATATGTAGAGGGTGCCCATAAATCCGGTGTTCTTAATCCAGAGGTGGCCAATATCTAGAGTTGATAAATCCAATTACCCAGCAGAATACAAATGCACTAAAACCCATACACCAATTTTCGTGTCTTATAGCACACCCATTGAACTAATTAAAGAACTGGTTACCCATTTTAATTCAATTTCAAGAATTTGCTATCTCCTTTCCCTCCAACTCCCTCTCATCAACAATATGCTGCGGTTGTTTTGCTCAGTCCTTCAACGCCTTAAGTTGGTTTCAAAGGTTTTTTCACATACTGTGACATTCTATCCCTGTAAGTCCCAGGCTCACTGCGACCTGTAATTACCCCATTCGGGAGTTGCGTTGTTCGCCCCATCAATAGTTTGTAGGGGGCTGAGACCCGGTGTGCGGTTTGGGTTGCTCACAATCTCATACAATTCCATATTTACAATGCTTCCTTTGAATTACACACAACCTTTACACCTCCCTCTTCGCACCCACACTCCAGACACCCAAGTAACAAATTTAAATCAGCATTGATCTTCCAATTAACTTGGGAACCCATTGTTCAGAGTTGCATTTTAGATTTAATCTGCAGTTCATATTCATGTCTGAAACCCGGTGGCTGAAGTCAGTTGCTGAAGTTATTTGCTATATGTGCTAACCCTAAAAAAATGCCCCTACAATTGTTACATGTACCAAGACACTATAAAAACTCAGTTTTTCTTGCAGATCATTTCAAAACATAAGTACATCAAGGTGGTAGAAAAGAAAAAGAATCACAGATTGCAGCTAGTTACAGAGAAAGTACAGTGCCATGATGATGTAGATTGTGAGGTCAAGAATTCATCTTGAGAATTTCATTCAGGAGTTTTAACAATGGGATAGAAGCTATCCTCGAGCCTAGTGGTGCATGTTTACGAGCTGTTTTATCTTTTGCTTGATGGAAGGGGTGAGAATGTCTTTGATTACATTTGACAATGCTGAAATCATTCTGGTTTAATCTTCCATTTCTCTGCAAGGATCCATCTGTGGCAAACTTTAGCACACAAAGTATCAAATGCAGACAGGGTTCGAGTCGCACAGACACAGGCCGCATGGTAGCATAGATTTTAGTGCAATGCTTTACGGTATAGGTGACCCGGGTTCGATTCCTGCCCCTGCCTGTAAGGAGTTTGTATGTTCTCCCTATGACAACTTGGGTTTCCTCTGAGTGATCCAGCTTCCTCCCACAGTCTAAAGATGTACCGGTTGGTAAGTTAGTTGGTCGTTGTAAATTGTCCAGTGATTAGGCTTAAATCGAGGGATTGCTGGGCCCCACAGCTCGAAGGGCCGGAAGGCCCTATTCTGTGCTGTACCACAATAAGTTTTTTTAAAATGGTAGCAACCCTCAAAGGAACATGTACTGCTTGCTTGCCACATTCCCTATAGCACGGTATGGAAGGAGAATCTAAGCCTCCATGCCATGCTTTACGTTCTGCCCAGTAATTTAGGGGTACACTAGCACTGACTGCCATATTGGATCATAAGAGGAACCCAGCAGGTCAGGCAGCATCTATGGAAATGAATAAATAGTTAACATTTCACGCTGAGACTCTTCTTCTGGACTGGAAAGGAGGGAGGAAGACGCCAGAATAGATAGGTGGGGGGAGATGTAGGAGGCTAGCCAGCTAGAAGGGGATGTGAAGCCAGCTTGGTGGGGAAGGTGAAAAGCTGGAGAGGAGGGAATCTGATCGGAGAGGAGAGTGGACCATAGGGGAAAGGGAAAGAGGAGGGGCCCAGGGGGAGGTGATAGGCAGATGAGAAGTGGTAAGAAGACAGAATGAAGGAATAGAAGAAGAAGGGAGTGGGAGGGAATTTTTTTTTATAGGAAGAAGTTAATATTCATGTCATCAGGTTGGAGGCTACCCAGACAGAATATAAGGTGTTGCTCCTCCACCCTGAGAGTGGCCTCATCTTGACTCATGTCTAAACGGGAATGGGAATGGGAATTAAAATGTTTGGACACCGGGAAGTTACGCTTTTGACAGATGGAGCGGAGGTGCTCGATGAAGCGGTCCCCCAATCTACGATGGGTCTCACCAATGTAGAGGAGGATGCATGTAGAAGGAGCCTTCTCTACTCTATTTCAGCAGCTAAGTCTTCAGCCCTTGAGGTCATGTTTTGAATCACTTAAATCCCCCCAGCTTTTCTCACTGCTGCTTCTTAACAACTTTTTAATAGATCAAGCTTTGATCATCTGCTGTAACAGTTTCTTCACTGAGTCAGTGTCAAAACTTTTTCCAGATAATAATCCTCTAAAGCACTGAGATACACTTATTTCTGGAAAAGATACCATTTAAATTCACATGGCTGGAGTGGGTGGAAATGACCTTGACGTGCTGGAGGGTGTTTTGGTTTATTCACCCCCCCCCCCAAAAGGCAAACATGACACACGTCACTGGAGCGGAGTATTGGTCAATAGCAGTCTGTTTTGCAAAACTTTGAGATGGTTCAAGGATCAGAAGTTTAACTTTACTCTACGCAAATAAACTATATCATGATAAACCCACCAAGGACATATTCATTCCAAAACATTTCTTAGGTATTGTTGGGTGCTGTGGATTTCACAGTAGCTTCAACTGGTAGGGCTAAGCAAAGGATTCCTTTTTGCTTTGACAGTGGTTACGGGCTGCGAACATTGATCTAAGGTTTGACTTCACAGATATTAGATTGGACTCTTATATTTTGTGTCTCCACAGAAGTATGCCACAGAGTTTGTCACAGAGAGAAATGTGTTTAATATTATGCCTCAGAAATTTACAAGTTTTTCGTTAAAATATTAACCTATCACAGGCAGCATTCTTCAGCACAAAGTGTAGTGGAATCGAACATGGCAATCATAGAAAATTGGCTACAACACATAGCCACAGAGTAATGAGGATACAGCCAGACTCTTTGACCTATCAATGTAACTTTATTATCAAAGTATAGACGGTATTATTATTATTATTATTTTAGGCATCTGTTAGTCCCGTGAGACCATGGATTTGCGCCTTGGAAGGTTTCCAGGGCGCAGGCCTGGGCAAGGTTTTATGGAAGACCGGCAGTTGCCCATGCTGCAAGTTTCCCCTCTCCACGCCACCAATGTTGTCCAAGGGAAGGGCATTAGGACCCATACAGCTTGGCACCGGTGTCGTCACAGAGCAATGTGCGGTTAAGTGCCTTGCTCAAGGACACAACACACTGCCTCAGCCAAGGCTCGAACTAGCAACCTTCAGATCACTAGACGCATGCCTTAACCACTTGGCCACGCACTAACACATAGACAGTGTACGACACCATATACAACCCTGAGATTCATTTCCTTCTGGGCATACTCAATAAATCCATAATCATTAGAAAGGGATGACATAGGATCAGAAGGTATAGAGTCTCTATGGGTTGAGTTAAGAAATGACAGGGGTAAAAGGACCTTAATGGCAGTTGTATACAGGCCTCCAAACAGCAGTCAGGATGTGGATTACAAGTTACAGCAGGAGATCAAAAAGGCATGTCAGAAAGACAATGTCATGATAATCATTGAGAATTTTAACATGAAAGTGTATTGGGAAAACTAGGCCAGTACTGGATCTCAAGAGAGAAAATTTGTAGAATGTCTAAGGGAGGGCTTTTTAGAACAGCTTGTTGTTGAGTGCACTAGGGGATTGGCTGTGCTGGATTGGGTGCTGTACAATGATCCGGAGGTGATAAGAAAGGTTAAGGAGCCCTTAGGGAACAGTGATCACAAAACGATTGAGTTCACTTTGAAATTTCAGAAGGAGAAACTAAATTCCAATGTATTGGTATTTCAGTAGAATAAAGGCATGAGAGGGGAACTGGTCAAGGTTGACTGAAAAGAGACAGAAGCAGGAAGGACAGCAGAGCAGCAATGGCTGGAGTTTCTGCGAAAAATGAGGGAAGTGCAAGACAGATATATTCCAAATAAGAAGAAATTTTTGAATGGAAGAAGGACACTACCATGGCTGACAAGTGAAGTCTGAGCCAAAGTAAAAGCAAAAGAGAGGGCATACAAGGAAACCAAAGCTAGTGGGAAGGTAGAGGATTGGGAAGCTTTTAAAAATTTGCAGAAGGAAACTAAGAAGATCATTAGAAAGGAAAGGATGAATTATGAAAGGAAGCTGACGACTAATATCAAAGAAGACACTAAAAGATTTTTTAAGTATATAAAGGGTAAAAGGGAGTTGAGGTTAGATATAGGACAATAGAAAATGATGCTGGAGATACTGTAATGAGAGATGCAGAGATGGCAGTGGAACTGAATGCGTATTTTGCTTCAGTCTTCACGGTGGAAGACATCTACAGTATACCAGACATTCAAGAGTGTCAGGGAAGTGAAGTACATGCAGTGAAAATTATGACTGAGAAGGTGCTCAGGAAGCTTAATGGTCTGATGGTAGATAAGTCTCCTGGACCTGATGAAATGCACCCTCGGGTTCTGAAGGAAGTAGCTGGAGAGATTTTGGAGGCATTAACAATGATCTTTCAAGAATCGATAGATTCTGGCATTGTACCGGATGACTGGAAAATTGCAAATGTTATTCCGCTATTTAAGAAGGGTGGGAGGCAGCAGAAAGGAAACTATAGACCTGTTAGCCTGACATTAGTGGTTGGGAAGTTGTTGGAATTCATTGTTAGGGATGAGATTACAGAGAACCTGGAGGCACATGACAAGATAGGCCAAAGCCAGCATGGTTTCCTGAAAGGAAAATCCTGCCTGACAAACCTACAGCAATTTTTTGAGGAAATTACAAGCAGGGTAGACAAGGGGGATGCAGTAGATGTGGTGTACTTGGATTTTCAGAAGGCCTCGACAAGGTGCCACACATGAGACTGCTTGGCAAGATAAGAGCTCATGGAATTACAGGGGAGTTACTAGCATGGGTGGAGCATTGGCTGGTCGGCAGAAACCAGAGAGTGGGAATAAAGGGATCCTGTACTGGCTGGCTGCCAGTTACCAGTGGAGTTCCACAGAGGTCGGTGTTGGGACTGCTGCTTTTAATGATGTATGTTAATGATTTGGACTATGGGATTAATGGATTTGTGGCTAAATTTGCTGTGATACAAAGATAGGTGGAGGATTGGGTAGTGTTGAGGAAACAGAGAGCCTGCAGAGAGACTTAGATAGTTTAGGGGAATGGGCAAAGAAGTGGCAAATGAAATACAATGTTGGAAAGTATATGGTCATGCACTTTGGTGGAAAAAATAAATGGGCAGACTGTTATTTAGATGGGGAGAGAATTCAAAATGCAGAGATACAAAGGGACTTGGGAGGCCTTGTGCAGGATACCCTAAAGGTTAAGCTCCTGGTTGAGTCAGTGGTGAAGAAGCCAAATGCAAAGTTGGCATTCATTTCTAGAGGTATATAAGAGCAGGGATGTGATGTTGAGGCTCTATAAGGCAGTCATGAGACCACACTTAGAGTATTATGTGCAGTTTTGGGCTCCTTATTTTAGAAAGGATATACTGACATTGGAGAGGGTTTAGAGAAGGCTCACGAGAATGATTCCAGGAATGAAAGGGTTACCGTATGAGGAATATTTGGTAGCTCTTGGGCTGTATTCCGTGGAGTTCAGGAGAATGAAGGGGGATCTCATAGAAACACTCTGAATGTTAAAAGGCCCAGACAGATTAGATATGGCAAAGTTATTTCCCATGGTAGGGGAGTCCAGGACAAGGGGGCACGACTTCAGGATTGAAAGACGTCCATTTAAAACAGAGATGCGGAGAAATTACTTTCATCAGTGGATGGTAAATCTGTGGAATTTGTTGCCACGAGCAGCTGTGGAGGCCAAGTCATTGGATGCATTTAAGGCAGAGATAGATAGGTTCTTGATTAGCCTTTTTGTATTTGCAGTTTGTTGTTTTTTGCACACTGGTTAACAGCCTAAGTTGGTGCCGTCTTTCATTGATTCTATTATGATTATTATTCTATTATGGATTTATTGAGTAAGCCTGAAAGAAAATGAATCTCAGGATTGCATATGGAGACGTATATGAACTTTGATAATAAATTTACTTTGAACTTTGATTCTTTCATTCTTGGTGAGATGGTGTGTCAGAATTGCTGTTGCTGAAGCCAGAGTCAGCAATACATTTGAATCCATTAAAAGAGTATCTGATACTCTTTAATAATCCTCTGCCGCCCCCCTCCCCACTCCCTATTCTCATTTGGACTCGCAGACTGCAGATGATATAAGCTGTGCCTTTTTCCTCTCCCATATCCAAGAAGTGCAAACGGTTTTGCTAATGGAGATGGGACAAGGGGATAGTGCTGGTGAGAGCCCACCATCTATCATTTGATTTCACTCATAGCCATCAGCTCAACTTGGGCACTAAGCATTCCTCAGATGCAAACATACAGGATTTATAATGCACTACCAAGCAGATGTATACTTGGAAACAGGGAGCCATAACCCAGGTGCTACATGGCCAAATCTGAAGTCACAGCTAAGTTCTGTTGCAAGGGACCAAGTTGAGAAATTTAATGTCAGGCTATGAGCCATACTGATGGTTTTATATAATGAAATGTTCAGTGAATTGAAAACCCCATCACCAAGCATGGAGGATTCTGGCACCTGCTTGGCACAGGCCTTGATCTGGACCCTGAGGCCTAACATTTCCATCGTGCTATAAAGTCCCAGCTGGAGAGAATGTAGCCCTGGTGAGCTTTTAGCGAGGAAAAAGGTTAATTAGGGTTGCTATACCCAAGAATGGCAGTGGAGATAAGCTCCCACTTATTAAATGCTCCCAATAGTGTGTGTCTCAAATAACCTCTGACAAACAAGTCCAGTTCCTGGCCTTCATCTGTGGCTTACCAACTAAGACTGGTGGAACTTTTTCTACTGGCAGGAGAATGGTCAAAGGCAGGTTACTGGTGCCTTAAAACTAGTCATTTCAGGCAGATGGGACTTGTCAGCCATGGTTGGCAGCTCATCTAGGAGAAGGAAAACTCTAATCTCAAACCTAAACTGCCTTGCAACTATACCCACTAATGGGGAAGTCTTCAGAAGTAAAGCCCAAGGAAAAGTCTGGAACTGGAGTTTCTAAAGGCAGTCCTAGGTTGAGTGCAATGCTGACTGGCAGCTCCTGCGACGTTTGGCCAATGTATCGGTCTCTGCCGTTCCTTTGGATTCATCGGCTGCATGGAGAGTGGGAGCATACTACAAGGGAAACATCTTGCCCTTTGTATCGTACTGCCTTGGCTTGTGTATTGTTGTGGTAGTTAATAGTGGCATTTGTATGCCACGCAGTTAGCACTCACTCATCGGAGGAGTCCACATACTGTACACCCAGTGTTGTCAATAAAACTCAGTTGAATAGTCATAGTCATTAGTCATAGTCATACTTTATTGATTCCGGGGCTGGCATCTGGGTGTGCTCTGTACTCTCCCTCAATATCGAACACAACACGTAGGCATTTAGGATGCAAAATCCATGGTTGACCCAACCAATGAAAGGAAGGCCTCAATTGAGGTAGAGAGAGCTCTCACCAGACATATGTAGAATCTGATGCTATCACACAAGCTCTGATAGCAGCCGTCGTCACTCTGTGGATGCCAGTTTTCAAACAGGAATATCACAGCAGTCCATCAACCTCTCTCGGATTGTAACTCTTCTGAGATCTTCTGTGACTTGTGCTCCTTTGTATGCCACAGTTTGCGTCCTTCCTCTGCATCACGATGCTGCTCACACCTGGGGTTGCAGGGGCAGCATCTTGAGGGAGCAGGATCGATGCGGGGAATACAATATCTGTGTCCATTTACAAAACGCCAGCATTTACTCTCCCAGTTGTGTTGTTTCACCAGCGCCCCCCGTCCTCTGCCACAAATCCCGATTCCTACTGACCGCGCCAAGACGGTGTAGACAGAAGCCAGGCTCCCTCAGCTTGGAGCCACAACAAGACCACCAAAGCTGCACTGAGTTCAGCAACCTTCTATAAACTGTGTGGCCACTGAGGAAGAAACACTGAACTAGTAAAAGGGATGCCGCCTAAAGGAATGCATTAGTGGTTAGAAGGTTTGCTTAAAATGCAGCGTTATTTAATTATTAAATTTGCTTTGGAATGTTTAGTTTGTGTTGGCTTTTATTGATTTTGCAGGGTTTACACAACCTACAACAGACCACCACAATTTTTGAGACCTGCAGGTTTGAATACCACAAGGCCCCTCCAGAACAGTTCAGACAGACGAATCAGTGTGTAGGCTGTTCTCATTTCATTCAAGTTGCGAGTTTGTTTGTGGGGATTCTGTACCAGAGTCACAGCAGTGGCCAGCGCCCGTTCTTTATTTTGCCATGGTGGTTGAAATCATCTGCGGGACAATGAAAGAGGCCATACCTTCTGAAGCCCGACCAGCGTTTGCTGCAGTAAACCTCATTCATTATGGTCTTTTCTAACTGGAAGTTGTTTGACATGCCGAAGTCATATTCCTGCCAGTTGTAATCAGAAATGTTCTGGTTTGTCCAAGGCCTTCATGCCTGCTCCCTGTTGGGAAATTACACGCAGGAACAGGATGGCAGACCAGCTTAGTTCATAATAGCATGCATCTGGCGAGTCTGGTCACTTCCCGGATTGCTGCAGATATTGGCTATTGAGCTGCCATGTAGTAACAGCAGAGTAACAAATGTACAACCAATAGCACATGGAAAAAACAGAGAATCTTGTAAGCCCCCATGGATAGTCCACTAGAGTCGTAAAGTCAACAGCATTGGCCCAACCGGTGCATGTCAACTGCATTGCTCAGTGTGTTAGTCCCATCCACCCACATTCGTCTCATAGATCTCTAAACCTGTACTATTCTGTACGTGTACCTGTTTAGATGTCACTATTTCTGTCAGCTCATTCCAAATGTACCATATGTTCCTTTTAAATCTCTTACCTCCAATCTTAAACCTATGTTCTCTCATTTTTAGCAACCCCACCCTGGAAAGAAGACTATGTGCTTTCACCTATCTGTGCCCCTCCCAGTATTATATATCTCTATCAGATCACCCCTCAATCTCCTGCATTCCAGGGAATAAGGTCCTAGTCTACGCAACCTGTCCTTGTAACTCAGGCCTCCAGTCCAGGCAACATCCTGGTAAATCTTTTCTGCATTCTTTCCCATTTAGTAACATCCTATACATTATAACAGTGTGACCAAAACCGAACACAGTACTACAAGCATGGCCTCAACAATATGCAACATAACTTCCTGCACCTGGAATATTGTGTTCAGTTTTGGATATCAAGGGGAAATATTTATATATAGGCATCCGTTAGTCTCGTGAGACCATGGATTTGCGCCTTGGAAGGTTTCCAGGGTGTAGGCCTGGGCAAGGTTAAGTGCCTTGCTCAAGGACACAACATGCTGCTGCAGCCAAGGCTCAAACTAGCAACCTTCAGATCACTAGACAAATGCTTTAACCACTTGGCCACGCGCCAACACATGGGGAAATATTACTAAACTGGAAAGAGCACCATGCTATCTACCTGTGATGCTACTTTCAGCAAACTGTGTAATTGCACTTCAAGGTCCCTCTGCTCCATAACACTCCCCAGGTTCTTACCATTCACTCACTGTGTAAGACCTTCCTTACTGCTTTTCCTGTTAAGCCTCTTGCATTGAAATAAGGATAAGTCTATCCTAATGACTAAGCTCACTCTCATTGGCTACAGTCTTATTCCTTGATTTCTCATCAGCCACTCTACCGCCCAGAGTCCCAACCCCACTCTCACCCCAGTTAAAATCCTCTCAACTAGCACCACTTGTCTCCGGAAAGAGGGAGAAGAGGGGAACTAGACTGTAAAAGGCTAGATGCTGCACCTATCTCCATCTCCGCATGGAAGAAGCTATATTTCTTAAAATTCAGAGGCATATTCAACTTCATTGCCATTTCAGTGGTCTCCAGATTTAAATGAGAACACTTTCTGAACCTGAGATATTTTGAATGTTGCTTCTTGCTGAGATTTAAGTGGGAGAGTTCCTTCCTGAATGGTACTGAGAGACTTTCCTATATCCTCCATATCCCGACAGCTTGCCTCTTCGTGCCTTTTTGCTCATTCTTCTAATTGTGCTCGGTTCCAAGAGCAATGCCTTCCGGTGCACTCTGCCAGAGGGAAACTGGTTGATGCCCAGGCATTCAAAGTCAGCAAAAAGCACTTTAGCTGCTACCACACCACTCCCTGCAGGCATCTGAAACTTGAGACCACGATGAAAAACACCAAAAAAAATTGCAGAGTTGACACAAAAACCCGAAGAAAGAACATAGCAATTACCCTGATTGTTGATGACCGCCTTAAATAGCATTAGTGGATGGGAAGGGTGGGACAGGAGGATCCCTCATTTGGTGCAGCTACATCCTGCGGTTTGTAATCCCCTGAGTCTCTCTAATTAAAGAAAGATGCGCAAGAGGTCATCGCTGAAGAGTGGAGTTATGAAACAGCAACAGTAGTATGAAACCAAACTAGGACACAGAACAGAACATCACAGGAGCCAGCCTTCAGGACCATGATTCTTTTTTTTTCTTTCTTTCTCTCTTTTTCTTTCTTTCTTTCTTGTTCTCTCTCTCTCTCTCTCTCCCTCTCTATCTTCCTCCCACACTTCCCCCTCTCTCCCTCTGCATGCAATAGGCCCTTCCAGCTCTTTGAGCCACACTGCCCAGCAAGCTCGATTTAATTTTGGCCTGCTGACGGGACAATTTACAATGACCAATTAACATCCCAACTGGTACCCCTCTGGACTATGGGAGGAATCCGGAGAATCCGGAGGAAACCCACGCAGTCACAGGGAGAACGTACAAATTCCTTCCATATAGCAGTGGGAACTGAAGCGTTGTGCTAACCACTACACTGCCTGTGCTGGCCATGATGGCAAGCAAAACTAATTCCATCTTCCTGCAATGATCCATATCCCTCCTTTCCTTACCTTTTCGTGTGCCTATGTAAATATCTCTTAAATTTTGCCATTGTATCTACAGTCCCCTGGGAAGACAACATCGATGAAGCCCATGAGCGCAAGTTAACCAGATATGCAGAATTAAGATCAGAGTGCAGAGACAGAGGGTGGAAGGTCTCATGCTATCCATTCGAAGTGGGCTGCCGTGGATTTATTGCGTTCACTTTCCAGAAGTGGCTGCGTGACCTTGGCTTCACTAGAGAGAGATCAAGTCAACCAGCAGGGCTAGCTGAGGCAGCAGAGAAAGGATCAGCATGGGTGTGGACCAAGTATGTCCAGAGGGGCAGATAGTCAGACAGTGTATACATATCTTGCAAACCATTCAGTAGTTGCATAGACACCTGAAGAGCAGACTCCCTGTTGGATGGAAGTGACCAACAACTCTGATAGAGGCAGATGCCAAGTTTTTAAGCTCACCAGTGGGAGATGGTGCTTTAGCACTGCTGGCCCACCACCTCGAGGGAGTCTTGATCATAAGCAGGCCGAAACTCCTGAAGACAGGTGGCAGATCAACTGATGATCCCACTGGTGATAGCACAGGACAGTTAACATCTTAGTCCATGTGTATTTTAAATTATTAATACTTCCAGCACTTCTCCAGGTAGTGTAATGTAGGCTCTTACCACATTCTGTTTAAAAATCTTTCCTCATAAATTTCCCCTTCAGTTTAGAGCTATGCCCGCTAGTGTTTGACATTATCCCCCTGGAAAAAGACTCTAGCTACCCTATCTGTCTGGCATAATTTTATCAACTTATATCAGGTTGCCCCTCTGCTGATAACACTCCAGAGAAAACAGCCCAAGTTTGTCTAATGTCTCCTGATAGCTAATGCTCTCTAATCCAGACAATGTCCTAGTCTAACTCTTTTGTACCCTCTCCAAAGCCTCTCCATCCTTCCTGTTGTACAGAGAGCAGAACTGCTCACTTTACTCCAAATGAGGCCTAATTAAAGTTCTGCACAACTGCAAAAGATTTCCTGACTTTCATACTCAGCACCCCAAATGATCAAGGCAAATGTGCCATATGACTGTTTTACGGCCCTGTGTCCTCATGTTGCCTCGTTCAAAGAGCCACAGATTTACACACCAAGATCCGTCTGAACATCAACGCTCCTCATGCTGGTGGGCTGATTAGTAAGTTTGCAGGAAACACCAAAATTGGCAAGGTTGTATATTGTGAGGAAAGTTGCCCAAAGGGTCCAGTAGAATGTTGACTAGTTGGAAATGTAGGCAGATTAATGGCAGAGGGAATTTAGTCTGAGCAAAGAATGAGGTAAAACAGAAGAGGAGGGTATACTGGAGTGGTAGGATGTGTAAGATCATTACTGACTTGCCTTGCATCAAAAATGTGCATGTGGGTTGCAATCACCATTTTGTGTCTCTACTCACAGTCGTAAATGTCAAAAACAGGCACTATCAGGAGCATTATCTTGCTGACTACATATCCTAAAACTGTATATGCTCATCTTGTGAGTAGCTACTTTAGGTTGTGAAGTCTCTTGTTACAGTGACGATGCATTGATTCATCTACATAACAAGTTGCATTAAATCTAAAGGAGACTTTTCAACATGAGCTGATATTGAAGGTATTTTAACTATTTGACTTTGTTTACTCAAAATTTGATACTTGTGAATATTTCAGTCTTCCCTTACATTCTGAAACAGGATAGTTATTGAGTTTAAAGAAAGATAATGCAACTAGAAATTCCTGTCTCACACCAACTTCCAACACCTCTTGCGCAATATCTACTGTTTATCTATAGGCTATTTTCTTCTGCCTTGAAACCTTAAATGCTACAATCAACGCATTTTTCCTCTATTGCGATTTTTTCTCTATGCTGGGTGGAAAATCCTACCATAGTGGTGGGTACAGCCCAGAAAAGCCCTCCCACTAGAATCAGAATCAAGTTTAATATCATTGGCATATGTGGTGAAATTTATTGTTTTGCAGCAGCTATACATTGCAATATATAATAATTTTTAAAACTATGAATTACAATAAGAAATACATTTTAAAAATTAAATAACTAATGCAAAAAGAGAGCAAAATAAGAAAAAAATTATTGATGTAGTGTACATGGGTTCATTGCTCATTCAGAAATCTGATAGCGGAGGGGAAGAAGTTGTTCCTAAAATGTTGGGTATGTGTCTTCAGGCTCCTGTACTTCTTCCTTGAAGGTGACAATGAGAAGAGAACAGTTTCTGGGTGATGCAGGTCTTGAATGATGGATGATGCCTTTTTGAAGCATCACCTTTTGAAGATGTTCTCAGTGCTGGGGTGGCTAGTGCCAGTGATGGATCTGGCTGAGTTAGCAACTTTACACTGAGTGCAGTGTTATGTGTTTTACTGAAACGTGGCCGCACGAGGACATACCCGACCAAAGCGTTTCCATAGATGGCTTCCAGAACGTTCGGGCTGACCAGAAGTGCACTGAGAGCGGTAAGCGTAAAGGAGGGGGGCTTGCTGTTCTGGTTAACAACAGATGGTGCAATCCTGGTCATATTTGTAGCCGGATATTGAACTTCTTGCTGTTGGACTCCGGCCGTATTCCACCGAGATGCAACACTGGGCGTCACGGGAGGTTATTCCTGCCTGTGGCCATCGAACTTTGCAGCTCCTCCCGTGGAGGGTCAGACACCCTGAGCCAATAGGCTGGTCCTGGACTTATTTCCATCTGGCATAGTTTGCATTTTGTTGTTTGATTGTTTGTGGTTTTGTATTGCTATATTTATGCTCTATTCTTGGTTGGTGCGGCTGTAACGAAACCCAATTTCCCTTGGGATCAATAAAGTATATCTATCTATCTATCTAACTTTCTGCAGCCTTTTCCAATCCTGTACAGCCGCCCTTCCATACCAGATGGCTATGCAACTAGTTAGCACGTCTGCTGGCAGTGCTGCCACAAGAAAGCAGCACACTCATCAAGGATGCCCGGTATCCAGGTCGTGCTCTCTTCTTGCTGCTGCCATCGGGAAAGAGGCATCGGAGCCTTAGGTCCCACGCCAACAGGTTCAGCAACAGTTATAACCATCAGGGTCCAGAACCAGCATGGAGAACTTCACTCAGTTCAACTCTGAACTCATTCCACGATCTGTGAACTCACTTTCAAGGACTCCACAACTCATTTTCTCAGTGTTATTCATTTACTTATTTATTTAATATTATTATTGCGTTTGCACCCATTTTCTTCTTTTGCACATTGTTTGATGTCTTTATGTGTAGTTTTCACTTTTTCACTGATTCTATTGTATTTCTTTGTTCTACTCAGAACAAAAAATGAATCTCAGGGTCAGTATGTGGTGACATATACTGTACACACTTTGATAATAAATTTACTTTGAACCTTGAACCTTTAGGTCAAAATGCAACTCTTTGCCTTTGATTCTGACTTATTCTGAACCAGATGTAGTAAGTCCCCAGCGGAAGTCTACGCTGTTATCTCTGCTATAACAACTCTTTCACCCCGCAACAAAACAGAGCCCTCGCTCTTCATTACAGTAAAAATTATGGACAATTCAACAACATCACCATTTCCCCTGAATTACAATGGGTCTTCACAATAGTTACAACATCAATCATAAATTGTGATCACTATTTCTAAAAACTTCAGCCTTGGAGATGAAAAGGTGAAACCATATCACTAGACTTAAATCTTATAAATACTTCTATTGTTCTGTGCTTTTGTGGTTTGTAATGTTGTCTTATTTTGTTCATCTCATCCTGTTTGTCATTTAACACCCCAGAGTCTCCTTCCTGTTACCATAGTAATTCAGTTAAGTGTCTTTGTCAGCTGATCGCACCCAATCTACACTAAACAATAAAAAATGGATTAAAAGCGGCCAAATCCACTGGTAATATGTCTGTCATTAATCTCAAGTAGAATGACTCTGGGCATCAATCCTTAAATTAATCCGGAATATAAAAATCAACACAGAAATACGAGATGACTGATGGGCACACAGCCGCACCCAGTGGATGTCATTAATCTCCAAGACAGAAACACACTCCCTTTGTCTCAGAGTCAAGAGCAAGGGGACTAAAAATAAAGCATTCACATTTACTACATGAAATAAGCCTTCAATGTTTAAAATACACAATTCTCTTGGTTACTTAGTTCGAGCTCATAGGGCTAGATGGTTCAATCCCTGTGATCCTAACTCGGGTCATAGCATAGAGATCTTAAGGTGGGGCTGGGTGGGTGGCAGATGCTTCTCAGGGGTCATCAGGTGGGCACTCCTCTTCCCCTTCTTAGATGTTTCATCAGATTAAGCCCACTATGTCACCAGAGGGCTCAGCAGCGCGACCCGGCGTCCGAGTTGCACCCCCTCCCCCCTTCACGTCTGGCCACGCATGGGCCATCTTAGGGCCCAGCTGCCGTCACCCCTCTTCATCCATAACCAGTGGCTGCTTCGCTCGGGTGCCTCCGGGAGTTCCTTTATAGCTTGCCCTGGGCCCTGGCTTCGGACTTCAGCAATCTGACCACAAACCCTCTGCAGCCAACCTCCACTGGGAAAATCTGCACCTTCCATCCACGCTGCTTGGCGTCTGTGACCAGCTCAGTGTATCTATACTTTAAAGTTCAATTGATAATACAGTTTTCTGTTGTTGCTGGCAAGCCAAGGGTTCCACACAAATATTTGTCATCCCAAATTGCACAGGAATGTACTGGATAGCTGCCTTCTGAACCTGTTGTCAGTATGGAAGACAGCAGTGCAGTACTGTAAGTAAAGGCATACATTAGTCTTGCGAGACAATGGATCTGCACCTGGAAAGTCTTCACTGTCCAGGGCGCAGACCTGAGCAAGGTTGTATGGAAGACTAGCAGTTGCCCATGCTGCAAGTTTCCCCTCTCCACGACACCAGTGTTGTCCAAGGGAAGGGCATTAGGACCCATACAGCTTGGCACCAGTGTTGTCGCAGAGCAATATGTGATTAAGTGCCTTGCTCAAGGACACAACACGTTCCCTCGGCTGGGGCTCGAACTCACGACCTTCAGGTCGCTAGTCTAATGCCTTAACCACTTGGTCACTTGCAGTACTGTACGGTGCAGATAAGTAGGGAGAGCAAAGATTTGGATCCAGGCCATTGAAGGAAAGACCATACATTTCCAAATGGAACGTTGTGTGACTTGAGGAGAAATTTGGAGAAGTTGGTGTCCCCATGCACTCAGAACCTTTCTCTTTCATACACCTGAAGGATGGCCTTTAGGACAAAGTGAGTCACTTGGTGCAGAATATTCAGCTTCTAATCGGTCTCATGTGCCCAGTGTTTATATGGCTGGCCACTTTGCCATTTTTGTTGCTGGTGACCACAGGATGCTGATAGTAGGTGATCTGGTATTGAGTGTAAAGAGGAAGTCTTCACCCTCTTCCTTGTTGGAGATGGTTTGTTGTATGGCAGATGAGTAGCCCCACTTGTACTTGCCACCAGGACTTGATGTGTGTTGCATTCATGGACGGCTTTGTTAGTTAAGCAATTTGGAACAGAACTGAACACAAAGAAATCATAACAACATCCTTTCTAACCTTACTGCACAGAAATTCACTGCACAAGAAAATCATACTGGCTAAGAAAAGTCATTCCACCTAAATTCTACATTCCATCTTAGTCCATGAGCAAAAATGAACTTTGTACACACATCCAAATTGTAAATGTGATGAAATATCTGCTTCTCCTTATCTTTCAAGCAGTGAATTCCAGATCCCAACAATCTGGTTGAAAGCATTTCCCCTCAGTATCTACCTGTGGGAGAAGGATAATCATGACTGAAATTGGGATGATCTGCAGCTGAGGTGATTGATCGTGAGCTTCCAAAGACCATTACCTTTGCACAATTTATGACTCCAGTCAATGGAGGATATCTTACTGAATCCATAATTTTAACTGAGGTCTTTGTTTTCAGAATTGGTCAAAAGCTACCTCTTTGCGCCCACTTTCAAATTACTCCTGCCACTGTCAACTCATTCCAGAATTCAGCTCTTCTATTCCTTTACTGGATTAACGTTGTAATGAACCATGAAGCTCAGTGATTCTGGTGGAATTCAACTGAGTATCAGATTAGATTAGACTAGATTATAAGGACACTCAGTCCTTATTTATTGTCATTTAGAAATGCATGCATTAGGAAATGATACAATGTTCCTCCAGAGTGATATCACAAAAAAATACAGGACAAACCAAAGACTAACACTGACAAGACCACATGATTATAACATATAGTTACAGCAGTGCAAAGCAATACCATAATTTGATAAAGAGCAGACCATGGGCACAGTAAAAAAAAGTCTCAAAGTTCCCATCGACTTCCGATAGTTCCGACAGCAGGCGGCAGAAGGAAGAAACTCTCCCTGCCATAAACCTCCAGGCGCCGACAACTGTCGATGCATCGAAAGCACCCGACAACAGCCAACTCTGAGTCCGTCCGAAAACTTCGAGCCTCCAACCGGCCCTCCGACACCGAGCGCTGAGCACCATCTCTGCCGAGTGCTTCGACCCTGACCCGGCCACCGAGCAACAAGCAAAGCCGAGGACTCGGGGCCTTCTCCTCCGGAGATTCTGGATCACACAGTAGCAGCAGCAGCGAAGAAGGTATTTCAGAAGTTTCTCCAGATGTTCCTCCGTTCTCTCACGTCTGTCTCCTGACACGGATTGTGCACGGCACCATACTTGACAGATAACGGATATTATCATTCACCGGAGTCATTCATCGCGCTGCCAGCTTCTCTTCTGGCTTTTGAGGAAAAGCTGCAGAATTGTTCTATTGCTGTCGCCTCTCATAATTTTGTTGATCGATAATAAAATGAAGGAATGATATTGGCAAAATTGATTTCTTTTTGCATTTTATTGCAGTTTGTTACGAAACAACTTTTCCTTTATTGTAATTCTCCCAGAAATGTATGGCTTATTGTGATGCTTCTCTTAAATACTTAGGGAGCTGATGCACGTTGATTTGGAGTTTAGCGTGGCTTCTTGGTGTCAAGGATGGTCTCTCGTCACTGGAATGCAACTATGTTTCCGTGTTTCGATCAAGGCTACTTTGACATCAAGAGCAGAGTGGTTCTGTCCAAAGCCAAACTAGACATCAATGAACAAATTATTGAAGAGTGTGTTCTGTTTGATAGCATTCCTAATGATACATTCCAAGATTTTGCTGACAACTGGAAGTAGACCAGGTGGTAATTTGTTCAATTGTATTTGGTTTTTTTTTTGGTAAGCAAGATACACCTGAGCAATCTTCCACATTGCCAGGTAGATGCCAGCATTGTAACAATGGTCCTTATCTAGTCGCATAGCTCAGCGGTCCCCAACCACCGGGCCGCGGACCGGTACCGGGCCGCAAAGCATGCGCTACCGGGCCGTGAGGAAACGATATGAGTCAGCTGCACCTTTCCTCATTCCCTGTCACGCACTGTTGAACTTGAACATAGGGTTGCCAACTGTCCCGTATTTGCTGAGACATCCCGTATATTGGGCTAAATTGGTTTGTCCCATACGGGACCGCCCTTGTCCCGTATTTCCCCCGCTAAGGTAAAACATTCCTATGAATCCTTTCGTGCTGAAATGGTGTGAAAGGAAGAAGCAATTACCATTAATTTATATGAGAAACATTTCTGAGCGTTCCCAGACACAAAAAATAACCTAACAAATCATACCAAATAGCACATAAAACCGAAAATAAATAACACTAACATACAGTAAAAGCAGGAATGATATGATAAATACACAGCCTATATAAAGTAGAAATAATGTATGTACAGTATAGTGGGGAAGATGAAGGCAAAACCGATTTGTGGGGGAAAAAATCAGCACATACGCGCATGCGCAGACAGGTGCCCGCGCAAGGCTTCATGGTCATGGTAGTCTTCCCTGGGGTAAAGTGGTCTCAGCCCGAAACGTCGACTGTACCTCTTCCTAGAGATGCTACCTGGCCTGGCCTGCTACGTTCACCAGCAACCTTTAAATGTGCTGCTTGAAATTCCAGCATCTGCAGATTTCCTCGTTTTTCCGGGATTTTGACTGCTACTTTTGTCCCTTATTTGGGAGTGAGAAAGTTGGCAACCCTAACTGTAAAAGGCATGTTGAAGTGAGTTTAACCCTACTTGAACACCCCCCCTCCCCCCCAGCCGGCCGGTCCGCAAGAATATTGTCAATATTAAACTGGTCCGCGGTGCAAAAAAGGTTGGGGACCCCTGGCTTAGCTGGTGTAGGAACATCTGTGTTCAGTACTATACAGAATATTGTCTTTGTTGTATCTAGCACTTGGCTATTTCTGATATAACACAGAGTGAATTGAATTGGCTGTAAACTGCTTTCTGTGATGGTGAAAGGACCTGGAGTAAGCTAGGGCCTAGGATGGATTTTGATGAATAGTCTACTGCTCCCCGCAGATTGGGAGAGAAAGAACATGTACACAGGCCTTCATTGGTCAGGATGCTGAGTATAAAAGAAGGGAAGCCAAGTTTCAGCCGTATACTTTATTGTCGCCAAACAATTGATACTAGAACGTACAATCATCACAACGATATTTGATCCTGTGCTTCGCGCTCCCTGGAGTACAAATCAATAGTAAATATTAAAAATTTAAATTATAAATCATAAATAGAAAATAGAAAAGGGAAAGTGAGGTAGTGCAAAAAAACCCGAGAGGCAGGTTCGGATATTTGGAGGGTATGGCCCAGATCCAGGTCAGGATCCGTTCAGCAGTCTTATCACAGTTGGAAAGAAGCTGTCCCCAAATCTGGCCGTATGAGTCTTCAAGTTCCTGAGCCTTCTCCCGGAGGGAAGAGGGACGAAAAGTGTGTTGGCTGGGTGGGTCGTGTCCTTGATTATCCTGGCAGCACTGCTCCGACAGCGTGCAGTGTAAAGTGAGTCCAAGGGCGGAAGATTGGTTTGTGTGATGTGCTGGGCTGTGTTCATGATCTTCTGCAGCTTCTTCCGGTCTTGGACAGGACAACTTCCATACCAGGTTGTGATGCACACTAGAAGAAGCTTTCTATGGTGCATCTATAAAAATTAGTGAGGGTTTTAGGGGACAGGCCAAATTTCTTTAGCTTTCTCAGGAAGTAAAGGCACTGGTGGGCCTTCTTGGCAGTGGACTTTGCTTGGCTGGACATCTGTATAAACCTGTGGTCAGGCTGATTTTGGAGTATCATGTCCAGTTCTTCTCAACGTATTACAGGAAGGATGCAGGGGCTTTGGCGAGGGTACAGAGGAGGTTCACTGGATAAAAGAATATAGGAGAGGTTGGAAAAATGTTTCTTTGGAGCATCAGGGGCTGAGGGGCGACCTGATATAAAATTATGAAAGGTATAGATAGGTTAGATAGAGTCCTTTTCAGGGTGGAAATGTCAAATATTAGTGAGTGTAGCATAATGGAGAGAGGGGGAAAGTTTAAGGGAGATGTTTGAGGCAAGATTTTTAAACAGGGAATGGTAGATGCTTTGAAGTGGTGGAAGCAGATATGCTAAGAGGAATTTCGATAGACACATAATCAGGCAGAGAGATACAATGTTTGCAGGCAGATGGGATTATATAACACAGTAGAGCACATGAACCCACATCAACCCACCACGTCTGCACTGAACAGAATGCCAAATTAAATTAAATCTCCTCTGTCTGTATGTAATCCTCTACTCTTGGCATATTAATGTATCTACCAGTCTCTTAATTGCCACTGTTACAACTGCTCCCCCCTCTACCCTTGGCAGCTACCATTCTCTGTATTAAAAAAAATCCTTCCCGGCCGGCTGGTGGCGCAATGATATCAGGGCTGGACTCGGGAGCGGAGGTTCCCGGGTTTGAAACCAGTCGAGTCCGCTTTCCATCCGTGCCGGGTTGAGTGTTGAGATCGCAACTCGACCTCGTCAAACAAAAGGGGAAAAATACTGCGAAAATGTCTGTGAGGAGGGGCGTGCCACACAGTCTCTCTATCTCTCTCGCTCCGTCCCTTGTAAAAAAAAAGCCATGAAAAAGACTTCATCACGGATGCACGCATGCAGACTCACAGACTCGCACGCACACAGGCACACGCCAAAAAAAAATCCTGACCTTTACCCTTTCCCCCCCTCGCCTGAAGTGTGCATCCTCCTATACCAGACACTTCTACCCTGGGGAAATTATTCTGACTGACTACCCTATTTATACAGCTATCTTCCGCAAGTTCTTTGACAAAGCTGGTCTGGAATGTTAGGAACCAGAAAGAGCTAGTCAGGTGGATTCAAAACTGACTTGGAGGTAGGAAGCAGAGGGTGGTGGTTGAAGGCTGGTTCCCAGAGTGGAAGCCGGTGACCAGCACTGTGCCGCAGGGCTCGGTGTTGAGCGCGTGTTATTCATTATTTATATAAATGATTTCGAAGCAAATGCACAAGGTTTGATCAATAAGTTTAATCAAGATTATGAGGTATTGTTGATAACGAAAAAGGTTATCATAGATTTCAAGGGGATCTTGATCAGTTAGGGATGAGGGCCGAGCAGTGGGAAATGGATTTCAATACAGATGAGTATGAGGTGATAAACAGGAGAAATTCTGCAGATGCTGGAAATCCAAAGCAAATACACAAAACGCTGGAGGAACTCAGCAGGCCGGGCAGCACCTGTGGGAAAGGGGACAGTCGACGTTTCGGGCCAAGACCCTTCGGCCGGACTGGAGGAAGAAAGCTGAGGACTAGACTTGAAAGGTGGGGTGGGGAGAGAGAAGCATCAGGTGATAGGTAAAACCTGGTGGGGAGCAGGGATGAAGCAAAGAGCTGGGAAGTTGATTGGTGAAAGAGAAAGAAGGCCGTGGAAGAAAGAAAAGGGGGCAAGGAGCACCAGCGATGGGCAGGCAAGGAGAAAGGGGAGAGGGGGAAAATGGTAAAAGGGGAGGGGTTGGGGTCATTACTGGAAGTTTGAGAAATTGAACTCAGCAGGTCAAGCAGCATCAATGGAAATGAACAAACAGTCAACAGTTCAGGCCAAAACCTTTCTACAGGACATTTTGGAAATTCACACCCATGTAGGAGTTGTACTGTAAATGGCAGGGCTCTAGAGAGTGTAGTGAAACAGAGGGATTAGGAGCATAACTGCATAATTCATTAAAAGCAGCATCACAGAGAGATGGGCAATGGAAAACGCTTTCACCACGTTGAGTAGGGAACATTAAGCTGCAATTGTTTAAGTCGCAGGTGACGCCACACTTGGCGTATTGTGTACAATGCAATTCCCCGGTATAGGAAAGATGTGGATAAACTGGAAAGAGTGCAGTGAAGATTTACGAAGATGTTGCCAGGACTGGAGGGGCTGAGTTTTAGGGAGAGCTTGGCCAGGTTAGGCCTTGGAATATAGGAGAATGAGAGGCGAAGAAAAGATTATTGGAAGTGGTCTTTTCTCCAGGGGAGGGAAGTCTAAAACCAAGGGGGATAGATTTAGGGTGAGAGGGGTTAAGATTTAAAAGGGGCGAGGGGCAATTTTTTCACACAGAGAGTTGTGAGTATATGGAATGAGCTGCCAGAAGAAGTGGTTGAGGCAGGTATGATAGAATCATTTAAAAAGCACTGGATCAGGTATATGGAGCGGAGGGGCTCAGAGGGGTACGGGCCGAACACTGGATATTGGGACCAGCTGGGTGGGCACCATGGTCAGCACGGGATTCTTGGGCCAAATGGCCTGTATCTGTGCTGTATTGCTTTATGACTCTATGCCCAGTTGGGTGGGCATCGTGGTCAGCATGGGATTGTTGGGCCGAAGGGCCTTTATCTGTGCTGTACTGCTTTATGACTCTATCCCTCTCATAATTTTATCAATTCCTATCAGGGTTTTCCTCAGCCTTCGCCATTACAGAGAGAACCATCCGAGTTTGCCAACCTCTCCTTAAAGTTCATGCTCTCTAATCCAGGTAGCATCCTGGTGAACCTCTTCTGCTCCTTTTCCAAAGCCTCCACATTCTTCCTGTCAAGTTTAGCAACTCTCTCTAACTCTGTTGGCCAGGGCTATTTCATGTCCTCATCTGCATCTTTAATTGATCCTATATCCTCTGTAAACCTCAAAAGACTCTCTTGATAACAATTTCCCACACCTAAAACACACTTCCTTCTTTTTCCTGATTAAAACTTCAATTTCCTTCGCTAATCAAAGTTTCCCAATTTTACTATCTTTGCTTTTTACCTTTTATCAGAATCAAAATCAGGTTTAATATCACCAGCATATGTTGTGAAATTTATTGTCTTTGCGGCAGCAGTACGATGCAAATCATAATAGAAAAAACCTTGAATTACCATTATATATTAAATAGTTAAATTAAATAAGTCGTGCAAAATTGGACATGAAAAATAGTGAGGTGGTGTTCATGGGTTCAATGTCCGTTCAGAAATCGGGTGGCAGAGGGGGAAGAAGGTATTGAGCGTGCTGAATCGTTGAGCATGTGCCTTCACACTTCCGTACCTCCTTCCTGATGGTAGCAACGAGAACAGGGCACGACCCGGGTGATGGCGGTCCTTAATCGCCAGAGCCGCCTTTTTGGGGCATTGCTCCCTGAAGATTCCTGGATGCTGTGGAGACTGGTGCTCATGATGGAACTGACTAAGTTTACAACTCTTTGCAGCTTATCTCGATCGTGTGTGGTAGCCCCCCCTTCCCCCGTACCAGAGGGTGATGCAGTCAGTCGGGGCACGTGCTTGACATGGCACATAATAATGATGATGAGGGGTATACTAACTCTAAGCTCTTTCTATTTGGCTTTTGAACCCCTCCCCTTAATGGATTTTTTTTCCCTCCAGCATAGGTATTCCCAGCCTGGAGGTCACAGACTCCTCAGTTAATGGCAGGGGTCCATGGCATAAAGAAGGTTGGCATCATCTGTTCTAACAGCTACTTCCAGTCTAATTTTCTAGTGACCTGTCTTATACTATTGAAGTCAGTCCTTACCCAATTTAATACCTTAACTAGAGGTTCAGGGCCGAATGGTGGTGCAAAGCCATCAGTGTCAGACCCAGGAGCGGAGGTTCCCGGGTTCGAAACCGGTCGGGTCAACTCCCGAGTACGCTTTCCACGTATGTGAGGAGTGGCGTGCCACACGGTCTCTCTCTCGTTCTGCACCTTGTAAAAGCCATGAAAAAAACATCATCACGGACGCACGCAGGCACACGCCAAAAAAAAATAACTAGAGGTTGAACCTCATCTTTAGTTTAAACTGGCATCATGGTTGGCATGGACATTTTGGGCCGAATGGCCTGTTTCCTTGCTGTACTGTTTTTAGTTTAATACTTCTGACTGGACACAGCTCCAACTTCATCAGTCTTCTATTTAGCGTTCACCCACAGGGATCATTGCCCTTGAGGACAGCGCCATTACACAACGTTATTTAGTTTTTCACCATCATCTGTGTTTGAACATGGCTGATTAGTGCCCTGTTCCAGTTTTACAGTTCGCAGACTGACAACTCCCCTTCAAAAGCATCGCCCTCCCACCCCAAACCACCCATCCTACCTCTGCCACAGACTGACTGCTCCCTTCCCTCTGACCTCATCTCACAGTTCCCCTCTATCCGTAGTCCCACCCCAGTCTCAACACAGATTAACTGCTCGCGCTGTCAGCACCCACTGCCACACCAATTTCTCCATCCATACTGGCTGCTTCCATCAACTGGCTCCACTCCCTCCACTTCCCCCAGCCCAGTCGGCTTGCTTCTCTCACTCAGTACCACTCCCTGATCTTTATCCTCTTCTTGTTCAAATCACTTCACAGTTCAAGCCCTTTGGAGACATGCTCTATTATTTATGATCTGGGAGCTGTTATTGGATATCTGACTCACTCGCTATGTGGGAGGACAAGTCATTCAGGAAATGGTGTACAACACAGAGAGAATTATGGTTTTGAGGGCAGGGGTTGCTTTGAGAAATTGTTTTGAAATTTTCAGCTTGAGTTTCATCTTGATTAAACATCAGATTTCCATTAATTGTTTAAGATCTGCTATGTTAAGATTTCCTCCAAGGGGACCACAACCTTATCGTAGGCGTGTGTGCCTCAATGACCCAGAGAGCTACGTTGGCTGGAGTCAGGGCTTTATGCTTTGGCTCTTGGTAGGGTCACCCATGACAGACAGGTTAAAGGGTAGAGGCCAGACTAAGAGTGGTCCACCGGTCCTCCAGGTTTGGGGGTTCAGCTCAGAGCTGACAACCCTGACGGGTAAAACAGAATTGTTACGGAAACAGCAATGAAGAATCCTACATCTGAATGTGATGGTGTTCCTGACCCTCCAGTTAGGACTTGCATGACTGACAGTAATTAAAACTGAGAGGAAGCTACTGACATGATGAAGGAAGCTCTGAACATCGCCAGAGATGGAAAACCTTCATTGCTGCCCTAAATGCCAGCAGCATAACGGGCTAGAAATAAGTGTAAGGGGGTTTCGACTTTTATGTTACTGCGGAGGCTAATTAAAATGGCGTCTTTGCTATGTTAATGTGGGGAATGCGGCTCTGTTGTGTTAAACGCTGAGAAAGTTTGCGCTAGCAGCTTGTTTTGGTTTAGAGGGTGATAAGAGGGTGATATTAACCAATTGGGATAGTTGTTATGGTTTTGGTGTATTTGAAGATAATGTATGCGCGGGGTTTTGGGGCAGAAGGCGGGAGAGCGAGACAGAGGATGGACGAGGTGCTGTGATGTCCGCTAGCGGGGTCGGACCCCGAGGAGGGCGTTCGGGGAGGATACGGAGACGGACTTGTGTGGAGCGTCTGGTCGACCACCGTTGGTGGTCCCAGGCGGCCGGTCGAGGTGGTCCGAGGGGTCGCAGGGTGAAGAAGAAGGTCCTTGATCTCCAATGGTTTTGTGCACGAAGAGATTGAACTTTGATAAGTGTGGCGCCTTTTATTTTCCTTTTATATTTTATTCTCTTAATTATATAGTTCCAGTAATATCTATAAACTGTAAATCATTTAAATGCATCTGGTGTATTGTCTGTTATTTGGGCGGGGTGGGGTACATCACACAGCATCCACACAAACGAATATCCAGTTTGGCGGGGCCGAGGCGGTTTCCCTAGACGACAGCAAGCCGAGCGACCCTGAGGGTGGCCGGGGGGGGGCTACGTAAGTATATTAATCTTTGCAATGAAATCAAAAACAAAGATCCAGTCACCATTCTTAAGGAGAAGTGCTTAGGCTAGGTTCTGGCTATATCTAAGGAAATGCCCAATTTGGGCTCAGAGTGACTAAAAATAAGGAATAAAATCTGTGTCCCAATGTATAAAGTGCAAGGTTTGGGTTGAATCACTCACGTTGTCTTGAATGCTGCCCTACTGATGATTACAATGGAAAAGAGATGATTGCCCCCCCTTTCTAGAATGGGAAGTGATTTAGAAGTACTTATTGAGACTTGGTGCAACTGAGGAGCCATTAACATGGTGAACAATGCTCTCTGATATGCATGGAGCTCACTGGTATTTCAGAGTATCATGTTATTCACAAATGAATGCTGCGGACCGGCACATATTGAAGAATATGGTGAAATGGGATACAGTGTTTCAAAGGCTCCATAGGGACGGACCACAGTTTAGGGCTCTCCCGCCCTTACACACTATTTAACTGGAATCGGTATCATAACCCTATGCATGATTTGCTGAAAGGTCATATACTGTATAGAAGATAACTGATAAGGCTGGCAATATCTCCTCTTCCCTCTCAATCTTAATGCAGGGTTTCGATCTGAAACATTATGTCACAATGTACACTGGCAATGTCGGAACCCACGTACAGAGGAAAGACAGATGCCGATATAGAGAAGGCGACCAAAGTTTATTCATAGTAATTCCAACAGAACATCGATGACTCATCTGAGCGATGCTGCGAGGCGTAACATTCTCACAACTATGACCCCACGATTAGCACTAATCGGGCATCCGTTTAAATAATACAGGAAACACAGAATCCCCGAGTCTATCAAATTAAAGTTAACAAGTTTATACAGAAAGCACCAGGAGACCGCATTACAAAGAGCAAGTCACTCGATAAAAACACAAGGAAATCTAAATGATTAATAATTCTCATTGAACAACACTAATCAATTCAAGTGCTCTTAAAAACCTTGGAGCCCAGTGCTCTCCGGCGCCCTGCACAGGCCCGAAGAGATCATTACACATTGACTTCCACCTTTGCCTCCATAGACGCTGCTCTACCGGTTGAGTTCCCCTTGTACTGAACTGTGTTCCAGATCCACAGCTGCCATCTCTTTAGTCTTCACACTAACATTTATCTCAAAGACTTGGTTTACTTATTTATTTATTTATTTTTTTTTAGTCTATTTATTATTTTTGTTCTCTTCTACATTATGCATTGTATTGAACTGCTGCTGCTAAGTTAACAAATTTCACGTCACATGCCGGTGATAATAAACCTGATTCTGATTCTGAAATGAAATTCCCAGTACAACCTTAAATCTTTTTCTACTTAATTTAATCCATAAAGTCTCACTATCTCCTTGTTTTTTGTTAGCTCCTTTAATTGAAGTGATTTCATTGTCAATCATCAAAGCTACTACTCCCACTCTATCATTTTACTTATCTTTCCTGTGATGCATAACATGGTATATTTAAAGTTCAAAGTAAACTATTATTGAAGTACATATATGTCACCATATACAACGCTGGGATTCATTCCCTTGTGGGCATACTCAATAAATCTATAGCATAGTGCACCATATCAGAATCAATTAAATCCTGCCCAACTTATTTATCCAACTAGAGTGCAAAAGATAGCAAACTGTGCAAATGCAAAATGAAGAAACAATAATAATAAATAAATAAATAAGCAAAAAATGTGAAGAACATGAGATGAAGGGTCCTTGAAAGGGGGTTGTGGGAACATTTCAATGATGGGTCAAGTGAAGTTATCCCCTTTGGTTCAAGAGCAGGATGGTTAAGGGATAGTAACTGTTCCTGAACCTGGTGGTGTGAGTCCCGAGGCTCCTGTACCTTCTCCCTGATGGCAGGAGTGAGGAGAGAGCATGTGCTGGGTGGTGTGGGTCCCTGATGGTGGATTCTGCTTTCCTGCAACAGCATTTCATGTAGATGTGGTCAATGGTTGGGAGGGTTTTACCTGTGATGGACTGGGCCGCGTCCACTACCTTTTATAGGATTTTCTGTTCAAGGGCGTTGGTGTTTCCATACCAGACTGTGATGCAGCCAGTCAATATCCTCTCCACCGCACATCTATAGAGGTTTGTCAAAGTTTTAGATGTCATGCTGAACCTCCTAAGGAAGTAGAGATGCTGCCGTGCTTTCTTCATAATTGCACTTACATGTTGGGTCCAAGACAGGTCCTCCAAAATTATAACAACTAGGAATTTTAAGTTATTAACCCCCTCCACCTCTGATCCTCCAATGAGGACTGTCTCATGGACCTCTGGTTTCCTTCTCCTGAAGTCAATAATCAGCTCCTTGGTCTTGCTGACATTGAGTAAGAGGTTCTTGTTATGAAGTAATTCAGCCAGATTTTCAATTTCCATCCTATATACTGATTTGTCACCACCTTTGATTTGGCCAACAACAGTGGTGTCATCAGCAAACTTCAATATGGCATTGCAGCTGTGCTTTAAGTGTAAACCAAGTAGAGCAGGGGCTAAGCTCGCGGCCTTGTGGTGCAGCTGGGCTGACGGAGATGGCGGAGGAGAGTCGTTGCCAATCTGATCTGGATACGCAAGTGAGGAAATCGAGGATCCGGTTGCACAAGGAGATACTGAGGCCAAGGTCTTGGAGCTAGTAATCTAGCCAATATACGTCAGTGATGACTTGCACTTCATATCCTCCACATTGTCCCTTTTGTATAAGTTGTTCCCTACATTCCATGTGTTTGTATCAACAACACTTATTGGTGCACGCTTTTTCACTTCCTTTTTCTCACTTAATAATTTCATATCCTTTAGTTTTCCATCTATCTATAATCCCTAAAGCTGACTTTAAGAATTTTAGTCAACTCCTCTCCTTTAGAACAATGCTTAATCGTACCTTGGGTCTCTGCCATCTCCCCCTCCACTCAAGTTGTTATTTCAATATCCACCCTGAAGACTCTTTTGATTCCTTTCCCTCCAAAAGTTTGCCTCACTTTCCCTCTCCTCCTTCCATCCCTTTCCTTTCGACACTATACCATTCTCTGCCACCCTCACCATTCCCACTCCCCTCCCCCTTCCTTCACTCCTATCTGCTCCTCCCTTTGCTTCCTCTTGTCACGTTCCCCTCTTCTCTCCTCTCGCCTCCAACCGTTCTTCCTACATGCTTATCTGAGTATGGGATAGTTATGGACTTGGCACTCTGCAAAAGTGAATCTACCGATTCAGTATCTCCAAGGGAAGAAAAAAATTAAGGACCCTACAACTGTTTCCATAGCTTTGAAGACCCGAAAGAGTTAATTCAGTTCTGCTGTACGCACTTGTCAGGCCCTTGAAGAAGGTGGCAAAAATTGGAAGCAGGAGAGGTGCTAGCAAAAGCATAAACCTTATCATGGAGTGGAGCAATAATTATTCTCCCTCAGGGCGGACTTTGAAATTTATGACCGAACTATCATGGTTAAAGAACTGCACAATGTCCTGATGACAGCTGGGAGGTCTGGTGCAGACACGTGCCAGGGTTACATTCCATTGACTGCACTCAGCCCTATAAGTGAGTCCAGAATATGTACTTCATTGAGGGATAGGTGCAGTTTAGCTCAAAGATGCAGGCAACAGATTAGGAAACACCACACCTAAAACTAAGAAATCGGAATATATTACATAATCAGCTTTGTAAACAGTAAAAACACAAGTATAATGATTAGAGTGAAAAGAGTAGTCATTTAGATTCAAAATAACCTGGGCTAGTAAGAAAGGAAACAAAACCACAGAGATTAGGAGTTGGTTCTCTGGGCATGAAATATCCCAGAATTTAGTGAAAAGACCTAGCAGTTTTGTAATCGATGCTGAGCAAGGTTCATGTGGGAGTCTTAAGTCTATGACGTGAATCATGAGACCACAAAAGCTATATCCATAGATCTCTTGATGGTTCGTGAAGCCTTTCTGGAAACCTGGTACATGTCTTGCCTCATTTCACTGTCTAATTACTTTTAACAAACTACCCAGCAGGCAGCTGTTGCAAAGGTCGATTAGTTAAGCGTATCAAAACATTGAGCTTCACGCAGGCGGAGGTCAAAGGTTATTTTTTAATAGCATGTCAGGTACAAGACATAGTTGTCTCTTACACACCTGTCTACAGGATATTATGAGGACATGTGCCCTAATAACTCCCGCACGCAATCGTAAAAATACCACTTAGCTCTCAGCAGATGCTCTGTGAATACTGACACAGCTGCAGACACCACCACATCCCCTCACACAGCCCCAGGCATCCCCTATAATATTGGCATATTAACAGCCATCATCTGTAATGATTAACACACCATGAGTCACCCCTTATAAATAATGACAAAGCCCCAGCCATTCCCTGCAAATACTGCCAGCATTCTGGTCACTTCCAGTTAATAGTGACACTCCTGTACCAGGGTGTTTAGCTAAGGGAGCTGAGTCGAGAGGCTGGCGACTTCGATGTTAAGGCTGGGTGAGAGGGAGGTTGGACAGCAGATGCAGTGTAATTGATATTGTTCTATGATTATTGAATGTCGAACTGGAACTAAAATGCAATGTAGGTGAGTGAGGGGCTCGCACAAATTTTTCAAGTTGAATTATTGGAAGGATGAGCTTCAGTCATCGATTCTTCCCCTTGTTTTCCTTTCCAAGTGTTTCTTTTTATTTGGAACTTTTGCCTGTGCCAATTATTGGATCATTCTTGACTGACAGTTGTGTCACGGTATCCACTTAGAAGTGAATACCGGATAACAGGATGTCTTTGATCTTAGATTATCAGTTACTGCTTTACAAACACTGCCCCTGCACATCTGTAATTGACATTTCCTGTCATGAACTTACCTGAAAGGCTCATTATGAAAGATTCATTGTACGGGTGAATGCTGCATGTTCTTTCATCTCGAACCTTCTTGAATGTTGGTTTTGCTTAGTCAGTGTAGTGTTTTCCTGTCACAAACAAGAGAAGATCTGCAGATGCCGGAAATCCAAGGCAACACACACAAAATGCTGGAGGAGCTCAGCAGGCCAGGCGGCTTCTGTGGAAAAGACTACAGTTGACGTTTTGAGCCGAGACCCTGCCTGGCCTGCTGGGTTCCTCTAGCCTTTAGTGTGTGTTTCTTGGTGTTTTCCTGATTGCTTCCCTGGTGCCCACTGCCTTACCAGGGCCTTGTCACTGGAATGTCATCAAACCTTTCAGCTGTAGAGAACATTGTATCTGCATCAGATCTTGTCCTCATGCACATTTTTCAGTGACAGTTCCCACACAGTAATCATCATGCTGAATACCCACCAACTTTTTGATGAGATACCAAACCAAATCTCCATTTGCTCCCTAAATACATGAGAATATATCACTTTCCTACATTGCAATAGTGACTGCATGCAGACCGTTAATTGTTTGATGCACTCTAAAGGTCTTGAAGTTATGAAGGCCTCCATAGAGACCCTAACCGTTTTCTTTCCCAGCGCACAGTATAAAATGAAGGTGACATGTCGATAAACTCCTTTAAAGCAGCAGGCATTTAGGATGTAGGATACACTGCTGAAGATAGGCTGAATTGCTCGTGGCAAATTATATTGTTGTGATCAAATGAGAGCTGTAAGAAAATTAGTTTTCAGAGCTACACTAAGAGGGTGATGGAACAGAATTAGCTGGGTAGGGTTCAGAAACTCAGACACATAAATAGCAACATTTCTGCACTGGGTGAGGAACAACAATCAGGAGATGGCCAGCTTAAAGAACAAGATGGTGGAAACACTTTATTATGGAGGAATAACTTGGCGGAGCAACTCTGCCTTCACAAAATGAGATTTACCATCAAGAATGAGCTAACCCAGCACCCCGCTGATAGCTTCTGTGGAACTAGTGAACCTTTCAGCTTGGTTTGACACAGAACTATCATGCCATGGTCATCAGTATATATATACAAAAAGCCCCAAAATTGAAATTTTGGATAAGGCCAAGGAGGACTTCTATTCCAGTCTTCAAAACATCCCAAAGGAAGACAACAGATCATTCTTGATGACTTCAGTGCCACCGTGGCCAAAGACCTAATCCTCTGGCATAGCATGGTTGGCAAGGAAGGAATAGGGATGTTCCTCTCCTCTCCCCACCTTCTTACTCTGACTTCTCATCTCCCTTTTCCAGTCCTGACGAAGGGTCCCGACCCGAAATGTCGACTGTTCACTCTTCTCCATTAATGCTGAGCTCCTGCAGCATTTTGTGTGTACTACATTATATGGAAGTCTAATCTCCGTAGGGCACTTCTCATAGGAAAATGCTCGGAGTAAACACCATGTTTCATCAGAGGATCAAACAGAAGATGTGATGGAAACACCCCTATTTCTAGTTCAGTATTAGCATCTACTAGTTTACCTCACCGTTCAGGTGAGGATCAAGGTACTCACATCATGACAGGTATTAATGATTACTAGACTGACCACTGGAAGTTTAAGACACTTAAAAGACATTCAGGTGCATGAATGAAAAAGCAGGGGTTCGCAACCTGGGGTCCACAGACCCCTCGGCTACTGGTAGGCATCCATGGCATTAAAAGAGTTGGAAACCCCTGGCTCAGAGTGATATGGGCCAAACGCAGGCAACTGGTCAGTCAGGCAAATTGGTCTCCAAGGAGGAGATGAGCTGAAGGGGTTTTTTCCTTACTGATTAACTCTGTGACTCTATGAGCCCTATGACTCTTTAATGCACTCTATTATTTTACTGTAGTTGTCAAAATATCAACAATACAAACCTATGTAATGCGTAATACACTTTATAGAATTAACTGTATATAGAACAATTTATAATATTCACTATAAGGAATGAATAATCTACGTAAAAATAAACATATTGCAATATATTGTATTATATAGAAAAACAATAATCAAACTGCCTATATACATTTGTACATAAAAGCACTATGTATAGGAACAGTATATGTCATACATATACAGTATGTATATACAGCACAGTATGTGTGTGTGTATATATATATATATATATGAAATCAGTAGGTGAATTTGTGTTTTGAAATCTGCACATCTCCCAGATTTTTATTAGATTATTTTATTTTTGGAGATTCTGTGCTCCACATGGTTTTGATCTTGTTGGCTCCCAGTATTTTGGATCCCTGAATGTTTTTCTCCTTTACAGCATAACCAATGACTTTTAGTGTATTCAATATATCTGGAGGTGCTAAGAATGAGCTCAGTGTTAGTCACTGACTGAAAGGAAATGACTATTTCTCAAGTTCTCGACATGAAATGCATCACTTCCAGTTTTGTGAAGAGGGTAATGACTCGCAGTGTAAACTGCTACTATACTGGAGCCAGGGTGAGTCACTCAGTTACTGAGAGAGAAAAATACATTGCAATAGCTCCATCTAGTGCTTATATCCATGTAGACATTTTTATTCCAGACACAATGGGTCAAGAAATTCAGATACATAAGCTGTTTTTAATAGTAACAAATGAACATTCAAAATTGTAGCAGGTGTAATCCACTCAACCCCTCAATCCTGCTCTGTGATTTAATAAAACCATGGTTAATCTGATAGTAAATACAGGGCTACAGTAGGACACTTTGTCACATGGAGTGAGCAGAATTATCTGCAGCTTAATGTGAAAAGACTAAGGAGCTGGTGGTAGACCTGAGGAGAGCTAAGGTACCGGTGACCCCGGTTTCCATCCAGGGGGTCAGTGTGGACATGGTGAAAGATTACAAATACCTGGGGATACGAATTGACAATAAACTGGACTGGTCAAAGAACACTGAGGCTGTCTACAAGAAGGGTCAGAGCCATCTCTATTTCCTGAGGAGACTGAGGTCCTTTAACATCTGCCGGACAATGCTGAGGATGTTCTACGAGTCTGTGGTGGCCAGTGCGATCATGTTTGCTGTTGTGTGCTGGGGCAGCAGGCTGAGGGTAGCAGACACCAACAGAATCATCAAACTCATTTGTAAGGTCAGTGATGTTGTGGGGATGGAACTGGACTCTCTGACGGTGGTGTCTGAAAAGAGGATGCTGTCCAAGTTGCATGCCATCTTGGACAATGTCTCCCATCCACTACATAATGTACTGGGTGGGCACAGGAGTACATTCAGCCAGAGACTCATTCCACCGAGATGCAACACTGAGCGTCATAGGAAGTCATTCCTGCCTGTGGCCATCAAACTTTACAACTCCTCCCTTGGAGGGTCAGACATCCTGAGCCAATAGGCTGGTCCTGGATTTATTTCATAATTTACTGGCATAATTTACATATTACTATTTATGGTTCTATGACTATTTATTATCTATGGTGCAACTGTAACGAAAACCAATTTCCCCCAGGATCAATAAAGCATGACTATGACTATGACTATGACTATTTCTACTTTCCTGCTTACTCCTGGTAACCTTTCATGTGCACTTTGTCAAATATCCATCTATCTCTTACTACCCAAGAATTTTACTAATTTGATTGAGTTTTTTGACAAGGTGATATATGAAGGTAGAGCTGTGTGGATGTTGTCTACATGGATTTTAATAAGATGTTTAACAAGGTCCCACGTGGGAGGCTTGGCCAGAAGATTAAGATGCATGGGATCCATGGTGAATTGGCCATTCGGATTCAGAACTGGCTCGTCCATAAAAGACAGAGTCACGGTCGAAGGGACTTATTCTAGCTGGAGGTCTATGATTAATGGTGTTCCACAGGGATCCGTACTGGGACTTTTGCTGTTTGTAATATAAATGACCTGGATGAAAATGTAGATGAGTGAGTTAGTAAGTATGCAGATCATACAAAGGTTGGTGGTATTGCCAACAGTACAGAAAACTGGCAAAGAATACAGCGAGATGTAGATCAGTAGAAAAATGTGAAGCGCTGCACCTTGGGAGGGCAAATGTGAAGAGAGAATACACTGTTAAAGGCAAGACCCTTAATAGTGTGGATGAACAGAGGGATTTGGCGTCCACGTTCATAACTCCCTGAAAGTGGCTACTCAGGTTGATAGAATGGTTAAGAAGGCAAATGGCATGAGTTCTCAGGAGTTCATCAGCTCTGGAGAACTCCCATCACTGCCACCAAAGACACCATTACTGACATCATCTCTTGGCACCATTTCTCTTCCCAGCTCTAATCTGGGCCATGTCTTCAACATTCCTTCTGGCCTTCCCCTCTTAGAGGCAGAACAAAGGGCCTTACCTTTGCTCTCCTTCGCCCGCACTTCATAGAGTTCCGTGCCCACTATGACTCCAAGCTCTTCTTCCGTTGTCTGTGTCTCCAAACCAACTTCTCTGGCAAGAATTCCACACTCCGCACTGATGACCCCTTCTCCCGTCTCCAACCCTCCTCTCTTCTTGCACACCCCGCTCTGGTTCTCTGCCTACTCTGGATCTTTTCATCTCAAATTGTTAACGAGTCATCAACCATGTCGACTTCAGCATCCCCCTCTCTTTCTCGAACCTTACCTCTCTGAATACACTACCCTCCACTCTCTCCGCACCAATCCCAACTTTACTATCAAACCCGTAGACAAAGGGGGTGCTGTGGTAGTATGGTGCACTGACCGCTACCTTACCGAGGCCAGGCGGCAACTGTCAGACACCTCCTCATACTTACCCCTTGAAGAGGGCAGTAATCCGAACCATCAGAAAACTGTCTCTGACACCATGACTGACCTCATCAACTCTGGAGAACTCCTATCCACTGCCAACAAACTCATAGTTCCCTTGCCCTGCCCTGCTCGCATCTACTCCTACCCAGGCTCCACAAACCTGACTGTCTGGGTTTGTCCATTGTCTCTACTTGCTCCTGCCCCACTGAACTCATGTCCGCATATCTCAGTTCCATTCTATCCCCTTGGTTCAGTCCCTTCCCACCTGCATCCACAACACTTCTCATGCTCTTGATCTCCTCAGTAGCTTTTAATTCTCTGGCTCTGACCGCAACAATTTTTCCTTTCTTAAGGGGTAGTCATGGGCCCCTGCCTCTTCATTGGCTACATAAAACAATTCATGCTCCAAGCCTTACCCAGTAAAGCTCCTCAACTTTTCCTCTGCTACATCGACGACTGCATTGGTGCTGCTTCATGCTAAGCCAACAATTTCATCAACTTTGCCTTTAACTTCCACCCTGCCCTTGAATTCACTTGGTCCATTTCTGACACCTCTCTCCCCTTCCTCGATCTCTCTGTCTCCATCTCTGGAGAAAGACTGTCAACCGACATCTTTTGTAAGCCTACCGATTCTCTTGTTTATCTTGCCTATACCTCTTTCCACCCCATCTCCTGTAAAAATCTATTCTTTTTTCTCAATTCCTTCATCTCTGCTGCACCTGTTCCCAGGATGTGCCCTTCCTTTCCAGGACATCAGAGGAGGGGATGCCCTCTTTCTTCAAAGAACGGGGTTTCCCTTCCGCACTGCTGATCCTGCCCTCAGCCGCATCTCCTCCATTTCCCAAACATCCGCGCTCGCCCTATCTTCCCACTTCCTTAATAGTGTGTCCCATCTGGCTGATATACGCTGCTCCGCATTCACAGGGAACCCTGTAAGCACCAGCTGACCTGAGTCCCAGATTATCTTTGACCCACATAAGCTGTGATTTGAGCTTCCTTACAGGCCAGACGGTGCAAACCCACATCAAGGAGTGCAGGACGTGTATCTGTTTGGGTTCCCAGAGAAATTGGCAGTAGCAGAACTTTGCATTCCCAATGGCCATGGGATTGACTTCAGCAGCAAAAAGCTACTGTACCAAGCCAATGGCTTTTGGGACCACCTGGTAAAGGAAGCCATTGAAATAAAACTAGAGGAAAAGAATTTTAACAAAGATGAAGAACTGGAATTTGATTATAAACAAGGTGGGAGAGCAGAAACCTGACTGGATGAGGACTAACCAATCAGGACGGACGGAGTGCAGGGGTCTAAATACCATCAGACTAGTCATTGCCAGGTATCATCCCTGATGAAGATGGCAGAGTTTGTCATCGAAACGTCATTCATAATCGATACCCGTACCTGGCTGAAAGCTTGAGAAGAATATTTTCGTCATACATGCCGAGAGAGCACTAGATCAGATTTAATTTTAATTCTAATTCCCATTCCCATGCCAACATGTCAGTCCATGGCCTCCTCTTGAGCCAAGGTGAGGCTACCCTCAGGGTGGAGGAACAACCTGGGTAGAATCCAACCAATGGCAAGAATATTGATTTCTCCTTCTGGTAAAAAAATTCTTTTCCTCCCCTCTCTTCTTTTACTCCCCATTCTGGCCTCTTGCGTCTTCTCACCTGCCTATCACCTCCCTGGATTCCCACTTCCTTCCCTTTATCTTATGGTCTCCTCTCCTCTCCTGTCAGATTCCTTCTTCTCCAGTCCTTTATCTTGCCAACCTACCTGGCTTCACCTTTCACCTTCTAGCTCTCCTCCCTCCCCTTCTCCTACCTTTTCATTCTCGCGTCTTCCTTCTTCCTTCTCAGTCTTGAAGAAGGGTCTCAGCCTGAAACATCGGCTGTTTGTACAGCTCCATTGATGCTGCCTAACTTGCAGAGCTCCTCGAGCATTTTGTGTGTGTTGATATGGCAATGCTTGCCTTTGTTAGTCAAGGTATTGAGGTCAAAAGTCAGGAAGTTACATTGCAGCTTTATAAAACTTTAGTTCGGCTGCATCTGGGCTATTGCGTACAGTTCTGGTCACTCCACTGTAGGAAAGATGTCGAAGCTCCAGAGAGGGTTCAGAAGAGTTTTACCAGCATGCTGCCTGGATTAGAGGGCATGTGCTACAATGAGAGGTTGGACAAACTTGAATTTCTTCTCTGGAGCGACAGGGGCTGAGGGGGGAATCTGATGGAGGTTTATAAGTTTATGAGGGGCATAGATAGAGCAGACAAGGGGTATCTTTCTCCCAGGGTTGAAATGTCTAATACCAGAGGACATGCACTTAAGATGAGAAGGGGTTAATTTCGAAGGAGATGTAAGGGGCAAGTTTTTAAACCAGAGAGTGGTAGGTGCCTGGGGTGGTGGTAGAGGCAGATACATTAAGGGCTTTTAAAGGATGTTTAGATAGGCACATGAATGTGAGGAAAATGGAAGGATAAGGACATTTTGAAGGCCAAAGAGTTTAGTCTAGTTGGCCATGTGATTACAAATTTGATGGGTTTGGCACAGCATTGTGGGACGTAGGGCCAGTTCCCTGTGCTGTACTGCTCTATGTTCAAGATCTGTCATAATCACATCTGAACCTTAGGAAGAGGGTAACAAGTCCATGTCTGCAGTTATGACCCTTTGAGTTAAATCACATCTACTGAGTTCACCAGGATTACTTAGAGGAGCTGCCAGACACAATTCCAGCCCACTGTTGGGTACCATTTCAATGTTGGCTCCATTCCTGTTCTGTACTTTAGCTGTGGTCCTTTACTCCGGCCTCCATCCCCAATATCCTGATGACCCCCCCCACCCCCAGTGAAAATGAGCACTGAACCTTCCCTGTTCCCAGCTGTCACCTTGTGATGCAGGCTTCAAATCCCAGACAAACACAAAATCTCTGGGAAGTACCCCACTCACCAGAGATCAATTGGTTCTCCAGCACATACCGCTCAACCCCCAGTAGCCACGTCATGGACACAGGTCCAGCTTTGGCCTTGCTTTGGGCCTCTACTAATTCTGAATATTGAAACTGAAGGCATATAAACTAAACAGATTTATTCACGTTTATTAATCACATGTATATTGAAATATTAGATTATGAGGACACACAGTCCTTTTTTATTGTCATTTAGTAATGCATGCATTAAATGTTTTTCCAGAATGAAACACATGACAAACCGACTGAAAAACTGACAAAAATCACATAATTATAACATATAGCTACAACAGTGCAAAGCAATACCGTAATTTGATAAGAACAGACCATGGGCACGGTAAAAAATCTCAAAGTCTCTGGAAAGTCCCATCATCTCACGCAGACGGTGAACCTCCAGCGCTGCAGACTTGCCGATGCAGCATCCTGGAAGCATCCGACCACAGTCCGACTCCAAGTCCGTCCGAAAACTTCCAGCCTCCGACTAGCCCTCCAACACCGAGCACCGGCCACCATCTCTGCCGAGCGCTTCGACCCCAGCCCCGGCAACAGGCAATAGGCAAAGCCGAGGATTTGGGGCCTTCCCCTCCGGAGATTCTCGATCACACAGTAGCAGCAGCAGCGAAGCAGGCATTTCAGAAGTTTCTCCAGGTGTTCCTCCGTGCTCTCACGTCCGTCTCCATCAAATCAGGATTGTACATGGCCCCCTAGTTAACACATACGATATCATTCGGAACGGCCGCGTGCACTGCGTCGCGCCGGCATCTTCTTCTCCCTCCTGCACCATTCAAATATATAGTGAATGGGTCAGTTGCATTAACAACCAACACACCCAAGGATGTGTTGGGGGCAGCCTGCAAGTGTGCCCACACATTGCAGCGCCAACATACCATGTCCACAATGCGTGGCAGAAAAATACAGAAGAGAACAAAACAGAATGTACCAAACAACCAAGCAACGAAAGAGGAATCAGCCCCTTTCCTCCCTTCCTTGTACACACCCATGCACATACTGTACACAATCCTCTAACCTCAGGACAAGCTAACTTCAGCTTCCACCCTCCGGAAGATTCGTGGACTCTTAGACACTGGGATCTGACTTCCTCAACAGACATTGCAGAGATTCATAGATTTGGCCATTGGGCCTCAACGTCTGGACCTGATCGACCTTCGCGCTTTGATCAGGACCTCTGACCAAACTTCAATCTTCAGTACTGAGTCAGAATGTGCAGATGATGACCAGTAAGGAACCCGGATGAAGTCCCAAACTCCAGGCCTCGAAGGCCGGACTTACCGAGGATGGGACCCCAAAAACTAGGCCTTGACCCCCAGTCCTGCCAATGATGGGACTCCAAACTCCCTTGCCGTTCTATTGGCTCAACATCTGACCACACTCACACTGCTGGATTTCGAACGCAAAGCAGAGGATTTGACTTAGACTTCGACCTAATTTGACCCTTAACTCCCCGCTCTGTTCCTGGGTACTGGTTTCTCTTTCTTTGAGTTTTCTGAGTAGTTTGATCAGGGCGATCGACGCAATCCAGGGTGCTTCAGCTTTGCGGCCAGCAGTGGGCCGACAGCGCGATGCAGAAATGAATTAAACTGAACACTGGACTCCTGGTATGATGTTTGCTATTCCACTGTATGCAGTGTCCACTTGCTCTTTGCCATTTGCGCAATTTGTTCCTTCTTCCCGCATTGGGTGTTTGATGCTTCCTTGATCGGGTTCTTTGTTTCATGGCTGCTTGCCGGAGGACGAGTCTCAGAGTTGTATCGATAATAGACATACTTTGAATCTTTATCCCCAAAACCATTCCTGTGAACCTAAAGAACCCCCTAAAAACCAATCTGAGCCGCAACTTCAATGAAGACCACAGCTCGGCAACATCTTGATTGTTGGTGTTCCATGCAATAACTTTCTAAACACTGTAGGCCAATTATAGGCAGACATAACACCTTTTTGGTGTTCTCCCTTAATACTTTTTTCTGTTTTCTTCCATTTTATCCTGAAGGTGCTAACTCACTAGTATTTGTATTTTCCCTACGGAAAAGTGGTTGGTCTGAAACCTGGTTATCAGATTGTGCTTATTCCATTGGGTATCATCAGGGACGGTATGCCCTGCCAGAGATAGTGGCAGTGTGTGCAAAGAGCACTCAACTGAGGCTCAAACTTCTTTCAATATTCAGCAGCACCTCAGGTTCTTCCTTTGGGTTTGGGTACTCGGTTGAAGTTTACCTAATACCTGATCATTAAGGCTGATCAGATCCTTTGTGTACACGTGTCGACTTTGGAAATATTTAGCCTGATTCCTTTGTCCAGTTGCCATGAGCATTAGTGAGAAACTGCATGTTACTCTTACTGTGACATGGACATTTCTTCCAGTGTTTTCAAGGCCTGCAAATGGGGGTCAGACTCCCATTAGTAAGTAGCCTTAATCCTGAGATTTAAACCCTTCTTTGGTGTTAGCTGGAGACATTAGAACATTGGACTGCACGACACAGGAGCAGGCTCAGCCCATAGGGTCTGTGCTGAAGCATGGTGCCAAATTAAACCAGAGCAAAAGCAAGAAGCACAGGAAAATCAGCCGGGCGGGCAGCATCCATGGGGAATGTAAAGGGTGGAACAAGAGCTGGTGGGTGATAGGTGATTCCGGGTGAAGGGACTGATGGGAAGGCAAGGGAGAGGAAGAATGAGAATGATTTAAGAAGCTGGGAGGTGATAGGTGGATGTGGCAAAGGGCTGACGAAGATGGGATCTCATTTGACATGATGCTGACGATGAAATAAAGGGAAGGAGGTGACGTTGGGAACTGGTGGGAGTGATGAATGGGTGATGGACAGATAGCAAGGGCAGGAGAAGGGAGAGTGGTGGGATGATGAAGCTGGTGAGATAAGGTTATAAAAATGGGGGCATGGGGATAGAGTCTGGAAGATAGCAAAGCTGATGTTCATACCATCAGGTTAGAGACTAGCAAGTGATGCCTCAGCCTACCAGCAGAGAAGGCCATGGGCAGACATGTCAGTGTGGTTTTGGGAAGAGGAATTAAAATTGCTGGCTTCTTGGACATCCCGGTGGTACATCGGACAGTGCGAAGGCGCTCCGCGAAGTGATCCTCCAACCTACTTAAGTCCTCCACTACATTAGTGAAAAGATTCCATTTTCTTCAGCTCCTTGTGACTGCCACCAATCACCTCTCAGCTTCTTACATCATTCCCGATTCCCTGGCCTTTCTATCAACCCCACCCCACCAAGATCCACCTATCACTTACCTGGAGGACAACTCATTTAAACACCCATCCCCCAAATTTTTCTGAGCAGTATTTTGCAGACGGGGCTCTTTTTGTTGTATCCGGTCTAACGCCTAATTTGATGCAGGATAATCTGTGATTGAGAATGAAATGACTGAGGCGGATAGGACATTGCTTGGCCACACAGGATGTACCCTAATACAAACAAGAGAAAATCTGCAGATGCTGGAAATCCAAGTAACACACACACACACACACACACACACACAAGTGCTGGAGGAACTCAGCAGGCAATTTGTGGGAAAGAGCTGAGACTCTTCAGCAGGACTTTGTGTGCTACCAGGATGTACCTTGGTTTTATGGATTTTTCTCATGTTTCTTAGTTTGCTGCACACCATTGTATAAGCATAGTCAGTGATGTCAGGGGAAAGAGATTTACTTACATTTCATTGAGCAAAAGTAATCAGACTAAGAGGCGAACAACAGGAATTCTGCAGATGCTGGAAATTCAAGCAACACACATAAAAGTTGCTGGTGAACGCAGCAGGCCAAGCAGCATCTCTAGGAAGAGGTGCAGTCGACGTTTCAGGCTGAGACCCTTCGTCAGGACTAAGAGGCATGTAGATTTGAGAGGATTGCAGGTGTCCATACATTTCAGGAAGTGACAGACTTCATTTATATGATGCTTTAGCCTTCTTTCAGAATGCAGAGCTCCACGTGAGTTGCAAGGATGATCACTCACTTAGCAAATAACTTCTGGTCAGCTGTAAAAAGTAAGTGTCCAAAACCTAGACCTTCAGCAATGCATGATAATATGGACAGCAAACTGTTGGGCATATCAAATGGTCTTTACAAATTTGGGAGAGCAATTACAAATAAAGACCCTTTATTACCTGGTAAAGGTCTGAAGTTAGAAAAAAACCCTTGAGGTTTCGAAGTTCAATACCATGTTAGTGTGGTTCTTTTCATCTTAGGCAATCTGGTTTGCCATTTTTTAGCTTCTTTTCTACACACAGTCCTGCTTTGTGAAAATTAAGGGATCTCCCTTATTCATAAATTCTGATTCCCCCCAGAACAGCTGGGTAGGAGATCAAACTCTGTACTAACCTCTGCCTCAAGTTACCAGTTGATCCCAATGGTTTGTCATTAATGAAGGACACGGGAGAAATACAGGTTTCCCCTGCTATCCGAAAGTAGAGCCGTTCGTAAGCCGAAATGGCGTAAAGCGAAGAATCAATTACAATTTATATGGGAAAAATTTTTAAGCGTTCCCAGACCCAAAAAATAACCTACCAGATCATACCAAATAGCACATAAAACCTAAAATAACACTAACATATAGTAAAAGCAGGAATGATATGATAAATACACAGCCTATATAAAGTAGAAATAATGTATGTACAGTGCAGTTGCACTTATCAGAATCAGGAAGATTTAGCCAAAACCAATTTGTAGAAAAAAATCGGCACGTACACACATGCTCACACGCCTGCCCGCGCAAGGCTTCACGGTCAGGGTAGTCTTTCTCGGAGTAAACACAAGTTTAAAGCGGGCGCCTTTATTCGTAAAAGCGAAAATCCTCTTCGGATTTCTTTAGGTTAGCAAAAACATGTACTAATGTAGGTCTTTCGTAAAAGCGAAGTGGCGTAAAGCGAACTTTCAAAAAGCCGGGGACACCTGTAGCTTTACTATCTACAGATCTGTTCAAGGATTTCTCAGCATAGAAAAAATCACTCAGACTAGTCAATTAGATTAATTAAAGACCCTTACCGAGAAGTTATATCATTAAAGTTTATACGATTGAGATGGAAATGACACACATACAGTTGTCAGTGATAGAACAAGCTGAGCTTAAAAAGCTTGAATGTGAGATTCTCGGTCATATAACTCAGACTCAGCTCTACTAGCACTGTCATGCGTAGGATAGGAGGTGGAATCTGAAGACACTGCTGTGGGTAGGATAGAAAGAATTTGACTGGAGCTGGTAGGTGGGTATATTTGCCAAAAAGTGAAAGGTTACCAGGGATAAATCCAAATATGGAGATGCAAGAGACTGCAGATGAGATCTGGAACAAAAAACAAACTGCTGGAGGTCAAGCAGCACCTGTGCAGGCAAAAGAATAGTCAACATTTTGGATTGAGACCCTACATCAGGATCAAAGGTATAAAGGAAAGACAGCCAGTAGAAAGAGGTGAGGCATGGTTTAATGAGCATTCGGAGCTGGGTGGAGGAGGGGCAGAGGCAGAGAGGTGATTGGTCAAGACAACAAAAGGCTGCAGAAAGCAAGATGATGTGTGGAACCAGATAAGGGAGGAATGCAGGGCAGCTGGAAACAGAGATTAGAGGAGAGGAGAGGTGGGGGAGGGGAGGGGAGGAGGTTGGAGACAAATTGGATTGCGTGTGAATGATAGACATATGGAACCAGGTAGGGCAGGAGAAAGAAACCAATTCACTTCCAATTCCCATTCCAACACATCAGACCATGGCCTCCTCTACTGCTGTGATGAGGCCACACTCAGGTTGGGGGAGCAACATCTTATATTCCGTCTGGGTAGCCTCCAATCTGATGGCATGAACATCGATTTCTCGAACTTCTGGTAATTGCACCCCCCACACCACCTTCACCATTCCCATTCCCCGCTCTCACTTTATTTCCTTATGTGCTCATTACCACCTTCTGGTGCTCCTCCCTCTTCCCTTTCTTCCATGGTCTTCTATCCTCTCCTATCAGATTCCCCCTTCTCCAGCCCTTTATCTCTTTCACCAAGCAACTTCCCAGCTCTTTACCTCATCCCTCCCTTCTCCTGGTTTCGCTTAACATCTACCACCTTGTACTTCTTCCCCTCCTCCCTCACCTTCTTGCTTTGACTTCTCTTCTTTTTTTCTAGTCCTGCTGAAGGATCTTGGCCGGAAACGTTGACTGTTTGCTCTTTTCCAGAGATGCTGCCTGACCTGCTGAGTTCCTCCAGCAATTTGTGTGTGTTGTGAAAAAACTGATCACTACAGTGGGTGTGTGTGGTTGGAAATAAGGATATGAGTAAGAGGGCTTGCTAGAGAAAGGAACAGAGGTTACATGAAATGGAAAATTCAACGTACATGCTGTTGGGTTGTAGATGACCTACACAGAATATGTTTATGTTTGGGTCTTGCCCTGGCAGTGAAAGAGTCTAAGGATGGACAAATTGGTGTAGGAGAGGAGTTGAAATGGCTTGCAACTGGGAGCTTAAGATGGCAGGAGTGGACAAGGCCCAGATACCTGGCAAAGCAGTTGCCCAGATTGTACTTGGTCTTGCCAGTGCAGAGGAGGTCACGTCAAGAGCACCAAATGCAGTAAACAAGTGCGAATCTCTACCTCACCTCGGACAGTTTTTTGGATCCCTGGGTGATGGTGAAGGAGGAGGTGTGGGGCAAGTGTCCCACCTCCTACGGTTGCAAGCAAAAGTGCCTGGAAGTGATGGACAAGGGTGTGGATGAGCAAACTATGGAGTTATGGAGAGTATGAACCCTTGGGAAAGCAGGAGGTGGGTTGGGGGAAAGGAGATGAGACTGGTGGTGGGATTGCGATGCAGCTTATTGAAATAACAGAGCAGTGTGCTGGATTTGGGGGCTGGTAGGGTGAAAGGTACGGATCAAGGGAACTTTAGGTGAGAGCAGAAGTTCAAGGAATGGAGGAGATGTGAGTTAGGGCTTCATCAATGACTGTAGATGGAAAACCACATTTCCAGAAATGGGGGACACTTCACATATCATGGAATGGAACAATGGTGTCCTTACAAGAGACAGGGTGAGAGAAGGTGTAAGCTACGTAGCTCTGACCGTCGGTGGGTTTATTATGTGTCAGTGGACAGTTTGACTCCTGAGATGGAGGCAGAGAAAACCAGAAGGTGGAGAGAGGTGTCAGAAATGTACCAAGTGAATTGCAGGTCAGGATAGAAGTTGATAAAATTGACAACTTCTGCACTTGCAAGAGGCAGCACCGGCACAGTCATCAATTTAGCAGAGGATGGTAGATGGATATTGATGGAAGAAGAGTTAAGGAATAGTGCCAAAGTAGGTTTGGAACAAGGTCTGTCCCAGGTAGCCAATAAAAAGGCAGGCATATCCAGGGCACGTGTGTGCTCATAGCTACATCTCTAATAGGTACAAAGTGAGGGGAATAAAAAAATAAGTTATTCAGGATGAGAACAAGTTCAGCAAGGTGGAGGAGAGTGTTAGTAGAGGAAAATAGGTTGGATGTGATCTAGAAAAGAACGGAGGGCCTTAAGTCCTTCCTAACAGAAAATAGAGGTACACAGGAACTGGACATCCAGGGTGAAGATGAGGTGGTGGGGCCAAGGAATTGGAAGTTGTTAAAATGGTGTAAAACATATGAAGTGTCCAGGATGTAGGTGGGATCAAAGTTGACAAGGGAGGACAAGTTAGAGTTGAGCTAAGAGGAGATGAATTCAGTGGGACAAGAGTAGACAGATGCAATGGGCCTACCAGAGCAGTCTTGTGTGTAGATCTTGAGAAGGAAGCACCACCATGTCGGAGGCTGTGAGGGAAGATGTGATTAGATCTATGTTACAATGAGAGATAGTAGCCTGCAGTTCATTGGTGAAGCCATGATCCAAGTTTAAGTATGAAGAAGTGTCCAAGAGCATCTGCCTAGGCTCTGCAAGGTAGAGACGGGAATGTAATCCGATCTTTCCTGTTCTGAAGGAATAAAAGACTTAAGGTGCTGAGTGGAATATTCCTATAAGGCCATAAGACATAGGAACTGAATTATGCTATTCAGCCTATCTAGTCTGCTCTGTCATTCAATATTAGCTGTCAACCCCGTTCTCCCACCTTCTCCTCATAACCTTTAATACCCTTACTAATCTAAAACTTCTGCTTTAGATATACCCAATGATTTGGCTTCCATGGCCATTTTTTGGCAGTGAGTTCCATAGATCACAATCCTCTGGCTAAGGAGATTCCTCTTCATCTCTGTTCTAAAGGGACATCTTTCTATTCTGAGGTCCAGGTATAATCTAAGAGGTCCAGAAAGCCATCTCACGGGTGAAGTGGCAATTCCAGTCCAAACCTGAATCAATGAAGGATGCTCGACAGTTGTGGCAGGGCTTCAATACGATCACTTCTTATAAAGTTAAATCAAGTGACATAGGCGACATGGGGTCTGCACTTCCATTTGAGCTCAGTGCCTTCTATGCTGACCTTGACCATCAAATCATGGAGGAACCATCGTGAACTCCCATATCCCCTGATGATCCTGTGATTTCAGTCCCTGAAGCCAATGTGCGAGCAGCCTTCAGAAGGTTGAACCCACAAAAAGCGTCTGATCCAGATGGGGTATCTGGCTAAGTATCAAAGACTTGTGCTGATGAACTGACTGGTATGTTCACTGTGATCTTTAACCTCTCACTTTGGTGGATTGCTATTGTCAGTAGCACTTACATCCACAGTGGTGAAGTACTTTGAGAAGTTGGTGATGAAACATTATCAACTCCTGCCTGAGAGGCGATTTAGATCCGCTCAGATTTGCCTACAGGAGCAACAGGTCCACAGCAGACGCCATCTTATTGACTGTTCACTCAACCTTGGAACATCAGGACAGCAAAGATACATACATCAGGATGCTCTTTATCAATTACATCTCAGTACTTCACACCATTATCCACTCAAAACTAATCAGTAAACTCAAAGATCTTGGCCTCGATACCTCCTTGTGCAATTGGATCCTAGATGTCATTACTTGCAGACCCCAGTCAGCTATGATTGACAACAACATCTCCTCTACCATCTCCATCAGCACAGGTGCACCACAAGGCTGTGAGCTTAGCCCCCTGCTCCACTCACTTTACACTTATAGCTGTGTGGCTAAGCACAGCTCCAATGCCATATTCAAGTTTGCTGATGACACCCCTGTCACAGTCTGATTCAAATTTGTGATGAATCAGTATAGAGGAGGGAGGTTGAAAATCTGGCTAAGTATTATCATAACAACAATCTCTTACTGTCACGGTCCGGTCCGTTGACTCTTCATTTCAGTTAGTTTCCTTTTCCCCGTGTTCCACTAGGCTCCTTGATTAGGGCACCCAATCCTCAGTCAAACCAGCAGCATAAAGACTCCGGCTTACGTCTGCTCGCTGCTGGTTCGTCACCTCAGCAGTGTGGCTATGCTCGTTTCGGGCCGCCAAGAATGAGTCAAGTTGAGAGCCTGCCATCCGCAGTTCCTGGGTCAAGTCGAGAGTCTGCCATTCACTGTTCCTGGGTCGAATTGAGAGCCTTGTGTCTGGCTGAGTATTGCTGGCCGTTTGCCGCTGCTCCAAGCTGTGATACAAATTGTCTGTCATTGTTTGTTTTTGTCGTCTTGTGTCTGGCCGAGTATTGCTGGCCGTTTGCAGCTGCTCCAAGCCGCAATAGGTTGTCTGTCATTGTTTGGCTTTGTTGCTCTGTGTCCAAGTTCGAGTCCAGGCTTGGTGTCCAAGTCAAGTTCGAGTCCAGGCTCGGTGTCCAAGTCAAGTCCAAGTCCAGGCTTCGTGTTCCAGTCAAGTCCAAGTCCTGGCTCCGAGTCCAAGTCAATGTTCAAGTCCGCGTAAGAATCCTAACCTGCTCTCCGTGCCTGTGTCCTGCACTTGCGTCCGCTTCCCTACACTCCTTTGCAACACTTAGTCAATGTCAGCAAGATCAAGGAGCTGATTACAGACTTCAAGAGAAGGAAACCAGAGGTCCATGAGCCAGTCCTTATTGGAGGATCAGAGGTGCAGAGGGTCAGCAACTTTACATTCTTATATGTTATTATTTCAGAAGACCTGCCCTGGGCCCAGCACATAAGTGCAATTATGGAGAAAGCACAACAGTACCTCCACTTCCTTGGGAGTTTGTGGAGATTTGGCATGACACCTAAAAGTTCAGCACACTTCTATAGATGTGTATTAGAGAGTATACTGACTGGCTGCATCACAGTTTGGTATGGAAACACCAACGCCTTTGAACGAAAATCCTATAAAAAGTAGTGGATATGACCCAGTCTATCATGGGTAAAGCCCTCCCAACCATTGAGTGTATCTACATGAAATGCTGCAGCATCCATCATCAGGGATCCCCACCACCCAGGACATGCTCTCTTCTCACTGCTGCCATCAGGAAGAAGGTACAGGAGTCTCAGGACTCACACCACCAGGTTCAGGACCAATTACAATCCCTCAACCATCCTGCTCTTGAACCAAAGGGGATAACTTCACTCAATTTCATTTGCCCCATCATTGAAATACTCCCACTACCAATCGACTCACTTTCAAGGAGCCTTCATCTCATGTTTTCAATATTTATTGTGTATTTATTTATCTATCATTATTATTTCTTCATTTTGTACTTGCACAGTTTGCACTCTGCACTCTGGTTGAATGTCCCAGCTGGGTGGTATTTTGTGGATTCTGTTATGATCATTATTCTGTTGATTTATGGAGTATGCCTACAAGAAAATAAATCTCAGGGTTGCATCTGGTGACATATACATATGTACTTTGATAATAAATTTACTTTCGACTTTGCCCTCTAATCCTAGACTCTCCCACTTTTGGAAACATCCTTCCTATATTCAGTGTGTTTTAATGAGATCTCCCCTAAACTCCCAACAAGTTCTGGTCCAGAGGCATCTCTCTGGACTGTCTCCAATGTGTTAGATATGGGGCCCAAGACTGCTCACAACACGCCAGATGCGGTTTGACCAATGCCTGCTCCAGGTTCGCATACAGAGACAAAGAAAAAGAACCACACAGTCTCTCTATATATGTTTTCATCTTGAAAATAATATAGTGAATTCAAAGGGTGTGAAGATTTGACAGAAGGGAAGGGAAAGAATTTCAGTGTTGGGTCATTCAGTTATACACCATGGAAACTGTTCTTTGACCCAACTCATTCATGTTGACCAAGATGGAGATGATGGGGTTAGTGAATGATGAGGAAGATGTTGATAAAGCTAAGGTTAAAAGGCCGGAAGGGGCTGTTAGAGGTGAAAGGTGTGGGAAACAAAGTGGTAATGGGAAAATGGCGCAAAAAGCAAAGGGAAATTAGGAAGTTGAGCTTATTGCCATGGCCTAATTCTGCTCCTATGTCTTATGGTCATATACACAAGTATGTGTATGCACAGACTCAACTGCACATAGCATTAAAGATACAACATTTACAAAGACATATATTATACAAATTTATGCCAAGAAAGAACACAATTAGAACCAAAAGAGTTCTATCCTAATGCAAAGTGGTCATAGAGTTGTTACGGTGGTAGTGATTAGGATTGCGCCCGATGATTCAAGAACTGAATGGTTTAAAGGCGATAGGTGTAGTATAATACTTTAAACTTCTGTATCTCCCGCCCTATGATAGCTGTAAGAAGACGGCATGGTCCGGGTAACGGGGATCTTTGATGGCAAATGTTGCCTTTTTAAGGGAGTGTCTGAATTGAATACTTTCGACGGTGGGGAGGCAGATGCTGAGGGGGAAGATGACAGAGGTGGAGTGTGTGGTACAAAGAAGAGTTTTAAATAGGAAGCGGTGATATGCTCCTTAAATTCCTTTCTTTTTCCCCTTTCCTGTACCGCGTCTTCCCACGTTAACCTCGCCCACCGCACTGTGCTTTCTCGCCCTGGTCTGTTTTTTTTACCTGTTTCAATTCGGGGAGCTTTGAACGCGGCCGTTCCCTCTGCATCCTGTGATTGGTAACTATGGGATTTATTATCCACCCACAAACTTTGTAACATGGGAGCCATGGGGTCTGAGTCCTGCTTCCCCATTGGTTAGTGGTGCTGCACCTGCCGCTTGTGTTGGATCTGCTCGCGTGTCCGAGACGGGTCTGCCTGCAGGAATACTCGCTGCACTGCCGTGGCATGATGCGTGAGGAAAGGGGACGGCGTGATTAAAGAAAGGAGGCACGGAGAATGAAGAGGGGTCAGGCCAAAGCTCCCCGCCCCGGGGACAGGATGCTAGTAACGGCCTAGTCGGAGGTAATTACAATCTTTATCACGCTGAGCTTTTGTACGCAAGCTGCTGTAAAAGATGAACAGCCGGAGCCAGCGAGAGGATGGGCTGATGGAGGTGGTGGTATGGTACAGCGAGTCTCCCTGTCATATAGGAAAGCGATGAGGGAGCTTCACAGATGGGCTGAGCTTTTTGTTAATTTTTTTTAGCAGCTTGCGGCCACTTTTGATTAAGAACAAGTAAAAAGCTTGAAATAGAGAGAGAGTGGGGGAAGCAGACGGGAGTAGTCAGAGATGGACAAATTCTAGGGGTAGTAGGAAAGACGGGAAGTAATTAGATCAGGATGTGAAATGCCGCTAAGGACACACGGTAAGAAATGGTATCAATTATCACAGGAAAGATTATTTCGCGCTGAAAGGGTCGGTGGCCGATTATGTTGTGAATTCTCAGCGGCGGTTGTATATTTCAAAGGCACTGTGTGTTGTATGCAGCAGTGTCGCCGGGAAGATGAACTGGGATAGGATGCTACATCATAGGCCTGGTCGCTTCACTTGGCCGCTTCCAGTATCCTTCACATACACAATGTGTCAGCTCTTCCCAGGGCAGTCGGCTGTGGAAAGCTGTTAGCATTTCGGACCTGAACTGAAACAGCATTTTATTGGAACCCTGTATATAGCATTATAGGGGCATGTGCATTATAGACCGTACAAGCAGTTAAAGATAGAAAATGTTGGAAACATTCAGCGGGCCATACAGCATCAGTCGAAAGAGAACCACACAGCTAATCCTTTAGGTCAAAGAACCTTAGTCATTTAAAGTCTACTAACACATTGTCCTGAATATGATGTATTCAAATTCTTGCGTGTGTGACTTTGTGTGAGTGTATTCAAGTGTGAGGAAATTATTGTGAATTTCTGGATGGGTAAGGTTGCAGGTATGTGGAAAATGAGTGCACGACTGGCTATGTGTGAATCTGTGAGGTGTGTGAGTGAGAAAATCGCCCAGAAATTGGACAATGGTATTTCTGTTGCGCTCAACGGGCGCTGCTTACAGCGTTATAACAAATCTGAAGCCACGGAAACGCGAAATTGGAAGATGTGATTATTGTGATTTACTCTCTGTTCCTCTGATTTTAAACTCCGGCCTATGCGTGCCACAGACGGCGCTTATTTTCCCAACAGCAGCAACCCGCGGCCTTCGTATTCTGGCCCAAGGGGAGAGGGCGAGCGCTTTTTACGGGATCTCTGGACGGTAAGGTGAAAAACGCGAGGAAGAGGGAGTTAACTGCGACTGGATCTCCAGGGAAGTCCCCTTTTCCCCCCCAACAATAATTGCCCTTTCACCCCGAGTTCACTGAAGTCTGGGTTTTACACAGGGCTGAACGCACCAATTCTTTATGTCTAAAAATAATTATGAAAGGAATTTTGAGGGAGCCATACATATTTTATTTTAAGCTATACATGAATATTGCAAGTCATAATTTGGTCATTAAACATTTAAAAAGAACTGTGCATGTTCATGATATTGATTACATGTAGGAAATGGGCTAGCTAAAATAAACGTGTTAGCCTGAATGATACTAGATTTTCTTTTCACATGGTAGGGGTGTGGATGGTATTCGGGGTGTCCCTGGCAAACATGTATTTCCCTAGGCATAACAGCCCTTGTAAAGATGGGGAGCCTCCCTGCAGTGAAGGTGAAATTCTAAGATTTCCATCCAGTGACTGGAAGGAACAGCAAACCATCTTGGAGGAGAACATACAAATGGTGATGTGCAAGTAGACCTGGTGATAGAGCCCATGAACTTCAGGGGAATTGTAGGAGTAACCTGGACAAATAACTGCAGTGCGCTTTTGTAGAAGGAGCAGGGTGGTCACTGTGCAAGTGGTAGGAGGACTGAATGTTTAAGAGGTGAATTTGATGCCAAATAAGCTGCTGCTTTGTTCTGGATGGTCTCAAACCTCTCTAGTGAGCTGCAGCCAAAATGGCTAATATCCCATCCCGCTGCTGACATGTGTCCATGTAGGTGATGGGAAGTCCTCAAGCTTGCCACAGGGTAGTTAGCCTTTCACCTGACTTTTAAGCTGTATTCATGTGGCTGTTGCAGTTAAGTTTCTGGTCAATAGTGATGTTGTTGGTAGGGGAACTTTGTGATGGTTATACCAATGAATATGAAAGGTGATTGGTTTTACTCTCACTTGTTGGAGACAAAATTGTCTGGCATTATAAACTGCGAATGTCGGCAACTGATGCTATCCAGGCCTTAGTTGGCTGAGGAGTTGTGAATAGAATTGAAGAGTCTGCTTCTCATCCGGCGAGCATCCCAACTTCTGACCTTGTGAATGAAGAAAGATCTTTGTGAAGCAGCTGGAGCTAGGATGTCTAATTGATTCTTGCAGAGGTATCCTGGTGCTTACCAACAGCTCCAACTACATTCTGCTGTGCACAAGAAGGCTCCAAACATTGATACCCATAGATTTCACTCAACTAGACCTAACCAGCTTTTCATTGAATCCATCCTCAACCTTTAGATGTCACAAGTTTTACACTTTAAAGACTTCGCTATCTGAAATATGACCAACCTACACCCTGGGCTGAGCTCTGCCTTTTGGAAACATCATCTCTATGTCTGTGTTAGGAAATCCTTCTTCATTTTAAAGATTTCTGTCAGGTCATTCCTCTTTTCCTCTTTAGAGGATTGAGGCTCTATTGTTAAGTTCGTGGGGAGGAGGAGGAGGAGGAGGAAGGAAAATTCTCTGTGAACACCCTAAATTGGCAGGATTTTTGAGAGAACGTGGAATCTGTAATGATGGTGAGGACTGGATTAGTAGCAGTTGTTTGTGATTGGATGACCCTGTTGATAATTCAGTCTTTGGTCTTTCCTCCGCAGGAAGAAATCAATCAGAAGAAATCAACTGAGGTGATACCATGAGCTCCCCAAATCCGACTACGCCCAGCGATGCCCTCTTCCCAAATCCAACTACTCAGGAAAACTGGTGTCCCTCAACCTGCACCTTCCCCCATTCCACTGCCCAACATATCAGTCACCGAGCCAATAATTACAAGCGACATCCCAAGAGAAGGAAGTTGATCCGGCCTTCCCCTCCACCCCCTCCCAATACTCCAATTCCCATTGAGCTTCTTGACTTCAGTGATATCCCACTGCGACACTCCTTCTGGAAGCTACTTTTTAACGGATGCATCCTCTTTGGGATTGAGTTCAGCTATGCAATGGAGACAGCCTACGTCACCCCCATCCTCCTGCAGATGGGTCTACCAGATGAACTATATGGCATGGTTTGGTTCATCAGTCCCATCTTAGGTACAGTACATTCCACTGTATATATTCCGGAGGGGTAGATCAGTTATTGTGTTGGCCATAGAGCATGGGGTTCTTGCAGCTCTGAACCTGTATACAAAAGAAGTACTTGCAGCCTAAAAAACTTGCATTTTTTAACATCAAGAAGTCCCAAAACACTTTACATTTATTTTGAAGTATTTTAAGTAACTGTAAATAAATACCAATTATTTGGAACAATCCAGACCCATCAGGTGGTCACAAGGAGCCACAGGTCCATTTATTCTCTTGCACACTTCGATTTCTTCATTTTCTTTCTTTAATTCTTTCCTGTGCATTTCTCCCCCCCCCCCGCCCCACTCTAAGTTTTGGCTTTGTTCTGCACCACAAAACAGACACTTTGCCGAACGGTCCAATCCAGAAATGCATGCCTTGTATCAGTCCGCACGTACCTCTTCATCTCACCCTGTCAACTCAGTGTGGGAGGTTCTTGTGGGGGCGATTCACCTTTATCCCTTTGTGAGAAGGTCTCAAGTCTGGTTATTTGTGGTTGCAGGTTTCCTGGTTCAGCCAGTGCTGGGTGCCTGGAGTGATAGCTGCTCCTCTCGTTTTGGCCGGCGCAGACCCTTCATACTTGTGCTGGCTATTGGTGAGTTATAGGTTGATGACATCACTTAAGAAAATTTCAGTCCCAAGAGTAAGTTGGCAGAATTGAACTGGGCTTCTGAAGCTAAAATAGTGTATGACTGGTTCCCAGAAATGCAAGGTTGAAGACCCGGGGACACAATAACAATTAGAGTGAAAGGATACTGGAAAACTTTTCCATTCATAAGAAAATTAAGTTGTGGAATGAATGATAGAGAGAATGAATTTTAGATGGAGGATAAATTGAGTCATGGTGGTTTTGTGTGTGGGGAATGAACCCGAGCATATGGGAAGCAGATAGGAATGTTACTGGGGAGGAAATGGGTTGGTAACATAATAAAAGTGAATCACCCCCACAAGTACAGAAGGCAGCCTGTACCTACAAAGCTCCCCCCACACTTTCTAACACTGAACCATCTCCCGTAAATAAACATAACACAGCCTGTCCCTGAAAATATCTTCCATTGTGACTCATGTCCTAAATATCTCTGACAGTGTAGAGGTGCTGCCATGTAGGAAGGTTAATCGGAGGATAGGGGGTGAAATGGGTAGATGAGGTGAACTGATATGGGAGAACACAGATCGATAGGCTCTCAGGATATGAAGATTAGATGGGGAGTATGTGGAGGAGGTGAATGGATGAAATAGAGGGATTTGGGGGATGGTGGGTTGGTGGAGTTACTCTTTGACAAAGTTTCTGACTGATTTGTGGGCAGTGTTCCTCCTGGCTTAATTTTATTCACAATTGCCCAGTTTTGGTTTTGGTTGCAAGTTTAGATTTAGAAATTGGATCCAAGTTTGATTCAGAAGCTGAGTGTTTTCCCTGCGTTGATTCTTTTTCTGGATTTGAATCTGTTTCTAGGCTCAGTTTTGGCTGAATGTTATCTTCCCGGGTGAGAGTTGTGTTCCAGCAGGCAAGGGAGCAAAAGCTTTCTGTGGTGGGTGTGTCAGGCCTGCTATGAAAGCCATGGTAGTGACATGGACACAAGAGGTACTGCAGATGCTGGAAATCCAGAGCAATACACACAATGTGCTGGAGGAGCTCAGCAGGTCAGGCAGCTTCTACGGACGGGAATAAACAGTTGATGTTTCGGGCTGAGACCCTTCATCAGGACTGCTTCCGGGTTTCCCAAGCAGTTAGGTTGATGGAGTCTGATGATAATGCATGTGACTCAGTTTTACATTAACGGTTTAAAGTCTCATTGTACACATGGCTTTTTTTTTGATTTATGACGCGAGGGCAGAATATGGACTCCAGATTTGTAAAAAAAAATGAATGATGCCTCAGTGGATGTCACTGTCAGAGTTGTAAGGCATCACAGTGACATTAGGTCTACGGGTGAATGGAGAAATTAGTCTTCTAGTATCTCCAAGGAAGCATGACAGGAGGTTGACATGAAAGTGAACAGCAGGAACATGGCACTTCCACTCAATGCAGTGTCTAGTGACTTGATCAGATCAAATAAGGTAAGAGTTCAGTTTGTACTGATCAATTTACGTATAATGCTAACCTTGTCAAAGTCATCGTACCAATGTGCCTTGGAGGTACATTCATCCTTTCCTTCTATGCCCATATTTATTCAGCTAGTGTTGAAAATTACCCTGATCTTTATGCATGTCAATCTCTCTGCCTCGTTATCACCATCAATAGATATTTTTTAGACATCCATTCAATACATTCATCGTTTTTTTTCTCTCACAGTATATTTTGTTGCTTGTGGTAAAGGGAAGTACAGCATACCAAGGAGAGGCAGAGAAATGAGTGGGAAAAAGTCCTTCATTCATCTCACAACTTGCACTTGCTGAGTTGATCCTTGGCATAGCAACATGACATAACTCGTGTCCACCATCCACCAGTTTTGATGCTCGCACTACAATAAATTGGGCAAAGAAAGGGGACTGAGGTTTTGTATGTTGACTTTCACACCATGAGTGAACAAGAACACGTAGCAGAGAGTGGGACGCCGATGAGGAGACCCTGCTTGAGGGCTCGGGACGCTCCAGGCTCCGTGCAAGTGGGTTCAGGTGCCGCACTTTGAATCCCGCCGGCAAGCGAGGTTGTGTCTGGAACTGCAGTAAAGATTGTGCACTCACTGAAAATGATGACAGGAAGAATGGAGAGGTTGGCCTTTACTGTGATGTTCCAGGCCCTTGCAAAGGTATTGTCCTTCATCAAAAGTGTTCCACCAATTTTGAGCTTCAAATGTAGACCTTGAATGAGATGAATGGTACCCTGGCCTTGACCGTATCAAATGTTTAGAAATTCATTGCAAGTAGAGAAGTGGGTAAAGAATCAGAATCGGGTTTAATATCACTAGCATGTGCCATGAAGTGTTTTTGTTTTGTAGCAGCACTACATTGCAATGCATCATAATTTAAACTGTAAGTATATGTAAAAAAATAAATGTAAGTAAGTAGTCTTCGTGGGTTCATTGTCCGTTCAGAAATCTGATGGCGGAGGGGAATATGCTGTTCCTGGGACATTAAGTGCGTCTTCAGGCTCCTGTATGGCAGCAGTGAGAAGAGGGCATGTCCTGGGTGCTAGGGGTCTGTAATGATGGATGCCACCTTTTCGAGGCATCACGTTTTGAAGGTGCTACCCATGATGGAGCCAGCTGAGGTTACAGCTTTACAAGCCACTAGAGAAGCACCAAGGAAGTGCAAGGTTAAGTGCTTCTCGCCCGCTCAACCTCACTCTGTCCCTACCCCACACCTTGCCCAGATTGCTACCTGCCCTGCATAATTGGAAAAGGCCGTTGCAAGATTCCAAAATATAGGACATGAGCCAAAAACAACAGACCTGTACAGCTTGCTGCCACTTCTGCAGAAGTGCTGTATCATGTAAAAACACCAGCATAAGGGAAAATCAAGATTTATAGTTGCTTCTGGATTCTAACTTGGTGTTAAATTTCTGTTCTTGGCCTCGTGTAACGTTAGCTTCTGGTGTGAAACAGGCTGATTTTAACTTGTATGAAATGGTGAGAAGGATTTTTACTGAACATTAAGAGTGGGCGAGGGATATGTGCCGGTTTTGTTGAAGGAAACTGGGGCAGGAATGAGTGGCTGCCATGTGGGCATCACATGGGCAAATTAATGGTCCTGGTGAAACCTGCAGTGATGTGGTTATCCTGCCATTCTGTACAGTGATCTGAAATCTCATCTCACTCTCTCACTCCCTCCTTCCAACCTGTGCGTCTAACCACACTGCAGTGCCATGTGGGTTTTTTTTCGGAACATAATGGGAACAACAACATCCCAGAAAATGTCTTCCTACTGAAGGCTGCTTCTATTCCTGTTAAAGTACCTGAAGCATATCGTAACATGCCGATGACTTTGAGACACAGCCTCAAAATTGAGGGGTGACCTTTTAGAACAGAGTTAAGGAGAAATTTATTTTAGCCGGAGAGTAGTAAATCTGTGGAGTGCTCTGCCGCAGACTGCGGTGGAGGCCAAGTTTGTGGGTATATTTAAGGCAGAAGTTGATCGTTTCCTGATCGGTCAGGGCATCAAAGGATATGACAAGAAGGCAGGTGTATGGGGTTGAGTGGTATCTGGGATCAGCCATGATGGAATGGCAGAGCAGGGTTGATGGGCTGAATGGCCTAATTCTGCTCCTATGTCTTATGGACTTAATGAATGTTCTTGGCCTGCACTGTTGGGCTGCTTTGATTGGGCTCCTCATGACGATCATCAGCCATGTTGAAACTGCTCCCCACTTTTTCAGCAGCCAGCTGGTTTGTCTGTTTGAAGTTTAGGAATATTTCACACACCGGTGTGAATATCTTTTATTATAGGGTAGAGCAGAAACTATTCCAATGGATGAGCAGTAGTGGATCTCCAGAATGCTTGATTACTTGCTGTTAAGATCATCCTACACCTGTGGGACACCAGCTGGAGCTATGAACGCAAAGCCTGCGCATTCTGACTGACCTCATTAAAAGTTGATATGATCAGCTGTCCTTAGAAGAAGACACAATTCCTGCCTCACTTATTTATGCACATTTGGTAGTGAGATGCCACTGAAGTCTCTGACAGAGCATTTGAGAGCAGCAGTAACTTGCAGCCATCAATGAGGTACGGCTACCAGATTCAGCAGGAAGCTAGTCTGAGATCTTCATGCTCCAAAGATCTGCTAACAACTGGTAGCATGAGCCACCTTGTAAACTCCCGCGAGCTGGATTTCTTTGCTGCCCTTTTGTCGTCTTTGCAGCTGTGGGTTTCAAGGAGCTAATGCTGCTGTCCCAGAGGCTCTTGCTGTCGTTATTGACCATTTCTAAACTCACTTGTACCACAGGGTAAAGGTGATGAGGCAGCTGAGCGCTTCAAAACCTACTTGCCTCCCTCCAGATCTCAAAAAAGTTATCGTTTGTAAAGATAGGTAGAGAGATACTTTATTGATCCCAAAGGAAATTACAGTGTCACAGTAGCATTACAAGTGCACAGATATACAAACATTAGAGGAAAGCTAAGAATAAAAAAAGAAGTTACCTCAAACCATCTAACAGGAGGGGGTCATCACTTCCCCAGCTACAGGTTGACTCATTATAGAGCCTAGTGGCCGAGGGCAAGAATGACCTCATACAGCGCTCTTTGGAGTAGCTCAGTTGTCTTAGTCTATTACTAAAAGTGCTGCTCTGTTCAGCCAAGGTGGCATGCACAGGGTGAGAAACATTGTCCAGGATTGCCAGGATTTTCCGTAGGATCCTTTGTTCTATCATGGTTTCCAGTGTGTCCAGCGTGACTCCTATAACAAAGCCAGCCTTTCTAAACAGCTTTAAAGAGCTCCCTGTCCAGCTCCTGTGAAGCAAGTCTTTCACAGGGTCACTAAGAAAACAGGTTTTCATTGACCACTGTCCAATGCTGTTGTATTCTCATCTTGACTTAACCAGGAAGCTCCGGGAAGCTCAGGAAACATGATACGCACCAAGCTGAAACGCCGAAGCCTGTAATTTTGGCCTTAATGAACTGTTGCCTTATTGAAATTGCTAAGTAGCTTCTCCTCAAAGGTTGCACATGTGGCTCCAATTTAAAATACATGTAGGGGGTCACGTTTCCAATTTTGTCAATTTTAGCAAAGGTAAACTTGCCCACTTTGCTGCTTTGTTTCAGGTGCGCTGATCGGCCTCTCGCTGCTGCTGAACGGCAGGGACATGGGCCTTGCAATCGCTGACACAGTCACTAATCACAAATGGGGCATCATCCTGACCGTCTGTGGTGTCGTGCTGATGGACTTCAGCGCCGACTCGGCAGACAATCCAACCCATGCCTACATGATGGACGTCTGCTGCCCAGAGGATCAGGACCGGGGCCTGAACATCCACGCGCTCCTGGCAGGTTTGCTTCCTTCCAGCAACATATCTGTCACTGTTCCGTGACTACAGGCGGGTTCTGGGTCTGGCTAGAAATAACCCTTGTGTGACGTTTCCTTTCCTGCACTCTATAGGAATAGAGTTACTGTAGATTTTCCAGTTTCCTTTGCTGATTATGCCTCTCTTTTGACTTGATGCAGGTCTGGGAGGCGGGTTCGGTTACATCATTGGTGGGATCAAGTGGGACCAGACAGATTTTGGCAAAGCTTTAGGAGGTCAGCTCCGGGTTGTCTACATCTTCACAGCAATAACGCTGACCGTCACTGCTGTCTTGACACTGACAAGTATTCCAGAGAAGCCACTGATTGCACAGGGCAAAAGGAAAAAAGTGATGAAAAGCCCCAGCCTTGCTCTACCTCCCTCGCCACCAATGGCTTTTGATGAGGACAGAGACCAGACCAATAACCACAATATCACCCAAGTCTATAATGGTATGACCAGCCCCATCTCCCCACAGAGCCCCCTCACCCCGAAGTACGGGAGCTTTATGAGCCGGGACAGTTCTCTGACTGGCATTAACGAATTTGCTTCATCATATGGAACTTCTTATATTGACACAGTGCTGATTGACTGCTACACAGGAGCCAACGATCAATACCTCAGCATGCCCAGACATGCCCTGAGCTCCAGCCTCCCCCGGATACCGGATGAGGCGGAAAATGAGGAAACGGGGTCTCCAACGGTCGCTGAGAATCCTGAGAACCTACAGGGTGACGCTACACGAAATTCGACGTCGGGAATTCTCAAGAGGCCAGAGACCTTGAGTATTCCAAACAGTTACCTGGCAAATGGTGGCGACAGCAGTCGGAGGAGGACGGTGACTTTCAGTCAACAGGTACAGGGGGAAAAAAAAATCAAAGAAACGGATAACCTGGTGAGGCATGGGGTGGGGGACGGGAGAGTGGAGGTGTGGAGTGCTTGGCCCAGAGAACTGGCAAATGTTAGGTTTGAGTAGTCAAGCACTCTAATGAGGTTTGTGGTACAGGGCTCATAAGTACAGATCATTGGTCCGTTTTGGAACATATGAAAACCCAACTGGTTTCTAATGATGTTAAAGATATCACCTTTACTTGGTCTGGACATTGTAACTGGCCACTCAAGTGGGTCACTTAGACCTGAACCTTCCCACTCGGTAGCATTAGGACAATCCCTTCTGGTCTGCCTCGTTTCAGGCTTCCCCAGTTGAGGAATTCTATGAACACCCAGTGTCCATGCTTCCGGGAAATTAGGCTACACTCAGCTTGCATCCGGCATTGTCGAAGAATTTTAAAGAAGTCGGGTCTTCCCTCATGAGTTGTCAATCCCACTACAAGTCCACCAGTTCTTGGCAATGTATTATCAGTGTGAAATACAACAGGCCGCGTCTGAAAAACTCAGTAACTGACAATGTTCATGGCACTTTGAATACAGCATGTCCTACTTGAAAAGCAGGATGACACCTCTCTGGAATTTGGGAATTCCATGACCAGTCTTGGATAGTGTCTTAGGTGGCAAACCCATCCCTCCCTGAGTTAGGGACAAAACTATCCCAGGGTCAGGGGAGCAATAATCACCCAGGCTCGCTCATTATTTCAGACCCTGAGCTCAGAACCCTTCAAGTTAGCATGTTCCAGTGCTGTCATATTATGGAACAAATGCAGCTTTTGCAGCCCTGACCTTGAACTCTGTTCGGTCCCAAACTTCGCAATTCCGTTGCGGATTGTGGATGTCGCAGTTCAGCTGAGCTCAGCCGATACTTTCTTTTTACTACACATACAACCTTGAGGGTTCACCTATCCTCCTGGTATGGTTATGGGTTCAGAGTGAGATCTAAGCCCTAAAGAAATATTTTGAAGTTAGTCTTCATCTCTCCAGGTCACTGTCCATTGACTACTTGGTAGGATTATTTACATCTGGGCATCGAAGATGAACTGAACCTCTTGGTCCTATTTTTTGTCTGAGCTTCTGAATCAAGTAATATAGAATAAAATATTGAAAAGATTTAACATTCGCAGGATCAGGCTGATGCGTTTTAGAAACATATAGTACTCTAAATTTCTGATCCCCAGAGCTTCATAATGCATGTACACGATTCAAGAGCTGGATTATGTAATAGTTTGGCTAATTATTGCTTTGTTGTTACTGTGCCAAGCCTGAAATCTGCTGCCGTGTAATCAGCCATCGCGTTATGGGAAAAGTCCCAACGTCGGCAATCTCAGACCTTTAACAAAACAGCTGCAAAAGTGGACATCTAATTTTTTTTTTTGGTTTTTTTTGGCTGGTTTTGTGAAAGGAAAATCATGTCTGACGAATCTCACAGAATTTTTTGAGGATGTAACTAGTAGAGTGGTTAGGGGAGAACCAGTGGATGTGGTCTATTTGGATTTTCGAAAGGCTTTTGACAAGGTCCCACACAGGAGAGTAGTGTGCAAACTTAAAGCACATGGTATTGGGGGTAAGGTATTGATGTGGATAGAGAATTGGTTGGCAGACAGGAAGCAAAGAGTGGGAATAAACGGGACCTTTTCAGAATGGCAGGCAGTGACTAGTGGGGTACCGCAAGGCTCAGTGCTGGGACCCCAGTTGTTTACAATATATATTAATGACTTAGATGAGGGAATTAAATGCAGCATCTCCAAGTTTGCAGATGACATGAAGCTGGGCGGCAGTGTTAGCTGTGAGGAGGATGCTAAGAGGATGCAGGGTGACTTGGATAGGTTAGGTGAGTGGGCAATTTCATGGCAGATGCAATTTAATGTGGATAAATGTGAGGTTATCCACTTTGGTGGCTGAAACAGGAAAACAGATTATTATTTGAATGGTGGCCGATTAGGAAAAGGGGAGGTGCAACGAGACCTGGCTGTCATTATATACCAGTCATTGAAAGTGGGCATGCAGGTACAGCAGGTGGTGAAAAAGTCAAATGGTATGTTGGCATTCATAGCAAGAGGATTCGAGTACAGGAGCAGGGAGGTACTACTGCAGTTGTACAAGGCCTTGGTGAGACCACACCTGGAGTATTGTGTGCAGTTTTGGTCCCCTAATCTGAGGAAAGACATCCTTGCCATAGAGGGAGTACAAAGAAGGTTCACCAGATTGATTCCTGGGATGGCAGGACTTTCATATGATGAAAGACTGGATCGACTAGGCTTGTACTTGTTGGAATTTAGAAGATTGAGGGGGGATCTTATTGAAACGTATAAAATCCTAAAGGGATTGGACAGGCTAGATGCAGGAAGATTGTTCCCGATGTTGGAGAAGTCCAGAACGAGGGGTCACAGTTTGAGGATAAAGGGGAAGCCTTTTAGGACCGAGATTAGGAAAAACTTCTTCACACAGAGCGTGGTGAATCTGTGGAATTCTCTGCCACAGGAAACAGTTGAGGCCAGTTCATTGGCTATATTTAAGAGGGAGTTAGATATGGCCCTTGTGGCTAAAGGGATCGGGGGTATGGAGGGAAGGCTGGTACAGGGTTCTGAGTTGGATGATCGGCCATGATCGTACTGAATGGCGGTGCAGGCTCAAAGGGCCGAATGGCCTACTCCTGCACCTATTTTCTATGTTTTATGTTTCTATGGTTGCAGACTGCCAAGGTGCAGCCAAGCCAAGGCCCTTGCAGTACGTATGTACACAGCACCAGGTTGGTTCATGGTTCACCGTTAACTGCTGCAAAAATATTCAGTTCCAGTGCCAAGGTCCCCAACTTAAGGAAGATGGATGAGAGGTACATGGGTAACTGGGACAAGAATCACTATTGAGACAGATCAGAGAGAGAATTACTCTGCTTCTACAGTATATGCTGTACATGGCCTGGGAAATATAAGTTGAAAAGCAAAAGGACACTACAGTTGCTGAAAGTCTGCAAATAATGCCGTAGAAATACAGATTATTCTTCCATTATGGGTTCAGCTTGAATGGGTCACCTCTGTGAGGACCACAGCCTTGTCATAGGGTTCGGAGGCTTGTGTGCTGGCTTGTATGTTGGCTGGAGTCAGGGTCTTGTGCTTTGGCTCTTGGTAGGGTCACTCAGGCCAAGTAGGTGAAAGGGTAGAGGTCAGACTAAGAGTCCTCCACAGTTCCTCCAGGTTCAGGGGTTCAGCTCAGGGCCAACAGCCCTGACTGGCCAAACAACAATTGTTACAAAAACAGAAATGAAGAATCCTTTTATACAGACGGAGATGGAGGACTGTCATTGCAGCCCTAAAAGCCAGCAGTGTAACAGGCAGTAAGTAAGTAATTTCAATGGGGCACGATTAAATTAGACATAAAAGAGAGTGTGATTTTTTTTTTAACCAATTTGATATTGGAGCTGTGTGTGTAAATAGAATCGGAAATTATTACTTGTCTGGACGAAGAAATTACCTGTATCCTGAGAGGTTCGCCAGAGGGGCTGATGGGTATACTGAGAACTCCAATGAATGTCAGAACCTTCTGGGGAAGAGGTGGGAGAGGAAGGAGGAAGCATAAAGATGCAGACATATAGAATAAGTGGATCTATATATGGACATATAGAATAAGTTTTATATGGTGGAGAAGCTGATATATTCAGATTGCAGTGACTGGGCTTAATCTTGTTACAGGTTGCAAACATCTTGCTGAATGGCGTGAAATACGAGACTGACTTGAATAGCTCAGGAGAATTATCCGAGAGGACGCTCTCCGCATCCGTCTTGTTCTCATCAATTTGTCAGATGCCTAAACCGCTGCGGAATCTGTGTGTCAATCACTTCCTAGGTATAACTCTCACTGTCTGATCAGCTTGTCAACAAGGGCTGTGCTCTAAATACTGATCTGTGGAAGGCCGGGGCAGGAAAGGGGATTGAGAACAGAAATTAAGAGGCAAGTTAAGTATGAAAAATGTGGCCATACTGCAGTTATGTGATATCTGGTCGTCTTACTAAAATGATAGAGAAAGTGCAATGAAAGTTCAACAGACTGATTCCTGGAACGCTGAGTGTATCCCACAGGGAGAGACTATTCATTCTGTGCTACACTCCTAGGCTTTAAGGGAATGGCGATCCCATTGAATCATATAGATCTTTTATAAGACTTGACAGGGATTATATTTACCCTGGTTAGGATGTCTAGAACCACCCAGGACAGAGATGAGAAGAAACTTCTTCACTCAATGGGTCATGAATCTTTGAAGTTCTGTTACCCCCTAGAGCTCTATTGACGCTCAGTCACCAAATATATTCCATTGAAATCAAGGATATGGAGTTAGTGCAGGAAGACAAGGCTGTGCTAAAAACTAAGCTATGATTTGGTTGAATGCTTGAGATGATAAGAGGAGCTGTATGAGTCCATTTCTTATGCTCTAAAACATGCTAGCGAGATAGCAAGGGAAGAAGATCTCTTCCCATAACACTGAGTCAGCCCTACCAAAAGTCACAATGGATATTCTTTCGGACATGAAGCATGGTGCTCAACTGGTACTCAGCTTTGATATGCTTCACTGTGCCTGCCTCTTTCAAAGCCTTTCCTCGCTTGTCCATCCCAGAACTACTGCACTTGACTGTGTGACTGGTTCTATTCTTGCAAATCCATTCAGACACAGCATTTGTAGCTGTGGTTTCACTTCCTGTGTGCACACACAAGCATATGCAAGAGTGTAACCACTTTTAGAATTTCATTTCAGGCAGGTGCGTATTTTACAAGTACAGTGCCAACCTCTTTAATGTGCAAAGTGATTGTTGGGATTGGGAAGGGGAGTGTCGTGACCCTGACCCTGACCCTGCATACTGCTCTGCCAACCTTTTGTCCCAGAATGGCTTCTTCAAGGCTGGGAAACAGCGTACAAGATTATAAATGTCTTTCTTGCACCTTCCAAATTGCACTGAGCATTGTTTCAGTCTAGGAGCCTGCAGACTTGCTACCAAGTATCATCTGACCATAGGAAACCTACCTCCCACTTCATTTGACCATTGACTTTATCCCCACAGCCCACTCCCAGGTTCCATATTGGAAATGTTGCACAACACGCTGGAGGAACTCAGCGGGTCGGGCAGCATCCGTGGAAAGGAACAGTCAACGTTTTGGTGCCGAGACCCTTCGTCAGGACTGAAGAGGGAGGGGGCAGGGGCTCTATAAAGAAGGTAGGGGGAGGGTAGGAAGGAGAAGGCTGGTAGGTGCCAGGTGAGAAACCAGTAAGGGGAAAAATCAAGGGGTGGGGGAGGGGAAAGGAGATGTGGGCTTTTTCCAGCTAAGCCAGCATTTTTTTGCACATCCTTAGTTGCCCTTGAGAAGGTGGTGATGAGCTGCCTTCTTGAACTGCTGCAGTCCCTGAGGTGTAGGTACACCCACAGCAGATCTAAATGCAACACCAACTAAATGCTGGAGGAGCTCAGCAGGTCGGGCAGCGTCCGTGGGAATGAACAGAGTTGGTGTTTCAGGCTGAGGCCCTCCTTCAGGACTGGAAAGGAAGTGAGGATGCGCCAGAATAAAGAAGTGGGGGCGGGGGGAGGAAAAGATGAATGCTGGAAGGTGATGGGTGAAGCCAGGTGGGTAGGAAAGGTAATGGGCTGGAGAAGAAGGAATCTGTTTGGAGAGGAGAGTGGACCACCGGAGAAAAGGAGGGAGGATGGTCACCGGGGGAGATGATAGGCAGGTGAGAAGTCAGAGTGGGGAATAGAAGAAGGGGGGAAGGGGAGAGCGGAAGGGACTTATCTCAGTTCCATTGCAAGTCCTAGCAGCAAAGAAGCTACTCTTAGGTGTCATGAAATGACATGGATAGTCGGATAAAGCAAGGCCTGAAGACTTTTGATGCAGAACTACCCATGCCTCTGGCCCAACTGTTTGAGCACAGTTACAATACTCACATCCATCTGGTATTGAGGAAAAGTGCCCAGATATATCCTGTATTTATATAAAAAAAAAAGCAGGAACAAATCTAATATGGCTACATTTGATTCCATCAATCCTGTCTCAATCATAAGCAAGTGAATGGAAGAGCTTGTCAACAATGCGATCTGAAGGCACCTACTCACCGATAACCTGTTCTGAGTTTCAGTTTGACGGCTTCAGCTATAGATTTAAAATACAGGCAAAAGAGCTGAATTCCAGAGTGATAACCCTACACACAGACACAGTCACACCTGATAGTGGCTTTAAGGAGCCCAGGTAAAGCTGCAGACAGTGAAGATCGGAGTACAGTGTTCTCATGGCTGTGGTTATTGAAGATCAATATGAGCCCCAGACTATCACAAGGAATTTCTCAGGCCATTGTCCTAGACACAGTTATTCTCAGCTATTTTATCAATCACCTTCTATCCATCAGAAGATCATAAAGTAGAATTGTTTGCAAATGATTGTGCAACATTTAATGCCATTTGCAATTGATCAAAACATGAAGCAGTCCATATCTGCAACCAGCAAGCTCTGTCATGAGCTGATCATTTAAAAGTAATAGTTGGGCCAGGTAATGATTGTTTCCATCCAGAGAGGGTCTAACAACCTGTCCTTGGTATTCAATTCCATCACCTTTGCTAGCTCTCCACTATAAACAGCGTGGTAATTACTATTGATCAGAAAAATAATACACAGATATTGTGGTTTCAAGAGCAAGTTAGAAGTTGGATGTTCTATTACATGTTGCTCATAATCTGATAGATCAAAGCCTTTCCACCATGAATGATCACAAATCAGGAGACTGATGAAATATTGTCCATGATAAATGCCCCTTCAACATCACTAAGGAATCTTGTGCCTATTTAGCACAGAGCAGGCCTCGACTGACAACCCACTCCTCACCCTAAACATTTATTCTTCTCACTATGTCCCATCAACAAAATGCACTGTTGATATTCACAGGGGTTATTTTTTTAACATCAACCAAACAGTCAAACTTGTAAAAGGACAAGAACAACCCCTTCAAATGTTTGCCATTACTGCAGGTTCCCCTTCAAAGTACATTCCATCTTGGCTTGAAAACACACCAAGAGGCCACTCTATTAGGTACTTCCTGTACCTCATAAAGTGGCCAGTGAGTGCATGTTCATGGTCTTCTGCTGCAGTAGCCCATCCACTTGCAAGGTTCAACGTGCTGTGCATTCAGAGATGATTTTCTGCACACCACTGTTGCAATGCGTGGTTATTTGAGTTACAGTCACCTTTCTGTCAGCTTGAACCAGTCTCCTCTGAACTCTCTCATTAACAAGGCATTTTACCCCACAGAACTGCTGTTCACTGAATGTTTTTCTTTGTTTCTTGCACCATTCTCTATAAACTCTAGAGCAGAGCTTCCCAACCTGGGGTCCGTGGACCCTTTGCTTAATGGTCCATGGCATAAAAAATATAGAGAACCCCAATCTAGAGACTGTTATGCGTGAAAATCCCAGGAGATCAGCAGTTTCTGAAAATACTTAAACCACCCCATCTGGCACTAACAATCATTCCACAGTCAAAATCACCGAGATCACATTTCTTCCCCATTCTGATGTTTGGTCTGAAAAATAACTGAACCTCTTGACCATGTCTGCAGGCTTTTAAGCATTGATTTGCAGCCAAATGATTGGCTGATTAGATATTTGTGTAACCACGCAGGTGTGCTTAATAAAGTGGCCACTGGGTGTATATTGCCATTCCTGCCTCATTACTGAGTCCAAGTGTTAGATCAAACTTCTCAGGGGAGTGCTTTCATCCACTGGGCTGAAGGGGTCCAAGAGGTTGTCTCACTACCTCCTCTTGAGGAGTTAGGAGTGGTCAATACATATTAGCTTTGTCAGCAGTATCCACAGGCTGTAGATAACTTTTAAAGTGGCTTTCAAATGGTCTAACCTGTCCGTATGTCTCGTTCTGTATTGCATGTTTAAGTGAGATTCACTGAACCCTTTTCATGAGCTTCTCGTTTATCACCCGTGTGCTCTGTCTGTCTCTGCAGGATGGCTGTCCTTTGAAGGCATGCTGCTGTTTTACACGGACTTCATGGGGGAGGTAGTGTACGGGGGGGACCCCAAGGCACCCCTCGACTCGGAGGCATTCCAGAAGTACAACACAGGAGTGAGCGTGGGCTGCTGGGGAATGTGTATCTATGCATTCAGCGCTGCTCTGTATTCAGGTAGGGTGCGTAACCTCCTGGTATATGGGACCTGGCTCAAGCACTGATGCTAACAACCCAGTGACAAAATGCGTTACATGAACTAGAGTTAAAATATCCATTACATCAGCAAAGCCGGAAGGTGTGTCATAAGCATGAGCAAGTTTACAGATGCTGGAAATCCAAAGCAACCCCCACAAAATGCTGGAGGAGTTCAGCAGGTCAGGCAGCATCTACGCAAGTGAATAAACAGTCGACGTTTCGGGCCGAGACGCCTCTTCAGGACTCAGTCGTTTGTTTAAAAGACCCATCCCTCCAAATCCACCATGGGGCCGCTTTTCTGGTACCACCTATCATATAATTATGCATCCAGTTTCCTAATTGACCCTGCCCATGGCTTGTCCAGCTCCCTGATGCTCTGACCTTCCCCTCATGTCCCTCTATCCCCTAACCTCCCTGATTCCCCTGTGTGATCCAGTCTGACCCCACCCTCACAGTCTTAAACCTCTGGGCTATCTGACAGCCTCTGCTAACTCACCAGTAACAAACACAGCCAACCCAGCAATAGCATGGCTGCCTTATTTTTAATTGTTATTGGAGGAAAGGCCTTTGGGCTCATTTACTGAGAGCCTCTGTTGTGCTGGGTCCCTGCTCTGTGCAATTATTAAGGCAGGGAGGATTTCGAGACAACTGATCCTATTTCAGACACAGTACAGTAATGAGTCCCCAGTAGCTTCAAGTCATGATGGATTTGTCCATCTGTTGTTAATGAGCAATCAATGGGGAAGATGTTCAATTCCGGGATATTGTTCCTGAGATCCTGCTACATAAGGGAAGGTAATTGTAGCTTATTTGGAGTGGGAGAAACTGTTGATTTCAGAGTGATTTTTTTTTTTAATTGAAGGAATTGGGTAAAGTAGTGAGGTCCTTTAATCCCACGCAAAAATAGTCTTCTTGTGGGCAAGAAGGAAATGCTCATGATGATAGAATGGTCACATTTGTGGTGGGTGCGATGGACATTTTTGCCCCAGGCAGGGTGACCATGGGGGCAAACTGATCCTGCTGTTTGTGGCTGTATCTGCCGTTGTGAAAGATGACCGTGTTTGCTGTGATGAGCAGGGTGGCCACAATTGTTTGTGTACTTGTTATGGAGTATTTCCTGTCAGGGTGCTTTCAGTGACTAGGGTATCCATGTGGTCAGTTTTTAAAAAAAAGTTACCCTGAGCTGTTTCTAACTTTGGCACTTCATAGAGGATTTCCCTGTAAAAAGAGGACAGGAATGGACAATAGGATGTATGAAGTCAATTCCGTTAAAATCTAGAACATTAAGCGCTTTCTTCAAGTATGACTCGTGTCTTAAGATCTCAAAACATTTCTCTAGAATTTTCTGGTGAAAATTGGCATAATTTTCAGTATGTATTTCAGTTTCTTCTTGCTTTCACTATGATTTTGTACAAGCTATGGGTTGCCCCAGTGTGTAGCTATCCCTCCGTTGGTCAATCACCACCGAAGAGCAGAGTTTCTGTGCAGAGATTGTGAAACCCATTTTACTATGAGAACAAGAGCCGAACTTCAGCAAAATTGAACCACAGCCTCTTTCAGAGGCAGCAGTCCTTATCAAAATGTGGAACCAAACCCGGGGAGTGAGCATTCTTTCAGAAAGTGTCTAAATCTGGAATTCTGGATCTGAAATTCTCTGCTCGGAGCATAATTCTTGTAATTAATTTGCCTGCAGAGTGTGTGAAAGCAAGGTACGATGCCCATTTAACAGCTGTCACCCATCGTGCCAGCACTCCACTTGGGCACATCTACAGCAGTGGCCAAGTGGAGTATCATTCAGTGTGCCAGTACTGCACGATGCACCACCACTCATCACACCCGAAGGCAGCAAGCCGTAATCCATTGCACGAGCACTTGCTCTGTTTCTTCCTCTTCAACTTCCCTGCTTTGGTTTTTGCAGATTTCTCATTATGTAGTATTTTGATTTTCTACAACCAACTAATCCAGACCATCCAACACACACCACACTTAAAGCCGTTTCAAAGTATGACCACACAATAACCCTAACCATTTCCGCCAGCAGCCATGTATCTAGCATTCTATCACGTTTTCCTTTTTCTCTACAGCACTGTTGGAGAAGCTCGAAGAGTACTTCAGTATCCGAACTCTCTACTTCTTTGGCTACCTATGCTTTGGAATTGGCACTGGCATTGCCACTCTGTCCCGGAACAGTTATGTTCTTTTGTCTCTTTGCGTAACATATGGGGTCCTGTTTTCTTCGCTCTGCACTCTGCCCTACTCGCTGTTGTGCGAATACTACCAGAGCAAAAAGGTATAAACTCAGAGCAAAGATGTGCACTCACATCATGCAAATGATACGGTTAGAAACTAAGCTGCGTCCAACCAGCCTCGGAGAGCAGTCTTTGAGTTATTTTTGTTTCTGCTTATTTTGCGGTAATCAGACACAGGAGTTGGAACCAAGTGTTTAATGTTACTCACGCTTGTTAGGATTCACCAAGTATCTGATCACCAGAGAGAGGCAGAAATGGCGAATCAGAGAGAGAGAGATCGATCCTGGGTCATTCCAGTGTCAGAGTTAAACAATATCTTGAGGTTGTGAAATATTCTAATAAAAGTGGGATAACTTGGTAAGCGATTTAGAAGTTTAACAATGTGAAGGATTTGTGCTGTAAGATGGTGAAGAAAATGGTAATGCCACTCCCTTTGATTTACACTTGCCCTGAAAGTGTTTAATGGGACAGAGTTTGAATCTAACTTTTGTTGTACTTGGACTGTTTTATGAAGCAATATAAAGGGAACTTTATTCTGTGACTAACCCATCTTTAATCTGCCTTTAATATGACTGTGTAACTTTACCCTGTGCTGTATATATGTGGGATTGCTAGGGTATTTTCTCTGACTGGAATTACTTACTGTTCATTACTCTGCTGGTATTTAGGGCGACGATGAAGGTCCTCTATCTCTCTCACACAGATATAGAAGGAGTCTTCATTTCTGTTTCTGTAACAATTTTTGTAAAACTGGTCAGGGTTGTCAGCCCTGAGCTGAACCCCTCCACCCCGCCCCCGACCTGGAAGACCGGTGGACCACTCTCAGTCTGGCCTCTACCCTTTGACCTATATGGCATGTGGACCCTACCAAGATCCAAATCACAAGGTCTTGACTCCAGTCAATATAGCTCTCCAGATCACTGAGGCGTGCAAGCCTCCAAACCCTATGACAAGGTTGTGGTCCTCTTGGAGATCTGACTGGAGTGGATAATATTTATTTGGGTATCACTTTGATTCACTCTAGAATTTTTTTCGAAGGTTATCATTGGCTTTTGTTTGATTGGTTATTCCGTTGTTCTTCTACAAAGACTAGTGCAGATAAACGCCTGTCTCTAACATGCAGTATATTTTTGTCTAGTTTGTAGGACCACACGCGAATGGGACTAAACGAGGGATGGGTGTGGACATTTCACTCCTCAGCTGTCAGTACTTCCTGGCGCAGATCATCGTTTCCATTGTAATGGGCCCACTAACGTCAGTGGTTGGCAGTGCCAGCGGGGTGATGTACTTTGCCAGTCTGACCTCTTTCATCGGGTGCTTGTACTCTTCTTTGTTTGTTATTTATGAGATCCCTCCTGATGACGAAGGCGAGGAGCACACTCCGCTCCTTGTGGACAACTGACAGTAGAAGTTCCACATACAAACCATTCAAGGAATTTACTGCTGAGATATCCAGCTGAAGGTTTGCATTTTTCCGAGATCTCCACAATCCAAGTCTTCATTGCACAAAAAGAATTAGAAATGATGGACTAATTTCTTTTTTTTAATTGGTGCCAGTCCCTCTGGAATATAAATGCATAAATATATATGTAATACAGAAGCTAAGAGAATTAATTAATTAGTGCCAGTCATATGCATGGGCATGGGATACAATTAATATGTCTCCACTTCACTCAGACTTGAATGACAGCTAGTGTGGGTCCCCAGACACGGATTGTGGTTACATAAGATATATTACCAAGGGATAGTCAACAAGAATTGAAGTAGCCGTGCATCCAAGTTTATTTCCAGCACTATCACCCGTTCAACCTCATAAGATGTTCCCTAAATCAACGCCCTATTCCGTGTGTTGACAAGGGCTGGTAATAGGATAGAGTTGATAAACTGTGAGTGTGAAATACTTCCTTTTGAATAATTCGTCATCTTCATATGAGGCACTGCATTTTAATACTACATTCATAACCTCCCAGCCTACAGTTCTTGTGAACCTCAATCAGTATAGGAGATTCCTTATCCTATGTAAGATAAAGAAGGTAGGTTAATGAGGCAATGAATTCAGAATGAGGTGAGTGTGGCCAGTGATTTACTAAAGGAGATGACAGTTCCAGGTTCCATCTCTGATCTTGGCTTATAGGCAATAGTGAGTATTGTTCATTGCAATTTGAGTCAGGGAAAGAGAAGCTAAGCCATTGTCCCAATTTAAAGACCGCAATCCATAGTGCTGGTGCTGGGCAATGGTCATGCTTGGAATTCGAGTAAGGATAGGTTAAGGGTGCTTCTTCTCTGTGGCCAACCAGGTGGTTAACACTTTGCTTGTTTCACAAGGTGCTTGCTAATCCTGATGCCCACCATCGACTTTCTGAGTGGTGCCTCAAGGGATCATCAAACAATGTACCCAGGAGAGGGGTTCACAGGGCCCTGCTTGCCTCTTCTGCTGAAGAAATCTTACAGTTAAATAAATTGTGTTAATTCAATGCATGAACCCACCGACAGTTCACTAAGAGGCAAGTGATGTACAGGCGTGCATGGGTTCATGCATTTGTGCTGTCTTTCTCAGGGCAGGTTTGCTACTGGTTTATTATCGTCACACGTACCAAGATACAGTGAAATGTCTTGCATGTTGTTCTTACAGATCAAATCATTACACAGTGCATTGAGGAAGAACGAAGTAAAACTATAACAATGCAGATAAAGTATAACAGCTGCAGAGAAGTAGCAAGATCATAATGAGGCAGATTGTGAGGTCAGAAGTCCACCTTATTGTACGAGAGGTCTGTTCGAGAGTCTGATAATAGTGGGATAGAAACCGCCCTTAAGCCTGGTGGTAGATAAGCTTATTGTTTCTTCTGCCCGAAATGAACTTCTTAATCACAGAGAAGCTTCATCTAGTATTGCAGTGTATGGTTGTATCCAACCCTGGCACTTGTTAATTAGATTCTGTTAAAATTTCCACCAATTAGTGTGGCACTATAGTTAGCTTTTTAACATTAACTTGTGCTCACTAACAAGTTGGGCAAACCCTTTTTTGGGATCCTTGGAGCTGAGACCGAAAAGAGGCATCGGCATTCCTTAGATAGCAATATAATTTTTTAAAAAAACAGAATCTGAGCTCTGTTACTCAGAAAGATCATGGCTGATCCAACACCACTTTCCCAATATTTCTCCTTATCACTTGAGTCCCTTGTAGTTCAAAAATCTGTCAATCTTGATTAGCTCTGGGTTTAGAATAAATTCTAAAGAGCCAAAAGACGTAGGAGAAAAAGTAGGCCATTCAGCCCATCGAGTCTGCTCCGCCATTCCATCATGGCTGATCCCGGATCCCACTCAACTCCGTACAGCTGTCTTCTCGCCATATCCTTTGATGCCCTGACCGATCAGGAAACGATTAACTTCTGCCTTAAATATCTGCACGGACTTGGCCTCCACCACAGTCTGTGACAGAGCACTCCACAGATTTACTAGTCTCTGGCTAAAAAAAAATTCCTCCTTACCTCTGTTCTAAAGGCTCACACCTCAGTTCTGAGGTTGTGCCTTCTAGTTCTAGGTTCCCCCACCATAAGAAACATTCTCTCCACATCCACCCTATTTAGTCCTTTCAACATTCAATAAATTTCAGTGAGGTTCCCCCCCTCCCGCTACGTTTTTCTAAATTCCAGTGAAAACAGGCCCAAAGCTGCCAAATACACCTCATGTGTTAACCCCTTCATTCCAGGAATCATGACCCTCATAGAAATGAACAGCATCACATTTTTCCACTTAATATTCCCTCTGTCAGCATCACGCTCACTTCACCTAACCTTTCTACATAACTCTTTATTCTTGAACAAATTGAAGCTTGAATCCTATAGAGCAAAAGTCACTGCTTCATAAAATACACAAGTCACTGCTTTTTCTGGAATGTCTTGATGTTGAGTGCTGTATAAATGCAAGTCTTTTACACTAACAAGCTTCCCAATTATGTGGAAGCAGGTAATTAAGTCTTGGATGCTTGGATTAGGTTAGCATGCCGATATTTAACATCTCCCCATAAAACAGTCTTAGGGGAGGAGGAAGGACACGTTTTTTATTACGTGATGGGTAAATATGAAAATGTTGTCACTGAGGCAAAGAATAATACTCAGTAGGAGTCATCAGAAAGTTCCAAATGAATGCCACTGACTTGAACATTAACTCTGATTAACCTGCTGGGCATTTCCAATGTTTCATTTTTATTTCTGACTTCCAGAATCCACAATAATTTCTATTGCAGAGATCGAAGAGCCTTGGCAATTTACTGTGATGGTTAACTGATTGTGTTGATGGAGTGAAGTCATTGAAGGGAACAGGACAACAGGGGCATTAATTAGCTCAGCAAAACCATCTTTTAACCAAATCAATCCCACAATTGGAGTAGGGAAGGAAAAAATTTTTTATAACTATATTAATCTTTACTCCGACTGCTAGATAAGAATCCATTTCACTTGTAAATGTTTGTTAACTTGAATATGAATGACACAGTAAGGACCTTGGTTAAAATGAGATTAAATAGGTCCTTATATGTTGCTCTTCTGAGTCATTTATTTAATTACACTGAAACACAAGAGATTCTACTGATGTAAACATGAGGAATTCTGCAGATGCTGGAAATTCAAGCAACACACATCAAAGTTGCTGGTGAACGCAGCAGGCCAGGCAGCATCTCTAGGAAGAAGTACAGTCGACATTTCGAGCCGAGACCCTTTGTCAGGACTAACTGAAGGAAGAGTTCCAGTAAGAGATTTGAAAGTGGGAGGGGGAGGGGGAGATCTGAAATGATAGGAGAATATCCACGGCTGCTTCTACTGTAAAGATGAAGCCACACTCAGGTTGGAGGAACAACACCTTATGTTCCATCTGGGTAGCCTCCAACCTGATGGCATGAACATTCACTTCTCTAACTTCCACTAATGCCCCACCTCCCCCTCGTACCCCATCCGGTATTTATTTACATACACACATTCTCTCTCTCCTTTTTCTCCCTCTGTCCCTCTGACTATACCCCTTGCCCATCCTCTGGGTTTTTCCCCCTCCCCCTTTTCCTTCTCCCTGGGCCTCCTGTCCCATGATCCTCTCATATCCCTTTTGCCAATCACCTGTCCAGCTCTTGGCTCCATCCCTCCCCCTCCTGTCTTCTCCTATCATTTTGGATCTCCCCCTCCCCCACCCACTTTCAAATCTCCTACTAGCTCTTCCTTCAGTTAGTCCTGACGAAGGGTCTCGGCCCGAAACGTCGACTGTACCGCTTCCTAGAGATGCTGCCTGGCCTGCTGCGTTCACTAGCAACTTTGATGAGATTCTACTGATGCTGGAAATCTATTACATCAATCAGGAACAATCCACATTCAGTCAGCAAGACCATTGACCTCAACTAGTTCTCCAGCTATAAGTGACAATTTTTCTCAGCATCTTTGGGATAATGGTTCAGTCACTGAAGGTCTTTTCTCCAGGTTATCAGGTTGGACTGAAGAGCTTGGTTTGAGAACGTGAGAAGGTTTGCAGTTAACCTATCTATAGAACTGCCTTGCCCTGCCTGGACTAGTATAAGTCTTTCTGAATTATGGTTTCTCCAACCTTGAGCAGGTTAAGGATCTCTGGTGTCTTTGTACTGAGATTCTATTTGCCGATTACCACGTGGTTTCAGAACAGAACGCAGTTTAATCCATTTCCTCTTCAGTAATGTTAATGCTCAACACCAGAGGGAGCCACAGGTACATCACTTTGGCTACCACGTGTTCTGATCAGCTCATCCACTCGCTCTTCGGATTGACCAATCCCAAACAACTAACTGAGTTTAGCCTACGATTAACAAAATGCACCAGCTGATGGTGCCAGAAGATAACATTACTAACGTAGGAAAGAAAAGGGAGGTGGGGAAAGGAGAAGATGGTGAAGTTTGACGTAGTATTGGTTCCTACACATATAATTTCAATCTCATTTTCCCTAATCTCTTCTTTATTGTTATAGAAATGAAGATAAATTACTATGTTGTCACCACTTCAAAATGCATTATAATACCCAGAGACCCAATAATCCACCTTCAGTATTGGATAGCCCTGGTTCTTGTCTTGTACTTGTTCGCAGTAATGAGTAATTAGAACAGTTTTCAACACAGTCTCCCTAATTTCTGCTGTGTTGGATCCAGTTTGCAAAGGGTAGAGAAAACTACCAGACTATGATGAAGGGCCAGTTACCTGAAATGACAAGACAAAGTGAGCAAATTTCTTAGAGTGAGGAAGATTTAGGAGAGAATTAATATATATATTCAGAATTATGAAAGGTGGAGGGGAAAGTGGTCCAACCAAGTCTCAGTGAGAGTCAGCACCTTCAGGGGAGGGGTCTGATCACCAATGAGAATCAGCATCGTTGGGGGAGGAGACAGAAGAGAGAACAAGGCACTACTGAAGCTTCCTCAGTCAATTTGTGTATGGTTTTGATGGCTATGTGCAATCCCTGTTTGAATCTTTCACTGAATTTAACATCTGGGAACACTTTACAACTATCAAATTGGTTGAAAATGGAATATTTTCACTCATTGAGAATCAATATTGATAATTGGCTATCTTCTCTGTTTGATGCGCCTCAGCCCGGGATAATCAGACACAGTTGCAAATGTAGCGCAGAACAGAAAGTACATACATGCTTGTATTGCCAGACACTTCTGAAAAAATCTGCTGACTCAAGCAAACATTGAGCATATCTGCACCCTTTGACTGCAGGTCCTGAGGGTTCCTCTAACTGGGATTCACAGTCATGACATCTTCCAGAAAGTTGCCAATGATTGAGAGCAGATCTAAGCCAGTTCGATTCAGCAGGCAAACCTGTGTAATTTCTACTTTGTCACATAGATGTCAGTGTTGTTTCCTTCTTGGATTGTCATTTAGTGTTGAGGATAACTTGCTTCCACCCTGTGGGTGCTGAGTTGATCTGTGACGATGTGCACACACAGTGACAGGTGAGGAAAGTGGATGGGTTGTTGGGACTCTTTCCAGTGCTTTCACTTGGCTTCCAATTGAAAGGCTTGAAGTGCTTGGAGCAAACATTCTGCTGGAGAAACCCTGGGTTAGGCAGCAGCCGTGGGGTGGAAGGAATTGTCAATGTTTCAGTTTGAAACCTCTCATCAGGATTTGCCGTTCCCTTGTATCTCCACTGAAGTGCTTGGGGCCTTCCTGAATGCTTCTCTGTCATTTTAAGTGGTCTTGGGCCGGAGATTCCCAGGAGCCAGCTGACATGTTGCACTCTCTCAATTTTGAGAACATCTTGGAGTGTTCTTTTCCACCTGGGAATCTCAGAATAGAGTGTTTTTAGCGTCCAAAAGCAGGTGAGTGTATTCAATGGAGCCGGCTGAGTTTAATCTGGAGCCTAATAAGGTGGCGTGGTAGTGGTTACTGCAAGGCTTTACAGTCCTAGTGATCACGATCAGGGTTCAATTCCTGTCAGTGCCTGTAAGGATATTTTATGTGCTCCCCATGACCGAGTGGGTTTCCTCCCACATTCCAAAGATGTACAGTTGGGATTAGTGAGCTGTGGGCACGCTATGTTGGTGCCAGAAGCGGGGCGACACTAGCAGACTGCCCTCAGCACAATCCTCGTCGATTTGCCTGGATGCAAAAGTGACATATTTCACTGTACATTTTGATGTATATGTGACAAATAAAGCTAATCTTTTTTTAAAAATCTTTAAGGTTAGTGCTGGAGATGTTGGCCGAGGAGAGGGCACTGATGTTGGTCCGATTATCCTGCCAGTGTATTTGGAAGGTTTTGCAGACACAGTGAGATTGTGGTCACTGCTGACGCTGTCATGGGCAAGAGCATTCCCAGTAAACAGGCTGATGGAGAACAGTAACTACTTGGTTTATCCTTGATATTGGTTCAACAACAGCTGCCACAGATTCAGAATGGCAGCTATGTCCTGCAAGACGGTAAGCTCATTAAGTGCTGATGCTTCAAAAGCCACACTTGGTCATGGGCATTAAAGTCCCAACTCAGAGTGAATTCTGTTTCCTTATTCTTCTCAGTGCTGCTCACAAGCGCAGTTTGACACTTGGGAGTATCGATTCAGCTGCTGCAGGAAGATACTCGGTTCTAATCAGATCTTTACATACATCTGAAACTTCATGCGGTCTGATGTCAATGTAGAGGATCACACAGGGCCACTACCTGTACACCATTGAACGTACCCAGGGATTGTAATTCTGGCTGTAATGTATCATAATCATAATAATGTAAGAAATAGTTACAGGATCAGGCCCCTTCCACCATTCTCAAGATCATGGCTCATCTACCTCACTGCCAACTTCCTGCTCTACTTATCTATCCCCGATTCCCTTAGCATACCAAAATATATCACTCTCTGTTTTGAGTCGATCTCCAAAGCCCTCAGGAATAGAGGATTCCAAAGATTCACCAACACCTTCTGCATGAAGCAATGTCTCCTTATCTCTGCCAGGAGGAACATGCCCTCTGCAGGCAGCCTATCAAGCCCTTTCAGAATTTAGTAGGTTTCGATGATGAGGTTTCATTCTTCTAAACTCCAGAGAACATAAGCTTAATCTACTCAGCCTCTCCCCAAACCTGCCATCCTTGGAAGCCGTCTAGTGAATCTTTGCTGCACTTCTTCTATGGCAGGGATTCTCAACCTTTGTTATGCCATGGACCCCTACCATTAACCGAAGGGTCCGTGAACCATGTTCCCACTAATTTGTAATGACCAGTGTGTGCAAAAATCTTGTGCTGTGCAATTTTTTTTTTGCCCAACATGACAACAATATGTGCACACTGAATAATTTCTTCAATAAAAACAGTATAAATAAGCCAGTTCTAAAATCTGCAGACAAATGGTTGCAAACTCCACATTGCCATCACTGTCCGCATCAAAAACCGGAAAAGGAAATGTGATTGTGTACGATTGTGAAATGCACTTAACATGCCAACATGGTGGAGAGTGACAGCTGTTTGTGCGCTAGCAGCAAACGATACATGCACGCGCACGCCTTAGAGGGAATGTTGTCTGTGGACCTCAGGTCGGGGGTCCCTGCTCAATGGCAAGTATCTTTTTTAAGTAAATAAATCAAAACTGTACATACTATAAGTGTGGTCTCTCAGTGCTCCGTTATAATTGCAAAAAGACATCTCTATTCCTGTACTCAAATCTTTACATAATAAGGGCCAACATATCGTTTGTCTTCCTAACTGCACCCTACATCTGGATGTTAGCTTTCAATGACTGGGTATGAGGACATCTAAGTCCTTTTGAATACCAATATTACCTAATTCTCACATTTTAAAATGCTCTAAGTAGATAATGTCACATTTTTCCCACATTCTTTTCCATCTACAATGTTCTTGCCTATGCACTCAGCTTCATATTCCCTTAAAGCTTCAATGCAATCTCCACCTATTCACACAGCTGCCTAATGTTGTGTTGTCAGCAAAATGAAATACAATATTTGGTCTCTTCATTTTATTCAATAAAACATGAATTGTCTCCTAAGGCAGTCCCACAGGGATATAGATAGTATCCACTCTGCTACCGAGGATTCTGAGATGGCTAATAAGATCATTGTGAGAACCACACACTCTTCTATAGATCGGGCAGCCGGTAGTTGATGGAGTGAGTGGGCAAGTTATTTTTGAATCACGAACATGAGAAGATCTGCAGATGCTGGAAATCCAAAGCAACACACACAAAATGATGGAGGAACTCAGCAGGTTGGGCAGCATCTATGGAAAACAGTAAACAGTCGATGTTTCAGGCTGAGACCCTTCTTCAGGACTGGGTGGGGGAAGAGGAAAGAAGCTAGCTGGAAGGTGATAGCTGAAGCCACAATCGGAGAAGTGGACAATTCTCCTATTGTCCACTCTCCTCTCCTATCGGATTGTTTCTTCTCCAGCGCTTGACCTTCCCCAAGGTCAAGAAGAAAGAATCTGATGGGAGACAAGAGTGGACAATAGGAGAAAGGGAAGGGGATCATTGTTCCCTTACCTGAAATGCACCAGACATTTTTTCTTAACAATCTGATAATTTGGTAGTCACCATTACTGACTTTGGCTATTAAAAAGAATGTCCAGATTAATTAATCAACAAAAGGATAGGATTTGAATGCAAACCTTTGTATCATTCATCCATGCCTCAGGACTATTAGATTCTTATGTGAACCCTCTTTGCTAAAGTGGCTGACTCTGACTGGGATTCAGATCCCCGTTTATTGTAAAAGATTCAAGGCAAGTTACATCAGTAGATCCTCCTAAGTCCTCAGCACATTACTGACAATGCTTCATCAATTATTAATTCCCTGCTGTCAGATAAATTACTAATCTAAGGAAGTATAATTCAGCATTGTAGAATGCCAACCTTTGTAATTCTATGACTAAGCAGGACTTTCCACAAAAAAATTTTCTCCTAGAGTAAAATACAGTGTACAAGACAATTAAGTCTATGTATAGGAAACAAAGCTTGTGTGCTATTTTTAATCTGTCCAGATATTTTAAAATTAATTCTCAGGATTTACTGTAAGTGTTACTGTCATTCTTAATTGTGCTAGGTTGTTTGGAACATTTAAGGGTCAGTGAAGGAGGTAGGATGATGGCTTTCCATTGGAGTTGTGGGGAAGGTGGTAGCAGAAAGTTTGAAGACAAGGAGAAAGCCATCCTTATTCTGAGAGCGGGAGAAAAGAAGTGTGACAATGGAGGTAAAAGGGGTATAATTACACTCTGATTATGAGATTTCACTGTCCCATCACCAAAGGTGGCCTTATAGCACCGTGACGAGTCCCGAAGGTATTAGTGGTAAAAGGGAATGAAAGGTAGCTGAGATGAAATGACAAAGCAAGTTAAAGAAGGTGTTAATAGAAAACAAAAGGTCAGTCTTGAACCCAGTGATGTGCTATCCTACTTGACTTTGTCCTCATAAACCTACGTATGGCAGATACATCTGTACGTTATAGTACTGGTAGATGTAACTAATGAACATATTGTGGAGACCAAGTCCAGTCTTCATGTTGAAGCTCCCCTCCGTCATATTGAGTGGCATAAACAAGAGAAAATCTGCAGATGCTGGAAATCCAAGCAACACATGCAAAATGCTGGAGGAACTCAGCAGGCCAGGCTGATAATGAGTAGTATAACAATTTTGCTAATTGGAGCAGATCTGGCAGCTGAAAACTGGGTGTTGATGAGGTTTTTCAGGGGATCAGCAGCAGAAATGTACATCAATGCAATCTGTAACTATGGCCTAATATATCACTGCCCATTATTACCATCAGCCCCGGTTCAATGAGGGAATGCGGAGACCAATAGTAGTTGTATGTAAAATGAGTTGCCACTGTAGTTAGGCTTTAGTTCTGGATATATACATGCTAAGCAGCAGAAAGAGCATGTCACAGGATGAAATCAGCAGTCTCATGGCCTGTGGATCAGATCCAAAGGATCTTAATGCATCTCATTGTCCAAGACCGAAAGAAGCTGCAGAAGATCGTGAACACGGCGCAGCACATCACACAAACCAATCTTCCGTCCCTGGACTCACTTTACACTGCACGCTGTCGGAGCAGTGCTGCCAGGATAATCGAGGACACGACCCATCCAGCCAACACACCTTTTGTCCCTCTTCCCTCCGGGAGAAGACTCAGGAGCTTGAAGACTCGTACGGCCTGATTTGGGAACAGCTTCTTTCCAACTGTGATAAGACTGCTGAATGGATCCTGACCCGGATCTGGGCCGTACCCTCCAAATATCCAGACCTGCCTCGGTTTTTCTGTACTACTTTACTTTCCATTTTTCTGTTTTCTATTTATGATGTATAATTTAAAGTGTTAATATTTACTAATTTTTACTATTTTTAATATTTAATATTTGTAATCAAGGGAGAGGAAAGCGCAGAATCAAATATCGCTGTGATGATTGTACGTTCTAGTATCAATTGTTTGGCGACAATAAAGTATAAAGTAAATAGCTAATAGGAGGAGGAGAATTCAAGAACATCCCCATTCTCTATAATGTCTGGGCCCAAAGTTGGAAAGGCACGAGTGAAATATTCAAAACCCTGAGCAAAGCGATGGAAGATGTGGACAATGCTATCAAGAGGCCCACACTAATCTGCTCATCAATGCCCAATTTGGTTTTGCTAGGATCCCTTAGCACCAGACCACAATAGGTTTCAATAGATACATTTAATGTCAGAGAAGTGTATACAACATACATCCTGAAATTCCTTCAGACCTCGTCAGAGCCTTGAAACAAACATGGACCAAAGAACTGCAATCCAGAAGTGAGGTGACAGTTACTGCCCTTGACATCAGGGCAAAATTTGACAAAGTAAGGCATCAGGGCATCTCACAAAGCTTAAGTCAAAGAAAAAAGCATTTCAGTAACTGAAGTCATACTCTACTCAAAGATGGGGTTGTTGGAAGTTAACCACTCAAAGATGGGGTTGTTGGAAGTTAACCACAATTGTCATTGCAACATATTGTGCTAAACCTAATTAGCTTCTGCTGTTTTTATTAATGATCATCCTACCATCATAAGACTAGAATTATCAGAAATTGTTCATTTCCATTCATCACTTCTCAGGAATTGAAACAATCCTTATCTGCTTACAGAAAGACTTGGACAGCAGCATGGACTTATGACATTCCTGTCACAAAAGTGTTAGGGATTGGCCAAGTTCAACATGAGAGTCTAATCAATACACAAAGAAGCTGGAGGAACTTAATGGGTTGGCTCACATCATGGAGGGAAAGGTACAGTCTAATCACTAATCTGTCAGGTCAAGTCAAGTGTACTGTCATGTGCAGGTCGGTTCAAGAACCTGAGCTGTCAAGAAAGTAGCTGTTCCTGAACTTGACGGTGGGGGACATCAGGCTTCTGAATCTCCTGATCAATGGTAACAGTGAGTTGGGATTACCATACCAGGCAAGATGCCATCAGTCAGGATATTTTCAACAGTGCATCTGTAGAAGTTTGTTGGAACATTTGGTGACATTAAGAATCCTCTTAAGCTTCTAAGAAACTGGCATACTTTCTTTGTGGTTGTAAAATATGCAATCGGAATAGACAGGCCATCTAAGATGTAAATGTCCAATCATTTGAAGCTAGTTACTCTCTCCAGCAATGAGAACTAGCACCTTACCTCACAACTTCCCTCTTCTGAAGTCAACATTCAGTTCTTTGCTTTTGTTAATGTTGAACATGATGTTGCTTACGCAACACCACACAACCAGTTGTTCTACCTCCCTTTTGTATGCTGACTCACCACCACCCATAACTTGGCCAACAACAGTTGTGTTGTCAGTGAAGTTGTAGATGGTATTCAAGCTGTGCTTAGTCACACAGTCATGGGTATAAAGAGAGGAAGACAGGGAGCAAAGATGCAACTCTGAGATTCACCTGTGCTGCTATCTCCAAATCAACATTCTGAGCATGGAGACAATTGGGGGGTGGGGGGGGGGGTTTAATCTTTCACCACAATCTCTACTAGATCAGTCATGTACAAACAGTGGCTACAACAAGTGAAAGAAAGGTTGAATATCTTCCTTGAGTGAGTCACTTCCTGATACTCAGGGTTTTGTACCACCTACAAAGCTCAACCCTCAATTTCAACCGTCTCGACTTCACCGCACCTTGACCCCATTCCAACCTCACTCCTTCGGAACGCTCTGCTCTCCACTCCCTCCGCACTAATCCTAACCTTATTATTAAACCCGCCGATAAGGGGGGTGCTTTTGTAGTCTGGCGTACTGACCTCTACCTTGCCGAGGCACAGGGACAACTCGCGGATACCTCCTCTTATTTACCCCTCGATCGTGACCCCACTAAGGAGCACCAGGCCATTGTCTCCCACACCATCACCGACTTTATCCGCTCAGGGGATCTCCCATCCACTGCTACCAACCTTATAGTTCCCACACCCCGCACTTCCCGTTTCTACCTCCTACCCAAGATCCACAAACCTGCCTGTCCTGGCCGACCTATTGTCTCAGCTTGCTCCTGCCCCACAGAACTCGTTTCTGCATACCTCAACACTGTTTTATCCCCCCTTGTTCAATCCCTTCCTACCTATGTTCGTGACACTTCTCACGCTCTTAAACTTTTCGATGATTTTAAGTTCCCTGGCCCCCACTGCTTTATTTTCACCATGGATGTCCAGTCCTTATACACTTCCATCCCCCATCAGGAAGGTCTAATAGCTCTACGCTTTTTGGATTCCAGATCTAATCAGTTCCCCTCTACCACCACTCTGCTCCGTCTAGCGGAATTAGTCCTTACTCTTAATAATTTCTCCTTTGGCTCCTCCCACTTCCTCCAAACTAAAGGTGTAGCTATGGGCACCCGTATGGGTCCTAGCTATGCCTGCCTTTTTGTTGGGTTTGTGGAACAATCTATGTTCCGTGCCTATTCTGGTATCTATCCCCCACTTTTCCTTCGCTACATCGATGACTGTATTGACGCTGCTTCCTGCACGCATGCAGAACTCGTTGACTTTATTAACTTTGCCTCCAACTTTCACCCTGCCCTCAAGTTTACCTGGTTCATTTCCGACACCTCCCTCCCCTTTCTAGATCTTTTTGTCGCTGTCTCTGGAGACAGCTTATCCACTGATGTCTACTATAAGCCTACTGACTCTCACAGCTATCTGGACTATTCCTCTTCTCACCCTGTCTCTTGCAAAAACGCCGTCCCCTTCTCGCAATTCCTCCGTCTCCGCCGCATCTGCTCTCAGGATGAGGCTTTTCATTCTAGGACGAGGGAGATGTCTTCCTTTTTTAAAGAAAGGGGCTTCCCTTCCTCCACTATCAACTCTGCTCTTAAACGCATCTCCCCCATTTCACGTACATCTGCTGTCACTCCATCCTCCCGCCACCCCACTAGGAATAGGGTTCCCCTGGTCCTCACCTACAACCCCACCAGCCTCCGGGTCCAACATATTATTCTCCGTAACTTCCGCCACCTCCAACGGGATCCCACCACTAAGCACATCTTTCCCTCCCTCCCTCTCTCTGCATTCCGCAGGGATCGCTCCCTACACAACTCCCTTGTCCATTCGTCCCCCCCATCCCTCCCCACTGATCTCCCTCCTGGCACTTATCCATGTAAGCGGAACAAGTGCTACACATGCCCTTACACTTCCTCCCTTACCACCATTCAGGGCCCCAAACAGTCCTTCCAGGTGAGGCAACACTTCACCTGTGAGTCGACTGGGGTGATATACTGCGTCCGGTGCTCCCGATGTGGCCTTTAATATATTGGCGAGACCCGACGCAGACTGGGAGACCACTTTACTGAACATCTACGCTCTGTCCGCCAGAGAAAGCAGGATCTCCCAGTGGCCACACATTTTAATTCCACATCCCATTCCCATTCTGACATGTCTATCTACGGCCTCCTCTACTGTAAAGATGAAGCCACACTCAGGTTGGAGGAACAACACCTTATATTCCGTCTGGGTAGCCTCCAACCTGATGGCATGAACATCGACTTATCTAACTTCTGCTAAGGCCCCACCTCCTCCTCGTACCCCATCTGTTACTCATTTTTATGCACATATTCTTTCTCTCACTCTCCTTTTTCTCCCTCTGTCCCTCTGAATATACCTCTTGCCCATCCTCTGGGTCCCCCCACCCCCGTCTTTCTTCCCGGACCTCCTGTCCCATGATCCTCTCGTATCCCCTTTTCCCAATCACCTGTCCAGCTCTCGGCTCTATCCCTCCCCCTCCTGTTTTCTCCTATCATTTTGGATCTCCCCCTCCCCCTCCAACTTTCAAATCCCTTACTCACTCTTCCTTCAGTTAGTCCTGACGAAGGGTCTCGGCCTGAAACGTCGACTGCACCTCTTCCTACAGATGCTGCTTGGCCTGCTGCATTCACCAGCAACTTTGATGTGTGTTGCTTGAATTTCCAGCATCTGCAGAATTCCTGTTGTTTGCCCTCAATTTCAAAACCATTTGGGACAATGCAGCCATCTTGATGCTACTGCTCTGTGGCTCTGACAACCACCATCACGGGGTGCTTCAAAACGACTGGTAATGGCACACATTAACTTCAGCCTTCCAGATAACCTTAAACATTTGCATTTCACTCACTGCAGACACCATCTCCCTGACTCTACAGTTATCTGGACAGTAAAGACAATTATATTAGGCTATGGTTTATTGACTACAGCTCAGCCTTCAATACTAAAATTCCAAGTAAAGTCTTCAACAGACTCTGAGAACTGGGAGTCAACACGACCCTTTGGATCCAAGATACTTGAAACATCAAAATGTAGAGGGACCTTCACGAACTCCCGAAGCCCCTGGTGACCCTGTGACTTCAGCTTCTGAGGTCAACGTGAGAGTACCTTTCAGGAGAGTGAACCCACGGAAAGCATCTGGCCCAGACGGAGTACTTGGCCAGGTACTAAGGACCTGTGCTGATCAGCGGCTGGAGTGTTCGCCGGTATCTTTACCCTCTCGCTTTGACAGTCTGAGGCACACACCTACTTCAAGCAGGCTTTAATTATACTCGTGCCAAAGAAGAACAGGGTAACCTGCGTCAATGGCTATTGTCCAGTGACACTTATATCCACTGTAATGAAGTATTGAGAGTATCAACTCCTACTTGAGAAGTGACTTGGATCCACTGTGCTGAAGTTGAGAGGATTGAGAGCTTCAATTTCCTAGGAATGAACATCATTAATGGCCTATTGTGGTCCGAACATGGCTAAGCCCACAAATGCCTCTACTTCCTCGCAAGGCTAGATAATTGATGCACCATATAAAGCATTCTATCTGGATGCATCATAGCTTGGCATGACAAGAAAGTGTAGAGTTCTGGACACACTTCACCACAACCAACCTCCCCTTGATATACTCTGTCAATATTTCTTGCAGTATCAGTGCCTCAGTAAAGCAGCCAATAATCAGAGACCCCACCCATCCCAGACATTCTGTCTTCTCCCCTCTCCCATTGGATTGGGCAGAAGATACAAGAAACGGAAACAAAATGCTGGCGGAACTCAGCAGACCAGGCAGCATCTGTGGAAAGGAGTAAATGGTCGATGTTTCAGGCAAAGACTCTTCATCAGGACTGGGAAAAAAGATGAGAAGTCAGAGCAAGAAGGTCTGGTGGAGGGGAAGATGAAGTACAAGGGAGTAGATACAAGAACCTGAAAGCACATAACACATACCACCACTGTCCCTGTACCAAAAAAGACCAAGATAACATGTCTGAACGACTGGCGTCCTGTCGCACTCACCTCAATAATAAGCAAACGCTTTGAGATGCTGGTCAAGGATTATATCTGCAGCTTGCTACCACCCAAACTGGACCCCCTACAATTCGCCTACCAACACAACCGATCGACAGGCGATGCAATAGCCACTGCTCTACATACTGTCCTTACACATCTGGAGAAGGATGCTTATGTGAGAATGCTGTTCTTGGACAACAGTTCAGCATTCAACAGCATAGTTTCATACAGGCTTGACAAGAAGCTCAGAGACCTCAGCCTTGTGCAGCTGGATCCTGGGACTTACTGTCAGATCGCTAGCAGGTGGTAAGAGTGGGCTCCCTCACCTCCACCCCTCTGACTCTCAATACAGGAGCCCCTCAGTGCTGTGTACTGAGTCCTCTCCTTTACTCCCTGTATACCCATGACTGTGTCGCCACCCACAGCTCTAATCAGCTAATTAAATTTGCCGACAACATGACATCGATTGGACTTATCTCAAACAATAACGAGGTAGCCTACAGGGAAGAAGTCATCTCTCTGACACACAGGTCTCAAGAAAACGACCTCTCTGTCAATGTCGCAAAATCAAAGGAGCCAGTTCAAGAGGAATGGAGATGGGCTAACCCCTATTGACATCAATGGATCTGGGGTTGAGAGGCTAAACAGCTTTAAGTTCCTTGGCATCCACATCACCGAGGACCTCACGTGGTCTGTACACACCAGCTGTGGTGAAAAAGACACAACTGCTCCTCTTTCACCTCAGACGGTTGAGGAAATTTGGTAGTGGCCCCCAAATAACCATTAACAATTACAGCACGGAAACAGGCCATCTCGGCCTTCTAGTCCGTGCCGAACTCTTACCCTATCCTATTCCCACCGACCTGCACTCAGCCCATAACCCTCCATTCCTTTCCTGTCCATATACCTATCCAATTTAACTTTAAACGACTACATCGAACCTGCCTCAACCACTTCTGCTGGAAGCTCATTCCACACAGCTACCACCCTCTGAGTAAAGAAGTTCCCCCTCATGTTACCCCTAAGCTTTTGTCCTCTAATTCTCAACCCATGTCCTCTTGTTTGAATCTTCCACACTCTCAATGGAAAAAGTCTAACCACGTCAACTCTATCAATCCCCCTCATCATTTTAAATACCTTTATGTTTTGCTGAACACCTACGCTCTGTCCGCCAGAGAAAGCAGGATCTCCCAGTGGCCCCACGTTTTAATTCCATATCCCATTCCCATTCTGATATGTCTATCCACGGCCTCCTCTACTGTAAAGATGAAGCCACACTCAGGTTGGAGGAACAACACCTTATATTCCGTCTGGGTAGCCTCCAACCTGATGGCATAAACACTGACTTCTCTAACTTCCGCTAATGCCCCACCTCCCCTTCGTACCCCATCCATTATTTCTTTATAAATACACATTCTTTTTCTCTCTTTCCTTTTTCTCCCTCTATCCCTATGACTATACCCCTTGCCCATCCTCTGGGTTTCCCCCCTCCCCCTTTTCCTTCTCCCTGGGTCTCCTGTCCCATGATCCTCTCATATCCCTTTTGCCTATCGCCTGTCCAGCTCTTGGTTCCATCCCTCTCCCTCCTGCCTTCTCCTATCATTTTGGATCTCCCCCTCCCCCTTTCAAATCTCTTACTAGCTCTTCCTCCAGTTAGTCCTGACGAAGGGTCTCAGCCTGAAACGTCAACTGTACCTCTTCCTAGAGATGCTGCCTGGCCTGCTGTATTCACCAGCAACTTTGATGTGTGTTGCTTGTCATGTAAGCACATCTTTTTACCAAATGCTGTATTTTATTTTACCTACCTTTAACACTCAGCTAGTGGCTTGAGCCAAATGAAAAGCCCAGTGCTTTTGGGTAGCTTCCAAACACCCTGCGGTCAATTATGTATTCAGCTGCCAGAACTACCACAGAGTAATATACAGACATTGTACCCACTATCCTTTCTTCAGCATTAAAGCTAGATGCTTTTATACTTGACTAGAAATACATAACTAGTTGTTGGTCTAAGGGACAAAATCAGGTATCACTTACTTTAATTTGACAACCATTTGACATGCCAGGTCAGGCAGTATTTTAAATATTTGAAGCCAAAGAATTCCATCTTTGACATTGCAATTTGAAGTTACTGCATTAAGAGCTGAACTTGAACTTGAGCTGATCTTATCAAAACAGCTTACAGCATCAAAAACCAAGATAGGTCCCTTGTATCGAGAGAGAGTACGGTGGAACTTCAATTGTGCTAATTTGAAGTGAAGTGCTAGACTGTATTTAGAGAAAGCCAAACAGATAACTGAGGCTAGTAAAAAGATCAATAAAAGTACTTCAGAATCAGGATTCATGTTTCTAATCAGCCACCAGTATTTAAGATTATATAACTTGTTTAACCTTACAGAAAGCTGAAAATGATACAGTAGAATATGATTGGAGTAGATATCCAATGCAAATCAAGAATAGAAAAATATTAATTGTACAATGCAGAACCAAGGAGGGCCAATTCCTGGATTTGAAAGAAAAATCATGAAAATTACATAAGTAAAGGAATAAGAGGTTCCTTACTTGACTTGTACACCATTATTCTGTAATTAAGATCAAATGGAAGACCATTTTCTAATCAGATATGATTAATCTCTTATCCAGGGTCTCCAAATATACTGTTTAATTTGTACAAATATTTTACCACCAATTGAAAGGCCAAATTTGAAACAACCACTTTTACCTCAAAAGCTGCCCAACATCTACTTCCAGAAACTTTAATAGTGTACTTGTTCTCCATCTGAAATCAGCACAAAAGGTTGTTTGACTCAAGTGTTGAATCAAGAAGCAGTCTGCATTTCCTTTCTGAAATAGCTAAATTCTGTTCATTTTCAGCCACCTTCCAGATTCTAACACTGGTCTGCAGATAGCTATGCTGTTACTGTTCATGCTTCCTTATGAGAAGAGGTAAAGGTAGTGATAGAGAAAGCAAAGGAATGCTGCTGTGTGCACTGTAAACAATCTGTAATACTACTTTTTAAAAAACCCAGATTTATTTATAGTACTTAACCAGAATATACAAAGTAGTGGTCAAGCATGAACTAATGAGGTATACAAATTTAAACCTTGTTCAATATGGAAAAATGATACTAATTTAATCAATTCTTTAAACCATGGGTTTTAAGCATACATCACAATGAGTTCAAAATTTACAAATTGACCCTGTCAATTTTCACTAGAAATGTACTGCACCACAAACATTAACAACAAAACTGTGGAGTTTGAAGAAAGCCTTTTTTTCTTGTTTTTTTTAATCTCATTTTTGTACAGAATAGAAGACCAATTTCCCTCCCCTACCCAAGTTAGCATGACCTATATCTTTGGTCTTCATTGCATATGAACCTCTACCCTAAGCACAATTTACAAAAAGAAAAAAGGGCAGTAATTATTTTCTTTTCTTGAAATAAGAAAATGGTCAGTAAACAGTAAAGTGTGTGCTTCTGAAATGTACAAATTCAAGTTCTAAACCCATTTTGAAACAGACCCAAAACTTATTACAGCATTCAAACCCATTACAAACATGGTTGTACAAAGACCATTAATAAATAACTTCATAAAAAACAAATATTCCCCAGAGCAATGCCTTGGACAGGTGTTTCAAGAACCAGTTGTACAATACAATATAAAAACCCACTCTGCAAATGTACATAAAAAAGCACACTCTCTACATTTTGAACTTGACCATAACATCAAGATATAAAAATTTAAACAAAGGAATGTTTAAGCTTCTGTCTTGGGTTTTGTTGACTCTCCATTTTCTGACTTTTGCCTCTTGCTTTCAACTTCATCCTAGAGGAACAAATTAGGAAATTAAGTGTTCAGAAAACTGCCGCTTGGAGACTTGAAACAAAAAATCCACTCCCTCACATTTCTACAGAATCAGTTTCTCATACTGCATACCTTTTACATGCTTTAAGTTTGTCCCTATTGTACCCCAACCCAAATCATACTCATGGCCAAGGGGCTTGAGATCTCAAGAATCAGCAGTCAAAAGAACTGGCACATTTGACAATGGAACTTTGAACACATACCAGCTCATTATGACTTGATGTATGACAAATTCTACATTTCAAATCGTAATTAAAAATCACTTAAATATCTTTACAAACCTGCTCTTCTGCAGGACGCTTCACCGCATTGCCTTCTGTTTCATCACCTTCCTCCTCAGCACCTTCTTCCTCGTCACCATCCTCTTCACCTTCAGCCTCAGCTAGAAAATAAAACAGGTTACTAACAGAATCTAAACACAAAATGCACGAACCAGAACATGAATTTACAATACATCATGATAGCATTGCCAGTGGAATCATTGATCCCCTATTTCTAATGTTAATTGCATTGATCATTTTAACAGACTGCATGAAGTACTCATGCAAATACTACACCCTTCTCCAATAGAACACAAAATTGACTACAACAGTATCATGAATACATACCATCTTCTTCATCATCCTCTTCCTCATCTACTTCCTCTGCATTTTCATCAGCATGATCAGCTCCATTCTCTTCCTCCTCCTGTAATAAGTAATCAAGGAATACCAAGGTTAAGTTCAAGGCGTTCAGATGCAAGCTCTGGAAAATTCTAGAGACTCTAGAATGTCTGTCACATCAGTCACGTGGATGTGATACAATGCCACTGCACTTAGTTGAGCAAAATGGTGTTTTTGACAATACAGGCTGGGCTCTCTGAGGCCTGCTTGGTCGGGGGTGGGGGAAGAAGCACCACCGAAGCCTGGTAGTGACGATCCACCTGAAATGCAGTTGGTTTTATTGCAAAAAAAACAATCTAACCTGTGAACGAAGTTACCAGGTAAACGGTGAGAAGGTTTCGCTTCTTACAAAATGTGGCCAGTTACACTCGCTTCGCCCCTTTACCCCGCCCCTCCCATTTTAATACCTACTGTTCCATTCGCTGGGGCATCTCCACTCCCATTTTCTTTCTTCTCTGCCTCCTCCACAGCCTTTTCTTTTAGGTCCTGCAAATCCAGAAAGCAAAACGTTCAGAAACGCAAATTCAAAAATTCTTCCGGCGGCAGGAGACTCTGTTTAGCTCCGTGAAACCTGTTCATTGTAATACAGACCCTTATGCGCAGACTTCCGTTTACTAATATCGCAGCAGACGAGGTTGGAAACTCGGCTCCGCTCCAAATCCTTCCCGGACATACCAACAAACTTGTATCAACATCAACGCGCATTTAGTGCGCCATGCACCTTCCATAAAATAATAGGTTTCTAAAGGAGAAAGACGCTTGCATCCCACGAGTAATTATAAATGCTAAAAGGCGATTTCTAAACTGTTCGTACCAAGTTTAAAGATCGTGCAATCCTTAACTATTCGCTGTGGCACGAGGAGTAAAAAGATGATCAACTGGTGCCTTGTGCTGGATTCTGCGGAGTTCCACTGGAAGCGGAGCGAACATGCTCGCCCGGCCGAGACCTCGCAAATGGCGGTGGACGCTGCGAGCTGCAATGGCGCAGCTGCAGGGCTGCATGTGGCCGCAACGATGCTCCTTCCGCTTTTACACCGCGCTCGCTCGGGCCCCAGCCGCGCACGCATGCGCGCTCTGCCCCGGTCTCTCCCCCACCCCCACTTCCCAGCGCCCTCTCCCCCCTCCAATGGGGGAGGGTAAACCGCGCCTCCTTCCGCGCGAGCGAGGCAGGCAGCAGGCGGGCGCGCGCCTCGCCAGCCCGTGCGCGCGCTCCTCTCCCGCCGTTCCCTCGACACACATCCCCCCCCCCCGTAGAAAACAAAACCGGCGGCAGTAAAGAGCGGGAAGCGGCGGCCGGGCGCCACACGCAAATTCCTCCCCCACCTTTATCAAACGGAAGCGAAGGGACACCGGGTGAGTCCGTATACCACCGGGTACTAACAATCGGAAGCGTGGAGAGGGACCGCTCGAGGGGGACCGGCTGGAGGAGATGTGGGAGGCGGACCCCCCCCACACACACGGGAAGGGATGTCCCGGGATGGATGGAGGCGACGATTCCCCCCGGACGAGCCGAAGAGAGGACGGCGAGGCAGAACTCGCGAGGGCGGGAACAATGTGCAGTGAACGCTCCCCTCAGGAGCGGCGCGGTTCCCAGGGTCTGGGCGCCGCAGCCCGGCTCCGGCTGAGGACCACCGACCCGCGGCGTCGCCCTCCTCCACCACCACCACCACCCCCGCCGGTTTACCCTCCGGCACCCCTGCCAGCGGAGCGGTCTCTGGAGACCGGCCTCGCCGCGGCGGGACCCGGCTCGCTCCGAGTCCCGGTGGCCGGTCGGACTCGAGTCTCCGTGTAATCTCGCGGGAAAGTCGGTAACTTCAGAGAACCAGCGCTGAGCGGAGGCGCTCCGGTGAAGCCGGCAACTCTGGGACATCAGGTGGAGATCGCACGTACTGTTTACATTCTTCCTTAATTAAGTTTTCAACTTTATTAAAATAAAGTAAATCCACACGGAGCAAACTTCACCACCTCAACCCACAAATTACCCTGCCAAAATTATCCCTGCACTTTCAGATAGTACCGGTTATTCGCACAATTCACACAAAGAGAAATTTGAGATAACAAAGGGAACACGAGGAAGGTTTAACATCAAGAATAATTTCGGATAATTTCACAATTACGTTTTTGGTAAAAATATATAAACTCACCTTGGGGCTAACCTCTTTGGTGGTGTCCACTACTGCATCAGCCATTCTAAGCAAATTTCAGATATATAAATATGTAATTGGGAAAAAAAGTGAAGTAGGCAGAGGCTGAATTATCCCGTGGTTATAAATATTTCCCTCAGCAGATCTCCTTTGTATAACACACGCTGTGAGGAGGAATGAGGCGCCGTTCGCCGCGCTCACACTCTTAATACCTTCGCTGGCGGACACGCAGCCACGCCCTCCCCGTCCCCCATTCGTTCCTCACACTGCCCATTAAACACGGCGTACCGCCTCCCCTCCTGTTGATTGGAGCTATGCAAATACATTTGGCTCCGATTGGTGCAGTGCCTTTTTTTGAAGTACGGCCCTTTTCGCCCTGATTGGCTGTATGTTAATTATTATTTTCCTTTTCTCTCTCTCGCAGTCTGACCCGCCCGGAGATGCCTGCCCCGACACAGGTAATTCCTATTGGGTCAACTCGCCAGCGCTGCAAGTGTGGGTTCTATGATTTGTGGGTTCGCCTTCTGCTCTTGATCATTGCTCCTCCTTCCCCAACCGAGGGAACTTCCAATTGGAAAATGTGCCGCTCCGCCTATGGTTTTTAATAACGCTGAGACCTGGCATCTTCTACTGGTCCATTGTCTGTCAATTTTTTAAAATGCTACACTTTAATTGGTGGCAGTGTGAAGACTTGCCTTCCTTTCATTCGCATTGGTAATCCCTCGCAATAGCTTAGCTTTTTGATTAACGTAATTGGTTCCTTTTTAAAGGTCATCTACTTATCGCCACTGTCCAGTAGACTTATTTAAGCGCCAGTTTTACAGCTAGATTGGCACTGGAATTTGTTTTTCTCGCTTACCATTGATAAAATCCATTTCGTAATATTATGATGGACTCAGCCAACCACTGTTAAAGGTTTAATTTGAATCCTTAAGGATGACGACTTAATACAACAGCATCCAAATATGTACTTTGCCATTTAAAACAATGGTTTAAAATTAACGCCGAATAACTTTAAACCCATAAATTATTAACATTAACACGATGAAGTATACAAAATGAGTCTTTTCCATTCAGTCGGGAGTTAGAAGTTACCTGTTTGGAGACCTAAGTTAGTACAGACAACGCGATCCGCAATTTTTAAATGTTTTTCCCTCTGATATGAAAACTATGAACGGCCTTGCTTCCTGACACTAATTTGGCGTGGCACGATTTGCTAAATTTGCTACATTTAATCAGGTGCAATTCTCACCTTCACGTTTTCTTCCACACTAGACTAATCTTTTCGACCGCTGCGGGATAGGTTCGCCTGCACTCGAGCGCCAAATGATAGCAAAATGGAAACTTATCCTGAGCGAGTTCTGACTTGTATCACAGTGCGGTGGCAGTGTCAGCACACCTACATTTACATTTTCTTATTTTGATGGAGGACTTACGTTCATATGAATAGTCAGATGGGGAAGATTTAAACAATTGACTAAGCTTTGACCTTTTTACACGTCACATCACACTTTTTAATGTGAATTCTACAATTTGTCATACTTCATCTCTTAATTACTTGTAAGGAAGTACTAAGTACACGTTTGCTATGTATGTTGTATTTTAAAATTTCTTTCGCTCTGGTTAACTGACAAGAAAACCTTCTTACCTGGTGCAGCAACAGGTTTTACTGACTCTACAGCGACTTGTATTTCTTTATTTTCCCGCCTTTGGCAATCTGCTTACTCGAGAAGAAGTCGCTATTGTTTTGATTTATGAACATGGTTTCCAACTGTCACGCAAATCGAAACTGTTGCAACATAGCCTAGAGCAGATCGGGAGTCTACTTGACACTTCAGAACAGTAATGTTAAACTCGCCCTGTAACAAAACTTTACGACAAAGTCATTGCTGATTCACTTTATTCCACGAGCCGAGCAATCGCCGGGCAAGGTTGACATTTAAAGTCACGTGAGGTTTCTATGTTAGAATGCTTTTAAACTAAAAGCATCGTCTTTAACTAAGACTGCTTAACTAAGTTCGTCTTGGCCTTTCACCTCAGTCTTCCGATTTAAAGTGAGTACAGTATATTTTCCGGTTAGATTCAAATCAAGCCAGATATTGCTGTTGATTTATACAGCAAAAACACCTATTAGTATCTTCAAAAAACACCTAGTTTGTTTGATTCTCTAGGAAGGGGCTTTAATGTAAAACCACACAGACCACGAAGATCTCAGATTCTCCTCAGAATCCGAAGAAGAATAACATGGTCAGGTTTTGCCGTAACTTCCCATCGATCCAATTTAGTTCCTGACATTTCTGTTGGGTTAGCATGTTAATTGTGATGACCTAGCAGCATTCTGATGGTTACCTGTTCCTTGTGGATGGAGTAAATATGAGGAATTCTAAGGTTGAAAAATGCTGTATCCTTCAGAATGTATCACTCTCTTTATGTTCTACCACAGAAATTGGATTTTTTTCTTCGAAGTGTATTTTGTTCTCATCCATAAGACATAGGAGCAGAATTAGGCCATTTGGCCCATCGAGTCTGATCCGCTGTTCAATCATGGCTGATCCTTTTTTTTCCTCCTCAGCCCCACTGCCTGGCCTTAACCCCTTAACCCCCTTGATGCTGTGTCGAATCAAGAACCCATCAAGCTCTGCTTTGAATACACCCAATGGCCTGGCCCCCACAGCTGCCTGTGGTAATAAATTCTACAAATTCACCACCCTCTAGCTAAAGAAATTTCTCTACATCTGTTTTAAATGGATGCCTGAGGCTGTGCCCTCTTTTCCTAGACTCCTCCACCATGGGAAACATCCTTTCCACACTACTCTGTCTAGGGTTATCAACATTCAAAAGGTTCCAATGAGATCTGCCCTCATCCTTCTAAATTCCAGCGAGTACAGACCCAGAACCATTAAATGTTCCTCATATGATAACCCTTTCATTCCTGGAATCATCCTTGTGAAACCTCTCCAATTCTAGCACATCTTTTCTTAGATGAGGAGCCTAAAACTGTTCACATTACTCAAGCTGAGGCCTCACTAGTGCCTTATAAAGCCTCAGCATAACATCCCTGCGCTCGTATGAATGCTAACATTGCTTTTGCCTTTCTAACCACCGACTCAACTTGCAAGTTAACCTTTAGGGTGTTCTGCACAAGGACTCCCAAGCCCCTTTGCATCTCAGATTTTTGGATTTTCTCCCCACTTAGAAAATAGTGGGCACATTTATTTCTTCTACCAAAGTGCATGACCATGCATTTTCCAACTTTGTATTTCATTGTCTTGCCCATTCTCCTAATCGTTCTAAGTCCTTCTGCAGCCTACCTGTTTCCTCAACACCACTTGTCCCTCCACCAATCTTCATATCATCTGCAAACTTCGCAACAAAGCCATCTATTCCATCATCTAAATCATTTATATACAGCATAAAACGAGCAGTCCCAACACCAACCCCTGTGGAACACCACTCGTCACTGGCAGCTAACCAGAAAAAGGATCCTTTTTATTTCCACTTGCTGTGTTCTATAAATCAGCCAATGCTCTAACCATGCAACACACACAAAATGCTGGTGGAATGCAGCAGGCCAGGCAGCATCTATAGGAAAAAGTACAGTTGACATTTCAGGTTTAGACCCTTCATCAGGACTAACGGAAAAAAGAGATAGTAAGAGATTTGAAAGTTGGAGGGGGAGGGATGGATCTAAGAGCTGGGAAGTTGATTGGCAAAAGGGATACAAGGCTGGAGAAGGGGGCGTATCATAGGATGGAAGGCCTTGGAAGAAAGAAAAGGGGAGGGGAGCACTAGAGGAAGATGGAGAACAGGCACAGAGTTATTGTGCGAGGGAAAGAGAGAAAAAAATTAAAAATAAAAATTAGGAATGGGGTAAGAAGGGGAGGAGAGGCATGTTAGAGAAATCAATGTTCACGCCATCAGGTTGGAAGCTACCCAGACGGAATATAAGGTGTTGTTCCTCCAACTTGAGTGTGACTTCACTTCGACAGAAGAGGAGGCCATGGATTGACATATTGGAATGGGAATGGACGTGGAATTAAAATGTGTGGCTACTGGGAGATCCTGCTTCCTCTGGCAGACAGAGCGTAGATGTTCAGCGAAGCAGTCTCCCGGTCTGCGTCAGGTCCCGCCAGTATATAGAAGGCCACACCGGGAGCACCGGACACAGTATATCACACCAGCAGACTCACAAGTGAAGTGTCGCCTCATCTGGAAGGACTGTCTGGGGCTCTGAATGGTGGTGAGGGAGGAAGTGTAAGGCAGGTGTAGCACTTGTTCCACTTATAAGGATAAGTGCTCTAACCATGCCTGTAACTTTCCTGAAATACGATAACCTCTTAACTTGGTAAACAGTGTCATGTGTGGCATCTTGTCAAATACCTTCTGAAAGTCCAAATATACAACATCCACTGCATCTCCTTTATCTATCCTACATGTAATCTCCTCAAAGAATTCCAACAGGTTCATCAGGCAAGATTTTCCCTTAAGGAACCATGCTGACTTTGTCTAATCTTGTCCTGTGTCACCAAGTATTCCATAACCATCCTTAACAATTGACTCCAACATCTTTCCGACCACTGAAGTCAGGCTGTCTGGTCTTTTTCTGCTGCTTTCCTTCTTTCTGCAATTTTCCAGTTCTCTGGAACCATGCCAGAGTCCAATGATTTTTGAAAGATCATTACTAATGCCTCCACAATCTCTACCGCTACCCCTTTCAGAACCCTTTGGACAAGTTCATCTGGTCCGGGTGACCTATGTACCGCTTAGGTCTTTCAGCTTTTTAAGCACCCTCTTCTAATAGTAACTGCACTCACTTCTCTTCCCTCACACCCTTCAATATCTGGCACACTGCTAGTGTCTTTGACAATGAAGACTGATGCAAAATACTCATTTAGTTAATCTGTCATCTTCTTCGCCCCCATTATTATATCTCTGGCTTAATTTTCTATCATTCCTATATCCACTCTCATTTCACTTTTATTTTTTACGTACATGAAAAAGCTTTTTACTATCCACTTTCATATTGTTTGCTAGCTTGCTTTCATATTTTATCTTTTCCCTCCTAATGATTCTTTTAGTTGCTCGCTGTAGGGTTTTAAAAGCTTCTTTTAATATACTGTTTAAATAAATTGTGCAACACATAGCTCTGATTAGAAAGTGTGACTTTCCAATCAAGAGTATAGTACATGACCCCAAATGTGATAAACTCTTCCTGTTGATTGTTAGGAGAGAGTTGTTTTCTCTAGTATATGCCTTCATGCTATTAAAACTATTTTGATATTATGTGTAAGGTTTTCAAACTTTCTTTCTATTGATAGGCAATACTTTGCCCTAATTTCACACATGCTGGTGACCAGTTTTTCAACATGGAGACTAAGTTCAGCAAGCCATTCTGCAACACAACAAAGGATGAGGTGCTACAGAATGAATACAGGGAGTTAGATAAGAAGTTAAGATGCAATATGTTGTGGTTAGTGATCTCCAAATTATTCACAGTTCCTCATGTTAATGAGGTCAGAAATAGATGAATTTGTGGGTAGGGAATTCAGGTTCTTAAGATGACAGGGATCTTTCTGGGGTAGAGCTAACCCATACAAGAAGGTGGGTTACATTTGAACCAGAGAGGGACCAATATCATTGCAAGGAAGTTTAGTAGTGCTACATGGGAGGGTTTAAACTAGATTGGTGGGCGGGACTCTGAGCAGGAGCAAGTCATAGGATAAAGCAGTAGCTGGTGAGAGCAAGTTTAGTAATCAGGATAGCCAGGGCCAAGTAAAGGCAGGGAAAGGAATACCCAGTTAAACTTAATTTATTTCAATGCATGGGGTTTAACAGGTTAGGTGGATAAACTCAGAGCATGGATTGGCTCTGAGGACTTGTGAAATTCCCAAAGACTGGAAGGTAGCTAATGTTGTTCTGTTGTTTAAGAAGGGTAGCAAGGACAATCCAGGGAACTACAGGTCAGTCAGTGGGGAAATTATTGGAAGGAATTCTAAGGGACAGAATCTACCAGCATTTTGATAGATGGAGTTTGATTAGGAGGATCCGCATGCCTTTGTGCATGGGAAGTTGAGCTTACTGTAGCAAAAGTTGAAGAAGTAACCAAAAGATAGATGAGGGTAGGGTTGTGGATATTGTCGTCTTGGATATTAGCAAGACCTTCAACAAAGTCTTGCTGGTCTGGAAGTTTAGATTCCATGGAATCCAGAGAGAGCTAGTTACGTGGATTCAAAATTGGCTTTGAGGTAAGAAGCTGAGGCTGGTGGTTGAGATTGTTTCTCAGAATGGAGGAGGCCAGTGACTAGTGGTGCGCCATAGGCATTGATGTCGGGACCCTTGTTATTTGTAATTTATGTAAATGACTTGGATGCAAATACAGAAAGCTTGATTAGTAAAAATTAGGAGATGTTGATAGTGAAGAAGGTTATCACAAATTACAAGGGGATCTTGATCAGTTAGGGAAGCAGGCCAAAGTTCAAAGTGTTTAAAGTAAATTTATTATCAAAGTACATATATGTCACCATGTACAACCGTGAGATTCAGTAAATACAAAGAAACACGGTAGAATCCATAAAAGACTGCACACAACAAATGAACAACCAATATGCAAAAGACAACAAACTGTATAAATACAAAATAATAATAATAATAAATAAGCAATAAATATCTCAGACTCCTTGAAAGTGAGTAGATAGATTTTGAGAACAGTTCAGAGTTGGGGTGAGTGAAGATATCCCCTCTGGTTCAAGAGCCTGATAATTAAGATGTAATTACTGTTCCTCAACCTGGTAGTGTGGGTCCTGAGGCTCCAGTACCTCCTTCCTGATGGCAGCAGCGAGAGGAGAACATGGCCTGGATGGTGAGGGGCCTTGAAGATGGATGCTGCTTTCCTGCAACAATACTCCATGTTGATGTCCTTAATGGTGGGGGGGGGGGCACTTTACACCATGATGAACTGGGCTGTATCCACTACTTTTTTTGTAGGCTCTTTCATTCAAGGGCATTATGTTTCCAGACCATGGTATCCACTTGCCAGGGAGTGGTAAATGGATTTTAATTGAGATAAGTGTGAGGCAATGCATTTTGGAATGTCATACCACTATTGGACTTACACTTCCAAATACCCCGCCATTTATAGTTTAATAGAACAGGAAATAAAGAGTACAAATACATAGTTTGTTGAAAGTGGCATCACAGGTAGTGAAAAAGACACTTAGCATCTTGGCACTCATTAATCAGGGCATTGTGTGTTAGTATTGGAACACTATGTTGCAGTTGTATGTCATTGGTGAGGCTGTACTTGTACTGGTACAGTTTTGGTTACCCTTTTATAGGAAAAATGTGCTAAACTGAAAATATTTAGGAAAGATTTATTTATTTATTATTTATTGAGCTGCAGTGCAGAATAGGCCCATACAGGCCTTTGAGCCACACCATCCAGCGATGCAATGCGCTGATTTAATCCCAGCCTAATCATAGGACAATTTACAATGACTAATTAACCCACCAACTGGTACACCTTTGGACTGTGGGAGGAAACTGGAGCCCCCTGAGGAAACCCACACGTTCACAGGGAACTGAACCCGATGGACCTGTACTGTAAAGCATCGTGCTAACCACTATGCTACCCTGCCGCCTTGTTTATGAGGATGTTACCAGGACTAGAGGGCCTGAGTTATAGGGAGAGGTTGGCCAGTCTCGGTCTTTATTCCTTAAAATGTAGGAGAATGAGGAGTGACCTTCAAGGTTGTGTAATGTCATTTCCAGTATGCAAGCATAATGAAATAATTGTTACTCCGGATACGATGCAGCACAAAAGAAATACAATAAGATAAAGGACACAATAATAAAAAAACACCGTAAATACTGTATAGGTGAATACATTTGGTAGCTTATCTACATAGATTGATTGTATGTTCATAAAGTGAAGCTTGGCACAAGGGTGTCAGTACATAAGGCGACTGACAGGAAATGATAAAGTAGTGGTGGTGGGAGTTAAACTTATAGAAATGTTTAAAACTATAAAAAAGCATAAATCGGTTGGATGGTAATAGCCTTTTCCCTAGGGTAGGGAGACCAAAACTAGGGGACTTAAGGGACAATTTCTTCATGCAGTGGGTAATGAGCAAATGGAATGAACTGCCAGAGGAAGTGGTTAAGGCAGGTACAGTAGTATCATTTGAGAGGCACTTGGATAGGAACATGGGAGGGAGGGGTTTAGAAGTATATGGGCCAAATGCAGGAAATTGGGACTAGCTAGGTGGGCACTGTGATTGGGCTGAGGAGATTGTATTAATGCTGTACTGCTCTGTGACTGGGAAGTTATAGCCATAACAGAAACATGGCCGAGAGAAAGGCAGAACTGGCAGCTCATCATTCCAGGATACAGATGCTACAGGCATGATAGAGGTACAAATAAAAGAGAAGGTTACATTGCCTTCTTTGATAAAGGAGGACCTAACAGCGGTACTTAGCAATGACATTCTTGGTGGGTCATCTGGTGAAGCTGTATGTGTAGAAATTAGAAACAAGAGGGAGGCTGTTTTATAGAATCCTCTCCCCAAAAATTAGCGGAACTGGGAAACAGGCATGTGGAGAAATTGCTCATAGCTGTAAGAATAATGGGGGAGGTTTTAATCGCTTTGTTTTTGATAAGACTACACAGAGTGCTAAGACTACACTGGATGGGGTGGAATTTGTGAAATGTGTCCAGGAAAGTTTCCTGAGTCAGTACATAAAAGGTCTACTTGGGAGGATGCAATACTGAACCTTCTCTTGGGGAACAAGGCGAGGCAGGTAACTGAAGTGACAGTCAGGTAGTACTTTGGCTTCAGTGCCCATAATTCTATTAGTTTTAAGATAGTGATGGGAAAAAAAGATAGGACAGGTCTATAGGTACTGAACTGCAACAGGGCTCATTTTGAGGGAATTAGTCAAGGTCTTACAGAGGTTGACTGGCTGAGCCTTTCTGAAGGGAAAGAAACAAAGCAAGTGCTGGGAGGCTTTTAAGAATATAATATCAAGAGTCCTGGAGCAGTATGTTCATGTTAGGGTAAAGGGTAAACTTGTCAGGTTTATAGAACCTTGCCTGACAAAAGATATTTAGTCTCTGATCAAGAAAAAGAAGGAAATTTAGGAGATTGGGTGTAAGAGAACCCCTTGATGACTCTAAAAAGATTAAGAATACTCTTAAAAGGGCAAAGACTGGGTATGAGATGGATCTGGCAGGTAAGGTTATGGAAAATCCCAAGAAGTTCTATAGCTATATTAAGAATAAAGAGGTGGCTCGGGAAAAAAATCGATCCTTTTGAGATCAGTAGGGCTGCCTATGTCATGAGCCACAGGAGATGGGTGTGATTTTTAACAAATTTTCCTCCTCTGTGGAGAAAGTCATGGTTGCTCAAGAGGAGAAACAAGTGCAGATATTTTTGAGAGCATACATATATCAGGGGTGAAGCATTCGTAGCCATACAGTACATTAAGGTGGATAAATCCTGAAGGCCTGACTGAGGTGCATCCTTGGACTTTGTGCGATATTAGAAGTGAAATTGTGGAAGTCCTTATTTGCTTCAGCATTAGCCACTGATGAATGTCCCAAAGAATGGAAGGTGGGTAATGTTGATATTTTGTTTAAAAAGGGTAGGAAGAACAAGCTAGGGAACCACAGGCCAGTCAGCCTTGTATCAGTAGTGCGGAAATAATTGGAGGGAATTTGGAGAGACAAGAGCTACCAGGATTAGGAGGAATCAGCATGGCTTTATGCATGGAAAGTTATGACTGATGAAGCGGTAACCAAAAAGCTAGACTAGCGTAGGTTAGAGAATATTGTCTATTTGGACTTTGGCAAGGCCTTTAACAAGGTCTTGCATGTTAGGGTGGTCTGGAAAGTTAGGTCTCATAGAATCCAGAGAGAACTAGTTAGGTGGAATCAAAATTGACTTGAAAGTAGGAAGCAAAAGGTTGTGTTTAAAAGTTGTTTCTTGGAATGGAGGCTTGTGACTAGTGTTGTGCTAGAGGGATCAGTGTTGGGATCCTTGTTATTCATGATTATATAAATGATTTGGATGCAAGGGATCAGTAAGTTTGACATAAAATTAGGGAATGTGTTGATAGTGAAGAAGGTTATTGTAGATTACAAGGGGGATCTTGATCAGTTAAGGAAGTGAGCCGAGGTTTGGCAAATGGATAAATGTGAGGTGCTGCATTTTGCAAAGTCCGACCAGCATAGGACTTATACTGTGGATGGTAGGAGTATTAGGGAATGTGATGAAACAGAGTGACTCAGGAGTACATGCATAGTTTGTTGAAAATGGCAGTAAAGGTAGACATGTTAGCCTTCATCAGTCAGGGCATTGAGTTTAGGTGTTGGGACATTATATTGTAGTTGTGTGAGGCCACACTTGGAGTACTGTGTAGTTTTGTCACCCTGCTATAGGAAAGACATGGTTAAATTGGAAAGATTGCAGAATAGATTTACAAAGATGTTGCCAAGACTAGAGTTAAAGGGAGAGGTTGGCCAGGTGAGGTCTTTATTCACTGGACAATAAGGAGTGACTTTATAGGGGTTTATAAATCATGAGGAGCATAGATAAGGTGAATGGTAACATTCCTCCCCCAGGATAGGGATATCCAAAACTAGGTGGCAGAAATGTAGGGTGACAGGGGAAGATTAAGAAGGGATTTGAGGGGCAGAAGCAGTTGAGTATGAAAGGAGCTGCCGGGGAAGTGATTGAGGTAGGTGCAATTATATCATTTAAAAAGTACTTGTATAGGTATATGAGGGTGGAATATGTACCACCCCTGAAAGGGGGATGGGCCAAATGCAGAAAATTGGGACTGCATGGGAAGCAACATTGTCAGCATCCGTGCTGTTTTGCCTCTTTTGCTCTATAACTGTGATGGTGTCATTCACTAACTTTGAGAGAAAATAAGCAAGTGACTATCCTATGTGAAACGTTTGTCTCTACGTAGTTCTCAGTAGTCATTGGCTTATATAACGTAATTGTTCCTAACTTGGCATTGATTATCGCACTTTAAAATGTTATTGTAAGGAATGTCACACTGAGTTTAAGTCAGTGTTTTTGCTTGGGGTTAAGACATTGTTGGAACAGAGTTTTATTCTATGTACATCTGGCAGTACAATATCTAATCAATTAAGAAAGGGATAGTAAGGAGAGACTTTCCTTTTGGCTTGGGATTGTTAGGTTATAAAATACTCCACAGGAAACAACAACAGACATTTTAGAGTAAAAGTATACTTATTTAAAAAGCTAAGATTGAAACAGTATGGGAAGCAGAAAGGAGACCAGGAGAAAGGAGACTAAGTTAATTATTGTTTAAATAAGTTGTCTCAAGCACATTGGATTGGACATTCTGCTTCCATTGCTGTAAAATTCTGTGACCTGGGAGTGCTTGACATTCACACCTCTGGCTGAAATGTAAAGTATTTCAATCCCCCCAAATTATAAACTTCATTTATATGATCACTAAAATAAAACGTGCCCAGGTTGCCCCAAGTCATACAGACCTGAAGGTATCATTTGATTTATTAGTCAGTTGGCTAGCAATTGGGATTCTAGATGTAGCTTAGACACCCTGGGTATGGAGGAGGATAGTAATCGTTTTATCAAACACTATCGAGTGATCCTTGTTCTAAGATAGATTTGTATTTTATTATGATGCTGTCAAAAATAGTCTGCCGACCAGAGAGCTATTAATAAATGTGGGATTGTAACTCAGTGGGAACTTAGGATATTCAGAAGAGACGAAATGGAAAAACTTAGTAAAATAGAGACTAGTAAGAAACTAAGGTGAATAAAAGATTACCCAATTTGAGCAGGAAGTTTGTTTTCTAGATGGTTAGAAAAATGAAATTTTGTAGCTCATAGAGCTGAGGAAGCTGACTTAGTAAGTATACGACTAGGCCCATATAGACAGATATTTATCTAAATGGGAGTCAACATTATTAGGCGACAGTCAGGAAAGCACAGCTGAGACCAAGGTCACATCAGCCATTCATGTCTTGTAAACAACCTACTTCCATTTCTTATGATCTTATGAGTCGTATGCAAAGTTTAGTAAAATGATCACTTTACAGGTTGAGCTGATCAATAGCAGAAGCTGTGCTAGGTATTCACTTTAGCTTGATAAGAGCAAGTTTGCATCTGATAGATTGCTATATTAAAAAGAGATCAAGCCGGACAGGTTTGGTTAAATTGTTATCACATGGTCAATTCCATTTGCAGAAAAGATGGATCTGGGCTGATTTCAAATTTGATGATATTCTGAGATAATCTTGAGCTACCTTCCATAATTTTCCTTTCCCAGTGCTCTTGGTTATGATATTCCTGGGAACTCTGGAATTTTCTGCCAAAAGTGTTCTCCACTCATTTTCCTCCTTAAAGTCTACTTTATCGGCCAAACTTTTCACTGTCTGCCCGATGTCAAATTTTGCTTGATGACGCTCCTGTAAAGTGTTTTGAGAAACTTTACTATATTAAAGAAAAGGCCCTATGTAAAACTAGTGGTTCTTTCTTGTTCAAGTGATAAGGCAATTTAGAATGTTTCCCTCTTTTGTTTCACATGCTGACAGCAGTTATTGTGTTAAGGACTGTACAAACATAGTCCAGCCAAATTTCTCCGGAAGCCAAATTTATAAGAATATGGATGTGGCACACAGAGACCAAGTCCAGAAAGATTAAAAAGCAGCTCAAGTGTAGGCCAGAGGCCTGAGTTCTGTATTTCATAGTTTGACCTGTCTTTACTTTTCCAGAAAGGAGGATGTAGAATAATTACTTTTCTAGTTCATTTTGCATTGGCCTAATTACTACTACTTCTGTGTGTGTATGCTGCCTGTTTATTCTGCTGTTTAGATTCTGTAAACATACAGGAATGTTGTGGAAGTTTCTTTTACTGGGAGCATTGATCTTTGATCCTTTACCAAAGTAGTCATAATACATATGTGAACTAAAAGTTGTGGGGATTATTTTGCCTGTAGGGTGAAACCTAGCATCAAGTGACTGCAGTGTTAATGTAAGTAGCTTGTTTGGAGTTCTGGTTTGAATTGCTGTTTATGACACGAACATAATAACAACATTTGACCAAGTGAGGCATTAAGAAGCTCCAGTAAAACTGACTTCTCAATTTGCATGAGAAAAGCTGGTTGTGATTTTTGGAAGCCAATCATATCAGCTCTGGGGTTTTGCAACAGAAATTCCTCAGGACTACATCTTAGACCTAACCATTTTTGGCTGCTTGATCAACCCAACTATTTTTGGTGGCTTCGACATAATTTTCTTGTGTCATAAAACAGAAAAGGAGATGTTTGCTGATAACTGCAGAGTGCTTAGTTTTATTTACAACTCCTAGAATAGTCTTTGCTACTTATCAGTTTTGCTTGATATTAGCAAAGGATATTGAAATAACCACTTGCTCCAAGAAAATAACTTAATCATGTCCCTTTGATGCTGAATTCCATTGCCATAGTTAAATCTCACATGAATAAACTGGGTTGTTTGAGGTAGGAATCATCAAAAAACAATTTCACTCCTTTGTCATTTGAGTCTAAATCCTAGAGTATACAGAAATCAGTGACATCTACTTGTCTTGAATGAATATTAAAGAATCATAAAGTATAGATAATATTTAGTACCAAAGAAGGCCATTTGGCACATTAGTTGGAAAAAGTGTATTTTTATTTCAAAATATACTTTATTCAAAAATAAATATATACAATAAACCATTCAATAACCTTCCATCCTTTACATACGTTTCCATTATAGTCAGTACATATCCGTATTTATAGCCACCCACGTGGCACTCCAGTAGTTCAGCTTACCATATCATTGTTGAGGGGTATACTCCCCGCCCCCCGACCCCTCCCACTCCCACGGGTGGAGAAACCTATGCTGTGGTCCTTCCCCACCGGGCCCTTGCGGTGGCTGCACCGACTTTCAGTGCGTCCCTTGGCACGTACTCCTGCAACCGAGAATGTGCCAGTCGGCAGCATTCTCCCACGGACATCTCCGTGTGCTGGTAGATCATCAAGTTTCGGGCTGACCAAAGAGCATCTTTCACCGAGTTGATGATCTGCCAGCAGCACCAGATGTTGGTCTCCGTGTGCGTCCCCGGGAACAGCCCGTAGATCAGAGAGTCCTGCATGCAGCTGCTGGGGATGAAACATGACACTAGCCCGTCCATCCTCCTCCACACCCTCTCTGCGAACTGACAGTGTGAAAAGAGGTAGGTCACAGACTCCTCCTCACTCCAGTTCTCCCATGGGCAGTGGGGTGCGGAGATGATGTTCCGGGCGTACAGGAGGGCTCTGACTGGGAGAGCCCCTCTCACTGCCAGCCAGGCGAGGTCTTGGTGCCTGTTGGTGAGATCTGGCGATGAGGCATTTTGCCAGATGAACTGGACGGTCTGCTCAGGGAACCACCCCACTGTGTCCATCACATCCTTCTCCTGCAGTGCCTGCAGGACATTACATGCCGTCCACTGCCTGATGGCCCTGTGGTCAAAGGCGTTCTCCTGGAAGAACTTTGCTACGTAGGACAGGTATGCCGGCAATGACCAGCTGACAGGGGCGTTGCGCGTGAGTGGGGCCAGACCCATCCTTCGTAGCCAGGGCGACAGGTAGAACCTGGGCACATAGTGGTACTTGGTGCCCACATACCTGTGTTCTACACACAACCTGATGCAGCCACATATGAAGCTGGCCATCAGGGTGAGGGCGACATTGGGGACGTTCTTGCCCCCGTTGTCCAGGGACTTGTGCATGACGGTCTGTCTCACCCGCTCCATCTGGGATCCCCAGACAAATCTGAAGACAGCTCAGGTGATTTCCGAGCTGTAGGAGTGGGGGATGGGCCAGACCTGCGCCAAGTACAGCAGCCCTGAGAGCACCTCACACCTGATGACCAGATTCTTGACCGTTATCGACAGGGAGCGTCCTCCCCACAGTCCCAGTTTCTGTTTCACCTTGGCAGTCCGCTCCTGACAGTTCTTGTTGCACGCCTCAGCCCCTCCAAACCAGATCCCCAACACCCTCACGCGGTCAGACCTGATGGTGAAGGGGACGCTGGATCGGTCGGGCCAGTTGCCGAAGAGCATAGCTTCACTCTTCGTGCAGTAGACCCTGGCCCCCGACGCTAACTCGAACTGATCACAGATGCCAATCAACCTGCGAACTGACCTCAGATCAGAGCAGAAGACGGTGACATCGTCCATGTACAGGGAGGTTTTCACTTGGGTCCCTCCACTGCCTGGCAGCGTCATCCCTCTTATGCCCTCATCCCTCCTGATGGCTTCCGCAAAGGGTTCTATGCAGCAGACAAACAAGACAGGGGAGAGGGGACAGCCCTGCCTGACTCCAGACCTGATGGGGAAGCTGTCTGTTTCCCACCCGTTGACCTGGACTGCACTACAGATGTCTGTGTAGAGCAGTCTGATCCAATTCCAGATTCCCTCCCCAAATCCCATTTTGGAGAACACGTCCGCCATGTACGTGCACGATATCCTGTCGAAGGCTTTCTCCTGGTCCAAGCTGACCAGGCAGACGTTCACCCCCCTGTCCTGCATGTAGGCGATGGTGACCCTCAGCAGCGCGAGGCTGTCTGAGATCTTCCTGCCCGGTACGGCACAGGTTTGGTCTGGGTGAATCACCTGTCCTAGAGCAGACTTGACCCTGTTGGCAATAGCCTTGGACAGGATCTTGTAATCTACATTCAGGAGAGAGACGGGTCTCCAATTTCTAATGTCCTCCCTTTCCCCCTTCTGCTTGTAGATGAGGGTGATGATGCCCTTCCTCATGGACTCAGACATACTGCCGGCCAGAAGCATAGCATTGTACACTTCCAGCAGGTCTGGGCCCATCCAGTTCCACAGAGCCGAGTACAACTCAGCCGGTAAGCCGTCTCTTCCAGGAGTCTTACCCGACCCAAAGGAAAGGATGGAGCCTGTCAGTTTTTTTAAATTTCAAAATATACTTTATTCAAAAACAAATATATACAATAAACCATTCAATAACTTTTCATCCTTTACATACGTTTCCATTATACTCGGTACATATCCGTATTTATAGCCACCCACGTGGCACTCCAGTAGTTCAGCTTAGCATATCATTGTTGAGGGGTATACTCCCCGCCCACCGACCCCTCCCACTCCCACAGGTGGAGAAACCTATACTGTGGTCCTTCCCCACCGGGCCCTTGCGGTGGCTGCACCAAGTTTCAGTGCGTCTCTCAGCACGTACTCCTGCAGCCGAGAATGTGCCAGTCGGCAGCATTCTCCCACGGACATCTCCGTGTGCTGGTAGATCATCAAGTTTCGGGCCGACCAAAGAGCGTCTTTCACCAAGTTGATGATCTGCCAGCAGCACCAGATGTTGGTCTCTGTGTGCGTCCCCGGGAACAGCCCGTAGATCAGAGAGTCCTCTGTTACGCAGCTGCTGGGGATAAAACGTGACACTAGTCCGTCCATCCTCCTCCACACCCTCTTTGCGAACTGGCAGTGTGCGAAGAGGTGGGTCACAGACTCCTCCTCACTGCAGTCCTCCCGTGGGCAGTGGGGTGCGGAGACGACGTTCCGGGCGTACAGGAGGGCTCTGACTGGGAGGGCCCCTCTCACCGCCAGCCAGGCGAGGTCTTGGTGCCTGTTGGTTAGATCTGGCGATGAGGCATTTTGCCAGATGAACTGGACAGTCTGCTCAGGGAACCACCCCACTGTGTCCATCACGTCCTTCTCCTGCAGTGCCTGCAGGACACTACGTGCCGACCACTGCCTGATGGCCCTGTGGTCAAAGGCGTTCTCCTGGAAGAACTTTGCTACGTAGGACAGGTATGCCGGCAACGACCAGCTGACTGGGGCGTTGCGCGGGAGTGGGGCCAGACCCATCCTTCGTAGCCAGGGCGACAAGTAGAACCTGGGCACATAGTGGTACTTGGTGCCTACATACCTGGGCTCTACACACAACCTGATGCAGCCACATACGAAGCTGGCCATCAGGGTGAGGGCGACATTGGGGACGTTCTTGCCCCCGTTGTCCAGGGACTTGTGCATGGCGGTCCATCTCACCCGCTTCATCTTGGATCCCCAGACGAATCTGAAGACAGCCCGGGTGATTTCCGAGCTGTAGGAGCGGGGGACGGGCCAGACCTGCGCCAAGTACAGCAGCCCTGAGAGCACCTCACACCTGATGACCAGGTTCTTGCCCGTTATCGACAGGGAGCGCCCTCTCCACAGTCCCAGTTTCTGTTTCACCTTGGCAGTCCGCTCCTGCCAGTTCTTGTTGCACGCCTCAGCCCCTCCGAACCAGATCCCCAACACCTTCACCATGTGAAGGTGTTGGGTCTTGGTGCCTGTTTTTTTTTATATTTCAAAATATACTTTATTCAAAAATAAATATATACAATAAACCATTCAATAACTTTTCATCCTTTACATACGTTTCCATTATAGTCAGTACATATCCGTATTTATAGCCACCCACGTGGCACTCCAGTAGTTCAGCTTACCATATCATTGTTGAGGGGTATACTCCCCGCTCACCAACCCCTCCCACTCCCACGGGTGGAGAAACCTATACTGTGGTCCTTCCCCACCGGGCCCTTGCGGTGGTGCCTGTTGGTTAGATCTAACCTAATTCCACCTTCCAGGACCAGGTCTGTAGCTCTGCAGGTCACAGCTCTTCATGCACACATCCAACAACTTTTTAAATGTGGTGAGGGTTTCTAACTCTACCACCCTTTCAGGCTCTGAAATTTCTTCAGATTCCCTCAAATGTTTCTACTAGTTACTTAAAGTGTTTGCCCTCTGATCTTGTCTCTGTGCTCAGGAGAAGAAGTCTTTATGTTTATTTTAACAAACCCTCATTCCCCACCCCCCACCCCCACACATCAGCAGTGATGGGAGAAAATATAAGATCTCTGAAAGAGTGGAAGGCAGGAGAGATTAAATAACAATGGGATGATGGTGCTTCAACAGTATGTGATAATGGCATGAGAAAAGAACCAGAATTGGAAAGGAAGTTTAAATGGGAATGCTTTAATCATTAGCTGAAATAGTTCAACTCAATGTTGAAACTATAAGGGCTGTAGAATTGGCTGCTGTCCCTGAAACATGTGTAAGATTCATTGGAACATCATAGAGATCAGTTTCCCACTGTTGCCTGTAAAGAGTTTGTACATTCTCCCCGTGACTGCATGGGTCTCCTCCGGTGCTCCAGTTTCGTCCCACGGTCCAAATACATACCGGTTAGTAGGTTAATTGGTCATTGTAAATTGTTCCATGATTTGGCTCGGATTAAATCAGAGGTTTGCTGGGTGGCGTGGCATGAAGGGCCAAAAAGGCCTATTCTGCGCTGTATCTCGATAAATAGAGAGATAGTGCTGAGTGAGCATGCAGATTAAAGGGACCAGAAGCTTGGGACGTGCACACTGACGAAACAGAGTTCCTTTTGTCATTTAATACCCGTGGTCATTCTTCCTGCCATGTTTGTTAAAACTTAGTGTCTCTTTTTTTTGCCAATTTTTAATTGAAGATCATAGAGCTGAAGCAATGTTTTTATCTCTCCAAAGTCGCTACGAATATTTCCAACAGATTACATTTTATACTACATGTAAATTATGAGTGGGAATACGCCCTTATCCTCTCAAGATTGTTCAGGTCTTGAGTAGATTATTTCTCATCTAATTTTAACCTCAATGCATTTTCATGTATATTTATCTTTCAGTCACTTGCTTACAAAAACCTGTCTACTTTTGCTTTAAGAATGTGCAAAGTCTCCACTGGCCTTAAAGGAAAAGAGTTCCAAAGACCTAGGACTCACTGAAAGAAAAGACTTTGGCATCATCTTTGTCTTAAGTGGATGAACTTTTTTTTCAAAGCAATAGGTCCTTGTTTTAAGATAGGCAAGAGAATGGTGTCGAATGGGAAAATAAATCAGCCATGTTCCAATTGTGTAGCAGACTCAGTGGGCTGAATAGCCTAATTCTGTCTCTACGTCTTATACTCTTTTAAAAAGAATCTTCCTCTCCACATCATCCCTGCTAAGATCCTTCAATTAAATCAAGCCCTCTCTTATTCTTCTAAACTCAAGAACAGAATTCGCTTGACAAACCTTTCCTCATAAGTCAATCTGCTCATTTCAGTATTAAACTAGTAAACATTCTCTGAATAACTTTCAGTGCATTAACATTCTTCCTTAGAGACCAAATAGTGTTGTTCAGATGTGCTATTATAAAGGCCTTAAATAAATGAAACCTAACTTCCTTATCTTCTGTTCTCTCAATAATATTCTTTTCGTTTTCCCAATTAGTTCTTGTACCTACATACTGGCCATTTGTGAATCATGTGTTTTCAAATCTAGATCGTTTCGCATCATTGAGCTGTGCAATCTCTCACCATTTACATGGAATAGTTAAAATAAAAATTGAAATTGTAAACTCACAAGTGTGTACCTGTGGGAAGAGAAACAGCTAACAATTTGTGTCAAAGGCCTTTCATGAGAACTAGGAAGGAGAGAGACAAAAATACAGTAGGGAGGGTAGGGGATGGATGATAGACCATAAGACATAGTAGAATTAGGCCATTTGGTCCATCGAGTCTGCATCGCTATTTCATCATGGCTGATCCATTTGCCCTCTCAACTGCATTCTCCTGCTTTTTCCCATAACCTTTCACACCCAGACTAATCAAGAACCTCTCAACCTCCACCTTAAATACACCCAATGCTCTGGCCTGTGTCAATGAATTTCACAGTTTCACCCTAAAGAAATTCCTTCTCATCTCCATTCTAAATGGATGTCCCTTGATTCTGAGTCTGTGCTCTCTGGTTCCAGACTCCACCACTATAGGAAATATTCTCTCCACATCTACTGTATCTAGGCCTTTCAATATTCAAGAGGTTTCATTGAGATCCCCCCTCATTATTCTAAATTCCAGCAAGTACAGGCACAAGACCATCAAACGCTCCTCATAAGTTTTAACTCCCATTCCCATTCCAACGTGTCAATCCATGGCCTCCTCAGGGTGGAGGAGCAACACCTTGTATTACATGGGTACCCTGCAACCTGATGGCTTGAATATCGATTTCTCCTTCTGGTGAACTCATTCCTCCCTGCCTCTTCCTCTATTCCCCTCTCTGACCTTTAACTTCTTCTCACTTACTTCTCCCTGGGTCCAAACCTCCTTCCCCTTCTCCTATTGTCCACCCTCCTCTCCAATCAGATTCTTTCTTCTCCTGCCCTTGACCTTTCCCACCCACCTGGCTTCACCTATCACCTTCCAGCTCGCCTTTCCCCAACCCCCATCTTTTTATTCTGACATCTTCTCTTTTCCTTCTCACTCCTGAAGAAGGGTCTCAGCCCGAAACATTGACTTTTTACTCTTGATCTGCTGAGTTCCTCCAGAAATTTGTGTAAATTGCTTTGGATTTCCAATATCTGCAGACTTTCTCATGTTTCTGATTTACTCCTCATACGATAACCTTTTCATTCCGGGAATTATTCTCGAGAACCTCATCTGAATCCTCTCCAATGTTAGCACATCCTTTTAGATAAGGGGCCCAAAACTGCTCACGATACTCCAAGTGAGGCCTCACCAGTGCCTATAAAGCCTCAGCATTACCTCCTTGCTTTTATATTTTAGTCCTCTCGAAATGAATGCTAACATTGCATTTGCCTTCCTCACTACCGATTCAATCTGCAAGTTAACCTTTAGGGAATCCTTCATGAAGACTTCCAAATCCCTTTGCACCTGGGATTTTTGAATTTTCACCCCTTTTAGAAATTAGTCCACATTCTTATTCCTCTACAAATTGCATGACCATACACTTTCTGACACTCTATTCCATCTGCCACTTTCCCCATTTTCCTAATCTGTCTGTCTTTCGCAGCCTCCCTGGTTCCTCAACACTACCTGCCCCTCCAGCTGTCTTCATATCATCTGCAAACTTGCCTAAAAAGCAGGCAATTCCATCATCAAAATCACTGACATATAATATAAAATATAAAAAGAAGCAATGCCAACACTGACACTTGCGGAACACCACTAGTCACTGGCAGCCAACCAGAAATAGCTCCCTTTATTGTTTGGCGACAATAAAGTATAAAGTATTTCCACACTTTCCCTCCTGCCAATCAGCTAATCCTCTATCGATTCTAGTATCTTTTCTGTAACACCGTGGGCACTTATCTTGTTAAGCAGCCTTATGTGCAGCAACTTGTCAAAGGCCTTCTGAAAATCCAAGTACACAACATCCACCGATTCTCCTTTGTCTATCCTCCTTGTTATTTCCTCAAAGAATTCCAATATATTTGTCAGGCAAGATTTCACCTTGATAAAACCATTCTGACTTTGGCCTTAACAACCATAACTATTTTCCTTTTTTGTAAGACAAAACTTTAGCCATTGTCAAGGTTTCTCATAATAATTAGCTGTCTCTGATATAAATTAATTCTGGCCGATCTTTTACCATTGGTATTCATTTTTATTTTCACATGGAACGACATGGTAATATAAAGAGCATCGAAATAGAGAAAATATTTTTATTGTGTGGTACTTTTTACACAGAAAGTGAATTTCCCAAAGTTATACTAGTGGCTTGCTGTAATTGTCTTTCATTGGTACTATTGCAATAAATCATGTTAAAATTCTACAGTTTTTTTCTGTTATAAGCAGCCCTATTCAGATATAAAACTAAACTCTGACCTATCCACAGCCAACCCAAACTCAATCAGTGCCTATGAATTTATAACTCAATCTACATTTGAATTAATCCAGTCATCTCCATAAATATATTGATCTGTTTGAGATTAACCATCAGGTATTATCAAAAACAGAGGTCATGTGGTACCACTAAGCAAATTATTTTGACCTGATAAAGTTCTGAGCCAAACTAGTGTGACACAACCCAATCCCGAATGTTTTTACCAGAATATACCCTCAACCCCACAAAATGTTGACACTTACAGCCCAACTCAGGTTGGATAGCCAAGATATACAATGTATTGCCTTCATCTTAATCACTGAAACTTATAAATTTCTTACAGTGTCTACAGAAGGAGGATGTTTAACTTTGCTCTGTTTAACATGGCTGGAAGAACTAGGGGTCATTGTGTTAGAGTAAGAGTTAAGCTGTTCAGAGTTGAGATAAGGGAGATTTCTTCACTCAGTGTCATGAACCTTTAGAATTCTGTACTCTAGAGGGATATTGAGTTCATTCAAAACAATGATCAATAGTTTTCTGGATGTTAAAAATGATACAAGGGATATGTGAACAGTGCAAGAAAATGGCTTTGGGATGGATGATTAGCCATGATCATAATGAATGGCAGAACAGATCAAAAGGCTTAAATGTCCTATTCTTGTTCCTGTGTTCTGTTTTCAACCAATGCATTAATTTGAAATACAGCTCATCTGACATCCCTATGTGGATAAACGGAATTTTTTTCAACTAAAATGCTGGGAATACCAATGCCAAAGAACAGCTTTTGGTCCCACTGTAAATTCAGTGCCTTAACCACTGAGTCTATCTTTTTCTTTGGCAGTTGTCTGCAGCTGAACCATATCCAATTCCAAAGTGAACTTCTGATCAACACCTGTTCTATCACCAAAATATTTGATTCTGTTCCTGCATCAGCTCAAAGGTTGTTGAAACCCTCCTTTATTATGTTGTAATCCCCAAGGTTTAAATAATCCCTAATCTCAGTTTTCTATTTTCCATCCTCTATAAGCTTTTTGTTTAGACGTTAACCTGCACCTCATCCTGTTCACCTCTCACCCAAACTCATTGACCTACAGTGGCTTCTAGTTTGATGATGTCTAAATTTTAATATTCTGATTCTCGTCTGATTGTCCATGATATTTTTATTCCCTATCAATGTAATCTCCTCCAGCCCCACAACCCCTATCTCTCTGCTCCTCCTAATGTGACCACTGAATCATCCCTAATTTTGGTTATTTCACTTGTGGCAGCTATTTAATTGAAAACTTGCAATTTTTCACTGTAAAATCTTTGGCTACCTCCTTTCTCTTTTCCTTTATAATGCTCATTATAATTTACTTTATCTCTTAGATAGATAGATAGATAAATAGATATACTTTATTAACTCCGAGGGAAATTTGGTTTCGTTACAGCCGCACCAACCAAGAATAGAGCGTAAATATAGCAATACAAAAATCCCCAACAATCATACAACAAAATGCAAACTATGCCAAGTGGAATATAAGTCCAGGACCAGTCTATTGGCTCAGGGTGTCCGACTCTCCACGGGAGGAGCTGCACGTTTGATGGCCACAGGCAGGAACGACCTCCCGTGCTGCCAAGTGTTGTATCACAGTGGAATGTGGCCGAAAGTCCAACAGTAAAAAGTTCAATATCCAGTCTGCAAACACGTTCCTCGATCGTAATATACCCCGGATTGCACCATCCGTTGTTAACCAGATCAGTAACTACCCAACTCCTTTACGCTTACTGCTCCCAGTGCACTCTTCACATATTTCTAACAAGGCAAGATGTTTAATTTCATTTGTTACCATTCTTCAGAAGAACCTTGGGACATTTTACAAACAAGAGAAAATCTGCAGATGCTGGAGATCAAGGCAACTCACAGAAAATGCTGGAGGAACTCAGCAGGCCAAGCAGCATCTATGAAAAAGAGTAAACAGTCAATGTTTTGGACTGAGACCCTTCAGCAGGACTTGTTTACTCTTTTCTATAGAAGCTATCTGGCCTGCTGAGTTCCTCCAGCATTTTGTGTGTGTTGCTTGGGCCATTTTATCTTGTTATATTTGCTTTATGAATGAATAATAGTGATCATCCATTCTTCATTAGGTATTTCTAGACCGGACCTGATATGACTAGATATGGACCATCAGATGAACAATTAAACAGTTGTTTCTGTAGCATTGGCTCTTCATTTATTTAATAAAGTCCAAACCAATTTTGTTTCTCAAATGAGACCACATTGCAGTGTTTCATCAAGTTTCTAAGTAATATAAATAATCACATATTTAAATATTGTAATTTTTCCCTGACTTAAAATACAAAACTAGCAGTTGTAACACACAACTAAACCCCGCTGGAATTTTTTTTTCTCAGATCTTTTTTTTCCAGTAATTATACTTATTGATTGTGAACTACTTTTAGGATATCCAGAGGTCATGAAGGGTACTCCATAAACATAAGTCTTTATTTACATTACTTTATGACTGTAACTGTAATCCTATCTATGTTGAGCACCATCTGCTACCCTCTGCTCATTGACCTACTGTGCTCATACTTATTTTTGATTAAATTACTCTGGTAAGCCTTATTCGAAGAACATCCATTTTGTGTACATCCTATTTTATCCATTCATTCATTTGTGAAGATTGTAACAGCAACTCTCTGACCTTTGTTGGATTTCACTCTTGATCAGTTTTCACTAGGTGACTTCATTGCATTTGTAATTTTAGCACATTGGGAATCAACAGTCCTACTACCAATTCATGGTGTGATGTACTTAATTACTAATTATAGAATTAACTAATAAATTCATACAAACCAATCATAACAAATATGTAATATATAAACCAGGGAACTATGTATTTGTAATGCCGATCTTGTAAATTGCCAAAATCTTCAGTCCATGTATTTTGCTTTTATTTTGCTCTCAACATAACTAACTTCCCATCTCATGCAAACTTTAGATTTTCCATTTGAATTTTTAGAACCTCAACAGGCAGAAACTACACAAATCCAAGAATTGAATGATTTGACACAGAACTACAGTGTCCAAATAACAGTAGCATATATCTGTAGATTAAGATTTGAAAATTTGCTGAGGAGAATTTCATATTTTAAGTAATTTCTTGGATTATGAATTTATGTAATAACCAGTTACTCATAGGAACCCATTTCTAATCCGTGCAAATATTAGGTCTACTTTCAGTTTCCTTATTTTGGCCTGTTATAGATTGTTGGAGACTTTTAAGATTTATAAATCTGAGATGCAAGTTACTAAATACCTCATGGTAAGATTTCTGCTGGTATCAGATTAACATGTATAGTCTCAACTGTCCTGGATTTATTTCTTGATCTGTGCTGAATAGTTAATATCAGGCTCTAATTGGTGAATGCCTGTAAATATTGAGCAAGAGCAGACTTGGGTTTAATCACAGCCAAAAAAAACTTGTTGATACTCACAGTCTAGACTTGCTTATGACTTTTTAGACAGGGTAATGGTGTAACTTGGCCATTGAAACTATTAAAAACATTATTTGGCTCCTTCAGAAATGGAAGGGTAAATATTAGGGGTACAGAAACTTGTAGTGAATGCTTTGCCAACTTTTGACACTTAGTTAATTTCTGTTGGAAGGAATTCCATTTCAAATTATGACCCTCCTGATGAACTATCACTAAAAATAATTTCCATTTTATTAAAATAGGTTTACCTAATTACCTTGAATGGCATGAGACAGATGTTGGGTATTACTAGAATAACTCTATTTCCTTTTGCATTGGAAACCCAAGACAATTAAATTCTGTGACTAATTTAGATTTAAATTGAATTGTTCTTTTTGTATCCCTTAATACTCTGCTTGATATGTAAACTCTGTACCATAGCTTGTTGGCCTACATAACCTAGATCTTAAAAGTACATTTAAATAATATTGATTTTTTAACACTTTAGTCTGACTCTAAACAGTGTATATAGCATTTTAAACAAACTTTATGAATAATTAAAATCTTCCTGGGTGCCGAACAGTGTTCACAATGCAAGATGGTGATAATTCAAGCAACATTAAAGAATCATGACATATCTATAACATGCATTTGTATTGTTGGTATAGGTTTTTTTGAAGTCAGATTTTGGCTTAGTAAATGATCTTTAAAGTATTTTATAACCCATAATTTATTCCATTTTACAATCCTACTTATCGATAAAAATATATTAATTTACTTTTAATACAGGTATTAAACAAAACAATCTTCTGCCACTGTGACCTTGTTTTCAATTCAAGTTGGACAGGATGAGCTAATCTTTATCTGAGAACAGTCAAGAATTCTTGGATTTGAAGCGTAGCATCAACAGTTCAGTTCTAGCTTCTTCAGAAATTTATGGCAGTGTGTTGGTGAGGTATAACAGAACAAAACAGCACAGGTACTTGGATGTTTCAGTGAACTGCTATTAGAGCAGAATGAAAGCTTATGAATTAAAATGGAAAAATTGAAAAATTTGGAGATTTGAAATAAAACTAGAAAATACAAGAATGCTGGATTTGTTTTCTGAATGTGTATTTATCCCCGAAGAAGATGGCAGAATGTGTCATCGAAATGTCGGTTATAATTGATACCTGTCCCAGCTGGAAGCCCGAGAAGAGTTTATTTGTGTATCCATTGTTTGTACAACATTTGTCAGGGAATGCTAATTTTTTAAACTTTTACCATCAGAATCAAATGGATTGGCAGTCAAACATCCAGTTTAAATGAGGAATTACACTCCTAAATTTTAAACAACAGAAAATTAAGTGGATAGAAGTGAATTCTAATACATTTATGCAGGTTAATTTGTAGCTCCAAATCCATAACATAATATTAGCTTTAATAATGTACTTAGTCTAAAATTCATCATTGCCTAATCCTGGTGGAAACTTAATGATTTGATGAGACTTTTTAATTTATTGAAATGTTTTTCCTCATTTCATCTACCAGTTTGCAGTCTTGATGTACTGTACTTGAATTGTTTGTCACATATTCTGTTTTTAGAAGTTTTGATGTGAAGCAAATTTGCTGACAAAAAGCCTCTTTAGTGGCCTTCCCAAGGTGGCAGAAGTTCTTCAATATTGGATGCACCTGCCCAACCCCAGTTCCATTCATAGCCTGATACGATCTGGGGTATGATATGTCATCACTCATGTCTGCTGCATCTGGTGTCAGTCTGTTGGGGGACTCAGCTTTATTATATGTTTGATTCTTCATGGTAGCAGGTTTATTGCACATCTGTTCTACTGGCTGTCTCCTGTTCAATTTCTAGATATCTTAGCATTTATGTCATCTTTGTTTAATAGCTGGTGAAGCACAGGAAGTGTTGTACACTTTCTCAACATTTCCATACTACTTTGATTTGGCTCAATCCGGTTGCAGATCATATTAAATGATCAGTGCCCCATAAAGGAGACCTTGTTCATTTTTCACTTCAAGTTTTTACTCCCCTGCATTTGGACTCTCAGCATCTGTTCATAGAGCACTACAGCACAGAAGCAGGCCCTTCAGTCTATCTAATCCATGCCAGCCTAATCTTCTGCACATTGAAATTATGCCCCTCATATTCATTTCCACCCTGCAAAAAGGTCTCTGGGTATTCATTCTATCTACACCTCTTATTATCTTATACACCTCTATCAAGTCACCTCTCATACTCCTTCACACCAAGGAGAAAACCCCAAGTTTGTTCAACCTTCCTTCATAAGACATGCTCTCTAATCCAGAAAGCACCCTGGTAAACCTCCATTGCACCCGCTCTAGGCTTCCACATCCTTCCTATATTCAGATAACCAAAACTGAAGACAATATTCCAAATTTGATCTAACCAAAGTTTTATAGAGCTGTAACATTACCTTGTGGCTCTTGGACTCAATCCCCCGATAGTGAAGGCACACACGATAAACCTGCACTACAATTTTGGGGGATCTATGAAAGTGGCCAAGATCCCTCTGTTCCTCCACGTTGTTAAGAATCCTGTCATTAACCTGTACTCCGCTTTCAAGTTCGACCTTCCAAAGTGAACTACTACACACTTCTCCAGACAGCTACCAAATTTGGACTAAACATGTCTCAGCATGTCCCTTGGGATTCTCAACATATGTCATGCTGGATATGCGAGGGGTAGGTGTGTCCAAAGCAGGAACTACCTCTGCCTTAGTTGGTCTTTCCAGCTTGGTTTCAAGGCTTTCTCCTTGAAATGAATGAAGCATGCCTGGGTAATATTCCACTGGCTGCTTCTTCTCACCTAGGATGAGATAGTATTTGCCTTTTAGTTTCTCCATTTTGTGAAAGACATATTTGAAATTTAGTATGTTATGAGTAAGTCTCTCAAGTCTGCAAAACTGCAACATTCTGCTAACAATTCTAGCTTTGTTAATGAAATGTCAAAGGGCTCTCCTTGATACTCGTTGCACATGAAACTGTAAAGTTAACTATTTAATTGTTTTTGGTCAGTTTGTATTGTACTTGTATTGCACCAAATGCATTATCTGAGTTCTAGTGTAAGGTGTTTTTGGTATTATACATTTCTCTTCCATCCTGACCCATGAGATGCAGTATCTGCTCCATTTTATCTGCTATAAAATGTATGCATTGTAAACTCCTCCTTCCATTTACAAATTTATTAGTACTGTAGCTTTCTTCTACAGAATGAATCAACTTTCTGGCATCTTTCACAGTAAACCATTGTTGCAACAACTGACTGGAATGATTCACATAATACAATACTTAAAATTGCACCTTTTAAACAGTAATGATAACTAATATCCATTAACATTACAGGGGGAGCTTATTTTGTTCCCTTTCCCTCCCTCATGGCAAGTGGTTAGGATCTATGATGAACTGCCATCTGCTCTGAGGCAGATTCATTTGGGGTGTTTGAAAGAGGAGTACGTAAAAAGTTAAAAAGAATCACATAGGAAGCTATTCAACCCATCGTTTCCATGCTGGCTGTCTAGGCATTCCCACCAGTCACACTTCTGCACATTTTTCTCTCACCTGCCACCTGATTCTCCTGCTACTGACTTACTGTACTGGTTACTTATAGTAGCAAGTCACCTAGCAAACTAGAGGAAAGAGTGGGAGTGTGGGGCCAGCCAGACTGCTGATCTGTCAACCTTGCATTCTTCATTTCCTTTAAGAGCTCTTTCTTTGCAGTGACCTTTCTGTGATACCAGAAAAAGGAAGATCTTAAACCCAAGACCACCGAAAGTTTGAATGGTAATGACTGCAGATGGAGAGAAGTTCAGAATCAAATTTTGAGAATTAACCATCAACATCCTTGGATTTGATGTGGACTGCATTAGGGAACATCACCTGATATTTTCGTTCCTGGTATATCTGTCATTTACTCCCATTCCTCAGAAGGACAACGTTTTTGGGAGCGATGATGGTTTTCTAACCTTATTCCTATGGAACTATACTGTAATGTATATCATTATTATTAAAGAGAAGCAGCAGGGAAGAATCTGTCTGCAGTGTTTAGGAAGGCTGCATCCATAATATGTTACACCTACTGTGAAGTTGCCATTTAGATCCGATAAGGGCTTTAGTGGGGACATGTGGATTAGAGTGCTTTACTAAACTGGCAACCTCAAATAATGCCAACTATTATATGACTGTCTGTATCCATGATCATCTGATAGTGCAGCTGTCTGTGGCTATGAAGGTCAGAAGAGCGATCAGCTTCTATGGCACCAGCTCATTCCAAGCAGGCTGTGTTATAACAACCAGAATGTATTAGGCTGTACAAAAATAATACATGTACCTTCACAATCTTTGCTTGGAGGATAGTGTGAGGTATTGGAAGCATTAACAGTCTGACTAGTCACAAAGTATCCTTGGTTTTTGTAATCCTTTGGCAATCACTGGATGAATGTTTCAAATGGGGTCCCAAATTCTGCATGCTATTGGTTCCCATTCAATGTCAATTTAGAATTCAGAACTAAAGTTCTTATCTCACTTGGTATAGGCTGGAGTGGATAACTCAAGATGGAAGGCTGCTCTTCAACCATGGGCAAACTCGTTCATCTGCAGCAACATCTCAGAATATACCTTAAAGCACACTTAGCTACTGAATCTCCTCTACACTTGACAATATCTGAGCCTCTTCCCCTCTCAGATTCATATCTCTTGACTTCTCCACAAACTACTATCATAACTGATTCCTCCACACTATTCTAATAATCCATCTTGTATCCCATACCCTTACACCTCTCAGCCTCCTTCCCCACACTTTCATACTTCTTAAACTTGAATGTCTGCACTTTTCTTGCAATCTGCCCTGCACAATCCTGCTGCTAGTCATATTCTGCTCACACCCTCCTCTCAATCTTTCTTTCCATTCTTGTAATCTCATCCCCTAACCCTATAACCTGAACTTTTCCCTCTATTTTCCAATCCTCTATCACTTCCCCAAGCCCTCTTACCTCTTGACTTCATCTAACCTTTCATATCCATCTCCAAACCTTTTTCTCTCAGTCTCTCTCTCTCCCACATAAACATCTGGACCTCCTTTCCCAAAACTCTCCAAAGTCAACCTCTTCTCCCCCTTCTTATTTAGATCCACTCTTCCCATCTTGCTACCTTCACCTCCTCCCACATCCTCCTAACTCTCAGCCTTATTCTCACTTTACCCTCTCTCCAGCACTCCATCCACTGCTTAACTATTTCCATCTTTGATTCTCTCCTCACACATTTGCAATTTTTAACCTCCTCCCAGTTGGCCTCCTCTTCTCCCTCTCTTCTGCTTAACTGACTATCTCCCCCCTCATCTTATTTGCTTACTTTCCTATACTTTCTCCTTCCTTGCATATCTCAACTTGTCCCCTAACAGCCCTCCTAACCTGTCCATCTCAACATGGACAACAGGAATTCTGCAGATGCTGGAAATTCAAGCAACACACATCAAAGTTGCTGGTGAACGCAGCAGGCCAAGCAGCATCTATAGGAAGAGGCGCAGTCGACGTTTCAGGCCGAGACCCTCGGCCTGAAACGTCGACTGCGCCTCTTCCCATAGATGCTGCTTGGCCTGCTGCGTTCACCAGCAACTTTGATGTGTGTTGCATCTCAACATGGTCCCGCCTTAATCATTTTTCCTCAACCTCTACCCCACATCCTCCTACCTCATTTCTTCATACTTTGAACACCTCCCCTATGTCTCTTTTGCTTCTAACTTCTCAATATTAGAATTAGTTTTATCACTGACATATGTCATGAAATTTGTTACTTTGTGGCAGCAATACAATGCAAGACATTAAAAAATTATCATAAGGTTGTATTTTCCCACATTTGCTCTCTACTACGTTAAGCACCTCCTTGGCACCTCGTACTTCCACCTTTAAACCATCCTCCTATATCCTCCTATCTCTTGATAGCCATCCCCTACATCTATCTCTGGTTCTCTTTCCCACTACAGCCTCTTACATCTCAGCCTCCCACAAACGTATTTTCTTGCACAATGGGAACCCCCGACTTCCTGCTTCAACCTACTTCCTCAAACCCTCCTACCTCTGGTTCTTTCCATTAATTTCCCACCCACTACCTTTACTTTCTATGCTTCCATTGTACATTTTGACATCCTTCACAAATAATTTTCCAATATAACCTCTTGCTTTGACCTCCACTCCTCAACACTTTGCGGTGTTGAACATCAACTTATTCCTAAATCTGCTACCTCTTAATCTCCTTTTCCTACACTGTTCACCTAATACTCTTAAACAACTTCTAATCCCCATCCACCCTTCCCCACACTCTCCTTTGCATGCTTTCTACCTCCATCAGTTTCCTGATGAAGGAATGTGGCTGATCTCTTACTCAACTAACTCTCACACTCCTGCAACCTTTATCACCTATATTCACCATCCTCAGCCCATTTATTTCTTCTCCTTGAAGGTTATTTCAACCTTCCTTTTGACTTTCCATATCTTTTTTCATTTGTAGCTTCCTATTTCAACAGGATTATTTTGTTTCATATTTTGTTCTTATCCCTCTGTCCCTCATAATGACTTCCAACCATTATTTTTTCTTTCATCTTCCAAATTACACCAACCATTTTGCTTAAGATACTATCCCCCTTTTCAGTTGATGTCAAGATGAGAGAGGGTTTATTTTAATAGAATTTTGCAATTGTGGTCTTATTTAATTTCCCCAAGGCTTACTTTTCTAAAATCTCAGTAGTTTCAAACTGTCAGCTGAATGAACCAGCACTGGGTTGGATCTGAGAGCAGAGACCATGGCAAGTGATGTGAAAAGGAGGTTGGAGGAAAAAGGCTTTATGATTAGGAGATGACAGGAAGACTGAAGCAGAGAGGGCCAAGAATCTGTGGGGAGAAGGCAGAGGATTCTTAAAGAAAATATAAAATTTACTTCACCCAACACACATAAAAGTTGCTGGTGAACGCAGCAGGCCAGGCAGCATCTCAAGGAAGAGGTATAGTCGACATTTTGGGCCAAGACCCTTCGTCAGGACTAACTGAAAGAAGAGCTAGTAAGAGATGTGAAAGTGGAAGGGGGAGGGGGAGATCGGAAATGATAGGAGAAGACAGGAGGGGGAGGGATGGAGCCAAGAGCTGGACAGGTGATTGGCAAAAGGGATATGAGAGGATCATGGGACAGGAGGCCTAGGGAGAAAGAAAAGGGGGAGGGGGGAAAAAGCACAGAGGATGGGCAAGGGGTATGGTGAGAGGGACAGAGGGAGAAAAAGGAGAGAGAGAAAAAGAATATGTGTTTATAAAGAAATAATGGATGGGGTACAAGGGGGAGGTGGGGCATTAGCGGAAGTTTGAGAAGTCAATGTTCATGCCATCAGGTTGGAGGCTACCCAGACGGAATATAAGGTGTTGTTCCTCCAACCTGAGTGTGGCTTCATCTTTACAGTAGAGGAGGCCGTGGATAGACGTATCAGAATGGGAATGGGACGTGGAATTAAAATGTGTGGCCACTGGGAGATCCTGCCTTCTCTGGCGGACAGAGCGTAGGTGTTCAGCGAAACGATCTCCCAGTCTGCGTCGGGTCTTGCCAATATATAAAAGGCCACATCGGGAGCACCGGACGCAGTATATCACCCCAGCCAACCCACAGGTGAAGTGTCGCCTCACCTGGAAGGACTGTCTGGGGCCCTGAATGGTGGTGAGGGAGGAAGTGTAAGGGCATGTGTAGCACTTGTTCCACTTACAAGGATAGGTGCCAGGCGGGAGATCGGTGAGGAGGGATGGGGGGGACGAATGGACAAGGGAGTCGCATAGGAAAGCGGGGGGGGGGAGGGAAAGATGTGCTTAGTGGTGGGATCCTGTTGGAGGTGGCAGAAGTTACGGAGAATTATATGTTGGACCCGGAGGCTGGTAGGGTGGTAGGTGAGCACAAGGGGAACCCTATTCCTAGTGGGGTGGCGGGAGGATGGAGTGAGAGCAGATGTGCGTGAAATTTCTTTCTCCCTAGGCCTCCTGTCCCATGATCCTCTCATATCCCTTTTGCCAATCAACTGTCCAGCTCTTGGCTCCATCCCTCCCCCTCCTGTCTTCTCCTATCATTTCCGATCTCCCCCTCCCCCTTCCACTTTCAAATCTCTTACTAGCTCTTCTTTCAGTTAGTCCTGACGAAGGGTCCCGGCCCGAAACGTTGATTGTACCTCTTCCTAGAGATGCTGCCTGGCCTGCTGCGCTCACCAGCAACTTTTATATGTGTTGCATAAAATTTACTTGCTCAGTTCTTGCCTTGCATCCACATTTTGACAGATACAATCAACATCCAGGGTTAAAACTAAACTTTGTCTAGTTGATTAAAACTGGACAGTAGATATTCATATTGTCTTATAAATTGGCAGTGAAATGGCTGGAGAAAAGGAATGTCATGTGGATCAGCCACATTATTGGTTCTCATTGTGATGTTTTAGCATTATCAAAACTTCTAGCCATGACACCCAATTTCTTCTTCCATTATCCATTTAGTCTTCATTTCCACCATATTGCTGATTTTGAATCTTACCCAATACTTTCTTCCACCGGTTTAGTATTATTTCCTTTGGCTCATTGGAGATATTTATTTTGGTTACCATTGTAATATTGTATACATATCTGGGCATTTTGTCCTCATCTCCCCTATCCACATCACCGCTTCTAATATGTGAATATTCCGGAGTTTTGAACATTTTGCAGTAAGCCTGGGAAAATCAATACTATAGAATAAGTAATATGGGAGAGCTGATCTAAGTAATGTAATAGTGTCAGCTTATTAAAAATGGAAAAATGAAGATATTTCAAATATATTCAAACAATTAATTAGTGTTAGATATTGTTAATAACAGTTATCACTCTCCACTTGCCTTCCTCCCCTCTGCTTACAACCAACATGTCAAAATTATATAGGTCTAACTAACAAATTACGTTTGGTTTTATTTTAAAATATTCTCAACTGTATTTCAAACCGGTCATATGGAAAACTGTCCTGTGCGGCCTCCAGGAGGTGAGTAAGAATAATGTGCACTGTTGAGAAGTTGCCACTAGTTGTCTCAGTTGCACGTATTTGCTCATTGTGACAATAACCATCCACGGATTTAAATATATTTCCTCCCGTCTTTTAAAATCAAAAAAGGACCTTTGTGCAAGTTTCTTTTCCCCTTTTAATCACTGATAGCCTAAAATTCCATGGCTGCTTGCCGTATTTCACGCCCGAACCTTGTTTACCTCACCCCCTACCAGGTCGGACCTGAACCTTGCCCCGTCGCTCTGATACTATAATCCCGGCCTTGTTTCACGCGTGGCCCTTAAGAATCCCCAGTGTTGTTGCACTGGAAGCGGTGTAGGGGAAACAAAGGCCGCCGGAGTTCGTGGCTTTCAGCAGGTAAGCCGTTATGGCCGATTGTGGTTGGGTCGGAACTTTCCCTTGGAGTCGGCCTCCACTGGCAGTGTTTGGGGACATTCCCAGCTCTGTCTCGAGACATTTCTTTTCCCATTGTGATCCCACGAGTCACTGTTTAGAAAAAGAACACAGACAAGCGAAGGATCTCTGTTTACAGACCGAGCTGCATTTTGCTACAGAAAACAGGTGGTGAATAGCTAGCTAGTTGTGTACTACGCAATGCAGAGTGGGAATACTCAGCGGCTAGTTTTCTTCCTTGATTTATTTCCCCGTTTCATGTTCAATGTAAGCACGTAATTCATTTGTAGTACATCATTATAATCCTTATTGTCAGTCAGTGGATAACTATCAGCACATAGGCATCCATCCTGTTTTCTTCCTTAATGTGAAGGGTTTGGAACCTATACAACTTTGCCACTTTAGATTGATTAATTAAACACAGGGAAAGGCCGTCTCCATAGTAGATAGAGCGAGTCCCCGAGGAAATGCTCGTTTGATTCTACTTTACATATCCTTTATTGTCTAAAAATAGCTATAATTTAAACTGAAGCGAAAGAAATTGATCCGGGGTTCCTTTACTGAACTGCTATCGAGCATTCTACGCGAAAATCCGCCCCAGAATCAGTTTGGGTGAAATAAAATATAGAAAGGGTAAGAGTTCATTGGTAGTAGTAATTTGTAGTAAATCGGTAGCAGTAAAAGTAATGTAAAACTGTGTATACATGAAGTAATGGGGGCTCGTGAGGAAGAGATTTCAATAATTACATCGGGCAAACTATATTGGGAGAGTTTTATTTGCGCGAGTTCTTAAAGTCATACACTGTGGAACCAACCAAAGAGCGGATTATGTAGACCTCTTAATCGATCTAGGATTCCATAGGAAAGTGATCACAATATGCTTAAATTCCAAATTTGATTAGATGATGAATTGGAGTTTGCAATTACAATCCTAAATTTAAAATTAAAAATTATTTATTATGGCAAAGTGAATGGGGAAATAGATTAAATATCAGACATTTTGAAAAACTCAGTAGAGGTAGATTTTTCTGAGAGAGTAACTTCATCAATTGGCTGCATCATCAGTAGTTAACCAAGCATGTGTGAATATTAAAATGTAACATCAGCTTGATGTCATTTGTCTGATTATGGCACTACTTCCTTTATCCCTTGATTCCTTGATGTCCGGAAAACTACCAATCTCTATTTTAGATTAATAAAGTGACTGAGCTTTCACTGCTGTAAGGGATGCTGAATTCCAAATGCTTACTACCTTTGAAGTAATTTCTCCTCAGCTCAGTCCTAAATGGCCGATTCCTAATTCACAAACTGTACCACTGGTCCTAGACTCCTCAGATGGTAAACATTTCCTTACGCCTTCCTTATCTAGTCGTTTTATGAAGTTTGTAAGTATTGATAAGATTTCCTCTTGTTGTTTGAACTCTGAGGAATGTAGTCCCAGGGTATTGACTGACTTCTTGTATAGCAAACATGCCTTCTTGGAACCAATTCTTTGTTGCACTCCCTCTATGGCAGTATATTCTTTCGGGGCAAGGAGACCAAAGCTGTACAGAATACACCACGTGGGCCTTATCAAGGGCCTACACAATTGCAGTAAAGCTTCCATAACCAATAACCAATTTCCCCCGGGATCAATAAAGTATGACTATGACTATAAACAAGCTATCTTGTAATTAAGTCTAATGTATCATTTTTGCTCCCACCTGCTTGATTCACCTCCATACTGGTTTTCTGTGATTCGTGAAGAAGCATCGAAGTTGTGTATTACCCAATCTCTCAGCATTTAACAAGTGCTATTTTTCTGTTACATGCACAAAAGTAGATGACTGTATGACATAGAAACAGAATCAGACCATTTGTCCCATTGATTCTGCTCCACCATTCGATCATGGCTGATTTATTTTCCCCCTCAATCCATTCTCCTGCCTTCTCTCCAAACCTCTGACTTTCTTACTAATCGAGTTTTATCGATGTGTGATATCGATACACCCAAATGACTTAGCCTCCACTGATTGCCATCTATGGTAATGATTTCCACAAATTCAACACCCTCTGGCTAAAGAAACTCCCCCTCGTCTCTCAGCCTTCTGTTCTGAGGCTGTGCCTTCTTGTCCTGGACTGCCCCACTATCGGAAACTTTCTCTGCACGTCCATTCTGTCTAGGCCTTTCAGTATTTGGTAGGTTTTGATGAGATCTCCCTGTGGAAGTTTTAGATAGACTGGGGCATTTGTAGTCAAGTGAGACCACCAGAGGCACCTCTGCTTACCACAGAAGAGGTAATATGTACTCAAGCCAAATGAGTAAGGCCTCTGTAGTCAGACTTTTCCAGAAAGGTCTTCCTAAAACATACATGGGGACAGACAAGATAACAGAAGGATGTGAATTATACCCAACAACTAAGACTCTATTTTCTTTACTAACGTCGGCTGCCTGCTTGAAGTTTCGATTGACTTTTAGCACCTCTATTGTAAGTGGCAATTGATCTTGCAAGTAAGGAATTCAAACACACGGTAATGTTTGACAGTCATCAATATCCATAACTGATAAACCAATTCTGTGTAAAAAATGTGGGTGACAAACATGCTGTTCTTGTGCACAAGTAAAATAAAAGGAATGCTTGAGTTGTAAGAGTTCATGTGTTCTGGGCCCAATCATTTTGGATATTTTAGTTATTTTATTATCAGCGATGATAGTTACTTTGACAGCATCCTCCCCATTCATTCTTCTAAACTCCAGCAAGTACAACCCTAGAACCATTAAACATACTTCATAAGTTAACCCTTTCATTCCTGGGGTCATTCTCATAAACTTCCTCTGGACCCTCTCCAATGTCAGCATATCCTTTCTTAGATGTAGGGCCTAAAACTATACACAGTACTCCAAATGTGGTCTGACCATTGCCTTACAAAGTCTCAGCATTATATATTGCTTTTATACAGTATTCTACTCCTTTTGAAAAGCATATATTAACATTGTAGTTGCCTTCCTTTCTACCTACTTAACCTACAAGTTAACCTTAAGGGGAATCCTGCACTAGGACTCCCAAGTCCCTTTGCGCCTCTGGTTTCTGAGTTTGCTGTCTGTTTAGAAAATAGCCAACAACTTGATTCCTTCCACCAATGTGTGTTACCATACACTTCCAGCAATGTATTACATTTCCCACTTTGCCCATTCTCCTAATCTGCAGATTCTCTGCCTCCTCGACAGTATCTGCTCCTCCGCCTATCTTTGTATCATTTGCAAACTTGGCCACAAAGCCATCAGTTCTGTAATCAAAAACAGGAGAAAATCTGCAGATGCTGGAAATCCGAGCACCACACACAAAATGCAGGAGAAACTCAGCAGGCCAGGCAGCATCTATGGAAAAGAGTACAGTTGTTGTTTCAGGCCAAGACCCTTCCGCAGGACTGGAGGAAAAAAAGATGAGGAGTAGAGTTAAAAGGGGGGGGGAGGGGAGGGAGATGCACAAGGTAATAAGTGAAACTGGGAGGGGAGGGGTGAAGTAAAGAGTTGGGAAGTTGGTTGGTGAAAGAGATACAGGGTTGGAGAAGGCGGGATCTAATAGGAGCGGACAGAAGGCCCTGGAAGAAAGAAAAGTGGGGAGGAGCACAGAGATGGGCAGGCAAGGAGCTGAGGTGAGAGAGGGAAAAGGAGATGGTTCTCCCTCTCCTCCCCCCACCTTTTAACTCTACCCAGTTTTTTTCTCCAGTCCTGCTGAAGGGTCTCGGCCCAAAACATTGACTGTACTCTTTTTCATAGATGCTGCCTGGCCTGTGAGTTCCTGCAGCATTTTGTGTCTGTAACTCTGTAATCAAGATCATTAACATATAACTTAAAAAAGTAGTGGACCCAACACTGACTCTGGTAGAATACCATTAGTCCCAGCAACCAACCAAAAAAGGCCTCTTTTATTCCCACTATTTGTCTTCTGCCAGCCAGCCAATCATCTGTGGGTGCTTGTATCCTTCCTGTAATACCACGGGCCCTTGTTTAGCAGTCTCATGTGCAGTACCTTACCAAAGGCCTTTTGAAAGTATAAGTAAACAGCAAATTGTGAGGATAGCCTGATAGCCTCAGAATTTTCTATTTTACCTTGTTCTTGCCCATTCAATAAGCTTGTCTATATCCCCTATATCCTCTTTACATCTTATTCTTGGTTACAATCCCACTTATTTTCCAAAAATTTTGAAGATGATATTTTAACTGCTCAACCGTGGGAACAGCCAGGGCTAAAACACTGATCCTATATAGAATAATAGTGAATGGGGAGTGTTGTAGAATAGAGGGATCTTGAGTACCAGTACATGGTTTACTGAAAGTGGAATTGTAGGTAGAAAAGACTTGGCATGCTGGCCTTCATCAGTCAGGGCATCGAGTATAAAAGTTGGGAAGTCATGGTGTGGTTGTACAGACTGCTGGTGAGGCCACACTTCGAGTATTGTGCTCAGTGTTGGTCGCCTTGCTATGGGAAAGAAATTGTTAAACTCAAAAGAGTGCAGAAAATACTTACAAGGATGTCGCCAGGGCTTGAGATGATGATTTATAGGAAGAAGTTGGACAGGCCAGGACTCTATTCCTTGAAGTTTAGGAGTCTGAGAGAAATTATGTTGTATATAAAATCATGAGGGTCAAAGACAAGGTGAATGCACTCAGTCTCTTTTCCCAGGGTTGGGAATCAAGAAATGAAGGGCATAGTTTTAAGGCAAGAGGGGAAAGAATTATTAGAAACTACAGGGCAACTTTTTTTTTTACACAAATGGTAGAATTTATTTGGAATGAGGTGTCAGAGAAACTGTTTGAGGAAGGTACAATAACAACTTTAAAAAGCAGTTGGACAGGTATATGGTTTGGAACGATTTTGGACAAATTCTGGCAAATGGAAGTAGCTTGGATGGGCATCTTGGTAGCAAGGGCTGAAGGGCTTATCTCTATGTTCTGTGACACTATGAAAAAAGTATAAAGAGGGAGAAGATAGAGTATGGAGTGAACTAGCAAATAGAACATAGAACATTTCAGCACAATACAGGCCCTTCTATTTTTCTATCATTCATGTGCCTAAGTTCCTAATATATCTGCCTTTACCACCACCCTGGGCTGTGTGTTCCACATACTCATCGCTCTGTTTAAAAAAAAAACTTCTCAGACATCCTCTGTATGTTTTCCTCCAGTCACCTTAAAATTATGCCCCTTCATATTAGCCATTTTCACTTGGGGGGGGGAAATCTCTTGCTATCCACTCAATCTACGCCCCTTATGATCTTGTACACCTCTATCAACTCACTTCTCATTCTTCTTCTTTCAAATAATATATTACGTTAGAAATCATACATACACTCAGCATTTATGAAATGGAATAGATGTCTGTTGGAGAATGAAACTGCTGAACTAACAATGGGAAACTGAGAAATGGCAGAGATTCTAAATGTTGGTTTTTATGATACTGATTACTAAATATATTCTAATACTAATAGGTAATCAAGGGTTCTAGGAAGATGGAATTTAAACTAACTCATCATCAAATTGGAGATTACAAAACTAGGTAGGAAACTACAGTTCAAAATTCACCTACTTGATGGCCGCAGTGAGAAAAATGAATGGTGAGGATCTTTGATGAAGGATGCTGCTTTTCTACAATAGTGTTTCATGTAGATGTGCTCAATGGTTGGGAGGGTTTTGTCCATGGCGTACTGGCTCAAATCCACTACCTTTTGTAGGGTTTTCTGCTTAAAGGCATTGGTGTTCTCATACCAGGCTGTAATAAAGCCAGTCAGCACACATCTATAGAAGTTTGTCAGGGTTTTTGATGACAAGCCGAATCTCCACAGACTCCCGAGGAAATAGTAGCACTGTTGGTTTTCGATGCTATTATTTTTCTATGATTGATATAGGACCTCTGAAATAGTGACATCCAGGAATTTGAATTTACTGACCATCTTCACCTCTGATCCTCTGATGAATACTGGCTCATGGACCTCTGGTTTCCCTCTCCTGAAGTCCACAATCAGCTCGTTCTTATTGACATTGAGTGAGAGATTGTTGTTATTACACCACTCAGCCAAATTTTCAATCTGCACCTGATTCATCACCATTTTTGATACAGCCCACAACAGTGGTGTTATCAGCGAACTTGTATATGGTGTTGGAGCTGTGCTAACCCACACAGTCTTAGGTCTAAAACGAGTTGAGCAAGTGGCTAAGCACACATCCCCGTGGTGCTCCTGTGCTGATGGAGATTGTGGAAGAGATGGTTTTGCCAATCTGAACTATCTGGGGTCCACAAATGAGAAAAGGGATGATGGTATTAAATGCTGAGCTGTTATCGATAAAGAGCATTCAGGTGTACGCATCTTTTCTGTCCAGATGTTCCAGGGTTGTGTGAAGAGCCAATAAGATGGCATAAACAATAGCCCAGTTAGCCTAGTACTTGTCATTGGGAAATTGTTGGAATCCATTATTATGGAGATAATTGCATAACAGTTAGGAAATCTTGTTTATTAAGCATAATCTACATTATTTTATCAAAGACAAATCATGTTTATTAAGTCGCTAGGGTTATCTGAGAATATAATTCACAGTGGAAAAGAGCAGAACTAGTAGATGTAGTGTATATGACTTTACAAAGTGTGCTATGTAAGCTGTATTGGCCTTTGCCCTTCCCTTCGACAACACTGGCGGTGTGGAGAGAGGAGACCTGCTGTATGGGCAACTTACGGTCTTCCATAAAACCTTGCCCAGGCCTGTGCCCTGGAGAATCCAGGCACAGATCCATGGTCTTGCAAGACTAACGGATGCTATGTAAGTTGTTGAAAAAGGTAAGGGCACAAACTTGGGCATAATTATTGACTAGATAGTGGAATGTTTAATACTAGAGAATCAGAGTTGAGCAAGATGGGTCAGTTTTAAATTGGTATCAAAACCCACAGTGGTGGGTCCTCAACTATTTATAATCTATTAATAACTGAAAGAGACCAACATTGACGATAGGTTAGCAGATTGTGGGGAGAAAACAAAATATTTGCAAAGGCATTAAGTGAGTGGGCAAGAAGATGGCAGATGGAGAGTAATGTAGGAAAATGTGAAGGTCTTCACTTTGGAAGGAAGAATAAGTAATAATATTATTTAAATGATGTGAGACAACAAGTGCATAATACAAGGACATCTAGGCATTATGGTACAGTACATGAAACACAAGGATTCAGCATGCAAGTACAAATCATAATGTCATATTGGGCTTTATTGCTAGGAATTTGCGGTACAAAAGTAGTGATATTTTAAGTAAAATTTACAGTTCTGAACAGTTTTTGTCTCCATGTTTAAGGCAAGATAGTTTTGTATTGGAGGCAGTGCAGAGAAAGATCCCTAAATTAATTTGGGGGTGAAAAGATGGATCTATGAAGAAAGATTGGGCTTATATTGCTAGAAATTTAGAAGACAAAGTTATTGAAACATTTAAGATTCTGAGGGCTTGACAGGGTGGATGCTAGAGAACGCTTCCTCTAACAAGATGTCTAGAACTAAAGGTTAGAGTTTCAGATTAAGGCTGACATTGCTAAACTTTGAAATAAAATGGAGAGGCGGTGGGAGAAAGTGGTTTTCACATCATGTTTAGATTAGCCATAATCTTACCTAATGATGTATTATGCTTGAGGACACAATTGGCTACTTCAGTTCCTGCTCTTTATGTTTTTGTTTTAGAAAAAAGTGAAAGCATGTTCAGATGAGGACAATAACAGATTTATATAGTGCCTGCAACATAACTCTTCACAAAAGCATTATAATACAAATTTTATTGCCAGTGACCTAAAGCCTGTTTAAAGATAAAACTTTTAAAAAAAGTACTGTCTCAGTACTTTTATATCTGTGTGCTGTAGCACTTTTGATTCACTATTCTTTGCATTTCTGGTCAGATGCTAACTGCATTTAATAGGCTTTGTATCCGTACTCAGCACAATGACAATGAAGTTGAATCTAATCTAATTATAGGAGAAAACCAAAGAGGTATTGATGTAAACACGAGGAAATCTGCAGATGCTGGAATTTCAAGCAACGCACATAAAAATTGCTGGTGAACGCAGCAGGTCAGGCAGCATCTTTAGGAAGAAGTACAGTTGACGTTCCGGGCCGAGACCCTTCATCAGGACTGACTGAAAGAAGAGCTAGTAAGAGATTTGAAAGTGGGACGGGGAGAGGGAGATCCGAAATGACAGGAGAAGACAGGAGGGGGAGGGATGGAGCCAAGAGCTGGACAGGTGATTGGCAAAAGGGATAGGAGAGGATCATGGGACAGGAGGCCCAGGAAGAAAGACAAGGGGGGGGGGAAGCCCAGAGGGGGTACACTGTACATCCTCCTAGAGATGCTGCCTGACCTGCTGCGTTCACCAGCAACTTTTATGTGTGTTCCTTGAGGCATTGATGTAGAACCTCAAAATTTGACACCTTGGAGAGATTAGGATCAGGATGTTCCAGGTCTGAATTGGAGGAATTCAATATCTTGGAAGGTGTGAAGAGATTAGAGAGAAGAAACCAACAAAGCCATGATTTAAAGTCAGATTATGAAATCCATTGTGGTTGGTTGAGAGAGGTTAAACTAAGTTAGCAGAGGGTTGTTCTCAGTGGTGTTTCTGCAATTTACTAGGATGTGTCAAATGGACTGCTGTGTTTTTAGACAGGAATTTTTGACTATTATGACCACTTGTTGAGTTGAGTGCTGTTTATTCCATTGTACTCTTGAATTGAATCTTGTAGATGACTGGGAGCTTTTGGGATCAGGATAGGGAATTGCTTATCACATAGTATTCATTTTCTGCTGTGCTTCTGTAGCTTAAGTGTTAATATGCTTTTAATTTGGGCAAGTTGACCCTCAAAATTTTGATGGTGGGTTACTTGGTGACAGTAACATCCTCTTGTATGATATATGTCATCAATTATCTATCATTTGTGTTGCTCAGTTATGATAAACAGTCCACTTTTGCTCTGGGCAGGGTCCCAGTAGTTCTTGGACTTGTTAAAGTTTCTTCCCTATTAGGCCAGTACTTTTCTAATCTAATCTGACCAGAGAGTTTCATGGATAATGGCATTGGTACTCTGATACTTTCCTTATTTATGACCTTAAACAGAAGGATTTGAACAGCATTACAGCCAAGTCTAATTCTATCTAGGCAGGCTGGATGAATAGTTATTCCTTTGTAACCTTGGGTTATTTGGTGCCTTAAACTGACACTATCTAACTTGAATAATACCTGAAATAAATCATGGAACTCTCTAGGTCTGCACAGGGAAACTCGAAGAATGGCTGGGAGAGTAGGCACAAATTGCATGTAATTTTCTCATCACTTAATTATTCCCTCTTTGAATTAATTGCTGTAATAATTTGATCAAAATTGATTAAAAAAGGAAAGAGTGTTATTTTATGTTGGAAATTGTGCATGTTATCTTGATCTTGTTATATTGAAATATCTTGGGTAGGGTTAAAGCAATAAACTATGGCAAATTCGTGGTTGGGAATTGAGTAACCTTTCTCATTAAATAATGTTATGCACAATTGGAGATGAAGGGAAAAAAAGCAAACAAATACATACAAAGTTCAAAGCAAAATTTATTATCATAGTATATATATGTCACCACATACAATCCTGAGATTCTTTTTTCTGTGGGCATACTTAACAAATCTGTAGAACAGTAACTGTAAACAGGATCAATGGACAGCAAGCTGTGCAAATTCAAATACAAATAATAATAAATAACGAGAGCATGAATTAACAAGATAAAGTCCTTAAAGTGAGACCATCGAGTCTGGGAACACCAAAAATAGAATGAGTATGGTTATTCCCTTTTGTTCAAGAGCCTTATGGTTGAAGGGTAGTGACTGTTCCTGATCTTGGTGGTGCGAGTCCTGAGGCACTTGTACCTTCTACCTGATGGCCACAGCGAGAAAAGAGCATGGCCTGGGTTGTGAGGATCTTCGATGATGGATGCTGCTTTTCTATGGCAACATTTCATGTAGATGTGCTCAGTGGTTGGGCAGGCTTTACTTGTGATGTGTTGGGCTAAATCCCAAATTTTGTAGAATTTTCGCCTCAAAGGTATTGGTGTTCCCATACCAGGCCGTAATGTAGCCAGTCAGTACACCACACATCTATAGAAGTTTATCAAAGTTTTTGATGATATGCCAAATCGCTGCAGACTCCTAAGGAAGTAGAGGCACTGTTGTGCTTTGTTTGCCATAATATTTATATGTTGGGTCCAGGACATGTCCTCTGAGTTAGTGACACCCAGGAATTTAAAGTTACTGACCCTCTCTACTTCTGGTCCTCTGATGAATACTGGCTCATGGATCTCTGGTTTCCCTCTCCCGAAGTCCACAATCAGCTCGTTGTTCTTACTAACATTGAGTGAGAGGTTGTTCTTATTACTCCACTCAGCCAAATTTTCAATCTTCCTCTTGTATGCTGATTCATCATCACCTTTGATACAGCCCACAACAGTGGTGTCATCATTAAACTTGGATATGGTGTTGAAACTGTACTTAGCCACATAGTCATAGGTGTAAAGCGAGTAGAGCAGGGCGCCAAGCACGCATCCCTATGGTGCACCTTTGCTGATGAAGATAGTGGTGGAGATTTTTTTGCCAATCTGAATTGACTGGTTTCTGCAAGTGAGGAAATCCAGGATCCAATTGCTCAAGGGGGTATTGAGGCTAATGTCTTGGAGTTTACTGATTAGTTTTGAGGGGATGATGGTATTAAATGCTGAGCTGTAATTGATGAAAGAGCATCCTGATATATGCATCCTTGCTGTCCGGATGTTCCAGGGTTGAGTGAAGACCCAATTAGTTGGCATTTGCTGTGGACATGTTGCTTCAGTAGGCAAATTGGAGAGGATCCAAGTTGCAGCTCAGACAGGAGCCGATATGTTTCAACACCAGCCTCTCAAAACACTTTGTCACTGTGGATGTGAGTGCTACTGGGCAACAGTCATTTAGGCAGGCTACCACGCTCTTCTCGGGCACTGGTATGATTGAAGCCTGCTTGAAGTGGGTGGGTACCTCACACTGCTGGAGCGAGAGGTTGAAGATATCCGTGAATACACCAGCCAGTTGATCAGCACGGGTCTTCGGTACTCCACTAGATACTCCATCCGGACCAGATTCTTTCCTTGGATTCACTCTGAGTTATAAAACAACAACCGGAAGTGGGATTTAATTAAAAAGAATATTCTTATTGGGATGAACGCAATATGTCAGATAGCCATGCTGTGGCTAATTATAATTATCAGTTTACGCTATGCGGTTACAGTGAGCTGTAGTGCTTGTTTTATTTATTAGATATTAAATACACATGATAATGGGGAATGCTTGTTTGAAAAGCTTAGTCCATTCTGCTGTGAAGTAAAAGCAAACACTAAATAATGGGGGTAATAGGTGTAACTGCTGTGGGACCTTGGGGAACATAAAGAGGCTCATATTCTGTTGAAAGGGTCAAGCTGAAGATTGTTTTTCATTCAAGGGTTGTTACAACCCTTATTACAGAATGTGTTCCAGGATTTTGACCCAGTGACAGGATGGTTATATACTTCCAAAACAGGATGGTGTGGCTTGGAGGACATCTTCCAGTGATGGTATTCCCGTGCTTTGGTGCCCTTCTGTTGACGAGGTGAAGGGTTTGGTAGGTGTTGTCTTGATGAGTTGCTGCAGTGCACCAGTAGATGGTACAAACTCTGTATCACTGGTGGAGTGAGTGAATGATAATGGATAGGGTGTCTATCAAGTGGGCTGCTCTATCCTGTATGGTGTCAAGCTTTTTGAGTGTGATCGAAGCTGCACTCATCCAGCTGGGTGTTTGATCACGCTCGTGCCTTGAGCCTTGTAGATGGTGGACAGGCTGTGGGGAGTTTGGAGGTGAGTTACTTGCCACAGAATTCCTAACCTCTGACCAGGTCTTGTGGCCACATTGTGCATTTGGCTACTCCAGTCAGTTCCTGTTCATTAGTAATGCCCAAGATACTGATAGTGTTGGATTCAGTGATGGTAATGACTTTGAATGTCAGAAGGTGATAGCTAAATTTTCTTTTGTTGGATGTTGTTGTGGTCTAGCGCTACTGTGGCATGTATGTTGCTTGCCACCTGTCAACCCAGGCCTTGATATGGTTACTATTTCTTAACAGCTTGCATTTATAATGATATGCAGTGATGAATAGTGACATGCAACACATGTCTTTTTGTCACTTTTGTAACTTGGGTCCCTCATTGTCTGCAGGCAACTCATGTTGACTGTGATCACTTGCGTTGAAACTACATTCACTATAGGAGAATGGCTGTGCAATTCACTTCAGTTCCACATGTTAGATGTTGCTTTTGCAAAATTTCAAGTTGACTACCCTTTGTCCGAAAGTCCAAATTTTTTTGAGCACTGACATGGTGCCACAAATGGGAAATTTCACAAGACATTGGAAAGGTTCCCAGGTGATGTGCAGGTCTCCATGCACCACAGACTGTTCTGAGAAGTGCCCTCATATATAATGAACAGAAGTTAATAAAAAATAGAAGACACTGCATGAAGCGAAAAATGAAGATCTCAATCATGCATTGTCAATGTCAGAGTGAACCTGTACTGCCTAATGGGTGTGCTGATTATGAAACAACCAAAGATCTATCACAACAAACTGTTAATTGAAGGTAGGTGTGAATATTCAGCAGGATGGTTGTAGAAATTTTTGAAAAGACACTGCATTAATTTTTTTAAGTGTCTGCTGATCACGAAAATCTAACACCAGAACAAGTCTACAATGGATTATTTTTGCGACTTACATAAAACCTAAAAAAAGTAAAATTCAAATGCAGTGCACTGTAAACTTTTAATCAAAACATGGCATCATAGGTGGAGACCACTGTTTATTGTTCAACAGCTGATTCAGGTATTTTCCCATGCTGCTGCGCTGCTTTTGTTACCTGCTCACATTATATTTTAATTATATTAATGGTATGTAATGTTTACTGTTAAGTACATATGTGTGATGAGCAAGTGTAAGATGAGAACTGCTTACCAGTAGCGCATAAATTCAGAGCTGCAAATAATAGCAATCCCAAGCTATCTTATTATACATTCCAAAATACAAAACACTTCTGGCCTGAGAATCTTGGATAGGGGGTAATCAACCTGCGGTAAAGCTCTTTGCAATCGGGAATGGTTTTGTATTAAATTTTATGCACAGGTTGATTGGGTAAGATATATTAAAAACAAGGGAGTAGTGACATTTTATATAGATGCAGTAGAATTTGGTTGATATAATGGTCAACAATGGGTGATGTAATTGTTTTTAATACCTAAAACCAGAAGAAGTTCCAGCAGAAGTGGTTGAGGCAGGTTCAATATTGTCATTTAAAGTAAAATTGGACAGGTATATGGACAGGAAAGGAACGGAGGGTTATGGGCTGAGTGCAGATCGGTGGGACTAGGTGAGAGTAAGCATTCGGCACGGACTAGAAGGGCCAAGATAGCCTGTTTCTGTGCTGTAATTGTTATATGGTTATATGGTTAAATTCCACACTCCGTTTGGAGCTCTATCTGTGACATTAGGGAATGGTGCAAAGTGAATGTAATGTAGAAGTTAGAGACCACAGCATTCCTGTCAAGGAGCATTGAAAGCCTGCAAGTTGGTCTATTATTGCCACACCTACTGAGGTACAGTGGAACACATTTGTTTTGTATGCCATCCATACAGACCACTTCATTACAGCAAGGCATTGTGATAGTACCCGGGAAGATAATAACAGAATGCAGAATGAAGTGTTACAGAGAAAGTGCAGGGAAGGCAGATAACAAGGCCATGATGAAATAGATTGTGAGGCCAAGAATCCTTTTTGAGGGTCACATTCTTGAGTTCTGTTATAAAAGAAGTTAACTGTTTGAAAGAAATGTTCTTTCATAACCTCCTGTTGTGTGCATAACTTTCTTTGTATTTGGTCCATTCAACAGTGGCCATGCATCTTCCTGTGAAAGTGCTTATAATTGGGGCTGGAAATCGGGGACAGACTTATTCATCTTTTGCCAAAGATTTTCCAGAGCGGATGAAGGTAGGTCTTCGAATCTTTAAAAGTCTCTGTTAAGGATTATTCCCAGACTATTATTGAAACATTAAATTACAGACACATCAATCAAAAATTGGACAAAATTTCATCCAATGTGTTTCAATCTTGATAAATATGAATCATCCACTTTGAGCTTACAAAAGACAGAACTATCTCAATTGTGATAAACTACCAGTAGTAGAGGTCAAAATTTATAAATCTCTGTGCATTTAAAAAGTCAAGGACAGATAGTTAACAATAAAGGCTAACATCCATCAAAGTTGCTGGTGAACGCAGCAGGCCAAGCAGCATCTATAGGAAGAGGCGCAGTCGACGTTTCAGGCCGAGACCCTTCGTCAGGACTAACATGTTAGCTTTTACATGTAGAGGACCAGAATGCAAGGTAGGTAGCAATTCTGCTACAGGTACACAATTCCACACTGGGGATAATATTTACTGCTTTGGGTACCTCACTTCTAGAAGGGTAAATTGGATTTGGAAGTAATGCAGCATAGTTTTACTTGGATATTTTTAGTATTCCGTATCGATTTGGGTGTCATTGGTAAAGCCAGCCTTTAGTGTGCATCATTGTCCTTGAGAAAGTGGTGGCAAGCTGCTGTACTGAGCCATCATAGTCCTACCATGAAGGTACATCTACTGTGCAATTAATTAAATGTTGCAGGATTTTGTCCAGCACCAGTGAAGGAATGACAATGTGTTTGGGTTGGACAACGTTTATCTGGAAGGTGCAGGTGATGGTGTTTGCATCTGCTTGCCTTCCATTATCCTTGTAGTTGATGGGAGTCATACAACTTTGGAAGAATCACAACTCCATAAATTTAACATGGAGTTGTGATTCTGCTGAGAGAGACAGAAGATTTGAGGTATTTGGAGTCAGATTAGGGTAATGGGTCCTCATGTTATGTTCAGCTCACCGAGCTATCGGTCATCAGGACCTTACCTGACCTTGAGCCTGATGAAGAGGGCTGGGAAATGCTGGAGACCTGAGAGGCTGCAGTTTGCTTGCATCTGATATAGAACTTGTGTTAACTTCTATGACAAGCTTACAGGCACTGTTTAATCCATGGATGAATGGTGGAGGATGAAATGGGAGATTGACAGTCAACTGCATATAAATACTGAAGGCTAGCCAGACAACTACTGGTCATTGTAGAGTTAACTACAAACAATCTTTCAGAAGATTTTCTACATGGCTACAGAGGTATAGCTGGTTAAAGTACTGCCCTTTACAAGCACTACCTCTGCTCACAACCAGCCCTTGGTGCATTTTGGATCCAGGTCTTGGGAATATAATGTTGAAAGCCTTAAAGCAACCACATGACTAAGAATAAATGAAACTATTAACACTTAATACTTGCAACGTAATCAGCATCTTTGGCAGGCTTGATATACAAATTTAAGTGAAATAGCAAATGACAGTTAAATAATCATAAGTGTTTGCTTAACCCAGCAAATTGAGACCTGACCTGCCAGGAAATTATGGAGATTATTGGGGTTAAGATTTGTACTGGCCCAATTTTCAGTGCAACTATTAATGTGTATAAGGCATATGTATGTATAATGACAACAAAAAAGATTTTCGGGTTGTTTCACTAATTTGAGCAAGCTGCTGGAGTTCAAAATGGCTGCCTTTTGCTGTCCTAATTTCAGGCTGTCTGCTTCAACAGTTGGATGTCGGTCAACTTGTTGGAGGAGAGGGGTCATTGTGAACAAATTTATACACCCTTTTATTTAGTGAATGCAGAACATTTGGTTACTCTATTCCTTGAGACCCTGCTCTGCATTTAACAATATCAAACTCATTTTGCAGCTTATGGATAGCAATAATGCCAATTGCATTGTCCCAATTGACATGAATAATTCAACACAAGTGAATGGTCCAGTTATCCACTAAGCAATTTGAATAAGCACCATTAATGGATTATAATTAATGTACTTGTGTGAGTTCTGGTAAATTTAGTCTGCAGACAATTCCAGTGATATATCTTGTGTCACTTACAGTATTGAGTACTTGTGGCGCATATGTTTTTTGAAAAATAATTCAGTATCAGTTTTAATGGACATGCAGAAAAGTGTGGAATTAGCTTTCTTTTGTGTAGAGAAGGCTTAAAGAGCCTTTTCTACAAAAAAAAATGGAGCCTTCATGTGAAGGTGCCTCCATGTTCTAAAAAACCAAAATGGAGGCACCTTTACAAACCCCCACAGGCCCAGTGACACTATGATTTCAGTCTCTGAGGCTGACACGAGAGCATCTTTCAGAAAGGATCCTCAAGCATCTGCGGAAAGATTCTGGCAAAGACAGCGTATTTGGCTGAGTGCTGAAGACCTGTGCTAATCAACTGCAGCAGATTTCGGTAAATTGGTTTGCCTTTCTACTTATTGCCATTCAGGACCCCAAAAAGTCCTTTCAGGTAAAGCTACACTTTACCTCTGAGTCTGTTGGGGTCATATACTGTGTCCGGTGCTCCTGGTGTGGCCTCCTGTATATCGGTGAGACCCGATATAGATTGGGAGACTGCTTCGCTGAGCTCTGTCCACCAGAAAAAGCGGGACTCCCAGTGGCCACCCATTTTAATTCCACTTCCCATTCCTATTCCGAAATGTCCATCCATGGCCACCTCCACTGTCGTGATGAGGTCATACTCGGGTTGGAGGAACGGCACCTTATATTCCGTCTGGGTAGCCTCCAACCTGATGACATGAACATCGATTTCTCGAGCTTCCGGCAATGCCATCCAACCTCCCCCCCCCTCCCCCACCCTTCACCATTCCCCTCAAATTACTTTTAATCACCTCTTCTGCTTTGTAGTACTTTGTTTCTTTGATATTCTCCCTTTCTCCCATTTTAGGTTATATACGGTATTTTCACCTGTTTTATGCTTTCAACTAGCAGCATTTGACCTTGTAATTTCCTGTGGAAAATTTTGTATATATTCTGAAAAAGTGAGGAATGTTACCATGAATCTTCAAGGGGAAAATTATCAATACAAAATACGTAACAGCATGCTGAGAGTTGATATTGACATGCAAAATCAAAATATTGCCTGTCAGTTCTCTCTCTTGCCCTGGAAAATCTGGAGCTTGGTTAAACTTTTGTACTGTTAATTTAGTCCAAGAACAAAATATCTTAATTTAAAAAATATACTGTATATAATATGTGAACCTTAGCGACTGCAGATGCTGGAATAGGGAGCAACAATGTTCTGGTGAAACTCAGTGGCTTGAGCTGCATTTGTTGGAGTTGGGGCTGGGATCTTTTGACATTTCAGATCAAAACTCTGCATCAGGACTTTTATTTGTTTCTTTTTAAAATTCAAGTTGAACTGTACATTTAAAAAATACTGATATTCTATCAACTCATGTAACATAGAGAAAATGTTTGCTGTGAAACTGTGTAATGATGTGATAGTGTATCACTACTTAATGGTTTTGTGAAAAATGTTTTCCTCCAATGTTTTAGTAATGTGTTCATTTAAAAATCTCTCACCATAATCTTTACAAAAATTCATGTGTTATCCATACACTGCCAGACATAAGGAAATTGTAAAATATAGTGACTGCTTGAAATAAACAGTATTTTTCTGAACATTAAAGTTGTTATGGAATATTAATAGCTGTTTTGTCTATTTGTTAACTTCAGATGTTAGAGCCCTATCTATTCTATTGCCTGTCTGATGAAACATTGAGATTTGTGAAATTTGAATTCCTCAGCTATTCCTGAGGATAAATGAAATGTGAATAGTTCAGAGTTCCTGAGCTTGTGCTTTGTGTAAACCATAGATGTTTCTCCTCCAGGTCATGGGCTAATTCAGAGTTCTTTGTCCATTGGATCCCAGAAAACAGCCAAATGTAATTTATGTCTTATTAAAGCATCAATGCAGTCAAATTCTTTCTATGGATTTAATATGTCTATCTTTAAGCAGGAATTATAGTGTCTCTTGAGCAATTTGAAACAGTGGTAACTAGACTTATTTGTATTGACTTTGTGATATTGAAAGAAACATCCTAAGCCAAACTCTGGAAGTGATTTGCAACACTGCCATTATAATTATCAGAAGTGTAATGAGGAAGTGAAAATGCTAAAGGAGCAATGTGTGACAAATAGCATGTTGTTGGTAAGTTTACCTGTTGGTCTGAAAAGGTGATTTTGTACATTTTGCCATTCTATCAGATTGACTACACTATTTCAAAATGGTAGCTTCTGTTGCAGCAACGTTTACAAACCATTTGGACAGGCACATGAGCTGGAAAGTAATTACAGTAAGAGACATAGACCAGGTGCAGGGAGAGGTGCAGTTTAAATTGTCATCGTGGTTAGTGTGGGCATCATGGGCTAAAGGGCCCACCCCTTTGCTGTATTGTTAATGTCTTATGTTATTTACCAATGAAGCTACTCCTTGTGTGTCAGTCAAATGAATGGATAAAAGATTGGCTGACTGGCAGGAGGCAAAGTGGAGGAATAAAGGGGACCTTTTCTTTTCTTTTAATTATTTTTTGCTCAGCATAACAAAACTTTCAATTTCCAGGTACATTTACATTTCTTCCCCTCACGGATATCAGCTATCAAAACACTTCCATCAAAGTATCAAAGAAATAAAGGTGTAGACTATTAACTTGCAATTTGAGTCAGTGATGAGGAATTCAAAAGCAATATTAGCGTTCATTTTGAGAGGACTGGAATATAAGATGTAGGGCCATATGACATGGGAGCAGAATTAGGCCACTCGACCTAACAAGTCTGCTCCACTATTCCATCATGGATGATTTATTATCTCTCTCAACCCCATTCTTCTGCTTTCTCCCTATAACCTTTGATGCCCTGACTAACCAAAAACCTGTCAACCTCTGCTTTAAATATACCTAATGACTTGGCCTCCAGAACCATCTGTGACAATGAATTCCACAGAAATGTGGTCTGACCAATGCCTTATAAAGCCTTAGCATTACATTCTTGCTTTTTTATTCTAATCCTCTCAAAATGATTTCTAACATTGCATTTGCCTTCCTTACCTCCAGCTCAACCTGCAGCTTAACCCTTTAGGGAATCCTTCATGAGAACTCCCAAGTCCCTTTGCACCTCTGAGTTTTTAATTTTATCCTCATTTAGAAAATAGTCCATGCATTTATTCTTTCTTCTAAAGTGCATAACCATATACTTCCCTACACTGTATTCCGTCTGCCATTTCTTTGGCTATTACTCCAATCTCTCTAAGTCCTTTTGCAATCACCCTGTTTCCTCAACAATAACTGTCCCTCCATCTATCTTTGTATTGCTACAAACCTGACCACAAAGTCATCAATTCCTTCATTCAAATCATTGACGTATAACACGAAGTAGTCCCAACACTGTCCCCTAAGGCACATTACCAGTCACTGCCAGTCAACCAAAACAGTCCTCCTTTAATCCCACTCTTGTGTCAGCCAATTTTCTATCCATGCTAGTACCTTTCCTTTAATACCACAGGCTCTTACCTGATTAAGTAGCCTCACATGTGGCACCTTCTCAAAGGCGTTTTATAAATTGAAATAAACACCATTCACTAACTCTCCTTTGTCTATCCTACCTGTTATTTTCTCAAAGAATCCCAACAGATTTGTTTGGCAAAATTTCCCCTTTAGAAAACAATGCTGACTTTAGCCTATTTTATCACATGGCCCCAAGTACCCTGAAATGACATCCTTAATAATAGACTCCAACATTTTTCCAACCATTGAAATCAAGCTAACTGGCCTATAATTTCACTTCTTCTGCCTCCCTCCCTTCTTAAAGAGTGGAGTGACATTTGCAATTTTTCAGTCCTTAGAAAACACTCCAGAATTTTGTGATTCTTGATAGATCATTACTAATGCCTCCACAATCTTTTCAGCTACTTCTTTCAGAACCCTGGGGTGTAGTCCATCTGATCCAGGCACCTAATCTACCTTAAAACTTTTCAGTTTCCTAAGCACCTTCTCCTTAGTTATAGCGATGATGCTTACTTTTGCCTCCTGACACTCTTGCATTTCTAGCATACTGCTCCTGTCTTCTACAGTGAAGGCTGATGCAAAATACTTCAGTTCATCTAACTTTTCTTTGTGCCCCCTCCCCTCCAGTGATTACCTCTTGAGCATCATTTTCCAGTGGTCCTATATACACTCTCACCTCTTTCTTTTACTCTATATATCTGGGAAAAAATTGGTATCTTCTAATATTATTGGCTAGCTTACTTTCATATTTAATCTTTTCTTCCCTTATGGCTTTTTTTTAGTTACCTTATGTTGGTTTTTAAAAGCTTCCCAATGTTACAACTTCCCACTATTTTTGCTATATTATTTGCCCTCTCTTGCCTGATCCTCCTTTTAGAATATTTCTTCAACTTTCCTACACCCATGGAATATCCCCCAGAAACTCCAGCCATTGCTGTTCTGCTGCCATCCCTACTAGTGTCCCCTTCCAATCAACCTTGACCAGCTCCTCTCTCATGCCTCTGTAATTCCCCTTACTTCACTGTTTTAATGATACATCTTGTTTTAGCTTCTTATCAAACTGCAGGGTGAATTCTATCATATTATGGTGACTGCCTTCTCTAAGGATTCCTTTACTTCAAGATAACTAACCAGATCTGGGTCATTACATAACACCCAATCCAGAATTGCCATTCTCATAGTGGGCTCAATCACAAGGTGCTCTAAAAGGCCATCCTGTAGACATTCTACAAATTTCCTGTCTTGGGATCCAGCATCAACCAACCTGATTTTCCCAATCTACCTGGATGGTGAAATCCTCCATATCTCAATTTGTAGCCCACATCCTGGCTACTGTTCAAAGGCCTGCATATAGCTCCCATCAGGGTCTTTTTACCCTTGCAGTTTCTTAACTCTACCCATAAGGATTCTACATCTTCCGATCCTATGTCACCTCTTTCTAAGGATTTGATTTCATTTTTACCAACAGAGACACCCCACCCCCTCTGCCTACCTTCCCTTTCAGTATAATGTGTGTCCTTGGATGCAAAGCTCCTAACTATGATCTTCTTTCAGCTATGACTCAGATGCCCACAAAGTGATATCTGCTAATCTTTATTGCATTACAAGATAATCTACCTTATTCCCTATTCAAATGTATTCAGATGTAACACGTTAAGTCCTGCATTCATCAACCTTTTTGATTTTGTTGCACTTGTCACACTTTAGCTCATCCCACTGAATGTAATTTTGCCCTTTCATCTGCTTGTTCTTCCTCACAGTCTCACTACACACTGCATCTAGTTGTATACTAACTGCCCCATCCTCAGCTCTATCATTCTAGTTCCCATTCCATCCCATCCCTTCTCCCCCGCCTCCCCCACAAACAGCTGTAGAATACCTGTCTGATATGGTACTGGTCTCCCTTGAGTTCAGGTGTAACCCATCCTTTTGTACAGGTTGTACCTTCCCCAGAAGTGATCCCAATGATCCAGAAATCTGAAATCCTGTCCCCTGCACCAATTTTTCAGCCATGCATTCATCTGCCAAATCATCCTGTTCTTACCCTCACTGGTACATGGCACAGGCAGCAATCCAGAGATTACTACCCTTTGAGATCCTGCTTTTCAGCTTTCTTTCTAACTTCTTAAATTCTCTCTTCAGGACCTCCTCCCTTTTCCTACCTATGTCGTTGGTATGATTATGTTCCACAACTTACAGCTGTTCATGGACCCTGACACCTGGGAGGCAGCATGTCATCCTGGTGTCTCTTTCACATCCCAGTTGCTGCAGCCCCTCCCCTGTTGTGTCACCACCACTTCTCCTCCCCACCAACAGTATACAAAGTGGTATGCTTATTACTGAGGGGAACGGGCACAGGGGTACTCTGCAGTGGCTGCCTATTCCATTTCCCTCTCCTGACAGTCACCCAGGTACCTGCCTCCTGCAGCTTAGGGATGACTACCTCCTGGAAGCTTCTGTCTACAGCCTCCTCATTTTCCCAAGGAGCCAAAGGTCATCCATTTCCTTAACATAGTCTCCAAGGAGCTGCAGCTTGATGCATTTCATGCAGATGTAGTTATCAAGGAGACTTGAGGTCTTCCAGAGTTCCCACATCTCACAGAAAAAATGTACCACTACCTCCTGACCCATTCTCAGCACACTAGCTATGTACTTACAGAAAAAAATACTTACTAGAAACTTACTTTGAACTTATGCCTGTGCTTACCCAAGCCTGTTGAGCCAAGGCCCGAACACTCCAACAGTGGCCGACTCACACAATGGGCTCTCCACTTACACCTCCCTTCTTTTTATTGACCCCACACTGATTGCAGTCTGCCAAAAAGAGCTGAAAGCACCCAAACCCTTTTTAAGCCTCGCGTTGTCATCAATGAATTACCTCTGGTGCTGATTGTAGCCTGCTGAAAAATGGTGATGATGGTGAGGAGGAGGTGTGCAGGAGCAAGGTAGATCAGCTGGTTGAGTGGTGTCACATTGTCAGAAAGACCAAGGAATTTATTGTGGACTTAAGGAAGGGGAAGTAAAGGGAACACACACCAGTCCTCATCAAGGGAACAGCAATGGAATGATTGAGCAGTTTCAATTTTCTAGTTATCAACGTGTCCTGAAGAAATATCGTGACTCCACCATATTGATGCAATTATAAAGAAGGCACAACAGTAGCTATATTTCATTAGGAATTTTATAAAACTTGGTATGTCACCAAAGACTCCCACAAGTTTCTACGGATGTACCATGGAGAATATTTTAACTGGTTTCATTATCGTCTGGTATGGATGGGCCACTGCAAAGGATCTGAAAAACCTGCAGTAAGTTATAAATTCAGACAGTTCCATCATGGAAAAAAGCCATCTTCAAAAGGTGGTGCCTCAAAAGTGGCATCCATCATTGAGGACCTCCATCATTCAGAACATGACCTCTTCTCACTGGTTACCAACAAGGCCTCTATTTTCAGAGGAGGTTGAAGAGAGCTGAACTGTGCACATCTATATCATGTCATTCTGCAGATGTCCTAACAAGCTGCATCACTGCATTGTACGGAAACTGCACTATGGCAGACAGGAAGGCTCTACAACGGGTAGTCAAAACTGCCCATCACATCACTGGCACCAGCATACCCACCATCAAGGACCTATATATGGAAAGGTACTGGAAAAGGAACAGTAACATCATAAAGGATCCTACCCACCCTGCTCATGGACTGTTTGTCTCACTCCTGTAAGGGAGGAGGCTATGTACCATCCACGCCAAGATCACTAGACTCAAAAACAGTTGCTTTTCCCCAAGCAGTAAGGCTGATCAACATCACTCACTAATGTACCACTACTTTGTCATTTCCTGTCTGTCACCTTATGTACATACACTCCCGTGCCCAGTGTCATTTAAGAACATACAGTCAAAATATGTATATAAGCTATCTTACGTATGTATATTGATTGTGTTTTTATTGTTACTGTGTACTTATTGTGCTTTTTTTTGCACTGCATCTGATCCAGAGTAACAATTTTTTGTTCCCCTTTACACTTGTGCACTGGAAACGACATTAAACTATCTTGGAGAAGGTGCAGGAGTCCGAAGACTCGCACCCAATGTTTCAGGAAGAGCTTGTTCCCTTTTGCATCAGATTTCTGATTGGACAATGAACTAACTGATGAATACTGCCTTCCTTTTTTGGTCTTTTTCTTTTGTTCTCTTTTATAACTAATTAAAAATATGTATTTCTTATTGTAATTTATAGTTTTTTGATGAGTTTTTGTTATGTATTACAATGTGCTGCTGTTGCAAAACAACAAATTTCTCAACATATGCTAGTGATATTAAACCTGATTCTGATTCTGTAATTTTAATCCACTTCAAGTTGATGAATGGCCGTGTCCTTGTGTGTTTCTTTCACCCCAACTAATATCAAAAGCCAGTCCTGTGAACACCTAATTGGGAATCTTCCACAGGGAGGTAGATTTCAGTTTTAGGCAGTAAAATCCCAGTATCATAATGGAATAAATTAGTACAACTCTTTGGATGAAGTTCTTTATCATTTCATACACCCTGGAGAGATTGACCCTTTAAAACTGTCTTTAGCATATGTATTGCCCAAGTTAAATATTGATAGGACCGAGATTCTCACAATTAAAGTTATCTAATTTTAAATGATTTTTTTCTCAATTCGAATGAAACGCAATACTCTTTTAATGCCATTAAAAGGAGGTATCTAATTCTTGTTGCTACAGTTGCTTTTTCTAGATAAAATCTGGTTTGCAATTGAATTGAATTGACTTTATTTCTTACATTCTTCACATACATGAGTAAAAACCTTTACATTGTGTCTCCATCTAAATGTGCAATGTGCAATCATAGTAATTTATAATAACTTATAATAAATAGAACAGTCAATGTAATATAGAGTACACTCAAGTCAGCGTGAGTTAATCAGTTTGAGGGTCTGGTGGAAGAAGCTGTCCCGGAGCCTGTTGGTCCTGGCTTTTATGCTGCACTACTGCTTCCCGGATGGTAGCAGCTGGAATAGATTGTGGTCGGGATGGCTTGGGTCCCCAGTGATCCTACACACCTGTCCTTGTAAATGTCCTGAATCACGGGAAGTTCACAACTATAGATGCGCTGGGCTGTCTGCACCACTCTCTGCAGAGTCCTGTGATTAAGGGAGGTACAGTACTCATACTAGGCAGTGATGCAGCCAGTCAGGATGCTCTCAGTGGTGCCCCTGTAGAAAGTTCTTAGGATTTGGGGGCCCATACCAAACTTCCTCAACCCTCTGAGGTGAAATAGGTGCTGTTGTGTCTCTTGTCTGTACACACCACTTGAGGTCCTTGGTGATGTGGATGCTGAGGAACTTAAAGCTGTTTACCCTCTCAGCCCAGGTCCATTGATGTCAATAGGGGTTAGCCTGTCTCCATTCCTTCTGTAATCCACAACCAGCTCCTTTGTTTTTGCGACATGCAGAGAGTTGTTTCCTTGACGCCACTGTGTGAGAGAGATGACAACTTCCCTGTACGCCACCTCGTTATTGTTTGAAATAAGGCCAATCAATGTAGTGTGGTCGGCAAATTTAATGAGCAGATTGGAGCTGTGGGTGGGGATACAGTCGTGCGTTTACAGGGAGTAAAGGAGGGGATTCAGTATGCAGCCCTGAGGGGCTCCTGTATTGAGAGTTAGAGGGTTGGAGGTGAGAGAGCCCACTCTTACAACCTGTTGGCGATGTGACAGGAAGTCCAGGATCCAGCTGCACAAGGCAGAGTCAAGGCTGAGGTCTCTGAGCTGCTTGTTGAGCCTGTATGAAACTATGGTGTTGAATGCTGAACTGTAGTCCAAGAACGGACTAGAAGGGCCGTGATGGTCTGTTTCCGTGCTGTAATTGTTATATAACAGCATTCTCATATAAGCATCCTTCTCCAGATGTGTAAGGACGGTATGTAGAGCAGTGGCTGTTGCATCACCTGTCGATCGGTTGTGTCGGTAGGCGAATTGTAGGGGGTCCAGTATGGTTGGTAGCAAGCTGCAGATATAATCCTTGACCAGCATCTCAAAGCGTTTGCTTATTGTTGACGTGAGTGCGACAGGACGCCAGTCGTTCAGACATGTTACCTTGGTCTTTTTTGGTACAGGGACAATGGTGGGTAATTTGAAGCAGGAGGTCATTCTACACTGGGAGAGGGAGAAATTAAAAATGTCAGTAAACACACCTGCTAATTGTGCTGTGCACAACCTAAGTACTCACCCTGGGATGCCGTCCGGTCCCACAGCCTTGTGATTTGTACCATCAGACTGATATTTTAGTATTAATAAGACCTCTGTTAATCCATTGAGTAGTCTCAAAATTTTAGGCTAATAGATTTCAGGAAGAAAGATGCTCTTTTAAAAATCAGGTCCAATTTTTGTCAGGTAGTCATACTGAAGACTCGCATGTTAAGAATGGCAAATTTTATGAAGTATTGAAGAGTAATCATAATTGAAACATTAGTGAATGTGAAGAAAAGCCCTGTGTAAAGGAGAGATGTCTCCGTGATTTCAACTGAGTATTAACAGTGATTTAAGTTCACTGAGATGAATCCTGCAATTGGAAATTATATGTGAACGTGTTTACCCCACAGTATAATTGTCTCTGCACTAACAAACCCTGCGACTTCAAAAAGTAAAAATAAATCAGCTCATGGAAGTGTTTAATGTTTCAAATCCCACTTGTCAAAAAAATTCTTAAAGTAGCAATGAAGAAAAATCTCACCCTTTAAAATCTTTTGATTTTTTTTAAACACACAAAAAGCTGAGAAATTGTTGGTGACACTTTTGAAAACAGGGACATGAAAAGGAAGCCGACACATTCTACTTATTATTTTCTGGATTAGGGGAATAATTTGTTTAGTATTCTTTCTCTTTAAGTAAGTGTGCATCCCAGTTTAATCTCCAAATTGTGTTCACATGTGCGAAATTTGAGGAGTTAATTTGCCAGTATTAAGGAAGATAAAACAGGAAGGCCTGCAGATCACTAAAACCTGCTGTTGAACAATACGTACAAATTTTTGGCTGAATTAATAAATTATCTGTTGGATAGATGGTAGTTCAAGTGTTGAAGAAACTGTATGGAGCATTACTGAACTTCCCATGAAAATGGATCTTGCAGCATGACATTTGTGCATAAACATCAGGACGGCTCTGAGCTGTGACCTCTGTTGAATCCCTGCTCAGATTTAGTTGGTTTGTACTTATTTAATTTTTAATTGCTTTTTTAGGTACATACGGGTGGTTGTGGGGACGGAAAAGGGACTTGAGGGTCAGGTTAGGGTTTTAGGAACAGAGATGTGGAGGAATTAGAGATCAGGCCAGAGTCTAGGTTTCCGATCCACATTTGAAGACTAGCAACATGGACATGGGACATCAGAGCTTGGATGTTGGTCTTGTAGGGAGTGGATGAAGTCCCCACCAGATCAGCAAGTTCTGTGCAGACAATAGGAACAAGTTCTGATGACTCCTTAGGTTCATGAATTGGTGAGACTGGAATTTGAGGCCTAGTGTTTTAAGTTCCCGTCATTGGTGACGTGTTGTTCTGCTGAGCTTTGTGGGTATGCTATGTTGGCACCAGAATGTGTTTCAAACCTTACAGGTTCCCCCACCACATCCTCGCTTGTGTTGATTGTTAACATAAATAACGCATTATACTGTATGTTTTGATGTACATGTGACTAATAAACTTGAACATTAGATCTTAAAATGATTAAATTTAAATGGAAAATAAGCTGTTATTGAACATCAGAGGCCTGCCTGTGTATCACAAAGCCTACAGCTTTCTTTACAATTCCTCAGAACATCTAATGTATGGAGGAGCCCAGACATGAACATTGCTGTCCAATTTACCTCTATGTCTGGATGCCACTTCTGAAATGTATACACTGTCCACCTTCAACTCATGTTCAGCCAGACTTTTACAATCCCCTTAATGTCAATTTCATTGCTACTTAAAGGTCACTTGCTTAATTGGCTCCTAGTCATGTGCCAACAACCCAGTTCATGTTGACTACCTTTACTTGGCAGGCTTTCCTTCAGACTCTTTGCTTGCAACTCTTGTTAAAGCCTTCCTCCTCCAAAAAGCACATACTTATCTGTATTTTCTTGATCAGAACCACCCCTACAAACCTTTGCTTTAATCCTTTTGCTTAATGATGGGGCTAATCCCCTACCCATTTTATCTGTGATCACCCTAACCATTTCCTCCATTTCTACACTACTGTAGGATTTTGTTCCCATCTGTGACTTGGGCCTCATTTAACAACTGAAATATCCAGCAGTGAGCATTTAATACACGAAAATGCATAAGGCAAATGAAGTTGATCTTTGATCCTTAAACAAACTACTCGCTGATGTGACACAAATTGTTTAATTAGCATTCTTTTACCAACTTTATTAGAGTTTGTAAATTGAAATTCCCTTGCAGAAGTTATGTAACTACATTTAATTGGTCTGTTAATTTGTGTATTGGCTCTAGGAAAGCATGACCATGACAACTGGTGGATTACTGAAAGGAAATCATTCATGTGTCAGTCAGGGATGTCTTGTAAGCATGCAATGCACCATACAGGTTTTATCCCTTCACCTTGTTTTAATACTTAAAAATAAGAGGGACTCACTTCTGCTGACTGGCTTCACCAAAGGTTTGTCAGCATGAAAACCCTGGCATTATTCCAATTGAAGACATTCCCTTTGATTTATCTATCTCTCCCCCATCCTTTTTGCAATTTGTTTTATCTCTTTCCTGCTTTTGTTGAAGGGTCTTTGATCTGAAAGGTTAATTCTGTTTCTCTTTCTAAAGCTTCGATTAACATTGACTGAAAGACGTTGGTGAAATGAAACCAGCTCCCTCCTGTTGCATGGGGAAATTGATTCAAAGGATCAGTGATTTGAAGATGTTTTCCTTGGTTATCTTGTGTAATTTTTCATATTCTGTTGCTGAGCCTTCATGTTAGGAGTTATCTTTGGTAATGAAAGGAGGTGTATATAACCTATTGGTTTTCCTTTGTACACCGCATGATGCTAAATATTAAAGATTACTTTTTCCTTGATTATTTTCTACATTTACTTTTTCTTACTGGAGCATGGGAGGAGGATTTTGATTAGGAGTTATTCCTTTTAGAGCAACCAGTTAGGGGAATCATCCTGTTGCAGGGGACTTTGCCCAGTGTTTGCATTAATTTCCTGACTTCCGCAGGTAATATTTAAACTCCATGAACCTGATGAGAAATTTCTCTTTGGCGTATCTGCGGAAGCAGTGTTTTACCATGAGATGTACTTATCTGGACTGTGCTGGCCAAACACCAAAGCAAGGACATGCTCACTGTCTCTCTCCCCAAACACTTGCTCGCGTTGCTCAGAATGAATGCTTTAGTTGACTAAATTGAATTGTTTATTTTATGAGGTTGCGTAGTTGGACAATGGAACTAATCCTTTTCGAAATCCTTGCTTTCATTATTGCTGTTTGCAGTTGAAATAGGAGGAAGAAATAAGAATGAAGTTTTCTCATGTTTTTAAAGGGCTTGTTTTTCAACTTCCTTTTAAAGAAAGAGGTTTTCAAAAGTTAACCGTATCTAACTCACATGCATGTTGAAAAACAAATCTCCAATCAACTACTTTCGGCTTCCTGCTAACAGCAATCCTCCATTTCTCATACCCTCACGCACAAAAATAAATGTTCGACTTCCCATTCAGACCTACTTCCAGTGTTTTACCTTGGGTGTCAAACACAGAACAAGCTTTGTGCCCAATTACTGTACATAAATACTAACTGTGAAATATAGCTCATCCCAACAACCCGTTTTCAACTTGGGACAATAACCACATACAAGTATTGTCTCAATCAAGTAAGCAAGTACAGCTACAAAATGTAGCCTTTGAATGATTCCTGGGGAAAGTTTAAGTGAAATTGAAAAGATTTTCAACAGTATTATTTTATAATGTAGGTAATCAACAAATAGAGGCAACACATGCACAATAGCTTCCTAGTTTGGAGTGATTGTGTATATTATAATGGCCGTAACCAGAACACAAAATAAATAAAAGCTGCTTCCATTTGTTGTATTCCTAAAGCGATAGAGATTTTAGCTGTCCTTTTGGTAATTTGTGCTGCTGTATATTTATGGTATTTCAAATTAATGAACAGAATCTTATGCATTCATTTAAACATTTTTAGTTGTTGGAGTTTCATTTTTACTGCTGTGAGCTGTAATGAACTAGTTCAGAATATTTTAAACCCTTAACTTGTTCTTGTGTCAAAAACGACACATATCATTTGTGACAATCCTGATATCACTAATTGAAAAATACACGAAAAGTAAATGATTTACAGAAATTAACTGACATTTAATGTAAGGGTGTGAGAATGCGATCCCTGATAATCTGGCAGTGCTGATGCTGTTTAAATGTTACATGTTTCAGAAACGTAAAGTCTTGCTTGCAATTTAAATGAATTAGTTTAGCTAATATACTGCTTATGGAAAACAATGATTATCTGATGCACAGGAGCAGATTTTAAAATAATGTACTTTAAAGTCGAGTAGGGATGGAGTCATCATAATATATATTCTGAGTAAATCAATTTGCAACAACATGCCCCAGATATGTGTATTCATATTAGTTTACTTTGTAGTGCCTTACTTCATTTGCAAAATATTATTGTGAAATGCTGCAGAGGAGAAACGTGGATCTCTGACATACTACCAAGTGAGCATTAGTTTATACTGTTGATTTAATCGCATGAATTGAATTGAATTGACTTTATTACTTACATCCTTCATATACATGAGTAAAAATCTTTACATTAAGTCTCTGTCTAAATGTGCAATTTATAGTAATTTATAATAGTATGTACAACAGGACATTCAATATAACATAGTAACACCGTAGTGTCAGCATGAATTAATCAGTCTGATGGCCTGGTGGAAGAAGCTGTCCCGGAGCCTGTTGGTCCTGGCTTTTATGCTGCGGTACCATTTCCCGGGTGGTGGCAGCTGGAACAGTTTGTGGTTGGGGTGACTCAGGTCCCCAATAATCCTTTGGGCCTTTTTACACACTTGTCTTTGTAAATATCCTGAATAGTGGGAAGTTCACATCGACAGATGCGTTGAGCAGTCCGCACCATTCTCTGCCTTGACTGCCTAGTATGGAACTTTACTTCCCTCAATCTGCAGAGTCCTGCGGTTGAGGGAAGTACAGTTCCCATACTAGGTAGTCAAGGGTGGTCAATCTTTGGGAAGGGCACTCAATTCTGCAGCTATATTTGGACTAAATTGCACAGTAATGGAATAACACTGGTTTAGGACTAGTAACACATCTACCAATCTCTGGGTGATTCAAAATCTGGGAAATAAATTTACAAAGAAAACAACTACAGTGGATTCTAGTTAATTGGGACACATTGGGACCAGTACATTTTGGCCCAATTAAGCGGCTGCTCCAATTAGACTAAGTTTCACAGAAATAGTTAAAAAGCTATAAAAAATGACAAACTGGCTCACAAATTATGTACTGAAATGAAATACAAAACAAATTAGGATGCTACCAATGCTACTGCAGTACTATAAAGCTGTATTAGTTCCTAATACTTATTGATAGAGGAATTCATCTGCTTCATGATCTATTGACTATGAGTGAACAAAATCAGCGTAGACACACAGTGCAGACTATGGACTGCCTTCATACGGTCCTGTTAATAGTTGCATCCTTCAAATACTCGTTTTCATTATGACATTCAAGATGATCGTCGATAGCTTCAATTTTTACGTAGTTTCGAACTTGCTGAAGTAGTGAAATTGTTTCCTTTTCAATTCAGACTGCTCTTGGCATCTCCAAGCCTGAATGCTTGAAACCTCAGTGAGCAAAACAGTTCTGAATTATCCTATTGCTTATTCCTTGCCAACTATCAGTGACAAAAATCACTGATTTAGGAATGCAAATACGCGCAACTGACACCATTTTAAAAACTGTTCCCTCAAAAGCACAATGTAGTGTCTAATGGCCATAAGAGTATACACGTCTAACGCTAGTTAGAAACTGTTTGCAACAGTCTTCAGCCCCACTAAGCTGCATAGTGTCCAAAATAACTGAAGGGAATCACGGCTCTTTCTCGATTATTTTTTGTTCTTGAAGAATTGTCCGAGATAACTGGCTTCCCCGACCATCTCAATAAATAAATAAACTCAGCAAGTCAGGCAGAATCTATGGAAAGAAACAGGTTTTGGGGCGAGACTGTTCATGAGGACTTGTCCTGATGAAGGGTCTCAGCCCAAAATGTCGACTGTTTATTTCTTTCCATAGATCCTGCCTGACGTGCTGAGTTCCTGTGTGCTTTCTGTGTGTTACTCTGGATTTTCAGCATTTGCAGAATCTCTTGTGTTTACAGCTTTTAGCTCAATTTGTAATAAAATGGCCTGCATTGTAACTATTTAAACATAATGGACTTGGGAAATTCAACCAGCCGAAAACATTTGTTGGCTGGAAGCACAATGATCAAAGTATCTTTTAAGGGGGTGGGCGTGTAGGGTTTATGATTGGTTCAAAAGACACAGCTTTTAAAAACAACTTGTGGAAAAAGCAACAACTAAAATTTTGGATTGCTAGGTTATCTTGTAGAACTATAAACAAAAGGAGATGCAGTTGGTTTTAGCAAGCACTGACGTAAAGGGTGAAAGGCATTAAAAGATAAGAGGATGGGGTGAAGGGGAGTGCTGATTAAATAAATGCAGTGATGACTGCATGCTGGAAGAGTATAGATGTTTGAAAAAATAGTTGAGTCTGCAGGAGTAATAAGTGGCAGTATTACTGTTTTATCAGCATTTGAAATCTAGCAAAACAGAAGAGTGGCTATATAAATGTTTGAAAGCAGTTGTTTAGCCTTGGAGGCAATAAATGTTCCCACCCAAAAGATACAGTTTTCGCTCATTGTGCTTACTTTAGGCTCTGTTAAAATAGTGTTGGTGGTTAGGACAGTTTAAGTGGTTAAAGTCGGTGATATTGTGGCTATTTAATCTCAAAGCCTTTAGAAACATATTGAAAAGTTTTCTCTTTTAAAGATCCAGCATCGGCACAGTGGGATGATTTGCCCCTCCACTCCTTCCTTTCGTTCTGCAAGATTCTAAGATCAATAGGGGACTTTGCTAATTGTCTATAACTGGAAAGGAAACATTAATCTTGAGTATAATTTGGCGTGTGTCCTGTCTCTCTTACATACGCACAGTGATGTTAAACATTGTGCAATAAATGCTATTAATGCTATTTTGAAAAAAATTATTTTTTCAATAAGCATTTGCTTATTTATTTAAATAAGTTATTTGCTTATTTATGGCCTGCAAGCAATGAAGGCTTCTTGTACTGAAACAAATTTTAACAAGACCAAGCCTTTATTTGTCCATGTTCATGATTTTTGATCCCAAAGCCTCAGTCTGTCATGTACAACCTCGTAGGATGTTTTTTTTATATTCAATGCCAACACCCCTCCCCGAGACTTCCTTCAACTGTTTTTCTGCACCACAATGATGTATGATTAACCTGGCATGCCTATGAGTGGAAAGGCTTTTGGGGACTTGGGCCAACTGTTCAGTATTGTTGCTGCTGGGATGATTTGTGTTGGAGGGGAGGGTTGCCATACACAAAACCTGTGTTTTCACATATCACTGTCCTGCTTCCTTTAGTGTGGTACCAGATTAAAACACCCATTGAGGTGCTGAAAAACATTCTGTTCCTCTAGTTTCATCTGATGATACTGAAAACAAAATCTGATCATGTTCATAGAACTGAAGGGGTCTTGTTTAGATCAGGTATAGATATTGTAAACAAATCTAATATAGTCAATTCTGGCCTTAACAATACAATTAATGGTATTTCTCTTGTGAATTTCAAACTGCAGGATGTCCTGAAGCACTTTATGGCCACTGAACACATATAGACTAGTCAATGATAAAGTTCAACCTTTATCAACATTTGAAGTAATTATTAAGCAAATGCCACATAAAAGCTAGTTAAGCAGTTTTAAAAATAAAGATATTTAGGTGAAAAGTAATCTAGATTTTAGTTACTGATTTTTGTCCATTGATCCACACTGGACACATTATGGATGAGGAAAAGCTAAAGCTTAATACTAAGCCTGTGTAAGAATGTCCTTTCTTTCTAGGAATATACCAGCTAGAGATGCCTCATTGATGGCAATATTTTTAAGAAATGAATAGAGAATATTGGTGAGAAAGTAACAATACATGTTTTAGATTTTTATTAAAATAAAAGATCAATAGTAACTTTCATTGCCGTGCCTTTGGAGGCCATGCTCTTGGTCATTTGGGCCTTAAAGTTGGAATTCCTCCTCTCCTTTAAGATACTCATTTGCACTGGTGTCTATTTTTAAAGAAAAACTCAAAGGAAAGATTTTATGTTGGTTGGGGTGCATTGCAGCTTACCAGTGGGTCTAACAGTCACTTAATTCCAGGATTGCTATGATGCGATTCAAACTCTGATATTCAGGTTAATAGTTCCCGCCTCTGGATACCGCTAGAAACATAACCACTGTTATTAATGCAACACACATAAAAATTGCTGGTGAACGGAGCAGGCCAGGCAGCATCTATAGGAAGAGGTACAGTCGACGTTTCAGGCTGAGACCCTTCGTCAGGACACTTTTATTAATGTACCCATGCATGTGTTGCATGGCAATTAACATCATCCTGCATACTTTGCAGACTTTGAACTTGTGTGTTTAATGTACAAATAAAAGTATTATTGACTCTATCATTTTATACAAGGGCTGTTACAAACTCACAATTTGCGCAGCTCTCCGGTGAAATGATATCATATTTGGAAGTAGGAAGCCGTGCACAATTCTGATTTGATGGAGATAGACGTGAGAAGCGCAGAGGAATATCTGGAGAAAACTTCTGAAATGCCCGGTTCGCTGCCGCTGCTACTGTGCGATCGAGAATCTCTAGAGGGAAGGCCCCAAAATCCCCGGCTTTGCCTGCTGCTGGCGACGGAGGCTGGGGTCGAAGCGTTTGGCAGAGATGGTGCTCAGTACTCGGTGTCGGAGGGCTGATCGGAGGCTCGAAGTTTTTGGACGACTCAGAATCGGACTGTGGTTGGGCATGGCAGGGAGAGTTTTCTTCCTTCTCCCATCTGCGTGAGATGTGGGACTTTAGAGAGACTTTGAACTTTTTTACTGTGCCCATGGCCTGATCTTTATCAAGTTATGGTATTGTTGCACTGTTGTAACTATATGTTATAATTATGTGGTTTTTGTTAGTTTTTCAGTCTTGGTCTGTCCTGTGTTTCTGTGATATTGTATCATTTATTAATGCATGCATTTCTAAATGACAATAAAAGAGGATTGCATGTCCTCATAATCTAATCTAATTATTTTATGTAATTCAATGCTGTGATGTATATATTGGAAAAAAAATACCACACAATTGAATTTACGGACCTATTATGGAGGGTATCCTACAACCTTGCATCTTCTACAATCCAAGATTTAGGAAAAGGAAAATGAGCCATGGTTCTTTGTTGGGGATAGTGAGATTAATTTATAACACTGCAATGTGGCTGCTGACAGAAATCATAATTCACATCAAAGTGGTATTGGGCTGTAAGGGTTAATTCAATTCACCTCTATGTTTTTTTTAGTTCTATATGGCAAGTTCTTCTGAGTGGTGGTTGACTGTCATGGCTGACGATGACAGGAAACCTGTGTGGGAGAGTTCTCAAAGTCAAAGAGTTGTTGTGCTGGCACTCTTGACTTTAGAAGTCTGGGTCCACTGGCACAAACAAGTGTCACAAACTGGAGTCCTCCTTAGTTGCTGTGCATGACCATGATGTATTCTATGCCTCGTCGTGCCCTTCGCTCTCCATGGAGCATTGCAGTTTCGCCTTCCTGGCCACTGGGTCTCACTGCAAGTCTCATTCATCCAGCTTGCTGGAGCTGACTTCACATGCTAGGACGGGCATGTCCCTATCTCACCGGAGTACAAGACTGCTGGCTACCCTCACCTGGCTTAGCCTGCCTGTTGAAGAGGTGTAACAGAGTGTGGCTGCTGTCGCATGCAAACAACTACTTGAAGCCATAGGTGAGCGCTGAGTGTCTGGTGGGGACCAAAGGCGAGTGAGCTACCCTGGAATGGACACAACAGGCCTCTTCACCAGACACCTCATACACCTTACTTTTCTGAGTAAGCACTTAGTAACAAACTTAATTTATTCAATTCAGAAGACCTTGAACCTACACTCTGGCTGCCTTATTAGGTACAGGAGGAACCTAATAGTGTAGCCACTGACTGTACATCTATTTGTTTTTATTAAATGTATTTTAAGTTTTCAGTGTGTTTCATAGAACATACACATTTATTCTCCACTTAAATCTCCTCTTAATCTTGCCCATTTAACTATCAGCATAACTTTGTAGTTCCTTCACCTTTAAGTACTTATTTGGATTATACTTAGCAGCTATACTAGTCTGTTTTAATGATTTACAATGACAGAGCTTAACAATTCGGTGAAGATTTTTTTCCTGAATTCCCTTGATAGTTTCTTGGCAAATATTTGACATGATGGGATCTAATTTCCTCTCCAAATTATTTTCTTTTCTCAACTCCCATGCCCCCCCCGCATAAAACTGGAAATACGTTTGCCTAGAATGGAGTAAAGTGCCATTCATTGTCTGGGAAAACACCACCAATTTGTCAGTGTTGTTGATGAATGATTCTTGTGTTCCCAACTCATGTAATGGTTTGGAGGCACAAATAGTAATATTCTTCCTTCAGCACACATTAAAAATGTGCATAATATTGGAAGCTGAGACTAACTTACATCTTTAAAGGAGAAATGACCACTGAATCTAACAACAATAAAATATTGCCAACATAAGGGAGAGTAGTAACATGGGCAACAGCCTTGGAAGTGAGCCTCCACTTTCACTGATGTGGACATTGTGGCTCGAGTGGAAAAGACATGCTTTGCAATGTACAGAGCTAATACATCACGAGTGCCAGAATGACCTGGTAATAGAAAGTGACGAGGGAGATTAATGCTCGGTAATACTAAGATGGTCTTGTTTCAGTATTGAAGAAGGATTATGATATCCAAGTCTACTGAAGTTAGTCAAAGCTAACAAGTTAACTGGTATGCTGCTTTTTTTATTCTATCACTTGAACTTGTGTTTTGCAACTTACATGATTTCTAAATATTAAACTGGTGGTTGAAGCCATGATCGCCAGCACCCTCTGCTCCAGACTGTTAGACTGCAAAAGGTGGTGCTGCATTCTTTGGTTGAGCTCAACAGTCTTATCCTGCAAGCCATAAGGAAGTGAACATAATGAGTGTGTACGTGAGTATGCCTTGGTTTATTTTTCCCTTTTGGGATTTAGTTATTTTTCTTCCTCTCGCCACATTTAACATTCTTTAGTCGCCTTGAACTACAGGTCATCCCTGTGTTACAAAGCTGATTTTGCCATAAGCTGGAAAACAAACGAAAATCATTTGATGAATCACTTGGATCCTAGTGAAGGGTCTTGGCCTGACACGTTAGATCTTTATTCCTTTTCATAGATGCTGCTTGACCTTCTGAGTTTCTCCAGCATTTTGTGTGTTTTACTCTGGATTTGCAACATCTGCAGAAATAATATGTTTGAAATCACTTGATATGGTCACTATACTTGCACTGTATTGAATGGCATCAAAAGTTAAGAATGACAAGAAAGAACAAATAACAAAAGCTTAGAGAGAAGAAACTACTTCTTTCGTTTGCAGGAATGAATATATGTGCATTTGTCTGACTTCTGAATGTAATAATAAAGCATGATCTCATTTGCATGTGGGGGTTATCCATTAGTTGGGCATTCATAATCCACTGATGGCATGTATACAGTCCTGACATCCCAGGAATCATTCTGGTAATGTTTCACTGCGCACTCTCTTTAGTCATTTCATATTCATCTTTAACATGCTGTCAATGTAGTTTATTCATGCCCTCACTTTTCTGCCTATCTATTTATTCACCTTCTTACTGTTCTTAGTATTACATAGCATTTCTTCTTGGTGTTCAGTTGATTTTTGCTTTGTAGCAGAATATATTTGTGCTGGGCTGCATTTCTATTGTGGTTATGTTATCTCTAATACTTACTACACCAGTGTTTCCCTGTTTTTATCTGGATTAATTTATTATTATTTTACTTATGCTCTAGATTGTGGGAGTTGCAGACTGCTGCCAGGTTGCCAGACAGAATTTACAAATGAAATACTCAGTGGCGGATTATAATGTCTTTGATGGTGAGTTGCTTTACCAAGCCACTTTCATGATGATACAGCTATTGGTGTTTATACAGTGTATAAATCTCTAAAAAAATGTATATATATGAAAGCTGATATGAAATTATAAGTATTACATATAATTAAGAGATCATCTGATATATATGGAGAAAGAAGCAGGTTTGTATCACAGCTGAGTTAATTCCAAATTAGAAATAATGATTTCCATTTCATCAAAACATTTCAAGCAAGTGTAAGTATTTGACATATTGTTTGTCTGGAGATTAAGATAAACAGTCAGACCTGTTGGCCCAACTGGTTTCTTTATCTGTTGGCCACAGTATTATCAATAATAATAAGACAAGTACAGGATTGTGGTACCAATAAAATTGTTATCTGGAAAAGGAGGGGAAAAAAACACCCATTTTTTTTCAATCAATTCCCTTCCAACAATTCTTCTTGCTCTTCTGTCACTGATGATAATGCCAACATGCAAGTATCACATGGTTACACACGGGCCTCTGACATACCAAGAATGATACACAAAGTAATTTGCACTGCAAGTGTAACAGTTTTGTAGTAATAACGTTAATTCTCAGCTTCTTGTCGTGTCTTTCACATGCATTCAATTTCTTGTCTCTTAAGCTTCTGACAATTGCTAGTCACTGGAAATGCTGTTTGTATTGACTTCGTATGCATGACCTCTCTGTTCTGCCTCAGCTCTCCAGAAAAGATCAGCTTTGAAAGTGAATGGTCTCATGACATTGCTGTGACATTTTCAATCCACTCAAGATGTGGTTTCAGCAACACTTCTTCAATTCTAGTCAGTCTGTATGCTTAATGTCTTCAATGTCGATCATTCTGACCTGCTGGCAAATGCTCATTAGGAAGTGGAAGAAACAGTGGAATCAGAATTGTGTTGTGAAAGTAGTTATTATGTGGTAGCAGAAAAAAAGTAGTGAGGTAGTGTTAATGGGTTCAATTCTATTCAGAAATCTGGTGGCAGAAGGGAGGAAGCTATTCCTGAATTGTTGAGTGTGTGCCTTCGGGCTACTGTACCTCCTCCCTGATGTCAGCAATGAGAAGAGGTCATGTCATGGGTGATGGGGGTCCTTAATGATGACTGCCGCCTTTTAGCGGCATCACTCCTTAAAGATGTCCTTTTGCTAGTGCCCATGATGAAGCAGACTGGTTCAAGCTGCTCATTCATGCTGTTCATTGAAAAATTTGTCCCTATTTCTGAGCCATAAAGAAGTGCAATTTAAATCTTTATGTTGGTGGAGAAATAGAGGCTGTGTTGGTTAAAGCCTTGTGTATGCATTTGGCCGAAGGTCTGGCTGTTTTCTGATTCCGGAGCCAATTATGAATTCTGGGAAACCACCTTTGGAGACTGTGTTGCCCAGGTTCTTGAACTAGTTTATGTTGTTCATCTGGTGGTCAAGAATGGTGGTGGCTGGAACAGAGACATTTTGATGAAGTGCAGGTTGGAACAAAATCCTCTGCAATACTGAAATTGAGAAATAGAGACAAAGGGAATGAGGGGGAGGTGGGTACAGATGAAGTGCAAGCAAATGGGATGTATAATTTGGCATCACAGTTAGTACAGACATTGTAGGCTGAAGGGCCTGTTTCTGGGCTGTACTTCTTTGTTCTATCATGGTGATTCTTTGGGTCTACTGCTGAGAGAGTAAGCATTACTGTGCTGCTCCAATCTGGTCCACGTCCACATTGCATTCTGAGAGATTCTTCTTGATAAGTTTGCAATGAATCTGCTTTGTGGGTGAGGAATTAGTATTTACCATGCTCTGCAGAAGAGGAAAAACGCAGATCATTCTCTCACAGAGAGCACTGTCTCTATACCTCTTCTCTCACCATCCAGGCACCCAAGCAGTTCTTGCAGTCTTGGTGATTGAAATTGGTACAGTACATCTTGATGTGTGCTTCTATCCATTCGTGAGGACAAGTGTAGAGCAGCAATAAGTTCGCAGCGTGCCTGCACTCCGTCTGCAGTGGCCATCGAGAACTCCCAGTTGCATACCATTTCAACTCACCTTCCCATTGCCCCACTGACCTGTCGTTGGCCTCTTCTATTGCCAGGACAAAGTCAAATGTAAATCTGAAGAACAACATTTCATGTTACAGCTGGGTAGGCTGCAACCCAATGGCTTGAACACATTGTAAGGGCATGATACTACAGATGCTAGAATCTGGAGCAACACACAAGAGCTGGAAGAACTCACAGGTCAGACAGTATCTCTGAAGCCAAAAGTTGGTCACTTCCACCTATTGCTTCACAGCTTCTGCTGATATTCCCACTCTCTCCTCCCCTATCTGCCTATCACTCCTACTCACTCAGGTCCCTCTTCTTGCTAACTCTTGCTCCAACCCTTCCATCCACCTTTTTATACAGGCTATCTCCTCTCTATTTTGCAGTCTACTTTTCATTTCCCTGAATAGATGCTGAGTTCTTTCAGTTTTTGTGTGTTACTTCCACAATGCTTTTGGAGCTGAGATTTACTGTCTGCTGATGTGGTGGAGGGAGATTCCATTGTGTCCTTCAAAGGGAAGTAGATAACTATATTGAAAGGGGTATTTTACAATGCTTTGGAGAAGGTGCTACTAATTGAAATTACTGGGCTGCCCTTGTAAAGAACTGGCGAGGACACAATAAGCTGAATGTTTCCTCTGTTCTGTAACATTCCTCGATTGTGTGATATTGTTCTGCTCTTCAAGAAATGATTCCTATTTATCACTTGGTTGTGTGGAGATATCCTCATTACTTTCATCAGAAAAATTGTGTTAGCTGCAAGCAAACTTTACCCGAAAGAAATATTCCAGATTATTCAACTATCCCACCTGCTTTTCCCGTCACTGCTGCCTCTTCCATTTCTAACTTTTAAGCTACACTGATAGATTGATGTTGATATGAGAAAGGGGTTCAGTCATGTCTTGCATTTCTTTCTGCTCCAGCTTAGGTTATGGGCTCTGGTTACTGAGACATGCCATGAGCACCCTCCTATTGGTGATTTTTGTTATGAAACAAATCAATTTCTAGCTTGTTTGATGCTCTTTAAGAAATTATTTCAAATTTTTCAGAAGTCTTTCACATCATTTTAAGTAACACCCACCTTCAGCAAAAATGCATTCCAGGAAGAAGCTCCAGACTAGTATGTTAATAATGCATGAGTCAAGTTTTCTCCATATATTGTTGAATAAGACAGTGAGTAACAGGCAGAATGAAATAAAGTGAAACCCCATTTAATCTCTAGGAAGAGGTACAGTCGACGTTTCAGGCCAAGACCCTTCGTCTTCCTGGAGATGCTGCCTGGCATCTTGGCCCGAAATGTCGACTGTACCTCTTCCTAGAGATGCTGCCCGGCCTGCTGCGTTCACCAGCAACTTTAATGTGCGTTGCTTGAATTTCCTGCATCTGCAGAATTCCTCATGTGTGCCCCATTTAATCTAGGGTTTTGCCTGCATCAAGTTAATTGACTTTGAAGGGAAAGAAAAGATAATTATGGAACTCCAAGATACTGCGCAGAAAACAGCCAGAATCTGATGCTGAACAGTATCGAGTTCCTTTTGCAGGAACAATTTCTTTCGAAATATTTTGCTGGAACTCTTGATTGACTGTTTGCAGATGAAGACAGAATCAGGAATGAAAGTAGTAAGCTGAAGCTTTGTATGTGAGCGGTGACTATTTGAGGATGTCGCTGGAGAGTAATTAATTGTCTTTCTAAATGTATTCTTCAAAATATTAACCAAAATAATAGTTTTTGGATAAAAATAAAACATGACTTGGATAAAAATGTTGTGAACAAATACAGATAAGTCTATTCTTTAATAGGAAGGATTAATCAGATCTGATTTTCATCAATAACATTTGTTCAATCTCTTCTTTTTGCTGGAAGATTGGAGGGGAGCTGCATCACGGGAGAAGTTTGCAGATGCAGTGATCATAGCAACACCTGACAGACAGCACAAGGTACACAAGAGGTATTATTTCCATTATTTAGTGTAAACAAAAGGACTAGGAATACATAGCAGCTCAAGTGGAGAAGAAAGGAGTTAACCTTCTAGACTGAAGAGCTTTGCTTAGAAAATAATTCTGAAATAGCAGAAAGAAGAATGTATTTGTGTAATTAAAATAGAACATGAAAACATATTTTCGTATAATGTATATTGACACTACAGAGCAATAAAGATTGAAAAGATTAATTCCTTTGAATTATCAAAAGAAAGGAAAAAATGAGAAATACTTAGAAGATTATCTGGTAGCTGTGTAGAGCAAAATGAGTTTAGGTTTCATCTTAGCAGTTGTTCATTAGAAATGTAAAGATTTGGATATTAAAAAGAACTTTTAAGATGTGGGCAAAGTGGGAAGGAGAGCAAAGGGCATTTTGTGGTTTGGTATGCATTAAAAATTAGATGACCAGAGTGATAATGGTTGAAGGCAAAATGGGTGATAATTAGATGAGTTTTTTTTAATGAATAGTTGGTCTGGAAAATCTGTAAATTGGAATAGAAAAAGTGTTACCTGAAGTAGCTGAATTGTATTTGAATCTAAAATGTAGTGTACATTGGTGAGAAGGATAATAAATCGGGCATGATGGAAGGGCACAGCAGATTTGATGGACCGAATTGCCTAATTCTGCTCTAATGTCTTACGGTTGTATGGTCAAAATCTGAAATTATGTTACTGAACTTGCAGTGAGCTGCTTGAACAGTTCAGGAGGTTACAAAAATAGGTCAGAGTTGTCTGAAGAATGAAAGCTACATTTGACTGGAAGCTTGGAAGTTACAGTACACATGTGGATTGAATGGACTTTGCGAAGTGGTCACCATATCTGAATTTAGGTTTCTTCCAATGTACAGGAAACTCCATTGTGAACAATTTAGATAGCATGTTAAATTGAAATAAATTGAATAAGTTGCTTTTCATTTGGAAATAAAATTTTTAAATTTTTTCTTGCGCATCGAGTGCTGGTCTTTTATTTTCCTTTTCTGTTTTTTCTTTAATTGGGTTCATTTGAGTTTCTTTTATTCTTTGATAATAAATGAACATTAAATCGAAGTTTCAGACTGGACAATGGACAGGGATAGGAAATATAACAAATGTTGCCTCCATTGTCTTTTCGTGAAAAGGTACTGCCGAAAGGCGGGGGGGTACTCAATTTCTGATTGAGGAATGGACTAGAGTGTTGTGCTTGGAACATAATGGTAGAAAGAAAGCTGTGTTTGCTGGAGACATCACGCTGGAGGTGCTAGCCATATCAGAGAATTTTCCATAAGATATGGAGGTTGAAGATGAAGATTTCCCTTCTTTATTCCAATTTTCCAGCAGCTTCAATATTTTTGCTTTTACTATTTGAGGACTTTCTCCTCTTAATCTTTGCATATTGAGGCCAAATGTAGCATTTGTTTTGAAACCATGCTAGTGATTGTAGTTGGATCGTAGACTTGACCTGTATGGCTCTGTTACTCTCTAATCTAAGCAGCTAAGTCATCAGGAAGGTTAAATGTTTGTACATTAATGGCATCAGAGGGCTGGTCACAAAGATTGAAATTGTTTTCATTTTCTTATATAGTCCTTGTTTGAAATTAGTTGTGACCATATTTTTAACAAATGGTTTGTACCTTAAGTTATTGTTTGTTAACTGAAACCCATTTGCTGAAATATTATATCATTTAAATCAACAGGAACCAGCAGTGGCATTTGCAGAAAAGGGCTACCACATCCTGCTGGAGAAACCCATGGCTGTAGGTCTTTAATATTTTATTACTATAGACTTGTATTTATGATACAGCAAAATGCAGTTCTGTTAAATAAAGAGAGTTTGTGTCGTAGTTTACATGCCCAAACTTAATCCAAATTTCTATATATGGGAAATTTTAAAGTGAAGTGATTGTGTCAGTCATTGGTTCTGTTCCAAGAATTAATTGAATATAAACAAGTTTTCCTGTAATTTCCATGTAGTGTTTTCTGATCTCAGCCAAGTGGGTGAGAGTGTGAGATGCAGACTGTGTCAGCTTTAATCAATATAGAATGTTTGCCTCCCAGCAAGAACAAAGAAGTTTTGCATAGAGTTGGGACTAGTGTCACCTTTGTCTTTACACTTGGAAGTATGTTGTAAAAAGTCATAAGTAAACAATGTGGGGACAGACCATTTAGATATAAAAATGAGTACTGAGCCAGATTTATTTATTTAATTGCCAGCCATGGATTACTGATACTAAAAACAATTATGAAACAAAATCAAGACCAGACCCCAGTGACTGGAGACAACAAAAGCTGATAAAAACAGAGAAAGAAAAATGAATATGTAAACTTGGAAAGCGTGTCAAAATTAAAACAAAGTATATATTTATTTTGGAAAGAAAAGGTTGATCAGGGGTTCCATAAATATATTTACTATAACTGAAAACAAGGAAATGGTTGCCATGTTGAGTATTTTTGCTAGTACAGTATTTACATTAGAGGACAATAGCAGCATCTGGACGCCTCTAAGAAGGTACTATTGAATCTGGGACAAGGATCCATTCAAAAAAAATTCTAAATACAGTACTGATTTTGGAAAAAGTAATTGCAGTAAAAGGTGACAGATCCTCAAAACCAGATGGTTTCCAACTTGGGATTTTAACGACTAAACATTGCACATCTTCAAATATAATCTTGTGAAATTCCATCTATTCAAGAACCTGCCCTTTAAATTCTCCTCTTCAGAAAAGAAAAGAAACAACATCTGACAATGAATGAATGAATGAAAGACCAATTAATTTAACACCTGGCAAAGGACTAAGGAAAGAGTTTGAAACCACTTGGGGAAAATTTCTATTGATCAGAGAAAGCTTAAGATTTAAGATGGCAGCAACAAAGAAAACTACTAAATTCTGTTAGTAATGATCACTGCTAACAATGGAGAGGTGAGCGCAGGTGAGAAGTTGCCAAGGAAATCAGAGGGAAACGGTGGCAGAGGTGGAAGCGCGGGGAAGCATGACAAGGCAGGTGAAGGCCGAGGCGGGGTTGAAGCAGAGTCAAGCAGTGTTGTGTCCCCAAGAGTGAGGAGAGTCCCGATTTCCAGTCGACTTAAGTGCTGGTCTGAATTGGAAGGGTCGGGAATGGACTGAATTTTGGCAGCAGGGTTCAGGCCCCAGAGAGGTCCGAGAGCGAGGAGGAACAACCCGATGTTTGGATGATTTAAGCGCCAGGTCAGTTTGAAAAGGTTAGGGTGTTGGGACCGGAGGCCAAGGGCGAGTTCTGTTCAGTTCTGCTTGTTGTTCTGCGAAGTTTACTCAGCTCCGTGCTGAAGTGAAGCAGTGGCCTGCTCCGGCTGCAGTGATGCCTGACTTTGCATCTGTGGTCTCGCAATTTTTACTTGGCTTTGTGATGAACTGAGGCTGTGCCCTTCTCCAACTGCAGTGATGCCTGGCTTTGTGTGTTTCGTAAAACTTCAGTTTTGTAGCCCTTTGCTTACCTTTATTGTTTGCATGATTTGTCTTTTTTTTCTCTCCGTGCATTGTGTGTTTGACAATCTTTTCTTTAATGGGTTCTTTTGAGGTTTCTTTATTTCGTGACTGCCTGTAAGAAGACTAATCTCAAGTTGTACAAAGTAAACATACTTTGATAATAAATATACTTTGAAAGATGGTACAGATATTTAACAAGTAGATCAGACTTGACAAACCTGTTTGAATTCTATGGAGGAAATTTTCTATAGATGTTATTTAAAAGACATTTGGTAAAGTTCCATATTGTAATGATAAGTTATAGTTGAGGTTGATAGGATTGTATACAATCATAAACACAAAATACTCTGCAGATTCTGGGGTCAAAGCAACACTCACAACACACTGGAGGAACTCAGCAGGCCAGGCAGTATCGGTGGAAACGAACAGTCAACGTTTTGGGCCGGAACCCTTTGTCAGGACTGTAGGGGGAAGGGGCAGAGGCCCTATAAAGAAGGTGGGGGGAGGGAGGAGGCTGGAAGGTTCCAGGTGAAAAACCAGTAAGGGGAAAGATAAAGGGGTGGGGGAGGGGAAGCAGGGAGGTGGTAGGCAGGAAAGGTGAGGAAAGAATAGGGGAAAACACAGTGGGTAGTAGAAGGAGGCGGAACCAAGAGGGAGGTGGTAGGCAGCTGGGGGAGGGGGCAGAGTGACATAGGGATAGGGGAAGGGAGGGGGAGGGAATTACCGGAAGTTGGAGAATTCAATGTTCATGCCAAGGGGCCGGAGACTACCCAGACGGTATACGATTGTAGACAAACTTGAGCTTGGAAATTGACTGAAGGGAAGGAAATTATACTTTGGATGATGTGTCTAGTGATGTTCAGAAGTGGTCTGTTTTAGTTGTAACAATGTACACTACTCATAAATGATCTTATAAATGAAAAACTATCTTATGACAATAACACAAAGATGGGTAGAATGGAAAGCTGGTGACACATTTGAACTTTCAGAAGACTTTGGATAATGTGCCATACAAGAGATTATTTAAAAATAAGTGGGCATGGAATTATGGGTAGTATGCCAGCTGGTTAAAGAAGAAAGTCTGGATATTTGAGTTGAGACACTAACTGCAGGGATTGTGGTAGGTTCCAGCTGTTCAAATAATAGATCAATGATTTGGATAAGGGGAGCAAATGTAATATTCCCAAATCACTTACAAATTTTCCATAAAATTCTTTCATTTTGGGACCATTTTTTTTGTAACTGATCTCTTTTCATTACACCATATTATATCTGAAATAGATATAGGAAGAATAGAATAAAAGTATTGCTGGGGAGTCCCGGTGTAGGGGTTGAATCTAAAAATTAGGGTAGGGACAGACCTTTTAAGAATGAAGTACGTAGAAATTTGGAACAGTACTGCAATAATGATTGGTACTAAATCAATTGTTAATTCTAAAAATTGAGGGTTTGAAGGACATTAAGCAGCTACTGTAGTGTCTGGTTTCTTCATTACACCCACATTAGGCACTAGTTCAGAAGATTACTGAAAATAATTTAAGTACTCTCACAGAAGCCTCAGGACTACAATAACAACAGGTTTCATTTATATAGAGCTATTTACATAGCACTACATTCCAAGGCACTTCATTAGAGTGAATGAAATTGAATTGACTTTATTACTTGCATCCTTCATACGAGGAGTAAAAATCTTTGTTATGTCTCTGTCTAAATGTGCAATTATAGTAATTTATAATAAATAGTATGTACAACAGGATAGTTAAAATAACATAGAAATACAGTTGTGTCTGCATGAATTAATCAGTCTGATGGCCTCGTGGAAGAAGCTGTCCCGGAGTCTGTTGGTCCTGGCTTTTATGCTGTGGTACCGCTTCCCAGATGGTAACAGCTGGAGCAGTTTGTGGTTGGGGTGACTCGGGTCCCCAATGATCCTGCAGGCCCTTTTTACACACCTATCTTTGTAAATGTCCTGAATAGTGGAAAGTTTACATCTACAGATGTGCTGGGCTATCCACACCACTCTCTGCAGAGACCTGCGATTGAGGGAAGTACAGTTCCCATACCAGGCAGCGATGCAGCCAATCAGGATGCTCTCAATTGTGCCCCTATAAAAAGTTCTTAGAATTTGGGGGCCCATACCAAACTACTTCAACCACCTGAGGTAAAAGAGGTGCTGTTGTGCCTTTTTCACCGCACAGCCGGTATGTACAGACCACGTACCACTTGAGATCATTGGTGATGTTTATGCCAAGGATCTTAAAGCTGTTCACCCCCTTAACCCCAGATCCATTGATGTTAGCAAGCAGAAGGGAAAAAATGATCAATGCAAAATCTTGGTGGAAAAAATACAGTTACAGGTGCAAAAAGACTTTTTTGATAGGAAACCATTACAATATTGCCAGCTCAAGACATTCAACAGATTCATTACATTTCTCTTCAAAGACTGAAAGATTCGAAATACATTTATTGTCAAAGTATGTATGCAGTATACAACCCTGAGATTCACCTTTCCACAGACAGTCATGAAACAAAGAAACACTGTGGAATCCATTCTAAGAAAACATTAAACATCCAATGTGTAAGTAAAAGAACAAATTGCACAAATGGCAAAAAAAAACAAGCAAAAAACGCAGAATATAAAACATCAAACCACAGAGTCATTGAAACAGTCTAGGAATGTTCAGTTTAGTTCAGTTCAGTTGAATTTAGTGCTGTGCTGTTCATTGAGTGCAGGCCGCAGAGCCAGTCCGCCCTGATCAAAATTGCACAAACTAGCAATAAAAAAGAGTAGCCAGAAACACATCATAACATAAACTGCAGAATCCAATCCAAAAAACGTGTCGATTAAACCTTGCCCGAGACACAAGACTCTGACAGCATTGAGCGAGAGGGAGAGAGAGTGGTCAAACACAGGCACCTTCCTCTGGGAGCAATAAGTGAGAGCAAAACGCAAGGTTGAATTGTAGCTTGCTACTTATAGATTATTATGTTGTTTGACAAGTTGTCAAAGACTTTTGCATTAACATCTAGAAGTATCTCAAGAGAACAAGAAATTTCTGTGAAATTCTTCAGTACTTTACGATCTTTCTAACCATACATTGCATTGTCTTTTTTTGAGTATGGGTCACTTAAGTTAGAGAACTGTTCACCAATCTCATGCACTATCAAGGTGAAATGATGCCACTGTGTCTTGTTATTATTATTTATTGAGACCTACACAGTTTATTTCTCGGTTTGGCTTAGATGCCAATTTAATATGGTTCTCTTTCAAGTTAGAAAGTATATTCTGACGTTTTGCTGGAGAATATTGGAATTAATGCTCATTGGCTGTAGTCAATCAATTCCATCTTGTCATGTTCTATGTCATTTGTCATTAAATTCTTGACATTAGCTATCATTCAAACACAGGCATATCCAAACACTTTGATCTAGTTACTTACCTCAGATATAATTGACCACTCTTCTTTAACAGTGAAAAGCCTCAGCATGTGAAATCCCTTCAAAAGAATAAATCACTGGGAGCCTGTTTGCTTGTCAAGTCAAAACATAATGACTAGACAACTTATCCTAG